>NC_035107.1:135795051-137045051 GCF_002204515.2 Aedes aegypti
TAAGGTAGCTGGACTATTGACCAGACCAAAAGGCATTCGGGTGTATTGAAACAGCCCCTTGCCTTGCACACTGAACGCTGTATATTTCCTCGAAGCCGGATGCAATGGTACTTGCAAGAAGGCTTCCGAGAGATCTATCGTTGAAAGATAGTTAGCTTTAGGAAGTTGGCTAAGAATGCGATGAGGGTGTGGCAAGGGGTACGCATCACGTACAGTACGCTCGTTGATTTTGCGAGCGTCTAAGCAGAGGCGAACTTTATTAGGCTTAATTACAGGCACGCAGTTCAGTGACCATGCTGAATTACTGCGTTCGATAATACCTGTATCAAGCAGTCGTTGCAATTCCGTGGCCACCAACCCTTGAGTTTTAGGTGACATTACATAAGGGAACTGGCGAACTGGAGGTTTGTTTCGCCATTCCTCTTGAATTTCAATCCGGTGCTCAGCCAATGGAGTCAGTGACAACTGTCCTTGGCGAGCTGGGATAAAAAGTGCTTTGATACTTTCGATTTCTTGCTTCTCCTCGGTAGTGAGGATGCAAATGGAAGATTTAGAGGGCGGTTCATAAACCTCATCGTCTACTAGGGCACACTCACCAATAGTGGGTTGAATATTGAATTTGGCCCAGAAGTCCATACCGCAAATACAACGGATGGCTAGGTTTGGTACCACTAGGGTCGGGACAATTTTGGTCACACCGTTGAAAGTGAAGGGTAAGTCAAGCTGACCACGAATTTGCAACTGTTCTCCTCCTGCGGTTCGTAATGTTATGGGATTTTGAAGTGGTGAAATTTTATGTGATTTGAAATTAGAATAGACCGAATCATCAATTATGGTAAGGTTACTACCACTGTCTAAAAGAGCTCGGATTTTATGCTCATACACCGTTACGGTGGTGTATGGACGATTGTCGTTAGGGTACGGGTAAGTAATCAGACATGTAATAGGGTCTCGTGAGTACATATCCTCAGATGCTCTTTCGAAGCAATTGGAAGGAAATGGATAATGAAATTTGCACGCACCTAGGGGTTCAACGAGCCGCGTTTTTCGCTCGCTGACATGGCGTTTTTTAAACAGTATGGGCAATTTCGAAAAGGGTAACCACGGAAACCACAATTTTCACATAGAACGGCCCTTGGGGCACGACATTCTCTGATAGAATGCCCGTATATGCCGCAGTTATAACAGGTGTTTTCTGGAGGGGGTTGATACGAATCTATGAGACTTTCCAACGTCAATCTTGGTCTCTGTTGGGACTGATTATGCGTGGGTGCCTGTGTTTGATTTTTGGGCGAATTTTGATAATTTTGCCTATTCGTTTTGTTGGGATGGTTGGTACGGGGATTAGGTGGTGTTTGTGACGGTGGTTGTCGGTTTTGATTAACCTCGGCCGAATTTGGCTTGGATTTGCCTTGGCTAACGGCATTTACTGTTTTTTCTATTCCAAAAACTTTGTTGTATGCCGAGAAGTTCAATGCATCGATCTTTTGACCGGCAGCAATCAAAGAAGGCAAATCAGTTATTGGGAGAAAAGTTAATTGCTTCTTGTAGTCTATCCTTATATTTTGGAGTAGGATCTGAACCTTTTCATACTCAGGAATTTGTACGCACATGGATCGGAAAAGTTTTTCCATCTCATAATAAAATTCATGAAATGATTCACTTCTCTGCTGGCGCCGCTGATAAATTTTCATTTTTATCAGAGCGTCCAAATCGGGGTGCATGAAGGTCCGCTTCAATTCCAACACCAAATGTTGCCAATTGAGCAAACGACCTGTGGTGCGCATGGTCATATACCACTTTAATGCAGGGCCCGCAAAAAGGTGAACAGCGGATTCAAATAGCTCAACCTCGGACACATGTTCGGCTAGCGAAAAGGTCTGAACGATTTCTAAAAACTCATTGAGATTGATACCCTGATCGGTTCCCTCATATTTGGTTATTTTCCACTGCGAAACAGGTAAGGTGTGACGTGAAGGGTTAGATGGTGCTGTTGATGGATACGTTGGGTAAGGCGAGAATGGAATAGGAATTTGAGGGTAATGTGAATGAGTTTGGTAAGTATTTTGAGGTGGGTTATTAGTTTGAGGTGCCATTGTTGGAAAACTAGGATTGAACCAAGACTGTGAACTGGTTGGATGATTTCTGGAATCAATTGACGGAATTTGAGGGATGGATTGCGTTGTCGATTTAATTTGAGGAATATTTTGATAGGAATTTGAAAAATACGTATAAGGCGGGTTTGTGAACCCAACTGAAGGTTGATTTGCCGGAGTTAAGTTCGAATCCACCTGTGGTGTTGTGTGACTCATGGGCCTGCCTGAATTTGTAACTGTAGCTTGAGTTGCTAATAAGCGTAAGTTGGCTAATTCAGTTTCAAGCTGTTCGATACGAATTTGAAATGATGCAGAACTGAGATTCTGATTTGAAACAGAATCCAGATTCTGATTTGAAACTTGATTCGATGCTTGGGCAGGTTCTTGAGTGATAATATGGCGGTTTGAAGACTCTGGGTTCACAGTGAACAAATTAATCAAAGCCTGTTCATTGTCAACTTCATGTTCGGTATTAGAAGGGTTTGCATTTTCTGTGTAAAACTCTTTTTGTAAAATTTCGGTAATGTCAACCAATAGAGCTTTCAAAAAGCTACTCTCTTCTGTGCTAATATTTTCCACTTTTAACAACTGGTATACTCTATGCCCGTAATGTAAAAGCCTGGTTTTACATTTGGTTCGTACAACTCGATCATTTTGTTTCACCATTTGAGAAAGCTCCTGAAACTTTTTTTCACAGATTGTCATTTCCTCTACTTTATTTCCCACAAATCCTGCATCCAAATGCTTTTTCTCTTGCTTTTCAAGCTTTAGATGCTCACGTAAGCTCCTACGTCTGCGTGAGAAAGACGCATCATCACGAATCACTATATTTCGCAAAGCCAATTCACAAAGCAGCTCATCGTTTTCTAAATGGTCCACCCTTATATCATGGTACCACACTAAAATCATTTCACTTGCATGCAAGTAATCTGGACGCACCATAGCCATTGCAAAAAAATATGCTACTCACAAAATATATCGATAGATGAAGAAGTAATTCACAAAATAATCAATGCAGTATAAAGAAAAGTAATTCACAAAAGAAACTAATTCAATTTAAATCTATTCACTAAAGGTCACTATTGTTCACTAATAATTCAATGGAAATCATTCAATACAAATAATTCAATAAAGGTCTATTCATAATGGGTCATTGTATCAATAGGTATTCATAATGGCAATTGTTCAATTCACAAATTATAATCCAATTGTTTCACTATTGTTTCTGCACACAAAAGAACGCAATTTGTTGTAACTAACTTTTTCTGATTTCAGATAGAATAGAAATTTAACGAATTTCGATTTCTCCCGGAGCACATTTGAAAAAGATTCTAATTTAATCCTAAAGTAGAAACTTTTTCAATCACTAATTCACGTTGGGCGCCATTTGTAAGACAATTGTCTAATTCACACTTTACTTTTCAAATTCAATTTAAATAAATTCAATTAAAGCTAAGAAAAAAATTCAAATAAAAATTACACTAAATAAAAAATTAACACTAAGAAATTTATATGATTATTTACATTTAATCCCTCTCAGGGTCTATCCGGGAGAATCGGTTATCTTCTGGGCGGACTCACTTCCCACACTAATTCAACGAAATTTAATTCACACAACAAAAGAAAGAAAATAAGGGAATCGTAGCAAAATAAATAATTACACTCTAAAGATTATAAAATTCGAATTCATTTGTTTAGTTTATTTAGTAATTTACGGGAAATGGGAATAGGGTTATTTGGGATTTTTTTTTGCACTGCACATCACCTGGCGCCGGTTGGCGGATCATTTGCCGGTTGCCTACTGCTGGGGGTCTTGTCGGACGAATCGCCGTTCGAACACTCCGTGATGACCCGATTCAATGTCGACTCGAGCTGGGCACCGGGCGCACTTCTTGACGGGCGAGGGGTAGCGAACGGCCTTTCGTCGCGAACGGTTGAGGGGTGGTAGGCGGTTTCGTCGGTACGTTCCAGGGCTGATTAATCGGCACAATTATCACTGGTCAAAACCCCGCGAGGGCTGTAACTTTGGACCACTCGCGTCGCACAACACTTGAAACTTTGTTCCGAAAAGAGGCTTTTGCCTTCACCAACATTGGCTTTTAAGCAATTTTATGATGCTGCAAAATCTATGTCCGCGGAACATTTCCCGGGAGCGGTTTGTTTTTACGCAGTTGGTAATGCGCGCCATGTTATTTTAGTGCAAGGAGGAAGGAATGACGATGTAGGGTTTTATGGGAGGGAATTTGAATTCAAATTTTATTTACAGATTTCATATTTTATAGTAAGGGAATAGTTATATACAAGTATTTACAACTTTTATAGTAAGGGGATAATTATTTACAAAAAAAGACAAAATATAAACAAAGAATAAATATTTACGTAAGAAAAAGAAGAAAATTAATATTGGGACCTATCTCAGAGGTAACACCACACACCATTTGTTCATCGATTTTAAATCGGCCTATGATACAATTGAACGAGAAAAGTTATGGCAGATTATGCACGAATACGGTTTTCCGGACAAACTGATAACAGTGATCAAGGCGACGATGGAGCGACTGATGTACGTGGTCCGAGTATCAGGGAGACTCTCGAGTCCTGTGCTGTTCAATATTACGTTAGAGGGTGAGATAAGAAGAACGGGGTGGACATGAGTGGCACGATCTTCAGAAAGGTCTTTCAGCTACTTAGTTTCGCCGACGACATTGATATTGTTGCACACTGGTGGGCTGTGCATGTAATGGGAATGTCGGATAACAACCCGATGAAAACTGGTTCTTGAAAACAATCTGACCGGCACAAGACGACGTGATGCGCAGCTAGCAAGATGGGTCGATCAAGCAGAGGACGATCTGCGGATCCTTCGCAGAAAACGTTACTGGCGATATGCAGCCATGGACTGAGTCGAATGAAGATGTCTCCTACGGCAGAGGCCACCCAGGCCTTAGCCTGACTGGTAAGGTAAGTTAGGCCACATCCAGTACATTCTAAATGGTCCAATACTCTTCATTTATAATGTTGAATATCAGCCGTCCTGGCCAGTGACCCTCCTGAATAACTCCGGCCACAGGAACATTCACGAGTATCTGATGCCTTTTTTAGGAACTAGATCTGGAATCTAATATTAAAGCCGTCACTTTCGTTTTTGTTTGCCTCGGCCACGGGGTGAAGGTTGGTTACGGCCCGGAGTTTGATTGATTGATTCAATGCTAAAGTTAATCAAGTATTTTACAATACTTAGGTTGGCTTCGAGACCTAGATTTTTCAATTGATATAACTTTTTGGAGCAAGGACTTCTTTAGCCAATACTAGTTCAGGCAGATGGATATGTTTACAATAGATAAAATGTGTAATATTTGAGTTTATATTTATTTTTCCGTTTGTATTAAATCACACACATACAAGCTTCAGCAAAGTGTATATTCTAATATTCAATATAATAAGTTCAATTCCCCTTACGTATCGTGAACTAATCCATCGATTAGGTTCTTACATGCAATCATGTAATTCTGTTCAATTATCGTATCTATCAAAAATGAATGCGCCGTAGTATATCATGTATCATAGTATAGACATCATACGCCGCTCTGAATGTTCCAGGTTTTTGGTGTCCCGGAGCGTTTAAGTTTTGATTTTCTTTACATTACATTAACTCTTAATGATGCACTTTTGTTTTTTTGTTGTTTCAGGCTTTCGCTGCTTTTGGTTTGCGTTGGCGGGGCTCCAGGCGGATCTGGAAGCCTTCCTCTCGTTTCAGAATGATATCAGCCTGTAGTTTGAAGTCTTCTTCTTTGAGGTCTGAGATGACGCGGAAGTTTCGCAAAATGGTGGAAAGGATGACCTTCAGCTTCAGCATAGCGTACTTGCGACCTGGTTTTCGAAAGAAAAATGTAAATTGTTAATGAAAAACTTAGATAGTTGCTTAAATTGAGTAACTTACCAACACAACTTCTGGGTCCGGCTGAGAATGGAACGAATGCATAATAGTGGCGGTTGGCCTGTCTTTCAGGGAGGAAGTTGTCGGGATCAAACACATTGGGATTCGGGTAGATTGTTTCAAGTCGATGCAATTTGTATGTAGCGACGACGATAGTGGCGCCAGATGGTACAACTAAATCGCTGGATGCCAGCTTCAAGTCCTGTTTCAGAGATCTTGCAATAATTGGTACTGGAGGATACATTCGCAGCGTTTCCATCAAGCATCGCTCAAGATATTTCATCTCCAAAGTATCCTGGAAGGTAGCCGGTCGATCCGAGTCTCCGAAAATGTCGTCCAATTCTTGGATGACTTTGTCTTGAATGTGCTGGTGGATACCCATCATCGAAAGGAAGAAGCTACTTCCGGCTGCAGTCGTGTCGTGTCCTTCAAACATAATAGTGTCGACTTGATTTTTGATTTCTTCATCCGAGATCAAAGCACCGTTTTCTGCGCTTTCTAACAGCAGATCAAGGAATGCCAATCGCTTCTTCTCTCCGACATCATTTTCATCGACGTCCAAATCATCCTTCAGATTAGCCGACTGACCAAACGATAGTCCTTCCACGCTATTGGTGTTGATGTTGGATTTCGGTTTTTCAAATTCAGCCGTCTTGATGGAAGTTGTGGCCAGCGATCCTCGTGTTCCGGTAGCAAAGGCGGCCTTCTTGTTACGGATGACCTTGCGGGTCAAGCTGTGGATGGTGTCCAGGAGTTTAACCTGACGCTTGGCATACTGGGACATGTTGAAGAAGAGGTCCGGGTAGAGCCACATCTTACGATGACGCAGATGCAGGATGTCGCACATCTTCATTACAGCCATGGCGTAATCGAATCCGGATTGGTCCTGAGTTTTCTTGGAAACTCCCATGGCGGTTTCTGTGGAAAAAGAAGAAAGATAGTAAAAATATACAATCAAAAAATTGGTTTATTTGGAGTAAGACAAGTTTTGAACCATAACTGAGACTACGATGAGTTCATGAAATATCAGGGTGGAAGGGCTTGTTAAGTTTATCAGGGGGACCAGCCCCCTTTCCCAGAAATTTATCATAATATTGGATACGAAATAAGAAAAATATATATGGAATAAGCTTAGTCATGCAGAACAATCTTATGGGTGGCAGTTCAAAAAGAATAAAGTACAGGCATTGCAGATTTTTTTTTACAATTCTACACTGTTACTTCAATAGGGCCTAACTGACATGAGAGATTTCTCCTTATCGATCATCTCTTTCGCAAATAACTCCACTGAATTAGATAAATTTGTAATATTTCTTGTTAATGAAGCATAACGTAGTGACTCTTCATTCCACAGCACAAAAATATGTTACGAAAAAATAGAAAAGAAGTTTTGTGCAATAACGCAAAGAGAGCTGATTATGCAGATAAACCTTTATAAAAAAAAATGCTGAATTGATTTCGACGCACGATCAAAGCGAGCGAAAAAAAACATCGCATTTGTATCGGTCCATGACCGACAATGATTCGCAAGTTGTAACAAGCTTGATAAAAAGCAGCTGCGAGAGGGCCCCAAAGAGAGAGCGATGCTGTTTCACTTTAATGGCATGATAAACAATCCCCGAAATCCTATAGCAATGGTGCCCCCAGGCTTGGAGCTTGTTTAGATGGGTCTTATCATGTACTGTTATCTCCTCGGTACAATCAGAGCTGTAGCGGTAGACGATAAACAGACACTCATGATGTGTCATTATTGTTACAGCGAGCGATAAGTGAGAGATACTCTCAATTTTATCAGAATTTGACCCCTGATAATATAAAATACTTTTCTGATGTTTTGTTTTCCGGCTGTTATTTCATACCAAAATTATTTTGGTTCTCGTAATACAGCATCTTCAGGAAGTTATTCTGAAAACCCCTCAAAGAATTTTGTGAAACAGTTTTAAAACATCCGCCAGAAATTCCTCTTTTTATATTTTTTTAGGTAGATTTTTTCCAGAAATATTCCCGCATTCGATTGTTCGACATTTCCCAGATATCCATTCTCCAGAATGACATTTCCCAGAACGCCATTCCCCAGAAATCCATTCCCCTGAATGGTTAGTACAAAACCCATATCAAAAAGTATCCTGGTGCTGGATCAAAATTACACATATGATAGTTTGAAAGCGATTTAAAACTGACTTCTGATAATAAGATCCATATTCAATATTCTATCATACAGATTTTTAGTGAAATTATCTCACAAGTTTTCTGGGAAAATGGTCCCACAAGACATTTTCTCAAGACGCATATTGTAGCCATAGTAGATTATACACCGTTTTACATAGCCGATCAGCATGAAACCTTTTGTGTTCAGTAGATCACGTTCACATGATAGTGTTACATTCATTTACACGTCCGAATTGATTCAAAACATAAGCGAAATAAATCATTTTCCTTATAATTTCAACTCCTATACACCATATTTGAGCTGGGTACTCCTAATTTGATACTAATAAAATACGGCTTCTCATATAATTTTTATTGACATTCTCTCTTAGGCTGGCCAAACCTGGTGCTTTTACCCTACTTGGAAAGAAAAAATCCAGTAAGAAAACCGATTCAAATGTAGTAAGATTTCACCTCGATAAATGGCAGAGTTCAGTAAAATGGTCCCTTACAAATCTTCCCGTGAGAGCATTTTTTTGGAAACGCCCTCAAGAAACTCCATCGAAAACTGGAAAGAAATTCCATCGAACCACAAAACATACTTCGATTACTCGCTTAGGTGCTACTAGAACTCGTACTTCATAACTCTTTCAATATTGTACTAGAAAAAATATAATATTCGTACTGTAACAATAATCACCAAGACTGAATTGTTAAAAAAAATAGTTTAATTTAAAGAATGGAAACAAAAGTTCCCATAAAGAGGTTCCAATTTAGGCAAAGACGAAATATAGACCTCCATATTCCTAACAGTTGCTTAACATTTTATGGCACATAAAGTAATAGAGCAAAATCTAGATCTGCCAAACTTGGGTACCTTTTGCAGTACCAAGGGATCAAATGAAGTACTAGAAGTTCTGAACCCGACTACTATGTCTCTATCCGTCTCTGGTTCAGGCCTTTTCATATGACAGATCCGTCGATGCGTTTGTTTACACCGGTGCAAACACGTGGCTGTCATTTCCATAGAAGCACTGTCAAAGAGCTTCCTGATCATGCGATATATCGAATAATATTTCCAAATTTTAGTCTATTTTGCTGGAAATTCGCCAAAATTCATCGATAGTGATAGTAAAATAATCAAACAATTTCCAACAACTTCAAAAATTGCTCTCGGTTGAACTACGTATAAAGAATTCACAACACTTTCATAACATTTTAGTTGTCTGTATTTTTTTTTTCGAAGAATTTGCAGCCTGTTTCAAACAATTCATTTAATTGATTTGGCAGAAATATCCTCCAAAAAATCTTCAGTTTTCATCGATAAATCTTAATTTACTTCAAAATACAGAAAATGTGAAGAATATTAATATATCTTCTGTCTATATAAATAAAAATGGAGTGGTGTTTGTATGTCACGAAATAAGTTGAGAACGGATGAACGGAGTGGCGTCAGTTTTTCACAGTTGCATACGGCAAGAGATGCGACGTGTTCGTGTGACAAAAAAAGTTTGGGAAAGTCTCCGGAATAATCGAGAAAACCGGAGAAGACTAATTTGTCATTTTATATGGGGGATTACATGACGTTTTACAACAGCCAATTTGATGGCAAGACGAAGTTTGCCGGGACCACTAGTTTAGATATAAATTTTGATTCATCTTCATTTGATGTATATCCAACTTTTGGTCTATTTTGAGAAAGTACGCGGAGATATAATAAAACATTGAAAAATCATAGCTTTGTACTGCAGAAAACTTTCAACTAATTATTTTTTTGTCTATTGTGTCGCAAAACACGGGGTTAAGGGATGGTGCATCCGGAAAGTTTGGGAACCTATGGGCTAGAATGTCACCACAAATCTAACGCTATTAGTGCTTAAGTGCTTTCACAAATTCCGTGAGAAATCTTCAATCATTCTGACAAGATTTCATCATATTTTTGAATTCAATGTTTATTGATTTACTGTTAGCGTAGCGTTAGCGTAGTTACGGTATACTTCGTAGATTATATACGTACTATGTACATGTTTCTTTTTAATAATCTCATCCTGACTACTTTCAGGAACAAGGCAGGGGAGTATGCCTTGTTCAAATCATAAACAAGAATACTAAAAGCATGAATATCACTATTCCCGGCCACGCCCATCTTTACCGTAACTTGGGATAGGGGAAAGAAATGTTGATGTAGCACTTACTTAATGAGAGCAAAATTACGGATTACGGTGAAATTTCACCGTAATCTCAACAGCTAAAGGTTCGGTGAAAAATCACCGAACAATCTGTAAAATAGTTGAACAAAATCATAAAGAAAAACAAGAAAATGGTTCGACCGGGAATTGAACTCCTGACCTACCAATCAGGAAGCAGGTTTGCTAAAACTAAACCAGCTTTCACTGCTTGTTAGTGGTGTGCAAAAACTGAAACAAAAGGAAGTTCATGCCTGCCAGAGCGGCTGTCACAGGATTTCACAGCAGTTCGGTGAAAAAAATGCTTTTACCGAACTGCTCGTTAGTATTTTACAGGGTTACAGTAAAATGGTTTGTTTCACGGATTTTTTTTTTCGGTAAAATAGTAGATTTCATCGATTTTCTCCGGTAAAATAGCTGATTTCACGGATTTTGTCGGTAAAATAGTAGATTTCACAGGAAAATCTGTGTTTTTATTGTTAACAGTTCATATTCAGTGATTTATTTCACAGGATACTGCGATTTATTTTAAGTGTGTAGGCATACTTTTGTAGGTTATCTGTAGATACTTTTCCAGAAATAATAAAGACAAGAGTTTTCTCTAGAAAATCGAATTAAAAACGTTCTAAATAATTTCAAATTTAAAACATGTTTGTTTGTCTTTTCGTTAGTCCATTTTCAATCATTAGTCCTGTGGAAATCCCAGAGAGAATTGTAAAAAAATCCAGGCATATTTATGAACGGTTTCTTCGAAAGCAAATTCCTGGATAATACAACAAAAAGTAATTGAGAAAGCGCTTTATAAAAATCTCTTAGTTTTGAAGAGTGGGTTATTGAAATAGATTTGTTAAGAAATATTATAACCTTCCGGCTGTAACGCGATTTTTTGTAACTGTACTTTGTAAAACACCCTTGGCTTTTCTGGTTCAACTAGCGATCTAAATTAAATATAGATCCTGACCTCTCAGGATCTCGACCACTTAGAAAGATGGCGTCTTCGACAAAGTTGTTCAGTAATTCAAGGACTATCATTGTTCAGGCTGATTGATTCAAAATTTTGCTACCAGGCAGCGCTAGTGAGCATGAAACATTTGTTTTGCTAATATTTCAGGAGCCCAACCATATAGAAAGATGGTGTCTTCGGGAGAGTTGTTCAGTAGCTCAAAGACTATCTTCGTTTAAGCCTTGAAATTCGAGATTGACTAGAATAATGATAGCCCTTGAACTACTGAACAGCTTTGCCAGAAACGCCATCTTTCTAAATGGCCAGAATCCCCAAAATCAAAAGTTTTATGCTGCGAAGGATCATACTGTAAATAAAAACTCTCGAATACATTTTGGTTTGGTGTCTTTGTTGAAAAATTAAAGCACATAAATTATAACTGTTGTACAAAATACAACAGCGCTACAGCCCGAAGGTTAAGAAAGTTTTGGTGGAAATCTCGAAAAGGTTCTTGAAGAAATAAATGCAATAAAAGGATAAATTCCTGTTGGATTCCAATATTAAATTTATGGAGGATCGCTCAGTTAAATAGTGGAATTCCTTCAATAAACTCTCTTTCTAATGAAAAATTCAGCATGAGTCAATGGCAAGGAAATTTCCTATACAAATCTGAATTTAAAGAAAAATCTGGAAGAATTCTTGGACATACGTTCGAAAGAATAGCTAACAGTGTTCTTTGAGAATTTCTTATATTTTTTTTCTGAAGCGATAAATGGAAGAATCTCTGAAGAAATTCATAGAATTATCTCTTGAGATATTTTTGGAGAAATGCAATCGAAATATAACTAATTGAATTCCATGTACCATCCTGTAAGATTATCTGCAGAGAATTATAGAGAAATGCCAGGAAGTATCTGCATCAATTGAAAACTGATTGTCAGTGATGCATTTTGAACTGAAAGCGAGCCAAAAATGAACGGAGCGCGTTCAAATTTTGCACGAGAACGCAGTAAACATTGAACTCTCGAGCCAGAGCCTGTCGCTGCTCTTGAACGGCCCGTTCAGATCGCAGTGTATTACAATGGCAATCAAAGCATGGGTTTAGGTTTATGCCTGGAAAATATTTCATGAATTGATTATAAGTTGAATTCAATTATAATAAACATAGCATTTCTTGCTTTGAGCACCTTCAAAACAACTTTGGCACGTTAAGATGACGTGAAATCTGGCAAACCCGTCTGCGTTCAATTTTCTGCTCTCTAGCGTTCAAATTTTCGAACTGAACACGGAGCAAGCCTACTTGATCACTCCGTTCTGAAAATTGAACTGGAACGCGAACTGAATGCGTTCAAATGCATCACTGCTGATTGTAGGCATTATTGGATAATTTTCTGAATAATCTACGGTGTTACCTGTTAAGAAACTCTGAGTAGAATGCCTGCAGAATATGTACTTCCTAGATTTTCAGGAAAATTCTTTGAACTTCTAAGTTTCTTAAGACATTTGCAAACAAATCACAAAAAAAAGCGTTTCTTAAAATAATCTTGAAAGAATTATTGCTAAAAATTCCTGTACGATGTGAGACTAACCAATAAATCCACGGAAAACACAGAATGTACAATAGCCAAACCTTTACATAAAATATTAAATTTTCAAACATCTCTAACACTAAAATACGCTGGGTCACCTTCAGAAAAAAAATCCTAGCCATGCCAATGACAATCTATATACAAATTTGAAAACACTCGTACTAATTGAGAGGAATTGGGAAAAGGGGGATATAAAATAAACAATTTTTGTGATATGTAGCTAAAACTTTTCAACTGTGGCAGAACTTCACGAAAGATAGTGGAAAACTTCAATTTTGTTCAGTGGGTATTATGATTCAAGTGATGGAAAATTTCAGTTTCATTTCAGAAGAATTAAACTGATCAATGTTTTCCGAATAGATAAATTATCAAACGGATAAGATCACTAATTATGTACATCCTAATGAATATGGAAAGGCTCAGTTCACCATAATTACCGATGTGGGTCGCTCAAGACCAACGACTTGTTCTGAAACTGGTCGGAGTAACGGCAACTATTTGCCAACGGACTAAGCAGGGAAATGACCATAACCGATGTTGAGATATTCATTCATCAAACACGGCATCTGAACCGCTTCCAGTGCCGCCTGAACCTGTCTCTGAAACATTGACAAAGTTACACACAGATTGCCTCAGACACGTTCGCCAAATTGCCCATATGGGCTCGACGTCGTTGTAATTAAAAGCAAAAGGGAACCGATTATCGACGCCAATTTCGATTTTCCATTGCGACAGCGGCATTGGAAACACGTGAACGACAAGAAGAAGCAGAAGAAATTGCATAAGGAAAGGCATCTCGCGGCATGCAGAAATGCATTGGTGGCGGCGGCGCCGACGCGTCACTATGGGCAGTTTTCTTATAGACTGGTGGCCAAAAACAGTTTTGTCGTCTTATGTCTTATTAATGAGTTTTGTGATAGAGTGGGTGTTCCCTTAGTAGACAGTCCCATTATCAGGGAAGTCAAGGAAATTTCCATTACGAAAAGATCCTGGACAGACCGGGAATCAAACCCAGACCCTTCAGCATGGCTTTGCTTTATAGCCGCGGACTCTAACCACTCGGCTAAGGAAGGCCACTTTAATACCTAGTGTTTGCATTGAATTTTCTCTTTTTCTTAAAAACTCTAACTTTGGCATACTGTATCAACAAAATATCAAAAGATCTCGCCCGATTTCAGGAATATCCTAATAGAAGTATTTACTATGGAATTATGAGCAAGAAAAACCTATCAGAACAAGAAAATTTTTCAATTTTATGTCTCCCTGATCGCCCATTGTGCGCGTTGGTGGATAAGCCAGACCAGACTTGACGTCGTCCATATGTAAACCAGTCCTGTCCCCAGAACTGCGGTGATGGTCGCCGTCGTCGCGTGTTCCCCATGACTGAGAAAAAAAGCCAACCACTTTTCAAACGCACAGCTGATTGCGACAGAAAGTGAATAAGTGTCTCGAGAAGAAAAACGAGTTTTCATTTGGTTTGGCTCTGCCTGCCAGCCTGCCTGCCATTTGCGCACATGGTTGTTTGTCGTTCTATATGCAGTGCGCCAAAAGAATATGGAAAGAGCTGCAGGCGAACCTCGGCAAATCCGTGGAAAAATTATGCAACTTAGACTTGATAGGCAATTGTAAAAAAATTCTAACCGTAGGCCTTGCCAATGGCTATTAAAGGCGTGTGGATTTGCTGAAATCCGCGATGCACATGGTTCGCATGTCACCTTCTAACATCCATCGTTGTTAATCGATCATGCAAACTTAGTATACACGACAAATCATAAATAAGAAATGAATATTCTTAATTACTTCCAGCGAAGTGCTGTACGGAGTACTTCCATGGAAAGGTCCAGCGGCTGGATTGAAGCTTTTTAGCTCATACTTGCGTAATGGAGGATTTTTAGAACTGGAGGCAGGGGTGGTAAACAATAATCAAGTGTCACTAGTGGCTAGTAATTGCTTAGTAGAACTATCAGACGTGTTTTAATTGATAGTAAATTTCCAGGAGACAATATATTTGCATCTCTAGTCTCGTGCGGTAAACGACGTCGGAATTTCTGGATTGATGTCATTCTTTACCGTTAAATTCATAGTTAATAGTTAATAGTTTTCTACCGTTGATTCGTAGTGTATTCAAGCTCTTCAAGAATGCCATTCACCAGCTCAAGAACAATAAAGCTGCTGGTAAGGATGGTATCGGAGCTGAACTCATAAAGATGGTCCCGGAGAGGCTGGCCAATTCTGTGCATCGGCTGATAGGCACAATCTGGGAAACAGAACAGCTACCGGAGGAGTGGAAGGAAGGGGTAATATGCCTCATCTACAAGAAAGGCGACAAGTTAGATTGTGAGAACTTCCGAGCGATCACCATTCTAAATGCGACCTACAAAGTATTATTCCAGATCATCTTCCGTCGTCCGTTGTCTGTAGTAAAAGAGTTCGTGGGAAGTTATCAAGCCGGCTTCGTTGACGGCCGATCGACAACGGACCAGATCTTTACAGTACGGCAAATCCTCCAAAAATGTCGTGAATACCAGGTCCCAACGCATCACCTTTTCATCGATTTAAAGGCGGCATACGATAACATTGACCACGTAGAGCTATGGAAAATCATGGATGAGAACAGCTTTCCCGGGAAGCTCACGAGACTGATAAGAGCGACAATGGAAGGTGTGCAAAATTGTGTGAAGGTTTCAGACGAATACTCCAGTTCGTTTGGATCCCGCCGGGGACTACGACAAAGTGATGAACTTTCGTGCCTGTTGTTCAATATTGCGCTAGAAGGTGTAATGAGGAGAGCCGAGCATAGCAGCCGGGGTACGATTATTACGAGATCCAGTCAATTTGTTTGCTTCGCGGATGATATGGACATTGTCGGCCGAACATTTTAAAAGGTGGCAGACCTGTACACTTGCCTGAAACGCGAGGCAGCAAAAGTTGATCAAAGTACTTGCTTGCTGGTGGGGCCGAGCGGACAGGGCTCGCCTAGGTAGCAGTGTTACGATGGTTACGATAGACGGGGATACGTTCGAGGTGGTCGACGAGTTCGCCTACCTTGGATCCTCGATGACGGCTGACAATAACGTTAGTCATGAAATACGGAGGCGCACCATCAGTGGAAGTCGGGCCTACTATGGCATCCACAAAAAGCTGCGGTCAAAAAAGATTCACGCCCGCACCAAATGTACCATGTACAAAACGCTCATAAGGCCGGTAGTCTTCTACGGGCATGACGATGCTCGAGGAGGACTTGCAAGCACTTGGAGTCTTCGAACGTCGGGTGCTTAGGATGATCTTTGGTGGTGTGCAGAAAAACGGTGTGTGGCGGCGAAGGCGTTTGCGTGGCGAAGGCGAAGGAGCGGAGCGCAGCGAGCTAGGTGGGCGGATCAAGTGTGCATCGATTTGGCGAGCGTGGGGCAGAACCGAGGATGGAGAGATGCGGTCATGAACCGAGTATAGTGGCGTAAAATTGTTGATTCATTGTTATCTGTTTAGATGTTAACTAAATGCATGAATCAAGCATTTCACGCATTTTTCTCCGATATAATGATAATACATTAAATTCCCTGTATGGAACGCTATCTCTATTCTATTACATATCACTAATCCGAACTATTCTCCATAGCAACTGTGGATATGCAGAGGATTCATCGGTATCTATCAACTGTGCATGCTAACTCCGTAAATAAACGCTATAAGGTTTCACCAAATCAAAGCGATTTTTTCAGCGACAGTAACGAAAAATCGCCGCGATCTCATCGTTGTTTCGCTGCAAGCACTCTTTTATGAAACTATCTAAACCAACGCGATGAAAATTACCGCGAAATTGCGTCGCCGTGGTTTAGGCACGTTCATAAAATTGTGCATGCTGCGAAACATTGACGAATTCACGGCGATTTTTCGTCGCTGTCGCTGAAAATAATCGCGTCGATTTGGGGTAGCCTTTAGACTAAAGGCTCCGCTTTACACCGATTTCAAAGTGACATACATGCCCTCGTACGGGACGAGAATAGCTTTGCCGGTAAGCTCACAATACTGATCAGAGTGAAGATGGATGGTGTGCAAAATTGTCTGAAGATTTCAGGCGTGCATTCCAGTACGCCTATGTGACGTACTCCCAAGGCCGTTAGGCCGAAAAGATTATTAGACCGAAAGGATCGTTGGGCCGAAATGACATTTGACTGTTTAGGGTGAAAAGTACACACTACTGTTTGAAATGGCTAACACTTCTATCAGCCATTTTCTTCTTTTAAACCAAGGCTGTTCTTTCTAGATGTATTTCACAACGGGTGTTGTGGGCTCCAAGTTAATACAGATAGCCTTTGCCAAAACTCCTAACAATGGGTTAGGAGTATTAAGCCGAAAGGGTCGTTAGGCCATAATAACTTATGACTTTTTAAGGTGAAAAATAATAACTATTGTTTCAAAAGACTAACACAGGCTTTTCAGTGTATTTCCTTCTACTAAACAAAGGCTGTTATTTTTATTTATATTGCACAGCAGATATTGTGGGCTCCAAAGTAATACAGGTAACAGATATATCAACCATTTTCGGACTAATGACCCTTTTGGCCTAATAACCTTTTCGGCCTAACGGTATTTAGTCTAATGACCTTGAGCCTAACGACATTCGGTCTGAAGGGATAGAATCGATTAGAGCTACGATTGATGGTGTGCAAAATTGTCTGACGATTTCGGGCGATCTTTTTTGTCCGTTGTTCAATATTGCGCTAGAAGGTGTTATGCAGAGCAAATTTTGAAAAAATCCAGGAAAAACACCGGGAAAAATCATATGAGAATTCCTGAAGTCCCCTGGATGAGTTCCTACAGTATTTCCTCACGCTATGAAGTAATTTTGACAAAATTCTAGAAATAGTTGTTGTAGAAATTATGAGAGATTCTGAAGAATTTTTTTACAGGATTTTTGAGAGAATTTACCCTAAGAAATATGGGGAAGCTTAACTGGAAAAAAATCATTACAGAACAGCTGCAGGAATATTGGAAGATTTTTTTTCAGGACTATCTTGAGAAATTCATTAAAGAATAGCTGGAGGAATATCTGTAGATTTATTTTCAGAACTCTCCGGAAAATTTATTGAGAGAATTATTAGAGGAAAAAATTGAAAAAAAAAATGGAAATTCCGAAGAAATATGAGAAGAACCTATAAAGCTTCAGCAGTAATACATGGAGAAATCTACTCAAAACCATAGACATTTCTAAAGGAATCCCTGATGGAATTTAAAATATGGAAAACGCTTGAGTTTTACTATTCACTGGATGTATAATTTGAGGAATTTTTGAATGAATTCTCAAAGAATTACTTAGAGGCATTTGTGTTAAAAGCAATCTCTGGAAGAATTTTGTAAAATAATATCCATGGGCATGTGTATGTTATACAACAACGTCTCCTAGTGCATTGTAGTCATTTGTGTATCATTTGACATGGAGTAGCATAGGCGTTATTTTTCAATTTAGATTTTGCTGCAGCAATACTGCCAACAATTCTGTAGGATCCTCCTGACAATAATTCTTAGTAAAATTATTGAAAACAATTTAAGAAATTTTTGCTTGAAGAAATACTTGATTATTCGTAAGAGAAATCAAAATCTTGAACAATTTTTTAAAAAAAAATCTCTCAAAAAAATCCTTCTACATAGAATCCTTGATAAAATTCTAGTAAAACCTGAAAAAAATCAGCAGGAATATCCTTAAAAAATTTGCAGAAGTCATTTCTGGAATTTCATGAGAAAATCTTGTAGGTATCCCTATTAACAGTTAATGTGTTCATTAGATTTTTGCAAGCACCCCTTGATGAACGTATTACATACCTGTGGAAGAAGTCAAGAAGTGATGCTCCTATAAAGTCTTCGAGATATTCTGAGCGGAGTCTCTAATGAATTCATGGAAAAATCATTGGTGAAATTTATAGATAAACTCTTGGAGGAACTCCTGATTGAATGCTTAGGGAAAATATGGAAAAACTAATGGAAAAAATGCTCTGGTTGAATAATTCTGGAAGGAATTCCTAAAATAGAATCAGAGACGAATTACTTTAATAGAATTTATGAATAAATCCTTGCGTGAGTTCTGTGATGAATACTTTGCCAAGTATTTTCAATTCAACTAAGTAGTTCTGATAGAAATCTTGCAATGAACCCTAGTAGAGCTTATGGAGTAAACCTTGTAGGTATTATAAAATAGACAATATTAAGTGGAAATATCCAAGTTAAACTGAGTGTGTGATTCATAGTAGGATAAAACATCATGCTTTAACTATGGCTTGTTTTTCACGGTTTTTGTTCTACTTTGAAAAAGATAGAGAAAGAAACATTTATTTTCCATTTCTGGGTACTATGCACCAGAAATGAAAAGCATTCGCCTATCTCGATGCATGGGAAATTGAGAAATGGCCAAGAGAAGCATTTTTATTTGATCGTAGAACTCAGTTGAAAAGAAATCTCGAAAATTTATTCAAACAGTCTCAAGTCAGAGAAGCAAACAAACTTACTTTATCGATCCTACGTGTCTCGCAGATGAAATTCTACACGTTCCGCTCTAATCCAACTCGACTTTTCACTATTAGAACGTTTAATTTCCGAATTCACAAATGGCGTAAGTAGGATTTTCAACTTTCGCAACCTAACCACTACTAGACAGACTAGACTAGACAAAATAACTTATCCACGAATCAAAACAAAATGCTACTTGAGTCGATTTTACACTGGTACAAAAACGTCGTAAGTAACTGAATGAAACGGCTTATCATTTTGTCATATTTTTTGTGGAAATTAATAGAAACTACCTGGGAGGGAGAAACCAATACAAAATTTCTGTACGTCATAGTGAGCCGGGATTCCGCTGTCACGAACTGTCACTGTGAGCCCAGATCTCAAACATTGGACTAACATGGAAAAAGCGCGTAACTGATTAAAACACATTTTCGCATTTCATCAAAAGTGACAAAAATCGAATGAAAATCAATTCATGCACACAATGCAAGTAATGTCACGTGAGCACCTTTCAATCTGATTAAATATAAAGCATTGAAAACGCATCGTTTTACTTTTTGCAATGAAAATGAATATTTAGTGCATAGAAAACTGTGGCTCTTTTTCCATGTTTGTCAGGAAAGTTCGAAAGTACACAACAAAAGATAACTAGTGATTTTCCCCAAGCCTGCCTTGATTGTTGTTGGCAAGCTGGAGTTTTCTTGCAGTTCAAACAAACGTTGATCTATATTTCGTGTGTAGTATCTGTGCCTCCCTCCCAGGAAACTACCTAGTTTTTAAACACGCGTTGATTGTATGCAAAATTTAAACGATGTACACGACGAAAAAATATTAAAAAGATTGCTCATTTTAAAACAGTTTTAGAAGACAGGTTATGATACTTGTTGGTTAATTATCTCAAAACTGTATGATAGTTTCTTACGCCGATTTGAATAAGTAATCGAGAAATGTTATTTCAAACTAGTTGTCCCAGGTTGTCCCGGCAAACATTCTTTTGTAATCAAGTAGGCTGTTGAAAAACGCCATGAAACGTTCCGTACAAAATGATAGTTCCTTTTACTCCCGTTTTTTGACTTTCCCACACAATATACTGTGCTTTTTGTATGCACAAGCACGTCGAAACACTTCAGGAACATAACTATATACAAGAGAATTTTCAAAATTCAATAGCCCGTTCTTAAGCCATATCGTGACATATGAACACCATTCCATTTTTATTTACATAGAAAATAAAAATGTAAAATGTAAAACATTTCTTGTTCATTTCATGCTCAAAATATTTTACTTTTCTTGGGCGAAACAGCATACTTGGCTTTACAAAAAAAAGTGCGCCAATTTTCGAGCTATCATACTACTGTCAACTCTACTTAACTCGATATTTCATCGAGTTAGAGAACTATGGTAAATGTTAGTTTTTATGACTACCTCGATGGTCCCTAGGACCGCAGTTGCACTGGTTTTGTATTCAGTAACTAGATACTTCCCTAACTCGATAATATTTAGTTACTGAACACAAAACCAGTGCAACTGCGATCCAAGGGACCATCGAGGTAGTCATGAAAACCAACTTTGACTATGGTTCTCTAACTCGGTATCTTGATACGAAATATCGAGTTAGGGAGATTTGTCTGTAGTTGAAAAGTTATGAAACGAATTATTAGATTCAAACTATTGCGAATCTTTACTTAAATCCGTAGACTGTCCAACAAATTGCGCGCCGGTGGCCCATGCGCCGAGTTGTGCGCCAGCCAAAAAGTAAATAAAGAAGTGTCAAAATTTCTCGCCGAGGAAGTGAATCACTTTTAGGGCTCGAGTCCTAAACTGGAGGGTGAGCATAATTGTTTAATCGATAAAAAACGTATGGAATAAAATTGTTCGTACCTTCTTGTTTTTAACTTGTAAGCGATTCAAATCGTTTTAATGACCCACAACTCGGCGCATAACCGATCGGTGCGCAACTTATTTGGCGATCTGCGGTTTTGAAAAAAAGATTCGCAAAGTGCCCAACTAGTACCAGACCGTGGCGCGTAACACACGAAGTATAGAGGAAGTGATCGAAATGCTAAAAATTCTCGAGAAGCTCAATACTTACCGAGCAGGATTTCCACGGTACACTCGCTCATGTAGTCATGGCAATCGAAGGTTTTGCCGGCCTCCTTGTGCATCTTTTCAACCACCAGCCGGGAGTTCTCGTTGAACAAATCGATGAAGCTCTTGAGCACGTTCAAATGGAAAGTGGGAGCAATGAGTTTGCGATGTTGACGCCATTTGTGACCTGGAAAGTAAAAAAATCAATTATACTCGTGACAATTCCTGAATTTGATAGCGGTTGATCCACGACAGTGCCTAATAGATGCAAATCGATCAGCCATTGGAAATCAGTCGACAATCGACGATTATGCGAACAAGGGTTTACGCCTTATCGTGACAACCGGAAGCCGAGAGGTCGTGCAATGTCAAATAACAGCAATAAAATTCAAGCGAAAGCACGGCGAAAATTAATTCTAAATTAATGCAGATCAGCTATACTTTAGTTTGCGTGTTAAAAAGGCAATGAGCAGAATCGTCGTGTGTTAGAGACAATCACGAAGACGCGCCATACCAAGTTTGCGCGCGCATATGCAAATCAGCGCGAGGAAGCGTTCTATCACCGTACTGTACCTAAATAGAGGGAAGTCTCTTGGCACTGTGGACTACAGTTGGAAATTTTGCTTAAGCAATTCGGTGACAAATGAATTTGTGTATAGACATAAATGATTCAAATGTTTAAGTACATAATCAAATTATTGTTTAATAACACGGCGGAACAAATATAACATTTTCGAACACACACATAGCCCTTCTACGCCTACTTGTCCCATGTTCTATGTAAACCTTATGGACCGCGGGACAAATATGCGTAGAACGGCAGTAGATTTGGTAATCGATCTTGGTAAACGGATTGCCGAGAATTCAACAGCTGTATAAGCTTTAACCGAGATCTCGGTAAATGTTTAGCAAATCTCGGGTTTATGTTACATGTCGTAAAAGTTGTTTGAAATACTGGTTTCAGTGATGTTGAAATGCAATTTGAACTATTATTTATTAAACTCTTTGGTAATTCATTCTCCTGAGCATGTAATTGAAAAATTAATTGAAATTGCACGATTTTGTCAAATTTTTGAACATGGAGGCTGCAAAACAAAAAAAAATTTTTTTTATAAGGTTTGATATACTTTTCCAACTGATCACACACTTAAATTATTTTACGGATTCCTGTGAAATCTCACCAGCTGAACAGTTCGGTAAAATAAATTAACGGAGTACGGTAAATTTTTACAGTATTCAGTACAAAATCACCGGAATCCGTTAAATTCCGACGAAGTTACGGTGTTTTATTTCACCGAAGTGTTGAGATTACGGTGAAATTCACCGTAAAGATTAGTGTGCAGGAAGTACCTTTTGAAAATGAAAGTATCATAAAGTTCGTTGATTTGCATACTTTAGCACGTAAAAACGATTTCTGTAGTGAATTAAGCACATAAATTAGCATACAAGCTGGTAAACTTGCATACAAGTTGACTGAATTCGAATAATAACGCATTTCAACAATGAATATAGTGATCATGCGTTCATTGCAAAATGTTCACATCAAAATTGACAAAGACAGATTCGTCAACTGCAATGCATATGCAACGTCAAATTGACACTAAAGTGCATACAAATAAATTTGTCGGTTCAATATTAAGTTGGCAGTTAATTGCTTTTCAATTGCAAATATTGGTATGAGTGGTCTTGCAATTGAAAAGCATGGCTATAAACGAAATTGCAATGAAGAAGTGTTCACTGTGTGTCAATAATCAGACGTGCTATGACATTTTTTTTTAAACGGCAATCGCTTCAGCGATCTTAAATTAAGTAAAAGAATGTATTTTGATGCGTGGAACAAAAACATGATTCGCTGTGTAGTGGTTAATTACACAGTGTAACAAAAATAATATAAGTATATGAGAACCGAATTCAGTACTAGGGTCCTAAAACATTTGATAAAATATTTTTTTTAGATAAAAACACGATAGAGCGTGTTCGTTCTAGTACTTTGACTTCTTCCCGCTCAAATAACGGCTATATCACATTTAAATTTTAACTTTAAGAATGGGTCCAGATTTGAATCTTGACACTTTTTAAAATCTTTTACGTTCGCTTAGTCGATAAAAATACAGGGGTTGTTTCTATCTCACTTTTTAACACTGTGGTTGGTTTCTATCTAACATTTCGGATGGAATACGGAAAACAGAATACACACAAAATTTTGGTTAAAACCAAAGGGTGTGACAAAATAAAAAATATTGGATAAAGTGTTTTCTTTTGGACCTAAACTATATGATTAATCGAACTTTTTAATAATCTAGCTTACCAATCGTGCAAAATAGCCTAAACTTCCATTTTGGATACAGCTTGGTTTAAATTATACAATTTTCGGTTCAATCTATTTTATTATTACACTTGTCGCTGCAAAAATAAACTGTTTTTTTTTTATGTAGCAAGATACAATACATTTCTAAAGGGTCCAAAAGTAACTTTTAATTATCAAAAATATTATAAATTTTTTTGATAAGTATTCTTGATCACATAAAAATTTAGTATTGTGGTAATTTAAGGAAGTAAATCGCCATAGCCATAGTCAAGCAGGTAAACTCGTAGAAAATTGACTAAAATCGACAAATGATGCATTTTCGACTGCCAATATTTCAAAAACTAGACGTGCTATGTTATTTCCAAAATCCGCAATAGATTCATATGATTCAACAATCATATATTAAGTAACTAGCGGTATTTTCGTGCTGGAGCTAAAAAACAGTTCAGCAGTGTTATTTTAATACATATTTATACTTGCATATGAATCAGATTTAAGTTTTGGAAAATTTTATGTTAGGCTCCAGTATGAAATTTGTTTAAATGTACGTTCATAATAACAAAACGTATGAGTTTTGAACTAAGTAATTCAACTGATCTGAGTTAACTTCCAAGCAATCAGTTAAGTTAAATAACAAATTGCAATGACATTTGAAAATATCGCAATATTTTTTAATTCCGCCCTAATTGCTTACCTTTGACAGGTATGCTGAGTGGATACGTGTAACTGACATTGAATCAGGCTGCAAGTGGCATGCGAGATACGCGTATCTGTCAAAGATAAGCAATTGGGGTGGATTTAAAAAGTGTACTCCAATCTACTTTTTTGATTCTCTGTTGAGATTCTGCTCAGGGGGTTCAAATACGTAAAAAAGAGTAATATTTTTTTTAGAAAATTAATGATAAAGAAACATCAACGAATAATAACTAAATAATAATAAAAAAATGAAACATTCAAGATGTTTGAAGTTTAAATTTAGTGTTTTATATCAATGTTTGATTTAATAATAATATTATCTATGTCCAACCAGTGCCGAACTGCACATTTTTCTCTTTTGACCGTAAATTACTGCTTTTGGTCCGCAGTGCTTCCAGAGCTCTAATTGAGTATGAGAGCATACATACCTGTACTGATGAGCAGTCCATTTCCCAGCCAAGGCTTGAAGAAGCGATATTCCGGAGATTTGTCGATGTACACGTGACTGCTGAGCAACAGTTCTACATCACGTGGATCTACCAGGAAGACGATCAGCTTCGGTCCGATCCAGATTTTGATGACCTGATTGAAGTCCTTTCCTTTCTCGATTACGTTGCGGAAGACGGCTGGAAGGAAGATTCGCAAGAGTTAGATGAATGTGTTTCAAATCTTGACAGAAGGTAAAAGTATGTGTAATGATGTTGATAACGAAATTCGCAATTTCCCTATTAACTCATGTACCCGCAAGGCTGTCAGACGTATATAAGAAATTAGATATTTCGTTTGAAGAATTTGTTTCAGCTGCGTGAATATTATGATGCAATGGATGATACGTGATAGTTGTATCCATATGAATACCACTCGGCGAAGGAGTGTGTGGTGAGGTCAAGCAACTTTACTTTCCTCCATTATGTCTGATTACGGCGCAGGAGTAAATTATGTCTTCCCGTTTAGGGTGACCGCTTTTGTCTTGACATTAAGTTAGTCATCAATTGAGACTGTCGGGCCGAGCCTTCGCCGCAATTTGGCGCAGTAGCACTTTGGAGCTTTGAAATTTAAGTCTGCGGCGATTCGAATGTGCCATTGTAATCGGGTATTCATTGATGACCTGTTTTGGGCTAGGTCTACGTCAAGCTACCAATTTTGCAAGTACGTGCTTCAGGTCTGATAGCATTCAATAGCCAACGGCACTCTTACATCTTGGTGTTTATAGAATTCACATTCAAATAAATAATCTCAGTGGAGGAATTACGTATTTCAATCTAAGTTTTGTGGCAAATTGTGTATCCGTAATTTCATCGTTGAATGAAGAAGCCTACCGCACAATTGCAATCACGTCAAGCTCATTGCAGTACCTATGTGAATGATACTTATCAATCACTTTTTACTAGAAGATTAAGTAGTAGTAATATTAGACGAGCAAACTCACTCAGAACGTCATATCATTATGAGATTCCTTCATTTGCTTATTGCACATTCAATCCAATGTGCTCACGGATCGGGCTTTCTCGGTTTGAGGTCAATCAAAACGGAATGATTTGGATTACCCGCTGTTTTGGCTGGATGTATTTGACCTAACGTAGGGTAATGCAAAACGAGTCATTTTGATTGACCTCAGACTAAGAATGCTAAATCCGCATACCCACTTCCATTCTAGACTAAAAACTTGATTACACGGTGTTACTGAAACTGAACCGTCTTTTTGGTAACAAGCAGAGTAATTAGGCGTCTGGTTTCATTATTAATAACTCAGCCATTTTTTAACCGATTTACAGTTTTGAAATTTAAGTTTCATATATGAAAAAAATAGATCAATAAGTATAACGCGTTCACTGCCCATAAACGCATGTCAGTCCCATGTTTGCTGGATTTCTTATTCACATGGGACAATTATGCGTTTATGGGCAGTTCATGACAATATATCTCACCTATACAGAATACATTTGAGTGGTTAGAAACCTAGGTGTAGGCGACAAAACAGATTTTACATTCTTTTTAAAAATTGTATGGGAGCAGGAAAATCAAGCCAGTATTCTACGAATTACGTTATTTTTTCTGTTGGAAAAGCTCCTAAATACCATTAGGCAGCTTGAAAACAGTAAATTTTTAAATATATTTTACTTAAAACCGACCAAAATCAGACTTTCACACGCTTTTGGGCTTCTCATTTACTATATTGGTTACTAGTGACCCCGGCAAACTTCATCTTGCCATCAAGTATGCTATTGGAAAACGCCATGAAATCTCTCATACAAAATTGTCAGATTAGTTTTCTATAGTTTTTCGACTATTTTGGAAACTTCTATACACTTTTTCTTTCAGTAGTCTTGAATGAATGCATCTGTGACATACAGACACCATTCCATTCGTATTCATGTTGACAAAAGATAGATAGTTAAGGTGATTATAAAAGGAAGCCAAACTTTGAATTTTCAAGTGCACAAGACGAGAGAATCTGACAACAGTTCGCGTTGAAAACCAACCAGTAAGCTTGCTTGCTGGTGGTGACCAATGGGATAGATTTTCAACGCGAAGCGCTGTTTGGTTCTCAAGTCTAGTGCTCTTGAAAATTTGAGGTGTGGCTTCCTTCTATATTCACCTTAACTGTACAATGTTAGCATTTCTTGAAACAAAATGCCGTTATACATCTTCTATTAATGAAAAGTTTTAGAGCTTTGGTAAAAATTGAGTCAATGGACAATGGAAATATTAGTAGTAGAACGCTAGAAGCGTTGTTGTCACAAAATTGATTTTAATAATTATTACCTTAAATTATGGGTTTTCATTATTTGTTCAATACCATGTTGTAGTTTTGGTTTTGAAAATTAATCTGACACTTTGAGGCCCGGTACTCACACTGTCAGTTCGTGGCAAACTAGATGTTGGTAACACGAACAGCAGCGACATTAGCATTCTTAAGTTAATGCTTCTACTCAATGGACCGATGCACGAGTTCACTAATTGAGGTTTGAGCGGTGCCATATTATTTACGTGGCCATGGCAACGAGTGAATTCGACACCGCTCAAACGTCAAATTTTTGAACTCGTGCATTGATCCCTTGGATAAACTTCCACAGAGCTATTTCAAGTCTGTGTTGTTGAATACTTCGATGAACACATGAATTTGAGATTTTCACAGCATTATTGCATTCTAATCACCTAATTAATCACTAAGCTTGCATCTTTTTTTTTTTCTGAAAAAACGCATTTACTACAACTACGTTGAAGACTGCAAGTCGATTAGAAGTAATACAAAAATGTTGCTAGCACTTTACGTTAAATCGAGGTATTGATTTCTATTTGAAACTATTAGTAGTAAGTATAATAAGCAGATTCAGCATTTTTTAATAAATATATTCAAGCGGTTCTAAAATATATAGTTTTGAAAAATTACGAATATTTTTGAAAGCTTCAATCAAAACCATTGTCTCGACAAAACCAAACTAGGTTTTTCATAATGTAAATCTATAAAAATGAATTCAATTGAATCCAAGCCAAAGCGTTTTGGAGTCAAAAATATGCAACTCTTCGTAGTAAACGTGCACATTTAAATTGCCATGAGCAAATGACTATTATTCACACATAATTAAGAACTGTGATGAACTTAATTTGTAAAATTTAAACAATGATAACTTTGAAACCAATGCATCATGTTTACATTTAACAAGTAATAGTCTCAAAAATATGTCAAGTGTGTAAATAAAGCTCTTTTTAGATATGTTTATCTGTGACAATATATCAAAAAGAGATTAAGAGATTTCTTACGCACCATACAAATTATTTTTGATTTTCATACAAAAAATCTTACCATGAGGAGAGGGGGGGTGTCTAAAAACCAAAATTGTCTTAATTAATAGACAGCCCCTTAACTGATTAACAGATATTATCTTATTTCGTTTAGTATGTGATGGGCTCCGCTCTATCAAAGTTACCCGCATTATCAAAGATACCCCGTTTTACGGTAACAAAAAACATTATTTGTTCAAAGGTACACCGAAACTTTGTTGTTTATGGTCAAATAGCAGGACTTTGTTTTTTTTAATATTATTAAATACAGTTCTCGTGCTCATAACATGGATGTCACTATTATTCCACATTATTGACACATTGAAATAGATTATGGAAGAGGAAATCATCGTAAAGCAGGTGAAAAGTTCTGAGATCTTCTTTTATTGTTGTTGCAAATTAAGTTTTACCAGTTACAAAATCATGTTTAGAACCTCATGGCAGAGGTTCTTAGAATGTTTAGTCAAAAATAGAATAGTAACCTTCATTCATGGTACAATAATGCTGAAGGATATACTTAAACTTCAATAACATTTGAAGGGTGAAACAAAAGCTATGAAAAAAGATACAGGGCTTTGAATTTAAAAAGTTTAGTTCGTCCCAGCCTTCTTCGTTCTGGCGTTACGTCACAACTGGGACAAAGCCTGCTTCTCAGATTAGTGTTCTTATGAGCACTTCCACAGTTATGAACTGAGAGCTTTCTTTGCCGATTGACCATTTTTGCATTTGTATATCGTGTGGCAGGTACGAAGATACTCTATGCCCTGGGAATCGAGAAAATTTCCTTTACGAAAAGATCCTCGACCAACGGGATTCGAACCCACGACCCTCAGCATGGTCATGCTGAATAGCTGCGCGTTTACCGCTACACGGCTATCTGGGCCCCATCACAGCCCTTAAATGCGAATGAGTATTGCAGTGTGCGTTTGAAACGCAAATATGAAATGCGGGAACACCGAACGCGGTAAGATTTTTCAGAAGCATAGAATAGCATAGCATAGCATAGACTGACTGTACATGTCAATGGTTGCTACTCCATGATTGATCGGAACTGGTAAGATCCAAATGAATAAGGGATGGGAGTTTCCGCTTACTCTCGAAGTGCAATTTTAACAGATCTAATATTATTGATCAATAACGGCGCCGGCCAAGTCCTTACAGTCAGTTGGGATGGGGAAGGAATGTTAGGGTGTAATGATTGTTGCTTCTAGAGACCGAGAATACCTCTGCATCTCCACAATCACCACGGGAAGGGTGTTTATTAGTGAGGGAGGAAAAGATCTGGGAGTCACCTCTGGTCGGTGATGCGATCCATGGACAAGGGGGAAATATACGACTTGTATTTAAAGCTAGTTTTGTATTTTTGTCTCGACTTTTTGGAAAAAATACGTCAACATCTATAATGTCGAACAATTCAAAAGATGACGAAAACTGAAAATTGCATGTATATATTTTAACTTATATGAAACAGGAATAATGCCGACACTTGTAGTGACGAACCATGCATAGTTTGTTTGAAAATTACATATGAGTATTACTGTGCATTTTGTCTCGATATGGTAGAAGTTTTAGAAAATACGTCAACATTCACAATGTCGAACAATTCAAAAGATAATTTTTAATAATGTCAAAAAGAGAAAAATATATGTATATTGAAATTGTATAAGAAAAAAGCGTAATGCCGACACATATAGTGACGAAACATACAAAGTTTGTTTTAATATTACATAAAAGTTACACTTTCAAGAAAAAAAGTGTTATCATAAGCATGAAACGAACTCACCAGTTGGTAATCCATTCTCGACTGAACACAAAACTGACACTGACAGCGAAACTTCTTGGCGTCCCGAAAACAAACCGTCTTGCTTGGGCCTTCCCAAATACGTACCCAGCAAGACGCTCCAAAACAGGGAAAAAAATTTTTTCCGGTAACGAAAATACGCGCGAATCCGTCAGCAAAATCAATCGGACAACACAAAACCGAACTGTCCTGCTTGTGCTTCACAAAGCACTACCCAGCAAGACGCTCCAAAAACTCCGGCGACGAAAACAAGCGCGAATCCGTCAGCAAAATCAATCGGACGACGCAAAACCGAACTGTCCTTCTTGGGCTTCACAAAGCACTCCGAACGCGGTAAGATTTTTCTGAAGTAAGACGAAGTCAAAGTTTGTTTTTTTTTCTAGGTTGGCGGTGATATCGAGCACGGTTGCTTTGTATCGTTTGATTAGTTTGTATTACCGCGTTTAAATCTCAGTTGAACAAGATTTACACCTCAAACGCGAACAGCAATATAAATCCCATATAGCTGAGTAAAATTAGAATATCCTAATATTTTGATAGGTGGCTAATCTCAATCCTAAAATTTATTGATTATGAAACGCATACGCAGAAGAAAGGGTATACCGTAAAACGGGGTAACTTTGATAGTTTTTTCGAAGAAAACTTGAATATATATGCGTGCTGATTCAAAGATTTACAATTTATATTTTTAAAACAAGTACTGGCATCCTAGCTATCCATTACAGTTGATAGATTGGCAAAAGATTTATTATGAATGGATATATAATTTTTCATATAATCGAAAGTTGGTTTTCTGTTTTGGGGTAACTTTGATAATGGAGTATGAATCGAACAAAATTGAATGAATAACGAACATTTGTAGGGCATTGCATACCTCTAGGCGTTTAACGTTATATGGAAATTTCTGACTTAGTTTACAAAAATGGTCCCAGTTTGTGAAAATGCTCTTCGCTAAGAGATTTGAGACCGATTTCAAGTTCTATGATAACTAGGCTGTCAAAGATAAGTGGCCAACTATTCAAAACTACATCAAATAGTGATCGTAGAACAGATTGTTTGTAAGCGTTTCGAAAATGCTAAAATTGTGTAATTTTTTTAAATTCGTATAAAAAGCCTAAAATGTTCTTGATTCAAATGTAAACCGCTCTTACATGAAGTGTCATACTAATGTTCTTTAATTTTGCATTCGTTTTGCTTAACTGATTAACAGAAATTATGATATTTCGTTTAGTATGTGGTGGGTTACGCACTATCAAAGTTACCCGCATTATCAAAGTTACCCCGTTTTACGGTACTCTATTTTGAAGTTTCTTCCAAAGTTTCGCTACAAGATATTTCACTTGTGATATAAAAAAGATATATGATTATGTAGACTTGCGTTGATATATCAAATTGATACCATAATTTGATATCAATTAATCAATAATATATTCGATATCATATTTCGTTTTCGTTCTGCAATAATGTTACATTTTTGTTAATGTTACAATTTCATGTGATATTAAATTTATTGCTACTACATGTATAAATATTATGAAAACAAAACAAAAAGCATTATCCTGTTGCAGACTCGTTTCTTCATTAAACAAAAATATGAATATCTGAGTGAGTTCTTCATTTGCACTCAATGATAGCAGAAACAGTTTTCAATTTGCTTTAACTGAGTTTTCAATTTGATTTCATGGGAACAATTGTCTGCTCTCAGTTTTGATATTTTAACCGTTAAGGTGAAGATGAATCGAAGCCAAAATTCAAATTTTCAAGAGCACGGATCTGGAGAACCAAACAGCCGTTTAAACTGAAAATCTGATTGATTGGTCACCACCAACTAGTGACCAATCGATTACGTTTTCAGCTTAAACGGAAGTTTGGTTCTCCAGATCCGTGCTCTTGAAAGTTTGAACTTTGGCTTCGATTCATCTTCACCTTAAAACAAACAAATTACAACAAACCGAGTTATCGGAATCAGCGACATCACAACATCAAAATTAGTTTTCAATATGATCTCAAGCTTTGCTCGGGCAGCGACTTGCAAAGCCATTGCTTACAAATGTCGTTGGGCCCTTTTTAATGTATCTCTAGAAATGATGTTTGTTTTTAACAACATATTTTCAGATGGAAGTTCTTGAAACTAAACCATTTTTTGTTGGATAGAAATTGTTTTATAATTTAAAAAAAAAAGTTCATGTATTATGTAAAACTATGAATTTTTTAAAAATAAAGAAATAACTGACTAAGAAAATGTAGTAATTTTGATTTCAATACTTTACACGCATTTTCAATTTTCGAACTAAATGTTTTTTTTTAATATAAGAGGAACATGGCAATTATCTAAAAAATATTATTTTGTCTATTATTTTTTAAAGGTGAGTTGTCTGAATAACCGGAAGTTCTTCAAGATTTTTCAAAAATTGTTAATAAAATTACTGGTTATATAGTAGAGAATATAGTAGACATTTTATTTATTTCTCTATAAGTTTTGGATACATTTGTCTAATATTTCGAAGGAAATTCTGAATAAATCTGGTTAATGCTATTTATTAGTCATATTTTCTTGCCTTATGAATATTAGGTCAATTGCAGAATATATTTAAAAAAGTTTTCGATCAATTCTTTAATAATGAAAAATATCTTAACTTTGAAACATACAATATTTTTACCTTGAATCATACAGGAATATTTTTTTAGAATTTTAGTCAAAGTAAAGTCAATAAATTTGTATAAAAAAAAGTTTAACGTTAACACAATAAGTTTGTGTTACAAAGTTTAAGATTTCATTTTCAGGAAATACCCAAAGAGGCCAAAGGAAACCTTACCAAGATATGTTATAGAAGTTTCTCAGAAAAACAGCAAAAGAGAATTAAATACTAATTGTTGTCTATCAATGAAATCGATCTAATTCAACGGATTCAAACATTTATCAGTAAGTTTGGAACATTATTTTGGAGAAACAAAAAAAAACTGTTGTCACAAAATGCTATACTCTATGGTCTTTCACTTATATTCTTTTTTCAATATTATATAATTATACATTAGATTTTTATATATGTTTTCAAAGTAGACCCATGCATATAAGCTGATAGCTATAGAGAACTGTTTTCGAAATTATTGAATGAGTCGATAAGTCCCTACTTCAGGATTTCTCTGATGACGAATCATACAACACCTTCTGAGATACTTCCAAATATGTTGTTAACATCATATTAGAAATAGTTCAAATCTATCATGTTTATGAATACAGCCTATGAATTATATAGGAAGATATTAGATGCAAGTCAATACCATACCAAACATGATTCTGGAATTTTACATTATTTTTATAGAAATAAACATGCTTTAGTACAAAAAACTTCATGACACACAATTTGACAATAGTTATATCAAACAACGTTCATTCTCTTCATGTTACTTTGGTATTGGGCTCTATTTGCAAGATATGAAATCGTGTGACGCAGTGATCAATTTCACCTGAATTTACGGTACCACTACTAAGATATACTGCGACGTATCTACATTTACTCGTTAAAAAGTGCTCGGTGGGATTTTGAATATCTTGATTTTCAACTATAATCGTGCAGTTCGAGCTGATCACACTCATATTTATTTTGATATAACCAGCTCTCCTCATCTCCCACATCTCGATATCGATAATTCAGGGACCATAGTAATACGGTGATTAAGAGATATAGAACACGAAACAAGTGCAGTTTTGGTTGAACGGAGTATGTTGTAGCTATGAAACCTGTTCTAGTTATCGAGATATAGCATGACAAAACGTGCAGAGTCACATGCAGATTGTTTCCGCCCGATTGATAACAAAGCATAATTTTTAATTATTGTCGACTGCATTCAATTTTTTTGATTTGATCTTTTTTACTTACTGGAAATTTTGAAAACATTCAACTCAGACTGTTGAAAAAAAATATGTACCAGTTAAAAAAAAAATACTTGGTAGACATTGATGAACAATAATTCTTTTTGAATTTCAATTCATATTATTTGAAAAACTTCTTGTTTAAACAACTTGAAACTGAGTTTTATGAAAAATTAGTTAAAGGGAAAATGCTTTGAATCATGTGACAACATTGATCAATTTCGCCCGATTTTACGGCACACCACGAAAGTTGCCTTCGAAGACCTTAATGCATTTATCATCCACCGGTTTTTCTGGAAGACAAAAATAGTGAATGGCAGCGGAGGAACGTTTCGGTTTTCTATTACAACGTTTATTTGTATTGATTTTTTCGGAATCCCTCCTCAATGCGTCGGTCAAATTTTCAAGGTTACACCGGAGGATTGCCAGGATTCGTTCAAAATTGAACTGGTTTTGCTCGAGAAAATTCGACGCAGTGCATTCTGTATCTAAGCGGTGAACAAAAACGTTTACGACACTACAATGCTTTGCAAGCCGGGGGAGGTCGTTAGCCTTTTTCATGAAAACCAGTATATTACTAGGAGGTGCTCGAAAATGTACCCCGAACAAACAAAACGCCGGCGCCAGTATATTACCGGACGATGGGTTGTCTGTGCGTTTATCAGGTAGAAGATTTCACTGCATTGGTTGGAACAATAGCTTTTCGATGTGGAAGTCAGACGATTATCCCGGTGTGGAGATCAAAATCAGAGGCGGGGACCTCAACAAATAACTAATGGGATTTTCAGTTGTTTAAGGTCATGCTGTTTCTCCAAAATATTGATGACTTGAATTGCCCATATTTTCACCATTATCCTTTTGGCGCACCATTTGTTTTCCAGGTAATGACAAGAAGGAGTGGTTTGAATTAAAAGGTATCCCAAGTTTCTTTATGGCATGTTTTCAATATACTTTCCATCACGATTCTAACCCATGACTCTAACAAGCTATTACAGAGGTTCCCAAACTTTTTAATATCGTGGCGCCCTTACGCTTATGGAGAAGGCGCGGCGGGCCCCTGTAGATAGCACTGGAAGTAAATAACCCGTTTACGTATAATTAGTGATTTTCTGTTGTATTTTTATGACCTTTTATCTTGGACAAGCCTTCAAAAAACTCCTCTTTTTTCAGAGTCTGTGAAAACATTGATCGTAAGTCATATGGTTTTGAAGGTATTCAGATGTTCCTTGGGGGACCGGCATTCCCCATATAAAAATTATTTGGCCGTCATTTTAGTTTTAGTCAATTTATCAAAAAAAAAATAAAATGTAGAATATACAATGTCAGGTTATAAAAAGCTTCTCTGAAAAAATCATAAAAATCGGTTGAGTTGTCTTCGAGAAACCTGAAAATTACAAAACGATGTTTTTTGAAGCTTTTAAGATCTTTATACGACCAGTTTAAATGTGATAGATAGGACAAGCTCTGTCATGTTATTTAATACAAACCAGATTTTATTGAAAATTTTAGGACCCTATTAGTTGTTCTTGAAAATTCGGTAAAACTTCAAAAATTCGATTTATAATCTTGTTCTTCTGAAATTAAACTTAGAGCCTTTCTACGTTGCGAAACCCTATCGCTATGCAAATAAATCCGATATCATTAGTCCATTTTTCAAAGCCATTTTTGGTCTTCCTCCATATTTTTTAAATGTATCTATTTTTCTACATTACTTTGATTTTTCTTATGAATTTATCAAACATGATTGGAAAATGCTGGCAGCAAAAAGGTCATCACAAGAAATGTGCCGGAAAAAAATGGAGTCTCTACTGTGATAAGATTTTTGTAACACATCAATTGTAAAGCCGACATCAGCAAAAAACTTGATCGTCGAACTGTTGAGACACACTTGCGCCTTTTTTTTTATTCAACAGCATGCTATGATGATAAAAATGTATGAATGACTAGTTGGCCTGGCAAACGTTGTATTGCCACCCATTAGGCCGTTTTATAAAGCTACACAGATAAAAATATTTAAATTCCAATGTAGTGTAAACTAAGGCATAGAGTAAAAATAAACCAAATTCATTTATTTTTACGGTATTTCATTTAGTTTTCAACCAAAGATGCTAGAATGTTACATGATCGTGTAAATTTACAGTGTATTTGATTGAAAAATGAGCGAATTGTCGTTGACATTTCAGTTTATTTTGATGCTCCAAATATGTGCATGAAAATAAACTTAAATTTACAACATATTTTTATCTGTGTATGAACACTCCCATAAATAATAACAGTTTCATTTTTACTCGATTGTTCATAGTTTCTCGGTTAATTTCTTAAAGAATTCCTGCCCACGAACACGTCGAAACCCTTGACGAACAAAACGGAGAATGAATCTATCAAATCTCTTGACCCATTCTCAAGCCAACTCGTGACATACAAACACCGTTCCATTCATTTAGTGAAAGTCAATGATTTTTGTTGTATACAGTATTTCCTTCATCAATAAAGTAATTAAATATGACTTCGTCATGCAAGACTTCAATTATTTTCCCTGTGCAACGAATGTTTTAACAAATTATTGAAAACTAGTCTTTTGAGCATCAATTTAACCGTTTTACCCTTACAAATCACTGGGGTTCGGTGATTCTGTAAATGTTTATCATGATTATGAACTGATTTAGAAGAAGGTTGTAAATCATTTTGCGGACGTACTGCTCTATGATATAAAATGGGACGGATGGGGGTAAAAACATTAATGAGGGAATTATACGTAAATCAGACCCTTGCGACTCTCTTTAGGCACTAAAATAAAGCCGATGCAAATATTTTTTCGATTTTTTTTGCCACTGACTTTTCCCTGAACGAATGGGTGATAGTAAAAAATAAACAATTAGATTGAAAAAAAAAACAATAAAGCTCATCGGAGTTGTTAAGTAGTTTTCTGGAAACCATCAGATTTTGATAAATATTTTTCGGCCTGCCCCACGAAATGCCAAATTCGAACTGCAAATTTCGTATTCGTGAAAATCAAATTTGTGTCAGCTTAATCTAAACTAGGGGAGACTGAAGGGTCTTGATCACCTATACTAAATGCAGCTGTAACTCTGCATGGAAATTATAAATTGGACAGGCTTTCAAGAAAACATGTTTTGCAAGACCGAAATGATTCAAAAGTGTGTTGAAAGTATTCAAAATTTTGTTCTTTCAATGACATCTCACGTTCAGCATAAGGGCGTAACTGCAGTGATTGATTTCTATCCATCGATTTTTTCTTTGGCTAATTACTTGGCTGGGAGAATGTTGTCGACCAATATTTTTTTTTCAATAGAAAGTGCTCATCGTTCTTCGTTATACTGCATCGTAAAATGTTTCGAAAGTGGATTGAATTTCCAGTACCGATCCAAATAGAAAGTCGATGCAGAGAAATCGATCACTGCAGATACGCCTGTATGATACTAAGCGTGAGACATGTCTTATAAAAAGATAGGTGACACTTGATTCCGTTTTAAACACATATTTTAATGAAAGAGTAATTAAAAACGGACAAATTTAATGCATTTTATTTTCATTTTATTTTGAGACCTCAAATTAAAAGGGCCTTATCAAAAATATTAGGTTTTTTTTTGTTTTTCTAGAAAAATTTTTTTTTGTTTAGAGAGACTTGAACCCTCTTTTTTATTATATACACTGAATCCAAGCAAAATAATATATCCATAACATATCGTCAAAGATATCACAATTCTGAGAAAGTGGAAGTTTCCAAATAGAATTTTATTACACTACAAATATAGTATCTGTGTATTAGCTCAGGGATCAAGCGTCCCCATTTTCAGATCAAATCATAGTTAACAAAAACACATCTGAAGTAAATAATATTATGTTTTGCGTTTGATTTTACTCATTGAAACCTCCGAAGTTCTGAAAATTTGAGACGATTTTTAACAATATGAGCCGTTCAAAAGATCGCTGTTGACTTTTTTGAGTTGATTTAAACAAACTGATATCACAACTTCATTCGTTACATCTTCGGATGGATTTCCAGCTCTAACATTGCCTTTCATTTGGACGAAGTATTGTTTAAAACTATTTAGAATAAAACTGTTTAAATTCCGAGAGAATAGAGAGGGATTACGTTTCCCCGAAGAGCAAGTCTTCCCTAACTATTCATCTAATTATCTATCGAAATTTGATTGATATGATAAATGCCACTTAAAGCTTTCTGTATATCTGTTCATAACATTCAATTCACAGCCGTTTTTCCGCACAATTCACTAGTGTTAAATAATTATGTCAAACAATTGGATGCGGTTTACTAAGAAAATTGAACACAATGAATGAAGTTTAGTTTGAACTTACAAATTTTGGTATAGGATCGCACTTTATTCTGAAAATCTTTTTTCCTGTAGCCATACCTTTTTCTTCTCATGTTTGTTTTAAACCAACAGTACAAATCTGGAGAACCAATTATTCGGTTAATCTGAAAAATTGATCGTTTGGGAAGACGATCCAAACTTTTTGCCCAGATTCTACTACCCTTTGAAATTTGATGTATGGCTTTTGTTCATCTTCACCTTAAACATGGCACAGTTTTTCATACTTACAATGAGAGGTTCCAATCAGTTCCAGCGCGTTTCCAAGCAGGGGTAATCCAGGTGGGCCAGGTATTTTCTCAGCCAGCTTCAGCATATGTTGCCGGGATATCCGCCAGTAGATGAACCACAGGAGCAAAGCCGGCGCCAGCAGGAAGTAAAACACATTCATGGGCGACGCGATGTTGGCATTCGCCATCACGGGGTCCGCTGGGGCAACCGTCGCGGACATTTTTTCCGAATTTTATTTGGTTCTTGTATCACTCACTGAGCAAATTGCGGTATTCGTTTTCAACTATCACAATTGGTTGGCTTTTCGTTGCCACTCGTAATCACTTAAGGTTGTAACTGGTTCAAAATATTCTTAATTCTTCCTTCCGAATCACAAAATTTTCTTCGAAGCCACCATGCACTCTTAAAAGTAGTCCACGACTGCTAGACAGGTGTAATCCATTTGAAAAGGGAACCAGAGGATATTCGATCCAGGACAACGCCACTGGTCAGCCGCTACCTCTGGATGTATGTTGCCACCGCAGTAGATCCACCGTAACTGACTGATAGAAATTTTTGCAAATTTGTTTTTATAGTCGCTACAAATTCTCGACTGCCCCTCGCACTACGAGTCACATCAGGCAGGCGACCGTTTGGAGCTATAGTGTGACTCGCAGCAAAGAACGACTCTAGAGTGCAGTATTGGTGGTATACTAAGCAAAGCATGGAGATCGCGTTCATCCCTTACTATTTGTCTGCACAGCGCACATGGCTGACACGGTTGTGTGGAGCGCAATGTTTGTCGCTGCCATTGCACAGTGGGGTATAGTTCGTATTTTTTCATTCAATCGGGTGTAATTGGTATCGTGCAGAGTGTTTTAGTTATTTTTGTTATGTTTTGTGCAAGTATCTGAACGATGTATTCGAAATTAATTAGATTCAGCTTGAGCGAAAATTTATTAAATTGATTGCTGTTGTCCAATTATTGCAACTGTCGCAGGTATCTGTTAGACAACATAAAAACCCCATAAAACAATTCTTAAATTTAAGATAACAAATATTAGGGTGATTTAAATAACGAAAAAGTTTGAAAATACTTTCTCTCATCTTCCTTACATTATTTTTATGAAAAAAAAAAAGAATTTTGACAAATTTTTAATTATTTCGGTGATGATTAAGAGGTGGCTCAAAGACAATGTAGGTCTTAATGGAAACTAGGATGGAGACATTTAGAAAAAGCGGTGTTGAAAGGAGTGAAACAAGTGATCAAAAATCGTGAGTCGTAGCGAGTAGCGCACGTGGATCAACGACATTAAAGTTTATTGTCTAACACTTATAAGTAAAAAAATAGTTGACAATACTTTCAATTTATATGCAAAAGAGACAGTTAAGTGCCGTTTACGCTTTTTAGAATGAAATTGGCTGAAAATTAGACCAGTGACATTTTAGAATGCCAGTCAAGCAACAAAAAATCATGCTATACATCCTTTAACATCTTTTCCGATGTCATGATCATTGGTGATCAAATTTCTTAAAATCGGTAGTGTACGATGTCCATTGTACAGTGTGTCTGGAACTCTTTTTAATGCAAAAAGATCATCAATATCTCTCTTCGTGGATTTGAAAATGTTTAATAGAGGGATACGAAAGTTATAGCGATTCGAAGATTTAGGGCAGTGGTCTGCAACTTGACTGATCATGTGGAAGAATTCATATTGAAGAATCACGAAGAGCGTGTAATATTTATTCTTCATAACGCCGAGGACTCTAAATCTTTCGTTAAGGGAGAATGTCGAGATATGTGGTATTCCAAAGCTTAGAAAAAATATGATCACTAAAAATACAGCAAGTATTCAAACAGTTTAATATTCGGATTCGAAACAAAGAACTTCAGAGATTGGCAACACTTGTGGAAAACTTCAATTTATGCAACAAAGTCTTACCTCAAAATAATTAATTTCAGAACTCGATTTTAAGGTATCAAAGATGTTAAAACGACACAAAACATCTCAATTCATATTTTTTTTTGCACAGTATACTTTATCAAACTTGTTCGAAATGATCTAATATTCTATAATTTAAACAATCAAAATATATATTGTGATTCCGTCAACGAAATATCAAATCAAATATCACATCTTTGAAATGTTGAATGTAAACCAGCTGTTTATATGATTTGTTATAGAAAGGTAAATGATGCAGCGTACGGGAAACATGAAACTATTTCTTGAAAATGCGCTAAATCTTCAAATCATTATAGCTTCCTTCTATGAAACATTTTCAAATTCACGAAGAGGATGCTAGAGTGCAGAATTGATGTATTTTATAAAACTTTTCTAATATTTTTTGGCATTACTACTGCAAAAGTTTCCATAAAAAATTGAGATATTTAAGAAAAATCAGTTATTTTGTCGATATTATATTATTTGTGATAGAGAAATTATATTTTGTCTTGCTTTGCTGTTCTTTCAAACCTTAAAGTTCTAGAAGTTATTGGTAGTTGTACATTCTTACATCTGTTTTGTCATTTATTCAATGGTTGGCTCCTGAATGCTTAAGGACTGTTCATTTTGTAAAGCGGAAACTTTGTGCATGCTATATCTTTTTAATTTATCAATGAAGTCGAGATCGGTTTTCTGTACATTACACGAATAATATTGTACGATGTTGTGATAATAAAAAAAAATCACCAAACTAATTGAATTTCATTCGAATAAGAAACAATTATTAGAACGGTCAATTATTGAAGGTTATCAAAATCAATAATTATTAGGAATTGGCTGAAAAATCGACAATCTAGATTTTTTTTTTATTTTAAAAACCACCTTGTGCATCAAAACCACCATGAATAAGAAGTCTATTGGAAAAATAAATAGTTATTTTTGGTTAATTTATTTTCCAGATTTCATAATAACAATTTACATAGAATGTTTAAGAGGTTTTTTTTTTAAATTTAAAGGGAAATGAATTGAATACATTTTTTAGGTGTAAAGTACGTCATGACGGAAGTACTAACTTAGTCTTTATATGGAAAATAACCTGCGCCTTTACAGTGTTGCTTATTGAGTTTACACGTTATATTTAAAGCTCAATAGAGAAACAATGTTTTATTTTCAGAAGATTTCTCAGAACAGATAGAAAATCATCAAAATTGGCAACACTACTGTAATGGACTAACATTTATTTTTCAAGTATTGTTTTCATGAAATGCTATTGAGAGATTACTGATCGAAGTATTTGAAGAAAAACGTTTACAAATTACCGTGTATCGGTAAATATGCGTACCTGTGTTTTGAAGTATGAGATTTTTCAATAATACGACCATAAAGAGCAAAATTTATACTTTGGAATGGGATTGAATTCCACGATTCAGCTCTATTATAGAAATATAGTTTCTTTGGTTATATGATCTACTTTAAAACACGCTTTTGGATTTACTTTTTTGCTGGGAGTAAAATGAAGGTATTTTAGCAAATTTATCGATAAATTGACAAATTGCTGGAGTTACCTTGTATCAGAGATAGGTGCATATTATTGGTGGTTCAAAAGTTTTAAAGATACCAACATACAGTTTGTCCATAAAAATGAAGGTTTTTATTAAGCGAGAAATAATTTTAAACTTTGAAGCACTGCTTTTCTTAAGAGTTTTCGGAAGAAACTATTTAGCTCTTCAACCAAAAGCAATTTTTTGGATCTTATATTTTCATTGCATCGTAAAATAGTAGTTGAACTATGCACGGAAAACCAATTACGATTTCTTTAATAAATAAAAAAGATATAGCATGAATGAAATGTCTACATTATAAAATAAACAGTCCTTATGTGAATCCTATCCCGCTGAATTATTGAAGCCCTAAACAAGCAATGTACTGTAGAGCTATTTTCTAGAGTATTATTGAATCATGTTAAATTTACAAAACGGCCACTATTTTCCATTTAATGTTGAATTTCAAAATGAAACAATTCATACAATATTACAATGCTAGTACTCTCAGAATTCAAATCGTAACGCTAGAAAGAAGGAGAATATGTCTTGAACCCAGAGGCGCGTTCACGTTCTAGAACATGAGTAGGACAAACGCTGACAAATATGTTGTGCACAGTGAAGCTAAGAAAAATGTTAACCCTGGACTGGAAATTTAAAGTTATTATATTTGATGGGCTCAAAGAAAAGGGGTAAGTGTCATTTTGGTGGGTATTGAGTTGAGTTGAGGAAATTCTACTGTTTCCAAGCGTGTTCTAACGATATTTTCAGTTGATTTGTCTGCTCTTTCCTAGAGAATTCCTTATAGAAATTTGTTTAGGATACCTTAAGAAATCAACCTGGATTTTTCCCAAGAAGCAGCACAGAAAAAGAATTTCTCCAAAGATTTCTGAAATATTATCTAAATTCGTGCAAAAAAATCATTGTGAAATTTTCAAAGAAAGTTCCAATTCCTCCAAGATTTAATCCATCGATTTCCTTGGGAGATCCTTCAAGATTCTCCTTCCAAAATGTATTCTAAAGTTCAGTCAATCACTTCTCAAAAAATTTCTAGGCATTTCTTTTAAAATTGTCTTTCTGGATTCATATAAGATGTCAACTAGGGATTGCTCTAATAATGACTCCAGACATTTCTTCTAAGATTTCTACAGAAATTTCTCCAGTTATTCTTTGAGGTTTTCTCAAGTAAGCCTTGAACGTTTTTTCCCAGGAATGTCTCCAGGAGAAATGTCAAGGAAAAACTTCTGACAGAAAAATCGATCCGTGAGGTGTTTCTTTAGAAAATTGTAGAGTAACTTGTCACCCTTACAAGGATGTATGAAATAACTTGACTCTTGAGAAAGTTTTAGAAGATTTCCGAGATACCGTTATGACTCGAAATCCGGACACTTAAGCACCGGCCTAACTTCATCATCATTTATATAATTAATGATATCTGTTTTCGTAAGGTACAGTGATGTTTCACGACAGAAAAATGTTTATTATTTAGGATGGTGTAATAAAAATAACGATTATTTATGCAAAAAACGTTTAAACATGCAAAACCAACAGATGTGTCTTGTTTCGAAATCCGGATACTCTAATTATATTGATTCGAAATCCGGACACTTTTGCTTCGAATTCCGGACACTTCTTTTTGACGCAATATTTGTATATTTTGTATAAAATTCAACTCACCAACTCTACATTTCAGGATTTTGAACAGTTTACTATACGTAATCACAAAAGTATCGAGCCGTAACAAACTCTGAAGCTACCGGAAATGTAGAGGAAGTTTGGACAAAATCGGCAACCGTGAGATGCAGTCCAATACGCAATGAAATGTATAGAGCAGTGATTCCCAAACTTTTTTGACTTTCGCCCCCTTGAGGCCAACATATTTAAGAATCGCCCCCCTAAATGAATATATGTATAAAAAGTTTGTCAAACTATCAGGTTTACTAGTGTAGTAATTTGGCCATGAATCGCAAATCAGTCCGATGCATTTTCGTCAAAATTGAGTTGATATTATTTTTCAAAATATTGTTAATTGATCTCTCCGCTGCACTAACAATATCACAATATTTCTTCAGTAAGATTAGGAAATCCACTAAATTAAATTGTCCCGTAACAAAACGTATCCGCATATCAATCACATTGCAGATTTCTGCAACATGTTAAAATAAGGAATAAGGTAATTCAACGAGCTTTTATTTTTGATTCTATGGAAGAAAGTCATGGAAGAATAGTGTTTTTATTTGCACCATTCTCGATCGTCGATTTACCGAGCTTGGTAACTTAAAAACATCAAAAATCTTATGGTAGTCAAAAATATAATGATTTTTTACTTCTCCCTTTCATAATTTTCGTCTTCTTGAAAGAGTTGGATAGTGCTTGACTTTATAGAAAATGAATAGTTGTATCAGCCATATTTGAAACTTTCCGTATTTAGCAATTAATGATTTTATTCATTGTACCCGATTTTTGACCGTCAGATTTCACAAAAGTTTCAAAATAGGTGGTATTATGAAACCAAAATTCCAACATAAATGCCGATTTTGTTTTTGCGAAAACACAGATTCCACTAATAAAAACATTAGCTGCCTAATCTTAAGTACCCCAACAAAAAGTAACTGAATATATGCTCTGATTTAGAAATAAGTTCCAAGAAAATCCAACAGCTCCAACAAATGTCTCGGTTCAGAAATACTTCCAATGCATCATCAAAACTATTAAATCTACGTTAAATTTTTATAAAATCTTAGTATCTGATTCATGTTTGAATAATATAACCATGTTGTTTTTGACATTCATAAAGAATTTTCTTTTAGTATTCAAACATAAGTATGCTTAAACGTACAACCAAATAGAGGTAACATAGTTAAATCTCCTATAATTTGTATGATTCTTTAATTTCATTACTAGTACTTTCGCCCCCTTTCTATGCGTTTTCGCCCCCCAAATTCAGTTTTACAAATTTTCGCCCCCCTGAACCCGAAAATCGCCCCCACGGGGGGCGAATTCGCCCACTTTGGGAATCACTGGTATAGAGTATCGGTACGCATTTTGTTCTTTCATTTTTGTTCATAATATCTTGATGCATACAGCGATAATTTAACATCTATAACATACAACTAAAGTTGAAGAATTGTTTTGTGTATAAGTATTATAGTAAAGTTCAAATTTACTGTATGAAAAATGTAAAATTAATCATAGTGTCCGGCTTTCGAAGCGTCCGGCAATTCGAAGCAAAACGGTATTTGCTAAGATAATCGAAAAATCAAGATAATCTCAGGATAGTGTTTTGCAGGATTTTCTAAAGAAAATTTTCGAAAAACATTGGTTAGAATATCTATGGAAATTATCTGTAATGGACTAACATTATCTGTAGGAATTATTGGAAAAATTGCTGTAGTGTTAACTAGTGTGAAAACTGAGATACTTTTCTGAAGATTGCATGGGAAGAAACTTCTATTTAGATTTGGTAAAATTATAGGCTTGGATGAAATACTGGAAAAAATCATAGATAAAAATTGGATTTCTGGGAGTAAACGTGGATGAATGCTTGAAGCAATCCACACGAACAAGCGGAGGAATTCTAGCAGGGTTTCGTGAAAAAAAAAACCATGGAGCTATTTTTTTTAACGCTCTGGAATAAACCTTTGAGGATGATTTCCTCTGAAAAAAATTGGTAGAAATCTTTGGAAGGATTAGTGAAAAAAAATTATTTGGAGGAAACTCTAGGATAGTTTTGAAAAAAAAAACAATTTAATACCTGATCAAATTACTGTTGGTATTAGCTTTGGAGTTCTCAAAGATTTCCAGGAGAAAATTCTGGAGAAATTCTTATAAGCATCTTGTGAAAAATTTCTGGAGGAATTGGTAGATAAATCTTTAGAAGATTTTTTGGAGAGATCGTTATACTGCCCATAAAGGCATAACTGTCCTATATTGAAAAAGTAGGCATTGAGAAAGCGCCGCTCAAAGTTTGAAGTTTGACTTCTCATACAAATGTTCATGATTTTCTAGTACATTTCTACTTGCCATATTCATTCAGTACAACTGTGCCTGTGAGCACAGGCTTCTATTGATCATCAAAAAATATAAACTTGAACACAATTCATGTTTCGCAGTTGCTATTTCGGTTGAAAATTCATATAGAGACTGTCATGCCTTTATTTTTTAATATGGGACTGCACCAACTTCATATTTTTCCACAACATTTTCAAACCAAGTGTGTAAACTTTTATGTGCATAGTAAAATACATATTAAAACATGGATGTTGCGACGAAAAAAGGTGTTGGTTCGAAAATCCATATGGGACAGTTATGCTTTTATGGGCAGTATAGGAAACCCTCAAATTATTCTAGATAAAATCACTATGATAATTCCTGAAGCTTTTCCTCGGGAAATCTGAGACGAAATTCTTGAAGAGCCTGTTGAACCCGTTAAATTGTCTAAAGGTTTCTTTAGACTCTGTACAATTTTGCATCAGGATTCATTTCAAGCAGAATAAGGAAAAAAGATACCTTAGAAAGCTTTTTGGTAAAAATAGATACTTTAGAGACCTTCCATTAAAAATATAGACTTTTTAGAGACTTGGATTAAAAGAAAGACCGCATTTTAATATATAAGAATGCTCTGAAAATCGTCAAGAGATTCAGCATTGCTTTGATAGATTTGATAGAGATTGACAGATGATAAATAATTTAGTTTGTTTTTCAATCTTTCTGATCTTGTTTTTGTTCTTGTTGAATCGTGGACAATCCTTTGACTGTCCTACGCAGGTGTTTGTATGCGTAGTACATGTCCTACCTGTCCTACTCATTCCCTGCGTCACTGCTTAAAACCATAACCAGAAGCCATTGGAACGAAAGAACAACCTATGCTACAAAAGAGCATATTCTGGATTGAAATATTAGCATATGTACTGTAATCCAGGGTAACATTATGTGGTTATACAGTTTGGGACAGGTGGTAAAATGAACACCTTAAGGATATCATCTTGTTTCTGATAGAAACATGCAATAATAAATATAAAGCAGCGACACGAATTCAGACTAACATAGTTAAATTTTCACATATTTTTATCGCTAGCAAAAAAAACATATGCATATGTTCACTTTACCTGCACTATGTGGGTAAAACGAAAAGCTGTTGGTGGTAAAATGAACATCTTGCAAAAGACGTGAAAAAAAAACAAATATTTTTGAAAATTTTCATTGCATTTCCGAAACTACAACCATTAATGGTTGTAACAAAAAGAAATCTAAAAGTATCAGATTTGACGTCATATTATAATGATATTCATTTCACTGGACAACCTCAGTTCTAACTGGACTCAGTTCTAATTTTCAAATGTGGTTTTCTTATGGTGCTAGTAAAAATGAATCAAACGTCAAAGATGAAAAAGCAGTTTTCACCCTTGAAATCAACAATACACTGCCTTTTTATTTCATTTTCGATTTGTCGATTTTAGCGGCGAAAACTGCTTTTTCACTTTTGACATTTGTTCCATTTTTACTTGGGCCTTAAATCTTAGTTTTTAAAGATATTTTACTTCAATTGACCTCCATACCAACCCGAATACTCTGATTTATGTTCCAAATCGTCCATGCATGATAAGAATTTATTAAAACTTGTTTTTCCTCGATAGAAGGCACGGTGTTCATTTTACTACCCCTGTTCATTTTTCTATCACTTCCGCTACTTAAATCCAGAGTTTATATACACAGAGTTGCGCGAAGAGACTTCTTTGAATCCCTGCTCTTCTTCGTCTTCGAAAACAGCCCCTATCTGTTTTGCTGGGCTGCTCGATAGGTAGACGGTTTGACAGTTCGATAGGTAGATTTAGTTTCACTCTTCGCGCAACTCTTCATTCATAGACTCTGCTTAAATCATAGTAGTCTGATAGTTGGACTCATTACTTAAGACCCCTGAAGACGTTATGGACCGATGCACGAGTGCACTAATCTGACGTTTGAGCGGTGCTAAATTCATTCGTTGCCATGGTCACGTAAATAACACGGCACCGCTCAAACGTCAACGGGTGAACTCGTGCACTCGTCCATGGACCAATGGATTTATGCACGGGTTCACTATTTGACATTTTAACGGTGCCGTGTTATTTATGTGACCATGGTAACCAGTGAATTTGGTACCGCTCAAATGTCAAATAGTGAACTCGTGCATCGGTCCATTAAGACAATACATTTATTACAATTTAAGGAGTAAAAAACTCCAGGTATATCCTGTGTTTTTACTATCAAACAAATCAGCCATATGAAACCAAAATCGATGACATGTTAGGCAAAAACACGGGTTTTCGCATGTCAAACATCTTTGTAGAAAACTAAAAATATGATACAAATCTTAGGAATATTTATGATCAACAAAATGATTTTAAAGGATCATTCACATATAAAGGCATGTACAGTGGAATTCCGTTTTTGGCAACAAAGTCGAAATTTTCAGTTGCCAAAAACGGAACCGTGCCAAAATCGGAACCCTTATTTTAAATTTTATTTTTCAACTATTGGTTTTGAAAACATCATTAGAATGTTATTACATCATCCTTGTGGAACCATAAGGCATCAAGACTCCAGAACGGTTCACTTCGAAGCAGTTTTCCGTAATATTGTACTATGCTATGAATCTATAGCGCCGTGATGTTAATTGTGACAAACGCTCTTCATACTTACTTTACTCAATGTCTTTAAGGATTTTCAGAAGCTTTATGTACACTATTTGTATGAGTGGACCATGTAAAATAAATAATCGCAAAAGTGACCTTTATATAAGAACTGAGCATTTTCCTAAAACTGTGTAAGAATACGAAAAAAAAAATTAATACTGCTTTCATACAAAAACGTATTTACAAAACAAATGCGCTGGGTATTGCAAAACGGCATGAGTTTTATTTAATGAATATTGAAAATCAGTTTAACTTTAAGGCTTTAGCTTAAAATTTTACAATATTCGGTAAGTTTAGAATACCCTTTTTAATTTATGTGTCTGATAAAGTAAAGCATTTCATAATTAATGATTGACTGCAATCAAAAGGGCAAACATAAACAACTAATCAAAAAAGTAATCTACAAGAAAACGCTAGGGCTCTGAAGCATTTTGTTAGGAATATTGCTGCGATATTTCCGAAAATTCTCAAGCCTTCAATAAAAATTTTCAAAAATTCATTATTCTTAGGCTACCACTAGCACTCCTCAAATTTCTCTGGAAACCTTTCAAAAATCTACAAGATTTTGCCAGAAATATTCAAAATACCACTACAAATCCACATTATACAGCTAGGAATTACCAGGATGCCATAGAAAACTTAAGAGCTTATTAAGAATCACAAAATTTCGGACTTAATCCTCAATAACCAATTATATATTCTCAGGATCCCGCAAGAAACCCTCAGTGTTCGCTAGGAATTTGCAGACATTCTCAAGAATCCGTTAAAATTTCTGAGAAGTCTCTTATGAACTAAGAACTCCCTAAGGATTCTCCAGGGTTCAGTTAGGAAATTCATAGCCCCAGCTCGCAAGGAACATTTTAATTATATTGAGACCCGTAATAAAAATCTTGTATAAACCACATATCTTAACAAATCTAACATCTTAAAGAATCTCCAAGAAGTAGGAAAAGAAGCTCGCAGAATGATTAAAAAACACATTAAAACCACAAACAAAATACTCTCAATCGTTTTTATCGCACGCTTCAATGATATTTTTGAGAATAAAGTTTAGTTTGGACTGTGTTTGCATTCGTTTTGGTGTCGGTATTGAATGGAACATTGGAATTCTTATAAAATAATATACAATATAGTAAAATACATACTTTTTTATGGATTATATGTTGACACTTCTGCAATTCACTAGAATAACGCAATTTATTTAATAAAATTCCTCAAAAATTATGAGCACGACATTTTGCTGTATTTGCATCTATTACTGCGGTTTGTTCTTCATACGCAATGTTTGTAACTCCATAATAATAAGAACAGTGAGCTAAAAAGATGAGACAAAATTTAAAGTGTGAGTCATAGACTTTTTGTTGCCCTTATGTGCTTGTGTTTTGTTCAAACAAGCTGTTCCAAATCTTAAGAGAAGTGTTTTTTTAGTGTATCACCAACTAGCAGACTTAAGTGGGCTGGTCACTCAGTATGAATGCCTAAGTTATTAATCTCTAGTTGAGATGCTGGTGAGAATAATGGCCTCATGAAACGCTGCGAATGCATGACCAATGACCATTCTGAAGTAAATTAGCACGTACGGGAGCTCTTAGTAGTTAATGATATTTGGAGGGAGGCATGTCGACGAAAATAGAGCTCTAGAATGTAATCGGTGCGTATTTTACCTGCCATTCAGATAAATAAAGCAACAGACACGATAATATTTACAAAAAAATACAAATTTTTATGGTATTCAAAAATGTTGCCAAAAACGGATCCATTTTGTTGCCAAAATCGGGGGGTGCCAAAAATGGAGCATGCCAAAAACGGAGCATTCAAAAAACGGAATCCCACTGTATCTCAAAAGTATAAGAGATAGAAAAACCAAATTTGTCGAAAAATACCATATGTCTATCGATTTAAGTTGCATTATGACTATTACGACATAGCGCAATTCAGTGTAGGAAATTAGGCCGTTTCATTACAGAATGATAAAAAACAGCCTAATAAAACCTTTTTTTGTAGCTTGTTGTGTAAACTACTATTAGACTCGAACACATAAAAATAAATATAAAAATAGGTTTCTCATAATGTCAGACAGCTGAAATATTAAAAAATATGGTTTCATATACAGGATTCTGCATGAAATATATATGCTCAACAACTTCGTGTAATACAGTAAAGTAACTCTTGTAAGTAAGAAATAAAAGAAAAATAGCATGTAAAGGGAACACAATATATTTTTAAATGCGTCAAATAATTCATAATGATAAGATAATGTCATAAGAAATCATTAGGTGGAGTATTTAGGAAACGAAAATAAAAATATGTTTAATACTGATGCAACTTATCCAGGATTTGCCTCCTCTATGTTAAATATAATGAAAAAAGTTTCGGATCTACTCCTACATTTTCTTGCTGATCATAAACTTAATATTTTTGTATGACGTGTTTGCACCATTCAAAATTTTCGTTCTTTTTTTAGTTTTCTTAGGGTAGTGAATACCAATACACTTGCCTTTTGTGATAACTATTTCAGATTGACCTATATTTTATTAGACGGCATGAAATTTAAACCATTGTGAAAAATTCTCATATAGTCAAATCACCCTCCATCGACCGTGCACATTTTCTGATGCTTACAGAATATTCTTAAATTTACAGTAATACCTCGATTTTTATTTTCGTTACGTTATATGGAGGTTACGTTATATCGAAGCAACATGTTTTTTATATCTGAATTTCATACAGCATGCATTTTTATGAGAAAATTAATATAAAATTGATATTATTCACCTAGCGGGTATTTTCAGTCTTTCTCACATATTTGTTTTTAATATTTTTACCTATTTTATTTATTTTTGTTGTTCGTTTGCATATATTTTTTTATTTTCAATTTTGTATTATTACGTCTCTATTGGAGTAATCCCTAAAGAAATGTACTCCGGAAAAATCTGTGGATGATTTCTTGAACACTCGAAGAAACTCTTAAATAAATTCATAGATGAGATATTCCAGAAATCTATAAAATGGTCATGTCAAGCACATTATGAATATTTATAGCAGGCAATTATGGAACTTTAAGAGATTTATTATGAGAAATTCATAATAAAATTCTAAAAACAAACTCTTTGTAATTTCTTAGAAAAGTTTTAGAATAATATGTTTACGGATCATTCAATTCAACGGATAAGAGAATTCATGAAGAAATTGCTATAAAACTTCATCCAAAAGCAGAGCTATCCTTGAGTTTTTCCATGAAAAAAAAATTTGAACGAATACCTGTTGGAATTATCAGCTGTATTCTAGGAGTATTCTCTGGGGGATATAGGGAAAATTTTCAGTTTTTAAAAAGAATCTGTGCATACATCTTTGTAATAAAAAAACGTAGAAAAATCTACACGAATACTTGAGGAATAACTTGGAGAGCTCAACAGAGAGGAGGATTTCTTAACCCTCTAATAAACATCCCCGCCTTTAGACGGGGTACACTTTGGAATTTTGTGTATTTTTTCGTGGTTTGGAAATCAAAATGATTTCAATTTTGGCTCAAACCTTGACTAATAATAAAAAAAATTTAATATTTTTAGAAGTACTGTAAAAATTAAATTTTTATTATTGCTAAAATCAGTAACTAGAAGAGGCTTCAAGAAAAAATGAAAAAGTATAGGGATGTTCAAAAATAAAAAATTATAAGAATCAAAAACCAAAATTCATAGATTTGCGAACAAAAATAAATCATTGCCCAAAACGTGTTTAGAACGATTTTAGATAACTGAAAATGATATTCAGATAGAAAAAAAATTAGGGTATTAGAAGGTTAAGGAATTCCTGATGTTATCAAAAAAGGATTTCTTTCCACATAGAATCCTTGAAGAAATTTAAGAGATATATAGAATGGTTCTTGGGTAAATACTCGGAGATTTCTGCAGAAATGCATAATAAAATTTAATTACGAAACTTTTTGCTTAAGGATGATCAAAATCTGAAATGGCCGTTTTTTTAAATCGACTTTAAAGTTTTGAATCATGTTTTTTCAGTGTAGAAAATATGTTTTTATTTTTTCAATATTTTTTACTAAAACTTCAGGAAATTTCACGACAGTCCTCCATACACCCCTTTTTTGTAGGTCTGAAGTATGCAGTGCGGCTATAGTCATTACGCAACTGAAATCAGTGCTGTAATGATTCATTACGCAACTGTTTTGAGTTGCGTAATGAATCATAACACAACAATTTTTCAGAAATTGTAAAATAATTGTGAATGCATTCCGATATAATTTCCGATACCCTCAAGTGGTCCTCTACGAAATTGCAAAAAATGTACGTGTACGTAACTCGTTGCAGAACTCGATTTTTACGACACTCGTAAAAATCATCATTCTGCAACTTGTTCCGTAAACTACTATTGATGAAAAGTTGGCTTGTATGCAACGGAATCGCAAAAATGATTTTTTATGCATTGAAATGCATTACGACCCACTGTGTGCGAGTGTCGCACAGTTCCACGCTTCTTTCCACAAGCACATACATACAACGCTCTACTACACGGCAAGGATAATGGTAACTTCGTACCTCTGTTCAGTAGAACGTAATTTTCCTTTTCGTGCTCTGGCTTGTGAAATTCTAGGGTACCTGATGGTGCATATTACTTGCAGCGTGCGTATCGACGCCATACTACAGGTCATTTACCTGAATGTCATTAAGTGGCTCCGAAAACAGAATTATATTGATCAATTATGTCGCTACTGCTCAGCCAAGCCGTTCGATCAAGTCGTCTGAGTTCTAATGATCAACTCGTTCTTGCTGCCTGTGTTCATTCCTAATACTGTTCACATTAATACAGATGCTTGCGATATACATGTCATTCAAGCTGAAAAGGATTCATATATTCGGCTTCTAATGGGCGTACAAACTTAAATGTCTCAATGTTAGTTTATTGGTTACAATCCTTCATGCAGAATAAATATAAATGAACGTAAAATCTTCTAGTGTTCAAGTTTCATGTTTATACTAAACATAGGGTCGATATATTTACTGATTAAAACCTAATTCTTAACATCTTCTTTTCAAACACAGCATTGCAGAATTCATCTAATCCAAACAATTTGTGATCATACAGGAAATCGATCCCAGATCTTTCATAATGTGCTTTGTTTTAAAGTAGGGGGAGTTGAAAAAAAAAAATAGTTAGAAATGTAACCTGATCATGAAATCAAAATTCATCGCTGTACGGTAACAGAATTTCTATTCAGATCCATGATTAAATTTACTTGGATTCATTGTTCTTCTACATTATGAGTCACAGGCTATTATGATAAACTAATGAACAAAATATTTATCGATACCTGAGAGAATCCAACTAATGCTCCAAGTAGAAATCGTTGACCGTGTGTAGAAGAAATTGTATATTTTTGGCGCGAAAGCCGGGAGAAACACGTTTCTGTACAGATTGTGATACCATGAGCTCGACATCCGTTTTCATGTTAGATGTATTATCATTTCCTTCAAATGATGATTGAAGATTTGTAACCGCTTTTGCTACCTAGATAATATCGGACGAAATTCGAAAGTCTTCAGGAAGCTACCGTTAATGGCTATAATCAAAAATATATCGAGAAAGGTGTCATGCGTTTGGTGAACAATGAGATATGCGCTATGCTTATTTCAGTTGACACAACATGCCTTTCTCATAATACAGGAATATCAAACAAAATGAGGAAATGTGCATCACATCTGAACAATAAGCCAGCAAGTGATTCTCGGAACTAAGCCTAATTCATGAATGTGAGATTCAGTGTGCATGTTTTCAATTACTAGCTAAGAACCAGTTTATCTTACAGCACGGTAAGTTTCCACTGCATCAATACCCTTACCGTGTGGTGAAGACAAGTTTGTGATGCTGTTTGTTCCAGATCTTTTTGGGGAAGCAAAGAGAAGCGTGAGGAATGCAATAGGAATTCATAGGATGAAGCGCGTACGATAAGTACACGAAAGTCATTATGATATTATCAGGTTATTGTTATATCTACGTTAGATTCGGGAAAAAAGGCTAGAACGTTTTCCAGTTTATTTTGTTTTGTTCCTCTTTGGGCTGATTTTAGAATTTCCATCTATCTTGTAACTTGTTTGCGACGGCATCAACCTCATGTCGATGTCTTGAGTGTCATAGAACTTAGTAGGTAGTCAGTTTTGCCAGATCACGTTTCATCGAATGTTGTGGTAAGCACTGTCCTCTTAGTAAACTGACATGTGGATTTTTTAGGCTTACTTGAACCTGGTGTAACCCGAGACAGGTTCGCTTCTACCACGAATTGATTGCATTTTATCGCTGTTATTATTTTCAATTTTCACTCCGTTATTGTTATTTGGCATTTGCCCGAAATTTGCAGCATTAATTCATCAAGCGAGTTTATTAGAAATGCCCTAGGAACTTTTTCTAAGACTTATTTCATGTTTTTTTTTCCAGAATCCAAGCAAGAATTACTGTAAGTAAGCATCGATAAAACATTCCTTGAAAAATTTTCTCAATCAAATCTTCCTAGAAAATCTGTGGTAGAATTTCTAAAATATTTGGTAGTGAAATTTTAGAAATTGAGAAATACCTGAAGAAATCATTGAATTCATTTTTCTAGCAGAGATTTCTTTGCGGGACTGGTTAAAGGGTGATACGGTCAAAATCTGGTCAATTGCATTTAAAAAACCTGAACACCCCGCATTTCAAAGGTGTGTATGTGTAGAATGTTGCTTCTATTTTGATTTTGAAATTCACTCTTCAGTTATCACTAGGGAAGGTCAAGATGGTGTTATACGGGGTTTTCAACCGGACTATTTTTGTTAGATTCTACAAGTCGAAATATGACCAAAGCCTTCCGGGTTATGGACCAAGGAGGGGCTCTGAAAGGGGCAATTTTGGTCGAATATAATATTATTGAGTAGAAATCTTTTTGTCAGGATTTTTCTCAGTATTTATTATGATGGTATCGAACAAAACTGACATTAATTTATGTTAAAAATGTATTTATTATGGCATAGGCGTAACTAGGATGGATTCTGCTAGTCATACTTTCCCAATAAAATCAAGTTTATTGTGGTGTCAATAGTTTTCTAATATATGTCATGGAACCCGAGATGAACACAATATTTTTTTTAATGTAGTAAGAAAGGGCTTGAAAATGAACTATTTTAATAATTTAGAAAATATGAAGATACAAATAGTACTGACAAGAAGTACTGCCAAAGAAAGCCTCCAAGATTATAAATGGGGCTGTTTTACAGATTGCTAGTATGTGTAGAATTGCAGAGTTTCTTGGGATACGAATCAGTAGTGTAGCCAGTAAGGGCATATATGTAAACACATTTTGGAGTACAATTTTTCAAATTATTTTCCAACTTTCCGAATAAATTGATTTATATAGTTTGTACGTCTGAATTATTTATAATTTTAACAAAATAAAAGACAATTGTATAATATATGATACATTTCATAATTTACAAAACTTCAATACTTTTTTGTATATGAATTTGTTTGCATCGTTCCACTGGTCTATATCTCTCTATCCAGTGTTGCTTACATTTTCCCAATTAGAATAAAATGGCCTCAGAATTTCGGGGATTGCTTTCGTTGTTTTCCTTTGTCTACCTATCCCCTAAATCGCCTTAAATATATTCTTGCTCTTGATACATACATTTATTGGTATTACATTGATATTACAAAAAGACCGCATCAACTCCATCCTAGGCTGCGGCCCACACTCGCCATATCTTGCAGCACCTGGTCAGTCCACAGTGCCCGCTGCGCTTCTCGCCTTCTTGTACATGCCGGATCGGAAGCGAACACCATTTTTGCACCATCGTCCTAAGCACCCGACGTTCGAAGACTCCGAGTGCTTGCAGGTCCTCCTCGAGCATCGTCCACGTTTCATGCCCGTAAAGGACCACCGGTCTAATCATGGTTTGTACATGGTACATTTGGTGCGGGGACGAATATTTTTTGAACGCAGGTTCTTCTGAAACCCATAGTAGGCACGACTTCCACAGATGATGCGTCTTCGTATTTCACGGCTAACATTGATGTCCGCCGTCAGCAAGGATCCGAGGTAAATGAAATCATCTACCACCTCGAAGGTATCCCGTCTATCGTAACGCTGGTTCCTAGGCGAGCCCTGTCACGTTCGGTTCTGCCCACCAGCATGTACTTTGTTTTTGACGCATTCACCACCAGTACGACTCTTGTCGCTTCGCAAAGCAAACGAATTGACTGGACCTTGTAAAAATCGTACCTCGGCTGTTAAACCCGGCTCTCCGCATGACACCCTCTAGCGCAATGTTGAACAACAGGCACGAAAGTCCATCACCTTGTCTTAGCTCCCGGCGGGACTCGAGCGAACTGAAATATTCGCCCGAAATCTTTACGCAGCTCTGCACACCGTCCATCGTCGCTCTAATCAGTCTTGTAAGTTTCCCGGGAAAGCTCGTTCATGAATATCCATAGCTCTACGCGGTCGATCCTGTCGTATGCCGCTTTAAAATCAATGATTAGGTGATGCGTAGGGACCTGATATTCCCGGCTTTTTTTGGAGGATTTTCCGTACTGTCCATCTGGTCCATCGTCGAGCGGCCGTTAACGAAACTGGCTTGATAACTTCCCACGAACTCATTTGCTATTGGTGATAGGCGACGGAAGATGGTCTTGGATAATACTTTGTAGGCGGCATTTAGAATAGTGATCGCTCGATAGTTCTCACATTCTAGTCGCCCTTTTTGTAAATAGGGCATATAACCCCTTGCTTCCACTCCACCGGTAGCTGTTCATTCTTCTAGATTCTGAATATCAGCCGATGCAGACAAGCGATCTTAATGAGTTCCGTTCCGATACCATCCTTCCCAGCTGCCTTGTTATTATTGAGCTGTTGAACGGCATCCTTAACTTCCCTCAAAGTGGGGGCTGATTGGTTGCTATTGTCCAACATTCCGTCGTGGTAATTTCTTCCGTTAACCTGAACCTCCGTGCTTGTGCTCTCAGCGCCATTCAAGTGTTTATCGTGGTGCTGCTTCCACCTTTCGATCACCTAGCCTCCGTTCAAATAAAATGTTCCCATCTATATCCCTGCACAATTCCGCTCGCGACACGAAGCCTGTGCGGGATGCGTTGAGTTTTTGATAGAACTTTCCCGTTTCTTACCCAACAATGTTCTCGCCTGCGACGTTGATGGCTGCTTTTATTGTACTCCAGCAGTCCTCGAGAGGAGTTTCGGCAAGCGAATCCTCTTCCGGCAACGTTTGTTCGAGATGCTGTACTTGGCACGATAAATGGTTGGGCATGGCGTACTATTGGTGCCTTGCGTACCTGCTGGAATAAAATAGACCCCTTTGTGTGGTCCTTAGCCTCTTGTCCAGCAATTCCTATCCCTACCTCCTCGCGGTACTGGCCGGGGTACGAGTAACCTTAGGCAAGATCGGGTCACCAACCCCGGTGGGAACTCTTGTCGTATGCTGACAGGGTAGGGGGGGGGAGGCTTTTGCAAACCTGGAGCGTTTGTACTCCATGTTAGGAGCGGCTCAGAACAGCGTCTGTTTCTCATCAGGTCCTGCAAGCCAACCGTATTTTTTTCTGTTCGGAACATAAACCACTGCGACCAATACTTGATCTATTGTAGTATATCCCGTGTCATTTGTTTAGTGCATGTCGGGTTACCTTATCAATATTGAGAAGTGATAAGGTATTCGATTTTTTTACAGTTGTATTTCCTAACTTGATCGTAGGAAAGGATTCTAATTGAAAGGTTCCGCTATTTAGACCCTTTGAAGAATGTGGTGGATACACAGGCGCGCCCCTTTATCAGTCAAAATCGGATCCCTTGATAAAGCCAAGAAATTACACCGATATTGTCCATGCATCAGAATCCTAGTCCTTACTGCTTCAAACTAGAGAACTAAATGAATAAAGGATTAGAAAACAAATTGTTGTATTCCAATCATTTTTTTTTTCCTTGCTTCAAGATCATTCTCGGCCACTAGGAAAACCGAGACTTGTCACTTTCAACAAGGTTTGAAAATGTAACAAGGATTAAACTGCCCATAACTGCATATTTGTCACATTCGACATTTTTGACAATTTCGAGTTAATACCGGGGAGAGTCATCAAATGATAAATACTTTCGATCAACTTACTGAAATCTGTGAGATTGTTCTAGAAAATTCGAAAAAAAAAATACCAAGTTGTTTTGTCACATTGGTAGTTGTCATAATCGCATAACAGTCACATTAAGATTAAACATGAGCCTCATAATGTAGTAGCAATGAAAGTTCCATCAGAGTTATTTTCTGACTATTCTCTCAGTGTGTGATATGAGCTGTACAAAATTTCAGCCTCAAATAAGCTATTTTGAGTTCTTGGTAATTTTTATAAATTTTAGTGTCTTCCCATACTGCCATAAAATGCAAACTTGGTATTCCATTTACTCAATGCCTACTTTTGTCGAATGTTACAAATATGCAGTTATGCCCAAGTAACACAGAAAACATAAATCCAAATTTAAAAATACACAGTTTGTCCTACAATGATTGCTAGAAAGTTTTTGAAACATGTCATGTCTCACGTAAGTCGCTATTTTGTTTTGTTAAACCTTTCAATATTTAACTTGAATGGAAATGTTCTACTAAGGCATATAATTTGTTTCGCAATACAAATTTACCATTTTGCTGAAAATGTTCTAATTATGTTTACTATGTTTCAACCATATTATGTTTTATATTTGTCTTCTTATGTTTATCAAAACATGTGTTTGGTTATATGTCTTATTTCGGTTGTTTTAGACATGTACGACAAATAAACAATCTCAATATGTCATATTCATGTTACATATATGTCATAATATACTCTCGAATAAACAAATTATCTTTATTTTCAGTCAAATATAAGTTTTTCTAGTTGTCTATAAAACAAATGCAACAAAAGTGACATTTAATATTTTTGATAGCATGGATGATACACTGCCGGCTAAGAAATTTGCCATATGGTGTTAACTGAACACTTTTAAGCAAATGTTTTGAGTAAATTATTATTTTTATGGTATGATCTAAATGCCGATTTATCAATTTATATGAATGAATAGAGTGTGGTGGTTGTTTGCCACTGTTTAGTACGAAAAAGGTTCAATGGAATTACCTAACTCGCTTACAGTTGTGTTCATGCAGGGCTTACGTGTTTTTGTGAAAAATTGTAGGAAAAAAATATAAACACTTAGAAAACACTCCATAGTCATTTGGTATAGGAGTTTTCCGTGAACAAAATTGTAACATAAAGTTTGCCGGAATAGTTTTTGGTAATAACCTGATTAGACTATTTTATTTCGGGTACAAATCAACATGACATGTACAAACAACGTGAGATTTGAGAAGCAACTTCCATGCTACAACTTCAATTTATGCTGTCATAGTCAAGTGATTTATCAAACTAATATCACACTGTAAATTTATGATCACACTAGTTGTCCCTGAAAACTTTTCACTGCCTTGAATGAAGCAATGGCAGATGGTTGGCAATGAAATTTTTGTCTTTTCCCAAAACAGTCATCATGCAGTGTGTCTAAGGGGACCATCTTTAATTTTTGAATTTAATGTTGAATATTTACCATAACGATGAGATTTTTGTTCTGAAGCTTTGAAAAAAAAAATAATAGTTCAATAAAAAATCAGTGTATTATTAGAAAACAAAATAATGAACTAATTTGCAAAATGTGATGATTCCTTTTTGGAAATATTTACTTGGCTTGATGTCGAAAAATGTATATTGAGCGATTTATAAGGGCGAATTGATTTTTTCGAATTAAAAGTGCATATTTCACCATAATTTTTGATTCGCATATTAATTTAGTGTTAAATAACAGTTATGCAATCAAAAATGAAAGCTTGTCAATGTTTGCACTTTTACATGTTTCATTGTCGACCATCCAATGCATTTCCACTACCAAATGTTCTCAGTACTTTGTTGCGTTAATGGTTTGTTGGACAAAGTATAATACATAATTATGTATACCTAAACCCATATGATACATAATTTTGACGACAAAAATATGTTGCACAAGCTCCACCTTCTGCGCTTTTCCAGTCATATATAAGTATGAATTCCAGTTTTTTCGCTATGAAACAGAACATTCTCATTAGTCATATTGAAGTCATTGTGATTTATATGAGACATGTTGTGTTACTTGGAATGGGCAGTAAAAATGTTCCTTTGATTACTATAATATCCTGTTCTCTTCGTTTGAAGCAGTCAGGACTAGGGTTCACTGGTAGATCTTTACCCCATAACGCACCACGAAAAGGTGATCTACCCGCGTAATGACCAACCGTGAATAATAACAAGCACAGGAACGTTAACAGAACAATACGGATTGGAACAATCGACATAGATCAATGCGACGAAAAATGACTAACGATTGGAATCTCGGTACGTGGAACTGTAAATCCCTCAACTTTATCGGAAGCACCCGCATACTCTCCGATGCATTGAAGGACCGTAAGTTCTATTGATACAATTATTCTGAATAGGGATGGTCACACATGTCTGTATTTCAGAGTCAGAAATTGCTTGTATTCAGTCACTGCAATATATTGAAATACCAAATATATGATAACATAACTCAGAAAATGTATATCAAGAGTATAGAAAAATGTGTCAGGAGTTGCTACACTACCTTCAATATATTCCACTATGGGCGGTTTTCATATAGACTGGCGGCCAAAAACAAAGATTTGTGATAAAAATTTGATATTTTGTTTTCAATATACTAGTTTTTGAGACCAACTTTTGAAAAGGGCTAACAGCGAAAACATGAGTTTTTAGACTAATGATGCATATAGGCCACTTATGCAATTAACGATGTGAAAACCATAATAAACATTAAAACTTACATAGTAATAATGATATGAATCATCTAGCGATATTCAGCTATCCTCTGAAATAATCTTTAGCTGATAATAAAGACAAAATGTCAAAAATATTGAAAAAAAAAAACAATGAACCCTATGAAAAAGGGCAAATATGTGCAGCTAAATTCTTCACGAACTTTCAGTTTACATATTTGAATGACCTTGGAAATTAATTTCAGCCTGGGACAACTTGGAACAAAAAAGTATGGGAGGTGTAAAGTTTTGGTATAAAATCAAATATGTTTTTTCAGTGTAGTCCACACATTTACCTGGACAAAAGTACGAATTTTTATTTCATTTTATTTTTCCAAGATAGTTTTTAGGTAAGCTTTTGAACAGTGTACAAAGATATGTATGAAATGTTACGATTATGCAATATATTCCATCCAACGTATAGCTTGTATTTGTACTGAATGCTTTGTTTTGGCATAACTTTGGCATACCGTATCAATGAATCTACAAAGGATCTTGCTCTAGTATTCCAGGAATATCTTAATATAAGTGTTTACTATGTATTGATGTACCAGAAGAACCTATCAGAACAAATCATTTTCGATTATTGGCCACCTGATTGCCCATTGTGGGCCCGAGACGTGTGAGATAAAAAAAAATCAAAAAATGCTTCTAAAAGTGCCATTTAGTCCCAGTTCAGATTCAATGTTAATCCTGCCCAAGAATTTCATGAAATTTAGACCCAGAGTTTTATAAAAATCTATCCCAAGAATTAAAAAAAATGCTTTCTTTTTTTTAAGAATCCTACCCAAGATTCTACGAAAATTAATCCCATGCGTATGTGAAATTCGTGCTAATAATTCGTTTATTTGATATTTTTTATTCGAATAATTTAGTTTTTCCCTTCAAACTTGAATCAAAGTTAGGAGTTTATTCATATATGACACTTTCTGCTAGATTAGCTTAGATAATTCAGCTCGACAATCATTCTGTTTGTGTATATTAAATTTCAAAGATAATTATTTGAAAGAAAAAGTATTGGGATTTGCCTTGCGGAGTAATGTTAGGAAATAAATCGAAGTGCATATGATCTGCCAAGACTTCTATCAGGAAAGATTTTAACAGCATAATAATCAATCGATATTCGCGTGATTTTAAGAGGAAAATAACCATCATCGTTTTACAAATTTTCAAAACCAGTTTTTTTGCTCAAAATTGAAGCAATGCTCAAGAAAATCTAACATTGCATTCAACTGACCATATGTAATGCAATGATAGATTTTCATGGAAATTTTTTAAAATTTGAACGAAAAAACTGGTTTTTCATTTTTGATGATTGCTGATGAATGAATGATGGAGTCTTGAGCCTTAAAGTGAAAATGAAATCATTAGTTGGCCTTTGCGTGTACTTCAAGCTTGAATGTTCTAACAACGGGTTGCATATGTAGGGAGTCTTCAAACACTTTGCCAAACGAAATGATGCCGGATGTGGTTGGCAGGCAGCAAATTGGACATCTCTGCCTTATGTCCCAGAATATAGTTTCCTGAACGGTGGGCCACGACCCCCTGGGAGGTTGTGAGCCAGTAGCAGGGGTGTCGCGATAATGTTCTAATTTCTTTTTTTTCCACATATGCATTCGAATGCTTTTTTAGAAACTTGTCCATTATTTTACAACAGTTGATACGACATTTTTTTTAAATTACACAAAGAGTTTAAGAGTTGAAATTAAAGAGGCTAACGATTTTGGTCCTGCCATAATCGATTTCGGACGAGCGCTAATCTGAATTATATGAATCTTGATGATTTAGATGGAACACCGAAAGTTGGTTTTGGAAACAAGCCAATCACCAGGATATGCTATTTTTCTGCGGTAAACCAAGATATATGAAGAATTTTAAAAGTGCAAATATTTCATTTGGCTAAAATTTTCTGCAAGAAATTGTGAACTTTCAATATATATTTTTCAAAAATCCTCAATATGCTTCGATCAACCAAAAAATCTTGCGTTGCGTATCATACTGGCTTGTCAGCAGTGATCGATTATTCTTCGTCGATTATAGCTTTGCATCAGTACAAAAAATTCGATCAATTTTCGTAACATTTTACGATGCAGCATGACGAAATGCGATAGGAATCGAGAACAGCCGCCTGGCCAAGTAATTACATAAAGGGAAAATCGTTCACAGCAATTACGCCCTTATGATACTGAAGGCGAGAAATATTTGTATTTTTGTTTTCATCCAGTTTTGATAATTTTGGTTGGCTGAAAAAATCTTCATAAATACATGAACCAAAAAATATGCAAAGGATTGTTGAATACCTTAAAAATGTAAGTGGACTTACATATTTTACAAAAAATAAAACCAAATAGGGTAGATGTACCAATATACGTCACACTGGATTATAAACACTTTCACGAATCAAATCGTTTAGTGTCCATCAAATCACATTCAAATTATGTGACGATCATAAAACCTCAAAATTTTCTGAAAAAATAATGAAGAAAAATATTTTTTCTCAAAACTTGCACCTTATTTCGCCATGGTGTTGTGCTGAAATCATCCCTCTTTATAAGATATCAACGTAGGTGGCGGATTTAGGAATCAAAATTAACCCTCTCTCTCCCATGGTAACTCCAGGGCTCCATTAGTTTTCGACGAAGTTGAGACAAACCGAAACAGGTCAACACTATGTAAAAGTTACTAGAATATGATGACATTACTCATCATACTAGTCCAATAATCAACTAACTGTTTCAACAGTATAGCTTTTGATAGACAATCAATTTACTATTGAAAACAACTAAAAAGCTTAAACTGGTTTTGAAAACAATAGGCCATTGGCAACATTGTTTGTTCAAGCACTTTTCATAAAAACGCCTCATGTCATAAAGATATAGTCGTGAGAAAGAGAGGGTTAAAACATAGCGAATACTGGTGCAGGTGATCCAGTATTCGTAGTCAGAAAATCTTAAAAGTTAGTTGATTTCAAAAAATAGGTGTGTGATGTGTGATGTGATATGAAGCCACCACCAGTGCAGAACTTGCCAGGTCGTACGGTTCCTCTTAATAGCAAGATCAAGGAGCTGGACTATAAAATACTCTCTAATCGGTTGTATGAAGGGCCAAAATGAAGTGTGGACCCATAAGTACTTAGACCTATGCGCAATCCATTTCAGGGGTAGAGAATCTCCTTCCAACTGACTGATCATATTATATGATTCAGCAACTCGCAATACATATTAAGATTTCCGTCTGGTGGTTTGTAACAAAGTGTTGCCTATAGGGTGCGTCGAATAATTGCAGACTGTTGGAAGACATCCTCAATTATGTTCAAAATCCTAGAATTTTGGCCATAGAAGCGATCACCTCCTTGACTTGGGCCTGGTTTCCACGACTCCCTCATCCAGTCTGCAATAGGGTCCTAAAGCCCAGTCCCGATTTTAGTGCCAAACGCTTAAGTTTAGGCCAAAAACACATGTTTACTCAATTTTATAATGTTTTCCGTTGGTTTAAGCCCTAAAAACATTTTTTTATGTTGTTTTAGATTTTGTCACACCCCTTGGCTTAAACTCAAATTTTGGGTGTATTTTGTTAACCGTGTCCCTTCCGAAATGTCAGATAGAAACAACCCTAGTGTTAAAACTAAAATCCCTTTGGTGTTTTTGTCGACTAAGCGAATGTCAAACATGATCTCAAGTGTCAAGGTTATGGACCCAATTTTTAAATTTATTTTTAAACATGATATAGCCGTTATTCGAGCGGGAAAAAATGCTTAAGTAGTTGAAGTAACATGCTCTTTCGTGTTGTTAAATAAAAACAAGATTTTATTAAAAATTTTAGGACCCAATTAGTCTGATACCCTCCCTCTCTACCCCCACTCTGTTAAGTATGTTAAACAAAGTTGATTTCAAAAAAATAGGTACATTAAAAATGTCCAATGAGTTCGAAAAAACTTCATATATAGGCAAATTTCCTACAAGTTTGAACAATATATCTAACAGGAATGTTCTCCACTTAATATAAAAAATCACACATCGATAAACCAAGTATCAACAAAAATGATTCCATCACTAAAATATTCTCCAAAGAGCCCTATGTTTTCGAAGATATAAAATATTTGAAAAATTTCCAACAAAATAAACCTATTCTTAAAACATAGAAAAGTAAGATTCTGATTAGATAGATAAAATATTGACTTATTTTGGGAAAGTTTTAGCAGGGATTGTTAAATATTCTAATCTTAGAAAAATTGGAAACTCTAGCATTTGTAGATCGTAAAAATCAACTTGACGGCTAGGTGGATCGCACATCCAAGATTGGGAGCCTATGCCCTTAAAGATAGGTATTTTCCATGATTATCCAGAGTTGAGAAATGTATTGGGCCATATTCTATACCCTCTATCAGACAGGAATGCGGTATCTTCAATTGGAGATACGAGATTCAAGAAAACGAAAAACAAAGTTTTGGATGCATCATGCACATTACATAGAACTTAAGGTCTAGATCCAAAGCATGGAATTAAAACCACGCTGCCTTGCACCAAACTTCGATTCTGCGACCCTCCCTTTCACCTGATCACGCTTACTGCTATTTGTCCTGCGGAGTCAGTGTCATAGAGGTTACTTCAATTAATGCCTCACGTCAAACGATGAAGTGTTGCAAAAAAACACGATCCGCAGTCGGACGTAAATGGTAAACTTTCCGAAAGGATATTATTCAATCTAATTATTCAAATAATTGACTGAACCGTGCACGACCTGGTGTCGCATGACGTTCGCCAATCGAACTTGTAGCTGGACAAATTTCTTTAACCACGAGTGTAGCTCATGTACATTAAATACATATATGACAAACTTCACTGCGTATAGCTGGGAAACCAACAGAGTTGCTGCTCCAAAGGCACGAACTTAAGCTTCTGGAAATGGCTTACATGAGCGGAGCGTTAGCCTTGGGTATTGCACATAACCAATAGATACAGTCAATGGCAACGACCGGACTGACGGCAGAAGAAGTTAAACGTGGCCATAGCTCTGGTTAATTTGTTTGCCCCAGATGGAAAACTGGCTTTTCTACCTTCTCCATAAACCGCCACAGCAATGGGGGTAAAATTATCCGGCTGATGAAACGCATGGTAGCCTAGCGAAACCAGCATACGTAGAACCAATCTAGATGTGATCTCTCGGCATGGGGATTCTTTTTCATGTGCTTTGCTCGGTTAGAATTTTTCTGCATATATATTTGCCAATACATTTTCTAGTATAATCGAGAAATCGCTAGATAGATATTCAATCATATACAGCATTCGAACACAAAAGTTAATGCTGATGACTGTTAAATTTGAATGTCAGTCCGTACGGAAAAAAATGTATCGGGACTTTTCTCTGCTTACCTGAACAATGACCGTCATGTCATCTGGCTGGCTCCCAAGACACCATAAGCCTGCCACAATAGATTTAATAACTGGTTACAGCGGAAAAAGTACCCAACAGGAAAAGAAAAAGACGCACAAGGTATAATCCTCTCAAAGTATGGAAACACCTCTCAGGTCTGAATCAATTACTTGTTAGTACATTGTATTATTACCCGACTAAGGGTACATAACAAAATTATATCAGCATATGTTATTATGTTATAAATTTTTTTCGAACATAGGTTGTTACAAACTTGATGCAGGATGTTGTTAAAATAACTAAAATTATAACAAAAAGTGTATGAATAGTAACATAAACATAACAAAATGTGTTTTAATTCTATCAAAAACGTATCAAACCAAGTTATAATGTTTGATACAAAGTATCAAAATTATAATACTGTTCGATATACGATAATATTGCATATTATTGAAATGCATAACTATCTATTTATTTTGCTATAAAGTTGTTAAAAATGAACAATAAAATATCTTAAAGAGAAATAAAACACATTATGTTATATTTCTGTTTTATTATGTTCTATGGATAACGGAGCCTAACAAAATTATATCATAATATGATATGCATATCACATTCTGATAAAATTTTATTATATTTTTGTTACAAGCCTCTAGTCGGGTATTTTTAGGAATAAGTATCTAATTATAATGAAAGAGGAAATCCCAAGTATAGATAATCAAGTTAACGTTAAATGCATACTTCCCAAAGTTGTTTGATGAAACTGATTTAAATATGAATCATAAACATAAGTACGAATTAAAGCTTCTAGTAAGGAGCTTATTATGTTGTTATCAACAGGCAGAAATGAAATGGCTAGGGAAAAATATTCCACTACTAAGCTGATCAATTACAATTGGTTTTATACGATCTTGAACCCCAATTGTGATTCATATGAGTGTTTATGACTATGAAGCAAAGCCATGCATCTGGGAATGATTTCTGGTATAATAGTAATAGTACATCTGAATTTGTTCGTGTCGAGCAATCAATGATGAAATTGCGCAATTTCAGATAAATAAGCTGATATTGTCCAAAAAATGATCGAAATGAAATAAATAGTTTTGATTAAAATTTAAGCTGCTCTGCACCTACACTCCCGTGCAAAAGTTTGGGTTCACCCCCTAAAAACATACAAAAGTGTTTAGTCCATATATCTGTGATTACACGTCCAATTGAAACTCTCTATGGCGCTTTTGATGAGTTATTCTTACTTCGTAGGTATTTTTTCCAAAAACATTTTTAAAATTTGTCATACTAAATTTTTACTTAAAACTCTTCTTTTTCTTCTTGGCATTAACGTCCTCACTGGGACAGAGCCTGCATCTCAGCTTAGTGTTCTTATGAGCACTTCTACAGTTATTAACTGAGAGCTTTCTTTGCCAAAGTTGCCATTTCGCATTCGTATCCCGAGCAGGTGGAAAACATCATATATAGTTATTGGAAAGTGAATAACTGAAGAACAGAAACAGCTATTCATTTGTTTGACATAAGAGATAAAAGATCAAAAATAATATCAAAAAAATGTATGCATACTATCAAATAAAAATCATAATGAGTAATTATAATATCTCACTAAAATCAAATCATTTCGGTTGTCAAAACATCTCGTTTAGCTATTCTATATCTAATTAAAAGCTAAATTTGATAGTTTTGGAAGCCACATGCAGATCATAATTTGATATTCACATTTGATATCACGCCGTTCGTTTATTTATTTATTTTATTTATTAACTCAGTTAATCATATTCGATTATTTCTCATTCATTCAAAAGTTTATTTTTTTTCGCATTTTTTATTAATTCAAAATTATTTGAAGAAACCACCTATATTGGAAATGAACAACTCAACGGGCAAAAACAAACTAAAACGTAACTAATTTCATACGTCATACGGGTTAAAACAATTCCAGAAATTCATTTCTAAGCTTAAGAAAACAGTATTTCCAAAGACTGGTAAACAAATTAAAATTTAAATGATTGCTGATCCGGCAGGTTATTGTTGGCGCAAGGTGCGTAGAGATGGATTGTTATTAATAACGGCAGCGATGTGCTTTGCAGTCTTCCGAGAGCGCTGCATAGCTACTCCCAATTCGTCCTGAAGAATAGTTCTTCTTTCATAGAGACGGTCTGCAAATGTAAAATTATAGTTTTTAAGTTCCTGTGATTGAAAAATGGACTTAAATTACCTCTGATGTACGTTACTTTGACTGGATCCAGTCGTCCAACATTAGTTCGAGCGTCGGGTTCAAGTCCATTCTTTATTCCTCGTCCCAATGGGTTGTTCGATGGATGCCCAGAGACAGTGGCATTCCCTACACCAAGGGGAAATAGACGAACAACTAACTCCTTGACAAAGAGATAATCGCTGTCCTGAGCGTTCTGCGAGACACTTAACAACCATTTCGCGTCGGGAAATCCAGGGAAATTCGATAAATGATGTACCATTTGGCCGCTCAACAAGGGTTTCCTGGAGCCGCATGTTTAACGATCGTAGGTTAGCATTGCCACCCGATGCTGAAGTACGAGAACAGCGTTGAGATCTGGAGCGGTTTCGAGGGGTTTGTCTTCAAAATCAACGCATTCTTCGCTGTCAGCTTCATTGCAGTCCAACACTACTTTAGACCAAGATCGGTCGCATGCGTGTACTGAGTACACGCACCCTGAAAAAAGTTCGCTTTTCATGCACAGTTCGTGCGAGGTGTTGTCGGCAATGGCTAAATGCGCGACCGCTCTTGAGTTAATTATTGAGAAATCATGTCCAGCAAAAGTTGGCTGAAATGGGGGTGCAGTAGAGTCAACCCTCAGGACCTCTGGAATGTCCAGACTGGTTTCAACTGTCAGAACAGTGATTGTTTTGACTGGTAGGTCCCCAGCAATAGTCGTTCCAAGTTCGAAAACATGTGCCTCAGATGTCGGTACGGTATCTGCAATGCCTTGCTCCAGAACAACGGATTTGACCGGCGATGGTAAGTTGACCGGAGGATTAATGCTGGTACACAATTTCTTTTTGGGTTTTGTTTTCAAGATCGGTGTGGCAACTAGTTGCTGTTAAGAAAATATAAAACATAAGTTGAATATGAGTGCATAAGAATTTATTTGAAGTTCTTACAAAGCTTTCCATAAATTTCATGTTTTCAATATTTGCTTTCTTAGCATCACTTTATTGTTTAATATTTTTACGTGTTTTTCCCATGTTAACAGTAAAAAACCACTTATAGATCGAATTTATTAAAAAAGTTCTTACTTTTGCGGTTGAAAATGCGTTGAATACGAGAAGGTGATAAAGAAAAACAAAACGGATTCAACTTCATGATGATTGAATATAATAGTTTTTCGATGTTATATCGTAGGTTTGCTGTGCACACATTTTTTTTCTATCTTTATTAACGAGATTTTTAGCCCTGGGCTAGTTCATCTCGGGACCAACGGCTTTACTTCCCTTCCGAAGGAAGACGTCACTGAAATTTTTAGTGACTATCTCGGGGATGGGATTCGATCCCAGGTCCTCGGCATGAGAAGCGTGTGTTCTAACCACTACACCAGGTCCGTCCCCTGTGCACACATTGATGTACACGGAAAAAAACTATATCATTCCATATACCACAAAAAAAATGATTGAGCCTTGAAACGAAATCTCAAATTAGTTCGACACACGCAAACAAATTTTATTGTATAATCTACCGATTCCATGGTAGTATCGCTGAGCGGATTTGATGTTATAGAATCTTTTCCTCCTGATTACATGCACGCAGTCCTGCTTGGAGTTATGAAACACATGTGGACAATGTGGACAGAATCCGAGTACCATAAAAATGATTTTTACATTGGCAACTCGTTAGAGGTAATTGAAAGAAGAATTTTGTCCTTTCGACCACCATCTACCTTTTCTCGATATCCTCGGCGGCTGAAAGAGTATAAGAAATATAAGGCCAATGAATGGGAAGTCCTGCTGCTGCACTATTTATATCCAGCTCTCGTAGGAGTATTGCCTCAACAATATTTGGATCATGTCATGCTCCTTTCATCAGCAATTTACAAATTGCTAAACCCAAAACTAAATGAGTCTACGATCAATTCCTGCGATAAAAGTTTGAAACAATTTGTAGTGAAATTTCAAACTTTCTACGGAAAAGACAATATGACGAATAATGTTCATCTGTTATGCCATCTAATACAAGCAGTTCGAAATTTCGGAGCGCTATACAACTTTTCGCTCTTCCCTTACGAATCAGGTATTTATAAAATTCACTCATTTATCATTAACTGTAGTTATATAGTTTTAAGTAATCACGTTTTCCTATAATTCATTCAAAAATAGTAGACAGTAAGTTTAGTATACATATTAATTACCGGTTTATATTTCAGGAAATGCATTGTTACTGGGCTATCGTACTGGTAATAATAAACCTGTTCTACATATTGAAAGGAAGTATTACATGAACATATTGTGTCAATATACAGAACTGTCTTCGAATTCACCAATTAAGAGTTGGGTTAAGAAGTTATGGACCAAAGACCATAAGAAACTGCAATACGATCCAACAAGAATTTATAATTCAAGCGACGCAATTGTTTATTATGATGACATCGATGAGCGGGTATTCAGCTTTCATAGCAGACTTCATATTAATGGAAGAGATTTGTGTTCAAAAGATATTTGTAAGGAATGCAATTATGATGATTCATGGGTGGAGATAAATGGTAAATTTTATTGTATAAGCCTAATTTTGTGTGATAGAAACCACTCAGTCTACATTATTGGACAAAAAGCGATCACTAGAAAGCTATATGATAATCTATATTCATTTGACTTGAGTAAGCATAAAAGAGTTGTTAGAATCAATAACACAGCCCAGCAATGTTTGATTATGGAGATTGAAAATGGAAACGAAAAACAACAATTTATTTCAAGATGTAAAACTCGCACGCAAGTAGATTAGCCCTAGTCATGTTGCACCATGTATATAAATAAAAACAAGAAAAAAATGTATCGCAAATGGTTTTTACTGTAGAGTTGAACTATCTTAGGATGATAAAATCTATAAAAGTCAGATGAAAATTAAAATGATACATGGAATCAAAAAATGATCTTGACAAGATATGCTGAAAAATTAAGAAATCAATGTAATATCACAACCAGATCTCAAATCATAATCAGCTATTGTATAGCTATTATTTTGTAATTCACCTGTGCCCTGGATGACATGTAGCTTTTTCGGCATAAATTTACTTGCAGAGGTCAAGTGAATATTGTAGAGTAGAAAAATAAATTTTTGACTACACTCAAAATTGCTTTTACCAACAAAACAACATAAACAACTTATTTCCCGAGTTTTTCCGACTGCAAATAAAAACTCAAGGCTATGACATGTAGTTTCTTCGGTATGAATTTACTTGTAGGAATTAAGTGACCATGTCTCAGACTAGAGCATCATCATTACCCCCGCGGTATAAATTATATTGGAGACGTTAAAATTGAATTGCTATTGACTACCATTTCCATGATATTTGGTGCCATATTTCATCGAAACATTTCAACCAGATCGCCATACAAAAACCGAGTGTTCGGAATATGAGTCTGTCCGGAATTTCAGACAAAACGTACAAATTGAAATATTTTTAGTAAGTAGCTTTACAATACTCATCAATTTCTTTCTGAGTCTATTGGCTCTTGAAAGTTGATTGCTATAAGAATATTATGCAAACTTTCAATATTTTTTTAATATGATAAGCTTACTTCCACTTTATTACAAATTTACACTACAAACTGTAGAGTAAAGTGGGGCAAAAGTTCGAGAGGGGTAAAAGTTTCTAGATTTCTAGCTCAATTCAAAATAAAACTTTAATTTCGGCTCGAATGCTATTCAAAAAAGAGACTTTCCCTCCAAATATCTTAAAAATCTATTGAGATTTGGAAAAGTTATAGCTTTTTGTTGTTTTTCGACGTGAATATTGTAATTTTGGTCAAATTTTTGTTGCATAGAACCAAATTAAGATTAAATCAATATTTTATGTAAGAGCATTTCTAGGACTATCATAAGGATGCTTGGAGGTGTATTAGTTTTTGCATAAATGCTTAGAAACCATTTTTGGCCCATCGTGGGGCAATAGTTCGAATCGGCGGGGCAAAAGTTCGACCCATGTATAAACTCACTGAAAAAAATGCAAATTGCCTAAAACTTTTGCCCCACCTTACTCTATAACTTATCTTTTAAGTTATCGTAATCAACTTCTGCTATTCCACATTTTACCCAAATATGTTTGAAAGCATTTTCACCATTCTCCATATGATTTAATTTTACATCGCAAAGAGAAATAACAGCGGGATTATCTATAGCTTCAACTTTCACTGTTTTTGATGGTGCTCACACTTTTTTTTAGTTTTTCAACAATAGCATCATTTGCAGAAACACTGACAGCGAAATACTCTACTCATATACAAAATTCAAGCAGACGAAAAACCAAATTTAGTACTATACCATTTAATTCCACTATAATGTGTATCTTTTGACAGATGAACAGTTGAGTATTTCGACCTCAACTGTAAGGCCGTCTTCTGTGTCGTGTACTAGACTCGACTTGAAGAAAACCAGCGATGGATATTTCCTAAGGTACCCAATAGAGAAATATTATTCCAAAACTCATGGTGGCGGTTATGAATAAATAAGTAACAAACCACGAACTTACTACCTTTGGTTTAAAAATAACAGATTGAAAATCGCCACCCTATCTTTAACATCTGTACACCCAACCCCCCTCAGAGAGGCTTCAAGTCGGTAATGCAACTTTGACCATGCATATATTTGTAGTTATTATTATCTTTATCAAGGAGATTTTCAGCCCTATGGCTGGTTCATCTCCGTATCTGTGTACCTAGTTTTCGAAACGATTTAAAAAAAATCAGCGATGAAATCAGACATTATTCAACATTGACGTTCATTTTTGAGTTTTTGAAATAGATTTGTCTACCCAAAGTTATCAAGCAAAAGGCACATCCAAGTTTTTTTAAATACACATTTTTTTCACAAATTTAAAAATAAAACAAATTTTAAAGCGATGACATGTAGTTTTTTCGACATTAATTTGTTTGTTTAGGCAACGTGAACATGATTTAGCAAAAACTGACATTTTTAATTACACTCAAAGTTTCTTTCAAACATTACGGAAAATCCCATTTTTTGGACCCCATTGGCTGTAACTCAAAATCATCGCTTTGAATTCAGTTAGATTAGTTGAATTTATAGTTTATTCTACATTAAATTGATTGTGAAAGCCAAGTGAACATGTTTGAGTAAAAAAATGAACTTCCGATAATACTCAAAATTTATTTTTCCAACAAAGCGACACAAAATTTCCTGAGCTTTTTGTCTGTAAATCAAAACTGAAGACTATGACGTGTAGTTTTTTTCGGCATGTATATACTTGCAGAAGTCAAGAAGAAAAATATTTTTTTGACTATACTTAAAATTGTTTTTACTTAAAAAACAACATAAACAACTTATTTCCCGAGTTTGTTCGTCTGCTAATAAAAACTCAATAGGGTCCTAAAGCTCTGTCCCAACTTTATTGCCAAACGCTTAAGTTTAGGCCAAAACACAGGTTTACTCAAACATTTATTTTAATCTCTTCCGAAATGTCAGATAGGAACAACCCCAGTGTTAAAACTAAAACCCCTGTGGTATTTTTGTCGACTAAACGAACGTCAAACATGATCAAAAGTGTTAAGGTTCATTTATGGACGCAATTTTTATAATAAAAATGCAAGCGGGAAACTAACATGATCTTCGTGTTATCAAATAAAAATAAGATTTCATTAAATGTTTTAGGACTCTATTCTATGACCTGTAGTTTTTTTGGCATGAATTTACTTATACAAGTGAACTTGTTGGAGCAGAAATTGAAATTTGTGATTACACTCAATATTTCTTTTTCCTAAAATATTATGAAAAACCCTATTTCCTGGACCCGTTTGCATGAAACTCGAAATTCAATGCGTTGACGTATAGTTTTTTTGAAATGAAACTGAAAGTAAAAGTTTAGTGAACATGTGTGAGTATAAAAATGAATTTCTGACAACACTCAGAATTTATTTTACCCAGAAAACCAAACAAAAATCGTATTTCCTGAGCCTTTTTTGTCTGTAAATCAAAACTGAAGGCTATGACATGTAGTTTTTTCGGTATGATTTTACTTGTAGGAATTAAGTGAACATGTTTGAGCAGAAATTGATTTTTTTTATTACACTCAAAATTTGTTTTACCTAAAATACTAGGAAAATCCCTATTTTTTGGACCCGTTTGCCTGTAACTCATAACGATGACATATAGTTTTCTGAACATGAAATTGACTGTGAAAGCCAAGTGAACATGTTTGAGTAAAACAATATATTTTCGATAATCGAATAGTGTTCGGTTCCATTACTGATAAAAAATGAAAATCGCTTCGAAAACAATGGAGACCTTTTATGAACCCTTGGTAGCTGGCGTAAGTTTTCACCCCCTTGGTAGAAGAAGAGTTAAGATGGCTATCCTCAGGGCAAAACAAAATATTGGTCCGAATTAAATCAACAAGTTTTAGGCCAACTAAAAATAACGAGATTATGGCCATCTGTAAAATTTGTTTATGTGGAGGGAAACTTATTCTGAGCATGCACGGTAAAATAAATCAAATGACAAAAAAAAAATATACATAAAACTTTCAAAGTTGTAATTTGTTACAAGATCTGCGAGAAATGTTTGTAGAAGTCTCAAGCTTGATTTCTATCTAAACAGAAGTGTGGAGAAATGCGAGGAAAAAAGATCTTGACTATCAAAGTTTAAATTTGGCATTATTTTCTAAAATTTTCAATTTTTTTCATTTTTAATACTTAATTATTAGTGATATAACATAATTTTAATACTACAACAGAAAGCTTATGTAAAAACCTCTTTGAGAACATATTCAGATGAAGAGCATCAATGAAAAATGTAAGTGTTTTATAAACTTGAAGAAAAAGCTTTTTTGCCGGAAAGAGTAAATTTTGCATCCATTTTGACTTTGATACTGTATATCTCAGAAACTAAAGCAAGTAGCATCTTCAAATTTTGGATTATTCTTAATAATTTTGTTAGTAATATGTAGAAAATAACCAAAAATGATTTATGAAACAAAACTTTTTCGATTTATGACCGCCTGATCCCCCATAGTGGAACGGTTCTATTGATCGATGACTTTCATTTAGTAGTATTCGTTTGACAACAGCGAAAGAAACAACTCAGTGCAAAAAAACTAACCAACGTTGGCTTTCGAAGTCTCCGTAGTGGGTATTTTGACAGATTTTTAGAAAACTGAACCTCTTTGGTCCGTCAAGATGCTCCCGCCCTTACCTCTGCACATTTAAGTTCGCCGCCTTTGTGAGATGCGTTAAGCTTGTGGTTGAACTTCCGAGTTTCTTGAGAACCACCTCCAGATGCTACTTTCTTTTTTACCGCTGAGTATTGCCCTTACGCTTGAAAACTGCAAACGCTTTTTGGTCGACGTTCTTCAACGTTTAGTATTCATCTGCTAGGTCATGTCGTCGGAATACAAAAGGCTTTGTTATCAATATGTTCAAAATGCAAAGGACCTAGGCTGTTTTTTTTTTCAATAAATTAGGTTGAATGATTTTCACATATTTCACTATTCTCTCTAAATGATGGTTTGCATCATGACTGGGAGAGGTTTTATGAGAAATAATCATAATCTAACATAATATGGGAAATGTAAAAATATAAGATATTCAATGAATTTCGGATGATAGTAATTTGTATTCATTCTACTAGATTTGTATTGATATTTCAGTGCACAATATGTTATTTTTCAACATGTACATCGGTTATATAATAAATACTTAACGATATACAAAGGCCTCAGATAAATTTTATTTTAAGCGATTTAAGATTTTTTGACATGCTTCTACTCTTACGGGTGTCTGTCGTGTGATTTGGTTGTCTCTAATTTTACATCATTGGCTGAACTTCGATAATTTTATAATTTATCTCTTGATTTGATAATTCATTGGCTTATAGTACGCTACATTAATTAAAAGAATACACATTTAGTACCGTCCTCCAGTTTATAATTTACGGTTCTCTGTACACTATCAATCCTACACTTTATGGACGTTATACTGAGAATGTTCTATGATGACGCGCCAAACGGGTTTCACCATTATAAACGGCAGCATCTTCCTTCACTCAAGTGCATCGAAGGTGTCATCGTCGTAAAAATTTCAATCACGTGTCGGTTCGATGATATCGCTCTTCTAGACGGATGATTCGTAGATGACAATCTGAACAACTTTCGGTGGTTCTTTGCTTTCCTGTTTTTCCTTAATATCTTGCAGTATTGCATTGGTAATTGCTTCCAGAGCGGCCATTTCACTAGGATCATTCTTTTTGCTTCCGTGACGTCGCGGCATTGAGACCACGGTGAGCACTCGTCTCAAATCGTTGTGTAATGCTGTGACATCGATTCCAGTTCCAGCTGATTCCCCGAGCCGTCGCAGCGTGTCGGCAAGTGGGCCTGATAATGCCTAGAATCGTAAGGGAAGGTTTTTCATTACTAGACATTCTGTGATATTGAAATAAATGGGTTGATCATACTTGCAGTTTCTGCCAGCTTTGTGCATACTGACGTCTCACCAGCTCAATGATAGTAGAAGTCAAAGCCAAACCAACCAAAATGTACAAAGTGCAAAGAAGCATGTAGTTCGGTTTACCTGTAATGCATCGAATGGTAGATGATTCGTAAAGCTTAAAGTTTAAGGTGAAGATGAATGTGGCCACCCCACAAAATGTCTAGATCACAAATCTGGAGAACCAGATAAACTATCACACTGAAAATTTGAACGATTGGTCATCACAAGCAAGATTTCCGCTTGAACGGATGTATGTTTCTCAACATTTGTACTCTTGAATATTTGTGGTTTGGCTTCGATTCATCTCCATCTTAATAATCTTACTCGGAACAAGATCTCCAAATCCAATGGTTGTCATAGTGATAAAGCAGAAGTAGTATCCATCGAAGAAGTTCCAATCTTCTTCCCACAACAGCAATAGACCAGTTCCAGCCGCCAGGTAAACTCCTAGGAAGCAAACAGCACCAACTGCATACAACCATTTTTTGTCACTCATTTTTAGCCCATCTTCGGGGCAAAATCCTGCAAATGTAAAATAACTCAATATCAAAAACATTTTTTTTTCAGAAATCAAAAAGTCAAATTTTTGATTCCGGGATAAAGTTGATCAATTAGTGAATTCCAGAAATAAGAAGATATGCTACAAAATCAATTTAGGGTCACTGAATCTGAACAAATTCTCGAAGGTTTAACAGCATCTCGATAAATCGGTCAATTTTTGAATTGAATGATGTGAATTACAGAATAAACCACGTTAAACTCCTGAAAGTAGGCAATTTTCTATGATCAACAGATCATAAAAAGAAAACTTGAAAATGGATTTTTATCCTCAATGCAAATTTGCAACTGGATTCACAAATCAAATCTGGAATGTATGAAACAATTTATTTAAATTGTGTCTTTATGTGGCCTTGGCAATAGTCGATTGTTAAGAGAAGAAACTTTTAACAGTTCATCAAACATTTCTTTAAAAAATGTGGTATACTTATCTTGAATGTCAAATCGAATTTAGGAAAATCATGAGTAGCTATCAGATAATGCGAAATCACAGAAATTTTGATAATTGAAATCGGATAATAATGATAATTTAAAGCTGTGAGCTCTCTTGACAGTCTATACACGTTGCTACAAAAATGATCCACTTCTCCCCACTGATTAAGTACATCCCGAATTACGGTACCCTGAAAGAATAAAATATTCCAATTGGTGTCCTTAGGGCACTATCCATACCAGTAGGGTGAAATACATCACCATGTCACATGGTTTCATTTCTCATAAATAGTGCACCAGTATTAATGTAACCTGCAATGCAGTGGTTCCCAACTATTCAGATGCTGTGACATCCTTTGAAGTTTTTCAAACATCCCGTAGACCTCTAAAAACGGATATTCTTGGAATAAAAATATATGGAACATTCTCATAATAATCAACAGATATTCTTGGCAAGCACACCTAAAACTAAAGTCTTATATCCACTATGCAATGAACGTAATGTATGAATTGTGCTATGATTCTCTGAATCTATCCATAAGTCTACCAACCATCTTTCTTAGAATCTGATAATGAATTTCCATAAATAATCTTAACAAAGCGCAAAGCCTATAAATAATCTTACAGATAAAAATGTAAGGAAGATTCTAAATCCCACAAAATTTAGCAAATATATTTGTAGAAGTTTGATGCAGAAATCTGCTCAAGAATTTTCACGAAAGGTTGTCACTAGTTTCAAAATAGTTTTTAAGCAGTGCCAAACATTTATCCAATATTGTCAAAACCCTTCTCATGGAACTTTAGAAGGCAGCTTACTGGCCGTCGACAAAAAACTGCTAAATCTTTCGCCAGAAACTCATGGAGACATTATCATCAAGAACCTTCGCAATTTTTTTTTCAAGGCTTTTTGCTATAGATATCACTTAAAAGTCACATAAATCATCAGCAGGATGATAATTCCGAGAGAATTTCAGCAATGGTGGAAACAGTGAAGAGTTTCGATTTTTTTTTCAAACTTGCTAAAAGCTCACGAAGGAATTTTTAGAACATGACTAACAATATTTGCAATAGATTAATAATTCCCTAAACTATTTGGCGGATTCTAGTCTTGTCTGCTACAAAGTGTTAGCTAAGTATTAATTTTAAACAAAGCCGTTAAAGTCAAACAAGACTTGCAATCTCTTTTTGAAAGATATTATTACGTAGTTCCCACCTTACTGGATCCCGCACTTCAGAAGTGCGGGCGGGTTCATAAGTGCGGAAGCGTTTTCGCCGTTGGCGGACAACAAATGGCAGTGAATCGGTTTTAGAAAAAGTTTGTTTGTCTTGCAAAAAAACTGGCTTGTAAAACATGTTTTAAAGTATTTCTATTTCAAGGCTTGATCGATTATAATTAATTGTGGTAACTATGCAGTTTAGTGATAGTCTGCATTTGGATAGGAAAACCTCCATATTTGTCGGGTAAATGTGCACGTGAAGGACTTTGAGTAGGGCTCCATTTGCACGGAAGAATATTTGGCGCCACTGCTTGGTGGTCTCAGTAGTGCGAAACACAACTTTCCCAAGAATCCATCTATCAAAGCAAAGCACAATGTATTTTTGAAATATTTGATGTATCATGAATTTGAAAATCACTAACAATGCTTTCTTGGAAAACAAGCTAAGTAAGATATTTCTTACCGTCGTGCGGAGTGACATTGGGCCAATATTTTTACAGCTAACTAAAAATAGAATACGTTACAAATAGCCGCTGGATGGTCATGGATTAATGTTTTGACTTCCGTACGAAAAAGTCACCCCCTAGGCCCAATGTCACCCCGTACGGTGGTACATTGAATCATCAGTTTGCGGATCCCTGTGGAAGTCATCACGGTTTCTGAACGTTTGTGAACCCCCGATTGGGAAACCTAGTGATCCTTTATATGAGAGATTAGCGGAAGTAAAATGGAATGATTTGGCAACAGACCAGCAGTGCTGAGTTTGCTCGGCGTCGAGAATAATATTGTAACACGGACATGACTTTCTCATTGCTAAAAAGTATATTTTGTTTCGTTATAGATCTTTCAGCTACATTTCCAAACTGATAAACAGCAGAAAAATAACTAACTAAATATCACATTGACAAATATTCAAAAAAGGTAAATATTTCATATATTTTGCTCTATACAAAACAACTTTTACCGAAGTAATTTCAAGCGGATTACATAACTCCTCAAGAAAAATTCAAAACAAACATAATGCATGTTCGTTTGGCTCACGCTTTGACAGCTCTCGCTGCTCGATTGGCTCACACTTTGACAGAAATGTCAGCTTCCGCGTATCTCTCTTATAAAGGATCACTAGGGAAACCCTATTGTTGTTTGTATTGACTATTGTCGACATGTGTTTTGTTTTTGTGTAGCTCCTAAATCATATTCAGTATGACTCAGACAGACATTAATAAACTTATTGTTATCCACAGAATTGATTGCATCATGGAAAATTTTAGTAATTCACTGATTTCGTTGAAAAAATCGAATTGCTTTTAGATATTGAGAAATTGTCTACATTTAAGCGTTAAAGACGGTATTATTGATATATATTTATTTATTATTTCTGTCCATGACACGTAGAAGAAATACACTTTTTTTGTAGGGATAGTAGCATACAGCTCAAAATTGGAAATAATTTATTTCAATTATTGAATTAAGTTTGTTAACCAAAAAACTACTTACATCATTGATGTTGAGCAATTCTCGCTGAAACCAGGCCGCCATCGGCACCCATCGTTAGAATTTCAATTTTATGTCACTGATCGCTAGTTTTCGATAACACTTAACGGTGGTCCTTTCGGTTTTCTCAAATTGGTGGACCCCTCGTACGCCAGCTAGCTAAACAGTTTGCGAAAAAGCCCATTTTTTGATAAATCTTGGGTATTTCTTCACGTGATATGTCTCATATTTCCTTTGGAACACATAGCAAACTTAGTAGTATCATATAGAGGAAGGAAATAGCTTTCATTTAATGTTAAAAAATTTTGCGGCCATTTTAAGTTTGGGCGCCATCTTGAATTTTGTTAGAAAAATCTTTTTTTTACCATTAGCGTACTGCTAGTTTTGAATTCTGAGATCACCATCAGAAAGCTGAGGAAAAATAGCGTAAGATAAGCTACAAGTACTAGGTGAGCAATGGTATTTATCCTATGAAATGAACGATTTTCTAAATCACGTTCTACGATTTTGACGTATATGGCGAGTCCAATCAAATCAATCAAGTTTTCAATCATTGGTGTATTATTCGAGTCAGATGAAAGATAGGAGTATTATTTTGAGTAAAAAAATCTGGCGGCCATCTTGGATTGTGACGCCATCTTTTAAGTAGTAGAATGAGTTTTCAATGAGTTAGCACTCATCTTGTTGAATTTTAATGATACCGTTCCACTCACTCTTCTTCTTGTTCTTCTTTTTTCAGATTTTACGTCCTTACTGGAGCAGAGGTTCCCCTCAGCTTAACTAGCTTTAAAAACAAATTATCAAATAGGAATTTTTAATGCTTATATGCAACCTGAATGATGCTTCTGCTTATCTTCGAGTTGAAAAATAGCATTATTTCCCTCATTTATTTGGTCTAGAGCCATTGATAGAAATGAACAATCAGTTGAACAGCTGAGATAAGACAAGAAAGAAAGAATCTGATTGTTTTTTAACGAAGCCCTAATAATTCAACATGATGAGCGCTGAGATGGTAAAAAATCATTCAACTGCTAAAAACTAAGATGGCGTCAAAATCCGCAAGATTGCCGCCAGATTTTCCAACCTCAAAATGATACACCTGCGTTTCGGCATTACGTCCACATAAGAACAAAGCCTGCTTCTCATCTTTCGATTTCGCTATATTGTGCTCTGCAAGATAAATCCACGTAATGCGATTATCTGAAAATGTCGATATACCAGGTCCACACTCGGGCTCAGATTGGGTACCACTTCTAGTACTGCATTTGGTCCCTCGGTAGTGCAAAAGGTACCCAAGTTTGACAGATCGCAGTACACTTTGAACGGCATTCTAGATTACCTTATGAGCCATAAAATTTTGAGCAACTGCAAGGGACATGGGGGTCTTTAATTTGTCTTTAGATATACCGTCGCAGTGATAATGAAAATCACCAAATGTTTCAGATTTAGCAATTTTGAAACATTTGAGTCCTTGAAGGACAAAAAAATCCAAGCCTACTTGAATTTTAACGTTGCGTTTGAATTGAGCGCCTATCTTCTGCGCGTTACCGTCGCCGCTGGATGTGGATTTAATATAAGCGCCGCAATATTTCACATACATGTTGCGCGGTAGTAAAAACGATACATTATGGTTCAGAAAATCAAATATTTTTTTGCCTAAAAATTTAAGATTTCTATTCTTAATTATTGCACTTTTGGTAATGCTTTACGTTAAAACGACAGATATTTCCACAAAACTTACTAATGTCTCAACGCGCAAATTATAAACTTAATTCATTGATAAAAATGCATATGCATATTCAATGATAAAAATGTTTGTTTATTTCAATAAATGTTTTTGGACGGTTTTTACATTATATTCATTTGTTCATTATCACTGAATTTAAAGATATGTCGAAGAATTGTTCTGTTATAAAAATTCGCATTATAAAAGAAAATTCCTTTTTAATAACCTGTATTTATAACTAATAAATCTGAGTGTTAGGATCGCTTCTGGTAGGGACGTAACGTCAGGAAAATGAAGAACAATAAGAAGAAGAGTATATGTAACCTTGTTTTTATTGGTAGCCTCTAAACTCGACATTCTGAGTGCTATCAAGGTGAAAAATTCATTCTACTACTTTAAACCAAAATGGCGTCGAAATCCAATATGGCCGCCAGATTTTATCACTCAAAATAATACTCTTATTCTTCACTCGACTTAAATAATACACTAACGATTGAATACTTGTTGTACAAAAAATAATGTTTGCATTGATTGCACTCGCCATATACGTCAAAATCGTAGAACATGATTTAGAAAATCATGCATTTTATAGGGTAAATACCATTGCTCACCTAGTTTCTGCAGCCTATCTTGCTCAATTTTTCCTCAGCTTTCTGATGGTGATCTCAGAATTCAAAACTAGCGGTGCGCTAAAAACGATTTTTCTAACAAAATTCAAAACGGCGACCAAATTCAAAATAGCCGCCAACATTTTTTTAATTTTATATGAGAGCTATATCCTTTCTCTATACGATGTCACTAAGTTTGCTATGCGTTCCAAGGGAAATATGAGAATTTCACGTGAAGAAATACCCAAGATTCATCAAAAAATGGGCTTTTTCGAAAACTATTTAGCTAGCTGGCGTACGAAGAGTCCAACAATTTGAGAAAACCGAAAGGACCACCCTTAATTTTTATCGAAAACTAGCGATCAGTGACATAAAATTGGAATTCTAACGATGGGTGCCGATGGCGGCCTGGTTTCAGCGAGAATTCCTCCATGTGGTTTCTGTTACCTGACAAATATTTAATTTATTTTTACTTACATATCCGAGAACTTGAGTTTTCAATTTATTTTCAGTTCACTTTCCAATTCCAGTTCAGTTCCAATTTCTAATAGATTTTACAACTGTTCCAAATTAGCAACTCTCAATATTAATTCAGTTCTTCTTGTTTGATTTTTTTTTTTAATTGATCCTTAATCGTCAATTGCTTTTGGCAGCACGTTTGGAAACCGCTGTTCGATAGAAATCAATTCAGCGAGTTTATAAAGCGGACTAGAACGTTCGATGAAATGCCACTTAGACTGGGGCAATTATTTGTTCTTCAACAGCGTCATTCTTTTATCAGTAAAACCTTCTTGCTGCGCCGTTCTCTACAAGCAGCTCTTAGCTATTCGGTATTCTTCACGTTTAAAAGGAACTATTCTGGAAAATACATCACGTATAATCGACTTTCCCAATTTTGGAGTAGCTTGAAAGGTTTCGATCGGCTGCCCTTAAACCTTTTTCCAGCAGTTCGAAATGAAACGAAATACGCAAGCAAGGCTTCGAACCAGAATAGTATAGTGCGAGAATCAAGTGGTATCTACCAGGTTCTGTGGGAAGACAAAATTTCGTGGAACAAGTGATGAGCTCGCAATTCTTCGCTTACGCCTGAAGCTGGTAATTCTTGTTAGAACCACTCTTCATTCGGTTTGTAAAGAATTTCAGGACCACGCACCCATTTATACATTAGAGCAGGCCTGCCGAACCTTTTTGGCTCTTTTTCGACATAAATGGTTGATGCATTCGCAATAATAGACCGATATGAACAAAATTAGTCTCAAATAAAATCTTTGTAGTATATTTGTCTAAACCATGCTACAAATTTAAAATTTATATCAACATATTTGCTTCCGATGAAATTAAGTCCAAAAAATGATCCGGCCCGCGAGCCGGACTGATTTTTACCTATGCTTGCATCGCTAGCGAAGAGTTTGATACAAATTTAAAATTTTCAGCATGGATTAGACAAATATACTACAAAGCTTTCATTTGAAACTAATTTTGTTCATATTGGTCTATTCTTGTGAACGCACCAACCACTTATGTCGAAAAAGAGCCAAAAAGGTTGGGCAGACCTGCATTAGAGTCTAGCGGTGGGCCATTCTTCCTCCACTTTGTCTACACATCAGCTAGGAAGCTGGATCCTATTTTTGGCATTTTTGATTCACTACGGCAGTAGGGATTTATGAAAGCTACTGAGCTCATATTTGGCCACAACATACGCTTCTTGTTGAATCATGGAAGTGCCCAAGCACTCTGCACCCTTTATTGTTTTTTGTAGGGACCCAGATCCATTCATGTGGGTTAGTAAGGCTCAGGAATTCCCCTATGCTATAAGCAACAAACTGCTTATATTTCCTGTGGTCTGAATGGATCCAGGAGAGCACAGTGGCAAAAATTCTGTAAAATCTCGTACGAATCATGTAAGCACCATTATTTACGTTAAAATAGGCTGTAAACTATTAAAATCGGTTGAAAAATGATAGAATTATTGACGAAAATGATTTACTTCATCTTACATACATCATACTAAGGGGTGAACCCAAACTTTTGCACAATGAATTCAATGACTTATTCTTTGTTTTTTTTTCAGATTTCCCGTAAAAATTTTGCGACTGTTCTTCAAAGAATATAAGATTACATTTCGGTAGTTGTTAAACTTCCACTCGGCTGGTTAGCCGTAAAACCACGATTCATAATTAAAAACAAGTATAAGATTACAGTTATAATGGCGCATAAATTGTCAATTTTCGTCGATTGCTGAGAAAATTGATAATCTTTTTATTTTTCAGTGTATTTTTTGGAAGATGTCAAAACTTGAAGTAAAAATTTACTAAGGCTGTGAACCGTTTCACCAGATCGTTTAACTTTTAGTTAAAATTTGACAGCTCGATAGTTATTTCCCCTCCGGTTAGAGATAACCCTGCCCTGGAGCATGGTTAAACTTGACAGTTCGAAAGTTATTTCTTGCTCCCGTGAATTTGAGAATAACTAACCATCTGTCAACTTTGTTCTGAAATAACTACTCGACTGTCAAAGCTCAAATGGGTCGACTGCGATGTTCAATTTAACCATTTGAGGGGAAAATAACTATCGAAATGTCAAATTTTAACTAATAGTTAAACGAACTGGTGAAACGGTTCAAAGCCTAAGCCGTAGAGAACAGGGTGGACAATCGTTACCGTCAAATGGAAAAAGTCAGCACTGCACGGTCTGCTTCAATTAGACATGTTATCAAAGATGTATGGACAAAACACTTGTATGATTTGAAGAAGATAAACCCATTCTCTTGCACGAGAGTGTACATACAGCATTTTTCTCCATAACTCGACATTTTTATAAGATAAGTTGTTGATTTCGACTTTTTGTTTTTATGTTATCAATATCGGAAGGTTTTTTAAATATTTATATACACGTTTAATGAGTTTAAAAATCCTTATCTCTATGGTTCCCGTCTTAGGGGTCATGCACAAATTATGTCACGCTCCATGGGGGGAGGGGTCTACCCAAGCGTGACAATCCTTACAAAAATTTTGGAGGACTCATACAAAAAGCGTGACAAAGGGGGGAGGGGGTCTGAAAAATTGAAATTTAGCGTGACATATTTTGTGTACCATCCTTTATTTAATAAAATGGTTTAGGTAATCATTGACCGAATACTCACTTGCAAAGGGAACTATAGATCTCCAGTGTTTCCCAATGACGGAAACCGCCGTCGCAAATAGGCGTCCCCAGTCGGCAATCACGGTCAGCGTCAAAGGAATACCGATCAGTGCGAAGAGTATGCAGAAAATTCGTCCCCAGAGCGTTACTGGCACTATATTCCCATAACCTGTGGAGACAGCACGATGATGTGAAATTAAACGGGTAATTAAATTAGTGAAAAACTGAGACAAGCCACATCAATTAGACCGCACTGCAAATAAGATGTACTGGGATAGGACGGTCTATTTTGTTTTATTTTGTGTCCACGCGGCTATGATGAGTTACGGTTATGATTCGGTGCAGATAATTAATCGAGCTGGGCTTGGCAGCAATATGTGGCGATGAGTTAAATTTATTTCAAAGCAAGCATAATTCATTAGGATTTTCGTGACGCGCCCATCATTTAGGCCCATTCATCATATTTACCGATAGTGGTTAGAACCGTTGAAGCAAAGAACACTGCCTGTAGGATGCTCCATTTTTCCGATTCCACTGGAAAATTGTTGTCCACGTCTATGGAAATCCCACCCTGAGCGGCGTCTTGTACAACCTACGATGTATGAATTGTTAAGTTACTTTGTCTTCGTTAATTAAGGCTGGTCACGTACCTTTTCGTACTTTTCTAATTCTAATGAGAACAATGTATCCAGATTCCTTACATCGGTATTGTTCACGATGGAATAAATAAAATGCTCACGTTGTTCCACCAATGATTCCCGTAGGTTTTTAATTCGTGCCACTTCCGCCGGCAACTCGAGTTCCCTGAATATCTGGAAATGGAACGTAACGTATAAAGTGAATTACTAACACCGTAGAATTATGTAGACTGGAAAAAGGGAAGGTGACAACCGTAGACACGTTTGGTACAATTAATATTCAATAGGACAAAAGTCAAACACTTCAATTGGAACAAACGGCGCAATTGAATGTCTGAAAGCGAAACGGGGAAATGATAATTAGGGTTTGAAGATAAAAGAAACGATATTGGTGACTTGCGAAAAATAGTGAGCAATTTTATTCCAGATTTTTGTTTGAATAACGTTACAGGTATAATAAGCAGAAATTAGGTTTCATTTATAATTGCATTAATTAAGCATACAAAGATGTACGAAACGCTACATTGTTACTACAAATACGGATATACAATTGACGATCTTTTTCCAAGAGGAAAATTTGCAGACACATGAGAAGATAGCTCAATAGCTCAGGGAGTACCTCCACCGACCCTCTAAGCCAGTACCACTCTGATAGAGCATATATCACTTTTTAAAATGTAGTTACGGCGAGCTGATTCGTCTAGACGACTTACAATTTTACAAAGGGATTTAGACATTGTTTTCATTTTTAAGACCAAGACCAAATATTTTTTCTAAGGCTGCCCTTAACTGCTAAAGATTGATTTGTTTCTATCATTGTTGTATTTATTAAACCTGTTCACTTTTTCTAAGGTATCCTTGCCACATCATATTCTGAACTTATTAATCAAACCAAGTTATCTGTCCAAAAATGAGCCAATTTGGTAAAGATTTAGAGGTGTATCAAATAGATTTTATGGTTTTTTGGACGTTTTCACTGAAATACATACCTGAAACCCAAAAATATAATTGAAAATGATTCGAAAATACCACTAGCCTTTTGCTAACACAATTGTCTATCACTTTGCCGAAGACACTAGGGTGTTTTGAATGCTTCTTCATTATGCTTTTAACGTATTTAGTCAAATAATCTTTGAAAAAGCAATATGTTTTTCCTGTTTGACATACAAATTCCGATAAAAATCTTATTATATTTTGTATCCAATTCAACTATCCATTTAATCTGAGTGTTACAAACATATCGTTCATACATCATTTCCATGTGGGATTTGATTTTCAATGCGAAATAATTGAAAGTGTATCACTGTATACCCTAAAATCTCACAGGGTTGCCAACACGAATGCACTCTATATTCATTTTAAACGATCATTGGACGTATCCAAAGGGTGCTGATAGATAGGTTTGCCAATAAATTATAAATACTATTTTTTATGTCTTGATTATTATTCTAAACTTTCTTCAGAAGTTTGTTTTGTAAACTACGTTGTCATGTTGAGATATTGGTCTTGAGAAAGACCACGGTTGATACTAATTAAAAAAAATCAATAACAAGAAACTTTGATGGAGGTCTGGGAAACCAAAAAAATGGCCGCGTAATTTATGAACACTCCCTTGGCATGCTTCCCGATAATCTTCCACTATCTGAAAATATATAAAAAAACGTATCAACTAAAATAAGAAATCTCATAAAGATTCCCTTTTTTTTAATATTTAAATTTTTATACGCCAAAATATCACGGATAGAATTTGGTATATTGTGACCCAATTTTGTATTTTTGTTTCGAAAATAGCCTTCCTTGACAAATCAAGATCGTAGTAATCCGTGTGTAAATACGGACGTCAAAATTTTTCGCTCGCGTTTTTTTTCTGTTTATGTTTATTGTTTTAGTTAATTTAGATTAATTGTGATTTGGAGTGCGTTATGATCCTGAGAAGTCATGGATGAATGATTAATTTGGTGAGCCCGTTACATGCTCTTATCTTAAATCTCGTACAACTTGGGATTTCGTCCTGAAAGCTATTGATAACCGGGTGTGTGGCTCCTTGTTTCTAAGCAAATTAAGGCGAAGTAGGCCGTCATTGAAATTTGTACGCGTCGTTCATGATTGTTGCTAATTCATCTTACGATTTTGAATAAAAAAAAATCAGTTGGTTTTGCACTGACACAGCTGAAAAAGTACCAGCATACTTTATGCATTTTAGCGCGTACAGTGATACTTTTTCAAGTCAATATAAACTATCAAGATTGAGTTTTATCACTTTGAAATGCAAGCTGAAAAGTCATCATTGTTACAAAAACGAATGACAGGCTACTTAGCCTTAATGGCCCAGAATGAAAACTATCACCACTGTGAGATAGAGGAGAATCTTCTCTTCGTCGTAGCATTGTTGAACAACGTGTAAAACCATTCGTTTGCTCGGTAACAACAGGCTACATACTTGGTTGCCAGTGGCTTTTGGGCGAAATCACAAGTTATGCGAGAAATGTTTAATTATTATCTTTTCATATTACAAATTTCCATCATGACAACGAGTGTCACTCATTTATGTATTGATACAACAAGATATGAATAGTTCGTCACATAAACACCTTTCCTCTTACCTATTTTTGGTCATTACAGAAACAACTTTGAATGGTTCGACACTAAACGTCGACTTACAATAGGTTCACGTTGTCTTCAGTGTCTTATGTGTGACTTTTTGAACTGAGGCGGCATGAATCGCATCACTTCCCAAGGTGAATCCTGATTATGTAGCTTTCAATCCCTCCCCACTAGCAAATTCCTTCCTGTGACAACCATGGAGATGCAGAGGTGATCTCGGTCTCTAGTAACAATGGGTGTCACACTCATAATCCTTCCTTTCCCCCGATGACCGTAAGGACGTGGCCGGCGCCGTTATTGACTTTATAATGTTTGGGATTCTCGAAAGTGTACATTGAAGATGGAAAGCTACTCCCAAGCTACATCTGTTGATTCCTTGTCCAACTTTGACTATTCTGGTCAATCACGGAGTAGCAACTACGAATTGTACGGTCATCAATGCTTATGCTTATGCTTATGCTTAATAGCAAATTAAAACGAGTGCAATTAAAGACAATATGATCTATATCTTCATATGACTTACCGCATTCACAAAGATTTGAATCTTTGATATTTTGCGATATAAATGACTGTTACATATATAGTGATTAGACATAAGTCTAGAATAGAAACAAATAAAATTACGTCCAAGTGATATTTGGTTAAACCAAGGCAAACACTTTACTTGTGGACAAATATAATAACAATAACGTCCTTTATCACTTGCACCCCAAGTAATTTCCAAACGTTCATAGAATGTTGTTTCAACTTAGAAAAGTATTCTGATGGATAAATTACACGATTATAAATTTTACCACGAGAAACACCTAATATTGATAAAAAATCAGCTTGTTCATTACCATACATATTACAATGTGCAGGAACCCAAACAAATTTAATGACAAATCCTCTCCAAAATAAACCATTTGATATTTCTTTAATATATAAAATTACTCAATATATAATATAATATCAGAGCGAACCATATAAATGTTTGCGGCACAATTTTTGATCAAGCAACAAGCAAAATGAAGAGCTGTAAATTTAGCTATGTAAATGGAACAAGGAGTTTCTAATTTGAAAAAATGTGCTATGTGAAAGTTAAATACTCCAAAACCTGCTACATTATTTATCAAAGCTCCATCTGTGAAATAAATTTGTTTGGGTTCAACACCAATAAATTTACGCTGATAGAATAAATTAGCAAAAGAAGCACGAGCATTTGGATGAATATGTTTCAATTCTTCATGTAATGTAAAATCAATATGAGGTCGAAAAGAAAGAACATTTATGCTGTATCCATGAAAACCAGGAGATGAGCAGAACCATAAATAAATGAGCTCAATATTTTACTGGTGGGATTAATTCCTTACAAAGATTTCAATATATTTATTATTGGATGATTATTTAAAAAACTTACAACTTAATTCATCGAAACAAATTCGGAGAGGAGTTATACCAGCTAAAACTTCAACAGATTTAGTATGAGTTGAATTCATTAATTTCAAATAAATTCTTAATAAACGAAAAGTGATTTTTTTCCAGTTTAGAAAAATGTGATTGAATAGCATTACCAAAAGTCCATTACAGAATGATTAGTTGTTTTATAAAGTGTAAATAAATCACTGGGATGAGCTCCCCACCAAGTACCAGTGATCGTTCGAAGGAAATTAGTTCTCTTAGAATAAACTGTTCGAATATATTGAATATAATTATTCCACGTTAATATAGGATCAAACCATATTCCTAAATATTTATATTGAAAAACGTGATCAATATGGTGATTATGCACTGAAAAAGTAAAACCATTATTATGTGCCCATGCATCAATATTGTCTAAACAACTTTGCATAAAATGACGAATAACTTCTCTATTCTTACCACTGATGGAAATACCCTTATCATCAGCAAATTGAATAAAATAATATCCTTTAGGAATATTAGAAACAACATCTCTAGTGAATAAGTTATATAAAAATGGACATAAACAAGACCCCTGTGGAAGACCAAAAAACTGTGACGGATTATTTTCGTTGCACCGTTATAAAAAAATTCATAATTATAGAAAAAAATAAATTGCACAAAAAAATTGCAATATTTAAGAGAAGTTTACAATCGATCATTTGGTTTTAAAGCAAATCCATCAGAACAGAATCATATGCACTAGAAAGATCAAGAAATGTGGAAACTATATCTTGTTTCTTGTTAAGTGATAACTAAACATGTGATGTTAAAAGAGCTACACAATCACGTTGTGTGTTGTTTTTCTCAGTTCATAATTCGAGCCGATTTAAAATCATCCTTTCCATTAATTTATTGTTCTCCTACTTTTAACTAGTGAAGGATTATTACCAAGTTTTTAAAATACTTACAACTTTTACAAAACGCCATTCCATTGGTAAAATATTTTGAAATAAAAAATTATTATATATTGAAAGTAAATGTAACTTCCTAACAATTGGTAAAAATATAAATTCTCATGTTGCGAGCAACAGTCCACAATTTTGATAAAGATGTATCAGAATCAAGATTTTTAATAAATTTTCTCCAATAATTTCTTTTTTAAATTTTGTAATTCTGGTAGACTGAACTTCTGTTTAACAATATAAAATATAATGCTCCAAAGATCTTGAACGCCAGAATAACTTAAAGGCATTAGATTTACTTTTCAAAGCAATGGTCCCACCAAAATAAAGAGTCTTTTTTCTTAGATGAAGATCGCATTTATTTTTAACATTCAACTTATAATTTTGAAAATTTTTTATAACTTTCAATTGTGAAAAGTGAATTATCAAAATCGAGCAATGCAAGGGAAACTAAATAAAAAAATTAACCCAATCGAAAAATTAAAAAATAAATAAAATTAATTTAATTAAAAATTAAATTTAGTCGAATCAGGAACACAAGGTTCTTGATTGTTTTGATCATAAATACTATGATTATTTTGGTTATAAATACTAATAAATATAGGAAGATGATCACTTCCATTTGCTACTTCAATAGTTTCCCAAGAAGAATTCATGGATAAACGATTGAAGCACATAGATAAATCAATACAAGAATGGCTACCAGGAGGTAGGGTCGATGTACCAATAGCCGCGTAGCTAAGAACAAAAATTCGTTTAAAATCGAAAAATAACGCTAGCGTCATTATTTTTACATCATCTGAAAGCTTTTTATCTAGGTTTTGTAGGAAAAATATGAAAACTACGAAAACTCATATGTTTGTATTTATTATCGCTTGTGCCACTATAGGAATACATGTGCCTATAGTAGCACTATTTCTAATTTCTGTTCCTATAGTAGCACTAGCATTACGGCGTTGGCAAAATACTTATCAAAACCGTATTTTTACAAAACTTTTAAATTTTTCCTACAAAGTGTGGATCAAAAGCTTTCGTTTGATGTAAAAAAGTTCTTAATTCATCAATTATTTCGTATAATAAAAAATAGTTTCTCTCAGTAGTGCTACTATAGGAACAATAGGTTTACTATAGGCGTAAGGGAGCTCAAATTTTAAGCAAAACTAATTATTTCGATCATTTTTTGAACAAAATCAAGCTGTGTATCAATGTTACTTAGATGACATTCATGTCAAAAAAATGTTTTAAAAAGATTTATAGTAAAACGGCCGTAAAAAGGCACTAGTGCGACTATAGGGGACTGTCCACTAAGGGAGCACCGACCCTACAACAATTCAAGTGAAAGAACCATCGTTGGGAATATTTAAATTTAAGTCATCCTTAATTAATCAGTTTTATGGCTACCCCAAGCTAAATTATGAGCATTTAAATCGCCTAGTATATAAAAGGGGGAGAAAAATTATTTAAAGTTGGTTTAAGCTCCAATAAGGAAAATTTAGTTTGGGGAGGAATATATAAGCAAATAATTGAAAATTCCAAACCATTTAATGCCACATATTCAATTTCTGAATCCAAATATTTAAACTCAATAGTTTCTCGAATCCCAATAAACACACCACCATATGCAGTGTTGCGATCTTTCCGGATAATGTTGAAAGATGGAATTCGAAACGTTTTAGTTTCCACTAATCACGTTTCATTTAAACAAAATATATCTACATCACAGTTAAATTAAATGAGATTGCTTAGAAAGACCTCAAACAAGTTTTTTAGCCTCTAAGTTGCTCTTCAATCCGAACTTCAGATTCCTCGGGTTCTTTATCAATTGGTCATTTTTACATTTGTTTATCGATTGGGCGCGAAGATACCCAACTAAAATCAGTAGCTGAACAACAGTTTATTCAGCTGAAATAATCTTTAGAGTGGTTTGTTCAACAATTATTATTCCACTAGAATGATTATTGGTTACTTTATGCCCTGGTGAGTCGAGAAATAGACAATCCTTTTCGGGTCATAAAACAAAGAACTGTAACAAAATCTCTTAGTTATGACAAACATATAGGGTAACTGTGTAATAGTTGGCAGCACTGTTGATCACGTCCATCAGATTATGTGCATTCATCCGACCCTGCACTGCCATCCTCCGCGCGCTCAACTACAAAAGATCCCGTCTGTATTTGCATTAGGCAACGGTGACCATTTCGGAGCTCGTGTAAGTCTAGGCGTGATGGCCGTTTCCTCGGAATCTAGGACTGTTCAGTAACCAATGTAACTTGGTCCTACATATTTTACACCTCATAAGCCATTTTTATACAAACTTTAATATTTAAATCAAATAGCCAACTTAATTTGCAATTTATTTGAACAGATAGGACTAGCACCAATCGTTTTTACATAGAAAATGTATTTAATTTGACTGAAATATATTTAATTCTATCGGCATATCCATGCAACCGTTACGACACATTACACACAGAAATTGAAGCCGCCCGAAATGTTCCAAATATATACAAAACTATTTTTCAGATTTCTGGACCACAAGCTTGTGATTTTTAGAGTTTCCAATTGATAATCGATTGTTTAGACCAGGCCTGCCCAACCTTTTTGGCTCTTTTCCGACATAAATGGCTGGTGCGTTCGCAAGAATAGACCGATATGAACAAAATTAGTCTCAAATGAAAGCTGAAAATTTCAAATTAGTATCAACCTTTTTGCTATCGACGCAATTAAGTCCAAAAAATGATCCAACTAATTTCTACCTTTGCTTGCATCGCTAGCGAAGAGTTTGATACAAATTTAAAATTTTCAGCATTGATTAGACAGATTTACTACCGAGCTTTCATTTGAGACTAATTTTGTTCATATCGGCCTACTCTTGTGAACACACCAACAATTTATATCGAAAAAGAGCCAAAAAGGTTGGACAGGCCTGGTCTTAGACTATGCGCAAGCATATTAAACAAACAGTATCTTAGACTTTGTTTCTAACCGAATATAAATGCCGGGGGTCCTAAATATATACTTTGAGTGTCCAAAACCAATACATTTTCAAAATTTCAAAAGTGTTTAAAATAATGGAATACAGAGCTTGGTTTATTTTTGACCGTGTAAACGTTTTTATCTCGTGCACGGAAAAAACAGATCACCTAATTTTTGAGTTGACTTTACCCAAAATTAAGTATATCGATTATTCTCTCAACCCAAAATCTCTCGGTATTCTCTTTCTTCCCCACCAATGTTGTCAAAAATAGAGAGAGCTGCACCTACCTAATGGGGGTAGTTTGGCCCAATAAGTCAAATTTGGGTAAAATGCATTATTCTCAAGCTTGGGTTGAATGAACTAAATTTTGCGTTGAATCAAACCAAATTTAAAGTAAATTTTTATTATGGCTTTAAAGGCAAAGTACCTAATGGAGGCATTGGAGATTTAGCAAAATTTGGGTTATTGGGCTCAACTACGGTTTTGCGTTGAAACAACTCAAATATGAGTAGATCCGCGTTGCCGTGTAGAGAAAGTTTTTCTCTGCATTTTGGCACGTTATTTGACTTGGTCACGCTGTGCCATTATGAAAAAAGTGGAAATTTAGCGTGATATAATTTGTGTACCATCCCTAAAATTTGACTAAAAGTATGATAGAAAGAGATAATAGAAAAGACAAAACATTAAAGGAGTACACAAATTAAAGTACGCATGAAGAACTCGATCAAAGTGAGGAACAGGTTCATAGAGTTACTGTCGAGTTGAAGAAGATCGAGTAAAACGAGATTACTGCAATTTCAAACTATTTACTCAACAAAGTCAAGGTTGAGTTCAACCATGGCCGTTAAATTGTCATATGTTGTCGGTCAGCGCTAACACTCATTGAGAAATTCCACTTTTGTTGTTTAGCGCGTTAAAAATTGTTGTACTCAAGTAGTAATTCTCGACGCGTACGATTTTATGACTCTTTTAATTTGCATGTCATTGTGTTATCAGATGGGCGACTTGACCGATTAATTGAAGAAATCTGGTGTATCCAGCGTCTAGCGTAATTGCGTACATGTACGTATGCAATTTAAATGGGTTGTCTGATTTATGGACGTTTGTATGCAGTTTTTAATAAACTGACAACGTCATTCATGTCATATTATTTGTCTCCTTGGCAAAAAAAATTCAGCAAAACTTGAGAAAAATCATCATCAAACTATTATTATTTGATATACCATTATGATGATTCTGTGATTAGTATCTACTTCTATTATGATTGATTATAACTTTACCGAAATGTCTCAAAAATTTAAATTTTATTTTCTCAGATCACATGACACCTAAGGGGCAACAGCTACATAACTCAATTTCCTTCTCTAAGTACCTAGACTGGGATGTTTCGTTTTCTAATTTTTGTTTTCTTTTCAGAATAACCCATCATATATTCTTCATCCGCTTTATTATTCCACAACTCTCAGCGCAGCGAGCGACGACCACACGTTTGTTGATGCCTTTGCGGCGTGTGTACCAGCCGTTCTAGTGGGTGGTTGTATATTTTTAGAAAACTAAATAATGAAAATTAAACTTTGCCAGACAATAACAAGATGAAAGGGGAAATCACATCTCGGGAAATAGTTGTAACTATGAAGAAAGTGTTCAAGTGGAACCAGACTGTCTGTATTATCTTTTATGCTTTAAACTTGACAATGGATGCCAGTTTCGACATATCGAAGCTGTAATATTAAACTATTATAGGATAAACTCTGAGACGAATAACGGATTTTTTTTTTCCAATCAAATTGTTCGTTAAAAATGCATATTCACGAAATGCATCAATCTGAAAATCATTCAATGTATCGAAAAAAATTTCTAAAGCCATCATGCTAACGTTTGTGGCACTACAACTATTGCAAACAGCAATGAACTTTTGCCATTTAGAAGTTTTTGTGGCTGTTAGAAGATAAGGTAAAACGAAGTCACTATTGGATTTTTCAAAATCGCTAATCAAGAGGACCAAATTGGGTTGTTTAGTGATGAAAAATTCACAGTTCATTGTAGCTTGATCGAAAGAGCACATTTTTCTAAGTGTAACACGATTTTATTGCGCTTCAATATCTTAATTTTGATTTAGTAAATGATTGAAAAAGATTTCATTACGTCGACTCATTGACATTTCAATTTACATAATGACAGCTCGTCCCGAAGTAAAATTTGCCGAGGGGTGATTCAAACGCGATTTCCATACTAAATTCAAACGTGTTTTGAAAATAGTTCCAGGGCACGGAAAATTATGAAACTTTGGATTCTGGCTCAGTTTGTAACGTAGAATCAGAATATGTCAAAAACAAGCCAATTGCTGATCACGTTGTTCAATCACATTTTCATCCCAACGAACTGTTTTTTTTGTTTTGATTTTGAAAATTACAGGTAGGGCTTAGATTTATATTCACGATAATAATGTTGTCCAAAATTTGTCCATGCATTTTATATGAGACAGTTTTAGCTGAAATAAAACAAATTGTTTGTTTGTTATTTATGTGAGCTTTCTGAGCTCACATAAGAAACGGTACCCGACCAACCAGTCTTCATAATTCTTTATAGATCTTTGACCAACGATGGTGATCGCTAACGGTTCAAACCGAATCTATATCGATCGCTATCGAAAATCACTGACTGGTTGACCGGGTAAGGGCTATGGTTCTAGAATTACAATTGGTAATAATAAATACTCTTTATTTTAAACTGTTTGCCTAAAAATCAAATTTGAAAGCGATGACATGTAGTTTCATTGACATTCTTGAAAATCTACTTAAAATCTGGTTTGTTTAGGCTGTTTGTCTGTAAATCAAAATTCATGGTGATGGCATGTATTTTTTTACTACAAAACGTTTATTTTCAAAGTGTAGTCAACACGTTAGAGCAAAAGTAAAACTTTTTGTTTACACTAAAAATTCCTCTTACTTGAAAAGCTCCAAAAACTCTTGATTAAAATCAATTTTCAATACGATCAGAAGTTCTGATTTCTGCCGAAGCATATAATCAAAAATTTATGTTTATGTGCAAACATATTCACTTGACTTCAGAAATCTTGTTTCAGTCATGAAAATCACTAGTATTTGCTTTGTATTTTGCTTCATAGACAATCAGTTTTGAAGAACAAAGTTGTCCGTAGGGTAGATGTATCAATAGTGGAGGTATTAAGCACGATTGAACTTCATTCAAACGCCTAAATTCAAGAAGCGCAATTAATGTACAAACTAATGTTGTAACAGGAAGTAACGCCCATTTACTCAATGAGAAAAATAATTTCATCGCAGTAATCCACGGCATGTCAGTGAAAAATAATACCTCCACTATTGGTACACTGTTCCTTTAGTTGCGGTATATTTTTAATTTGTGTTCCTATAGTCGCGGTATCCGCTGTTTTCTAATGGGATCCTCCACTATAGGAACACTTTACCGCAACTATTGGTACAAGTTAGAAAAAGTTTATCAATTTTAGTGATATTCATCAGTTTTCAGGTAATTTGAACGCTCTTTTCAAATATTCTGTGCATCAACAAGCCAATACGTCGATTGGCAGTGTCGGTTATGTGACTAATGCAATAAAATAGGAACACCCACAACTAAGGGAACACTTACCCTAGTTACTTTCTAATTAAAAAAAATATTTTGAGCGTAATCAAAAAATGTCTTTTTCTGTCCAAGAATGTTCGCTGGGCTTTTACAAACCAATTCATGGAGAAAAAAAACTACATGTCATCGGGTCGAATGTTGATTTATAGGAAAAAAAAGTTTAAAATAGGGGTTTTCGCGGTTTCTTGAGTAAAGCATGTGTTGAGCGTAATCAAAAATGTATGTTTCAACCCAAACATTTTAGGAACTTTTTTTTACCAACCATACTTTATCACCTTTAACATAGTTATATTGTTTAATTTGTGCCAGATAAAGCGAAAAAAGTACCTTTCGTTAAATATCGTTGGATAGACTATCCATTCAAATGGATTGAAAAAATATTAATCTTGAATAGTGTTTGTTTCCATTGCTGCAAAACAATTGAAAATCGATTAGAAAACGATGGAGATATGCATTGTTAAAATTAAACGTTTAATTTTTTTTTCTGGACTCCTTGTAGCAGGGCCTTTAAATGTAAATGAATTTCAAATTAAATGACACTTGCATTTTGTAAATTTCAACGCCTCCTGAAAAAATATATTTGGTGAGCCAGACCATATCATTCTGATGTTCGATTACAATAGTTGGCAATACTTTCCAAAGAAAAACCTCCAATCGAAAATGTGAAAATCAATTTTCCTTTTTGACATTTTCCGACTTTGCTTTGTAGTTAGATAATTTTTTACCATACTTACTGTTTCTAAAGATTCAACTAGCATGAATTTTACTTTAATAAAACACAAAATAATTCTATGGAGCTGTCAGATAACGATGAAACTCTTTCAAGAGTTTATTGGATGCTCACCATAGAGTTTTACTTATTTTTGCTGAAACTGCTTTTATTTTAAGGCAACATAAACATTGATAACAAATTCGGGACTTAGTCTATTTATTGTCTGCAGAATAAGTTTTAAATCACGTTCACACCCCAAAATTTTACCAGTATTGCCAGATTACCATTTATTAAATAGTTATATGTGCGTAGTTAAATTGCTCTGGAGAAGGAAACATTTATATAGTGTATAGTATAGTGCGTTTTTACAGATGCATGAGTTTTTGTGACAATTAGAGTGCCGGTACTAATGAGAGTAGGCGGTGCGTAAAAATGGACGGACGTGTAAAATTTTACTACTGTCAATTCGTCTAAAAAATAACTTTTTTCGAAATTTATACAACAAAAAAGTTTCTGTTATTTTCTTCAAAGTTAATTTGAAGCCCTCGGTGCAGTGCAAAAGTAAAATAATACTAATGAAGTATATGGTGCAGTTTTTGCCATCAAAGTCTTTGATTTTGGTGGAGTGCAAGTTGGGAAGTGTTTCGTGGAGAATGACACTGAACCAAGGAATCATGTCCGATTTATCTGAAAACACATATAGTTTTTTTCCATGTAGTTTTTCACATGACGTTCATCAATATATCACATAAACAGTGTCGAGATGGTTTTGATTGGATTTATCTGATGAAACACATACCTTTTATGTGATAAATATATATGAATTATGGGACTCTGTTAATGAACTTCATGTGAATTTCAGATGATAATGAATAATTTTTTTTATTGATTTCCATGTGATATTATAATAAATTTTAAATAAACGTGTTTTCGAGTTTGTTTCACTAAATTTAACATACACAATATTTGAACTTGAAAATGATTTATTTACAATTTAATTACATTGTTTTCATTGAAATTATGGTTGAACCAGAAAATAATGTTCTACCTTAGCAACGTATTTGGCGGACTACCAAATAGGGGGGCTGGGGGCAAGAAGGACACCTTAAGATATATAGGTTCAAATCATGGTTGATTAGCACAATTTTTGAAGATTATTCCGTGTAGGGGCAAGCTCAGCTCTTGTTCTAAATGATGTTATCGATAGATTTCAAAAATATAAGAAACACATGATGATTTGAGATTTTTAAAAATGTCCCTTCTTATGAGGTTTTTCAACGAGGCACGGGGCAAGAGTGCCACTCGTATGGGGCAAGAAGACCACCAGAGCAAAATGCCACAAATTTTGTATATTATTATTTCCCCGCCTAAAGGATAAATTGTAGAGTAAGTAAAGATAAAAACTGAGGGATAAAAGTTGACTTATAGTTAAAAAGTAATTTTACGAAATTAATTTAGTTTTCATCTTATTTGACTGTAACAATAATAGTAAAAATTTTCAGAAACCATTTTGAATGTCGAAGATGGTTTATTTTGATTTTATTTAGTAGGAAACATTGATTGAATGCAATATTAAACAAGAAAAATATAAGTTCATTTGATTTTATATGAGAAAATTGCGGTGTCCCTCTTGCCCCATAAGACATACTGTTATTATATATGTAAAATTTAATGTCAAAATGACTTTTTCGAAAAAAAATTCCTCACAGCTATATTAAACACTTGAAAATCATCAATACTGTGCGGAAAAATCAATATGTTTTGTATTTATTGGGAGTCAAACCTTGTTTTCCAGTCTTACATTCTTATAATATTTCGCATATTTTGCGTTGGTAAGTTCAAGACATTTTTCTATTTTTTTTGTACTAAACATTTTTAACTGTAATATTTACACAACCCTCAATTAGTACTCAATTTATACTTATCCTGTGTTAAACATCAAAAAATTGATTTGAACTACGTGAAATTAGAGGTGGCACTCTTGCCCCGGGTGTCCTTCTTGCCCCATGTCCCCCTATATCACCGCTGTTCCCTAATTGTTGATTTGCTGCACCAGAAACTCGAGCGATGAAGTACTCAGAACTGCTACTTTCTGTGAATTTAAATACAAAATAATAATAATTTAACGCCAATTAGTTGTGTGTTTGAGCATTCAACTTACATTTCGTTATCAAATATTCGAATCCACGTCGCTCTGGCTTAAAAGTATCAATGGAACTCTGAAACGCATTCTGAAAGATAAATGTGCTTAGTTATTTGGTATTTACGAATTATACGCTAAAAAGCTTACCATGAATTGTACGAGCATCCTAAATCTGCAAAGAGTGGATCAAACAGCTGCGCCATCTTCAAACTGTACTATAAATTTTCACATGTGCACATCACATAGACTTTATCGGGTAGCATCCATAACACTTGCTCATGTATAGTTTACCGGTATAATTTATCTGTTATTATTAGGTATCATATTGATTTTCACGTGTTTTGTACATGAAATTTAATGGATACACATAAGATAAATGTGAATTCGATAATCGTTGAAGTATGTGACGTTTTTAATACTATCTATGATATTTCTTCGTTCAGTGGATGACTGCTTGTCATTGGCTACCGTACGGCTTAGCCGCACATTAGTCCAGTTTTGAAAAATCATGGCAGAAATTGCGCATTCTCAATATTTGGATCATGCTTTGGAACATGATTTAGGGTTGAAGCCTCTATTTTGGGCATAGTCACAATTTTTTGGTTGTCATAGGGCAAAATTCTAACAAAAATGCTGTTTTTCATACGTTTTTTGGTCCTCAACTTTTTCAAACAACTATCATTTAGGCAAACCTAGGCAAAGAGAATCTTCTTCAATCGTTTCCTTAGTCCAGTGTTTGTTTCGATCTTCCATAAAAAATGGTCAACTTTGATGAGCTGGCTGAGTATACTAGTGTTGTATACTATTTTTTGTACAGCTTTGTCAAACTCAAATAATGGTGCGTACATGGTTGGTTTGAGTTTTCACTGAATTTTCGTGTTTTAAGAAAGTTCAGGTGAACCCAAACTTTTGCACGATGACTTGAATGACTGCTTCATTGATTTTGAAAAGTTTTCAGATTTTACCCTAAAATTTTGTGAGTGCTCTTCAAAGAATATATGATTATGATTTTAAAAAGACTTTGATTTAAAATTCTAGTCAATCCAATGCTGAGAAAATCATCCATGTTTTTAGTGTGTTTTTTTGAAAAAATGTCACAACTTAAAGTAAAAATTTAGAACACAAATCTCAAAATGAATTTTCATGAATTCTGTTATATTACCTAATATAATAAATAAAAAAAAAATGGCCTCCAAATAAACATTTCTGGGAACCTCATGATCAAAACAGAGGGGTTTGGAAGCAAAGGAAATAAATGTCAGAGAAATCTGACATTTATTTCCTTTGCTTCAAAACCCCTCTGTTTTGATCATGAGGTTCCCAGAAATGTTTATCCATTTTCATCGAAATAGTGATTTTTTTTGCAATCACATTAAAAGCTGTTAAAATTAATCCTTACAAACCTTGCGACCCGCGACTTATTTTGAAAGCGGTCAGATGGCCCGTGTAGTCAGTTAGGCTGAGGACCACTGCCCTATACTGATGTGATCACTAATAGTCATTAAAGTTGTCTTGCTCTAACCTATTCAAATGCATAGAAATTGCTAGAAACATATTGTAAGCTTTCGGTTGAACTCATCTTACACAGCAAAAATTTGTGAATATTATGCAGCACGTAATTTGGACATCGACGGAAAATTGTGGCGGGCATTTGAAAATTACAAGTGTTAGCCTACAGCTGAAGCAAATAAGACCATCTGTCAACCAATCAGGGCCCTTCCAACTATATTTCAGTTAAATCCGCTAGAAATTTACATGAATCTGGCACAAAACAAACCTACACGGAGAAATATTTTTACCTAATTTTTGAGTTTACTTCACCCAAAATTAAGTATATCGATTATAGTTTCAACCCAAAATCTCTCGGTTTTCTCTTTCTCCCACACGAATGTTGTACTGTGTACACAGTACGAACGAAACATGTAAAATTATAGCGAGTCGAATGTAACAAAAGGACTCCATCATATATGATAGAAATTTATGTGTGATCTTAAAATTACATTGATGCTGGTTTGAAAATGAGCTATAATTAGCTACCAAACTAGATGAATATATAAAAAAAAGCTCTAAACGGGAATTTAACTCGCGACCTCTGGAGCGATAACTACACGCCCGAGCTCTCTTGGCTTTCTCACCACCTTGGTTAGAGGTTGACGAAAGTTGAACACGTTCTGCGTAAAATGAGTGTATCACAGAATTGAAACGAGTCAACAATGCGGATTGAAATAGCGTTCTCTCGGTCGCGTGATTGTTGAGTGTGGCTACAGGGAGACGGAATTCAACTCAATTTTGGGGTTGTTTCAACGCAATTCCGTAGTTGAGCCCAATAACTCAATTTTGGCTAAATTTCCATGGTCCCCACTAGGTAGTTTGGCTTTAATTCCACTAGAAAAATATACTCAATTTTGGGTTGATTTAACGCAAAATTGAGTTCTTTCGATGCAACCATAAGAAAAGTTGAATTTACCCAAATTTGGCTTATTGGGCAAAAGTACCCCCATTGGGTAGATGCAGCTCTCTCTATTTTTGACAACATTCGTGTAGGAGAAAGAGAAAACCGAGAGATTTTGGGTTGAAACTATAATCGATATACTTAATTTTGGGTGAAGTAAACTCAAAAATTAGGTAAAAATATTTCTCCGTGTAGGTTTGTTTTGTGCCAGATTCATGTAAATTTCTAGCGGATTTAACTGAAATATAGTTGGAAGGGCCCTGATTGGTTGACAGATGGTCTTATTTGCTTCAGCTGTAGGCTAACACTTGTAATTTTCAAATGCCTGCCACAATTTTCCGTCGATGTCCAAATTACGTGCTGCATAATATGCACAAATTTTTGCTGTGTATGTACATTGATTAGATACTTTCATCACCTGCTAATTGGTCGCTTTGTCATAGAAGGGATATATTAATTAAAGATTTCTTAATCAAGAGAATTTAAGAAACTACTAGCTACATGTTTTAATTCTTTCGAACAGACGTCCTAGTTTTCAGGAAGACAAAATTGTGTTGCTTCTTCTCCGATTGTGTCTCGTCGTTCAATATAATTTCATCCAAGTTCTTATTTTCACATTTCCCATCTGCTGGCGAGTGGTTGATGATGATGATTAATAAGTGTGTGACTCGAGCGAAGTGTATCGGATTTTCTGCTCTGCGTTCCATTTGTAAACGAGCTATACGGCAGCACAGATTCGCCCGCCACAGTGTCTTGTAGGTTTAATTTTTCATCGTACCATCGACATGTTTATACAGCGGTAATTCAGACGGTCGGAAAATCGTGTTTGCTTTACGATGGGATCATCCATACAAGATGTATATTATTTTATGAAACATATGTTTTATAATGTTTGCCAAGCGAATTGTTTGATTGTTGTCGTCGAATATATGTCTGCAATCAGTCCCAAACATGTAAACGTATAATAGCAACGAATCAACCTTAATCTACATTAGGTCAGCCTAGTGTAAATGATTTGAGATAAACGATTCAAATGATTTTAGCTTTACTTTTTTTGCTACATATTGTAAAAGAGTGATATTCCGATTCCGATTGCGCGCTAAAAAAAACGTTGAAACGTTTCAGTTACATTAAAAGTACAAAATATCAGCAAATAAGGACTGGATCTAGATCACTCCAACACGACCTGCTTTTTTTCGTTTTAGTGCTCTTAGAAACATTTTCCACTTGAAATACTTGCCTGTGCATTTATGCACCCAAAATAAGACATTCATTTTGTACTGTAATTGAAAAAAAATAACAGTTACACGACTGCATACTAAGCATGGCCAACTATTAATGTAAGACAAAACGTGATTCAGTGGCACAGTAGGGCAATTCAAATTTTAAAAATGTTTCAAAATCCAATCTCCCATATGCTCCTTATCATCCTTACCATAAAAATAGTGTTCTGTGAAATTTTCAGCTTTCTAGGTGGTGTTTTAAAGGTGGCCCAAAGACAATATAGGTTTATATGGAAATTACTATGGAGAAATTTAGAGAAATATTCCAAACACTCTAGTACTGTAATGTAAGTAGAAACTTATCATCCCATATTGAAAACTCATTCTTCAAACCTTAATGAAGGATGTTGCTGAAGAAACAAATCTTTTTTGAGCTAATTTTGTTTGGGACTTTTGTACATGTTTGCAGGGCTATAATCCCATATTAAGCTAAATAATAGCAAACAAACTCATGGATATCTCTTCTGCTATCCTTCGGATTGAATTTCTCTCTTGAGCGAATTTCTTCATTATGGTTTGAAAAACGAGTTTTCAATATGGGATAATAAGTTTGTATTAATATTACAGAACTACCGTGTTTGGAACATATCTCAAAATTTCTCCATAGTAATTTCCATACAAACCTATATTGTCTTTGGGCCACCTTTAAATCACCACCTAGAAAGCTGAAAATTTCACAGAACACTATTTTTATGGTAAGGATGGTAAGGAGCATATGGGAGATTGGATTTTCAAACATTTTTAAATTTTGAACCGCCCTAGTGGCACAGCAGTTATCCATGGTCTCGTTCTCTTCCAGCCACACATCTCAAACTCTAAATCCTTTTCCATCCCCATTCGTTAAAAGCACGTGACTAGGATTTTGAAAGTAAAGAATCTTAAACTATTAAACAATGAGGCTGCTTAGTATCCAAAATTCTCAGCATCTCTAAAATAATGGTAGGATAGGAATTACATGCTTGGCTAGTAATCATGACATATGGTGAAAACCTTGGAACAGGTAAGGATATATTTTTCTTTTTATCTAGGGGAGAGGTCTGAAGGTTGGGCATAGTTTTGAGTTTTGGTCTTAAAAACCGAATGAATATTGGAACTACTGTTTTGATTTGTTCAACCCCTAAAAATCTTGCCGTTGATTTGGCAAAACCGTAAATATAGCGAAATGAAAAAAAAAAAAGCATTTTTGCATATTTTTTTTTTATTAGTCCAAACCGTGTTTTTTGATGCAGAATGTATCATTCTTTAGGCCTAAATTATTTATGGTTCAATACACTGATAAAAATATTTAAATTTCAATGTAGCGTAAACAGAAGAAGATAGTACAAGTGAACCAAATTCATTTATTGTTACAACATCACGTTTGATTTTAAACTTAAGCTGCTTGAATGCAGCGCGCGTCCACGTTCGAAACCATGGGTAGGACAAACATTCGCAAATATTTGTTGCACAGTGAAACTTAGAAAAATATTAATCCTATGGAATCCTAGGCTGGAAATTGAAAGTTACTCAGACACGAATGCCACTCAGATATGTGGTAAAGTGTCTCTAATAAAGCATAATAATAATAATAATTGAAAGTTACTATATTTGAGGGGCTCAAGTGCAAGGGATGTAAGTGACATCTTGGTCGGTTTTGAGTTGAGTTGAAGAAATTCTATTGCCCAACTGAAAAAAATACATAGGTAATTCTTAGAAGATTTGTTATTATTTTGACTCCCATAGAATGAAAAATTGCTGACAAAAATTCAAAGCAGTTTTTTTTAAATGGATTTTATTAAACTAGAGCGACTGAGTTCTTTAACAATTAGGAATTAGGAAATTAGAAACCTTTTGTCTGAATAAAGCCACAAAAAATAAATAAAAGTAACCACGAAAACAAAACAAAACCTAATATGAGCCAGAAGATAAGAGCTCAATTCTTCTAAGCATCAGAGTAGACATTTCTCTAAAATCTAATACATTTTTTAGAAATCCTCGAGACATTACGACAAGTATTACTGTTTTTTTTTTCATTATTCTTTCTTGGAATTTCATTAGAAATTCATTTAATTATTTGCCTAAATGTTTGCAGAGTACTCCAAAACTTTCTAAAGTGGTTTAAGCTAATATTTCCCAAGAAATTTCTCCTGAGACGAATTTTCCTAGGAAATTTCCAAAAAAAAATTTCCTGAATTCCTCAAAAAAATTCTTTGATGGAGTCCTAACTCCTCCAAGATTTTATAAAGTGATTCATCCATCGATTTTCCTGGGAAATCCTTGAAGATTCCCGATCAAAACGTGCGATAATATCAAACCCGTTCCGGCCTTCGAGGGTGTGCTCTTACGAGATCTGCAGCAACGAATTTATATTATCAATAGCATCGAGAATTTAGCATGCTACGCAGTATTTTCTAAAGAAATTTCTCGAAAAACGTTGAACAGAATCTCTACAGGAATTTGTTTAGGAAAGATCAGAGGAATCGTTTGAAGAATTGCTTTCGTATTTATTAACTAGTGTGAAAACTTGGTTTGTAGATTGGGTTTTTTAGAGAAACTTTTTTAACTTGAATGAAATGCTGGAGAAATTAAGGAATTTTGGATTTCTGAGAGGAGACGTGGATGAATTTTTGAAGGAAGAAGCGGAAAAAATCTTGCAGGGTTTCTTTAAAATAATAATAAATAAATAAAAAAATCTCAGGCTATTTTTTTGAAAACTCTGGAAAACTTTGTGGTTTCCTCAGAAAAAATTCTGTAGAAATGTAACAACCGGAGAATTCAGTTGAAGTGAAATAAATAGCTGGAGGAAATTCTAGGACAGTTTTGAAAAAGAATCCTGAGGAAATCACTGGAGGTAGTAGCTCTGGAATTCTCAAGGATTTCCTAGTGCAAAATCTGCAGAAATTCTTGACACAATTTTTTGACAATCCACTGAAATAATTTCTTGTAAATTGGTAGAAAAATCACTTGAAGAATGTTTGGAGAGATCCCTGTAGGAGACCCTGAATGTATTCTAAATAAAATCACTATAATAATTTCTGAAGCTTTTCCTCGGGGAATCTGAGACAAAATTCTTGAAGAACCTATTGAACCCGCTATAGTCCCGGAAGATTTCTTTGAAGTCTGTACGATTTTGCATCAGGACTCAAAGCAAGCAGAATAAAGAAAAAAGAGACTTTAGAGACATTTTGATTAAAATAGATATTTTAGAGAAATTCCATTGAAAAAGAGACATTTTAGAGACTAACATTGAAATAGAGACCAGGTCAAAAAAACTATTATCAGTTCTGTCCTTAGGATTATTCATTGGATCAACTTCTATTAACATTCATATTAAAAAACTATCCTTTTTATATAAAACTACCCTTTTTGAATCAATGTTATTAAACACATTCGACAAAAATAGACAAAACTACTTGCCTATTCAACCAGTGAGGTTATTCTGAATTGCTCATCTATTTCTAGATAACAAATAAATGAACAGCAAAAATTCTGTTGAATTGTGTAGTATATTCAGAAAAAACTGTAGATGCTTGAAACATGTTTCGTCGTTCTGAAACTCCATCAAATAGTTTATATGTATTTTAAACAGATGATAAATAGTTAAATTTATTTTTTAAGCCTTCTGCTGAACTTTTTTTTTGTTAAATCGTGGGTAGGACAATCTTTTGACTATCCTACCCAGGTGTTTTTGTGCGTAGTACATGTCCTACCTGTCCTACCCACTTCCCGCGCCACTGCTTGAATGTTACATGATCGTGTAAATTTTTAATTGTATTCGAATAAAAAATAAGTGATTTGTCGTTGACATTTCAGTTTATTTTGATGCTCCCAATATGTACGTGAAAATAAACTGAAATTCACAACATATTTTCAGTTGTGTATGAATGAAAAAAAAAAACAGTTCATAATATTCTTCTGAACAGGGGCTGTCTATTAATTATCTAAGATAATTTTCTGAATAGTTGGTAAATGCTGGACATGGCCTTTCCTCGCGTAGGTAAGGGATAAAATATGGACCCCTTTATCTGGTCCATAGCCTGTTGCTCAGCAAATCCTATCCCTACTGGTCACGGTACTGGCCACGGTACTGGCCAGAGTACGAGCAACCTTAGGAAAGATTGGGTAACCAACCCCAGTTGGTCCTATGCTGACAGAGAAGGGAATGATTTGCTCCTGGAGTGTCTGTACTCCATGTTAGGAGCGGCTCACAATAGTGTCTGTTCCCCATGTCAGGGGCAGCTGATCATCGTCCGAGTGTCAGAGAAGGACTCTTAGCTAAACTGTGCAATATGGTCCTTGCCTTGGAGAAACTTGCCGAATGATTTTCTGGAAATCTAGGGGGTTGGTGTCAAGCCCTGCAAGCCAGCCGTAAAAATTAAAACAACGAAGAATCATCGAGAGAATACGAGCGGGAAAAATTGAAGAAGACCACAGCGACGTAAAGGGCCAAGCGATTGAATGCTCGGTAAATGGAAATGTTAATCTCTCATCTTCATCAGGAGCACACGCATACCCGCCGATGTTCTGAAGGTACGCGGTCCTTCAGAACATCGGCGGGTATGCGTGTGCTCCTGATGAAGATGAGAGATTTACATCGACATCGTAGCGTTGCAAGAGGTGCGGTGGAAGAGATCAATGGTGGGAACTTTTAAAGGTAACCACGCCATCAACCAGAACTGCAGCAACACAAAGGGCTGGGAATAGCTTTTATAGTGATGGGTGATATGTATAGGGGCGGCCAGAAGGAAGAGTTCGGACTGGCAATTGTAAAGTTCAGCGCTCATTGCCTGACGAACGAAAAGGGTCACGAATGTAGCCATTCGCAGCATCTGCGCATCAGCTGAAAGGACCCGGCAGAACGTGGCTCGTTATAGTGCGAGGAGATGGAACAGCTGTGCCGGTCTCAAGACACACGGAAGTTCTCGCGGAAGCTCTACGCATCCCGCAATGGTTTCGTTCTGCGAGCCGAGATGTGTAGGGATAAGGATCCCGAGTAACACACATGTTATAATTGATGCATATTAACTCTTAAATGACAAGATATAGTCATATAAGAGTTAATATGCATCAATTATAACATGTGTGTTCCTTGGGATGGATCATCTGACGGACGAACGTGAGGTGATCGGAAGGTGGAAACAGCATTTCGATGAACATCTGAATGGCGATGAGAGCGCAAGCAATGAAGTATTGCAGACGATAGAAACCAACCAGGCTCGGTAAATGGCTGGGCATGGCGTACCATTGGTACCTCGCGTATCTGCAGGAATAAAATAGACCCCTTTGTGCGGTCCTTAGCCTCTTACCCATCAACTCCTATCCCTACCTCCTCGTGGTACTGGCCGGGATACGAGTAACCTTGGGGAAGATCGGGTAAACAAACTCCGGTGGGAACTTTGGTCGTATGCTGATAGGGAAGAGGGTGTTTGCTTTTACTTTTGCTTCTGCAAACCTGGAGCGTCTGTACTCCATGTTAGGAGCGGCTCACACCAGCGTCTGTTCCCCATGTCAGGGGTGGCTGATCATCGTCCGAGTGCCAGAGAAGGATTCTAAGCTAAACTGCGCACTATGGTCCTCCGAACATTTAGGGGGAATGGTCCTCCGGAAATCTAGGGGGTTGGTGTCAGGCCTTGCAAGCCAACCGAAAAAACACATCAGCACAGGAACGTCAACGAGAGAATACGGACCGGAACAATCGGCAAAGACCACAGCGACGAAAATGGACTAGCGATTGGAAACTCGGTACGTGGAACTGCAAATCTCTCAACTTCATTGGAAGTACTCGCCTACTTTCCGATGTACCGACATCGTAGCGCTACAGGAGGTGTGCTGGGCAGGAGCAATGGTGCAAACGTTCAGAGCTGCGGAAACACACGCGAGCTGGGAACAGCTTTCATAGTGATGGGTGATATGCAAAGGCGCTTGATCGGGTGGTGGCCGATCAATGAACGAATGTGCAAGTTAAGAGTCAAAGGCCTATTATATAACTTCAGCATAATCAACGTGCATAGCCCACACTCCGGAAGCACTGATGATGACAAGAACGCATTTTACGCGTAGCTCGAACGCGAGTACGACCGCTGCCCAAGCCATGACGTCAAGATCATCATAGGAGATTTGAACGCTCAGGTTGGCCAGGAGGAGGAGTTCAGACCGACTATTGGAAAGTTCAGCGCCTACCAGCTCCCACGAAGGGGGAAGTTAAGGATGCCATTCACCAGCTCAAGAACAACAAGGCCGCTGGCAAGGATGGTATCGGAGCCGAACTCATCAAGATGGGCCTGGACAGGTTGGCCGCTTGTCTGCATCGACTAATAGTCAGAATCTGGGAAACGGAACAGCTACCGGAGGAGTGGAAGCAAGGCGTTATATGCCCTATGTACAAAAACGCCACCTACAAAGTGCTATCCGATTCTGATTCTCTTCCGTCGTCTATCACCTATAGCAAACGAGTTCGTGGGAAGTTATCAAGTACGTTTCATCGACGGCCGCTCGACAACGGACCAGATCTTTTCCGTGCGGCAAATCCTTTAGAAATGCCATGAGTACCAGGTCCCTACGCACCATTTGTTCATCGATTTCAAGGCGGCATACTATAGTATCGATTGCGTAGAGCTATGGAAAATCATGGACGAGAACAGCTTTCTCGGGAAGCTCACAAGATTGATCAGAGCAACGATGGACGGTGTGCAAAACTGCGTGAAGATCTTGGGAGAACACTCCTGTTCGTTCGAGGCTCGGCGGGGACTACGACAGGGCGACGATGTTCAATATTGCGCTTGAAGGTGTCATGCGGAGAGCCGGACTTAACAGTCGAGGCACGATTTTCACGAGATCAGGACAATTTGTTTGCTTCGCGGACGACGTGGATATTATTGGGAGAAATTTTGAAACGGTGGTAGATTTGTTCACCCGCCTTAAACGCGAAGGATAATAATACGGAGGCGCATCATAAGCGGAAGTCGTGCCTACTATGGGCTCCAGAAGAAACTGCGGACAAGAAAGATTCACCCCCGCACCAAACGCACGATGTACAAAACGCTCATAAGACCGGTAGTCCTCTATGGGCATGAGGCGTGGACTATGCTCGAAGAGGACTTGCAAGCTCTTGAGGTTTTTGAACGCCGTGTGCTAAGGACGATCTTCGGCGGCGTGCAGGAGAACGGCGTGTGGTGGCGAAGGATGAACCACGAGCTCGCTCAGCTCTTCGGCGAACCCAGTATCGTGAAGGTAGCTAAAGCTGGAAGGATACGCTGGGCAGGGCATGTTGCAAGAATGCCGGACCTTGTAAAGATGGTGTTCGCTACGAATCCGGTCGGAAAAAAGAAGGCGTGGGGCGCAGCGAGCTAGGTGGATTGATCAGGTGCACCAGGACCTGGAGAGCGTGGGTCACAGTCGAGGATGGAGAGAAGCGGCCATGAACCGAGTGAATTGGCGAAATAAGTAGTAGAAACCAACCAGCCATCCGAATGAACAACTAGCTCGCTGAACTCTACGGCGAACCCAGTTTCCAGAACGTGGACAAAGCTGGCAGGATACAATGAGTAAGGCATGTTGCAAGAATTTCGGATAGCAACTATGCAAAATTAGTGTGCGCTTCGAATCCGGTTGGTACAAGAAGGCGTGGTGCGCAGCGATCTAGGTAGACGGATCAAGTGCGCAGCGATTTGGCGAGCGTATGGCAGAACCGAGGATGGAGAGATACGGCTACGAATCGAGTACTGTGCTGTGGAATTTGTGATTCAGTGTTATTTGTTTAGATGCTTACTAAATGAATGAATTAACTGGCTCATTATGTAATAAACGCTTGAAACTGAGTGGCGTCCCTCCAATCGCTCCAATTTGGATTTGAGGATCCTGATTTGACTCCTTTGACTTATTTTTTGGAGCTGTTTGAAAAGAAAAAAATACTCCGGAAAATCTTGAACCATTGACGAGTTCATAGCAGTCCGTAGTGCCGAAATTACCGAAATTGCCCTAAAATCTCTAAAAAATCAGCGAAAGGTACTTGTTTTGCTATAACCAATTAATGCAGCTACTTAAATGTTTCGGGGCCTACCTTAGCCCGAGTGGTTAGAGTCCACGACTACAAAGCTGTCTGGGTTCAAAACCCGGTCGGTCCAGGATCTTTTCGTAATGGAAATTTCCTTGACTTTCCTGGACATAGTATCATCGTACCTGCCACACGATATACGAATGCGAAAATGGCAACTTTGGCAAGGAAAGCTCTCAGTTAATAACTGTGGAAGTGCTCATAAGAACACTACGCTGAGAAGCAGACTCTGTCCCAGTGAGGACGTTAATGCCAAGAAAAAGAAAAAAAATGATTAAGTTTTCATTAAAAGGCCAAATAAATTCCAAAGGTTCAGATTAAATTAAAATACATCATATATAGAAATTGATCGATTTTCGACAAAGTATTGAATTTTCACACACAGAAGTAAACACTGGCGCATTTTAATGTGTGAATATTGAGATGGTTTAAATTTTAAAAAGAAGTTGGAAAATTCTATCTTCAAAAGCTTTTTTACAATCTTTATGATATAAACAGAGCATCACATGAAGACGTTGAGAATTCGAAGATGCAAAAAAAAAAATACTTCTAACACCTATAAAACTATCTTGTGATGATAAATTTGTACTTGCATTACAGTACTAACGTGTTAGTAATATTTTTCATAATTTCTCCATCGTAATTAACAAATACAACTCTCCACAACTTGATATTGAAGGGATAATGGAGTTAGGGAGGTATCGAGTTACTGATCATTAAACCAGTGCAAATGCAATCCAAGGAACCATCGAGCTAGCCATGAAAACCAACTACTTTGTTTTTGGATTGTATGGCTTAGTTGTATGTGTGTATTGCTGTTTGCATTTGAGATGCAAATGTTGAGTAAACGTCCTCCAAATACGGTAAAACAAAATAATCAAAGGACACCTAGCAACGATTACATAAATCACCGCCGCTCTAGCAAGACAAATCCATCTTTGACATCGCATTTCTTGTGAAAAATCTTACCACGTTTGGTGTTCCCGCATTTGATATTTGCATTTCAAACGCACACAGCAATATTATTGTATACAGTTGACTCTCCACATCTCGATAGACCGGATAGACCATCGAGATGGGGCAAGACCGAGTATAGAACAAGTTTTTAATTAATTCTAGATTGAAAATCATTCCGTCACCAGGAAAATTGAAAACAAACAGACGTTATTACGTCTTTGCCAATTATTTTGAATCCCTAAAATCTAGTCTAGTAACCTTTGATTATTGGCATATCGACATACGGAGAGAAAAATCGAAATGAAAATCATCTCGAGGTAGGGAGTAATCGAGATAAGCAAGATATCCAGATATGGATAGTGAAAATGTATGCAGATTGATGGGACCGAAAAAATCATTTGCGTTATTGAACGATCACTATATCTTGTTTCATTAACAAGAAATATTACAGATTTATCTAATTTAGCGATGTAATTAGCAAAAGAGAGGAAAGATGAAGACTCTTGAAGAGAAAATTAAGAGAAATCGCTCATGTCAGTTAGGCCCTATTGAAGTATTTCTCATTTGTAATATTATTGCATATTCGCAAATTCAATATTCATTAATTCATTGCTGTTGTTCAGGAATTTGGCATTGGAGGATACACCTTAATGATTCTCACTGAACAAGAAAGAGTAGTACATGTTCGTTTCAAGTGAGCAATCTCCTTTTCAATGAGCACGAAACGTGGTTATGATGATCTGCATACATATCGACCTCCCGGCGGCCGGTAACGTCGAAGGAAGTGAGTCATTTAGGAGGCGACCAAATTGGCCCATTTAAAGTGGTGTGTGGAAAACTAAAAATAATTGTAAACGACAACGACGACGACGCTCTTTCACCATTCTCGACCGCCGGTCGTTGGTCAGATGTATGCAAGCAGCGATATCAGATGTGATAATCAAAGGTAATAAGACAAGGCATTTCAGCATACCGCCAGTCACACGCAAACATTGGGCTTGATGTATGGGACGTGTTGGATAATGCAATGTGGAGACAAACAAATAGGATGAGGTGATATTTTTAGATGAGATAAAATTGATGCTGCGGGTCAAAATTGAACGTATCTCGATCAAGTGCAATTTGTAGTTTAGCGCTAGACAATGGAATCGGTTGCTTTCTGGAATCTCCTTGGCTAGTTTGCTTTTCTAATGCCAAATATTTCTCCTTCCGTTCAAACATAAGGATTGATTTACGAAAGCAAAATGAGCGTAACGAATCGATTTCACTGTGTTTACGAAACGCGTTCGTCGGGCAGTGCAAAAGCTACAAACACTATTCGATTTTGTAAACTTCTTCAAAGAAAAATAAATCATCTTTCCACATAAGAGAGCAGAATAGGGTGTCCCAGGGAAAAAATATCGATTATTATTATTATCTCTATTAACGATGTGTGTGTGCACTTGAAAATTCAAAGTTTGGCTTCGTTCTATAATACCCTTAATATGTTCTGTTGAATCAGAACGGAAAGAACACGAATTTGTCAATGTTCTTATCCATTGATCAGTTAGTCACTAGAGAATTCGTGATCAAACGTCAACATCCCACCGCAAAATCGCTAGTGTTTGGAGGTGATGTTTTCTTCCAAAATACGAAATCATCACCTCCAACTTAGTTCTAACACCAACCATTATATGAATAATGGGGGCGCGTCGGTCGTCGCAAGTTTCTCGTTAAACAATCAATATGGTACCGTAAAACGGGGTAACTTTGATAGTTTTTTCGAAGAAAACTTCAATATTTATGCATGCTGTTTCAAAGAATTACAATTTATATTTTTAAAACAAGTACTGACATCCTAGCTATCGATTGCACTTGATAGATTGCCAAAAGATTTATTGTGAATGGATATATAATTTTTCATATAATCGAAAGTCGGTTTTCTGTTTTGGGGTAACTTTGATAATGGAGTATGAATCGAACAAGATTGAACGAATTATGGAACATTTATAGGGCGTTGCATACCTCTAGGCGTTTAACGCTATATGGAAATTTCTGACTTAGATTACAAATATGGTCCCAGTTTGTAAAAATGGTTTTCGCTAAGAGATTTGAGACCGAATTCATGTTCTACTATTACTAGGCTATCATGGGTAAGTGACGAACTCATTATTACTTTATCAAATAGTGGTCGTAGAACAGATTGTTTGTAAGCTTTGCAAAAATGCTAAAATCTTGTAAGTTATTAATGTTTGCATAAAAATCCTCAAATGCACTTGATTCCAACGAAAATAGCTTTGACATGAAGTGTCATATTAATACTCTTTACTTTTGCATTCGTTTTTCTTAACTAATTGACAGAAACTTCGTTATTTCGTTTAGTATGTTGGGGGTCTCGCACTATCAAAGTTACCCGCATTATCAAAGTTACCCCGTTTTACGGTATATCAAATTTGTTTCTAATATTACGAGTGTATCGGTGTATTCATGGCTTAAATCTTAATAGAGAAAAATTTGATAAAATATAAAAAAACGTATATTGTGCAGATGAAGCCAAGTGAAATTGCTCAACAAGAGGATAGCTTCAATTTAATATGAACAAATAAAAAGTTGACGAAAGACCAATTACACACGCGTCTCAATTACTTCCAATTCCAAAGAATGCAATGCATTTTCCATGTTTTAAGTCCAATTTTCTGAATTTCATTTTTCTCAAGTAAAAACACTGAATTGCTCTAGCAACTAGGTTTGAACAATATACTTCTACGGTTTTCGCAAAGACCATGGCAGTATGTCGTTGAAATTATTTCAGAATCATAAATTTCATCTCTTTTGAACTGTGTCAGATGTCAGGCAAACAACCGAAGGGGGCAAGCTAATGGAGGTACAGCAGCAGTGCAGAGTGGTGAATGTTTTAGACAGCACAGTTGGTGCTGAAAATATGTCCCCAGAGACTCCGTCCCCATTTCGGAATCATAAAGATACGGTAGCCAGCCTCCGGACGGAACAACGACAGCAGTCGCATATTTCAATTCGCATTATGTTTCGTAAGTTACTGCCTACAACCGTATATGTGTAGCCAATTTACTCCGTTTCTGCAAATGTTTTTGTTTTATACCTACAGTATTGGTTCATGTATTATGTACTATTTTTTAATATTATCCATATCAAAATAACTATGGCATAGTAGAGAACTTTCCTATTAATCGTTTGCGATCATGTCTACATTTGTTGCATGAGCTAAAATCACAACGACGGATGTTGCCTACATGATTTTTCGTACAAAAACCCCATGCAAGCTTGACCTTGAGCATTTTATTATTCTCCAATATATTTTAAATAGCATTTGCTATACGGTTTGCTTACTGAATAAAAATAAACACACTGTCATGTGTAGGTCATTTAATGATCAACCAGAACAATCTTTTCATGAGCTGTATGATGTGTGAGTTTTGGTGCTTTGGTGAAAATAAATATCAAACACGTTTCTATATGCTCAGAAAAATGTCGATCTCCTCATAAAATCTCTTTCAAAGATAAGCTTTTGGTTCCACAAATCGATACTTTTGGTGGATATATTTTTCCTTTAGATTTTAATACCGTGAATGCGGATGAAAATTGATAGTTTCAATGGTTTTCAAAGTCAGTACCGTAAAATGGGGTGAAGTTGATCACTTTTGAGCGATTTTGTTCTATAATCCCGAGTAGAATGCATGTATTATCATACAAATATTTTTAAAACCTGTACTGGTTGGATGTTTATCGAATTATACAAACAATTTTTTTACGAAATGTTATCATAATAACAAAAACATTTTTTAGAAATCAAAAAGTGGAATTTTTGATTCCGGGGTGAAGTTGATCAATTGCTGTGATAGGTTTCCTAAAATAAATGGATGTGGAATTAACTAAATTTGGGGTCACTGATCCCGAATCAAGTCTCAAAAATCTTACGACTGGTTGATAAACCGCTTAATTTTGGATTTGAATGTTGTAAATTACAGAATACATCACATTATACGCCTGAAAGTATGTAATTTTCTTTGAAATTAGCAACTCGTTCACAAAAAGGACACATTTTTTCTTTGAAAATGAATTTTTATCCTCAATGCAAATTAAAAACTGGGTTCACAGAACGTATGTGGAATTTATGAAACGGTTTATTTAAATGGGTCATTATGTAGCCTAGGCAATAGACGAATGTTTGCACTAGTCCCGTCAGCAGTTCATCAAAAATTTCCAAAAAAAAATCTGTTTTTTTCCATGGTATAATTATCTTTAATGGCAAACCGAATTTCGAAACATTAATAGCAGCTATCAGCTAATGCGACATCACAGAAATTGTATTAATTAAAAACGGATCATAGCTCTCTTGGCAGTTTATACATCTGGGTACAAGAATGATCAACTTCTCCCCGCTGATCAACTACACCCCGAATTACGGTACTCTATTATCCTGGTTAACCACTCAGTGATTTCCGATAGCGATCGATGTCGATTCGTTTTGAAACGTTGGCGATCGCTATTGTTGGACAAAGGCCTATAAAGAAATTGTAAAACTGGTTGATTGGGATGCTATCACTGTAATGTCCGTTCGAACGGATCATTTAAAATCGGAACGGTTGTTTAAATCAAAAGTTTAATCACCGTAATACATAATGACCACAAATTAAATTTACCGGTTGTCCGACATTTCGCGGTAAACCATTCCGCAGTCAACCATTTCGCGGTTTGTTTCAAAGTTTTTAAAACAACTCTACATATTGAACTTGACGTCTCTGAATCCGAATATGCTTGCCAAATTCTAAACAATACAATGTTCATAGACATAACGAATTATTAAGTTTGAATAATTAGCGGAATTTGGGGCAAGTGTGCCACCTTAAGCAAATTGTTCTCTAACTTTGTCTAAAGCTCATAAAATCCACCAATTTATCCTCATGATGTTAGTTTTACATCTTTTCATAACCACTGTGCCATCTAAAAAGAAAATAATTTCAAAAAGTATTAGTTTTGGAGCTTCTCAAATATCATCCAAAATAACCTATTTTTCGACACTATGGGGCAAGTGTGCCACCCATATGGGGCAAGACGGCCACCGAAATGAACATCGCATGTTATTCTACTTGTAATGAAATTTTCTTTATTTCCTAATAATAATACTTACAAAACAGACGCTAATCGATAATTAAAAAAAATAAGTTTACCGTAATAAGGGGATGCTTTATAACAGGGTTCAAAATATGCGTAACTCCCTATTACTCAATCCGAATAACTAAAATGGTTATTTTTGTCTCCATTCAATACAATATATGTATTACCCTTATATTACGGCGAATATGTATAATATTACACTAGATCAGCACTAAATAACAGTGAAATATTGATATAGAAATGTAAAACTGTACTTTATAAGCCGAAAAACGTATTGATATTGAATATTTTGAGAAAAAAATCACTTTAGGGGACAAACATGTCAGTTATCCCCCTACTATACTTCAGAAACTACTACTGGTGCCTCATTTTGATTACTTATTATGATTTTGTTGATGATGTTTACATTTTTATAAATTTCACTCCAACAATTTTGGTTTACCAAATAGGTGGCACACTTGTCCCAATAAGTATACATTTAAACCAAACTGGATTTCGTTGGTAAAACTAAATACTTTTTTCGTTCAAATGCCACAATAACTTACACATTTGAATAGTTTCACGATGTACAGTACGTTAGAAAAATCTGTTAATTATTTACCTTTTACCATGCTATTTAGAAATAACGAAATCTTATAAAAAATTACTCAAATTTGGTTGTCTTAGCACAAGTTGCTGTAAATACGTGAAAAATAGAGCAATTTTCATCATATTTTGATCATTGTATTGTGAACTAAAAGGGAACATATTGTCAAGCTCAAAAAGAAAATCTATATTGTAGTTTTTATAAAAAGCAGGGGTGGCACACTTGCCCCTATGGCACACTTGCCCCAAAGTCCGCTACGCGGAAAACGCCTAAATGTAGGCGATTGCCTAAGGAATTTCAGGCATTGAACAGAAAATCCAATTATTTCAAATGAATGAGCAAATTGGTATGAGTGTTGATGATGAAATCTAGTTTGGAAATATATTATAAGCATCCTTACAAACTTTCAGGTTCATACCATGTTCATAACCTTGTTTAGAACAAGAGGCTCGCGTGGAATGATTAATTAGTTCGCGAAGCAGGTTAGTAGTGTTTGATCCTTTGTTCGCGTCAAATTATCATTATCATGGTCTAATCGCTTATCAAAGTGAATCCTGTGACCCAACGATCCTCCCCATTAACAAACATCTCTCCCAGTAACCTTTGTGGAGATGCAGAGGCAAACACGGTCTCCAAATAACACACTAACATTCCTTCCTCAAATCCCACCTGACTGCAAGGACGTGGCCGGCGCTGTTATTGACCCTGTATAAATAGAGGCACTGAATTATGCACACTGAAGAAGATTATGGCCAATCCCAGCCGAACTTCTAGTTGATTCTTTGTGCATTTTCACTGACTTCGGTCAATCACGGAATAGCAACCATTGATATGTGTAGTCAGTCTAAGCTAAGCTAAGCTAAGCTAAGTGTTCATAACCTTGTTTAGAACAAGAAGTTTATGGATGTTTGTCAATACTGCACCGTACATGATTTTCAAATTTTACAGTATTTTCATTGAAATAAACATTCTTTAACATCACATTGTGTGCTCGACAATAGTTCCGACAAACAACGTTCATTCACTACAGGTTGCATCGATATTTGTGCTCCAATAGGAAGAAATAAAATCATGTGACACCGACACGGTGATCAATTTTACCCTACTGATCAATTTGACCCGAATTTACGGTATGCCGTTTCGCAATCTATACTTTTTCGCGGTGTGATTTTTCCTACCAGTTGCACTAAAAATTGTTGGCATTATCACAAATAATATTTTCATCGGTGACTTACCCTTCTTTTCAACACAGCTTTCCTTCAAATAGCACTGTTAGGATAGATGAAACATCTCGGTCCAAATCGCGAAACGGTACACCGCGAAATGGTACTGACCGCGAATTGACATGCCGCTAAATGGTACTAACCGCGAAATGTTGTATCGCGAAATAACCAACCGCGAAATGGTACACCGCGAAGAGGATTACCGCAAAATGTTATACAATCGACCCATGATCAATTTTGTATAGGGTTTCAATGCTAGTAATGGACCCCTTAGCAGTGTTGACCAGACTCATTTCCCCGAAATTCGAATTGTGAAGCCATGAACTGTTATAACTGTGCGTTGTATTCCTTACATGGAGGGGGAGGTGGTTGGGCTTGAGTGTTGCACATGGGATCCGACAGTTTCGATCTCGGTGGGCCGTAATTCAAGTTTCGGTGAAATGATTCGCACTCACTCACTCACTCATTTCATTTCTTTTTTTTTTTTTTAAATTTCTTTATTAGTATCATTCCAAACATTATATTCATTTCTTATATCTAGGTGTTCTGTGTTATAAGGCAACACTATCATCCTAATTTGGTAAAACAAATTTAAGATTTAATTAACATTTTGTTAATAACATATTACATTTCATTTGCCGTTGCACCTTAACCTAACTTAACCTAACCTAACTTAACCTACTTAACCTAACTTAACCTAAACATATAACGCATTAATCGTGGCAATAGAAGATTGTAACGATTTTTGCCTGAAATTATTAATGATTGTATTTGACATTTGTTCCAATGTTTCAACATTGGATATTCTATGTAACTCATTGGTACTATACCAGGGAGGAAGCCTCAGAATCATTTTCAAAATTTTATTTTGAATTCTCTGCAGAGCTTTCTTCCTGGTATTACAACAGCTAGTCCAAATTGGTACAGCATACAACATGGCTGGCCTGAAAATTTGTTTGAATATCAAAAGCTTGTTCTTAAGACAAAGTTTTGATTTTCTATTAATAAGGGGATATAGACATTTTACATATTTATTACATTTGGCTTGAATGCCCTCAATGTGATTTTTGAAAGTTAAATTCTTATCTAGCATGAGCCCTAGATACTTAACTTCATCTGACCAATTTATTGGAATCGTGACAACATGTCTACTTGAAGGTTTCAAATAAAGAGCTTTTGGTTTATGTGGGAATATTATTAGTTGAGTTTTGGAAGCATTAGGGGAAATCTTCCATTTTTGCAAGTATGAAGAAAAAATATCCAAACTTTTTTGCAATCGACTACAGATGACACGCAGGCTTCGTCCTTTGGCGGAGAGGCCTGTGTCATCCGCAAATAAAGATTTTTGACATCCCTGAGGTAGCTCAGGTAAGTCAGATATTTTCGGGGAAATGAGTCTGAGCAACACTGCCCCTTAGTAGCCGAAATTCATTCTAGACGCTTTCCCGCAATGATATCTCAAACGCATATACATTTTGTGGAGCCTAACAACAAATTCAATGCCTTTACTTCATAGTACGCCTATGAAACATACGAAATCATTCGATTTTTACAGCTATTTCGCTGCATTTGAAAAACTATTGTCCGAGTGCCTATTATGGACCCTCCCGGGGTCCATAATGGGATTGTTTACAAATTTGACATTGCGTATTATGAACCCTCCATTTGATTCCCATGTAATCCGGCTCGCTGCCGACGAGCCTATTATGGACCCACCTGGAAATGCGTGTTATGGACCCTTCTGTGTGGTTTCATTTACAAAACTGTTCAAATATCTGTATTTATGCGTCTCAAACCAAATAATTTGCCTGAAACTGCTGACTAACAATCCCAAGTAACCATGGAGCATTATATCATTGCATATATAATGCAGCTGCATTGCCGTAAGCCTACCATTAAAGTAGTTCAAAAGTGGAAAAGGGCACTTTTACAGTTAAATTAATGCAAGAAGGACGATGAAGCAATGAAGCAACTTATAAAGTAATATTAATGCACCAGTACAATTTATAAAGTGATGTTAGTGCATTGATACATTTGTAATGTAGGGTTAATGCTTTATTGCTTGACAGCTCTTGAAATTTGTTGAATAAAAGCAATGTTGCATCAATGTTGTTGATATGCAGTAGAATACGTGCAATGTTATAATGCTTGTGGTTACTTGGGAATGTAATCGAAGTTCCCCCGGTGGATTTTCATAGGAATAAAGTTGCTTTGAGTGTTAATTTTATATTTTTCTGTAGGGGGTCCATAATACGCAAAGGGTCCATAACCGGCATCGACTCCCTATACATTTTCATGTTGACTAGATCAAATCGTGCCCAAATCCATCCGTGAAAAAAAGAACCCTGCTAAAATCGAATGAGCAATGTACATCAAACTGTAAGCTGTAAAAAAGTACTAGAAAACTCCATAGATTCTGTTGTATTGGATAGAATGTCATTCAAAAAATAAATATTATACACAGAAGTAAGAGGAAAATAATATTATAAAATGAGCATGAGCATAGATGACCGTACAATTCTTAGTTGCTACTCCGTGATTGACCAGCGCAAGTTGCACAGAGATTTAATGAATCGGGCTTGGGATTAGCTAACCATTACTGAATGTGCATCAAATCGAGAGATCAAATGTTAAAAATCAATGACAAAATGTTAGTTCGCAACTTTGCCACGGGCGGCGCTGCGAAACTATTTTTTTTTAAATGACGATCTTTAAATATGATGTCTTCGGCAAAGTTGTAGATAATTCAAATACAAACAACTTTGCCAAAGACACCTAGTGTGTATTCAGCCGCATTTCCAAAATACGGAAGTATTTTATGAACAACCCCCTAAAACTAGTTTTTATCGTATATTTTGAAAATGCGAAGTTTCCGGTAGCAACAATGTTCAACAAAATTGTGTAAACAATCAAAATGAATCATTTTCTAGAAGACACTAGGTTTCTAAAGATCAAGGAAAAGCAGTTACAACCATTTTAGTGCAAAAATCAGTCATTTTTGGGGTCCGTGTATTTATTCGGGTGGCGGGTGGTGGCAGATGAAACCTAGTAGGATTCATAATACATCATTAGTAGTTGTAAATGTCGAAAGTGTTATTAGTATCCACGAGTATCCCTTTTACTTAGAGAAAGTTTCATCAATGAGTCTTATTACCCTGTAGTACTTAGTTATATGATGGGTAGAGGGCTATGTGGCTCCATACTTCTTCTTTTTCTTCTTTTTGACACATTCTTTATCGTTACGCACAACCAATAGGTTCCAAATACATTTTTGAAGAAAATACTTAATCTCGAGAAATGACGCTTCACGAAATGGCTCGCCCTACAACTATTTTTTACTTGAGATTTTTGCGATTTTTCGTACATTCTAAGTAACCAAATAGCACTTTAATCCGCTCTGCGTGCTAGCATTATACAGTTGAAATGCTTAATTGGTCGAATAATAACACTATAAGACTAAAAAGATGAATTAGCAGGCTAGTGTTTACTTGAGTTACACTATGACACGTGCAAGCACGATGCGGTGAGTAGCAAATTAAGTGATGTATCCAAATCCAAAAATTAGGCAAGAGCCTCAATATCGGATCATTTTGTAAATGAGTGTTGCAACCATAAGAATTGCGTTAACATTTAAACACTGATTTGATTCACACAATAGTGATTCAATGATTTAGTCTTTTCTCAACAAAATATTTTACCAAATTTGCATAGCTTGCACTTGCTATAGTGTCTATGCACGAAAAATAGCTAAAACTGTAAGCGTAAAATAGTTGTATGGCGAGTCATTTTGTAAAGACTCATTGAGAACTTTCTTCATAAAAGTATTTGGAACCTATTGAGTGTGTGTATAAACATGAAGAATGTATCAAGAAGAAGAAAAAGCAGAAGTTTGGAGTCACATAGCCATCTACCCATCATATAACTAAGTACTACAGGGTAATAAGAGTCATTGATGAAACGTCCTCTAAGTAAAAGGGATACTCGTGGATACTAATAACACTTTCGACATTTACAACTACTAATGATGTATTATGAATCCTACTAGGTTTCATCTGCCACCACCCGCCACCCGAATAAATACACGGACCCCAAAAATGACTGATTTTTGCACTAAAATGGTTGTAATTGCTTTTTCTGGATCTTTAGAAACCTAGTGTCTTCTAGAGAATGATTCATTTTGACTGTTCACACAATTTTGTAGAACATTGTTGCTACCGGAAACTTCGCATTTTCAAAATATACGATAAAAACTAGTTTTAGGGGGTCGTTCATAAAATACTCCCGTATTTTGGAAATGCGGCTGAATACACACTAGGTGTCTTTGGCAAAGTTGTTTGTATTTGAATTATCTACAACTTTGCCGAAGACATTATATTTAAAGATCGTCATTTCAAAAAAAAATAGTTTCGCAGCGCCGCCCGTGGAAAAGTTGCGAACTAACATTTACCGTCAATATATGCGCTATAATTTTAGAAATTTTTCGTCCGAGGACACCATCCCGAAAAAATCATGTTTAAAGGTGCTACAGAATTAAGTTCACGATTTCGGCCGATCGAAATACTGTGGCGACGCCCCATATATTTTGACAATTTTCATCCGTAGACACCATGCCGATAAAAACACAGTTTAACACACCACTCAAGATTTTTTACCAATTTGAGCATTCGTGCATTGTGTACCTTTTCAAACCTAATTAATTTGTTTTTCATCCCGTTATTCGGTTGCTGGCAGCTACTTTTTCATTTACACTTTCCCGTAACAAAAAATCCTTTCCTTTGTTATAATTAAACAGAAGTTAAGTGAAGCTTTATAATAAGAAAGTATAAATATTTTAAGGCATCTGAAGACAGTAGCAAAACACATTCACACATTACAGAAATGCAGTGCTCGTGACTTTTTAATCTACACTAAAAGCTGGTTCGTATCGTACTAATGGGTAAAGTTTTTCTTTTTAAATGTGGTACGGACAGCCATTGTCACGCTAACCAGATTTCTTTGTGAACGAAATGTAACATTTCACTTTGGTTTACGTAGAATATTAGGACAGTCTGTTTTTTGCTGCGCCACTTGAAGCCGCCGTCGCCGCCGCCGCAAATACAAGGCGCCACCATTGTGAAAGTAATCCATACAGAACACGAGGATGATTTACCTCACAGATATGCCAACGAACGAGTAGGTACCATCATTCGTCACTATACCCCACCCGGCCTCTCTTCCCAGCAGCGTGGGAAGGCCAACAACAATCATGTGTGACCGGATAGTTTACTTTATTTGCTTCACAATGCGGTCAAGAATAGAATACAGACTCGATGGCTTTGGATGCGCAAGGAAAACACACCAAACGCACTGATGATTCCGGAAAGTACCATCAGAAGCTTCCGAACAGGAAGGAAACCGAACGACCGGTAATAGACTTCAACCGTAAATGGGTGTTTGGGATTTGTGTAGCAGGAAGCAATACCTACCATTATTCGTTTATACTTACATACATCGAAAATGTTACATTCTAAAATTGATCATATCTCAATGCATCAAATAATGAATTTTATATCGAAGCCTCCTGCTGAGGATTTCACCGTACCGAAAAAAGTCCCTTTCTGTGTGGTAAGTACAGGTAAGAACATAGCAATATAAAAACGAATTTCAGAAGATGAGAGAACTAACAGGTTCGTTGTTGTAATGAAACTCAGTCATCGGGGTAGATGGTCCAAAATGTATATTTTGAAAAACACAATCCAACCGGGAGTACCGTAAAGCTGATTATAAATGGGTAACTACAACCCTGATCATAAATCTTCAAAAATCTCTTTATTATAAACTATGTACAGTTAACTCTACAAAGCTCGATATCGAGCTATACACCATAGTAAAAGTTGGTTTTCATATCTCGATGGTCCCTTGGAACGCAGTTGCACTGAATTTGTGTTCTAAGCTCAGTACATCCCTAATTTTATGGTTATGGAGTTATGGAGAGTTGAATGTAGTTAGTACTTTGCGATGCGGAAAAAATCTGTGGCGTCTACCACGCTCTTTGTTTGGAAAACTTGGAATGATTGAGAAAAAATCACCGAAATGATAAATAACTTTGGATACCTGAAAGTTTTTTCTCGACTTCCGTTACACAACACACATATACAAAGTTTGCATTTTCCATGAAACGCATATACCTAAATAATAAGTTTTCATTTGTGCGTTATGGGTACTTCTATCCTTAAAACTTCCCCGGTGAGATTACGACGTAAACTTTTCATAATTCACATGTATTTCATCATTTTTTCTTATTCCATTCTATGTTTACATCAATTATGCACAGGCCGTTCAAACCCTTACAATGAAGATCTCAGCAAAACAATATTGCGTTTGCATCAAACCGAAGCATAAATAGCTTTGCTTTTTGAGTGTTTCATGCCAGCAAACGTAGCAGATATTATAAATAACTAATATTGTGTTGAAATTTATCAGCATCTTTGGAAAAACTGCTCCTGCCGACTGAGGTTTTTAATATCAGTTTATTTTGAATACAATTCTTTTTACTTACTTTTTACTTTACGAATGGCTGCATTTGATGTTTCGTGACAGCGGAATCTGGGCTGTATATAGACGGGGTTTGGTGGTCTAATGGCAACTGTTTCTGCTTCATAAGCAGAAGGTCGTGGGTTCAATCCCAGGCCCGTCCCTTTCCTCATACTTTGTCTCACTTGCTTCTATCTACCACTTTTAATATATCACACTTAATCTATCACAGTTCATAGCATTTGCTAGAACCCGAGTCGGACAGAAATAAACCGTTTTCCCTACGTTTCCATTCTTTCATCATTATAACACGCCTATCCTCACGTCTGATACATAGGCAGTCTGGTAACCACCCTTCACGCATGAACTGGTGTAGACGCAGTGGTATATAGGTTCTACCGTGGGAGCCAGGTGAATGTATCATCCACTCCTTCCCCTTTCCCTCATTGGTCTACATTCTGACGTGATAGGCGCCACTGTTGCCTAAAAATATAAGATCACCAGCACTTATACACTGAAGGTGTCTGTTAATCCCAAGCAGTCATCTGGTTGGTTCCTTGTGTAAGTTCAGCTGATCTGGCGATACTGAAGTAGCTACCACGGGCGGCCAATCAAGCTCAAGCTCAAGCGGAATCTGGGCTGTATATGATATTGAAATTTTTTATTGAAAACATTACTAAATAGATCTTTTACAAATACTGCTTGCTAGTTTCAAATTATGCAACATTTTTAGTTATGCTTTAGAAGACGCAATGCCGCTTTTACTAGGGTGGTATCAACTATTGTAAATCATATAGAAAGATTTGAAAGAATCAAGGTTATTCAGTAAGCTTAAAAATATTCACTCACTTTCAAACTCAAAACGAAACACTGAAATAAAATATTCGATTTTTTTATGAATTTCACAGCTGACCATACGAAATTGAGAACAAAATGAAGACACAAAAACTATGTGGATCATACAGTTAGATACGTTTTACATTTTAAACATAGCATTATCAATCATCAGCAAATAACAACGCTTTATCGATTTCTTCGATACATAACTTTTGATTAAATACATATCTCGCATATTCATGATATCGCCGTAATGGTAACCTAGAGAGTAGCTTATTGTTTCTGAAAAGAAAACATCCTAGGTTGCTGGTGCCAAAAGAGAATTACCGTCAAGCTACCATTCACCGTGCATTTAAGAAAAATTTTCACTTCAAAAAATTATATAACTTTTCCAAATAATTTGAAGCGTACCAGAATACCACTACGTTGCGTGCAATTATATAATAACTCAGGGAAAAATCTAAAACTAGTGATGCATAACAAAAAATTACTCAAAAATTATGTTTGAAAATGTCATGTTAAGGTCGCCTCGTACCGTTCTATGTCACCATTTACCGTGCACACTAGTGCACCATTCACCGTGCGTATAGTTTTCGTCATGATTTAATTTTGTGTCTTGAAGAAACGTTATTGATGGAGCAAATATGTTGCTAGTAGTATGCTCACTCATGTTTATGAGTGTTAAAATCTTTATTATTTACTATAAAAACCATAAAAAGTTTAAAAATTAGCTTAATAATTATTTTTTTATTAAAATCGTTGTAGGGGGTTTGACTGTATTGTTCAAACCATTCCATATTCACTCAAAAACTAAATATGAAGCAGTTTAATGACGACATAACAATAAATCTAATATTACCGAATATTTTCATGCCTTTAACACTAATGTACGGTAATAGGAACCATATATATTGAAAAGGATCCATTCACCGTGCATTTGGGTTTCGATTGAAACAGATAAAAAAAAATCTAATTTGCATAAAATCTCATTGCTCATACGATGAAATACATCTTACTAATAGTGTCCACAGTGAAAACTTGTTGAAATTTTGAAAAATTTCATACTCTATCGTTAAAAGGGCAAATCTGAATTTTTGGCGCTTTTACTAAGAGTGTTGCAAAATCTCATTACCAAACAAAATTCACATGATTTTGACTACATAAACTAGGTTTTTCAAAATGCTTTGTGACAAAAACTACTTCATTTCATCAGTTTTATCTTATTTTGCTGACAAAAGAATAATTTGTGAAAATTGTATGAATATTCTGTAGGAATTTGTACATGTGCACGGTGAATGGAGGCCGCACGGTGACTAGTGACTTAACGGTACCTAAACAAAAACAAAAATCATAACATAATGACGAAATTAGTCGAAAGATTTCAACCTCTAAAAGATCATCGCAGGGACTTTTCATCATTTTCCCATATTAATTTAAAGAACTACTTCTGTTAGATGATCCACTACTGGAACACAATGGCAACTACTAGCTCATGGTAGCGAAAGTTTAGCAAAAACTTAATTATTTATATGACTTGTTGATAACAATAGAAGCTGAAATCTAGCAAATTGTAACAATAAAAGCTGAAATCTGGCAAATCGACTAAATTATCACTATCATCTTTTCTTCATGAAAGTGTTGTAACACGAAATTCCTTGTTTGTCCTGGGAAAAGAGGCCCTTACAAAACTGTGGCTTCCGGACCCTCAAATTTGTAAATCTGGCCCCGAGAAGACGTTATATGTGTAGAATAGAACAATAGAGTGATTCCAAGCAACAGCACCAAAATTTGGTAAATTTTTTAATTCATTTTTTTCTATTGAGCTGAAACTTTGCACAGTTTTCCAGTTCCATCTAAATCGTCATTTTCCGATATCAAATCTTCAAGTTGAGTCACGACTAACTTTTCATGTATGGGTGTATGTTAAAATGGTTCAAAAATATTCAAAAAGCTGCACAGCAAAAACGGTTCGTTCGATTGTTAGACAACTAAAGAAACAAAGTTAGACAACTAAATAAAGATTCCAAAAAAAATACACACAGTAAAAAAAAATGTTTTTGCATTAAAAAACATAATTTTTGACACAAAAACTCAAATATCTCAAAACCCTATCGGAATACCAACGTAATTTTTTGAGGGAAAACGGTCCATTATATTAGCTATCTACCATAAAAATTTGGTGATGGTAAACCAATAAACAAAGAAGTTATGACATTTCAAACATGTCACAATTTTCACATTTAGTAGAAACAATTTTTTTTTTTCGGTGTAAATTGATACGGGAACCGCAGTTTGTTGCTGATTTTATTGTTAAGGGCCTTGCGTGAATTAAACAAGTCGTTTTCATGTATTCATTAGTATTATGTATATTATATGTATAAATATTATGTATATGTATAAATATTATATGTATATGTATATATGTATAAATTAAAATGAATTAACAGATTACACGAAAATATTTTTTTTTTTTACCAGGATATTTTTTTTAGAGTATGATCGATGAGTTTCTAAATGTTATATATAAACTTTAAAAGTTTTGGATTTGGGTATGCGTTATGAGATCATGAAAACATTTTATTAATACTTATTTATTTATTTATTGTTATTCAATTTTTTTACAATATCGAACACTTTTGCATCATTATCAGTACAGTTCGAGTATAGTTTTGCTTTAATTCTATTTTCTGACAATGGAATGAAACAGTGAAATTTTTGGGTTCCTTGGATCGTTTTCGCGTTATTATATTGCTCGCTGAGCTCTGATGCCGTTAATTCGTACTCTTCAGTAGTAGTAAAACAAAATGATAATTTTGTTAAATCTTCTTCTTTTCTGCGATTCGCCCAATCAAATAGTTCTTTTGCAGTTTTAATTGGATGCTCACGTTCTTTGGCTAAACTTGCTCTTGTGGCCATGCGCTTTATGGTTCCTCCAATAGCATCACAAGGACCTTTGCCATGTGACGTAGCAAAGAAATGCCATTCTGCATCAATTCCGTACTTTGATTTAAATTGACATAGGCTCGAAAAATTCTTACGGTTTTTGTACTGCGATGCTGCTCCATCAGACATGAAATATATGTTTCTGATTTCTTTATCCTTATCAACGCGTAAAAAGTTAATCATTTTGGCAATCAACAAATTTACAGATACTGAGTCAAATTTAGATACAAATTTACAGATACTGAGTAATCAAATTTACAGATACTGAGTAATCAGATTTTAACTTTGTGGAGAAAACCAGCGCCGAGAAAACCGACCTGCTTTACGTATACTAGATCACCTGTGTATAGACCCGCCTTGTTCTCTACGAGGTAAACTTTTTGCAGGTAAACTAGTCGTATACCTGTATAGAAAACTTTTTTTTGTAGCTTTTGTCTTCAATATTAGATTTCTTAAATTTTCACTAAGTGTCAAATTTGTGAAATATTTGAAATGTCATAACTTTTTTGTTTATTGGCTTACCATCACCAAATTTTTATGGTAGATAGCTAATATAATGGACCGTTTTCCCTCAAAAAATTACGTTGGTATTCCGATAGGGTTTTGAGATATTCGAGTTTTTGTGACAAAAATTATGTTTTTTAATGCAAAACAAATTTTTTTTTACTGTGTATATTTTTTTTTGGAATCTTTATTTAGTTGTCTAACTTTGTTTCTTTAGTTGTCTAACAATCGAACGAACCGTTTTTGCTGTGCAGCTTTTTGAATATTTTTGAACCATTTTCACATACACCCTTTTGAAAAGTTAGTCGTGACTCAACTTGAAGATTTGATATCGGAAAATGACGATTTAGATGAAACTGAAAAACTGTGCAAAGTTTCAGATATTTTTGAAATGGTCGATCAGAATCGACTTGCATGCCTCCGTGGAATCCCTCAATAGTAGGACTAAGACATAAATGTGTAATCCAGGCATAGTAACTTATTCTTGAAGTTTACTTGATTTTTACAGAAAAAGTTTATCCAACATTTCCCTTAAGCTGATACAAATATTAAATTTCTTTTGTGTCAGAGACCACCTGGGAGTAAAGAGGGAGGAGGGGAGCAATACTTGCTGAAACCAGGCCGCCATCGTTAGAATTCCAATTTTATGTCTCTGATCGCTAGTTTTCTATAAAACTTAAAAAAGACAATTTACACCGTCTTCAGCCAAAGGCTGCACAGACTGAACACTAGGCAACGGACAACACTGAACACCCAGTAGCAGGGATGCCAAGTCAATTTTTCAAAAATCTGGAAGATTTTGAAAATTTGTCTGGAAAAGTCTGGATCGCTTATGTCGTACATGGAGAACATTACAAATTATTTACGAAACGCCAGTTAGCTAAACAGTTTGCGAAATTGCCCATTTTTTGATAAATATTGGGTATTTCTTCACGTGATATGTATCATACATCCCTTGGAGCACACAGCAAAATTAGTGGCATCATATAGAGCAGTGGTTCTCAACTTTTTTGCCACTACGACCCCCTTTGAAGTTCTACAAACATCCCGCGGACCCCTAAAATCGATAGTCTCGAATTGAATGTTTATGGAAGCCTTCCAAATATCTCATTATGAACCAACAGATTCCCTTGGCAGGGACACTCGAGAGTTGATTCATGTCTGGAAATCATTAAAATAGCATTGTAACTAACTAATTCGCATACATTTGCAAGTGGATCATTTTTATACTGATGTATGAAAGTTGTCCCCTTCATTTCCTTAAGTAACGGAGTCAGTGATTTGAAGCTGACCCATGACTCTCACACAAGATTGGCCTATCAACTGGCTACGTCCTTGCAAAAGCTGAGGTGTGATGAAGTGATCACCTATTTAAGAAAGATGTAGAGAACTCTTCAAATGCTCATACGTGTATACTTCTGATCAAATCATACTTCTGATCAAATCATCTGGAGTCCACTAAACTTACTAAGAATCTTACCAAGAGTTTATGAAACAAGAGTCCAATAATAAACTTCTGAGAAGGATTTTTCCAAAATCAACAGCAAATCAGGTACTGTAATGATGACTGTTCGAAATCCAAAAGATTTTCACTAGATTTGAAACATTTCTTCGGGTCAAGCTTTCCATTATAATCTTCAAAATGTTCATCAAGGAATGTCCCGAAGAAAGGTTAGATGTCCTCCATGCAAGCTGCTTGGAGTAATTTCATGAACTTGCAATAAGCTTTTAAGAAGCTAACTGAAAGCCATTGCAGGACTTCGTTAAAATTTCACCAGGAGTTCTTCGAGAGTCTTGTCAGATCAAGATTTTTTGAAGAACTCTTCATAAGATCACTACAGAGATATAAGTCAAAAATCTCACTAAAATTATGCAAATAAATTCTAGAAAATTGGTATTATTGTTCAGAAACAAAGAAGAATTTAGAATTTATTCAAATTCCTCAATAGATCGATAAAAAAGAAATTTAGAAAAATGGTTTTAGCTTGGAATTTGAATTTGAATTGGAAATACCTGCATTATCATTGGATAAGGCCAAAATTATATCACGAATTTCCTATGGATACCTCTATGAACGAGATTAGGTTTGTTGTTACATTTGAAAAAAGGATGCAAAGTCAGTGAGGTAAAATTGGAATTGTAATCACTTATTGGCAGAAAAACAGTGCAAGTATTGATCAGTCATTGTGTACATAAAAATTGAAGTCTATTTTTAAATATTTGAAATATAAATAATCTGAACGCCACTACTAATATTCTATGCAAAACAAAAGAAGTAAAAATTCCTTGAATTTATTTATCAATCAAGAAAAAGGACACATTTACAGTGGCTTCGTGGAGAGAAGTCGTCACGGCCGCTAGGGGTCCGCGGACCACCGGTTGAGAAACCCTGATATAGAGAAAGGATATAGGGTAGGTGTACCAGTTATGGACATAATGGTTCCCTATTTCGCTATTTTACAGTTTACGAAAAATCAACCAAAAACAGCTTAAGAAACTTAAGATTTCCATTCTAAATTAATGCACTTTTGGCAACGTTCTATGTTAAAACTACAGATATTACTACAAGACCACAAAGCGCATTCTATAAACTTCATTAAATGAACAACAATACATATGGTAGTAAAAAACTTTGATTATTTCAATCAATGTTTTTGAACGGTTTTCATTTATTGATTTTTTTTAATCATTATTCCTGAATTCAAAGATATGCCGAAGAATTAATTATGTTATCGAAAATTGCATTATAAACGAAAGTCCCTATTCAATAACCTGTATTTAAAACTAATAATGCTGAGAATCAGGCTCGGTTCCGGTAGGGACGTAACGTCAGGAAAATGAAGAATAATAAGAAGAGTATACGTAACCTGGTTTTTCTTGGTAGCCTAATGGGCAAAAGTTCGCTGGCTGAAACACAAAATATTAATACTTTTATGACAGGCATACTTTACAACAGGCGTGAACTTATGTTTGCAGATTAATACATACTAAATTTTCATTAAAAATTGTCCAAAACAGGGTTGATTGCAATACCCGGGTAGAGGTGAATGACAAAACAATAGTTGAATAAGAACAAATTTTGCAATTATATCTAGTTTAATCATTATTATGTTATAAATATATGACATAAATATCTCATCAATAGCAAAACATACAATCATAGCTAAATTTGTCATTGGTATGTTATACTTGAAAGTCATGTAATGCCTAATCAATAACAAAATATACTATCATGGTAAAATTTGTTATTTGTGCAAAAATATTAAATGATATGATGATGATATTCATTGAAGATTTAAAAAGCAAATATTTTTTGCTGGAAAACAAAAAGTTTATTTTTCAATCATGCTAAATTTAGATATTAAAGTCAAAGAACTAAAATTACCATTATTTTGATCTACTCGTGAATAGCTTATAATTATTATTTAGTTATTATTTTGTTATCAATATCTAAATAATAACATATTTTGTTATTTACGGTTGCCTATATTTTTGCTATTTTGCTATTAAAATGGCAAAATATGATATCATTTAGTTTTTATGCCATATAAACTTAGTTATTATTTTTGTTAATTTATCTCTTATTTCAAACAAACAAAGAAAAAAATTTGCTATTCAAACATTCTATTTTAATGATAAGTTTTGTTATTCTTTTGCAATTCTCATCAACCCGGATATATCCAAAATTGGATTTTTTTAAATTTAGTAAAAACGTGAAATTTTTGTAACTTTTTAGCACTGTCAGGCATACTTCGCTAAAATTAAAAGGGATATGTGGATTTTACGCGATTTGATATTTTTCCCCGAGATAATATGTGGGTCAAACTTTTGCCCCACTATGGGCCAAAAGTGGAATCCAAGAAGTTTGACCAAAAATTACTATTTTTATGTCTAAAAACAACAAACAGATATAACTTTTGCTAATCTCAATCGATTTCTATGATTTTTTTAATGAAAGTCGAACAACCATGATACCTATAACATTTGTTTTAAATTCAGCTAGAAATCTTAAAAAGAAACTCTTGCCCAACTTTACCCTATCACTTCAGCAAAAATATTTTGCGGAGAATTTGTTGCGTTTTGGGTACATCTTCCCCCAAAAAACGCTCTTAAAGAGCTGCGAAAAAGCGAGGAGAAAATTTAACCAGTCTGCCTTGTTTTCTCATTTGGCTGCCCTCATTTCGGAGCTTATTGGCATATTAAGATTCGTTTCAGCGGAATGGAATTTTAAATTCATGAAAGAACTATGCGAACAAGTGCCGTTTTTTGCATTGGCAGAACGCAATGTGGCGTTAAACAAAATTAAACAAGACTGATGGCACTTGATACGGGTGAAGACTTTAAGATTTCGTTTCACTTACCTCGCGATACCGTAAAGATTGACCATTGAGAAAATTAGTTCAGGCGAGGAGGGTAATAATCTTTTTTAACACCCACCCCTGACTAAATTGCGCGTATCTAACTATTGATTCAAACACATTAGGGTGGTACACCAATTATGTCACGCTAAATTTCGGCTTTTTCGACCTCCTCCCCCTCCTTGTCACGTTTTTTGTATGAGTCCTTCAAAAAATGTATAAGGCTCGTCAAGCTTGGCTGACTGAACCAGCAATATCACCAGAGTTGATATTAATTAAAATAACGGCATCATCATCATATTTTTTTTCAAATTTGGGTTTATCTCAAGTTTGTAAAGCATTTCATATTTTTTAGTGCAAAAGTCTTTTCACAATCTATATCAAATCAAAAATCTAAAAATACCTCTTTTGGTTCGTTATACAGTTGTCTCAAATTCCGAACATGACTCATATTCCGAAAACTAACAATTTCAAAGATAAAAACTGTTATTTCCACAACTTTTTAAATGTAGTGTACTTGAAACATAGAAGGATTGATCATCTAGTGAAGTAATTCCAATAGTTTTGTAGAAGAATCGCTATTAAGGCAAATGTTACAAATATGAGTCATAATCGGACTTTGAGATAAAACGGTATTCAAAACTATAATTTTTCGGACATTTGCAGTAAAAAGGGAATGGCTTACTAAAAACAGTATATCTTTAAAGCAAATCAATCAACCTTATTCAAACTCATATAAATAGTTAAGTAGCCGTTTCAAATTGATCTAAAACATCAAAATTAGATTGATCTCAATTTCTTGAAATTTTCTAAAACTTCAATCGGTTTGGTATTACACTTTCATTGCCCATAATAGCACCAAGCACACCCTGAGGGACTGTTTAGCATAACAAATCACAGTTTTAATTAAACAAGTCAATCTAGGAATTCTCCCAGTAATTTGTATTAAGTAGTTTTAGGGTATTACTCTAGATATTGATCAGTAAGTCTACATAATACCAAGGACCAAGAACCTTCTCGGATTCTTAAAAAAAAGCTGTGCAAGCATAAAACTGCATTTCAAACAATAAAAAAAAATGCAACAATGCTAATTAAACTTACCACTCCTCCTACACCACAGTATATCGCCAACGATAACAGCAAACCGACGTGTGATAATGCAGTTTTAATTTCCAGCCTTTTCCAGAACTTAACAAACCTAACCGTAAATGCTTCTTGTTCTTGATCGACGATTTTCACATCAATCTTCTTGAAATGCTCCATGAGATCATTGTTGACCGTGCCATTTTCCGGAGAATTCGCCATCTCTCCGATATTGGTGTTTATCACTTAGTTTAACTCAATAAATTTTCCTCAAGGTACAGCACTATATCACATTTTGCCGCCATAAATTTCCCTGGACAGCTCACTGATTGCTTCGAATAATCTGCTTCTCTATGGCATATTAATTTTGCTATTAATTTTCATCGCTCTGCTCACGTCTTCCGCTTATACTCATAGTTGCTGCCTGCGGTCAACGATCAACAGATGGTTCATTTCCATCCAATTTGAGTAACAGCACACCACCGCGTCTCGACAGGCGAGAAAGCAAAAATAAAGAAGATTAGAACGCCGCGGGTGAAAACTCGTTTGAATTTTCACGCTCACTCGATATCACAATCGGTTTTTCACGCGTGTTTTCACGGGATTTTCCCTGCATACTATTCGGTTGGGCAACCGAGTCCAACGAAGATTCAGATCAGACTGGGGCCACACGGTACGGTATCCCTCGACATCGTCCCGGTTTGCATCGTCATCACCAACATAGTCTCCGATGTGCCGAATTTCGCTACCCAAAACTCGGTGGGTAATGATGTGATGCTGAAAACGCAGAGGAAAAGCTACAGTAAGCGATTCCACAGAGCGTTTTACAGGGACCTTCGTATGGAAACCCTTGTACCCAATGTTTAATGGTGCATAATAAGTGATAAATTTCTGATAAAACTGAATGATGTTATGAACAAAACTTCAAATGACTGGTAGCGCCAGAGTGCATACTTAAACAATTAATGAAATTCTATCACATTTCTCCGAAACCCGAAAAAGATTTTCTTCTTCATCTTCTTTTCCTTCTCTTTAACCTCTCTTCTTCTTTTTCTTCTTCTTCTTCTTCTTCTTCTTCTTCTTCTTACATTTCTTCTTCTTCTTGTTGGGATTACGTCCCCACTCAGAAAAGGTACTGTTTCAGCTCAGTTTTCTTTGAGCACTTCCACAGTTATTAACTGAGAACTTTCTTAGCCAAAGATCCCTTTTTTTCATTCGTATATCATGTGACAGGTCTCGCATACCTGGAGTCACAATAGGGGAAGACGGGGTAAGACCGCCCGCCTAATTTAATTCATATGTCAAAATCAAGAATCAATAAATCATTTTTCTGCGCAGCATTTCTTATTTTGAAGCCTTAGGCATGATCAAAAAATATCACAGGTGTTGTATTTGTCAAAATTTATTTATTTCTTGAAGCTTGAAAAAGTGATGTCTTATCACGATTATTTTTAGCGACGGGGTAAACACCGCTAGCGCATGACGGCTCATCGTAGTAGCATGTCCGAAAGAACTTGAAACTATTGAGAACCAGAGCTACAGGTCCAAAGCCCTGATAAAGGTGGATGGTTGTGATGGCTATGACCGTGGTCATCATGTAAAGAACAAGCGGACGATGCTGTATCGTGTCAGCATCGAGGAGGCAGCCCCTCTAGCACGATGTAGGTAGCGCAACCCTGGTTAGGTGGCCTATCGAAGACTCTTCACCAACCAAGAAAGGCAAAAGTAGAGCAAACGGATTGATTTTACGGCAACAGACCCGGCAACGAATAAAGGACAACGATTGGAAAGTTGGATCTTGGAACGTGAGAACTTTGAATGAACCCGCGCGTGTTGGGCTCCTGGCTCGTGAACTGCGGAATGTTGGCGTGAACGTTGCAGCTATCCAGGAAATACGCTGGCCGAGAACCGGAGAACGCGAATTCCGAGCGGTGGACCCCATCGCCAACACTTCATTCAAGTACCACATCTACTACAGCGGTGGCGACAGAGCAGAACGTGGGGTTGGCTTCATAGTGATTGGGAAGCAGATGAAGTGAATTATTCGGTGGAAACCGGTAAGCGACCGAATCTGTGTGTTGAGAATGAAGGGCAAGTTCTTCAACTACAGCCTGATCAGCATATATGCGCCAACGAACGATAAGCCCGATGACATGAAGGATGAGTTCTATGAGAGCCTGGATAAGGCCTACGGAGAGTGCCCAAAACAAGACGTCAAGATAGTCATCGGCGACGCAAATGCGCAGATCGGGAAAGAAGATTTCTTCCGACCCGTCATTGGAACGGAAAGCCTTCATTCCGTTACCAATGATAATGGCCTGCGGCTAGTAACCTTCGCTGCTGCTAGAGGGATGGCAATCAACAGTACATACTTCGCGCGAAAGAATATCCGCAAACACACCTGGCGACACCCGAGTGGCGATGCCTGCTCCCAAATAGACCACGTGCTGGTTGATGGGCGACATTTCTCAGATGTCATTAATGTCAGGACCTTCCGAGGCCCTAATATCGACTCGGATCATTATCTCGTTGTAGCTAAAATTCGGGCGCGGTTGTCCAGCGTCACGAGTTCCGCAACACACAGAACGCTACGCTTCAATATACAACGCTTGTCGACTGATGGGGTAGCTGCGCAGTACTGTCAGCAACTAGACGAGAAGTTGGGAAGAGTCAACGTTGCTGGAGACGTCGACAGCCTGTGGGACCCTATCCACGAAGCTGTGACAACAACGGCGTGGGAAGTGATCGGCACTGGTCAACGACGAAGACGGAACGACTGGTTCGATGAAGAGTGCCAGAGGGTGACAGACATGAAGAATGTCGCCAGAAGCCGTATGCTTGTGGCCGGTACCCGACAGAACAGAGAGCGGTACAGGGCAGCGAGAGCCGAAGAAAAGCGAATCCACCGCAGAAAGAAAAGGCAGCACGAAGAAAGTGTGGTAGCTGACGCACAAGAAAGCATGAACCGGAATGATATGCGGAGATTTTATGCAACGGTCAATGGTGCGCGGCACAATACCGTACCAGTGCCCGCCATGTGAAATGACCGAGAAGGGAATTTGCTGACCGATAAAACGGCGGTGGCTGCCAGGTGGAAGGAGCACTTTCAGCAATTGTTGAACGGTGAGAATGGAAATGTAGCGAGGAACAGGATGAACATAGATGATGACGATCAAGCTGTGGACCCACCGACCATAGGAGAGGTTAAAAAGGCTATCAGCGAGCTGAAGAACTGTAAGGCTGCTGGGAAGGACGAGATCCCGGTCGAGCTTCTCAAGCACGGAAGCGAGCAGCTTTACCAGTCGATCCACCGAGTACTTCTGAAGGTATGGGAGGACGAAGAATTGCCCACCGGCTGGTTGGATGGCCTCATCCACCCTATCTACAAGAAAGGGCACAGACTGGAGTGTGCCAATTACAGAGGAATCACCCTGCTGAATTCGGCGTACAAAATTCTGTCGCGCATCCTGTTTAACATACTGAGACCGCTCGAGGAGTCCTTCGTCGGCGAATACCAAGCTGGTTTTCGTAAGGGCCGTTCGACAACGGACCAGATGTTTAGCTTGCGAATGATCCTAGACAAATTCCGGGAGTATAACTTGCAGACTCACCATCTGTTTATTGATTTCAAGGCGGCGTACGACTCAGTGAAAAGAAATGAGCTTTGGCAGATAATGTCTGAAAATGGTTTTCCGGCGAAACTAATTAGGCTGATACGTGCTACGCTGGATGGTTCGAAATCAAGTGTTCGGATCGCAGACGAGGTGTCAACCTCGTTCGTGACGTTAGACGGATTGAAGCAGGGAGACGCACTTTCGAATTTACTGTTCAACATTGCACTTGAGGGTGCTATTAGGAGATCTGGCGTGCAAAGAAATGGCACTATTATCACAAGGTCGCACATGCTCCTTGGCTTTGCGGACGATATAGACCTGATTGGAATCGATCGCAGGTCAGTGGAAGAGGCCTTCGTGCCTCTGAAGAGGGAGACAGCGAGGATAGGCCTGACCATCAATTCTGCCAAGACGAAGTACATGGTTGCAGGTAGAGATAGAGTCAGGCATGGTGGTGTAAGTGCTGAAGTAGTGTTTGATGGGGATGTGTTTGAAGTTGTTGAAGAATTTGTTTACCTTGGAACACTTGTGACATGTGACAACGACGTTTCCCGCGAAGTGAAAAGACGTGTTGCGGCTGCGAATAGGGCCTTTTACGGACTACGTAACCAGCTTAGGTCCCGCAGCTTGCAAACCGAAACAAAATTCGCCCTGTATAAAACATTGATTCTTCCGGTGGCTCTCTACGGGCACGAAGCGTGGACGTTGAAAGAGTCAGACCGGAAAGCTCTCGGTGTTGTCGAGCGTAAAGTGCTGCGGACAATACTCGGTGGGAAACTCGAAAATGGTGTTTGGCGCAGACGCATGAATCACGAGTTGTATCAAGTGTACAAAGATGCGAATATTATCTATCGTGTAAAATACGGCAGACTTCAGTGGGCTGGTCACTTAGTGCGAATGTCGGAAGAAAGAATTGCGAAAATAATATTCAGCAGGGAACCAGGTAGAGGTCGGCGGCTTCGGGGAAGACCACGAATACGCTGGCTGTACGCAGTGGAAGAGGACCTGGCGACCCTAAACGTTCGGGGCAACTGGAGAAGTTTCGCCCAAGACCGACGAAGATGGAGCTCTACAATACGCCCGGCAATGGCGTGATGCTACGCTGTAGCCATCAAGGTATCAAGGTAAGGTAAAACCGCCCACCCACGGGGTAAAAGCGACCACCACGATTTTTGTACACAATTTAGCGAAAAAAATATATCAGTTCTCTGTGATTCTAAAAAGCATAATGTTTTATGCATTTTACATTGATTAACGTGGATATTGGATCATTTTTAGGGTTAATTAATTCAAAAAACTTAGATATATACTTATCATACCCTTATCATATTAAAAAAAAATATACGGATTTGGCTTGAATTTTTAACAAAATTTATTTAATTTTACTTGAATAGTAATGTACAACGTAGTTACAACTTAAAAAATGGTTTAGACATTTAATTTGGCATAAATTAGGGATGGCGGTCTTTCCCCATCAAGAGTGGTCCGTTTTACCCCACTTGCGTAATTTTCAGTACTATGGCCTTATTTCAAAGCTAAATATTAACAATGAATTTTTCACTTCTTTAATGCATATTTCACATTGCTGTTCAAGCATGGACGGGTAATTTGTAATGTTTTTACAAAAAAAATCCATTCCGAAATCCTTAAGTGAGCATCTGTTAAATTTAGATCAAATTCAATATCGACAAGCAGAAACTTTGTTTTTGATATTTGTTATGGAAAATTTCATAAAAATATCACCCTAAATGCTTCGGAATGACAAAAATCTTGTATTTATGCAAAGTGCTTGATAAACTTTTAAGAAAACCGCCATTTTATTGCCAAACTGAAGGTGGTTCGTCTTACCCCGGCGGGCGCTCTTACCCCGTCTTCCCCTATTATCAAACTGATTTTCCTTCGTAGGGCTTAAAATTATGGTCTAAACTTAGAAATGCCTCAAAATATTATATCAGTGAAAAATTGAACTTTAATATTATATATGAAAAAGTCCTTGGTGAACGAAAAGACAGAGTATGAGAATACCTTTTATGACCCTTAACCTTTAAATGCATTTTTTAAGACACCGACACGTTACTACGCCCTGTGGACGGTTTGCCTTTTGAAGGAAGCACCACACTAGACAATGGACTAGCAAGCAACGCCCAATGGCATAAACGAAAGACCTTCCTGACGAAAAGTTTTCCGGACTGAAGCGGGAATCGAACCCACACCCCTTGACTCGATGCGGCTAAATGCTTGGTAACACTAACCGCACAGCCACGAGGCCCACAAAATTTCTTTAAAAATCTAAAACAATGCAAACAAAATTTGAAGGAATCTAAAATTGAACCTTTTATTACTTTTGAATTAGGACTCATGTAACATATAGCATTACGGACACATTTAGTTTTTGAGTGAATATGGAATGGCTTGGACAATACAGTCAAACCTCCTATAACGATTTGAATCAAAAAATAATTATTTAGCCAATTTTTGAACTTTTTAAGGTTTTTATTGTAAATGAAGATTTGAATACTCTTAAAAATAAATGCGCACGCAACTAGCAACATAGTTGCTCCATCAACAACGTTTTTTCAAGATACGAAATAAAATCATGACGAAAACTATATGCACGGTGAATGGTGCACTAGTGTGCACGGTAAATGGTGACATAGAACGGTACGAGGCGACCTTAACATGAAATTTTCAAACATAATTTTTGAGTAAGTTTTTGTTTTGCATCACTAGTTTTAGATTTTTTCCTGAATTATGATACAATTTCACGCTACGTAGTAGTATTCTAGTACGCTTCAAATTATTTGGAAAAGTTATATAATTTTTTGAAGTGCAAACTTTTCTTAAATGCACGGTGAATGGTAGCTTGACGGTACCTTGAACGCCAAACCGAATTTATGAAAATCAAGAGTAGCTATCAGGTAATGCCACAACTCAGAAATTGTGATAATTGAAATCGTGTCATAGCTCTTATAACAGCCTATACATGTGGGTACGGGAAAGATCAACTTCTCCCCGCTGATCAACTACACCCCGAATTACGGTATGTGTCTTTTTTAAAATTCTAACTCGGAAACTGTTGACTTTAGAGTAAAATGTTCTATTAAGAAGTTGTAGTAAACCTATTAGAAAAAAAATATACCCTAAAAAAATATTTTATTTATTTTCATAAAAAAATCAAAACTAAAACTTAAATTTTTAATAACACAAAAACCCCATTTTTAATATTTATTTAATTTTCACCATATAATCTTGATAGTAAACCGATGTTTGGAACAATGTTTCATGATGGAGAAATTTTAAATAAAAAAGTTTTTCTAAGAACAACTTTTGGTAGATTTTCAAAATTTTGATTTTTTTGTCAAAATAAATACGTACTGGTGACACAGTAAGCATCTTGAATTGATTCTAAGCCATAATGATTATACGAATAATTTCTCTAGAAGTAGCCATTTTCGAATTATATCGAGTTTAATGCAAAAAAATTTATTTATATATTGAAATAGGCAATTTTCATTAGATATTCGCGATTCTCCATCAAGGAAAATAAATAAGTGAAAAGAAATATGGTCTTTACTCTCAAAAACGTATTATTGTTAATGGAGAATGGCGAATAACTTATGAAAATGGCGTATTTTAAAATTTAATCAATATTTTTTGCATTAAACTCGATATAATTCGAAAATGGCTACTTCTAGAGAAATTATATTCATATGATCATTATTTTTAATGAGAAATTTTTAATAAAAATGTTTTTCTAAGAACAACTTTTGGTCGATTTCCAAAATTTTGATTTTTTTGAAAATTTTGAAAATTAACCAAAAGTTGTTCTTAGAAAAACATTTTTAATAAAAATTTCTCCATCATGAAACTCTGTCCCAAACATCTGTTTACTATCAAGATTCTATGATGAAAATTTTAAAAAAATATTAAAAATGGGTTTTTTGGGTAATTTAAAACTTAAGTCTTATTTTTAATTTTTTAATGAAAATAAATAAAATAATTTTTCAGTGTATATTGTTTTCTTATAGTCCAACCGGTTCACTACAGCTTCTTCATAGAACATTTTTCTCTGATATCAACAGTTTCGGAGTTAGAATTTTCCAAATAATATGCATGCAAAAATTTATAGACCATTTTCAAAAGTTATACTTGATTCAAAATGATCAATTTTTCTAAGAAAAACAGGGGAGAATTTTTAAGCAATATAGCTGGGAAGAGGGAAGGGATGTATTAAGATATTTACAAAGAATTTTGCAAAGATCTTCCCTAAAATTTTTCTTCAGAAATATTTTTAACAATTATTTGCAGGTTCATTATTCTGGAATTGAATTCTTTTGTATTTCCAGGGAGGAAATTTCTTCAGAAATATTTTTAACAATTATTTGCAGGTTCATTATTCTGGAATTGAATTCTTTTGTATTTCCAGGGAGGAAATTTCTAGAGGCTTTCTGGCAGAGCTCTGGAGAATGCAAAAATATTCCTGAAAAATATATTCGTGATGTACTTTTTTTCATTTAATAGAGGTTTTTATTATCCTAAAACTATTCACCGCTAGAGAGAAAATTTCAAATAATCACTTATCCTTCGTTGTTTGGACGCTTTATTGAGGAACTTCATACAAATATCTTTTCATACGCCAAAAAGAAACACTTTAATGAATCTAAATAAAAATTCTATGATTTTTTTGGAAAATTGCTGAAATCTTATACCAATGGTTCCTGATTTCTGAAATTGTATCAGGAACACTTAAACAAATTTTCAAAGTGATGCAAAAATTTCTTCTAAGATTCAGACAAATTTTACATAATGAATTTTACCATAAAACATGTTTGGCAATGTTTCTAAAAATATCGTCAATATGTTCGCGATAATTTTTTGCAGTTCCGACCACAATAATAGTTCCTCAAAAAAAGTTTGTTTGGAGTTTTTGCAAGTAGGAAAAAAAAGATTCTGCGTCAATCTGTTCACCATAGTTGCGTGAAATTTCGGAGTTCATGCAAAACTTTTTCAAAAGTGACAGAAACAATTACCCAAACTTACTAAAACGGATGGCCCTAAGGTGTACCAGGCAGTGTGACCCTTTTCAACCCAACATTTTTTTATATTAACAAAATATTTTTAACTTGTTGATTTCCGTATTGAGCCCTGATTCAGGGCCCCTGAAGATGGTCCAATAGCAGGACCGAAACGTCGGCGATGACAAATGATCAATCAACGCAATTTTGAAAGACTGCAAGCCGAAACTCTCAAATAAGTTAACAAATTTTCCAGTCAAAACATATTATCAGATACAAATACCTTAAGTAAAAGTTAGTAAAAAGTAAAGTAGTAAGTAAAAAAACACTTTAGCCTTTCCGTCAGCAATATCCTAAGGAATTTTGTCAAAAAGTTTCTGAGATTCTATGTTGAATTCTCGAATTTTCCGACTATAATTTAGTATTTTATTTCCAAATTCAATTTATTATCTATCAATCTTCTTAAGAAAAAAATTCTAGAACTTGAAAGAATACCTGAAGGAATTTTTAATAATGTTAGGAAGCAATATGTAAATTATTATGGGGCATCTTTAGAATAACATCTGGAAGAAACATTAATTTTTTTTTATTTATTTTGTATAAAGTCCTGGACAATTTTTGCTGGAAATTTTTCAAGCAGTCTTTGAATTAGTTCGGAGAGATTTTCTAGAAGATTTTTTGATGGTATCTGAACAGATACTTGAGTAATAACTTCAACAGCAAAGTTAAAATAACTGTTGGTGAACTTTTTGAAGAATTTGTGGAAAAAATCCTTGCTTGGTGATTTGGAAGACAATGTCGCTGAGACTCTTAGATTTTGTATAGTATTTCTTGGTTAAATTCTCAGTAATTCAAAAAAAAATCTAAAACAACATTTGAATTGAAGTTAATATGGGATTTCCAGCTAAAACATATGAGAAACAGCACATCATCTATTGTTTGGTTCAGAAAAAAAAAATGTTAATCGTGTTCAATTGAACCTAGAATGTCAAAAATTTTCACATATTTTCATTGCTAGCAAAACACGAAGCAAATGATCATTTTACCTGCACTATGTGGATAAAATGAACAGTTGTTGGTGGTAAATTGAACATCATGCAAAATACGTGAGCAAAACAAATATTTTCAGAAATATTCATTGCATTCCAGAAAATATATCCATTTATGATTGTAACCCATACAAAAAGTAATCTGAAGGTATCAGATTTGACATCATATCATAACAATATTCTCCTTACTGAAAAAACTCAACAATCCCGAGCTAATAATTACGTCAGGTTTTCTAAAATCTTAGTTTTCGTTGAAATTTTCACTTAAATTGATCACCGTAACAAGTCGAACGCTCGTTTTAATTCTCTAAATCGTCCGTGTGTGATAAAAATTCAATCAAATTTGTTTTTTCTCGATAAAAGGCACAGTGTTCATTTTTCCACCCCTGTTCATTTTGCCGTCACTTTTCCTACTGCTTTGTATTTCTTCAACATAGCCACTAAACGCATCTGTCTGTCCATTAATAACGTGAGACTATTTTGGTAATTTTTGGACCCCCCCTTCCCCCATAGTAAGATATGTTGTATGAAAGTATAAAATGTTGTGTATGGTGCGTAATTCGTCACAATTAATTCGAAACAAACACAAAAACTCATTGGTCTCAACAAAAGGGACCTCAGCACCTACACCGGTCTTATAACTGGACACTGCCCCAGCAGATACCATTTACAAAAGATCGGAGCCATCCAAAACCCAAATTGCCGTTTCTGTAGTGAAACGTGCGAAACCTCACAACACCTTCTCTGCTCCTGCAGTGCACATATACAACGAAGATCCAAAATATTTGGCAAGCCCTTTTTGGAGCCGGCCGATATTAGGAACGCATCTCCCAGGGAAGTGGTCGGCTTTATCAGGCTGATCGTACCAGATTGGGGGATTCACAATGCTGCAACTTAGGACTTCTGCCCATCAATGGCAGATGGCTAAAAGTTCAGTCACCGCGCAAAGTATTCCGGTGGCGTTCCCGCCACTGAGGGTCTTTGTAAAAGCAAAAGGGTATATCACAATAGTTCTAAAAAAATGGACACAGTGATCTCACACCCGACAGAAAAAAAATGGTGCGTAAGAAATCTCATATACGTTCTTTGAGAAGTATGAGCAGTTAATAGAAATTTAAAAAAAAGGAAGATCAGGTTTTTTGACTACAATTTAACGTCCGATAAGCAAGCCTCAGGGTGAATGTAGCCCATTTTTTACTATTGTTCTTATTACAAAAAAAAAAATCATCGACAGACGACTGCTAATGGACCCTTTTAAGCTTAGTAAGTGGTGGACCGTTTACAAAAATCATCTAGTACCGTAAAATGGGGTGTTAAGGACACGTGGGGTTTTAAGGGATTGAACTTCTTTATCAAGTTTGAGAAGTCCTGAAAATGTCTAAAGTCGATATATCAGTCATCTGAAATACTTGATTAATCCGAAGGATTGTGAGCTACATTATGTGATGGGAGATGTCTATTAAAATAAAGTATTCTTGAGTTTAAATATTGACAAATACTTTCAGTTACTGAATGTCACCAAAAATGTCTGTTCTCGAAAATCGGTGAAACTGGTAGTAAAATCTTGATAACAACGTATTTAAGTGAATATAGAATTTTCCTTGATACTATTTTCAAAACTCGTTCGATCACACGGATAAACTTTGGAAATAGGAATGATTCTTTTATTTAGAAATGACTTTGAAGCCATTGATCCTTTATGTTGTATTTCTATGAAGTGGTAAACATCTCATTTCTGAGGTCTTTTTGAGAAACTTCGCGGCCTCGTCGGGCACTAAGCGCATTGTACTATAGAGTGTGCGTTAGATTTCCGCTCCGTAGTGTCCTGGGTGTTGCATGCAAATACGTTTTATAGTGTAGTGTTTTAGTCACAGGGCAAATTGGCCATTTCCCCTATTAAAACTAAAAGTTTGTTGAAATTATCCTTATTTGATAGGTTATTCACGAAGTTCCTCTGCACAGCTGTAAATAAATAGGTTATGATCCTGTTGCATATGAGTATAAAAATCATTTCAAGACAATTGTATTGATGGTTCCCAAATAAGATTCATAACTATGAATGATTTAGCAGTTAAAATAAAACGGGTTTCGTTTGCAGCAGTTCCAATTTCAATAATATTTTAATAATATCTGATTAAGGTTGAGCACATCCTATGAAATTTGACGAAAACATCAAAGTTATTAATTAAAAAGATGAGTTTTTGTTGTTGGCAAAATATGGTTTAATTTACGAAACTCAAATTCCTTAACACCCCATTTTGCATTTCCATAAAAAATCACACATTTTAATGATTATCTCTGAAATCTGTCATAGGATCCTCATCATTGTATTTGGCTTTTAATATACACGACGAGAGAATGGTTGGACTGTTTTTTGTTCAATTATTGACATACTAGAAGTTGCTGGAAATTTGAGTTGATTTTTTTTTTCATCCCTTAACACCCCTTTTTACGGTACCCTTTTTAGAAGCTACTTGTCAAGATAAAGTTGCATGCAGAGCAAGGCCAACTGAATGACAAATTGATACGCAAAACTATAGAAGTAATGCATTTGCTACTGCGATAGAGCAGTTTTTCCTTATGGAGGCACTATGGGCGATCAGGTGGCCATTAAACGAAAAAATGACTTGTTCTGATAGGTTTTTCTTGTACATCATTCAATTGTTAACACTTCTATTAAGTTATTCCTGGAATATCAGGGCAAGATCTTTTATATTTTAATTAATACAGTATGTCAAAGTAAGAGTTTTTAAGAAAAATGAAGAATTCAGTGCAAACACAAGGTACACATTAAGTACAATATACTGCATAATCGTAATAGTTTAAGCAAAACTTTGTACACCGTCCAAAAGCTTATTCAAAAAGCTATCTAAGAAAAATAAAATTAAATAAAAATCCATATTTTTGGTCGGAAATATGTGTGGAGTGCACTGAAAAAAATATATTTGATTTTATATTAAAACTTTATACATCCCATACTTTTTTGTCCCAAGTTGTCCCAGGCTAATATTTATTTCCAAGAGTACTTTGAGATGTAAACTTTAGGATCGTAAAGAATTTAGCTGCACAAATTTGCACTTTTTTGATTTAGAGCTTTTTGATTTTTTTCAATTTTTTTCTAATCATTTCCTATTAAAAACAGCCAAAAAATAATTCAGAGAATAAATTAATATCGCTTAATCATTCATATCATCATTTCTACGTAAGTTCTAACATTTATAATGGTTTGCACAACGTTAATCGCATAAATGGGTTATATGCATCATTAGTAACAAAACTTATTATTTCGCAATAGGCCCTATTCAAAAGTTAGTCTCGAAAACTTGTTTTAGAAAATAAAACATCAAATTTGAATCACTAATCTTAAAAATACGACATGAGATGGAAAAAATATTTTTGGCCGCCAGTCTGTATGGAAACCGCCCAAATTGGGAGGCGTATTACACCTTTTCACGTTACACGAAACGAAACAGTGACACATGGTTATTATTCAAAATATTAGAAATAAACATCCCACAGTGAATCAAATTGTCGTCAAAACAGATGAAAAACAAACAACAAAGCAAGCTCACTCGCAATCGTTTGTGATGCAATTAAATCAAAATTGTCATGATAATCACAGGGCGCAACATAGTTGCATCCTTTTCCACTCGCGATTAATAAGTTATTTTAAACACAAAACCAAATTAGTTTTACTTTTTTTTACGCTGAGGTACATATCTAGAGGGTACCCCATAGGCCTTCCCTTATTTTTCGAAAATGCGAAATGTTTAACATCTTCATTGTAAAGTGCTCGTTTTGGTAAGAAAACATTTGAAGTCCGTACGTGAACGCTGAGTGGTCCCCCAACGGCCTTGAAGGTATCAGGTGTGGATGACCCCCAAATGCACAAAATCGAGCTCGCTGCTCTACTGTACGCTACATGGGTACAAAACGCCACTAGTTGGCAGCGATGCACCATTTATTGCTGCACCACTAATATGAAAGGAACAACCGCAACAAGCGACCTTTTAGTCAAAATATCGAGAGTAAACTAGGGACCAGGAATACTTATTTTTTCTGTTATGTACAAAGTTGATCGAGCAACAAGTAGCATGCGAATAAAATGGATCAAAAATGCTTTGCATTATCATAAGGATGTCCAAAGTAGCGAATGCAATACGCTCTCTCATATTCATATGCATCAAAGCTGCACAGGTCATTAAAATGGACCGTTCATTAACCCAGGAACATTGAGCGACTTTGTGTGGGAGATATGAAACGAATCGACTAAAATTTTATCATACCTTTATGGCTTTATCAGTTATCCGTAATGTCGCCGCTTCTGATTGTTAACAGTCATGTGCTGGAGAGAGGCATTCTTGCGAACTTGTTTTTGAATTAAAACAATTATTTTACCGGTACGATCTCTTTTTTCATATTACTCGTCTCTCATCATAGGCACGGCAGTTCTTTAGTTTGTGGTTTTAGTAATTTAATGTTTCGATCCTTGACATTTATAAAACAAGTATAAGCAAGAAATTGATTTTATAAACATGATGAGAATTTTACGGAAGCTTCGTGATAAGAATAAACAATTGAAACTTTTGTCAGCTCAATCTTCGTCAATCTGCAATTATTAGAAGGAATAGATAAAGACAAGTTTTTTTTTAATTAAGTTTAATGGATAATCAAAGTGAAAATTGTCTTTTTCTTTTGCATCATTAGCATCATTTAAAACATTGAATTCATTTCTTAAATCTAGTTTTTCTGTATAAAGCAACACAATAAACCTAATTTTGTAAAATCAAATAAAGCAATTACAGTCACCCCACAGTTATGGATCAACTAAGGGTAATATTTCAGAATAAAATACGATTAAAAAATATGGTAAAGCTGTACAGAACAAAATTACCTCCCTGGCACTGCGGAATATAGTTGTTTTTGAGAATACACCTCAAAATACCCGGTTATTTACGAAAAAGTGTCGATTTCGAAAGAAATTGCAAACGATGTCCACCCCACAGATGTGGATCAGTGGGAGAGGAGGATCCGTATTATGGATCAAATCGACTCATATTATAGATCAAAACATTATAACAGCAATTTATCTGCGAGATAAACGAATGGTGTGCAAGTGAAAGCATACGTTTTGGCATTTGTTTCGGAATCGTCTTATTTTTGATTCATAACTGTGGTATGGGTTTCAATGCCCCACAGTTATGAATCAACGCATCTGGGAATACGCTTGACATTTTATTTCCTACGAACAGAAAGAAAATGAATAAGCATATTACAATTGATTGTGATGCTGTACAGATTTATGGTTCACGTAGGTAAAATGTGTTCTGCGTAATTTCAACTCTATTTGATGAGATATTCCCGTTTTAATCCAAATCTGATCCATATCTGTGTGCTATCCATAGCTGTGGGGTGACTGTATCAACATTTTATTTATATCATAACATTTCAGATACGGGCCAGATAGCCGTATCGGTAAACGCGCAGCTATTCAGCATGACCATGCTGAGGGTCGTGGGTTTGAATCCCGCTGGTCGAGGAACTTTTCGTAAAGGAAATTTTCTCGATTTCCAGGGCATAAAGTATCTTCGTACCTGGCACACGATATACACATGCAGAAATGGTTATTCGGCATAGAATGCTCTCAGTTAATAACTGTGGAAGTGCTCATAAGAACACTAATCTGAGAAGCAGGCTTTGTCGCAGTTGGGACGTAATGCCAGAAAGAAGAAGAACATTTCATTTGCAGTTCAGATTTTTTAAAGCTGAATTGAATTGCCCAGCTCATGGGATAGAAAACGCATTATAATAAACTTAATCTAAGTACATAAACTGTCTGAAACTGTTGATAATTTGCATTTTTTTTTTCAGTTTAAGTTATTCGAATCTACTGGAAAGGAAGGCCAACTTCATAAAAAAAAATGAAGGGCCGAAGTTAACCAGTTGAGATTGAGTGGAATGATGTTTTTAATGCACTAAAATTTTTCAATTTATGAGGTTTTCTATTATAGAGAATACATGTACCATGTAAACCAGGTCTGCCCAACGTACGGCCCGCCACTTAATTTTGTGCGGCCCGCGAAGAACTTCAAGATTCTTCTTACATCTGGCCCCTTCACTGCTCTAGAAACTATAGAACTAGATGTTTGAACATTCCAAGGCGGATTATCAAAACTTTAGATTCTTAAATTTTATTTCGAGAAATTTTATTTTGTGGATTATTTGCAAGTTTTTTATCCATGCAAATTCCCTTTATTTCATAAATGGTTGAACATGTTCCATTTTAGAAAGTACCAAATTTTATGTGGAATTAAAATGTGCGAGGAACATTATATTATATAACACTTGAGCATGAATCCTATACATGAGAAAGATTATAACCAATATTAGGCAGATCCAGAGGCAGATTAATAGCTTTTGAAATTTTATGTAGCACTTTCACATAAATTTCTCGGACAATTTAGGCAGGATTTTCACAAAGAGCAATTTTGTCATAGAATCCTTGTAGGAGTTCACGAAATGATGGCAAAATGACTATCACCAAATACTGGATATTAGTATGAAAAATTGTCTTAAGCTATCCTTAGTGAATTTATTACATAAATCTGAGTAGGACTGAGTTCTCCAGATTCTAGATCAGGATTTTATAATAATTTTAGAGAGTTGTTTTGCGGAATATTAAGGAAAATTTTCACAGAATCATGCACTGGACTATCGTTAAATCCATGGCTTCAAATTTATAACATTATCTTCAATTTTATAAAACTAATCAGGTTTTCAAACAATAGTAGATGAGATTCTGGTAGAATCTTACGTAAATTTCTGATAGAATTCAGAGAACGATTCTTACAAAATCCTGGACAACGATCTTACAGAACTGTGCTGAATTTTCAAAGCAGGATATCACATTGCTCACCGAATTATCGAGATTATCACATAAGCAAGTATCTATTCAAATTTCTCCAAAAGATATTTTAATAAATTTTATTTCACATTGGATCGCTACATTAAAAAAAGTTTGGCCCGCCGTACAATATTGTTTCTGAGATTTGGCCCGCGGTTCAAAAAGGTTGGGCAGGCCTGATGTAAACAGAATCCAGATTTTTTTTCTCAGCTCAGCATACGAGATAGTTTGTTTTAATTTCTTTTCAGTATCAAATCAAACATTACATTAGTTTCTTGTATTTCTGTGTCCTTCTTCTTATTGGCATAAACGTCCTCACTGGGACAGAGCCTGCTTCTCTGCTTAGTGTTATTATGAGCACTTCCACAGTTATTAACTAAGAGCTTTCTTTGCCAAAGTTGCCATTTTCGCATACGTACACTACCCACCATAAGTATGAAATCGTTGCAATACTGAGTATTGCAGCACTTTTAAGTTTAGCATCACCCAAAATCCAGTGATAAATTTTTTTTCAACAAAAATAAAAAATCGCAGGGGCTTAAAGACGTATTTTTTAAAATGACCTCAAAAATACTTTGATCTAGTACTTCAGAATCACGAGATAATATTCATTTTAGGTGATGCTAAACTTTTCAAGGTGCTGCAATATTCAGTGTGAGTGTTGCAATACGCGATTCCATACTTATGGTTGGTAGTGTATATCGTGTGGCATGTAAGATGATACTCTATGCCCAGGGAAGTCAAAGAAATTTCCATTACGAAAAGATCCTGTACCGATCGGAATTCGAACCCATACACCTTCAGCATGGCTTTGCTTTGTAGCCACGGACTCGAACCACTCGGCTAAAGAAGGCCTGTGTTAAGCAATTTCACTCTTGGCCAGGCCTGCCCAACCTTTTTGAACCGCGGGCCAAATCTCAGAAACAATATTGTACGGCGGGCCAAACATTTTTTTAATGTAGCGATCCAATGTGAAATAAAATTTATTAAAATATCTTTTGGAGAAATTTGAATAGATACTTGCTTATGTGATAATCTCGATAATTCGGTGAGCAATGTGATATCCTGCTTTGCAAAATCAGCACAGTTCTGTAAGATCGTTGTCCAGGATTTTATAAGAATCGTTCTCTGAATTCTATCAGAAATTTAAGTAAGATTCTACCAGAATCTCATCTACTATTGTTTGAAAACCTGATTAGTTTTATAAAATTGAAGATAATGTTATAAATTTGAAGCCATGGATGTAACGATAGTCCAGTGCATGATTCTGTGAAAATTTTCCTTAATATTCCGCAAAACAACTCTCTAAAATTATTATAAAATCCTGATCTAGAATCTGGAGAACTCAGTCCTACTCAGATTTATGTAATAAATTCACTAAGGATAGCTTAAGACAATTTTGCATACTAATATCCAGTATTTGGTGATAGTCATTTTGCCATCATTTCGTGAACTCCTACAAGGATTCTATGACAAAATTGCTCTTTGTGAAAATCCTGCCTAAATTGTCCGAGAAATTTATGTGAAAGTGCTACATAAAATTTCAAAAGCTATTAATCTGCCTAATATTGGTTATAATCTTTCTCATGTATAGGATTCATGCTCAAGTGTTATATAATATAATGTTCCTCGCACATTTTAATTCCACATAAAATTTGGTACTTTCTAAAATGGAACATGTTCAACCATTTATGAAATAAAGTGAATTTGCATGGATAAAAAACTTGCAAATAATCCACAAAATAAAATTTCTCGAAATAAAATTTAAGAATCTAAAGTTTTGATAATCCGCCTTGGAATGTTCAAACATCTAGTTCTATAGTTTCTAGAGCAGTGAAGGGGCCAGATGTAAGAAGAATCTTGAAGTTTTTTGCGGGCCGCACAAAATGAAGTGGCGGGCCGGATGCGGCCCGCGGGCCGTACGTTGGGCAGACCTGCTCTTGGCGTAAAGGCCTGTGTCAACAGCAAACAAAAATTTTTGACATCTCTCAGGTAAGTCAAATGTGAAAATATTTTATGATATCAGTTCCAGATATCGTCTTGCGGAACACCAGCTCTTACAGGAAATCTTTCAGATTTGGAGTTCTGATAATCAACCTGAAGTGTACGTTTTGCAAGGTAACTTTGGATAATTCTTACAATATAAGTATAAAAATTAAAGTTTTTATTTTACAATCCGAACTTTATGCCAAAGACTGTTAAATACTGTCTCTAAGTTTAGAAGAGCAAGACCAGTTGAATAGCTTTCAGGGTTATTGGAACGAATCAAATTCTTAAAAGTTGATGAGTGGCTTATTTATAGAATACAAATTGTGTATAGGCGTAATTGAATTTATGTTGATGTGAAACTTTCTGTTCTAAATAACTTTTTCAAGAAGATTTTCATTGATAAAAAGCAAGCTGATTGGACTACAGCTACAAGCTTCGGCAGGACTTTTGTGCAATTTAAAAATTGGGACAAAATTAGCATTTTCTTTTTCTCAGGAAAATATGCAATTGAAAACATTTGTTAAATAGGGTGTATGCACCAGTTATGGACATAATGGTTCCCTATTTTGCCATACTTGGTAATTTGATTATCTTCAAATTTTTAACCATTCTGTGTGTTTGAGTAGTTTGATATCTTGATGTTAAAACATTAAAAAAATCAAAATGTAAAAGTTTTCGAGAAAACATGGCCATATGAGTAGGGAATCACTATAGTCATTACTGGTACACTTTCCCTATGTCAACCAAGAATGATAAGCTGCTTTCTTGCAGTTTCTCGATGATCTCGTCGATTTTTTAATAATAGGGGCTGTCCATTAATTACGTAAGACAATTTTAGCGGTTTTTCAACACCCCCTCCCCCCATGGTAAGATTTTTTGTATGAAAACCAAAAATAATTTGTATGGCGCGTAAGAAATCTTCAACCCCCCCTCCCCCCATAAACCCTTACGTAATTAATGGACCACCCCATAGTTCTTGACGAATTCCACGTCAAATCGGTCAGTCACAGAACTCGACCATCTTCGATTTGCATTAAATTTTGCACATGTTTTTGGTATGGTAGAATAAGTGTGTTTCATAGAAAATTGGATCATTTTGACTCAAGTATAACTTTTGAAAATGGCCTATAATTTTTTGTATGCACCTTATTTGAAAAATTCTAACTCCGAAACTGTTGATTATTTTAGAGAAAAATGTTCTATGAAGAAGTTGTAGTGAGCTGTTAGGACTATAAGAAAAAAATATACACTGAAAAAATATTTGTTTTTATCATAAAAAAATCAAAAATAAAACTTAAATGTTAAATTACACAAAAACCCCATTTGTAATATTTTTCAAATATTCACCATAGAATCTTGATAGTAAACAGATATTTGGGACAGAGTTTCATGATGGAGAAATTTTTAATAAAAAAGTTTTTCTAAGAACAATTTTTGCTCGATTTTCAAAATTCGCGAAAAACTAATGAAAATGGCCTTTTTTAATATTTAATTAATATTTTTTGCATTAAACTCGATATAATTTAAAAATGGCTACTTCTAGAGAAATTATTAGTATGATCATCATGGCTTAGAATCATTTCAAGATGTTTACTATATCATCAAAACGTATTTATTTTGACAAAAAATTCAAAATTTTGAAAATCGACCAAAAGTTATTCTTAGAAAAACTTTTTTATTAAAAATTTCTCCATCATGAAACTTTGTCTCAAACATCTGTTTACTATCAAAATTCTGTGGTGAAAATTTAAAAAATATTTAAAATGGGGTTCTTGTGTAATTTAAAATTAAATTTTATTTTTGATTTTTATATGAAAAAAAAAAAATATTTTTTCAGTGTATATTTTTTTTTGATAGTACAAACGGTTCACTACAACTTCTTCATAGAACATTTTTCTCTAAAATCAATAGTTTCGGAGTTAGAATTTTTCAAATAAGTTGCAAGCAAAAATGTATAGACCATTTTCAGAAGTTACACTTGAGTCAAAATGATAAATTTTTCTATGAAAACACGTATTCTACCATACAAAAAAGATGTGCAAAATTTAATCCAAATTGAAGACTATCGAGCACGATTTTTATTATTTTTTTCGACTCATTCTGGATGGAATTCGTCTCTTATTCTACCAAAAAGGTTCCCCAAGAATTGTCAAGATCGTTCGAAATCACGTGCAACATTATTTTCAATTGAACTACTAAGACCTTAATTAAAAATGTACGCACTTTCAAAGTGCCTTGCATGTTTCTAAGCTTTTTCGCTGATTGTAAATCATATTTTGTTTCTCTCTCTCAACGCTGGTAACGGTTATTTAGGCCAATTTTAAGAGTTGTTTTGTCAATTTTCTTGGTTTTTCAGTTCAGAACAACGTTTTTAACTCCTTATTGCAGATTTTGTCTAATAAGTTGAATAACTCTACATCTCATTTCTCTGAATTCCCCCATTGCAAGGTTAGGTTGGAGGACAAATTACACAAGTCTTCCCAAGTTATTATACACAACTCAAAAACCAAAAAGTTTTAATTCCGAAACATTCCATAAACTGTTTAATAGAACTGCGGATCCATAGAGCACTAAGATTACGATATAATGTTAGAACATGACAGTTGCGTTATTACATAAACGCTTTTATCGCAAACCCACGTTTCTAGTGGGATGACTGTAAAGGGAAATTCAAACTTGCTTGCAGTGTATATGTATATGGAATACACGTGGGAAAAAGGAGTAGACCGTTCCCTTTAGATAGATTATTTTAAATAATGAAATAAAAAAATTACAAAATTCTGAATTTACCGACATTTAAACTCATCGACATGTTTCATTGTGAAAAAATCTCGATTATTTTCAAATTTTCTTGTACCTCGAATATTTTCATAAATTCGTTCAGAAATTAGGCTGATAGTTATAAATTAAAATGTTAAAAATATACTGTCGACGAAATTCTCTCTGTAAATTCAGTAAAGGATATATTTTGCATTAAAATAGTCATGTCTCGAATTTTCAGGTTGTGAAAATTTTGTCAGGATACTTATCGTCATAGAAAAAAATCTGGGGTACATAAAACTTCGATAAAACTAAAATGTTATATAGGTAGGTACCGGGATTGTGCCATTGCATGGTGCTACATTTCACTCGGCTACCCCTGAATAGATTGGCGACGCCGAGATTCGTGTGCAGTGTGGTTCATTGTTGAACGAACAGACATCCTTTTACTGCTGGAAATGTCGCGTGCGTTCTTTTGGGAAATGAAGGAAAACAAATCGTAAAAACTTGCCATATATGACGAGTGTTGAAAAAATCTGTGGAATGTAGTGTCTGTTGTAGTCGGCAATGAAAGCTGATTACTCACAATGAGCAATGGGTTTTAAACAATTTTACAAAGTTCAGTCTGGCGAAACGTCCCAACTGTGACATAGCCTTTTTTTAATTCTTTATTAGTATCATTCCAAACATTACATTCATTTCTTATATCTAGGTGTTCTGTGTTAGACAGCACTATCATCCTAATTTGGTAAAACAAATTTAAGCTTTCATTAACATTTTGTTAACAGCATATAAGTTTTCATTTGCCGCAGCAGTTAAACTACACTTTTTTTTATATTAAACTTAGCAGTTAAAATTTTTTGCTGGTGAGTTAATTTCATCTGCTTATAAGAGAAAAAAACGCTTTCAATTTACTTAACCAACTTAACTTAGGGGCCCAGATAGCCGTAGCGGTAAACGCGCAGCTATTCAGCATCACCATGCTGAGGGTTGTGGGTTCGAATCCTGGTCGAGGATCTTTTCTTAACTGAAATTTTCTCGACTTCCCTGGGCATAGAGTATCTTCGTACCTGCCACACGATATACACATGCAAAAATGGTCAATCGGCAAACTGTGGAAGTGCTCATAAGAACACTAATCTGAGAAGCAGGCTTTGCCCCAGTTTGGGACGTAACGCCAGAAAGAAGAAGAAGAACTTAAAGAACTCTTAAGAAAGAACCTAAATATTTAACGCATTATTCGTGGCAATAGAAGATTGCAACGATTTTTGCCTGAAATTATTAATTATTTTATTTGACATTTGAGCGGTTCCACGCCGTTTCGCAAACCCGATTATTTTTGTATTTTTTGAATCGCCTGAAAATTTGCATACAGATTCTTTATGACCAAAAATGCCATTATGCACCTTCAGACCGCCATTTTGAACCTCGCCTTATTTTTGAGAAGGGCGTATCGGAAAATGCATGGCAAATCTTTAAAAAACTGTAACTCGAAAACGGTTTGTCCGATCGATTTGAGATCTTCTACAAAGTTGTAGGTATTGCTTAGGACTATATGGAGAAAAATATGCACGGTAAAAAAAAGTTACAGATTATTTTTTATTTCAAAAACAAAATTTTAAAATTGATTTTCTCCAAAAACGCAGTTTTGATTTTTTTATTTTTGGATATGTTTTAGGGGACAACTTATGTGATTTATTGCACAATGTTCCAAGAATTATGGACAAAAAAGTTATGATTTTAAAAAAAAATACAGATTTTGAAAAAGAAATCGTAATAGAGGAAAACAATATTTTTTTATGTAATTATTTGAAAGTACAGAAAAATTGCAATCGAAAAGTACTTAAGTAATTTTTTCTAGGTTGCATAAATTTCGAGATATACTCATATTTATATAAAAATTTCAAATAAAATAAGAAAAATAGGCCCTTTTCAAGCATATTTCGTGTTTCTCCATTCCAAAAAAAAAAAAAAAAATTCAGATTGAGCGAATCGTAGCTAAATCGTTTATCGTTTGATCAAAACATTTATGCTTAAGTATTGAAAAAAGAGTGCACGGTATAAAATATAAACGATATTTTCAAATGAAAATTTGAAGCTAATAGTTCTTAAAAACCGCAACATTGATGTTTTTAATTTTTGGATATATTTTGCGGTTGTTGTAGGTATTGTTCAGGACTATTTGGAGAAAAATATGCACGGTAAAAAATAATGACAGATTTTTTTAATAAAAAAAATAAAATCGATTTTCTATGAAAATGCATCTGTGATTTTTATTATTTTTGGACATGTTTTAGGGGACAACTTATGTGATTTATTGCACAATGTTTCATAATGGAAGAATTATGGACAAAAAAGTTATAATTTTATAAAATATTACAAATTTTGAAAAAAATCGAAATAAAGGAAAACAATATTTTTTATGTGTTTATTTGATAGTACAGAAAATGCATTGGAAGAGTACTTAAGTAAAATTTTTCTAGGTTGCATCAATTTCTTCTCCATGGTTGTACGATCTTGCCGCGATGAGAGGGCTTTACCCATTAGCCGGGCTTAGCCCTGGGGACCTAAGGTACACCGTTGTGATAGAATCACATTTGTAACGCCACGTTTATATTTACCGTGTATATCTCGGAAGTGATGTATATTAGCTAAATTTTACTTGAGTATTTTTCGATAGAAATTTTTCATATTTAAAAATATATAGTTATTTTTCTGTATTCAAAAAAACGCACCAAAAATACGGTTTTACATAACTTTGTTTTATTTATTTTTTTAAATAATTTATTTTTTATCCAAAAATTTTCCGTTTTGAGGCATAGTGCAAGAAATTACAAACAATATGCTGCAAAACATATCCAAAAATAAAAAACATCAATTTTGCGGTTTTTAAGAACAATGAACTTCAAATTTTCATTTGAAAATTTCGTTTATATTTTTTTTACCGTGCATACTTTTTTTAATACTTTAGTATATAGGTTTTGATCAAACAATAAACAATTCAGCTACGATTCACTCAATCAAAATAAAAAAAAATCTGGAATGGAGAAACACGAAATATGTTTGAAAAGGGCCTATTTTACTTTTTTTATTTGAAAATTTTATATAAATAATTAGTATATCTCGAAATTGATGCAACCTAGAAAAAAATTACTTAAGTACTTTTCGATTGCAATTTTTCTGTACTTTCAACTAATCACATAAAAAATTATTGTTTTCCTCTATTTCGATTTTTTTTTTCAAAATCTGTATTTTTTTTAAAATCATAACTTGTTTGTCCATAATTCTTCCATTTTGAAACAATGTGCAATAAATCACATAAGTTGTCCTCTAAAACATATCCAAAAATAAAAAAAATCAAAACTGCGTTTCTGGAGAAAATCGATTTAAAAATTTTGTTTTTGAAATTAAAAAATATCTGTAACTTTTTTTTACCGTGCATATTTTTCTCCATATAGTCCTAAGCAATACCTACAACTTTGTAGAAGATCTCAAATCGATCGGACAAACCGTTTTCGAGTTACAGTTTTTTAAAGATTTGCCATGCATTTTCCGATACGCCCTTCTCAAAAATAAGGCGAGGTTCAAAATGGTGGTCTGAAGGTGCAAAATGGCATTTTTGGTCATAAAGAATCTGTATGCAAATTTTCAGGCGATTCAAAAAAACAAAAATTAAATTAAAAAAAAATTCGTCATGTTCGGTGGAGTTGCTTATTTGTTCCAATGTTTCAACATTGGATATTGTATGTAACTCGTTGGTACTATACCAGGAAGGAAGCTTCAGAATCATTTTCAATATTTTTTTTTTGAATCCTCTGCAGAGCTTTCTTCCTGGTATTACAATAGCTATTCCATATTGGTACAGCATACAACATGGCTGTCCTGAAAATTTGTTCGAATATCAAAAGCTTGTTCTTAAGACAAAGTTTCGATTTTCTGTTAATAAGTGGATACAGACATTTTATATATTTGTTACATTTGGCTTGAGTGCCCTCAATATGATTTTTGAAAGTTAAATTCTTATCTAGCATGAGCCCTACATACTTAACTTCATCTGACCAATTTATTGGAACTCCTCTCATCGTAACAATATGTCTACTTGCAGGTTGCAAATTAAGAGCTTTTGGTTTATGTGGGAATATTATTAGTTGAGTTTTAGAAGCATTAGGAGAAATCTTCCATTTTTGCAAGTATGAAGAAAAATTATCTAAACTGCAATCTACTACACTGCCCATAACTGCATAACAGTCACATTCGACATTTTTGACATATTGGAGTAAATAGCGGGGAGAGTCATCAAATGATTAATACTTTCGATCACCTTACTGAAATCTGTAAGATTGTTCTAGAAATTTCGGAAAAATTACCAAGTTGTTTTGTCACATTGGTAATTATAACCGCATAACAGTCACATTGAGATTATAAATGAGCCTCGTAATGTAATAGTAATGAAATTCCTGTGAGAATTATTTTCTGACTATTAACCTAGTATGCGATATGAGTTGCACAAAATATCAGCCGCAAATAAGCACTTTTGAGTTCCTGGTCATTTTTAGAAATTTAAGTTTCCTCTCATAGTGCCACAAAATGCACACTTGGTATTTCATTTACTCAATGCCTACTTTTGTCGAATGTTACAAGTATGCAGTTATGGGCAGTACAGATGACACGCAGGCATCATCCTTTGGCGGAGAGGCCTGTGTCATCCGCAAACAAAGATTTTTGACATCCCTGAGGTAACTCAGGTAAATCGTGCCAGTTAGTCAAAAAAATAAATTTTCGTTGACGTGGACCATCATTCTGTTCAAAATGACTTTTTCAAAAAGTTTACTCACTGGGACATAGCCTGCTTTTCAGCGTAGTGTTCTTCCACTTCCACAGTGTTAACCTATTAACTGAGAGCTTTCTTTGCCGAAGTTGCCATTTACGCATTCGTATATCGTGTGGCAGATACTATGACACTCTATGCCCAGGGAAGTCAAGGAAATTTCCTTCACGAAAAGATTCGAACCCAGACACCTTCAGCATTACTTTGCTTTGTAGCCGTGGTCTCTAAATACTCGGCTAAGGAAGGTCCCACAAGTTTCTTGATGAGGATGTAAAAAAAATCCATCATCGGCAGGGGCTCTCAAATTTTCGTTTTTGTTTTCCAATAATAGTTTTCACTTCTTCCAAATAAGTCTCCCGGGAATTTTCGAAAACATTCTCTTGGTTGAGAATGCTTCGAAGTCCTGAGTAACTTGATTGTCAATTTGACTAGTGATTCCTGAATTAAAATAATGTTCGCTTTCAGACTGCATAGCGAGTTTTATTGCTTTTTTGGATCAAGAGTTTAAGATCATTGACTGTAATCACGGATTTGAATTTTACTTCTCATTATGGTATTGATCAACAATGGAATTATCGTAAAGTGCCGTAATTCAGCGAAGTTAAGGAATAAAACGATTCAAATGGTTAGTTAAAAATGAGTATTGCATCAACAAAAAAGCTTTATAAGTGGATCGCTAGCAAATCTGCTTTAGATTATGTTAAAAATATAAACTGGGCTGTATCCATAATGAACAATCGTGATTTTTTATTTTAATAGTTTGCACATTGAAATTCCCTATTTCCGCGCATTTTTAGGACGCTCTCCCATATTCCGCGCAATTGAATGCCTAATTTCGCTAGCGTTGACATCCGTCCTAAATTAGCAGGACAGGTCCTGATTTTCACCTTTTTTCGGATAATATTGCTAAATGGCCGTTATTCCTAACGGCCCGCTTTTTTTTTGAAGTGAAGAACACTAAGCTGAAAAGCAAGTGTTGTCCCTGTTGAAACGTTACGTCAGAAAGATTAAGAAGAAGGACGGGCAAAGCTTTGGAAAATGAGGGACATAACTCGGGAATCCTCTAATACATTGCGTTTAATTCTTACCTTCCGGTACCGTAAAGTATCGTAATTCAGCGCAGTTAAGGAATAAAAAGATTAAATCAACCATTAAAAATTTTGTATAAAAATGTAGACTGGGAAAAATATTCTGATCTAATTTCCTTTTCATTAATCAGTTTTGATTATTCTTTACCACCACTAGAAAATTATAAACAATTTTCTAAGACATTAAATCATTGTTTACTGAAATCTCAAAGTAAAAAAATTAAATCAAATATTTGCACTAAAAACAGACGTCATTCATTTTGGTGGGATAATGATTGTTCGATAGCACTTAAAAATAAATCAGAAGCTTTCAAAAAATTCCGTCGTATTGGATCAAGGGAAAATTATTTTTCATATTGTATAGCTGAAGCTCAATTTACTCGAGTTACTAAATTTAAAAAAAAAGAAATTATTGGAGAAATTTTGTTGAGAATCTTGATAGAAATTCTGCTTTGTCTTCTTTATGGTCGGTAGCTAGAAATTTGAGAAATTATAATTTTTCTCCTCCAAATATTTTAGAGTATTCCGAGGATTGGATTGATACATTTGCATCTAAAATTTGTCCAGCTTTTGTTCCTCGCGCTACTTCTTTCAGAAATAATCAAAAATATAATTATTTTCCTGAGCTTTGTGCATTGTTTTCTTTAGAAGAGCTAGATTTGGCGTTATCTATTACTAAAAACACTTCACCAGGAATAGATAACATAAAATTTATTGTATTGCAAAATCTACCCCATGAAGGAAAGTCTCATTTATTGGCATTGTATAATTCATTTCTTCATCAAAACATTTTCCCTTCTGAATGGCGTTCAATTAAGGTTGTTAGTATTGTAAAACCAGGCAAGGATCCTTCGTTGGTTGATAGTCGTAGACCAATTAGTTTATTGTCATGTCTTCGCAAACTCATGGAAAGAATGATACTAAATCGTCTTGAATTATGGGCTGAAAATAATCAAATTTTATCATCTTCTCAATTTGGATTCAGGAAACGTTGTAGTACTCGTGATTGCACTGCCCTTTTAGCTTCGCAAATTAATCTTTGCTTTCATAGAAAGCAGGATATGGTTAGGCTGACCATACGTCCCGTATTTAACGGAACAGTACCGTTTTTACGACCTCGACGGGCTGTCCCGTCGTTTTATTGAAAGTGTTCAATTTGTCCCGTATTTTATGAAAAATCAGGAAAGCCTAACATATGAAATTCAACGGTTCCAAAATATTTTTGAGAGTATTCAGTTTACATTTAGTCTCGATTTGCCATATTTTAGGTTGACATTTTTTTTGACTTGACTTCAGTCTTCTAAGATCATCCTTCTACTCCAAGATTTAAACAAGCATGCTTTGAATTCATCTCAATGAGCGGGATCGTTTTGAATCCTGATTGTTTCAATCTCAGCGTGCGGGATTTGCGCCAGGATTCAATCTCAGGATTGAATCACTGTCATAAGCTCACAGGAGATCAATTGAATGCAAGAAGCTCCCCGAATTGAATAGTACAAAATGTTCCTCCTGTCCAATCTAAATATTCAACGTTTCAATGAGGATTGGAATGAAAAACCTATGGTAAGAGAGGCGCAGTAGTAGGGAAAATTATATCCGTCTTCAGAAACGTTCAAGAGTTGTATCAAACCAACCTAGTGGTTGGCCCTACTGGCGGTCATTACTAGCCTTGGTGTAGTGTATCAAGTCAAATATTTGAGCGTCACAGCACTATGTTTGGTATATTCAGACATTCTCTCACGGAAGTCTAAATCTGAAATTCTGATAGAATTTTATTCATATTCGATATGTCGATATACATCGATAGACTCATCACAAACGTCCTGTCAGACAAAAATTTTCAGTTAACATTGCCGGAAATATCAATGACGACTCGATTTATTCTACCATCAAACAATTGATCTAGGAGTGAATCCTGGGATTCAATCCTCCCATACACGTGGCATGATTCATTGCATGCCTGGATTTGAACAAAAAATGCGCGCGAAACAAATCTTGCTCTGGTGATTTTAAATCTCAGCAGCTCTTGGAAAGGGATTTTTTGAAGACTGCTTGACTTGAGTTGACTCATTCGCATTTTTTTTAGAATCAGATCATTTTTTTTAAATCTGCAATTAGTTAACATAAATATGAACATAACAATGTATATTTATTTAATGATTTTTTTCTCAATGTTATGTTGAAAGAAATTTCACACTAAACTGTAACATATTTCCGAAACTCGACTTCAAAATTGATACAAAAACTTGAGAAAAGCATAAAATCACTTTTTTTATAAGTTTTCAACGTTCTTAAAAGAACGGAAAAAATAACCTAGAAGACTAGAGATTCGAAGAGTACAGTAGAAAAACTAAAAATATGGACCACCATTATTAGGAACAATTTCCTGGCCACAATTTTGAAACATCACAGTCCGTTCAATTTGGAAACCTAAAATTTCGCGGTTCCTAATTTTGAACAGATTTTTTAAGAAAATTTAAATTTTCAATTCAAACACAAATAGGTTATTACTAACATGATATCCATTGTCGGTGTCACAATCGCAATTATCAAATTTCCATGTACCGGGGATATTTTTGCAAAAACGTTTAGCATTCGTAAGTAAATAATTAAAAAATATTCTGTCGTCAAAAATTTTCCTTTTAATTTTTTGTGGGACAGATTGAGCTTCAAAATTGTTATTATTGAAATGCCTTAGTATGGAAAAAAGTCAAAAAGTTCAAAAAATCTAAATTTCTCTACAGAATATTTTTAAACTTTAAGAATCTGCAAATTTTTTTAGGGTGCTTATCTTAAGTAAAAAAGATCTGATATACTTGCAACTTCGATAAAAATCGATAATAAAAAATAAAAAACAATTTTAAAATATCTACGGTTTATACAAAAATCTTCAAGTTTTGACGTATTTCGTGGCACTACATATTTTGTAACTTTTGGATTGTACCGTTTTTGTTCTTCATTTGTCCCGTTTTGATCTTGTTTGCTTCTGGTCAGCCTAGATATGGTTTCTACTTTTCTCGATGTTTCAGGAGCTTATGATTCTGTTTTAATTGATCTACTTTTTTATAAATTAAATAGTTTTAAAATTCCACATATAATTACAAATTTTTTATATAATTTATTCTCTTTTAAAATAATGCATTTTTTTCATGATGGTTCTTCTAAACTTATTCGTTATAGTTATTTTGGACTTCCTCAAGATTCTTGTTTGACTCCATTTTTATATAATTTATTTACGAGTGATATTTCTTCTGTTATTCCCAACGGTTGTCAATTTTATCAATTTGCTGATGATAAGGTTATTTCTATTTGTGGTAATAATAGAGAAATCATTTGTCATTTTATGCAAAATGCATTGGATAACATTAATATTTGGGCTCATAATAATGGATTTTCTTTTTCTGTGTCTAAAACCAAATTCATTTTATTTTCTCGCAAGCGTTCCCCTGTTAATATTCATTTGTATCTTGATGGTCACGAAATTGAACAAGTTGATGAGTATAAGTATTTAGGATTATGGTTCGATTCGAAATTATCGTGGAATAAACATATTCATGAATGTAAGTTGTTTGTGCAAAGAGAATAAATTTTCTAAGGACCATTACAGGTACCTGGTGGGGTGCACATCCTTCTGATTTAATTACACTTTATAAAACCACTATTCGTTCTGTTTTGGAATATGGATGTTTTACTTTTGCAAGTTCGGTCCAATCCAAGTTTTGTAAACTTGAAAAAATTCAATATCGATGCTTAAGAATTTGTTTAAAATTAATGAATTCTACTCACACAAAATCTGTAGAAGTTTTAGCTGGAATTCATCCGTTGAAAATTCGTTTACATGAATTGAATTGTAAATTTATGATTCAATGCTTCAGTATAAACCATCCAATAGTTAATATACTGAAATGTTTGCATGACATAAATCCTACTTGTAGAATTTTAGATTCTTTCAATTATTGTTGTTCTATAAATGTGGCACCAAATTCAAATCATTCTCTTTATTTCCATAGTTTTGGTGTATATATTCATTCATTTCAACCTAATATTGATTTGTCATTGCATGAAGAATTAAAACAAATTTCAAATACTGAATATTCTCGTTTTGCTCCATTATTTTTTAAACGTAAATTTATAGGTCTTGATGCCAAACAGTTTTATTTTTCAGATGGATCATTGTCCCAAGGTATTGCTGGTTTTGGAGTGTATAATCATTATTCAGCATATTTTTTCAAACTCCAATCACCTTGTTCAATTTTCGTAGCTGAATTAACAGCCTTATATTTTATGTTCTTTGATTAAACAATTTTTACCCAATATTTTTATCATATGTTCAGACAGCTTGAGTTGTTTGAATGCAATTAAAACTATCAATTTTAATTCTAAAACTCATCATATCATTTTGAAACTTAAAGAAGAACTATTTTATCTACATACTCAGGGATACATTATTAAATTTGTTTGGGTTCCTTCTCATTCCAATATTTATGGTAATGAGCAAGCTGATTCATTAGCTAAATTGGGTGTTCGTTGTGGAATATGGTATGATCGTCAAATTGCACCATCTGAATATTACACTGAATTAAAAAAAACATTCTTTAAACAATTGGCAGATTTCTTGGAATTCTAGTGATAAAGGACGTTGGTGTCATTCTATTTTACCTATTGTCAATCAAACTACATGGTTCAAAAAATTATCTGTCGGAAGAAATTTTATTTGTACATTATCAAGAATAATTTCTAATCATTACATTTGTAATAGTCACTTATATCGTATTGATATAAGTGATTCTAATTTATGTGATTGTTGTGAAACTTATGAAGATATTGATTATATAGTTTTCCACTGTACTCGATACTAGAGGGTCTTGTCCCGGGAATCCCGGGACAAAATTCCCGGGAAATCCCGGGATTTGAAAAATCCCGAATCCCGGGATATTTACGAAAATCCCGGGATTTCCCGAAATTACATGTTGAAATAGAAAATACTGTTGAATTATTTTCAAATAATGGCACAAAATAAGTTGCATGCTTTATGGGTGACTTTTGATGCAAGAATGTATTTTAGTTATTGCAAGTACACTGAAACAAGCGTTGCAGTAATGAGAACCATGAACAAGTTTTTAAATTTACTATTCCAAGCTAAGATGGAAGCTTTTTATTTGCGTTTTGTTCCCTCTCCATCCAACCGCATCGCTAGCCGAGCGGTAAGCGTTCGCGCTTGACAATCACCAGATCCTCGGTTCGATTCTGGCCTGCTGCAAGTTTATAACCATGATATAGTCATTTTTACTGTCGGAATGGTGCCATGGTAAAATTGAAAACACAAACTGTTCGAAATAAATGCGAATTTAGTCTGCACAAATCAAGTGGCGTTGTGTATTTAATTTAACCCTCTGATATAGTATTTTCAACCGCAACGCTGTTCTCAGTGTAGCTTATTCAATAAGCGTTTTAATTGAAGTTCAAGGCAACTTTTACGTATTGTTTTTTTGTGGTATGTTAGAAAAAAATTTTTCAATAAACGTTGGCAGGTTTCTACACGGTTTGTTTCATTTGTCAACAAATGCTTTGGTGGTTGAATTTTTCATTATATTCAAATTTTACCGATGCCATTTTATCTTTCCGTAACCGTTTTAGTTTGCCCGGTGTACCTTACATTTTTCCAGGACTAACATGCCTGTGGTTGTTATACCAATAGTTTTAATGACAATGCCAATAATTTTAATGAAGATTCCATATGACACAACAATGTGACTAAGTTGCATAGTCATGAGAGTAGATTTTAGTAGATTTTGTAAAATTTTAGAGTGATTGGTATCATCTGTACCTTTACTTTATGCATTACGTTTCGTTTCAAATTACTTTAAACAAATTCCCATTGACTTCGAAACTGTAAATTGGTGAAATATTGTTGAACGAAATCTGAGATAGCGTTGGTTTTGTCTATTATAATTTAACTTAACCTTCAAAAACAGGTTTGGTTATTTTGACTCTGCTCTATAAAACTAAACATTGCTTCAATACCCGCTCCGGCCGTTCTAAAGTCGTTTATGAAGCATTTGATTTTTGTCCCGGGATCCCGGGAAATCCCGGGATTTTGAAAAATAAAATCCCGAATCCCGGGATTTTTTCGAGCCCGGGAAACAAGACCCTCTACTCGATACATTATTCCAAGAAATAAATTTGTTAACGATTTAAAGAACCATTATGATCATCTTCCTTCATCTGTACGAGACATATTAGGAAGTAGATTTCTACCATCTTTGAAATTACTTTATAGATTTTTTAATGATGCTTCATATTATGTTTGATACTTGTTTCTTTTTTATTTCAGAATTGGTTTGAAGAAAATTTTCCCAGCTCTGTCCCGTTTTGATGATTTCAAGTAGATTCTGGTTCCTGGTCCTCCTTGAAGATTGTGGCTCTGCTATGGATCAATGCCGTTTGAGCCTTTAGTTTATAATATTTTTTTATAACGATTTTAGAAAAGATAAAGAGGTTTTATGCCTTTTTGAGAACGATTTCTTTAATGATAATCACTCAAAGGGGCTTTTCCCTCTTTCTAAGTTATTTAGTTAAAATAAATAAATAAATAAATAAATAACCATTAAAAATGAGTATTGAATCAACAAAAAAGCTTTATGAGTGAATCGCTAGCAAATCTTTTGTTGATTATGGGGAAAATATAAACTATACTGTATTCATAATTGACAAGTGTGATTTAATTGACAAAGTTGACTTGTCGAAATTTCCTAATTCCACGCATTTTTGAAACGCTTTTCCATATTCCGCGCAGAAGAATGCCTAACTTCGAGCACTGGCGAAACAAACAAATTAACATTAATTTTAATGTAAGACAGCATCCTTTTAATACGTAACGCTGAAATTGAACATTTTCAACCCCCTCCCCCCTCAGTAACGCTTTTTGTATGGAAAAAAGTGAAGTTTTGTATGAACCGTAACGCTTCAGTCTAGTTTTTTTTTCATAATTTTTTGACTATCACATGATATAAAGATAAACATTTGTTATGGTAATTTCAATACCGCGGCATTGGTACGTGTGAATTTCAGCTTGACCACCTTAAGGAAAAGTCGATAGAAGCGCATTTTTGTGTTTTGTATATGATTTTCAACAACTATTAGATCAATACACTAGATCCGCTCGATTTCCGTCGTTAACTTTAACGAATATGAGCGCCCTATTTTAGGTTGTGAAATTATCCCAGAGAATCTAAACATTTAATTATTTTGTTCACTTAACAAAAAAGTTATTAGTATTTAGAAACAATCTGTACAAAAACATTAAATTTTAAAGAACATTGTAGCAGTCAATCATCAATATTCTAGAATGATGAAATTTGTAAGAGCCATCAGGGCCAATATGGGCAGTTTTTTCGAATACAGTTTATTTTGAGTTTAGAGCACTGACTTATAACATGGATTACATGGTATTTCAGATGAAATTTCAAGAATTTATGCAGTTTTAAAGGGGTGCTCATTCCATCTCATTGGTGAAATCGCCCCGTATACCCCTATATTTGTATTCTACACTGTTCATACAATACAAAGAACTTTATACGCAGTATCACGTTTCCGTGAATCACTCACCGATAGTGCGTCGTTGTTTAAAGAAGATCCTTATTTGTTGTTTTCTCAATAAGATTAAAAGGATTGTATAATATAAATAAGAGTTGCAATCAAACATACATTGGCAATGTTATTTGTGGTTCACAATGTTAAGTAAATTTGTTAAGTAAATGTATAGAATAATCCTTTGGGGCTTTCCATATTGCTCACACATCTAGAATTGTTCACACATCAATTTTTAAATTTTTATGAAATTTGGTCTTTTCCTCCCGCTAGAATGACACGTGGTTGCTGGACGGCCGCTTCTGATTTCCCTGTAAGTGGACTACCCGGATATTCCGCTTTGTACGTGAAACGTATTTATGCATGAAGATACTTGTCAGATAAATAGGCAAATGTGAAGACGAATATAGCATGTTAAACTTGTTGTTGTTCAGCGAAGAACAGCTCGCGGAATTAGGGTATTATATAATGAATGGTAAAGAGGACAAGCTGTTTAATTTTCTTACAGCTAATAACGTGCATACTGTTACATTTCAAATATCCCATGAAGCGATTATCAATCCTATCAGCTCCACTTTCAATTATTTTCGAGCCGACTGCAATTTATATGAAACATTTATTGACTCTAATCTTGATGTTTTTCATTACAAACAAAATGTGATATTGACAATGCTCTTGAAACTTTAACAAATTCCATTGTTGAAGCCAGGAGCATTGCAAATCCAAAATGTGAAGTAAAATTTGAATCCGTGATTATAGACGATGATCTTATACTTTTGATCCGTTTTAAAAACGTGAGGAGAAGGCAATTTCAACACACTCGCGGTCCTGCTATGGAAATTATATGGCAGGATTTGCAGAAAGAAATCAAGAAACGTTTTGCACAATTGAGAAACAAAAATTTTGAAAACAAGGTTTCTCAATTGGACCCTGGCTCTAATCCCTTTTGGAAATTATCTAAAATTTTGAAAAAACATCAGAAGCCAATACTGGCATTGAGAGAGGAAAACAAATTATTACTAACTAATTACGAAAAAGCTCAAAAACTTGCTATGCAGTTTGAAAGCGCGCACAATTTTATTTTAGGACTTACTAGTCCAATAGAAAATCAAGATACTCAGGACTTCGAAAGTATTCTCAATCTAGAGAACGTTTTCGGAAATGCCTGGGAGACTGATTTGGAAGAAATGAGACCTAGGGTTTTGTTCTACTTCGTCGTAAGCGCTATTATTCGTCGTATCAAACTTTAAATGTTCCACTACGGCGGATATTCAAACTTACCTGCAACATAGATTCATTATCCAAGTGTAATTTTGTGAAAGTTGTTATGGTTCGTACAATTGTACACCAAAAATGCAATAAAACTACTGTATTTCGATAAATACTTCAGCTCAATTATCCACTTTGCACTTTTTCACCGAAATCGCATGGACGAACACGATTTGAGAGAAATGCTTAGCGATCGACTGAGCCACACCACTATCCAACACAAGTTTCTTCCCGCCCCCGTGGGTGACTTATTTCGCCGGGCACTTATTTTCACTATGGAAAACTTTCGTAGTTCTTCACTGAAGGATTTCATTCCAATCACACTCCGTAAAACTTCAATATATCACCAAATTTTACGAAATTTCCTCAATCGCCGCGTATAATTGAGAATGTAAACAAAGTTCAATCCGTCGTACTGAGAAAAAAGCTTGTGCACATCAATGTGTGCGCGACGCTCCACGTAAAAATATGATTACTTTGATTGTGTTGTTTTCGCTGCATTGTGAGCAAATGCCATAATTGTACGGTCAAAAAGAATTGTGTTCACATGTTTGGGCTGATTTTTGATGACGAACAGTTAATCTTAAAGAAAATTAGTAAATTCCATCATGCTGAAGGAATGGAGGGACATGCCCGTAGATCTATTTATTCTAGTAAAACATTTCATTATAGTGTTGATATGTTGTGTTTTAACCACTCAATACATCACAGTGAGCCGTTAGTTGTGAGACGAATCTGGAAACTGATTGCGACGGAGTTGAAAACGATACGACGGATTGAGAATACGGTCAGATGCATTTTCTTTGCATTAAGAGATCAAGATTTATCAAAATGTTATTGTACAATGCTAAAGCCGTTTTGAGAAAGAATTGTTTGGCATCGGTTTGTATCAGCATCATTCACTGCAACACTGGGAAAATTGCAGTTCTCACTGATCAATGCTTAATACGATGGATGCTAGCCATCACCCTATTATTAAAAAATTCAAAAATATGAAAGCTCCTGGCGATGATGGAATTTTCTACATCCTCATCAAGAAACTTCCAGAAAGTAGCTTATCATGTTTTTAAGGTGAAACAGCTTGGAATCAAAATTCAATGATATACCTACCAATACTTTGAAGGCACAAATCTCGCGAAAAAAGCATCATACTACAGTGCAAGTTCTATTTTAGCTTTGTGCACTAGCAGAAAGCTTAAAATAAGGAGCTCTACTTTGTACATTCATTGTTTCAGCAGATTAGTGCCTTTAAAATCGCGAGTAGGTGCACAAGCAGGCCATTGTGCCAGCTATGTTTGGATTCCGAGATGTGTCACCTTAATTAGCATATTTTCCTGACAAATGGAAAAATGCTAAGGTTGTTCCAATTTTAAAACCAGGAAGATAGCTCTACAGAGAATTCAAAATCAAATTTTGAAAATGATTCTGAAGCTTCCATCCTGGTATAGTACCAATGAGTTACATAGAATATCCAATGTTGAAACATTGGAACAAATGTCAAATAAAATAATTAATAATTTTAGGCAAAAATCGTTACAATCTTCTATTGCCACGATTAATGCGTTATATGTTTAGGTTAAGTTAGGTTAAGTGAATTAAAAACTTTTTTTTTCTCTTATAAGCAGGTGTAATCAACTCACCTGTAAAAAATCTGAACTGCTACGGCAAATGAAATGTAATATGTAGTTAACAAAATGTTAATAAAATCTTAAATTTGTTTTACCAAATTAGGATGATAGTGTTGTCTAATAACACAGAACACCTAGATTTAAGAAATGAATGTAATGTTTGGAATGATACTAATAAAGAAATTAAAAAAAGTGGTATTATTTAAAACAAAGCCGTGACCTGATTTCGCGCAATACTTTTTTGGGTAAAACTCAATAAATATGCTAATATTTGATAAGATTTCATAGAAGAAACATATTTTTAGCAAGTAGTACCATGGAATATTGCATAACAAATGAAACATTTTCAATATAGAAATCGCTTTTGTTTTTGTCCTACAGTCTTAAACCTAATTTGCTGCTGGAAAAAAATCGCTAAAGAAATTTTTCGTCGATTCCTTGCAGAAATTTTCTACAGCGACTTCCGTTTGAACTGACATTTCTGCGTACTGCGATCAGAAAAAAAGCGCTTCCTTGATCGATTCCTTGCAGGAATTCCCCATGCATCAAGATAGGCCCAGAAATTACTTGTCAGCAGCGAATCAGGCTTTAGCACGGACGCTAAGGAAATTAGAAAAATGGCGTCTACTTAGACGGGCCTCCACTGAGTATTTTTTAACGCCGCAAAAAAATGTCTTATTTGCTTTTATTTGTGATTCAAACTTATTCTAAATGAAAGAAGCCTCAAACGGCATAAAAAGTTGCTGCAATATTAATCTGCTTTTCCATACACCTATAAAAAATGTTGTATGAAATGCGCGGAATTAGGGATCTTTTTCGCCTAATGACAATAATTGTGGTTAATGTATCAGAAGGCCGACTCCAAAGGCACGTTCCCCGCCATTTGGAAGATTTGTGCACTTTATATAAGGTACCGTGGGGTAAGTGGATACAGAAAAATCAATAATTAACTTCATTGTTATGTACAGCTAACGTGAATAAGGTAAATCAATTTTTTTCTGTGGATAACAAATGAGGGACTATTATACTTCAAATCGTCATTTATTTTTATTTTTCTGATTGCTATGTATTGAGTATGAGAGACTTAAAAATTTGCGCCAAATGATCCACTTGTTCCACCATGATGGGGTAAGTGGATCACCAATTAAAAAAACCTGTTCTCGAAACAAATGTGGTGTGATTATCTATATAAATAAAAATGGAGTGGTGTTTGTATGTCACGAAATGGCTCGAGAACGGGTCAACGGATTGACGCAAGGTTTTCACTGTTGCAATCCACAAGGGATGCGACGTGTTTGTGCGAGGAAAAAGTTTTGAAAAGTCTCCAGAATGATCAGGAAAACGGGAGAAGACTAAAATCTTATTTTGTATAGGGGATTTCTTGACGTTTTCCAACAGCCTACTTGATGGCAAGACGAAGTTTGCCGGGACCACTAGTCTATCTAAATAAAAATGGAATGGTGTTTGTATGTCACGAAATAGCTCACGAATGGGGCAACGGATTTGGATGATTCTTTCTCCATTTTGTTCGTCAAGGGTTCCGACGTGTTTGTGTGTATAAAAGTTCTAGGATGTTCACCGGGAAAGTAGGAAAAACGGGACTGAACGGAGCTGTCATTTTGTATGGGACGATTCAAAGCGATTTTCAACAGCCTACTTGATGGCAAAACGAAGTTTGCCGGGACCACTAGTGTATAATAAAAATGATATTACTCTCGTTCTTGTTATTAGTGCTAGTAATGTTACATTATAATACTTTAAAATTAAAAATAGTTCCTTTATTTAATCAAAATATAATAAAAAGTATGTATATATTAGTTCATACTAAATCTAACAAAAAAAAAAACATTGACTCTAGAAAAATTTGGAGAAAATTCATCCATTTATACGCATAAGTTATAAAGAAGTATTGTTGGATTATTCCTAACGATATTTTCTAAAAACACTCTTAGTTTAAAAACATTAGTTACTTTTACTCTGGAATAACAAACTGAAATACTTCTATTTTATTTATGAACATATGTGTATCATCTGTCTAGAACAATTTATATGGTCAAATAAGGTACGATACTATGCGTTCAATTGGAAAATTAGTATATTTTGCTCTTTTACAACTCAACTTAGATAAAACACGAAAAGCTTCGTGTACATTTTGATATTATTATTCTTTTACATTTTTTTTTATGCCAGAAAGGTTAAAAAAACTTTTAGGTGGATTAATTCAAATTTTCTATGGTCAATTTGACAAATTCAAGCTGGGAATGGAAGAAAACAAAGGAAAACATTTGCGGATATTAAAGCTTAATAAAATTCTCGTAAGCAGTCTGCCAATAAATGATAATAATTCTTGATCCACTTACCCCACCCCATTAAAAAGTAGGGGTAAGTGTACCATGTCCAATATATTTGTATTTATTTATAAAAATCACATATTTTTCATTGTGATTCATTCAATTAGAACTGAAGTGCTCACCATGTGTCGAAAAAAATTATAGAATTCGATTTAAGACAGAGATACAATGGATTTTTGATTGATGGAAAACAATGTTGAAATAAATTACTTTTTGCAGCTAACAAATTTGCTTGTGTTAGTATACGTGTAGTACCAGTTTTGCAATAGTATCAGTGTGGGCATAAGAATATAACCTAAAACGAAGCAATGGTGCGAAAACATTACACATATTCAAGCATTTATGATTTATATTGACAAATGATCCACTTACCCCACTGATACACTTCCCCCACTGTACCTTATACTTATAAATTGCAGCTTGAGTAGCTCGGTTACTGGGGATATGTTTAATAGATGATTGCAAACCTTGTTTTTCGGATATTAAATACAACCAACAGAAGCTTGTGCAAACTTAATTCAGTATTTTTGTATTTTAATGCCTTTTGTTCCTCTACAAATCATCTGATGTATCTAGAACATTTACATTTTACATCTAAAGTTTGTGTCCGCACTATGCTCTGCCGTTTAATTTATTTAAAATGTAAAATTTCTGTGGACTAACTCGCAGTCGCCGTTTTCCTCAATCCTGAATTCAAACACTTTCCATAAATGTGTACAAATGTTCTGTGTCGCCAAAAGCGTATAATATCGCCGTCGGTTTTTTTTTTGTTTGCCAGCGGTCATACAGTAAAACATTAAACTCAAGGAATAATAAACATAAATCTCGGTATCCTTATGGCCTAATGATCCTAAAGACTGTCCTCACCCAGGGGAGGCAAATCGGGCGATCGTTTCCGTCCGGTTAATTCGTCGGCATCATCTAGCCGATCGAGGATGTCATCATCGTCTGAAATATCATCTACGTCTTCCAGTGAAGCGAACGATTGATTCTTCTTCTCGGGAGATTCGTTTCCAGCTGGGTTTTCATCCGAATCGTTTACTGGTGGCGTTTCTAGATCTGTATTGTTGGGTGTTTCAGATTTGGGTTCGTCTTTCTCAGATGGTTCGCTTGGTGGCGCTGCTTCTGATTCCTCATGCTTTTCGTCGGCTACTGGCTTCGAAGGTGCATTATCTTGGCTGTCTTGACTTAAACCTTGATCGGAATCCGAAACTTCCTGGCCTAAAATGTTGCTGAGAGTTTGCTTGAATTTGTCCATTTCTTCTTCCTCTTTATCGGATGTTTCAAACTCTGGCGTGGGCTCGTCTTCTTTTGTGCTAACAGTTTCTTTAGATTCCGTTGCGGAATCTACCTTCTCCGTCGTTTCTGGAATAGTAGAAGCAGTATCGTTGCTTAGAGCTGTTTCCTTCTCGGTTTCTGTCGCTTCAGGACTCGTACTGGCAACTTCCTTCATTTCAACGTCTTCGGTTGGAGGAGATTTGGATTCGGCCATCTCTACGTCTTCCGGGGAATCCACAGCTTTCATTTCCGCGTCTGCAGGTGGCTGATCAATCTGGTCAATTTTCATAGATTCTGAAGAGTCTGCATCCTCGGTTTCCATTTCAGCTACCGCAGAAGCGTCGGGTAACGGTTTATCTTCCTCAGCGGCGACTGGTGGTTCTGGTTGTTCTACAGAGGTGTCATTTTTAGGTTCACTACTACCGGTGTCGTCTTCATGCTTGTCACTCTGAAAACATTTGAATGAATTTAAAACAATCAATTAGTAACATCATTTATCAAATAAATAAACTGATTGAAACAATTATATGTAATACTTTTAAAAAGTGAAACAAATGTATATGTAGTACTTTTAAACGTTCTATGGCAAAGATGAAGACTTTTTTAAAGATACATTTGTTACACCACAGGAAATATTCGAGACTGATAGCGACCGATTAACTTAAAATAGGAACTTTAGAGACCTCATGCTTGAAAAAAGAGAGCACAAAAAAGTGCTCACAAAACACTTTAGCTGAGAAGCAGACTTTGTCCCAATTAGGACGTAACGCCAGAAAATAGAAGTACTCGTATTTGTATACGTATTGATGTGGGAATTTTAAAAAGATACGTTCAGAAATTACTCCAGAAATTCCTTTCGGAAATCCTCCAGCAATTTGCCAGGTAGATTCCTTCCAGATTTCCTCCAGAAAATAGTCAGCAATTTAACAAGGAAAGACCTCAAAGATTTTTTACAGGAGTTCTTCCAGGGATGTCCCCAGGGAACTGTTAGTAAAATTTTCCAGAACTGATTGGAAAAATAGCCGGAAATGTTCCAGGAGATATTTCTAAAGAAAATTGTAAGGTAATCTTTGATTAAACTTCTGAAGAAATTATGATGAACGCCTGCAAGAATTTTTAGACTTGGAGGATCTTTTGGGGAAATTGCTAAGGGTTCGATCACAAATTTCATAACGCCAAAAATGAACATTTTTGAAACATTTTGTATGAGTTGTAACATTTTGAGGACACCCACCCATCCCCTTCAGCGTTATGACATTTGTGAACAGGCCCTAAAATTATTAGTAAAAATATTATCAATTGAGTTCCAGGATAATATTCTGCAAAATTTTCTAATTATTCGCCAACAAATACCATCAGTGTACCAGTATCCGCTCATGCCCCTATTTCCGCTCACTAGTGTAAAAATCGATTTTTCGAGTCAAAAACCAACATTTTTCGCACGGATATATTCTAGCAATACTAACAACTTTTAAATGAAGTCGTCTGACATTATTTTCATTTGATAAAATATTTCTTTATATTGAAAACACAAGACCTCGTGAGCGGTTATTGGACCACTAGGTATTTTTATGTGTTCCAATAACCGCTCATGCAGAAAATCAAATAAAATTTTAAAGAAATGTCGATTTTAGTATACAGCTTTCTTTATTGCAGTAGTAGCTATGGTTTGATCATAAAAAATATCATTTCATTTTTCATTTTGCAGCGTTTGGTGGGGCAATGAGAGCGCAAGTCAGTCCAAAGCCGGGGTAAGGGATAGGTAATGGCCGTAATAGTCTATGCGGACCACTTGAACACCATCGGAAAGGATAAGAAGGGTTGGGGTAGGGTATAGGGAATGAAGAAGACTTGACACAGTAATGCGATTAATGCTGCAAAATGTAAATGTGCTGAAAGCAATTTAATTTGAGTTTTGAAGTTTGATTTGACTTATTAAAATTCCAAATAGATCGGCCATTGTACAAGTAAGAAAGAATATGCTGATCGCTTTCTAGAAATTTTATAAACAACAAAATAATAACAATATGAGAGTGATGCTAAGGGCTGCTGATGGCACAATGCGACGCTTTAGGAGATTTTGATACTGAATGAACATTACTATACAGAGCGCAATTTAATCGATAATGATAACTTTACAAACTTTATCTGTTTTTACACTGATTGACGATGCTGATTTATATAAAAATATTTAAAAAATATTTGATATTAGTTCATTTGTTTGTGTGATCTAGGTGTTAATAATGGAAAAATTTTACATATCCTTGATGAAATACTTCCCTGACCAGAAATATTATATTTTGAGCGCCCTTTTCGAAGCTATTCTATCCAGGTATCCATGTACTGCTTTCAATCCTGAAATTATTCTTATTGTGCATGCTCATGCATTATATTAGTGATGCTCATAATCATGCAACAGATAAGAAGGAGAGAAAAAGAGAATATAGGAACAGTGATTAGTAATGAGTTAATTATGTAGTTTTGTTAGAATTATAAACAATTAAACAGCAGTAATGAAAATAAAAAATAACTTATAAAATTACTTTGCAGCATAGCTGAGCCTTTCGGAACGTAAGACCGATGTATAAAAATAATTTGTTTCGAAATTGTCCGCGTGGTCTTCTAGTGCCCCTATTAGATCAGAATCAGTCATAGACATACATATCGAATGCTCGCCATGACCCTATGACCAACATTTGTATATGTATAGACTTAGCTGATGTGGCTTTTCGAATAGGTAGTTTTTTCACTCATTGATTGTCTTCAAAACCTTGTCAAGTATAGAAAATTAATTTTATTTCATTTATTACTACATTGAAGCTACATTGTACTTATTAAGTATTAGGTATTATTTTATGTTTTTATCACTATTGATATTATCAAGGCCAGAATTCCCAGTGAGTGAAGAATTTTATAGTACTAGAACACCATAGAAGATCGCTTAACATTACCTAATCATGGAACGGCTTTTTGCTCTATTATTTTAGGTAGATGCTATTGATCTCCCTTTGCTCCTATCCGCAACCCGGTGCACGCGCCCTGTTGGTTTTCGAAAACCTCGTAGAAGATTACAAACCGTCAATGGCATTCCCAATTACTACCCCACATTGCACATTCAAGGGTCTGATTGTGCTCCTAACCCACCCTCAGTCTGTAATCTTCTCGCCAGTTTGAAATTATATTTTCCCGAAGTGAAAGTAATTTTGATGAGTGATAGCGTAGTGCAGCCCAACTGCATAGTACAGTAGTTTAACCAGAATCTTTAGGTCAGAAGATAAAATCTAAATTTTGTAATAAAAAGGTTGCCATTGCTTTGAAATTTACCCAACATCTAATCAAAACTACTAACAACAGCGATCAATTATCAAAATTCATCGCTCCCTGGAAAATATAATCCCAAGCCCAGGGGGTTTGATCATAAAAAATATCAGGATAAATAACGAAATTCGAAGTAACGCATGTTTTAGTAAATTCGTCCCGAAATCTGTTTAACGTGAGCGGAAATAGGAACACTTAGATGCAGTAACAAATGCAATTCAATATTTTTTTATGAAAGTTTTTCAAATTATTTTTATTTTGCCACTGATTACCTATACTTGGAGCTACATTGTGACATGAAAATAGTTTTGATCGATACAATATTTATTTTATAATAAACATTTAGACACATAGCTTCCCTTAAATGAGCGGAATCTGGAGCATTGATGGTAGTAAGATTTGAGGGAAAGCTATCTAAACCTGTTCATGTTACATCAGGAGTTCCCCAAGGTTCACATTTAGGCCCATTGTTATTCATATTGTTTGTTAATGATATTTCATATGTGATAAAACATGTTAAAATTCTTATTTATACTGACGATATGAAACTTTTTATGGAAATCAATAGCAAAAAAGAGAGCGACATTTATCTGAATGAAATAAGTATGTTCAATCACGATAAGTATTATGAACTGCTTAGGGACCCTAATAACCCGTAAAGGTTAACGCGCAGCAAGACTATGCTAAAGCTCATGTGGTCGAATCCCATCGATATTTTCGTTTTACTTTTTCCTCCTTGCCACACGATATAGGGCTATGATCCACCATAAGGTTGAGCTCGATTTAATTAAACATTCTTATTTTGGTAAAATTAGTAACCATATGATATTATTGCTGTGTGCGTTTGAAATGCAAATATCAAATGCGGGAACACCAAATGCGGTAAGATTTTTTACAAGAAATGCGATGTCAAAGATAGATTTTTCTTGCTAGGACGGCGATGATTTTTATAATCGTTGCTAGGTGTCCTTTGATTGTTTTGTGTTACCGCATTTGGAGGACGATTAGTCAAGATTTGCATCTCAAATGCAAACAGCAATATTACTTCAATGGGGACGGACCTGGTGTAGTGGTTAGAACACACGCCTCTCACGCCGAGGACCTGGGATCGAATCCCATCCCCGAGATAGTCACTAAAAATTTCAGTGACGACTTCCTTCGGAAGGGAAGTAAAGCCGTTGGTCCCGAGATGAACTAGCCCAGGGCTAAAAATCTCGTTAATAAAGATAGAAAAAAAAAAAAAAAATATTACTTCAAACTACAATCATTAAATGTTTTGAAAAGTGAAAAATGAAAAAAATCACTGATTGAACTTTAGCACTTTACTTTAACAAAAGAAAAAAAAAATCTGTTGGTCAAACCACACTTTTTTATAAGTTTCACTAGTGATCCAGAAAGTTTAACAAAATTCAAAAACATTGCAAGAACTGATAACCCCGCAAGATGATTTCAAAAACTATCGGCATTATTCGCATTTTCAAGAAATTGAAGCGTGCCTACGAATAACAGCGAGAGATTTTATTTTTAGCGTTAGGAGAGTCAAATTGGGCATCTAAGAGAGCCGAAGGAGATGTAGGGTTGCGAAGGAGAATATGGGGTCGTCACGGACTTTGGTTTCAGGTTGGCCGATTGCGATGTAGAATCGTTACTCGTTCTGTTCCAACTACAAGTTGACGCGCCCAGTCTAGTGTGTTGGGAGTCATGGGATCGAAGCCCACCAGAACGATTCTATTATGTTTGACAATTTTACATCTCAATTTGCCCAAATTGACTTGTGTCTATGACCTACAGGTTTTTTTTTTCAAAACATCGTCGGCGGGTTTAATCCGTAATAGGCATGACAACCCTAGTTGCTTTGTAACTTTCGATAAACCCCACTGCCGAAGTGAATCAAAATTGCCAAGAATAGGATCCGGCTCCCTATAATTGCACCATTTTTTCACAAGCCCTCAAAAATCTCTTCTATTTTTAGAATCTGTATCAATATTGTGAGGACGTAATGCCAAGAAGAAGTGGTTAGAGTCAGCGGCTACAAAGCAAAGCCATGCTGAAGATGTCTGATTCCCGGTCGGTCCAGGATCTTTTCATAATGGAAATTTCCTTGACTTCCCTGAGCATAGGGTATCATCGTACCTGCCACACGAGATAGGAATGCGAAAATGGCAACTTAGGCAAAGAGAGCTATCAGTTAATAGCTGTGGAAGTGCTCATAAGAACACTACGCTAAGTGGCTGGCTCTGTCCCAGTGGGGACGTAATGTCAAGAAGAAGAAGAAGAATAAGAAGCAGATGAGTTCTGCAAATGATGTAATGTAATCACCGTAAACGATTCCCATGTTAAAAATTGTATAAGTATCTTCAATATAGCTACATTAACGAATTACTATTAAGAATAAAACATTTCCTTAGGAAATTGCCTACCATTAGGCGTATTCTGCAATTTAAAATGTTTTTGATTTTATAACTCATAGAGTAAATGACTTGTAAAAATGTAGTCTCCATATTGGATTTCAGAGTCAACTAATTTAGGTAGTTTGCTACGGTATTTCAAATAGGGGTAGTCGGGGTCAATGGGGTGGAATGAGCAATCCTTGAAAGCTGCATAAATTCTTGAAATTTCATCTGAAATAATATGTGAAAACTCCAAAGCTGACAAGGAAATGAAGCAATAAGCATGCTGAAGGATGGATATCTAGTGATCATGATAAAACAAATGATGCATCGTGGTTGTTCTTTATCATGCGATCATAGCAACAACGATAAACCCTTAGTCGTCAAGCCATCACAACAAACTACGCTCCGCGAAAAATGAATCGCTCGGCCTGTGAGCTGGCGATCAATTGTTCGCGAATCAAAGTCATAACTTTGGAGGATTTTTCTGATTGCACTCAACGATTCGTCTTCTACCTTGTCGTTTTTAATCAGAAAGTCAATCGTGCATGGTATGTGAGAAAGTTTATCCGTGAATTTTGAATTGATTCGCATCAATCGCAACATGTTACAATATCCGATAAACCCTTTTGTCCTACGACAAACAGTTCATCGGATGCTTCATATATCTATGATTAGCGCGTTTGTTGAGGTGTTGAAATCATGTTGCTGCAAGAGCGACGGCCCTCTTGGACCATTCAAATACTGTGTTGTTTGTCGTTAGAGCTGATTTTTTTCCATCCTTGAGCATGCTATAAGTCAGTGTTATAAACTCAGACAAAAAGAAATAAAAGAAGTTCGAAAAAACTGCTTATATCGATGCAGATATATGATGTTTGACTGTTAGAATTTTTTTTAAGTATCTAATCTTTTTGCACAGAAAGCTTATATACTAATACCATTCAAGTGTGATGAAAAAATATTAGAATTTTTAGATTATATGAGCTAATTTCAAAAAAAATAATCGGTAAAAAATAGACTCGAAAAATGACAAATTTTAAAAAAAGGACTTATTCATTCGTGAACTTTATACGACATAACGGAAATCATACAGATTTACACACTAAACACACTACGGTGAATTTCACCGTAATCTCAACAGCTGAACAATTCGGTGAAATAAAACACCGTATTTCATCGGAATTTAACGGATTACGGTGAATTTTTACCGAATACTGTAAAAATTTACCGTACTCCGTTAATTTATTTCACCGAACTGTTCAGCTGTTCAGATTTCACAGGAATCCGTAAAATAATTTAAGTGTGTAGTGTATTGATCTATAAATTGTTGGAAATCTTGCAAAAATCCGAAGATTCCATAATGTTTCCAGCACTTTTATCGACTTTTTCCCTTCAATTTAGCATACTTTGAACCCTCAGTAAGTCGATACCTGCCTTACTCGATGTTCCCTAATTTTTTTTTGTATGGTATTCAGTTGGAACAGTAGAAGCATTAACCTAAGAATGCTAATGTCGCTACTGTTTGTGTTACTAACATCTAGTTTGCCACGCGCTGACAGCTTGAGTACCGGTCCTCAAAGTGTCAAATAAATATTAAAATCATCCACTACAACATGGCATCGAACAAACAATGAAAAGATACAGTTAAAGGTGATAATAAACTAATTCAGTTTTGTGAGAACAGCGCCATTAGCGTTCTACTACTAATATTTCTATTGTTGGAACTGTCTGACAGCTTTATTTGTCAAGGTTGAACCCTCGGACTGGCTCTCGTCAAGTTTTCCCTCTACCAGGACCAATACTCAGACGGACTAGGCTATGGTGCCCACATGAACACTGTTTTTTTTATTAGTATTGTGACGTGGTAGTTTTTGAAAAATACCCATATTCCCTTGCTTCTGAGAAAAGGAAGCATTGTGAAAATCAGCAGCTCCATCAGAATTTGTCTGAAATAGTAGTGTAGTCTTTTACGTAAGATTAGGGCCTTAAATGTCAATTGTCGTCAAGTCTTAATAAAATTAGGCTTTTTAGTAGTAGTTCAAGTTAATTTCATTTTTTGTTGTTAAAAGTATTTATTGGTCATTATGTTCATATATCCTTAAAGAAAAAAGTCACTTTCAATTTCTCGAAACTAGCAAGTGTACCCTACCGATCGATCTCAGCGTCTTACTTTCATTTTTATAGTGAATATTTAAGAGTTAAGTTACCTTAGGCTTCTATTACAGTCTCCTACAAGATTCACTTTTCGGTGGCTTGTAATTTTGCGAAAATGAAACTGGAATTAGATTATTTATACTATTGTTACAAAAAAGGTATTTCTTTTTATGGCAATGAAAAAACCATATTAAAATAAGATTGTCGCCACTTATTTCTACTCAGTGAATCTACTAGTCATTTCCCTCAGAGTAATATTCCCTACGTCGTATATGATAACGATGTGTCTAGCTAGCTAACAGTAAGAGTGGCTACGGATCATTCTGGTTAGCAAAAGGCTAACTGATGGTCACCAATAGTATTAATGTTCACTTCGAATAGATTAATTATTTGAAATGGGCATCAATTCTATCAATAACGCAGAATGTCCGTTGGATCACATCCGAGATATTATTGCGTCTATGCCATATGAATTATGACGCGGCTTCAAGCAAAAAATGCCAAAATGTGATACCACAACTACAGGTTACGCTAGGGTGACCAGACGTCCCGCGTTTCGCGGGACAACGCAATTTTCAATATGATTTTACTGCGTCAAATTTAATTGTTTGACTAAACTAAGCAATTAGATCATGATTTAGACCCAAAATGTTTGTAAAATACATATCCAATACGAATAATGTTTAATTGGGAACGAGATCTGACAGGGTGTCCCGCGTTTCGCGGGACATATATGGTCGCTTTAGGTTACGCCTTTGGTTTCCATCATATGGGCTAATGGATTATGCCCTCCAATCGCGGCAAGGTCGCATAACCAACATATTAAAATTTTGTTAAATGGCGTCCTTACGGTAGATATTCCTGAAGGAACTTCATAAGTAATCCCTGATTGAATTTATTTAGGTTCCAAACAAACTACCTGAATTAATTCGTGAAAAATTTTGGAATCCATGTGAAAATGGCTTTGGGCTGGTAGATAGTATATATTTTATTTTTATTAAATACCAATGAAAGAAAAAACAAATGGAAGTAAATTAATGCCGACACTTGGAGTGACGAACCATTCATGTATCGTACGGCAAGGCAAGTACGATGATACGCAATGTCCAGGGAAGTCAAAGAAATTTCCGCGAAAAAATCCTGGACCGACCGGGAATCGAACCCAGACGCCTTCAGCATGACTTTGCTTTGTAGCCGCGGACTCTAACCACTCGGCTAAGGAAGGCTCCCAATGTGGATTGATCTTCTGAATCTTCTGATCTTCTAAAGAACCAACTGGAGTAATCGGTGGAAGCATAAGTGGAAAATGATCTGGAGAAAATCCTGAAATAACCCCTTTCTACGTGTAATTCTTGTGGTTGTTGTTGTTGTCGTTTAAGAGGGACTTTAATCAGAAGGTTATTCGTCCCTCAATTCTTGTGGGAATACTGGAAGTAGTAGCATTGGAGTGCTCATGAATTTCCTGGAGCAAATTCATAAGAAATTTCTCTATGCCAACCAGTGGCGATTCCCTAACCTCAAATCTACCTGTTCTACGTATAGAAATGTTTCAATTTTCACGACAAATGCGTATCTACTTAGTAGAGAATGGTTTAAATAGTCAATTTCAATCATTTATCTTTTGAATTAGATAGTAAATTTGTTAAAATATCAATTTCTAGTAATGTAGAACAGGTAGAAAGTGAGGTTACGCGTCGCCCCTGATGCCAACCCTTAAAAACCGCTGGAAGAATTTCTGGACCAATCCCTGAAGAATTGGTTGGAGAATCTCTAGAGGAATTTCCGGAGAAGAGCCTGAAAATTTCCCAGAAAAAATCTCTGGAGAAATCTGTCATTATCATCAAGGTACCTCAGAGGAAATACCGGAAAACCCGTAGAATAGTCGCGTAAGTGTCTCGGAAAGTTTCGCTGGAGTTACTATAGCTTTGCATCAAGATTTAGTGCAAGAACGCAAAAGAAAAAAAATGTACCGTAAAATGGGGTGTTAAGGACTCGTGGGGTTTTAAGGGATTGAACTTCTCCATCAAGTTTGACAAGTCATAAAAACGTAGAAAGTCGATATATCAGTCATCTGAAATGCTTGATTTGTTCGGAGGATTGTGAGCTGCATTATGCGATAGGGGATGTCTATTAAAATAAAGTATTTTGGAGTCTAGCTATTGAAAACGATTCAAAACATTTTTGTTCGAATTTTTTTTTGGCAAAATACATTTAACTACAAAATTATGAAATAATGTTAGGAAAAATATGTGAGTAACTTAGAACATAAGTATATTTAATTAAGCTTACAACGCAGACAAACATTTTTGAAAATTTTATCTAGATTTCGACTTTTAATATTTCTTATGGAGAAAGTCTCTTTTTGATAATAAGTGGGGTGTTAAGGGATTATCGGTTCTACTTTTTCCAAGTAACTAAACTCATTCGATTTATACCGAAATATATTCCAATATACTTTTGGCTTGTTCCGTGAAGTAAAACTGCATTGTAAAATTTAAGGGGTCTATTAAGTTTGTTACTGAATATCACCAAAATGTCTAATCTAGACAATCGGTAAAACAGGTAGGAAAATCTTGATAACAACGTACTATATATGTGGGACTTTTCTTGAAAAACTTGTTCAATCACACTGGTAGAATGTTTGAAAAATTCGAATGATTCTTTTATTTGGAAATGGTTTTGAAGCTATTGATCCTTCTAGTGGTAATCCTATGAAGTGGTAAACAATAATAATATTTTGTAATTTCTAAGAGTCTATAAATGAAGAATTGTGCGAAGAGTGAAACCAAATCTACCTATCGAACTGTCAAACCGTCTACCTATCGGGCAGACCAGCAAAACAAATAAGGGCTATTTTCGAAGACGAAGAAGAACAATCATTCAAAGAAGCCTCTTCACGCAACTCTCTGTATATAGACTCTGTCGATTCTGAGCTCTTTTTGAGAAACTTCGCGGCCTCGTCGGGCACTAAACGCATTGTGTTAGGGGCAGTGGGGGCAATATGACCATACGGGGCAATATGAGCCACCCTTAAATTGACCTTACTAACAAGTTTAATTGTCTCCCGGCTATATGATCTTTTAGATAATGCTTCGAATATACTTCACAGTGAAAACCGTGTCAAAATTTGTTACTGAAGTGCTAATATTTCTGAAAATGTATTTTTTTCCTCGAACCTTGAAATTGTTATAATATATGGAGTTCAGAAATAAGCTTTTAATCCATATCAGCCTTTTTTACGAGCAAAAAGTATGGTGCAATCGTTACTCCCACTATTACTGAACATTTTCTGAGCATGTTCAAATCTGATCTAAACCGCATTTACAATAAAACGTGATTTTTTAAAAGCTTCTCGCTACGGGGCAATATGGTCATACCTGATCGAAACAACATGATCAGTTTTATTTTTGTAACATAACCTCAAAATTCAGTTATCAAAGACATAAACACATCAGTTTCATTACGGTCAAATCATGGTGCGGTTCTACAAGCGGCGGTCAGAGCGGAATAATTGGCCACAAAGCAACCTGAATGCGGCCATCGAAGCTGTTAAAAACGGAACACCGATTCGTCGCGCTTCCGCCGTCTACCAAATTCCGAGAGCAACGTTGAAACGCTATGTAAACAGTGTACGCCCGCCACAGATCCAGAAACTTGGAGGATTTTCCTGTGTGTTTACGGAAGCGCAAGAATCGGAGCTACTGGACTACATATTGTTCATAGAACAAAGCTTCTATGGAATCACCATCAAGGAAATCCGAAAATTGGCCTTCGATTTAGCTGAAAAAAATGGCATCAATCATCCATTCAACAAAAAAAATAAGGTTGCCGGAAACGATTGGCTGACTGGTTTCCGTAAGCGCCACCCGCAAATCTCCCTTCGGTCGCCTGAAGCAACCTCAGCAGCCAGGGCACAAGGATTTAACCGTGTAGCTGTGGACAAGTTTTTCGATCTCTATGAAACAATCACCCGTTCGAAGAACATTCCGGATCACAGAATTTATAACGTGGATGAAACTTCCATCGTTCCGGTAAATGATTAAATTTGATTGTGAGTAAGCAGGAGATTACCTACTAATAATTTCCATTTATAGGTCCAGTCCAAGCGATCCAAAGTGCTTGCATTACGGGGAAGGAGGCAAGTCGGCTGTTTGACTTCAGCTGAACGAGGAGTGTTAAGTACCGCTTGTATTTGTATGTCCGCTACCGGACACTTCATCCCCCCATTTGTAATCTTCCCACGAGTTCGGATGACGGACAGATTGAAGCAAGGCGCACCTTCTGGAACCGTTTTCGCGTGCAATCCCAGCGGCTGGATGACTTCAGAAGGTTTCAACAAATGGTTTGAACACTTTATCAGGCACACAAAACCATCGATGGAGGATCCAGTTCTGCTAATACTCGATGGCCACAGCAGCCACACAAAGAATCTCGAGTTTGTCGATCGGGCGAGAGAGTGCAGTGTCCACGTACTTAGCTTGCCGCCACATTGTAGCCACAAGTTACAGCCCCTGGACGTGAGCTTTATGGGACCGTTTAAAACGTATTTTTCCCAAGCCATTGAAAGCTACCTCAAAGATAGACCAGGAGAAGTTGTGACATTGAATGAGATGAGCTCCCTATTATCCACTGCGTACCACCGTTCGGCAAGAGCAGAAGTAGCGATTAACGGATTCCGCAAGACTGGAATTGTCCCGTTCAACAGATTCGCATTCGCTGATAGTGATTTTGCTCCATCAATTGTTACTGACATAGCATTGTCGGATGCATTAGCTTGTGCTGCAGTAGATCCAGCAGAAGAAGCACCTTCCATCGAGACAGATCCCGGGAGTAGATTGCCGAGCGAGGCTATCGCTACGACATCCAAGAGGGACACGGCATTTTCTAGTTTTCCAGATTCTGATGATGAAGGCCCATTTTACGGGTTTGGTCCACAAGTGCCCGGAACAGCTTCCACTACCAAGAGCAAGGTACAGAAGACAGGACCACAGAAAAACGACCAAACAAAGACCACTTGTGAAACCGAAGATTTAGTGTTACCGCTTGCGACGGTATCAGGCTTGACCGAGACTAAGGAAGGTTGTTTCAGCGTTTCTCCCTTCTCAATTCGGCCGTTACCAAAATCAAGTCGCAGGAAGACAATGTCCACGAGAAAAACGGAAAAAGCCTCCATCCTCACATTGAGTCCGGATCGAGAAGTGCTTAAGGCATTGCACGCCAACAAAGAAATCAAGCAAATCCGAAAAATTAAGCGAAGCTCTAAGATTCAGTCCGACAAAGGAGGAAAGCGAAGGAAGCAAAACGATGAGAATGTTCCCCAGGACACTCTTTGTTGCTTATGTGGGGATCAGTTTAGCTCGTCCTTTGAGGGCGAAGGGTGGAACCAATGCCATCGTTGCCATTCTTGGGTCCTTGGCTGCGATGGAAATATTTGCCCATGTTGATGCAAACGTTGCGTTTTATCATTGAATATTTTGTAATATCGTCATTTTTTTGTTATGATTTATACCAAAATGAATTAATTTGTATAAAATACAATGAGCTGTTGTAAAAGTATTGAATTTTGTATATTCTTCTCTCTCCCGACCCATTTTTGACAAAAGAACAGGTTTTTAGAAGGGTGGCCCATATTGCCCCGTATAGTGGCTCATATTGCCCCGTACAGCCGGGAATCACATGAAAATGTATTACTATGAAAAATGTTTTCCAGCCATACCCCTAATTGTTTTTTTCGTTACTTCTCAACGCAATATGAAAGGGAAGACTTCAAAGCATAAGTCAACTACATTTTTGTTCCGCTTTTTTAATATTTTCTATGCTTTCAACCACGATTTTCTTAGGTGGCCCATATTGCCCCGATTACCCCTATAGAGTGAGCGTTAGATTTCCGCTCTATACTGGAACATTTTCTTCTTTAGTATTTTGCCACTGGGTATTGCATGCAAATATCTTGTTTAGTGTAGTGTTTTATTTACAGGGCAAATTGGCCATTTACCCTATTAAAACTAAAAGCTTGTTGAAACTATCCTTATATTATAGATTGTTTATGAAGTTGCTCTGCATAGCTTATAGGATTCGCAAACTGCAAATATATAGGTTATGATCTTGTTGCATTTAAGTATAAACATAATTTGAAGACAATTTTTCGATGTATTGAAAGTTTCCAAATAGGATCAATAACTATGAAAAATTTAGCAGTTAAAATAAAACGGTTTGCAATTGCAGGAGTGAATGAATGAATTTTCTTTATTAAAGAGACTTTCAGCCCTTGGCTGGTTCGTCTCTAATTGCAGGAGTTCCAAGTTCAATAATATTGATTTATTATCTGATTAAGGTTGTACATAACTTATGAAATTGAATGAAAGCATCAAAGTTATTGAATTAAAAAAATATGTTTTGTTGTTGACAGAATATGGTTTTATTTTCGAAACTCAAATTCTTTAACACCCCATTTTGCAATTCTGTATCATCAAAACTTTGTGGAAGCAAATCTCGAGTTTAAGTGAACCGATGAAGCTGAAAATTTATCGGGTTGTGCACTACACATATAGAATCATAGTGATACATTTTTCGCATCGATATATGGAGTGGTTCTTGAGAATTGCTTTTTAACATGGATAGGGTGATTATGATGACGTCCCGTGCGGCCTTAACACGCCGAGAGAATGGTAGGGCTGTCCTTTGTTCAATTATTATTAACATACTAGAAGTTGCTTAAAATTCGAGTCGATTTTTTTTTCATTCCTTAACACCCTAATTTACGGTATTTAAAGACCATTTTGATTAAAAAAGAGACTTTGGAGAACTCCCATTGACCAAGAGACATTTTAGAGGCTTGCGGACCAAATCTCTAAAACTAAGACCTGCTCCCAGCTCTGAAAATTGCTAATTTCGAACGTCCATGGAAATCATGATGCGTTACCTTAGTTTCTCCTTCAGCATTTCCCTCAGTGACTGCTTTCCCTTCTTCGACTGCCGGTTGCTGTTCTTCTTGCTGCTGCTTCGGCGATACCTCTTCTTGTTCCGCTTCATCCTTCGCTACTTCCGGTTCGCTTTCTTTCGTGACATCCTCATTAACTTCCTTTGCTTCGCTTTCGTTCGCCGTATCCGATTCTGCCTTCTGGCCGTCCTCGCCATTCTCGTTCGGTATCTTTTTCGGCCTTCCCCTCGGACGTGGTTTTCCATTTTCTGGCGTACTGGGCGAAGTACCGTTCTGTGGCTTAGGACCTCGTTTCTTGGCCGTTTTCACCTCATAATCCTCATCTTCATCAGACTTATCTTTCGCACTGTTGTCGTCATCTGAAAAGTCCAACTTGTCCACGTATTTGATACTGGGCGAATCAGAAAACTGCACCTTCTTCTTCGTCGAGTTTGGACTTTCGGTTCGATCGGTAATCAGAATACTTTTCCGTTTACTAATGGAACTGTTCATACTGGTGTTTTGTAGCTCTACTACATCCTCTTCGTCCAGCCCGATAAATTCCTCTTTTTTGGGCTTTCGTATCTGTCGGTTCGCCTTATCGTGAGCAATGGTTTTGTTCATAAAGGACGACAGATCGACGTGCTCTATTCGGACCGTCAGTGGACGAAGTTCCACGTTGAAAATTCGGTTCAGGTCATCCACGGACGGAGTGGCGGGAATCGATCGAGATGGCGAATGTGGCGCACCGTATTTTTTGCTTTTCAATTTCTTCTTCGGCCTAGTGAACAGCGGTAGTTTGATGAAGATTTTATCATTTTGCTTGGAAACTACAATTAGAAAAAAAAAGTTTCATTGATAAGAAGCCGGCCACAAACTCACGTGAATTATTATCAGAACAGAAACATAGTTGGGATTATATTGGAATAATATATAAAATATATAAATAGTAAATAGCTATAAAAAGTGTTTCTTTCAAATTTATGGAAACAAATTTAGGGAAATTACTGAATAAAGGTTTTTGTAAGGTGGTTTCCAATGTTAACGGGCTTTTTTTAAATTGAAAATATTGAAAAATTCACAATTTTCATCAACAATTTCTATTTTTTCAAATTAGTTATTAACAAATAAACACCGCTAGCGCATGACGGCTTACCACCCTACCTGCGCGGCACAATACCGTACCTGTGCCCGCCATGTGCATGTCCGAAAGAACTTGAAACTATTGAGAACCAGAGCAATATGTCCAAAGCCCTGATAAAGGTGTATGGTTGTGATGGCTATGACCGTGGTCATCATGTAAAAAACAAGCGGACAATGCTGTATCGTGTCAGCACCGAGGAGGCAGCCCCTCTAGCACGATGTAGGTAGATGTAGATGCGCAACCCTGGTTAGGTGGCCTATCGAAGACAATTCATCAACCAAGACAGGCAGAAGTAGAGCAAACGAATTGATTTTACGGCTACAGACCCGGCAACGAATAAAGGACAACGATTGGAAAGTTGGATCTTGGAACGTTTGAACTTTGAATGAACCCGCGCGTGTTGGGCTCCTGGCTCGTGAACTGCGGAATGTCGGCGTGAACGTGGCAGCTATCCAGGAAATACGCTGACCGTGAACCGGAGAACGCGAATTCCGAGCGGTGAACCCCATCGCCAACACTTCATTCAAGTAACACATCTACTACAGCGGTGGCGACAGAGTAGAACGTGGAGTTGGCTTCATAGTGATTGGGAAGCAGATGAAGCAAATTATTCGTTGGAAACCGGTAGGCGACCAAATCTGTGTGTTGAGAATGAAGAGCAAGTTCTTCAACTACAGCCTGATCAGCATATATGCGCCAACGAACAATAAGCCCGATGACATGAAGGATGAGCTCTATGAGAGCCTGGATAAGTCCTACGGAGAGTGCCCAAAACAAGACGTCAAGATAGTCATCGGCGACGCAAATGCGCAGATCGGGAAAGAAGATTTCTTCCGACCAGTAATTGGAACGGAAAGCGTAACGGAACCAATGATAATGGCCTGCGGCTAGTAACCTTCGCTGCTGCTAGAGGGATGGCAATCAGCAGTACCTACTTCGCACGAAAGAATATCCGCAAACACACCTGGGGACACCCGAGTGGCGATGCCTGCTCCCAAATAGACCACGTCAGGACCTTCCGAGGCCCTAACATCGACTCGGATCATTATCTCGTTGTAGCTAAAATTCGGGCGCGGTTATCCAGCGTCACGAGTTCCACAACAAACAGAACGCTGCGCTTCAATACACAACGCTTGGCGTCTGATGAGGTAGCTGCGCAGTACCGAAGAATCAACGTTGCTGGAGACGAAGCTGTGACAACAACGGCGCGGGAAGTGATCGGCACTGGTCAACGACGAAGACGAAACGACTGGTTCGATGAAGAGTGCCAGAGGGTGACAGACATGAAGAATGTCGCCAGAAGCCGTATGCTTGTGGGCGGTACCCGACAGAACAGAGAGCGGTACAGGGCAGCGAGAGCCGAAGAAAAGCGATTCCACCGCAGAAAGACAAGGCAGCACGAAGAAAGTGTGTTAGCTGATGCTCAAGAAAGCATGAACCGGAATGATATGCGGAGATTCTATGCAACGGCCAATGGTGCGCGGCACAATACCGTACCTGTGCCCACCATGTGCAATGATCGAGAAGGGAATTTGCTGACCGATAAAACGGCGGTGGCTGCCAGGTGGAAGGAGCATTTTCAGCAATTGTTGAACGGTGAAAATGGAAATGTAGCGAGGAACAGGATGGACATAGATGTTGACGATCAAGCTGTGTACCCACCGACCATAGGAGAGGTTAAAAAGGCTATCAGCGAGCTGAAGAACTGTAAGGCTGCTGGGAAGGACGAGATCCCGGTCGAGCTTCTCAAGCACGGAAGCGAGCAGCTTTACTAGTCGATCCACCGAGTACTTCTGAAGGTATGGGAGGACGAAGAATTGCCCACCGGCTGGTTGGATGGCCTCATCCGCCCTATCTACAAGAAAGGGCACAGACTGTAGTGTGCCAATTACAGAGGAATTACCCTGCTGAATTCGGCGTATAAAATTCTGTCGCGCATCCTATTTAACAGACTGAGACCGCTCGAGGAGTCTTTCGTCGGCGAATACCAAGCTGGTTTACGTGAGGGCCGTTCGACAACGGACCAGATGTTTAACTTGCGATTGATCCTAGACAAATTCCGGGAGCATAACTTGCAGACTCACCATCTGTTTATTGATTTCAAGGCGGCGTACGACTCAGTGAAAAGAAATGAGCTTTGGCAGATAATGTCTGAAAATGGTTTTCCGGCGAAACTAATTAGGCTGATACGTGCTACGCTGGATGGTTCGAAATCAAGTGTTCGTATCGCAGACGAGGTGTCAACCTCGTTCGTGACGTTAGACGGATTGAAGCAGGGAGACGCACTTTCGAATTTACTGTTCAACATTGCACTCGAGGGTGCTATTAGGAGATCTTGCGTGCAGAGAAATGGCACTATTATCACAAGGTTGCACATGCTACTTGGCTTTGCGGACGATATAGACCTAATTGGAATCGATCGCAGGTCAGTGGAAAAGACCTTCGTGCCTCTGAAAAGGGAGACTGCGAGGATAGGCCTGACCATTAATTTCACCAAAACGAAGTACATGGTTGCAGGTAGAGATAGAGACAGGCATGGTGGTGTAGGTGCTGAGGTAGTGTTTGATGGGGATGTGTTTGAAGTTGTTGAAGAATTTGTTTACCTTGGCACACTTGTGACATGTGACAACGACGTTTCCCGCGAAGTGAAAAAACGTGTTGCGGCTGCGAATAGGGCCTTTTACGGACTACGTGACCAGCTTAGGTCCCGCAGCTTGCAAACGGAAACAAAATTCGCCCTGTATAAAACATTGATTTTTCCGGTGGCTCTCTACGGGCACGAAGCGTGGATGTGAAAGAGTCAGACCGGAAAGCTCTCGGTGTTTTCGAGCGTAAAGTGCTGCGGACAATACTCGGTGGGAAACTCGAAAATGGTGTGTGGCGCAGACGCATGAATCACGAGTTGTATCAAGTGTACAAAGATGCGAATATTATCAAGCGTGTAAAATACGGCAGACTTCAGTGGGCTGGTCACTTAGTGCGAATGTCGGAAGAAAGGATTGCGAAAATAATATTCAGCAGGGAACCAGGTAGAGGTCGGCGGCTTCGGGGAAAACTACGAGGCAATGGCGTGACGCTACGCTGTAGCCATCAAGGAATCAATGTAGGTTAACAAATACTTATAGTACCTACAAGTTATTAGCTACATTTTTGTTTTATTATCAGGAAATCCCTCAAAAATGAAAACTCAGTGCATTTTTTCAAAAACCCAATTTCCAATAAGTTTTACCATAAGTTAAAATTGAAAATTGCAAATTTATGATTATCATCTTGTTTATCATATTGACTTAGAACTTACTTTTGCCTTTCGAACTGGGTGGCGATATTTTCTTCGCTCCGGTTGGGGTCAACTTGGTCAGCATAACCGGAAGCACAGACCCGTCCTCTAGCTTGGATTTTTTCGCCGGAGTATCGTCTCCACCTAAGGAACTGCGGGCACGTTTCTTTTTGTTCTTACAACCCTTCGGACCAATGCGACGTCCGCCACCACCGTCGTCGCAAATTTCCCCCAGGGTATCCAAATCGATCTTCCACAGTGCAATATTACATTCCTTTAATGTAGAATACTGTTTGCAGAAGCGTTGCGCATTGGCATAATTCCTGGCCATCTTTTCGTACTTGATGCTGGTTTCTAGCACATGCATACACGTGACACATGCTTTGATCGTATCGGTGTTCCCAAAGTCGATCGTCGTGCACTGCTTTATGAGATAGTCCACTACTCTGTCCACACCCGGTTCATTGACGGTGGTTTCGGATTTACACACGAAGCAGCTGTCGACGTCGAAATCGGCGGCATTTTCAATGGTCCGTTTGAAATCCTGAACCCGTGCAATGTTGAAATGACACTCGATGCAAATACGACATCCATCCTGGGGAAGCTGAAACAAAAGATAAAGAAATGATATCAAATGGGATTCTTTTTATAATTTAGTTTGAGGGGCTGGCAGCGACTGCGTGTCTGAAAATAAGGAAAATCAGATACCTCATGCCTGGAAAATAGAACAAAAAACGAGATTAAACAGGAACAAAACAACAAAACAAAAACAGACAGGACTTCTTAGCGAAACCTACCGGACATTTTTCTCATGGCGTAACAAGGCGTAGCATTAACATATGTCGTTTTCGTTTTCAGGAACTGGGTCGGTGATCAACACATAAACAAAACAACATCAAGCAAAGTGTAGTTCGGTCGAACCTGAATCGGGTTGGGGTTGAAACTGTGATCCAAAACGGGTTGCGCCAAAAACGAATTCGACGGATACATCCAAGCAAGCGAAAAACTTAATAAAACCTGGCAAAGCCCGTGCTATTTTGAATCTTAATAAGGGAAATCTTAGGGTAATATCTGACCTGATGACCTGTCAATGTACAAGCAGGTATCATCTTAAAAAGATATAAAAAAAATCCAATCCTCATCCAATTGTCAAGCTGGAAACGAAACTTCTGAGTATACACTCTGAAACAGCGGAGCATTGCTTTATCATAAAATGTCAACATTTGGAAAAGGGTTAATAGAGCCCTTGGACATTTAGCAGAGTAATTATTATAGACTGTATAAATTGAGTTGTACCCGGTTAGGCAGTGTGCAACATCAATCAATGTCTTTCACATCTCAATTGTTAAAGGATATTTGATGAGCACCAAATAAATTTTGGGTCATACCACAATATTCCTAACTGATGGAAGCAGTGGTTTAGAAGACACAGACGAAAATAAGAGACCGAATAATGACACAGTATTTCAAATAAGAAATGTACCCATAAGTCCTAAATTTTGGAAACCTTAGATTAAAGTTATCAAGCGAGTTCCATGTCAAGAGAGGGTATATTCTAGATAGTAGGACCCAGTACTATCCTACCCAATCCTCGTTACTGAGGAGTATTTCCAGTTCGTGCTGAAATTTGCGCATGTCCCATTCAAACAATACCGCGAAGTTTTTTTTTACGGTGGACAATGGTAGCCATATTTGCCGCCGATATTCTCATCAATATCCATCCGAATTCCTTTATGCAGTGGCCATTCACATCCGTGTTCTTTTTGATTCCGCCATCCGAGCAACTTTGTCTCCGTTTGCAATGTCAAGTGATAACTACGAAGAAAGCAAAGAAAACATTCAGAGGCCACAAATCTTACTCACCTTAATGTTGTAAATTTCTTCGATGGCTTTGGCGGTATTTGGATTGTCCACCAGAATTTGCCGAGGTTTCAGGCAAAATAAGCAGGTTTTGGTTCTGGCATCCATGGGAGTCGCCAACGGGAAACCGGTATCCGTAAGAAAAGGTAAATTAAAACCCGAAACTTCTTTCAACACTGGTGATGATAGACTTTATACACTTGATGCATTCTTTTCTTATCCCCAAAACAAAACACCCACAATCCGTCACTTTTTGCACTATTTATCACCACCGTAAGTATCGATAACCGGCCGCCGGATCTTTAAAGCACCGCAATCGTAAGTTTTCGCGCAATTTTACCGTTTCAACTCCGGAGTCTAACCAGAATGCTCTTGAAAATGTTTTTCACCGCGAGTCCGCTTCGCTTTCTTTTTGCTCTGTGATGTGACGTTTTGGACAGCTAAAACCTTTTTTTGCTCTTCGTTTGACACTTGTTACGGTCGTCACCTGTGCCGTCACGCGTCAGTGACACGACCAAGGTTTCTTGAAAGGAGGTTTGTCAATCTAATGTCGAATCCAGCTTTTTAACCATTCGGTCGTCGCTGATGCTGTGCACGATAAGCGAGGTTTTTTCATCACTGTTGTACAAAATACAACAGCGCGACGACTGAAGTGTTGAAAGCGCTAATGGCTGCCGCTAATGAGGGAATGGTTCGATCGTCGAAATAAAAGTAACAAACGTTGTTACAAAGCGAAAGGGGCAAACTTATAAAAGCAAAACGCAATCGTTGTGCGTCAAACCGTTTCCGTGCAGAGCTTTGTCGAGCAGGAAGTGTGAGGAAAAAGTAGCGCCGCGTTAATTCTCGATACGTCCGTCGGCGAATAAACACGGTTTTATTATCAAAAGCAAAGTTAGCGTGCGCGATCCGAAAAATTGCCACAGTTGTTATTGTTGCTACTGACGACAAAAATGCGCGCGAAGGGGTTTCGCCGCTTAGGTCGAATGACGTAGGACTACGGGATTGTCCACCTCAGTAGCCGCAAACACGCTCACTTTTCGGTAGGGATCAGTTGATTTGACGTTTGGCTTGGGTCGTTTTATATCAAACCGACCTAAGCCAAACGTCACATCGTCTGATCCCTACCAGAAAGCGAGCCTATTTGCGGCAGTCATAGTCCATTTTATGAAACGACAACATTGATGATATTGCTGTTACTTTTAAACGATACGCAACTGTCAAATTTTCGTTCATAAAATGAGCGATCAGCTGATCCAAAACGGCTCGTAAAATGGACTATTAGCGCTCGTAAAAGCCTGGATAGGGTCCTAAAATGTTTAATGAAATCTTGTTTTTATTTAATATTGACTTCGCAGCACCAATCTGGAGTTTGCCGGTTGGACTTCCGAAGCGAAATTTTGAACGAACTTATAGGGCGATATTCAAAACTGAAAAGGCAATAGATGGCTCTATTTCAGTGGTAGTAAAAACAAAATCCTGAAGCGAAGAAAGCACCGCGGAAAATGAACTAAACACAAAAAGTTATGTATTCACTTTACACTTGATTTCTAATCACTACTTTTTTGATCCAGTTTCCTAATTGCAAGTAATTTGCATTTTTCATTATTTTCCATACATTTTGACAGTTCTCCGACTACCATTCTTCCATGCGCTTGTGTTGAAAGTTGAGAATCCAGCGTAGCGCGATCAGTGGGTTGAATACAAACAACAGAGTCGTTGCTCGGCGACCAGTGCAAGAAACTGAATGTTCGAAAGGTTGTTGCCTGTACTTTTTGCCTATTGCTGGCGCCAACTGTTAAGCGAAGTATGCACTTCAACAGAAAAGTAATCGCCTATCTCGATGCGTGGGAAATTTTTTGCAAGAAAAGCTCAAGAAAAGAATTTTTCTTTGATCGCAGTACGCAGTTGAAAAGAAATGTCAATTCAAATGGAGCTCACTGTAGGAAATTTCTTGACCATTTTTTGGGCAGAAATTTTTACTTTTCTTGAGCGGAACAGCATACTTAGCTTTAAGCATGATTCGCTGCTGACAAGTAATTTATCAGCCTATCTTGATGCATGGAAAATTTCTGCAAGGAATCGATCAAGAATGCGCTTTTTTCTGATCGCAGTACGCAGTTGAAAAGAAATATCATTTCAAATGGAGCTCACTGTAGAAAATTGATTGACCATTTCTTCCGCAGAAATTTTTACTTTAATTGAGCTGAGCAGCATACTTATCCATCGATCATTCAGAAATGCTTGTTCAGCGTTTGTCTAACAGGGACTTATAACGAGTAATAACTAAATTGTGGAAGAAAAGTTGAAGAAGTCCTTATTGCTTATGATCACCGTTATTCCAAAAATAGCCGTTGTACAGTGTTAGTTCAACAGCATGTTTTGATAAGGTGATGATTCATCTGTTATTAAACTATAATAAAACTGATAGCTTGAATAAGTCTTACGTTTGAGACCATTTACAAACAATGTTCAACATTGATGTTTACATACACCGCAGGCAAGCAAAATACTTAGACAATGTTTAAACAACATATGTACGATAATTTGTTCGATTATCTTATTATATCTTTAAATACTGCTCTTTATCTGCTGTTCTACATAACCTTGGTTAGAGCAGTGCAGAAGCATGCGCCTGTAAATCGGAAGGTCCTGAGTTCGATCCTCGGCATCCCAACAATGTTTGATTATTCGAAATTTAATAATGAAGTGCCAAATTCCTGGACATCCAGATATGAGTATTTGATGAAGTGCGCACATAACTACCAATGTTTTTGCTGTTTCCATTATAAAATAAATGTTGAAGAAACATCGAACAAACCTTTTTTGTCCCTTTATACAATTAATTCTATAAATAAATGTGATGTCTAATTCAGTTGAACAAAACACTTAAAAAGACTAATGTGAATGTGTTCAGCATGTGTTGTTGTTGAACTAATGCTGAACAAAGTCTACTATTTTGTACACTTGTTACCATGAGTAATAATGGCATCTACAACTTTTCTTCGACAATTTATAAATAATACGTCATGAAATCCTGTCAAACAAACGCCTAATAAGCATCTCTGGATGTTCGCTGTATACCTGGTGGATAAAATGTTGAATAAACATTATAAAGTCTACCCAAGTAACCACAAGCATTAAGGTATTACCGTATTTTAACTTTAATTCAACGAGTGCAATGCATCATTACTTTTATTGTGCAATATGCGTGCAGTAATGCTTTAATTCCATTTTATGAATGCAATGTAGCATTGTTCTATTGTAGCAATGAAATGTGCATTAATGGGTGATATACGGTCACCATTCAATGCTTCATTGCATCATCTTACTCAATGCTTCATCGCAACAAAAATGACAAGATTTCATTGCTCTATTTAATGTCAATCTTTCCCTAACTCAGGAAAAAAGACTATAAAAATACTTAAATATTCCTAATGAAAGTTCACCACAAGAAATCTTGTTGAAATTCGTAGATTTGTCTTACGAGAAACCAGAATTTGAAAACAAAAAATAAGCCAACCTGGAATTGAACCAAAAACCTTACGATTGATAGGCCCGTGCGTACACCACACGGCTATCGACGATTCAATGTGCTGAGATGCTGAAACGATATACAAAACGTGAAGATTTAGCCCTTACACAATGAAAACAAAACAAAATCTCAACAGCAAAAAAGCGACAGCCGTGGTAAACTTGCGGAAGTGCAACAGTCGTGTCCACTTACTTATTGCGCACTTCACCCCAAATGGATCATTAAAATAACCAAAACGGCCGCCATGAAAAGCATAGATAGCGCCACCGTAGCCTTGTGTGTTTGACAGAACAGCAATGCTGCCACAATGTTAAATCCCATATACACTGGCGCCTTTGTTTTGATGCGGTGAGCACTGACAAAAACTACATTCAATGATCCATTGGACTATCACAAAATTCGTAGAGTGCAAAAAAAGTGTGATAAGGGTTCACGCTTGCATCGGATCATTAAAACGTATTAGGAAACTTGTTCCTTGAACCACAAGAAATAAGTGTACTACAAACACCATCATGATTCGACGTAATCCTGAGCTGCTTACACACTTTGAAGGAGCTTGGGACGGTCCATCTTGGAGTGAAATCGACAATGTTTATCATTGGCAACGAAAGGGCGCTGCTTGAAGTTGCACAATTTTCCCAGCCAAGACATGCAGCATTCATGGTCCGGAGGATAGGCGCGGCGAGTCATTGAAAACATCACACAATTAATTTGGGGTCAAATCCCAGCGAAAGGAAGTAAACAAAATACACATATGAATCATACCAAAAAAAAGCAACATCCAACGAACGAAAATATTTTTGTGTTTCTATTTTTGATCCTTTCTTTCATGCATTAAATACACTTTGGCTTAAGCTTTTATACGGTACAGACAGTATCTATACTTTAGCAATTACCAACATAGAGCTAGGAAATGTAGCCGTATTGACACTTTAATAGCGCCCTTTTCCACTATAATACTGCATTAATGAGACATGTCATGCAGTATGACTTTATATGCCATATTTTATAGAAGCATATAAAGTGATATTGATGCAACTATATACAGCTGTATGGTTACTTGGGACTGCTGTATGCTCGGAAAAGGGCACTTTTACAGTTAAATCAATGCAAAAAGGATGATAAAGCAATGAAGCAACTTATAAGGGCTCATTAATATTAATGCAGCAGTACAATTTATAAAGTGATGTTAGTGCATTGATACATTTGTAATGTAGGGTTAATGCTTTATTGCTTGACAACTCTTGAAATTTGTTGAATAGAAGCAATGTTGCATCAATGGTGTTGATATGCAGTAGAATACGTGCAATGTTATAATGCTTGTGGTTACTTGGATTATTGACGACTGGTTCCAGAGATTGATCCCCAAGTTTCTACTAAGTTGCTCTTCCTCTCCAAACCATCTCCAACCAAACAAGAGTTGGCCGCAAAGAAATGAGATATTAGATATTAAGCTTTCTTTCCTATCTCATTTTTCCTAAAGTTACTTCGGAGGTTTTTTTTTGCAATTTTCCTTCTTTGATAAGTTGTTGTTTGTCTCGCATTATCATTAAATGTTAGTTCTTGTCCAATTGAATTGCTGTAAGGAATCCCATATCACAATATTAGAAATCTAGAAACACAAACTGTATCAGATGAATTCTCAAAAATAAAATAAATAAATAAATAAATAAATAAATAAATAAGGGCTTGTTCACAAATTTCATAACGCTGAAGGGGGTGGGTGGGTGTTCTGCTGGTGTTAAGGCTCATATAAAATTTGTAGAATATTCATACAAAAAGCGTTACGAGGGGATGGGTGGGAGTCAAAAATTACCATTTTCAGCGTTATGAAATATGTGAATGAACCCTAAGGTGGTCCCATGGAACCCCACAAACGTTTTTGATTATTGATTATTTTTTTAAAGGTCGATTAAGCAGAGGATGCCCGCTATTTTGGTATCGAAATTTTGATAACATTTATCGAATATTCTGTATGCACAGTTATTTTTTTATGAATCGATGACGATCGCTATCTATTTGTTATTTGAGCGTCTGAAAGCTCGATATAAGGGCTCACTCACAAATATCATAACGCTGAAGGGGGTGGGTGGGTGTCCTTGTGATGTTACGGTTCATACAAAATTTGTGAATCATTCATACAAAAAGCGTTATGAGGGGGTGGATGGGTGTTGAAAATGACCATTTTTAGCGTTATGAAATTTGTGAATGAACCCTAAAGAAATGTGAAGAAATTTGAAGATATGGTTGACCGGGGATTTGCATCTCAAATGCAAACAGCAATACGAAAAATCAATGTAATGGAGAATTGTAACGTTGTTTAGGTGTAATTTCAAATCGATGTAATATAACATCCAAAAAAAACTATTTTTTATTTGAAATTTAGCGGTTACATCGGATTTTTTGTACATCGATATGAATTACATCGATGCAAATTATATTACTTTTTGCTGTGTGGGTAAAAATTTTAGTTAAAAGAATTTATTTTTGAGTAGTCTGATTTCCCCGTGTAGAAGTGAAATATGCCAGCGTCCTATCCCCCGCAATGGTTTGATTGCCTGCAACGTACAAATAATTTTCTTGAAATCAGGCCAGCGATAGCGAAACGTCAGCCTCGTTTCCGGTGGAATGACAATCTCTCTTTCCGTTTTGTTGTAGAAAAGTGTTCGCACTTAAAATTCGATACCGCTTGGCATTTAAGGCTACAAAATGGTTAATATATGTTTTATTGTGCTATTTTAAGTGAAAATTGTGATAACTATTGGTGCTTGATAATATTCATCAGAGGAATTGCAATTTACCGGTGTCCTTGTGAGCGAATTACAAAATCTGATGTGTTGAGTGTGCGATACGGCTGCGATAGTTTTGACGAAATGCATTTGCATGTGAAATAAATCTTGTGATTATCCGCATCTATTAGTGTAAAATTGCTGTTCCGAAGTTTGATCGTATGTTTTAATAAAATTCTTGACTGAAAGTTTCGAACTTGCCGAAAATAGTGATTCAAAACATTAACTCTGACATGTAAACAAAATATTAGGTTATGTTGTAATTCGCTTACGGGAACCGTCGATCCGAGAAGCCGAAACTGACCCGTTGCTTTCTACTTCCAGACCAAGGGTACTTCCAGCTTTGGAAAACGTCGCAATAAGACCCACACGCTGTGTCGTCGTTGCGGTCGGTCTTCTTACCACATCCAGAAGCACACCTGCTCCCAGTGCGGATATCCGGCGGCCAAGATCCGTTCCTGTAAGTATCTCAATGAATTTAGTGCTCATAGTATCGTCTCTTCCAGTAATAGACTTTTCGGGGGAATCATTGGTTTCCCTCGAACTGTGGAACAGACGTAGATTAAACACCAAATCTTACCGATCAAAATGAAACGAATGTTTGTCAGTGTCGTTTCATTAAAGAGTAAGGAAACATTATTCCGTTGGAAGATAGCCCAGTGTTGGGTTCCGGCATAACAAGGGCGTATCGTCAATGCTTAGGATTTTTTGTTGAATTTCTAGAATTCTAGAAGCTACTGTTCCATTTACAAACAAGCCTTTCTCTATGCAGGGCTGGTAGCGGGGTTCCTTTTAAGTCTTCAAATGTATAGTTTAAAGGAAGGAATTGAAAGTTGCTTTATTTTAATAAAGGTAGTCTCTAAAAATTTTACCTTATTTTCTGCTTGCAACGAATCCTGATGCCAAAATCTACAGATTACAGAAAAAAAACTTTATGAGATTATCCCAAGGGCTGAAAGTCTCTTTAATAAAGAAAATTCATTCATTCATTCATTTATGAGATTACTTCACAGATTCCTCCAAGAAATGCGTCAGGAATTCTAGTGATTTCACCAAAATGTCCTCCAATTCCTCCACCGCCAAATTTCTAAGGAACGCCTGGATATTTTTTTAGAATTCGCAACAGGAAGTCCTTGGGCACTCTAATGCTTCTACCTTCTGTAATATCCACAAGGATTTTTTTCACAGGAGTACCAGGGCTTTCTCCAGATAGTTTTTGACTAATTCTTCCTCTGATTTTCCCAGTTGGTGCCAAAGGAAATCTTCCCAAGGCTCCTACAGGAGTTCTTCCAAGAATATCCACAAAGAATCATTAGTTTTTTTTTATTTATTCAACTATGGATTTTACGAGATGATCGCTAGGATTTCTGAGTTCATACAGATACTCTAGAATTTCTTCTGAGATTATACGAGGAAATATGCTATGTACTCTTCACATTTTGATCACTATTTGGTCATCAAAATCCTGTGCTTGCTGTAATCCTGTGTTGTCCACGATTATTTTGGCAAATGGCCAGCCTAGTTGAAAAAAGTCTTAGAATTCTATCAACAAATTGTATTGGATTCTGTCAGAACCTCAAGTATTAATTAAAACCCCTCTTCAGGATTTTCTAAGAATGAATTCCCGGGTTTTGTAAGAATCTAGCGCAGGATTATGAACATTATCCTTAGAGTTCCTCCAGAATCCAATATAAAGTCATTATAAAATCCTGTTCTAAAATCTGAAGAAGTATTTTCTGCTGTAAGAAATTCATCAATGATTGTTTAAAACCTTTCCCAGGATCATGTTCTGGATTCGGTAATAACCCTGGCTAGGATGTGGAATCCTACAAAATTTGTGAAATCTTAACATTTGGTAAGAATTCTGCCCAACTTTTCCGTAAAATTTAATTGTAATTGTAATTTATTAACGTTACGATACCCTGTCAGTTTACAAACTATATCTCAACTCTCGTTTCCTTGACCTGATATACAGTATGACTAACAGGCTAACGTAATCAATAAAACAAATTACAAATCTCAGGTCAAGGAAACGAACGAAGTGAATTTGGATATTAAACATTGGAAACTATGATTTTTGTGAGAATTCGGTATAAAATTGTATGAACTATTTATTAATCCGCCTCATGTTTGTTAAAATCTTTCTTCTGTATAAAATTCATGCTTTGAAGTTTGCAAGAATCTACCAGTAAGTGTTTGGTCTTAACACTTCAGTCGTCGTGCTTTTATATTTTGTTCAACACTGTTGAAAGTAAAAACTCGCTTTTCGTTCACAACAGCAGCGTGATGGTTCTGACGGTGGAAAACCACGCGACGACTGGAAGGTTAAACTTTTTTTCGAGAACATTAGTTCGAACTTGATATAAATTTAATTTTGTTCATTTATTAGTGAAAAAAAAAAAATTTGACGAAAATTCTTGTATTTATTCCTCAAAAAATTTAGTCATATTTTTGAGATTGAAGTGATTTTATTAATTTAAAAAAGCCAGCAAATATAGAAGAAAAAAAATAACAGTGAAACCTTATTGAGTCCATGTTCTTTGACTCGATATCGACTCATGGACAGAATTTCATGGTTACTATGATGGTCTCCTCAAACAGCTTTCCGAAGCATGAAGTTTCTCGGAAGATTTCGCCATTTATTTTCCCTGAAATTATTTCCAAAATTAGCGTGGAAGCTTAGAAGAATTCTTCCAGAATTTGCCTCAACTTGAGCGGTCTTACGCTTATTTTTTTATTATTGATGATAACTCTGAAACATTCTAGGATTTGCCACAAATTTTTTCCAGTAATTATTTCACCTTTTTCTTAAGTTGCTACTCTAGGAGATCTTACAAAGATTCTTGCTGTCTACCAATAACATATATGCAATGGCTAATTTCAGAATTGAAAAAAGTTTATACGTCGACATGTTATTCCAGTCATTTTTATAGGGATTTGCTCAAAACATTTTTCCAATATTTGTTCCAGGGAATTTGTTGAGAATTTTCCAGGAATACCTCAACTAATTCGTCCAGGGATTCCTCATAAACTTCATAAATTCCATTCCATGCTGGAATAATTCTTGCAGGTCTTCCAAACATTTCTCAAGTAAAATTTCCATGCATTTTTCGAAAGTAGGTTTCACACCACCAAATACATACTACAGGAATTATCCCAATCATTGTAACGATCATTCCTACATGTTACTTGATAAGATTCCGTCCGATGTTTTTCTACTTAAAATCCTGCATAATCTTAAATAGGGATTGTCTTTATTTAGAGAATATTCGAAAACTTCCTCATGAGCTTCAAGAACTTTGCAGGAGTTCATCTGATATTTCTACAGAAGTTTCATGAGAGAAGTCCTATTATAGTACCTCCCGAGTATTTTTAGGAATATCTATAATTTCTAAAAAAAATCCTTTGCCTCTCCGTGGAGACAATCCTGAAAGAATTCCTGATGGAATTCCTAAAGAAGTCATACAAAGAATCTCTGGAGTATTGCAGGTATCCTTAGATAAGTTCCTTGTTAAAATCTGAAAGAAATTCTGCACTATTTTTTTTGTAGGAATCCCCTGAGAAATTACTGTTGGAATTCTGAAAGTAGTCCCGAACGAAAATCTTGAATATAATCTTCATTCGATGGAAAAATCACTAGATAAATTTACGGATGATTTGTAAATTCTCTCAGAAGTTGTTGAAAGAATCTTCGAATGAATTCCTCATGGTATCTCTGTGTTATATCTGAAGGCATCTTGAACGAAAATCATGGAGAAATTTCTTGAGAAGTCCGTAACAGAATCGCTAAATTCCTAAAAAATCTTCGAATCGTAATGGGTTATTTAATGATGGAATCCCTGGAGAAAATAAGGTCTCAAAAGTTTCTATTTTTAAGACACTATCGCATCCAAGCCTGTACAAGCCTACACGGAAACAAAAATCTGTGGTAAAAATTACTATTTTAGTTGGCTACGCCCACTACCATGGAATTTCAGAACAAATTAGTATAATTATAGTACATCCCACCACAAAACCTGGTACATTTTTTTTGTTGTGAGTCCCAGTTAAGAAAACTAGAGACTCCAAAAAAATCTTCCGAGACTCTTAGGCGATTATTCTCCTGAAATTCCTTCTCAGATTCGTCTAAGAAAAGCATTAAGAATTCTTCTAGCAATTTCTTCTGGAAAACTGTCAGGCTTCTCTCCAGGTGTCCGTTTTAGAAATTCCTTTGGGGTGTCCATCCATCCGGGAAAAACCTGGGAAATTCAAATGACCGGCTGAATATAATGGAGAATTTGAAGAACACATCGGAAAAATCTCGCGTTCAGTATCATAAGGGCGTAACTGCAGTGATCGATTTCTCTTCATCGATTTTCTCTTTGGCTAATAACTTGGCCGAGCGACTGCTTTCAACTGTTATTTTTGCCTCAGTATAAAGTATTCATCATCCTTCATCGTACTGAACCGTAAAATGTTTCGAAAATCGATTGAATTCCTTGAAATAATGCAAAGAGAAAATCGAAGAAGAGAAGTCGATCACTGCAGATACGCTTGTATGATACTCAACGCGAGAAATATGTATTTCAAACATAAGAATATCGGGCTAGGGGAGAAGCACCGGTTTTTGGCCATACGCCAGTTGTAGACATAGTGGATTAAACACCGTTTTACACAGCCAATCAGCATGAAACTTTTTGTGTTCAGTAGATTACATTCATATGATAGAGCTACATTCATTTACTCGTCCAAATTGGTTCAAAATAGAGATGTACCGAATATTCGGCCGGCCGAATATTCGGGCCGAATATCACGATTATTTTGATTTTGCCGAATATTCGGTCTGCCGAATAATGAATTCTGTTATTCGGCCGAATAGGCCGAATAGTGACCGAATAGTAACAAAATTAACTAATTAAAAAAATAAGAAAAAAAATCAAAGAATTTATTTAAATTTAAAATTAAAATTTTCGTTTCATGTATTCTATGAAAGGAGTTTGATGCCAAATATTAAAAAATCTGAGAATTTCTCCGATCTTTGACATTAAGGTGACTACGGTGATGCTCAATATATAGACATTCTCTGCAAATGAGCCTAAAGCTAACATTAGGGGAAGTGGTGGAAAAATGAACAGGGGTGGTAAAATGAACACCGTGCCTTTTACCGAGACAAAACGAATTTCGATGAATTTTTATCACGCACGGACGATTTAGAGCATAAATCTGAGTGTTCGAGTTGATACGTAGAAGAATTGAAGTGAAAATATCAACAAAAAAAACAAAAAACCACTCTGGAAAATTAGAACTGACGTAACTTTTAGCTCGGAAGACTTGAGGTTTTTTAGTGACGTGAATATCGTTATGATATGATGTCAAATCTGATACCTTTAGAATTCTTTTTGAATGGGTTACAATCATTAATGGATGTATTTTCGGAGAGGCAATAATTTTTTTTAGAAATATTTGTTTTGCTCACGCATGGTGTTCGTTTTACCACCAACCGCTGTTCATTTTACCCACATAGTGCAGGTAAAATGAACATTTGCATCGCTTTTTGATAGCGATGAAAATATGTGAAAATTTAGCTATTTTAGTCTGAATCCATGTCGCTGCTATAGATTACATCCCTATTTTTGATGTTGTGCGATAGAACTATACATTTTTCTCGTTTTTCTATCAGAAACGAGATGATTTCCTTAAGATGTTCATTTTACCACCCCTTCCCCTACAAGCTTTGCCAAATGTGCAAATATTTCACTAGGCATAAACCAACAGACAAACATCGGTTTCAACACCAACCAAATCTATGCGATGACAAACATTTGTTTGGCTCTGTATCAATCCATGCCAAATATTTGCCATAGTGTACTGATAGCTTTAAAATCATTTTTCTTGGGCTGTAAGGTACCGCTAGACTAGTTTGATGCGTATGGACTCAATGCTTTTAATTTTAACCGTTAACATATATTATCACTTTCCATTCTTTCGATATTGTTTGGTTTGAGACACCTGCTCACGTTCTTCCTTTATTATGCTAGTCAGTGGTCTTCAATCTGTTTGTTCCAATTTCTTTGAAACACTTCCAAAAATCGGATGAGAAATCTAGTGACGTATATTGGGTTATTCTTTAACAAAAAATGAAACGGATAAAAAGTGCTAGCAACAGAATACAGATCCCTTACTTTAGAAATATGAAAAATCTTTAGAATTTACTATTTTTATGATTTCTTCAATCGGTTTCAAAAGCTCAAGAAGACGATCATTCATTTTCATTCATAATCCGTTCAATTTTTCACCGTATAAGCTTTCCTTACTTTAGCAAATCCGTTTTTTTTCTTTACCCAGGATTAAAAATATAGTTTTAGAGAAATTAGACGAATATACGGGTGTTATTCGGCCGAATATTAAGATTTTGTTTGGCCGAATATTAGGTTAATATTCGGCCGACTGTTCGGCCGAATATTCGTTTAGCCGAATAGTAATTTTCTAACTATTCGGTATTCGGCCGAAGGCCGAATAGTGGTATTCGGTACATCTCTAGTTCAAAACAAAAGAAAAACAATTAATTTTCCTTTTAATTTTAACAATGATATTATTATGTATGGCAGATCGAAAAATGCTTCTTAGCTGCCACGGTTTCGACTTGCAGGGCTGGTAGCAGGACTCTTTTTAGCGACTTGGTATCTCTTTTAATGCAAGTCTTAAAACAATTTTTTCAATGGAAGGTGTTCAAAGGCTGTTTGAATCCAAAATGATCTCTAAAGTCTCTATTTCATTATTCTGCTTACTGTAGATATTGCTGCCTAATTCTATAGTCTCCAGAAAAACCTTCGTAGACTATTAAGCGACTACTTCACATGTTCTTCATGAATATCTGCTCAGATTGCTAGGAAAGCTTCAGAAATTTCAGTGATTTCCTTAGAGTTTTCTTCCGAGATAATTTCAGGGATCCCTACCCTCTAGTTACAGATTTCTCTACAAATTATCCGAATACTTGCAGCGATTTTTCAAGAGTTGCTTAGATTAATTTCCACAGAATTTGCTCCAGGCAATCCTTGAGTACTCCAACGTTACTACCCTCAGTAATTATCATAGAAATTACGCTGAAAATTGCCAAGAGTGTGTTTCTTAATCTTCTCTCGATATTGTTCCACTAATTTTTCAACCGGTTACTGTTGTTCTTGGAAATCATCCAGCATATGGGCTTCGTAGCCGTGCGGTTAGTGTCAACAGGCATTTAGCCGCATCGTGCTAAGGAGTGTGGGTTCGATTCCCGCTGCAGGCCGGAAAACTTTTCGTGAGAAATGTTTTCAGACTGTACCATTGGGCGTTGCATGCTAGTCCGTTGTCTAGTGTGGTGCTTCCTTGAAAGGGCAAAATGCCCACTGGAAGCATTAACGTGTGGGTGTTTTAAAAAAAAAATCCACAAAAGTTTTTTCCAGAATCCCTCCCCTTGGTTATGCAACCTTGTTGCGATGGGAGGGCATAATCCATTAGCCCATATGCTGGAAACCTGGGAGGGAGGCACCGATACTACACACGAAATATAGAACAAAGTTTGTTTGAACTGCAAGATAACTCCAGCTTGCCAACAACAATCAAGGCAGGCTTGGGAAAAATCGCTAGTTATCTTTTGTTGTGTATTTTCGATCTTTCCTGACAAACATGCAAAAAGGGCCACAGTTTTCTATGCACCAAATATTAATTTACATTGGAAAAAGTAAAACCATGCGTTTTTCAATACTTTATATTCAATCAGTCGAAAGGTGCTCACGTGACATTACTTGCATTATGTGCATGAATTGATTTTCATTCAATTTTTGTCACTTTTGATGAAATGCGAAAATGTTTTTTAATCAGTTACGTGCTTTTTCCATGTTAGTCCAATGTTTGAAATCTGGGCTCACAGTGACAGTTCGTGACAGCGGAATCCCGGCTCACTATAGGCCTATTCACATGACGTCTCAAATCAGCTGATCGGGAAGCACTTTGACAGTTCTTCTATGAAAATGACAGGCCCGTGTTAGCACCGGTGCTCCACCGATGTAAACAAATGCATAGACGGATCTGTCACATGAAAAGGCCTATGACGTACAGAAATTTTGTATTGGTTTCTCCCTCCCAGATGGAAACCAAAGGCGTAAACTGTAGTGGTGGTATTATTATTCTGCGTCAATGATAGAATTGATGCCCATTTCAAATAATTAATTCATTCGAAGTGGACATTAGCCTGGGACACGGTTCTATGAAAAATTTAGAATCTCGCTCCAGGCCACTTTTTGGATTGCATTAAAATCCCATAACAACTGTGCAAAATTTCAGCTCGATCGGAGAAACTATATTTTAGCACCAGCCGTTCAAAGTTTGCATGGGATCTATTATGGGAAAACTTATTTTTGCAAAGAAAATTCTTAGTTGGAATCATAAAGAAATCCTGAACTACAATTTTGAAGAAAATGGAAATCTAGGCGATAGATCCACATGTGATTATCGGTAAAAATCCATATGTTTTGTATTTCCAGTCTCCATACAAGAAAGCACCTAAAATCTGTCAGCTGTGTAGAAAATATGTGCGAAATATTGGATTGGTATGATTGGCATCAATAAAAAGTACGTGGGGCCCAGATAGCCGTAGCGGTAAACGCGCAGCTATTCAGCATGACCATGCTGAGGGTCGTGGGTTCGAATCCCGCTGGTCGAGGATCTTTTCGTGAAGGAAATTTTCTCGATTCCCAGGGCATAGAGTATCTTCGTACCTCTGCCACACGATATACATATGCAAAAATGGTCAATCGGCAAAGAAAGCTCTCAGTTAATAACTGTGGAAGTGCTCATAAGAACACTAATCTGAGAAGCAGGCTTTGTCCCAGTGGGGACGTAACGCCAGAAAGAAGAAAAGAAGAAGAAAAAGTACGTGCTGGATTTTTAAAATGTGAAAGCGAAGCTTGATTTCCAGAATTTATGTTTGTGGCACATACAAATAAGGATGCGGATAATTTCCTGCGTTCCTCACTTCGTAAGTAAGTTCATGTTAGACTTCCTTTTCATGGAATTTCTGGATTAATTAATTATGCAGAAATTCTTAAGGAAATGAGTGCAAAAATCATAAAGTTTCTGAATTTCAAATAAAAAATACATCATTTTTTTGCAAAGGTTGAATTTAAACAGTAATGGTTGACATATCTCGAAAAACAAGTGAACAAATTATCAGGTTATCTCATTCAAAACGCCTCTCTCGATATTAGTAGATAGAAACATAATATGTTTTTATCATACAACTTGGGGCGAATATCAAATATCTTAAAACAGGATACGAATAACGTCGTTCTCCCCAAGAACATTGGTTATCGTATTAAGAAAATAAGATAACATCATAGAACTGTATTACACCTTATTTCATATCTAAACAGGACGTCACTAACGATTGTTTTTCTTTTCTACATTCTAGACAACTGGTCCATCAAGGCCAAGAGGAGGAAGACCACCGGAACTGGCCGCATGCGCTACCTGAAGGTTGTGCGCCGCAAGTTCCGCAACGGTTTCCGTGAGGGACAGGTTGCCAAGCCCCGCAAGGCCACCGCATAAACGGTACAGAACAACAATGAATGTTTCTACAATGTGAAGTGCGCTGTTTGATGAATGAGAAATATATCTTAAATCATTCTTAAGAGAGCTACTCGCACCTTATATTCACGTGTTTCTTACTTCGAAATGTCCCTAACGAAGGTAGACGAACTCGGTTCATGACTGTTTCCCTCCAAGTTCGATTTTGGCCCACGCTCTCTAGACCAGATCTTGTTTTACCTGATCAAGCCACTTCGCTCGCTGTGCTCCACGCCTTCTTGTACCGACCGGATTCGACGCGAACACCATTTTTGCAGGATTATTGTCCGGTAGTCTTGCAACATGCCCTGCCCAACGCACCCTTCCGGCTTTCGCAACCTTCTGGATATTGGGTTCGCCGTAGAGCTTAGCGAGCTCGTGGTTCATTCTCCGCCGCCACACACCGTTCTCCTGCACACCGCCAAAGATGGTCCTAAGCTGAGAGAGACTCGCGAAGAGGAAAAATATCAACGTCATATGCAGCCCAGTTTCCCCTCTCACGAAACGTCAAATGCAGCCCACCGTTTTTATGGCTGAAAAAGTGAAAAGTATTGTGTTCAAAGTAAACTGTTATTAAAAACCTCAGTCGGCGGAGCAGTTTTTTCCAAAGTTGCTGATAAATCTAAGCAGAAGATTAATTATTTCTAATGTCTGCTACGTTTGCTGGCATGAAATTTCACTCAAACGGCTATCTATGATTCGATGTGATGCAAACTCAATCATTTTTTGCTGAGAAGTTCATGTGAGGATTTGAACAGCATGCGCATAATTGATATAAACACAAAGCGGAATAAGAAAAAAACTCAGCAATCACAGAAAAAGAAGACCGTCTTCGCGAGTCTCGTCTCAGGTCCTAAGCACCCGTCGTTCGAATATTTGAAGGGCAGGTTCAGCATGGTCCATGTTTCATGTCCATAGAGGACCACCGGTCTTTTGTACATGGTACATTTTGTGCGGGGGTGAATCTTTCTCGACCGTAGCTTCCTCTGGAGCCCATAGTTGGCAGGCTCGACTTCCACTGATGATGCGTCTCCATATTTCACGATCAAGGTTGTTATTAGCCGTTAACAAGGATCCGAGGTAGACGAACTCATCAACCACCTCGAAAGCAGAGTCTATGAATGGAGAGTTGCGCGATGAAGCTTCTTTGAATGGTTGTTCTTCTTCGTCTTCGAAAATAGTAGAGATGTACCGAATATTCGGCCGGCCGAATATTCGGGCCGAATATCTCGATTATTTTGATTTTGCCGAATATTCGGTCTGCCGAATAATGAATTCTGATATTCGACCAAATAGGCCGAATAGTGACCGAATAGTAACAAAATTAACTATTTAAGAAAAGTTAAAAAATCAAAGAATTTATTTAAATGATGATACATTAAAATTTTCGTTTCATACATTCTATGGAGTTTGACGCCAAATATTAAAAAAATGTAAGAATTTCTCCGATCTATTGCATTAAGGTGACTACGGTGCTGCTCAATACATAAGGCATTCTCTGCAAATGAGCCTTAAGCTAACATTATAAGCTTTGCTAATGGTGCAAATATTTCGCTAGGCATAAACCAACAAGTAGATGAAAAAACCGAATTTAGTACTATACCATGCAATTCCACTAGAGTTTGTATCCTTTGACAGATACGCGTAGGGGTAGTCGGGGCGGTTTGGCCAATGGGGTGGAATGAGCACCCCTTGAAAACTGCACAAATTCTTGAAATGTCATCTGAAATAACATGCAACCCCAAAGCTGACAAGGAAATGAAGCAATAGACATCCTAGAAGTCAGTGTTCTAAACTCTAAGAAAAATAAATAAATGATGTTCGAAACTGCCCATATTGCCCCGAATGGCTCTTTCAAATTCCAACATTTCAGAATTATAAAATTTGAGTGTTAGAATGATTTTTAAAATTCAATCTTTTTGCACGGAGTGTTTATAAATACTAGTAACTTTCAAGTGTGGTGAAAAAAATAATTGATTTTTTAGAATATCTGAGATAATTTTACAACCAAATATAGGGTGCTCATTTCACCCCATCGGTAAAAAATCGTCTAAAAAAGATACAAATTTTGAAAAATTTCTCATTCATTCGGGAATATTATAAGACAACGGAAATCATACAGATCTAGTGTATTGATCTAAGAATTGTTGGAAATCACGCAAAAACCCAAAGTTTCCATAATATTTTCAGCACTTTAATTGACTTTTTCTTAAGGTGGCCAAACTGCCCTTTTTCCCCTATTTCGACCTCAACTGTAATGCCGTCTTCAGTGTCGTGTACTAGACTCGACTTCTAGTAGTCGAGTCTAGTACACGACACTGAAGACGGCCTTACAGTTGAGGTCGAAATACGCGTATCTGTCAAAGGATACATACTCTAGTGGAATTAAATGGTATAGTACTAAATTCGGTTTTTTTCATCTACTTATAGGTATTCTACTAAACAGCTCGAAGATTTATTATCATAAACCAACAGTCAAACATAGGTTTCAATACCAACCAAATCTATGCGATGACAATCATTTGTTTGGCACTGTATCAATCCATGCCAAATATTTGCCATAGTGTACTGATAGCTTTATGATCATTTTTCTGGGGCTGTAAGGAACCACTAGACTAGTTTGACGTGTATGGACTCAATGCTTTTAATTTTACCCGTTAACATATATTAGCACTTTCTATTCTTTCGATATTGTTTGGTTTGAGACACCTGCTCAAGTTGTTCCTGTATTATGCTAGTCAGTGGTCTGCAGTCTGTTTATTCCAATTTCTTTGAAACACTTCCTAAAGTCGGATGAGAAATCTAGTGACGTATATTGGGTTATTTTTTAACAAAACATGAGATAGATGAAAAGTGCTAGCAATAGAATACAGATCCCTTACTTTAAAAATACGAAAGATCTTTGAAATTTACTGTGTTTGTGATTTCTACAAATTGGTTTCAAAAGCTCAAGAGGACGATCATTCATTTTCATTCATAATCCGTTCAAATTTTCACCGTAGAAGCTTTCCCTACTTAAGCAAATTCGTTTTTTTCCTTTATCCAGAATTAAAAATATAGTTTTAGAGAAATTAGACGGTGTTATTCGGCCGAATATTAGGATTTTGTTTGGCCGAATATTAGGTCATTATTCGGCCGAATATTCGTTTGGCCGAATAATAATTTTCCAACTATTCGGTATTCGGCCGAAGGCCGAATAGTGCTATTCGGTACATCTCTAGAAAATAGCCCCTATCTGTTTTGCTGGTCTGCTCGATAGGTAGACGGTTTGATAGTTCGATAGGTAGATTTGGTTTCACTCTTCGCGCAACTCTCCATTCATAGTAGAGATGTACCGAATACCACTATTCGGCCTTCGGCCGAATACCGAATAGTTAGAAAATTACTATTCGGCTAAACGAATATTCGGCCGAACATTCGGCCGAATATTAACCTAATATTCGGCCAAACAAAATCTTAATATTCGGCCGAATAACACCCGTATATTCGTCTAATTTCTCTAAAACTATATTTTTAATCCTGGGTAAAGAAAAAAAACGGATTTGCTAAAGTAAGGAAAGCTTATACGGTGAAAAATTGAACGGATTATGAATGAAAATGAATGATCGTCTTCTTGAGCTTTTGAAACCGATTGAAGAAATCATAAAAATAGTAAATTCTAAAGATTTTTCATATTTCTAAAGTAAGGGATCTGTATTCTGTTGCTAGCACTTTTTATCCGTTTCATTTTTTGTTAAAGAATAACCCAATATACGTCACTAGATTTCTCATCCGATTTTTGGAAGTGTTTCAAAGAAATTGGAACAAACAGATTGAAGACCACTGACTAGCATAATAAAGGAAGAACGTGAGCAGGTGTCTCAAACCAAACAATATCGAAAGAATGGAAAGTGATAATATATGTTAACGGTTAAAATTAAAAGCATTGAGTCCATACGCATCAAACTAGTCTAGCGGTACCTTACAGCCCAAGAAAAATGATTTTAAAGCTATCAGTACACTATGGCAAATATTTGGCATGGATTGATACAGAGCCAAACAAATGTTTGTCATCGCATAGATTTGGTTGGTGTTGAAACCGATGTTTGTCTGTTGGTTTATGCCTAGTGAAATATTTGCACATTTGGCAAAGCTTGTAGGGGAAGGGGTGGTAAAATGAACATCTTAAGGAAATCATCTCGTTTCTGATAGAAAAACGAGAAAAATGTATAGTTCTATCGCACAACATCAAAAATAGGGATGTAATCTATAGCAGCGACATGGATTCAGACTAAAATAGCTAAATTTTCACATATTTTCATCGCTATCAAAAAGCGATGCAAATGTTCATTTTACCTGCACTATGTGGGTAAAATGAACAGCGGTTGGTGGTAAAACGAACACCATGCAAAAAAAAACGTGAGCAAAACAAATATTTCTAAAAAAATTATTGCCTCTCCGAAAATACATCCATTAATGATTGTAACCCATTCAAAAAGAATTCTAAAGGTATCAGATTTGACATCATATCATAACGATATTCACGTCACTAAAAAACCTCAAGTCTTCCGAGCTAAAAGTTACGTCAGTTCTAATTTTCCAGAGTGGTTTTTTGTTTTTTTTTGTTGATATTTTCACTTCAATTCTTCTACGTATCAACTCGAACACTCAGATTTATGCTCTAAATCGTCCGTGCGTGATAAAAATTCATCGAAATTCGTTTTGTCTCGGTAAAAGGCACGGTGTTCATTTTACCACCCCTGTTCATTTTTCCACCACTTCCCCTAATGTTAGCTTTAGGCTCATTTGCAGAGAATGTCTATATATTGAGCATCACCGTAGTCACCTTAATGTCAAAGATCGGAGAAATTCTCAGATTTTTTAATATTTGGCATCAAACTCCTTTCATAGAATACATGAAACGAAAATTTTAATTTTAAATTTAAATAAATTCTTTGATTTTTTTTCTTATTTTTTTAATTAGTTAATTTTGTTACTATTCGGTCACTATTCGGCCTATTCGGCCGAATAACAGAATTCATTATTCGGCAGACCGAATATTCGGCAAAATCAAAATAATCGTGATATTCGGCCCGAATATTCGGCCGGCCGAATATTCGGTACATCTCTAATTCATAGACTTTACTCGAAAGTATCCCCGTTTATCGTAATACTGCTTCCTAGGCGGGCTCTGTCGCGCTCGGTTCTGCCTATCAGCATGTACAGTCACCCCACAGTTATGTCATTTTTCACAATAAAATCTGGACAAACATTTGAAAAGGGCCCAAGAGGTCTTGAGCCCTTTTTCAGAAACGTTGCTGATGAGCCCTTTTTAGCCCGCCCACGCAAGCTAACCACTATCAGAAGGATTGGTGTTAGCTCCTCCTGATAGTGATATTGGTGAGCACACGCTATGTCTGAACCAGAGGATTATAAAAATCGGATCGATTTTTTTCTCGCTAGAGATCAGTATTTGGTCTATATTTTCATAATCGGTAGGTTTTAAAATATTCTATCGGTGATTTTTTTTCCATACATTTTGTACGGGCGGAAATGCGTTGAAAACTTGATTTTCATAGGATTTAGTATGAAAAATGGCTAAAAAGTGGAAAAAATCAAAATTTCACCCATGAAATATTTTAAAACTTCCCTATTATGAAAATTTAACACAAATACTAAAATCTAGTGAGAAAAAATCCGATGTACATTCGATTTTTATAATCGTCTGGTTCAGACATAGCATGGAGCATGATCGAGTTGAATTGGGCTCAACAGCGTCTTGCAAAGCCAATGTTTACCAATGTCGATGTGCCCTTTTGAAATGTTTATCCAGAAATGTGATTAAAAATCATGGTGACGCTGTACAAAACCGGATTACCTCCCTGGCACTGAGAAATATAGTTGTTTTACAGAATACACTACAACAGGGTGGCCAACGAACCGGGAAAAACACGGGAATTTGAATCCATTGGGAAAAAGACGGGAAAACCATTTTGAACGCACATGTTTAAGCGCTAAATATACAAAACCACCAAAATTAGTTGTAGAAAGTGGTTACGGTTGATAATATTGCCCTGAGACGACACACGCGGAGACGGTCTTCTTTTTCTGCGATTGCTGAGTTTTTTTCTTATTCCACTCATGGTGGTAAGCTTTGTGGAGATGCAGAGGCAAACACGGTCTCCAAATAGCAAAGGTTACACACTAACATTCCTTCCCCCAATCCCACCTGACTGCAAGGACGTGGCCGGCGCCGTTATTGACGTATAAATAGAGGCACTGAATTATGCACATTGAAGAAGATTATGGCCAATCCCAGCCAAACTTATAGTTGATTCTTTGTGCATTTTCACTGACTTCGGTCAATCACGGAATAGCAACCATTAATATGTGTAGTCAGTCTAAGCTAAGCTATTCCACTCATGGTGGTAAGCTCCATCGAAGTTAATACGCCAATCGTGTATTATCCTCGATTTTACTATTGTCTATAGTAAAATCGAGGATAATATGCGATCGGCGTATCAACTTCGATGGAGCTTACCACTATCAGTGTTCACATCAATCTTGCGCAAGCCGTTCAAGCTCTCACATGACCATCTCAGCGAAAAACTATTGCGTTTGCATCACACCGAAACATAAACGGCATTTTGAGAGAAATTTCATGTCAGCAAACGTAGCAGATATTGTAAATAATTAGTCTTGTGTTTAGATTTATCAGCATCTTTGGAAAAACTGCTCCGCTAACTGAAGTTTTCAATAATAGTTTATTTTGATTACAATACTTTTCACTTTTTCAGCCATAAAAACGACGGGCTGCATTTGACGTTTCGTGACAGTGAAATCTGGGCTGCATATGACGTTTTTCCTCTTCGCGAGTCTCTCAGATATTGCCAAAGCATGTGTAATTTTGGACAAATAACTTTCAAAATATAATTTTTTGATTTATTGTAAAAATAGTTTATAGAAAAAAAAAATAAAAACAGAAAAACCAACCCTCATTTTACAACAAAACGATTGTTTGATTTAAACAACAAATTTGTTTGTTTCGATCTAAGAAATGTTCTATTCAAACTAAAGTTTCTAGTTTGAAATAACCTAAAGAGTTGGTTGTTTCGAGAACTGTAAAACGGAACAACCAAAATTTTGGTTGTTGCAAACAAGAAATTGTTGAATTTAATTTATTTCTCGCAAAAACATCAACCTAATAATTTAGTTTGTTTCAACCAAGTGACAATGTTATAGCAAACTAATATTTTGTTTTTTCTCCGTGTACTTTGCTACACTATAGTTCTAGAAATGTTTCACTTTACTCGTTATTGGTTTGCAATGTTTCGAAATATTTTATGTTTTTTTTTCTTTTAGCATTGACTTGTTTTTTCTCTAACCCATCTGACTGGAACCTTTGAATTGAAGTTTCTTGCAGCAGGTTTAAGCACTCAAAATTTTCTTTAGTTGCTTAAAATAAATCAATAACTCCGAATGTTCTTGAAATCAATGCTTCATTCATAAGAGCTTCTAATGTGTCATTCGTTATCTAATCGACTAAAAGCTGAATAAGTAAAGTGAGATACATGCTTCACCATGAGTGGCTTTATTTGCTTTGTTTCATCATCAGTTTAAACTTATTTGCTTTAGTAAACTCTTAATTTTTATAAATATAAAACATTGAATGATTGGGAATTGAAGCACTTTTAATTATGTCCCGAGTTGGCTTGAGAACAGGACGACTGATTTGAATAATTCTTTCATTTTTGTTTTCGTCAAGGGCTCCCGATGTGTTTGTGTGGTAAAATTTTTCTCAAAATCCTCCGAGAAAAATCAGTTGGGAAATGCAAATTTGACATAGACGTCGGATTTTTTTGGGAGCCTTGGTACAATACAACGTTTGCCGGAATAGCTAGTTTTTGATAAACATGGGCTCGGTAGCTTTTAAAACAAACCCCTATCAAAATGAACTACAAGTGCCAATACAATCAAGGGTAACATCAACGTAATTGTTGATTAATATAAGTATGTGGAGTTTTACTACAGTAAGCACACAAAAATATTGTTTTTATTTTATAAATTGTTTCTAATTCAAGAGTCTAATTTTTTTTCGCTGTGTGCATATCGTACAATAACCATCAAATCAAACAAATCTTTTTCTGGAGTTTTGAGAAGACTAGCACTGGACAAATATCTTTATTTTTTTCTAACTCTGCTGGATCTGAAAATGTTTCAAACAATATTTTGAACATCAACATCATCATCTTCCAACGCCATTGGCCAAAACCATCAATCCGCCAATACATTGAATTATACAAGTTCTGTTACATAACACTCCAAACGTTACTGGTTCAACATTCTGTACAACTTACAACTTCTGTACACTCTGTACATTTTACATTCAATAAATTCTGTACATAGTGAACGATACCGTTCAATATCGTTAAGAAATACGTATCCAATCTCCCAACACTGTTTTACCTTTCAGTCAATGTATCTTACCTCATTGTTTTCATTTTCTTCCATGAATGTTATCGGATTTTTCAAATCTAATAACAATTAGAGTACTATGCATTTTTTTATTCTTTTATATTCCATACTCCATTTTTCATTTATTTTTATGTTCCATAAATTCAACCGATTCATCTGAATTCAAAAACAACGGATTTACATCATTCCATGAACGCTACTTATTCAATTAGTTTTATAGCGCTACTGGTTCGATCCAATCCTTCAACGTTCATCTCAAGTCACTCCATTCGTTGCTGGTTTACCTCAATGGATCATTGAAGGTAGTTTTTGCAAGTGCTCACCGCATCAAAACAAAAGCGCCACTGTATATGGGATTTAACATTGTGACAGCATTGCTGTTCTGTCAAACACACAAGGCTACGGTGGCGCTATCTATGCTTTCCATATCGGCCGTTTTGGTTATTTTAATGATCCATTCATGAAAAAATACATATCCAATCTGCTCAAACGTTAATCCACTCAATGAATGCTACTGTTTCAGTCCTACTGATTCAATGAAGTCCATAAACGCAACACATTCAACTCTACCAACTCAACTCAATTACCACCGTGAATGCTCCTGGTTCAATTTAGTTCCACAGTTGCAATTGGTTTATCGTACACCATGAACGCTACTGGTTGAACTTAATTTCTGAATACTGCTAATATAATTCACTCCACGAAAGCTACTGTTGTGTCTAGATCAATGAACAGTTTTATCAGTCCATGAATGCTTCTGGTTCAAGTCAATCCATGAACGCTACTGGTTCTATTCTCATTTTTGAACGCTTCTCGTTCGTTCGTCTGGATCACTGAATGGTTTATCACAGACAAACAGACGTAACACTTGGAACAAATTTCAATCAAAATCATAGTCACGGAGACATGAGTTGGTTTAGAGCGGAACGTGTAGAATTTCGTCTGCGAAACACGTAGGATTGATAAAGTAAGTAACACTTCATGAACGCTTCTGGTTCATCTCGATCCATGACCTCCATTCTCTCTTTTGAACGCTTCTGGTTCATTCCAATCAACTATATCTGTGAACACAACTGCTTCAACTCACTCCATGAACGCTACTGGTTCACCTGAATCCAAGAGCTCTACTAGTTTCAATCTCTTCATGAACGCTTCTGGTTCACCATGAACGCTTCTGGTTCATCTCAAACTGTTGTGCTACTTCCACACATCTTCACTAAATCCTTAACTCAAGAGCGGTCGCGCATTCAACCATTGCCGACACTACCTCGCTCAAGCTGTGTATGAAAAGCGAACTTTTTTCAGGGTGCGTGTACTCAGTACACGTATGCAATCGATCTTGGGTTAATTCATCCTATACACCGATCTTATGCAGACACCAGCTTTCTATGTTTTACTAATTCCAAAATAAAGTCTTTCATTACTATCAGAAAACAAGTTCTTGTTAATAGCCTAAAACGCTACAAGTTCTCCATTTTTTGAGCGCTACTTGTTTTTAATAATGATTGCTGGGTGTCACTTATTCGTCAAACAAAAACGAACCTCAAAGGCCTCTCATATATTGAATATTCCTCAGAATGTTATCGTTTCAATATTTTTTTCTGTACAAAACTCCTCTGATTCTTCAACAATTCAGTGACCACTACTCATTCGAACGCTACTGGTTCATCGAACAATCCTCCTGGTTCTCCATATTCAGAACGCTGCTGATTCATTGAAAAATTCATAGAACACTACTGGTTCTTAGGTCTCCTTTGATTCATTTAAGGAATCAAACTTTCATTGGATTAAGATGTTACTCAAAAAATCACATACTTTTCCATTTGAACTGATTATTTTACAGCCTAGCACTTTACCAACAATAGTTATTGATAGACCATGCAGATTAAAAAAATGTCACGATTAAATAAATAAATTTTATTAAATGCTGTTCAAGAATATATACCGTTTTGCTTCGAAATCCGGACACTTAAGCACCTTGTAACATTTAACGGTGGATTTTTTTATTAGTTTGAAGTCTAATGAATATTTGTTCCAGCTTATTATCAAAACAAATATATTTTTCGTCTGTTAGTTGGGTAAAAGAAGCTTTAAATAGGGAATTAATCACTAAAAATATTAAAAATGAGAGATGCACGTTGCTTCGAAATCTGGACACTCTATAGAGAGTGTTTCGAAATCCGGACAATTTTGCTTCGAATTCCGGACACTTAGATATTATCATTAAAAATCGTTCTGAACATGGTATTTGTAAAAAAATCACATGAAAATTAAGCATCTTAAATGCTAGTTTTATTCGGAAGTAATATTTCTATTTGTTTCGCTTTATTAAAAATATCCAAAAAAATGTTCGAAATATTGTGTAAGTTAATCAATAATAAGCAGAAGGTCGTGATCAGTTTATTTTTCTAAACTAAACTTCTATGTTTGTTATTTTTAATTGTAATAGCTAGTGTTTATTATCTATTGGAAATCATGATATTCAAAATTGTATTGAAGTTACCAATTTTACCAATGTTGTGTGATAAATTAATATTCCGGTTGTTATTGGAAATTTATCATATGCATCAGAAGTCTATTTTTCGGTGTTTAATCTCCAAATGAAATCGAAACTCTTTGGAAAATATGAAAGCGTGAAATTAAAAAAATAAACAAAAATTGGCAGGTTTCAAGAGTTCCATCAACTCGTAATTGTAATGTTGATATCTATGTATAACTCAAATGTTTTAGCATCAATCATTTGAGTTATACATAGATAATCGATTATTGCAGTTCACAGCAGATAAAAAAACCAGTTGAATATTTGAGTAAGGTAATCCGTTACCATATACAATTTTAATAATCAATGAGTGATTGTGGCTTGACATCTGAGTAATTGACTTAAAATTGTATGTAGTTTACTTATTTAAAAATTATGCTTTTGTGTGGTACACACAATGGACTTATTATGAGCGAAGGCAGTGGGGCACATATGTGTATATTGTACTGCACAATTTGATTTTTCTATCCAATTGGGTTTGAAAATTTGAGTATCACTTTGTAGTTCAACACGTTTTAAATAAAAATATTTGGTTCACAAATTCTAAGTTTATTTTTCTCCATTAAAACGAGCAAGACTTGAATTGATTCGATCGTAGAACAACAATGTTAAGAAAAAAAGGTGTCTCTTCTCTTATCTGGTTGAATTCTATACAATAGGAACCTTTTTATTCTTATATATTGTTAAAACACGTTATCATCACGTAAATGCGCCTCGTTCACCGTTCATCTTCACGGTGGAAATTGATTTTGAGAACGGAAACTATCTCCATCCGTAATTATGTATAAAGGTTCAATGACGTTATCTTTGATTAGCTTTTCTTAAAGATTTAACACTTTCACGTCGAAACTACGCGACAATAGGAAATTTAACATGTTTGTATAATAAATATATTATTAGTTAACGGTAGTATTAAAATCTTGTTTATTTTTACTTACCAGAAGTTTTAAGCATAAGCGTCCGGCATTTGAAGCATTGAATAATTTTGCCTCGAAATACGGACACCTGCAATTTATGTTAAAAAAATGTGTTTTTTCAATTTTTAAACAATTTCCACTGCATGTGATTCTTACTCAAACATAACATCAACCGTTTAAAACATGAAACAACGTGTGAAAACTTTTTTACTTTGAATAATAATGTTGAACGATTTCAACTGTATTTTAGCCAATTGGCTAAGCAGTGCTAAAACAAGTACCTACGATGACAAGTGATTTTGTTTTTCATGTTTTTCTTTTAATTTTCACCACCTACTACGATGCTAATACGTTTAAAATGATTAATTTTAATCTTTTATTTGATAGGTATAATATTATATACATTTAATTTAACTTTTAACATCCAAAAACGCTGAAATTGTTCAAAGTGTCCGGCTTTCGAAGCGTCCGGGAATTCGATGCAAAACGGTAATTCATCACTAATACAAAAGTAATGAACAAAAGATATATTGCTGTTTGCGTTTGACGTGCAAATCCAGTCTAAAGGCCCAAACGCAATGATAGCGGAACGGCAACGGAATGCGGAACCGGTTCGCCAGCATGAATCACATCATCTCGACTGAGCTGTCAACGAATGAAAGTGAACCAATACTGAGTCGACTAGCATGTTATAGTTCATCCTGGCGGACCGGTTCCGCTTTCCGTTGCCGTTCCGCTTTCATTGCGTTTGGGCCTTAACTGAGCTTCAAATGCGGTAACACAAAGTAACCAAAGGATACACTCTGAAAATAATCTATACTAACTAGTTTAAAAGTCACACTAAATGACGTTTCGCCTGGTTGACCCCAACTCTCGTTTAGGTGCCGGTTAATCGAGCCTAGTATAAGTTGAAAATATAACGAACAATGTTTAACTTGGATATAATTGTGTTCAGATTAACAGATTTGGGCTTCTGGATTGTTTGCGAGCTATCTGGAGTGGAAAAAAGCGAAAACTAACCTGATTGAAAGACGAAGCGGACCCATTTATTTTAATCTAGAATCTACTTATAATAATGTTATTGGTGTACATTTGCATTTTTCACCATAATCACTAACAAATGTTACGGTAAAAGTTAATCTCCATCGTCTTCTGGATCTCTCACAGCGCATCTTCCCGTCTTCCACCTCGCTCTTCTGCTACGCTGTATTTGGCACAATTTTGTTGGAATCTTGTTCGGAACAGCCTCTAAATCGATACCGGATCGTTTCCTTCCTGATCAACATTGCCGATGTGTCTAGAAACGATAGAAATTGAAGGAATACACTGAGTTTTTCCGATGAGAAACAACTTCTACAATGTCGATGTCTGTAAGGCCACAATTATTGAAAATGGCTTACCTTTTCTATCCTCATATCGTCCAGGAATAAATGGCGTTTCAAATTTAATTCCTTGCTCGAGGCACACGCGTTTTCAGCAGCAAATATTCAATTAAAATATCACCTCGACAAAACTGACGGCGTGGAAAAAAAAACAATGATGGTGGGCAAGGGCTGGAGTTACACACTGGTCAAATTTGTCACCCGTTAAACTTGTTTAGTTTTACTTATTATGCCAAACATGTATACTTTCAAAACTAAACTGGGTTTGAACTTGATGAATGACAAAAATGATTATGATTTAAACTATCGATGTTTTGATCGGATTCTGAGTGTACTTAGCAACCTTGATGCATATCACTGCCAACCTAGCAAAGAAAATTAAATTTTGACTTCGCCTTCCTTGTTGAAGATCTTACCGCATTTGGTGTTCCCGCATTTGATATATGCATTTCAAATGCACACAGCAATATCAAAACTAATCGATTTACCAAAAACATCATTTTTATCTCCAACTTAATTTTGGCCTTCACTTATATAACGCATCCACAACATAATACTTAGTCACTCCTCTATGCATAAAAGATATTTTATGCTCCATTAATCATATTCGAGAAAACCTGTGACAGTAGAACAGCAATTGTACCATACCAGAATAGAAACATGTTCAAAATAAAAGAATAAAACAATATAAAATCAACCTCGTAAGTAAAAGCTTTTATTCAATTTTATCATGTTTGTTTTAAGCAATTAGCGTTGGAATAAAAACTAAGTAAGCGAAAGTATTCTTTTCGATAACATACATTGATTTTCACTGACTCAATTAAATAGTTGCTGGTACGGCACTTCACAATGAAAACGAATGAAGCCAGCTTATCTGCATACCGTTATTTTAGCAAGATATTCTGCTGGGGCCCAGATAGCCGTAGCGGTAAACGCGCAGCTTTTCAGCAAGACCAAGCTGAGGGTCGTGGGTTCGAATCCCACCGGTCGAGGATCTTTTCGGGTTGGAAATTTTCTCGACTTCCCAGGGCATAGAGTATCTTCGTACCTGCCACACGATATACACATGCAAAAATGGTCATTAGCATAGTAAGCTCTCAGTGAATAACTGTGGAAGTGCTCATAAGAACACTAAGCTGAGAAGCAGGCTCTGTCCCAGTGGGGACGTAACGCCAGGAGAAGAAGAAGAAGATTCTGCTGATCATCCTCAAGACTACATATAGTAGATAAAGTGTGACTAGCACCATTCTCGTTTTCTTTTCGAACGATTTTCCATTCAAAGATTTATTGACGTTGCCCTTTGTCATTCATGTCTCCCAATGAGAATATATTCCGAGGTGAGGAAATGACATTCAGTGTGCGTGACATCTGTTGTGTTGTGATTAAAATACTTTGAGAGTGTAACACGGACTGAAAAGGAGGAAGAAGATTGTCGAACGGACTGTAGAGAAATAAAGAACGTATGATTTGCTAAGTTGATTGAATTCGGTTATATTTTCTCGTTAAAAGTCCGGAACAGGTCGTAACAACATCCGTGTACGGTGCAAAATGTTTCACCAATACAAGCGAGCGAGCTCCCATAAGAAGACGTGTAAATTAGTGACGTAGTTAATTTTGTTTACGTTTTTTCTCTTTACTAATACACAGCCATTGCTTCTTCTTCCACACCTTAGTATATATTCTCATTGCATGTCTCCCATCCGTATAACGTTTTCATCACTACATCTTGCGCTAAGAGAGAAGATGCGTTATACGACGACAACATGTTTCAGAGAGGAAAAAATATTTGAATTTAAGAAATCACAAGTATGCAATGTGGCGTCACAGCAGGCGTATACCACGACCATGGTAACTTTTTTTCCATAGATGTCAATGGACTACGTCGTATCAATTGAATTGTCAGAAATACACAACTCTTATATCAAGCAAAATCCACTTTTCAAAGCAATATTATGCTAATATGATTGCAATAATACCATGCAAAAAACTGCAGAGCAACCAAACACCCAGCACACTTTAACACATTGTTCTTCGCCTCAGCTCCGAGTGCATCACGTGGCGTAGTACCATAATTCTGTTTGTACTTATGGCACTCTTAATTCAAAAATAACTAGAAAACTATATTCTTACCGTTATCCTCGTCGCCATTTGTAGAATACTCGATATTCGGAATGGTATAATAGTACCGAACAAACACTGTTTTCGATTATTTACAATATCCAGCTGCTATATTTATTTATAATCTTTCTTCAGTCACCAACCGAACATAACTGCCTCCTATACTCAATGACTACTCTGATCGATCCAATCTCTATGCAAGGTGTAGGACCTACAGTACCGGCGGCTCTTTATTGCTACCCCAAGGTCGTACAAAATTACGACCAAACAATGGTGAAGGAGTAATCAATTTTCTCGCAAACATCTATTTTGGGAATTTGGCAGAAATTCCTGATTAAATTGCCATCAGCGCACTGCAGTATATCACGTTGCAAATAACTGCTTGCAAACAATTTCTTTCAAGCGCATTGATTACCTGTAATTTTGCGAAGAATGATTTTTACTTTTCCGCCTTAAAACTGGTTCTGCACTTAGGTTGGCGGCTTTTCAATTTTACTCCCAGTTGACAGCCGCCCCCCGCCCTTGAATACAATTCGTCATCAAACGTCAACATCCCACCGCAAAATCGCTAGTGTTTGGAGGGGATTTTAACCTCCAAATTGCCAAATAACCTCCAAACCATCACCTCCAACTTAGTTCTAATAACCTCCGTTATATGAAATATGGTGGCGCGTCGATCGTCGCAAGTTTATCGTTAAACAGTCAATAGCATATTTTTTGAGTGCCAAGAATAGAATAGCACAATTGAGGGGGTTAGAAGCAAAAGGGTGTAAGTGGCAAAATCCTAGTTTTGAAAAAATAAAAAGACTTTTAAGTTTGTTTATTAGCAATTTTTCATTTCATACTAATTGTATAGAAGCCAATAAACCAAGCCAATCTTCTACGAATAATATTATTTTCCGTTTATAAGGAGATTAAAATACCGTTGAAAAGCTTGAAGTGGTTTTTTTGGTATATTAAACTCAAAAACCGACCAAAGGGTAACTCGATTGCGTTTGAGCCCCTCAATAAAAAACCGGGAATATTTTAAAATTTATACCAGGAAATCCGGGAAAAAAGCGTGAGTTTTAAAATGAACATTTGTGGCCACCCTGCTACAAAATTTGCGTTCATTTACGAAAAAGTGTCGATTTCGATTGAAATCTCAACCGTTCTTCATCCCACAGATGTGGATCAATGGGAGAGGTGGTTCCTTATTATGGAACAAACCGACTCATATTATAGATCCTGGATCATAATGAATGGAGTCGAGTGTTAGTGAAAGCATACTTTTTGGCGTTTCTTTTGGAATCGCCTTATCTTTGATTCATGACTATGATATGGGTTTCAATACCCCACAGATATGAATCAACGCTTCTAGATATATGGTAGCCATTTTATTTTCCAGGAACATGGAAATGCGTAAACGTCAATTTTAATTGATTGTGATCTGTGTAATCCAGCTTTTTACGCTGGGTAGCTATAAAGTTCTGGATCACCCCCACTTGATGTTTCTTGTCTACACTATATTTTTTTATGGTTAGATCTCAGCAATCCTAGAAGGATAAAAAACTTTGATGTTGACAATAGCCGTCAGATTTTTTTTTTCAATCCAACTTGATCAAGTTTTAATTTTCTATCAATTTTGAACTCGTTTACGATTTATAACAGTTTGTTTTTGCAGGTTTACAAAACTCATCGAGTCGAATTGGCCATAAAGATACTAATTGACTGAATATTGGAACATGGACTTCAAAGCATAAACTGTTCGTTTCAAATCTTCAATGAGGACTTTCTATCCGTCGTGCGCCAGCAACGTACATACATATATGCAGTTAAAATTCAATTAAACTAACAACAGTATATATAAAAGGCATTCTAGCAATAGTGTCTAAAGCTTACAGAATCTGCCAAATTTCGCTGTCAGACAATCGATGGGATACGGGTGATGGCCTGATCCAGAAGAACCAAACAGTATTTAAACAGCTCAAAATTGTGTTGGAAATCTATCAAATGTCGCTAATATATGATTTGGGATATGGGTACCTGAATATACTTTTCATTTATGCGAGATTTCGGAAAGAAAAAAGCATGATTGTGTGCTTTGGTTTATTTTATTCATACGGCCAAGACTCAAAAATTTAAGTTAGATTGCACAGTTTTTCGATTTCTTGATCCAAGTGAAAGTTATTGATTGATGATTATTTTTTCGGAATGGAATATTATATTGTAGGGACATCTTCGTCTTCTAAGTTTGTCTTGAACACAAGAATTCATGTTGAAAGCCTGATATTACTAACAATAACAGAGATCAGATCTCTTCAATGTCCATATGTACCTATTATGCGAAGTTCAAATTGAAACCCACGTATCCGATTGATTGGGGAACCTAAAATCACGTGAAATAAATAAATTGAACAAATTTATACCACAGACAAACAGACGTCACACTCTCATCATTGTCTATCGACCACCTTTTAAACGGTCGATTCAAAAATATGGTAGGTGGCCAATCCGCCACCCGCAGCGCTCGCATCGTTTTTGTTCGCGTTTGACGTTTGCACACTACCGCCATCTGTTGGCCCGTCGGCCAAACACAATAATTTTAGCATTGAGCGCACATGTCCTCGTGACTATGATTTTGATCGAGCTTTGTTCTAAGTGTTACGTCTGTTTGTCTGTGTTTATACGATACATTAATAAAATTTGATTTAAGAAATTCTCCTAGATGCAACACGAATGTGGTGAAAATTTTTGACAATTTAATAAACAAACCAGAATTACAGCCTGCTAAGATTTTACTATAAAATCTGTGAGCAAAATATGTCATAATCAAATCATCCCTCGTTTTTTTATAGCCAGCGTAAAAACCTGGATAGCAACTCAATTTGATGCGATATTCTCCGTTAAATCCTAAGATAAGATCGGACACCTGGCTTCTTTTAGTTGTTCTTCTTTTCATCCATGAGCCCAGTTGTGAATTTTCCACCCTTGCGTGTTACGTAAAAACATTTGTATGGAAGACGGTACACTATTTCACAAAAAAATATTCCTAATTATAATTTATTTTTTAAATGTATTGATTAGGTGAATTAAAGTGTATTCTTCTTCTTGGCATTACGTCCTCACTGGGACAAAGCCTGCTTCTCATCTTAGTGTTCAATGAGCATTTCCACAGTTATGAACTGAGAGCTTTTATTGCCAAAGTGGCCATTTTCGCATACGTATATCGTGTGGCAGGTGCGATAATACTTTATGCCCAGGGAAAGGAAATTTCCATTGCGAAAAGATCCTGAACCAAGCGGGAATCGAACCCAGACACCTTCAACATGGCTTTGCTGTGTAGCCGCGGACACTAAAATTTGTTTTTCAATTCGAATAATTTCAATCGATTCAATTTTTCATATATTTACTTTAGACATATTTATAGGGCCTTCCTTAGCGAAGTGGTTAGAGTCCACGGCTACAAAACAAAGCCATGCTGAAGGGTTCTGGGTTCGATTCCCGGTCGGTCCAGGATTTTTTCGTAATCGAAATTTTCTTGACTTCCCTGAGCATAGAGTATCATCTTATCTGCCACACGATATACGAATGCGAAAATGGCAACTTTGGCATAGAAAGCTCATAATTAATAACTGTGGAAGTGTTCAGTGAACACTAAGCTGAGAAGTAGGCTATCTATCAAAGGCAAAAGTTCTGTCACTTCGCTTTGTGCCGTCTTCTCCTGGAAATGTTACTATTACTTGTAGTTTTGTAATACACAGTTTCAAATTTTTTATTCATTCCGATCTGATTTTGTTTCACTTTTTTGTTAGGTTTATATTGCGAATCTTTACTTAAATCCGCAGACTGTCCAACAAGTTGCGCGCCGGTGGCTCATGCGCCGAGTTGTGCGCCAGCCAGAAAGTAAATAAAGAAATGTCAAAATATCTCGCCGAGGAAGTGAATCACTTTTAGGGCTCGAGTCCTAAACTGGAGAGCGATCTATTGTTTTATCGATATAAAACATATGGAATCAAATTGTTCGTACCGTCTTGTGTTCAAGTTGCAAGCGATTTAAATCATTTTGACCGACCCACAACTCGGCGCATAATCGATCGGCGCGTAACTTATTTGGTGGTCTGCGGTTTTGAGAAAAGATTCGCAAAGTGCCCAACTAGTACCAGACCATGGCGCGTAACATTCGAAGTAAAGAGGAAGTGATCGAAATGCTAAAAATTCTCGAGAAGTTCAATATCAGTCGGCTACGAACTTTTATGCATAACCGCAAAAAAGTAACGACCCAATATAGTAATCCGGCAACACGGGCAAAACCAAAACAAACCAGGGGGGTATACGCAACGAGGTTCGCCTACCGTTCATGTTTTGTTTTGTTTTGTTTGTTTCGTTTGGCTCACAACGCTGCTAGGCATCCCGCTGTTTGAGTGTTAAAATGCATCAGCATTTGCTGTCGGGCATAGCCCGCGTTTCGAGCTGTGCAGTTTGGGTCGGCCTACGTGAAAAATGATGCTGTTTGGGACAGCCCGCCCGAGAGATGATTGTTAGGCGAGCTTTGTTTGTAGTTGACAGCCGTACACCCACCCTGAAAAAAACGCATCCGATGGTAACTTTCCACACGCAGCTACACACTCGCAGACATCAAATTCAACTAATCAGCGACTGGATCACAAACTGGATTCAATTTTATTCCCAGTTGTCCTATCTTTATCTTAGGTTAAATCCAACTCTGATCCATAGGCCTATTTACATGACCAGGCTCGGGAACTGTGACCACTATTCACCACAGTTCATCGATTCTGCCAGTCAACCAAAACACAAAGCAGCAGCAGCATCAATACCATCAGGCGTTGCGCTGCCAACAGTTCACACACTGCTTGACTGTTTTTGTCTATCCACTATGATCGTTTTCGGGCAGCCATCTCGAGGTGAATGATTGAAAAATATGTAAAATAATTCAATCGCTAATATTTCGCTTGTGTTTTCAACTTATTGAAATCTATTAGTGCTAATAGCAAGAGCACAATCATTTCGTTGCGATACATATAAACAAGTTCAATTTCATGCTGCCTTTATCGAGCAAAAATGCAAAACCCCGAAAACCGGAAAAATCGTGTCACCACTGTGCTCGAGTCATTTCGCATTCGGGTTTGAAAAAACGTTGGGAAGAAGAAGATTACAGTTTTGAGGAGCCGTGACATTTTTTTGTTTTGAACGGTCATGGTTTGCTTTGGATTTTGATGGTCGTGTAGAAAAATATGAATGTCGAGGAGGTAAATGTTTACTACAGTACATTTCCCATCGCTGCACATGACGTTCAAAAACAGCTGATCGGGAAGCTCTTTGACAGTTTTTCTATGAAAATGACAGCCTCGAGTATGCACTGGTCCTCGACCGATGTAAACAAATGCATAGACGGACCTATCACATCAAAAGGCCTATATCTGTGTGCTATCCATAACTGTGAAGTGACTGTACTTTGTTTTTGACGCATTCACCACAAAACCGACTTTTGTCGCTTCACGTTTCAGGCGGGTGTAGAGTAGGCCGTCCCTTATTTTTCGAAATTGCGAAATTTTATAAATTCGTCATTGTAAAATGCTCATTTTGGTAAGAAAAAAAAACAGGTAAAAATTTGAAGTCCTTACGTGGACGCAAAACGACTTTAAAGGTATTAGGTGTAGATGACCCCGTGCGCCAAATCGAGCTCGCTGATCTAGTGTACACAACATGAGTACGAAAAGCCACTAGTAACAAATTGATAATCAGCATAGAATTTTAAGTAAAATAATATTTTATACTTTGGGTATCTTCATAACACTGCATACTGACATAAAATTATTAATTAGAAAGCGATCGTTCAAATATTACGTAACGCAAAAGGGGGAGGGAGGGGGTCTTCCGTAGTGTTACGGTTCATAGAAAAATTTTATATTTTTCATACAAAAGCTGTTACGTGGGAGAGGAAGGGGATCTAAAATTGGCAAATTTTGTGTTATGTAATATTTGAATCATCCCAAAGAAAACAACTTTCTGCTGATTATCAACGCTCGCAGGACAGTTTGTCACTGGTGGTTTTTCGTACTTATGCTGCGGCATTAGAGCAGCGAGCTCGATTTTGCGCACGGGGTCATCTACGTCTAATATCTTCAGGGCCGTTGGGGGACCATTTAGCGTCCACGTACGGACTTTTTGTACCTACTTGATTTTTTTCTTACTAAAACGAGCACTTCACAACAGGGTTGGGAACAAATCTGAAATTCATTCTACAGTAGCCAAACAAAGCCAATCGCAGTCAGCGAAGCCAGTGAAACTCACGCCTATGGACCGATGCATGAGTTCACTATCTGACGTTTGAGCGGTGCCGTGTTATTTACGTGACCATGGCAACGAATGAATTCGGCACCGCTCAAACGTCAAATTAGTGAACTCGTGCATCGGTCCATGGGTATTGCTTCGTGAAGCCCAAGCAGGACAGTTCGGTTTTGCGTAGTCCGATAGATTTTGCTCACGGTTTCGCGCGTGTTCTCGTCGCTGGAGATTTTTTTTTCCTGTTTTGGAGCGTCTTGCTGGGTAGTGCTTAGTGAAGCCCAAGTAGGACAGTTCGATTTTGCGTCGTCAGATAGATTTTGCTCACGGTTTCACGCGTGGTTTCGTCGTCGAAGAATTTTTTTTTCTGTTTTGGAGCGTCTTGCTGGGTAGGTATTTGGGAAGGCACAAGCAAGACGGTTTGTTTTCGGGACGCCAAGAAGTTTTGCTGTCAGTGTAAGTTTTGTGTTCAGTCGAGGATGGATTACCAACTGGTGAGTTCGTTTCATGCTTGTGATAACACATTTTTTCTTGAAAGCGTAACTTTTAAGTAATATTAAAACAAACTTTGTATGGTTCGTCACTATAAGTGTCGGCATTATGCTCTTTTCTTATACAATTTCAATATACATATATTTTTCTCTTTTCGACATTACTAAAAATTATCTTTTGAATTGTTCGACATTGTGAATGTTGACGTATTTCTTAAAACTTCTACCATATCGAGACAAAATGCACAGTAACACTCATATGTAATTTTCAAACAAACTATGTATAGTTCGTCACTACAAGTGTCGGCATTATTCCTGTTTCATATAATTTAAAATATATACATGTAATTTTCAGTTTTCGTCATTAATAAACACATCTTTTGAATTGTTCGACATTGTAGATGTTGACTATTTTTTAAAGCTTCTACCATAAACTTTTCGAAACAAAAATACAAAACTAGCTTTATATATAAGTCGTATATTTTCCCCTTGTCCATGGATCGCATCATCGACCAGAGGTGACTCCCAGATCTTTTCCTCCCTCACTAATAAACACCCTTCCCGTGGTGATTGTGGAGATGCAGAGGTATTCTCGGTCTCTAGAAGCAACAATCATTACACCCTAACATTCCTTCCCCCATCCCAACTGACTGTAAGGAATTGGCCGGCGCCGTTATTGATCAATAATATTAGATCTGCTAAAATTGCACTTCGAGAGTAAGCGGAAACTCCCATCCCTTATTCATTTGGATCGTAGTGCAATTCTTACCAGTTCCGATCAATCACGGAGTAGCAACCATTGACATGTACAGTCAGTCTATGCTTTGCTATGCATGTTTTGATAAGGTGATGATTCATCTGTTATTAAACTATAATAAAATCGATAGCTTGAATAAGTCTTACGTTTGAGACAATTTACAAACAATGTTCAACAATGATGTTTACATACACCGCAGGCAAGCAAAATACTTAGACAATGTTTAAACAACATATGTACGATAATTTGTTCGATTATCTCATTATATCTTTAATTACTGCTCTTTATCTGCTGTTCTACATAACCTTGGTTAGAGCAGTGGAGAAGCATGCGCCTGTAAATCGGAAGGTCCTGAGTTCGATCCTCGACATCCCAACAATGTTTGATTATTCGAAATTTAATAATGAAGTGCCAAATTCCTGGGCATCCAGATATGAGTATTTGATGAAGTGCGCAAATAACTACCAATGTTTTTGCTGTTTCCATCTATATAAATAAAAATGGAATGGTGTTTGTATGTCACGAAATGGATTGAGAACGAGACAACCGATTTGCACAATTCTTTCACTGTTGTCTTCTTTAAGGGTTCCGACGTGTTCGTGTGAAGAAAAAGTTTTGAAAAGTTTTCGGAAAATCAGGTTAAACGGGAGCGAACTAATATACCATTTTGTATGGAATGTTCCATGGCATTTTTCGACAGCCTACTTGATGGCAAGACGAAGTTTGCCGGGACCACTAGTTATAAAATAAATGTTGAAGAAACATCGAACAAACCTTTTTACAATTAATTCTATAAATAAATGTGATGTCTAATTCAGTTGAACAAAACACTTAAAAAGACTGTGTTTAGCATGTGTTGTTGTTGAACTAATGCTGAACAAAGTCTACTATTTTCTACTCTTGTTACCATGAGTAATAATGGCATCTACAACTTTTCTTCGACAATTTATAAATAACACGTCATGAAATCCTGTCAAACAAACGCCTAATAAGCATCTCTGGATGTTCGCTGTATACCTGGTGGATTAAATGTTGAATAAACATTATAAAGTCTACTTATAATGTTACTACTGTTTAACAGCCGAGGTAAGGTCATTGAATAAACATGTACTAAAATACGTTAATAAAATGGTTGTTGTTCAATAGATTCTCCATTTATGGGCGTCAATCATTAGGCCACTAACAGCTTAATAAAACAGTTCCGAGAAACTTTTCCTACAGCAAAAATTTTTACTTGGGATCTCTCTTTCGTCGTTGCTCATTATGTCTTTAACCCCCTCCGCAGACCCTAAAGATCGGGGAAAGATTTTTTTTATGAAAATCGATGACCTATCATTTAGCAGGAACAAGACGTGAAGCGTTGTTACATTATGACACATTTTCCACAGCGGAACACAAAGTAGGATTGATGTACTTCAAAGGCCTTACGCATTTCGTTATTTATCGTTTGAGGATTTCGCACCGCCCATGATAAATTGAACCATTATAATGAAGTGCTTCTAAGCAAAAGTATAATAAAGTGGCTATAAATTAGCAGGTATGTCCGTACACCATCACTTGTCAGATACGGGTTGCAGAACAGATTGCTATCGTCGTGTGGTGGTGGAAAATGGCACTCTTCAGCAAGAATGAGAAGAAGTTCATTATCATGCAAATTATCGCATCCATCTATACAAAGGACGTCCGCGTGGAAAGGTTTAGTGTGGAAAGCTCTCTGAAGAAACAAAATAATAATGAAATACATGATTACGATTAGGACAAAATTTGACACACGTGTTTCACTGTTCTTTTAACGACTAGCTGAGATTACCATCAGAAAACTGAGGAAAAATGGGTAAGATAGGCTACAGAAATTAGGTGAGCAATGGTATTAACCCTATGAAATGAACGATTTTCTAAATCATGTTCTACGTTTTTGACGTATATGGCAAGTGCAATCAATGCAAACATTATTTTTTGTGTTCTTAAGTACCGTAATCCGGGGTAACATTGATAATTTGTTTGAATGTTTCTTAAATATTTCGTTTGAAAATGCAAATGTCGTAAATTTTATATTTTTAAAACAAGTACTGCCACCCATAGCTCGTGACTATATACTGCATTTTGTTTTTTGAAAGATTTAAGCATGTTTAAAAAAATGTTTTAAGTGATTTTTTTATTTACCCCATATCAGGTAACATTGATCACCTATGTAAACAACGTTCGGTTATATTGAAAATATCGTTACTTAGTTAAATCATGGCCCCCGAAGCCGAATATGAAGGCAAAACGCTTACAAGTCATTTACTTTTTGAGTTATTTTAAAATTAAAAACACTTCGAACCACGGAATACGCCTTAAGGTAGGCAATTTCCTAAGGGAATTCTATATTATTTACAGTAATTTGTTAATGTTGCCTAATTGAGCATACTTATGAAATTTTTGACAACGGAATCGTTTTTGGCGATGCCATTTTTAGTAAGAACCGCATTTTCCTTGCTCATGTCGTTTGCAGAACTTATGTGAGACATGCATCTTCGGTAGTGTCATCCTTACCCATTGAAATCATTGTTTCAAAAAGTTGACAAATTTACGCAAAATGTAAACGCAATTTTCGCAAAAATCGTCACTTACATTAGCTTATGAAAATAAGAAAGAGAAGCACCATTCGTGATTTGGAAATGTTCCATCAATAAATGATGATACGATCTTTTAACGAGATGAGTCATTCCTATCAATGTTAACCCGCTGATCAATGATACCCCGGATTACGGTAGGTGTTCAATCATATTGGAAATGTCTTTCAATAAGTGGAAACAAGTATACGAGAAATACTGTAGAAACACAAATTAACTTTATTTACGAAATAACACGAGAATGAATTCAGAACGATGTTCTCATCTCAAAGGCGCTTTGGCGCTTTCACTTATGAATGGAAACGGTGATGAATGGCGCGCTGGACGTTCAAGAAGCTTTTCACCATCAAAGTAGGTGATGCTTTTGCGTGTTGCTTGATGTGCGTCACAGTTGACAGCACAGCCTTGTTGGTAAGAGCATCTCGATTGTTGCTCCTTCCAATACTCCTCCTCAACGATCACCACCGGCCAAACCGAGCATACTAGCGAACTTCCGAAGCTTCACCCGCCCAAGTGCCAAGTGGTTGCGGATATAAACCATCTCTTCTGTGGAGCAAGAAAAGCAACTCCAGAACTCTTGCTTCACACTGCTCCTTCACGAAACACTGACGAGTCTCGATGTGCCTCGATCGCTTCGTTGTCCGTTCCAAACTGACGAACTTGATGTAGCTCTGGTTATCTTACCAGAGTGTCACCGGCTTGAACGTTGGCTCACCGAAGTCCTCAAACAAACTCAGAAGCCAAACAGCCTCTTGGCTCGCCTCGCTCAGTGTGCAGAACCACTTGGGCACTTCACTTTGGCATGAGGGGTTTTTCTAGGCCGAATTGTCTGAAACTTTGCAATAAGGAGCACTTCACTACGTCGCATATTGTGGCCAAATATGAGCTTCGTAGCAAAAAACCCCCCTGCCGGAGTGAATCAAAAGTGCCAAGAATTGGGTCCGGCTCCCTATTCCGATTCCATCGACGAGAGTGTGACGAAATCTTGCAGACGGCTTGTCCACGAAATCGCTTCTCCGGCATACATGTATACGATACCACTTATAGACTTGCGAGACTTCAAATCGCCCGCCCAGTCCGCGTCCGAGTATCCAACAAGCTTACCTTCAGAGTCTCCGTATCTTAACTGCTCAACTGCCAGGTAGCGCACCACACGTTTGGCTGCCACGCTGCCACCCAATCGGCTTCAGTCGGTGCACATATCTTCTTCTTCTTCTTTCTGGCGTTACGTGCCCACTGGGACAGAGCCTGCTTCTCAGCTTAGTGTTCTTATGAGCACTTCCACAGTTATTAACTGAGAGCTTACTATGCCAATGACCATTTTTGCATGTGTATATAGTGTGGCAGGTACGAAGATACTCTATGCCCTGGGAAGTCGAGAAAATTTCCAGCCCAAAAAGATCCTCGACCGGTGGGATTCGAACCCACAACCCTCAGCTTGGTCTTGCTGAATAGCTGCGCGTTTACCGCTACGGGCACATATGCATCGGGCACATATGCATCGTCCCAAAATCGACACACTAGCAGCAATATCGGGTCTCGCGCAGACGGCGATATACAGCAACGCTCCCATTAGACTCCTGTACAGGCCATTCGATTTCAGTGGTGGACTCTTCTCCCTAATCTTGACGAATCCATCTTCCATCGGGATTTTAGCACACTTGGCATCGACCAAACCAAATCTCCCAGCAACGCGGTCTATGTAGTTCTCCAGCGAAATACCGTACTTACCACCTTCTTTCTGGATTCCCATTCCCAGGAAATAATTGGCATCTCCCAGATTGGTCATCTCGAACTCCTTGCTCAGGGCAGCATAGATCTTTTCGATCTCCTCCTCGCTTTCGCAGCCCAGCAAAATATCGTCGACGTAGACCAGCAAATACAATCGCTTCCCGTTGACCACTTTCGTGTAAAGACACGGATCAGCTCGGCTCTGTTTGAATTTCAAACTTTGGAGGAAGGCGTGCAGACGATGATTCCAACAACGAGCAGATTGCTTCAGCCCGTAAATGCTTTTCACCAGCTTACACACTTGCTGCTCCTTGCCTTCAACCACGAAGCCACTTGGTTGCCGCATATAGAGCTCCTCTTCCAGCTTCCCGTACAAATATGCTGTCTTCACATTGAAATGCTTCAGCATCAGGTTCCTTTTTTAAGCGATGGCCAGAAGTGTACGCAAAGTTGTTTGCTTTACAACCGGCGCGAACACCTCATCATAGTCTTGCCCATGCTTCTGGTTGAATCCTTGGGCGACCAGATGTGCTTTGTATTTCACTGCTTCTCCAGCAGCGTTTCGCTTAATTTTGTACACCCACTTGCAGCCTACTTGTTTTCGCCCAGCAGGCGGGTCTACCATCTCCCACGTTCCGTTGTCCTCGTGAGATCGCAGCTCTTCAACCATTGCTGTTCTCCACTCAGCACTCTTTTCACAGCTCAAAGTCTCCTGTAGCGTTCTCGGCTCCATCTCCTCCTCTGGGGGAAGAGTGCCTGCCACGAAAATTTCTTCAATGAGCCGCCGTGGAGGTACACCTTTTGTTGCCCTTCGAGGCCTTCTAGCGATTTCATCCATCGGAAAACCGTGGAATGAACTTGCACTTGATGCCACTGAATAGTTTGACATGTCCAACTCTTCCACGTCTTCATCTTTTTCTTCATCGCTACTTTCTTCTGCTTCAGGTACTGGATCGATTTCTTCAATCTTTTTCCCCAACGATATAACAACTTCTTCTTTCTTCTTTTCAGGAACCACTGATGCTTCATTTTCTTTCCCAAGGAAACTCCTCCTGACGCCTGCGGGGCACCTCTTCTTCACGCGCTTCAACGAACTCCGCATCGCGGCTTATCAAAATCGTATCGTTCTCAGGGTTCAGGAAACGATATGCTTTCCTTCCTTCCGCGTACCCGACGAAGACCAACTTCACTGCCTTCGAATCTAACTTTCTCCGTTTCTCCTTCGGTACATGAACGTACACCTCCGAACCGAAAATACGGATATGGACATACGACGGTTTCTTACCGTGCCAAAATTCATACGGTGGCCGACGGCTCGTCTGGCTTGTCTTCCACCACAACCGCGAATAGCTATTCTTTCATCAGAAAAAGTTCCATCACAGACAAACAGACGTAACACTTAGAACAAAGCTCGATCAAAATCATAGTCACGAGGACATGTGCGCTCAATGCTAAAATTATTGTGTTTGGCCGACGGGCCAACAGATGGCGGTAGTGTGCAAACGTCAAACGCGAACAAAAACGATGCGAGCGCTGCGGGTGGCGGATTGGCCACCTACCATATTTTTGAATCGACCGTTTAAAAGGTGGTCGATAGACAATGATGAGAGTGTGACGTCTGTTTGTCTGTGGTTCCATCTTGAACTTCCACACCGCGAAATTATTGTCATTCAACTTTTCGAACGATACCTTCACGTCCGCCATGTTGTTTCACACACACACACACACACACATACACGCGACGCCTCGACCGAACCGAAAAATATCTTCGTAATTGAAGCACAACTTTACCGGAAATACCGTTCTACAGTTCTCAGTATACTGCCGGGACCATAACCTATTGGAAATGTCTTTCAATAAGTGGAAACAAGTATACGAGAAAACTGTAGAAACACAAATTAACTTCATTCCCGAAATAACACGAGAATGAATTCAGATCGATGTTCTCATCTCAAAGGCGCTTTCACTTATGAATGGAAACGGTGATGAATGGCGCGCTGGACGTTCAAGAAGCTTTTCACCATCACAGTAGGTGATGCTTTTGCGTGTCACAGTTGACATCACAGCCTTGTTGGTAAGAGCATCTCGATCGTTGCTCCTTCCAATAAATCAATCATCCTTTCTCATTCCCCAGCTTTCGCAAGGACGTGGCCAGGACAGCTCTCGATTATTGGAGGATGCGTCAATCTTGTCTAAGAGTTAGAGGTTAGTCCCAAATTTCTGACTTTGGTAACGGACGGGAAGGAAACAACCCTCATACAATGGTCTAGGACTGTACCACCTATGAATTTGTGCGAAATGCTTAATGCTAATGCTAACAAAGAAACAAGTTTTCAATCGTTGGTGTTTTATTCGATTCAGATGAAGAATAGGTGTATTTGAGTTAAAAAATCTGGCGGCCATCTGGATTTTGACGCCATCCTGGATTTTGACGCCATCCTGGTTTTGAATAGTAGAATGAGTTCTCACTTTGTTAGCACTCAACATGTTGAATTTTAATGCTATCGTTACATTTACACTTCTTCTTGTTCTTTTGTTTCCTGACGTTACGTCCCTACTGGAACCGAGCCTGATACTCAGTTTTAAACTAGCTTTATGAACAATTTATCAAATAGGATTGTTAACGCTTATTTGCTACCTGAATGATTCTTCAGCATATCTTAGAGTTCGAGTTTCTTTCATTTATTTGGTCTAAAACCATTGATAGAAATGAAAAATCAGTTGACCAGCTGAGATAAGATAAGAAAGAAAGAATCTGATTGTTTTTTAACGGAGGCCTCATATTCAACATGATAAGCGCTGAGATGGTAAAAAATCATTCAACTGCTAGAAACCAAGATGGCGTCGAAATTCAAGATGGCTGCCGGATATTCCAACCTCAAAATTATACCTGCGTTTTGGCATTACGTCCACATTAGAACAAAACCTGCTTCTCATCTTTCAATTTCGCTATTTTTCACATGTAAGTTGGGCTGTAGTAAAAACGATACTTTATGGCTCAGAAAATCAAGGATTTTTCTGCTTAAAAACCTAAGGTTCCCATTCTAAATTAATGCACTTTTGGCAATGTTTTACGTTAAAACTACAGATATTACCACACGACTTACTAATGTCCCCACGCGCAATCTATAAACTTCATTCAATGAACAACAATGCATGTGGTAAAAATGTTTGTTTATTTCAATCAATGTTTTTGAACGGTTTTCATGTATTGAATTTGTTTGAACATTATTCCTTAATTCAATGTCGAAGAATTATTCTGTTATCATAAATTACATTATAAAAGAAAATTCCTATTTAATAACCTGTATTTATAACTGATAAAGCTGAGTATCAGGCTCGGTTCCGATAGGGTCGTAACGTGATGAAAATGAAGAATAATAATAAGAAGAGTATACGTAACCTTGTTTTTCTTGAGAAAACCGAAAGACCCTTAAATTTTATCGAAAACTACCGATCAGTTACATAAAATAGGAATTCTAATGATGGATGCCGATGGCGGCCTGGTTTCAGCGAGAATTGCTCCGGTAGGAGATCAGCCAGAGCCATTTCCGCTGCCGACTGTTGATCAATCGGAACATCAGAATCGGAATCGCTCATTGTTTCGAATAATGATGCTATCCGGACGATGGTTTAAAAAATTGTGACAATTGCTCAGTACAACCTACTATGATCATATTTTTTTAAACATGGCTACAGATTGATGAAAAAAAATGTTTTAAAATTATTCCTCAAGTATCGTAAATTTTGCACCTTATCGAACGCGACGATTTGTAACAGTCGCCGATGAAACCGTCGCCAAAATCGTCGCCGGCCAACCAGCCGCTGCGAATTTGACTTTTCAACAATCTTACCAACATAACGGCAAATCATCTCATTTGATTTGTTTGCTGGTGACGATTTTATCAGTCTTTTTGAAAGTTGATGCCGCGTTTTGTTGTCCATGAAACAGACAATCTCTTTTTATGAAATTGTAAAAAATGTTGCACGCAACTCGGTGCAGAACGCGATTTTTACAGCACTCGTCGTAACGTACGACTCCACGTTCACGAATCACTTTGGCTTCGATTACTCGGGAGCACGACAGATGCGAGTAAATCAGCGCTCTGACGCATTTAATTTTGTTTTTGTTCGCCACTTCCAATCACTGACGACTCGTGCTGAAAAAATCTTCATTCTGCACCTTGTTGCGTAAACTACTATTTCCACACTTTCCATTACTGGATATCCTGAAATCATTACAATGTTAAAATTACAATAATTATTACTCACTATGAATATAATAAATAGCATCATATTCGAAATTGTATAAACTCAAAACCGACTACGTAGACTTGAGTGTTACGAAGGTATTGCATGTCTATCCAGAGCTAAAACGATCGGAATTGTCTTAAATCACATTTCTAAGATTCAACATTTCTAATTAATTAGTTTTCAATCCGTTCCAGTTTCAAGAAAAAAAAAACGTTGTATGTACTCACCATTTAATGAGCAGGAAATGACCACTTCTCGAGAAGACCAAGCGAGTTCGTGCTGAAGCATACTTTTACCTCGTTTTGCTCGACTATGTAAATAGCAATGGGAAAGTTTTGTGCTTGTCCTTCGAGGCCGCCTGCCCAAATTCCGATGGAAACCATTTAATGCCTATACCTACTTACGTACCAACTATAGAACAGGCGAAACTAGTTGGCAGAACGGTTAGCCAATATATATGTTTTAAATTAAATGCAAACGGTACAAGTTCAGTCAAATATTTAGCGAACTAATTAAATTGGTGTTGATCACAAAGAAACGCGATGGGCTCTTATATTGGCATGATGTCTTCAATGAAACAGTTGTAGCATTGACGACATTTTTGAATCTCACATCTCTTACATTTCTTTTGTTAATAAATTCTTAGTGGAATTCATGTAACGCAACATAAAACTGCCTTCTATCCGAACTATCTTGTGGAGTTTGATTGTACAACATAATTGACAAATTTTATCTAATTTGGTTGAATAATTGGTCCCATTTCTGAAATTTACCTTGAGGAAATAATTTTTCAAATTTTAATAAACCGATACAGAATTAATCAGCGACACGAAATGCCCCAAGGTGGAAAATCGTCATCTTCTTCTTCTTTCTGGCGTTACGTCCCAACTGGGACAGAGCCTGCTTCTCAGCTTAGTGTTCTTATGAGCACTTCCACAGTTATTAACTGAGAGCTTTCTATGCCAATTGACCATTTTTGCATGTGTATATCGTGTGGCAGGTACGAAGATACTCTATGCCCTGGGAAGTCGAGAAAATTTCCAACCCGAAAAGATCCTCGACCGGTGGGATTCGAATCCACGACCCTCAGCTTGGTCTTGCTGAATAGCTGCGCGTTTACCGCTACGGCTATCTGGGCCCCTCTGGGCCTGGGAAAATCGTCATATATTTAGTTTCTTTCATTGTTTGTTACACCAAGAAAATTTCGACGACTTCGATAATATTTTACTGGAATTAAAACGCTTTTTTTTCTGAAATTTTAGATTTTTTCCGAACTTAATACAAGTTTGCAAGTTAAAGTTATTAATTATTAATTAATAGATAATCAAAAGAGCCTTTTTTTTGCCAAGCGGCTAAATTCCGCAGCAACAAAGCAAAGGCATGCGAAGGTGTATGCGTTCGATTCCCGGCCGGTCCACGATTAATAACTGTGCTCATTGAACACTAAGCTGAGGAGCAGGTCTATATGATGGAAATAAAATGAAAAATCAATACTAATTTTTCATTGGTGCTCAGTGATTCGTTTTCGGAACAATCTCCCCTACGAATAAGTGGTATCTGGTATAGTGGTTGTTTCCGTCATTGAGAAAGATGTTCTAAATTTCTATGAATGCGACACGCTTTGGTTTAGCACTTTGCTTTATAGTTTCCAGTGACTTCTCACTTCACTAGCCAAGATGATGATTGTGGTTCGGAGCAAATAAACTCAATCCGGCACTTGTTAAGAAGTTATTCGATCCCTAGCATTGGAGGCTATGTTCAAATCAAAGAAGATGGTTGATACTGGATTCTAGGGCGGTTGTTCCGGTTCCTTTGGAAATAGCAGAATGGCTCTTGTTGGAGGTTTTGTTCAATATCAAAGACAAAAGCTGGGTGATGATTTTCTGTTTTACACATTGAAGCAATAGAATAGTTGTGGGCGTTGATAGAGATGAAATTTAAATTCATTCAGCAATTCGGCTGCTACGAATTTGTAGTAACAGTAAAAGTTTAATGTTTAGTATAAAGTGACCAGACGTCCCGGATTGTGCGGGACAGTCCCGGATTCGAGCAACCTGTCCCGCAAAACCAAGCGTCCCGGAAAACGTCCCGGATTGTGGAGATAATCAAAAAACTTTGTACTTGAAACATCAACATTGAAAAGTTCTTAATTGTTGTACAGAAATTCAAAATTAACCTTCACATATTGGTCTCCATGGAAAAAGATGATTCTAATCCAGATCTAAAAAGGATTCTTATCAATATTTAAACAGAACTTTGTTCTTATTTGTACAAAATTCGTGCTGAAATCTACGCAAAATATTATTTGAATCTTAGCCTAATTCTATTTGCTCTCAAAATTAATTAAAATATCTGATTTCTGATCTAAATTTATTAAATCTACACATCCTATTACCAGAACCCTAACAAAATTCGGGTAAAATTCAAAATTTACTAAATTCAGAAGTTTTCAAAATATTTCAGCTGGAGTCTTGACAAAATATTATTAACTATAAATTGACGCTTGTTCGGTTAACGTTGAATGATAATTCAGCTGTTTGGTAATCCAATTCGAATGGTTATTAAATTAATAAACTTATTACGCGTGGTAAAGATGGACAAATTATGGGTGAAATTATGACAAAACCCACGTTCTCGGCTGGGATTTAAAATTATTAACTATATTTTTAGCTCATGATGTGGTTCTGAATTTTCCCTTGACACTGTTAAGAAACCTTTTAAGATTTTGTTCAGAATCTACTTTTGATTCCAAATTGTTCTCAAAATGTTTTTTCTATTCCTGCAAAGATTTTGATCGTAATAAAGTCTGAATTCTTGGGATTTTGGTAAGCAAACTAAATCACCGTTTCTAACTCATATTTTTTTAGATTCTTTCTTGGATTATATTCAGTCTAAAGTTCTAACAAGAATTTAGTTCGAAACACCATACATTTTTGCCTCAATTTCTCTTAAACAGGTATGTGAGGCTTACAAAATTCTGATTGCAACTCATTGAAAATTCTGGTTCGAAAATATCATGTTATCCAGATTTAAATTTAATCTTATTTTGTCATTTTTCATCTTAAATATTCCATATAAACTCTTCCAAAACAAATTATGAAAATGCAACTAAATATTGGAAAACACATGTGAAATTTTGAGCAAAACTTCATATATAAATAGCTTTAAAATCTTATAAATTCCCTCCAAATTTTATTATTTGATTACTTCAAAAAAAATAGTAAGAATGTGTAAACAGTGCTCGTTTGATTTTGGCACTATTAATCTCAATGTTTCTGTGAGTCCTTTTGAGACATACCTTGTTCAAAATAGGTAAACTCAATTCGTGATTATTATTATGGTGATTAAAGTTTAATGAAATCAATCGTTGTTCGATTTTGGCACGTTTCAATTTAGGAAATATGAAAATTTTTGTCATTTTGGAAAAATTGAACCAGCATTGTACTTTTTAGTATTTCTTACAATATTTGTCAATAGTTTACCTCTTTTGTCCCGCATTGAAGCCAATCACATCTGGTCACTTTAGTTTAGTAGTATTTTCTTAACAACATTTCCATAGATTTCTTCCAACAGAATCGTTTTACAAAAATCTCCAGGAAATCTAGCAGGATTTCTTCCTCTGAGTTCTGCATTCTCACGAATTCTTCCTGAAATCCTCTTAGAATTCCGTCCGGGAATTGCACAAGAATGCAATCCCAGAATATAAATTCTCTCAAACATTCCTTAACACATATGCCCAGAATGATTTAAAGAAAATCGTAACAAATTTCTCTATGAATATCTTAATAAATCCATGTGAAAAATTCGGCAGACAATTGACCTTCCCAGTTTCTTGACAAATTCCTTTACTGTTATGCTAGTTTCGAAAGCATATCCTTAGATTTTTTTACAAATTCCCTCATGAATTTCCACAGAGGATTCGAACATTTCAAAAACACTGTTTGTGGATATTTTGTAGGATTTGAAGCAGTTTTTCCAGAAAAAAAATAGACAAATTTCTGACGCAATTTTTGATGTATTTTTAAGAAGAGAACTTGGAGAACTTTTGATGAACTGAAAGAATTTCTTTTTACTGGGAGTTCAGAGAGAAATTTCCAATATAAATTTCAACGAAACATTTCGGTATAAGATTTGTCGAAGTTCAATGATTTTTTGTAAACATGACGAAGAAAAATATTGTTTTTTTTTTATAATGGTTAAAAACTTATTGTTGAATCTGCAAACATCCGGAATCCATTTGAGTATAAAAAATAGGCATAGAAAGAATGGTTGACCTCTTGAAAGAATTCACGTTGAAAGTATGAAAAAATCTTACAAAATTATTTGACTAATTATTGACAGATATGTAACCAATATCCGATAGAACTCCGAGGTGTCTTCCTTAGCCGAGTGGTTAGAGTCCGCGGCTGCAAAGCAAAGCCATGCTGAAGATGTCTGGGTTCGATTCCCGATCGGTTCAGGATCTTTTCGTAATGGAAATTTCTTTGACTTACCTGGGCATAAAGTATCATCGTTACTGCCACACGATATACGAATGCAAAAATGGCAAATTAGGCAAGAAAGCTCTTATAAGTGGTTTCTTCACCACAGCTTAGGCCTTAAATCTGGTTTAATCGTATGGGTAAACGTGGTTTACGGCTTATGCGAAGGTGAAGAAATTGGCCCTTAGTTAATAACTGTAGAAGCGTCATTAAACACTAAGCTGAGAAGCAGGCTCTGTCCTAGTGAGGATGTAAATACCAAGAAGATAAAAAAAATTCAGTATAATCTGTTTTAAATTTTCTTGAGATTTGAAAACATAATAAGATTTCTTGAAAAAATCTATTCTGAAATTTAAGCAAAGAAAGAATAGATTGCTCGAATTTAAAACAACACACTTAGGTTTTTTCTCCTTGTTCGGTAATTTTTTTTACCGGATACGTACTGTAAATAAATATTTAACTGAAGTTTCGGTATTACAACCGAGATTTACCGAACACCCTTGAATATATAAGAAAATCAAAACAATGTTCTTCCAATTTTACCGAAATCGTCGTTTTATTTACCGAAAAAACTGTAAATCGTTTGGATTCACCGTAGACTAATTTTTTACCGTACTTCAGTTCATAGTGCCACAATGCTTTACCGAACAAATTGTGATTTGATATTTTTGAGGCCGCCATATTTGTTTTGATGTGCTAGTCAAAATCCAATACCGTTTAATATTCTGTGTTGTGGTCATGGACACTGTTTTTTGAAAAAAAAAAAAAATAAAACTACAACAGCAGGATGAGCGCCTGGAACTACTTTTCCGTAAGTATGAGCTGAGGGATTCTTTTAAAAAGCCTATTTTTAGAATCGCTAATAAAATATTTTCGTTGTAGTATCCAACTGCCCAATTACGGTTCCGGATAGAATCGTCACACTAACGAGCATAACCACCCATGACGGAATCGGTGGCGCTTTTGTGCAAAAGCGCAGGATCGAGTTGTTGGTGATGCCACTGGTGGTTTCCCATCTTCATAAGCAGACAAGCGGTTCATCTTCATACGAATTTAAAACGAAAACGCGAAATAAATCGATGAACATTTGCTATCAATATGAAATTTATTGTTTTTATTTTGTTTTGATCATCCTATTCTATTCCGACTGCCTGCTGCTACGAACAATGCGTTCGGTAGTTCATTTTACAATTCGTTTGGTAATAATTTACGAGCATATTGTAATTTTTTGACAGCGGCGTGTCGATTGATATTACAGATTTTTCGGTAATCCTTAACTTTACCGGAAGCATTACCGAGCGCTCAGCGGTTTATGTTTCGGTAAAAAAATTACCGGAGTCGGTGATATTTTCTAAGTGTGAACGATTATGAGTTAAGCCTTAGTTAACTACCGCTTTTCCAAGAAATTCCTTTCACAATTTTGACTATTTTTTCAGACATTATACAAGTAATTCATGTATGGAAAACATAATGCAGTGAATATGCTGCTTCTGATAAACATCTCAACAGCATTCTTTGCATAGTTTGGGAAGTATAAATTTTTGAGAGCCGAATATTCAATAATATTGACGTGACTTTGTATTTTGTAAAACGGAGATTCGTAAAACTCTGCTTAACGCGCACAACCTCCCTGTTCCAAAGCCAGTGACTACAAAGCAAAGCCATGCTGATGGTGTCCGGGTTCGATTCCCGGTAGGTCCAAGATCTCTTCGTTATAGAAATATCCTTGATTTTCCGGCACATAGATTATACAATCGCTGCCTATCACACGATATACAAATGTGAAAAAACAGCTTACACACCAAATTATTGTTTGCTTAAATCAGACATTTTTTGCTGAAATTTTCCGAGCTATAATAACGTTATGCCAGAAAGAAGAAGAATAAGATGTTGGATGTTTCGTTGGTATGACAAATATTCTATGTTTTCTAGTTTATGGTTATCTAATGATTATTTTAAGCTATTTTATTTTCAAACAGGCTAGTTTTTCACAGAAATACTCACCATTTTTTCAAGAGGCTCGAAAAAGTCAGTACTAAACAGCTGGTGCTAAGTCTACGTTCAAGCGTTAAGGTCATTATAAAATGAAGCATACCTCAAATTTTAAGGAGCACAAGACTTGAGAACCAAACAGTGCTCCGCGTTGAAAATTTATCCCATTGGTCACCACCAGCAAGCAAGTAATTTGATTGATTTCTAATGCGAACTGTTGTCAGATTCTCCAGTCTTGTGCACTTGAAAATTTGAAGTTTGGCTTCCTTTTATAATCACCTTAAGTATTTAAAATGTTGCGTAACCTTGAGTGTGAACTACTGAATTCATTTAGGAAATCATACTGTATTACAATTATTGTTTTTCAATCATAAAGCCGTTCATAGACCTTTTCATGTGACAAGTCCGTCTATGCATTTGTTTACATCGGTGGAGGACTGGTGCATACACTAGGCTGTCATTTTCATAGAAAATCTGTCAAAGAGCTTCCCGATCAGTTGTTTTGGAACGTCATGTGAATAGGCCTATTATCGAAAAACTTGTTTATTTCAAGAGCAATTGACTACATTTAGGCGCATTATGCAAACTTTCAAGGTTTAATCAATCAACCGAGAGGAGAATCTAGCCTTCTGATTCATCCGTGGACCGCACATCCTTTGTCTGAATGCAGAATCCAGCTCTTCCAGTATATCGACCGCTTCCCCCGCCAATCATAACGTGCTGCAAACAGTCGTCCGAGGATCACTCATCTTTCGGCTGAGTGCAGAATCCAGCTCTTCCAGGTAAGAGACTGGTATATGTCTAGCCGAAGTCAGTGATGCTGCGCGCCTAATCAGTTTGACCAACTGTTCCAGAGGCGCATCGACCGCCTTCCCGCCAACCGAGAGGAGAATCCAGCCTTCTGATACATCCGTGGACCGCACATCCTTTGTCTGAAAGCAGAATCCAGCTCTTCCAGTATATCGACCGCTTCCCCCGCCAACCACAACGTGCTGCAAACAGTCGTCCGTGGACCGCTCATCTATCGGCTAAGAGCAGAATCCAGCTCTTCCAGAGGCGCATCGACCGCCTGCTTGCCAACCGAGATGAGAATCTAGCCTTCTGATTCATCCGTGGACCGCTCATCCTTTGTCTGAGAGTAGAATCCAGCTCTTCCTGTATATCGACCGCTTCCCCCGCCAACCATAACGTGCTGCGAACAGTCGTCCGTGGACCGCTCATCTATCGGCTGAGAGCAGAACCCAGCTCTTCCAGTGGCGCAACGACCGCTGGCCCGCTAACCGAGAGGAGAATCTAGCCCTTCATGACAAGACCTCATCCGTAGACCGCTCATCTTTCGGCTGAGAGGAAAATTCAGCTCTTCCTGGTAAGAGACTGGTATATGTCTGGCCGAAGCCAGTGATGCTGCGCGCCTAATAAATAATTAATTGTTCCAGCGAAAACGTCCACATTCAGCCGTCTATAAACCGTTTGTTCATCAGACTGTAGGAGAGGTGATCTAGAGGAAGTATCAGTCCCAGCCGTTTCTCGACACAACCGACGAAATCATCGCTCAATGATCCAGCCTTTAATAATAAAGACAATTTAATAAAGACATTGTGTTTTGTAAGTTGATTGTAAAATAGAAGTTGTTAGGTATAACGCTTCCTTCAAAGAGAATTGAACATTCTCACTGGAAGTGTAGTTATGTACAATGTATTTTGAAAAGATGATGAGGTTTTATGCCTTTGGGAGAAGGAGTTTCGAAGGACATTCCACTCCCAGGGGCTTTTCCCTGCTCCAAGTAAAGAAATAAAAAAAAATTGTAATTCATCAGAAATTCGTCCGGTTGAAAGATTTTGGGCTATAATGAAGGCCAAAGATCGAATATCGTCCAAGGTGTTTAAAAACGAGCTGGAATTGTAGAAAGCATGGGTGAAAGTTTCCTAAAAAGGTTGGCTCCACCATTGCACAAAATGTAATAAGGGGTGTTAAGGGAAAGGTGTGGGCTTTCAACGAAGGAAAACTTAAAGGTTACTAGACTAAAAGCCCATTATTAAAGGCCATTATGCGAAGACGAAATGATCTCTGCTTGTTTTAAATTTTTCTGGTAACGGAGAAATTTACAATCTAGTAATCATTAATAATTTGTTCTATGTCTCGATCTCTCTCTTTCTCGATGGTCCCTTCGATTTCAAGATGTAGAGAGTCGACTGTACCATTCTTCTTCTTCTTCTTCTTCTTGGCATTACGTCCTCACTGGGACAGAGCTTGCTTCTCAGCAGTGTTCAACGAGCACTTCCACAGTTATTAACTGAGAGCTTTCTTCGCCAAAGTTGCCATTTTGCATTCGTATATCGTGTGGCCGGTACGATGATACTTTATGCCCAGGAAAGTCAAGGAGATTTAAATTACGAAAAGATTCTGGACCGACCACGAATTGAACCCAGAATAAGCATGGTTTTGCTTTGCTTAGCCGCGGACTCTAACTACTTGGCCCCTACTAAACCTTTATTTTTTTTAATTTCATTATTAGTATCATTCCAAACATTACCTTCATTTCTTATATCCAGGTGTTCTGTGTTATTAGGCAACACTATCATCCTAATTAGGTAAAACAAATTTAAGATTTTATTAACATTTTTTTAACAACATATTACATTTCATTTGCCGTAGCAGTTCTGATTTTTTACAGGTGAGTTGATTTCACCTGCTTATATGACAAAAAAAAACACGTTTTCAATTTACTTAACCTAAACACGCCTGAAATTATTAATTATTTAACTTTTGTTCCAATGTTTCCACATTGGATATTTTATGTAACTCATTGGTACTATACCAGGGAGGAAGCTTCAGAATCATTTTCAAAATTTAATTTTAAATTCTCTGTAGAGCTTTCTTCCTGGTATTACAACAGCTAAACCATATTGGTACAGCATACAACATGGCTGGCCTGAAAATTTGTTTGAATATCAAAAGCTTGTTCTTAAGACAAAGTTTTGATTTTCTATTAATAAGGGGATAGAGACATTATACATATTGGTTACATTTGGCTTGAATGCCCTCAATATGATTTTTGAAAATTAAATTCTTATCTAGCATGAGCCCTAGATACTCAACTTCATCTGACCAATTTATTGGAATCCCACTCATCGTGACAATTTGAAGGTATCAAATAAAGAGCTTTTGGTTTATGTGGGAATATTATTGTTGGGTTTTGGAAGCATTAGGAGAAATCTTCCATATACGCAAGTATGAAGAAAAAATATCCAAACTTTTTTACAATCGAAAGGCAGACTTTGTCCTTGGCGGAGAGGCTTGTGTCATCCGCAAACAAGGTTTTTTGACCTGAGGTAACTCAGGTAAGTCAGATGTGAAAATATTGTATAATATTGGTCCCAAAATGCTGTCTTGGGGAACACCAGCGCTTACAGGAAGTCTTTCAGATCTGGAGTTCTGATAATTAACCTGAAGTGTACGATTTGACAGATAACTTTGAATTATTCTAACAATGTATGTTGGAAAATTAAAGTTTTTAAATTTTACGATCAAATAAATAAATAAATAAATAAATTTGTTACACGTAAAAGTTGATGGGTGGTCGAATGTCCATGGCGGAATCCGAGCTGTTCATTAACAAAAATTGAATTTTTGTTGATGTGGGCCATCATTCTGTTCAAAATTACCATTTCAAAAAGTTCACTGATGGAAGAAAGCAAACTGATTGGACGATAGCTAGAAGCTTCTGCAGGAATTTTGTCTGGTTTTAAAATTGGTACAACCTTAGAATTTTTCCATTTGTCAGCAAAATATACTAATTGAAAACATTTGTTAAATATATCAACTAAGAACGATAAGCTATTTTCTGGAAGTTTCTTGATGAAGATGTAGAAAATTTCATCATTGATTGAGAATATTTTCGAGGTCCTGAGTAACTTGATTTTTAATTGGACTAGTAAGTCCTAAATTAAAATTGTGCGCGCTTTCCAACTGCATAGACAATTTTTGAGCTCTTTCGTAATTAGTTAGTAATAATTTGTTTTCCTCTTTTAATACCGGTATTGGCTTCTAAGGTTTTTTCAAAATTTCAGATTATTTCCAAAGGGCTTAGAGCCAGGGTCCAATTGAGAAATTGTGATAAACGTTTCTAGATTTCTTTCTGCAAATCCTGCCATATAATTTTCATAGCAGGATCGCGAGAGCGTTGAAATTGCCTTCTCCTCACGTTTTTAAGACGAATCAAGAGTTTAAGATCATCGTCTTTAATCACGGATTCAAAATTTACTTCACATTTTGGAATTACAATGTTCCTGGCTTCAACAATGAAATTTGTTGAAGTTTCGAGATCATTGTCAATATCAAGTTTTGTTAGTAAAGAAATCTTAACATCAATATTAGAGTTAATATATGTTTCATATATACCAGCCGGCTCGAAAATAATTGAAAGTGGAGCTGATAGGATTGAGAATCGCTTCATAGGATATTTGAAATGTTACAGGAACATGATCAGAATCAAAATCAGCACGAGTAATCAGTTGGCTACGAAGATGACTAGAGTCGGTTAAGACCAAATCAATCGTAGAAGGGTTTCTAGAAGAGGAAAAACATGAAGGGCTATCAGGGTATTTAATTGATAAATATCTTGAAGAGCACTCAGCCGTTGGAATTACTTTGAGAATTATTCCATGACCGATGCTTGGCATTAAAGTCACCAATGGAAATTTTTTTTCACTTATTGCTAGTCAATATTTGCAAGTCAGTTTGGAGCGAACTAACTTGCTTTACCAAGCTTTGTTTCATCTGAAACACCAAAAGTTTCAAAAACGTTAGTTTCAAATGACGAAAACATTTGATGTTTTATACGCCTATGAATGATGATTGCAACTCCCCCACATGCCCCATCAAGTCGATCATTACGATAAACAAAAAAGATAGAATCTCTTTTGAGTTTAGATCCCTTTTCAAATAGGTTTCAGTAATAACTGCTATATGCACGTTTTTAGCTGTAAGAAAATTAAACAGTTCGTCCTCTTTACCATTCAAAGAGCGAGCATTCCAATAAAATATTTAAATTATTATTTATTGGATCCATTAGAAAAACGTAATCCAATGACAATTTGATCAGTAAATTTTACACCAACTTGGACTGCTTCAGTCATAGTGGTGGCTTTGAACATTGCATCAATCATTTGATTCAATTGTTCAGTTGTAAAAATAAAATCAGAGGGAGGCATAACACTTGAAGTGGGTACCTACATTTGCTGATGATTTTCCATTAGACGAAGAGGCGGAGTACAAGTTACCTGTGGCGGCAGGATTTTTTCCATTTGATGTGCAACAATTAGAACGGGTACTCATAGTATGAAAAGGGGAGGAGTTCAAATGATCTGCTACGATATCGGCATTGGATTTTTCTTGGGTAGATACATACGAAATTAAAAGATTCGAAAGGCTACCCGACGGAAAAAAATAGTTTGTGAATGAACATGATTATAATCTTCCTGATGGGTATGGTTCTCAATCAAGCGATCGTTAACTGAAAAATGAGCATTGTTCTAATATCAAATACCAGGGAAGTTTCGGAAACGACCGTTTTTGCCTCGCAATCGTTTGTATGGCATGAATGATTTTAATTTTCCTTTGGTTAGTTTTATCCGTAGATTGTCATTGAGCTAGATTTTATGTTTTTTTTCATTAACACAAATAAATGTCAGATGAATTACTTACAATAATTATATCGTAACGGACATTACCGTTCATCTGCCTGGCACGAGCCCCGACGACTCGCCTACGCGAAAGGCAAGCCCTAAAAAAATAGACTGATGATTGCCCCCGAAATTTGCGCATACTTATCGGACCTTCATTGGACCGACGTCCTTAGCGTGAAAAGAACCTCCACAAATCATGCATTTAGCATCCATGCGGCAATGTTTTTTTTACCATGACTCCACTTTTGGCATCGACGGCACTGAGAGGGGTTCTGGAAATTTCCTCTAGATTTCTGGAAATGTTCCCATGTCACACGGGCATCGAGCATAAGTTTAGATTTTTCTAAAGCTTTAATATTATTTAGATCTTTTTTGATAAAATGAACTAAATAATATTCTTGAGAAAGCCCCTTCCGAACAATGCTAGATTGGGTTCTCTTTTTCATAACGATTACTTGGACTGGGAAAAAATCCAAGTAAATCATTTATTCCATTTTTGATCTCTTCAGGTGACTTATAGTCACTTGAGAGACATGTCAAGACGATTTTGAACAAACGTTCAGTTTTGTCGTCATAAGTAAAAAAATGTGCTTCTTCTCTTCAAGATGTTTGTGAAGAAGTTCGCGATCTTCCGCGAGTTTCCGGCAAAACGCGACAGTCTCCTTTCTTTGCGATTTGGAAGGAGACCTTGATTCCCCTAATGGAGTTCAAGATCTCCTGCCTAAATCTCCCAATTTCGGAACAACTGACCACGATAGGCGGCACTCTGTGCTTCCTCACTTGAATCAAAGAACCTGGGCTAGAGACTGCTTCGATTTGGTGTTCGGAAAATTTGTCTAAAGCATCGAACTGATTGCTCATTGCGATGCAATTATCAACATTATCCATTTCACCCTTGAAAGAAAGTTCGCATTCTGGAGAAATGTCCTTTCTTTCATTCTTGCCACGTTTAGTGACAGTTTTAAATCCCATTTTTTTGGAAGGATGTTGTGAATTCAGAGATTCACCCCCAAGAAGACGAGACCTCCTAAGAGGTGTCCAAGAAGGATTACCACCGCTAGCTTCTGCTAACGAGTCCAACGAAAAATCGAAGGCACGGGTCCAAACAAGGATCGTAAAGCGATCAATAGTAGAAAAAATAGTACTGAAAAGTACCGTTTTTCTAGCACTGAGAAGTACTGTTTTATTGCTTTAAGTAGTTTAAAAAAACTTTCAAGAGCAAAATCGCTTCCATAGGGAATAATCCCCTCCGTTTCCCTTAATTTTTGCTTTTCCTTATACCTGATATCACATACATATACAATGACCTATCCAGATCGAAAGGCTTAATCTGAAAACGTGTGGATTTTTCTATGATTCCTTCAACTGGAATTGAATCAATAAAGCAATTATCTAGAGACAAAAATCCTTGCCTCAAATTGATTGGAATTGCTTTGAAGAAGTCATGTGCCATTCGATTTCTCCTAAAGACGAAAGATGTATGCATGTACATATAGCACCATGACACTAAACGTATTAACATCAATTGACTGAGATAATGGAATACAATTCATTGATGTTTCATTCGGACATACACTACCCGCCATAAGTATGGAATCGCATCATCTAGTATTGCAACACCTCAATTGAATATTGCAGCACCCCCCAAAAAGTTTAGCATCACCCGTAAGCTATTACACTAATGACGCAATATCTTGGAAACCTTACTTTCTAGAAAGCTGCGGTCTTCAGCAAAGTTGTATACCCGTTGCCAATAGTATCAAGCAATGAAACGGTTAGGTCAATTGCTTGCTTCTGTACCTGCATATCGGTATTCTGACCCCTGTTCGAATTCAACCTCAGCAATTCAATTTCTTTTGTCGTCCTCATGTTCGAATAAGATTGCGACAGAACATAAGTAAATCTCGACAATCCTGCCTAATGATCCTATCTGCAAATGAGAGGATATCTTTGATTTTCTAGACACCCTCTCAGCAATGCTTTGGAAATATTAACACAATACTTTTCTCTGCAGATCGAAGATGAAAGTTTTGTGCTATATTACCAGCGCAATACATCATGACTTAAATAACCACATCAAGATGATAGTTTTTACAAATACGCTGTTCTAAAACATCATTAGCGTGTTATCATTTACTCTAAATTTACATCTTTTTATCCAGTGTAGTTTTTAGTTGCAAATTAGGCTTGTAGTTCCAATATTTCATTTTTCTATTATCTTTCTTAGTTTTCAGAATAATATACTCTAATGGATAAAATTAAAGGGTGACTACTAAATGCAGAATTTATAACACTTCAACATACTGTGCAGTGTCAGTTTACAGATTAATGTATAATAACTAAATTAAGGAGCAACCTGCCGTTTGATGCCACTCGCTCGGAAAAGCGACAATATGTGTCCTCAACCTGAACTGATTGAGTTGTGTTGCCCCCTTCGCTGGTTTATCGTAGTGAGTAAATATACCTTTCCAGATATGTAGTAGAAGATGAAACCAAGAATGAGAAATTGAGTTACAGTTGCGGATTCATCTTGCTCTTCTTCCATTCAGAGCTTTCCCACCATCCATACTCCATAGAGCTGTGCTGAAAGCTTTGACTCGTTTACCTCTCGTTTTATGCTGCATTATATCTATTCGTTCCAAGCTACGGCAAAGGGAGGCAGCATCTTTTACTGACAAGGAGCTCCATTGCAAATAAAGTGAGCTGGATGCTTTTTCACTCAATAAGGGTTATTGTTGTATCTACTATCAACCATTTCAGGGTTAGGATAGGTTTAGTCACCATGTTGAATCCGACATCAAATAGGGGCAAAACGTCTTGCTGTTTGTTTCAGTTGTTAATTATTAGAATAGGAATCAAATACAAATTTCTGTGATATTCACAATGGGATTCAATCGCAAGGTTATTTTTCATTTGATCTTAAAGTGTAGAAAGTATATACTAAACAGTTTTACCTTATGGCGAAGTACGTTAATTTGTACGCGTCGTTGATGATTGTTGTCAAATCATCTCACGATTTCGAAGTAAAGAATATCAGTTGGTTTTGTACTGACTTAGCTGAAAAAGTATCAGTATACTTTCCACATGTGAGCGCGTATAGTGATACTTTCTTAAACTAATATGTGTCATGCGAACTGAGTTTTATCGATTTGAAATTGCGAGCTGCAATGTCAACATGGCTGCCAAAACAAATGACGGGCTGCTTAGGCTTATGAATAACAAAAACTATTTCAATTTTTTAATATTCACTATCCTTAATGATGGCTCTCCAACTTTTTTTTTAAATGCTACTACTCAACAGCAATTGACGTTTCAGCTATTACCCGGTCAGAGATTCGGCGTTTTCACTTGATTGTCAACTCGGATCCGTGCAGAAGCGATTATCATCTCTTGGGCCTCTTGGGCCAAATCTCTGTAGCCGCCGAGCTCCTGCCACCACTAGACGACCCCGCTGGTTGTATGACCAGGCAGATTGGGCCGCCTATAATAACAACGTCTGTGCATCAATTAGTAATCATCAACCAAGTAGTATTTCTGAGTTTTCGGCTATCCTAACCCAAGCGGCAAGTGTATCAATCCCCAAAACAAGCAACACACCTGGCCGTAAAGCTCTCCATTGGTGGTCTCCGGAGATTAGGAAAGCTATCAAAACACGTAAGGCTCTCCGAGCCGTTAAGAGATTGGACCTCAATCATCCAAACCGAGCAGCGGCTTTGGACATATACCGATCTCAGTTCAACGAATGCCGCCAAGCAGGGTTGGGAAAAAATCTGAAACTCACTCTACAGTAGCCAAACAAAGCCAATCACAGTCAGCAAGCCAGTGAAACTCACGCCCATCGCTGCTGTAGGCAAATGCCTTGAAAATTGCAAAACACCCGTTGCTAAGGGCAACCCGATATTACGGTAGAAAAATGTTCTATTTCCCGCTGCATTTCCCGCATTTAGAGCCTTCAATGACACTCATGATTTAGAAAATTCATTCACCCAACATAGGCTACTTGATGAGATTCACGTTTTTAAACTACTGTACTGGGAGAGCCACATGATTTTCGCAAAAAGTCAAGCCTACTACTATTACCATTCCCAGCACTGCCGCCAAGCCTTATCGTGATGCTAAACGGGTTTGTTGGGAAGAATTTCTCGACAGCATCAATGCTTCGCAATCAACAGCTGACCTATGGGCTAAGGCATGGCTGCCATTGGTAGCTATGGCCCGTACGACGTTCCGGGGCTACCACAGGCGACATAGTAAATTTTAACGTGCCTGCGAGCAACTTGCAGCTCCCTATCATCCTACCATTCTCAGCAGAAGAACTACAGCACGCCTTGAGCCTGACGACACCGGATACCCAATGCTAAAGAAACTGGAGGGACCAGGGAAGCTAGTTTTGCTCGAATAGATCAATAATCTTTGGCTGTGACACCTACTAAAAGGGCAAAGGTAGTAGAGCAAATGGTGAACCGCCGGCTAACACACCATCTACATCAACACGGTCTAATCGACCACCGGCAGCACGTTTTCCGATCTGGTTATGGCACAAGCACTTACTTTGCAGTTCTCGGTGAAGTGTTGAAAGAGGCAAGTGATAGGAACCATCACACTGAGATGATCTCTCTGGACATCTCCAATGCATTTAACTAGACTTGGACACCATTTATCCTAGAAATACTAGCCAGCTGGGGTCTAACCGGCCACATACTGCACTTTATAAAGAACTTTCTCACCAATCGGTCCTTTAGAGTGGTTATAGGGGATCCGTCATACCGGTAAGCCTATTTATAGTTATGATGGACGGGGTATTCGATGATCTGCCAACCGGAGTGCAGATTTTCATCTATGCGGACGATGTACTCATCGTAGTACCGTACACCTCATGCAAACCATCGGGGTTTATTTTTAGTTTGAACATGTAGTCACTTCAGAAACATGTTTCTGATTACCGTTTTGTCTCAAATTCCGAACAGACTCATATTCCGAACACTCGGTTTTTGTATGGCGATTTGGTTGAAATGTTTCGCTGAAATATGTCACCAAATAACAAGGAAATGGCAGACAATTGCAATTCAACTTTAACATCTCCAATATAATTTATCCCGCGGGAGTAGTGATGATTCTCTAGTTTGAAACCAGTAGAATCAGCTCAGATAAATTTATTAACGATATTATTCATTCGAATACGGTTTATTCGTGCTGTTCGGAATTTGAATCAAGGTGTTCGGAATATGAGACAGAATAAACACAGTGTTCGGCATTTAAATCAAAATGTTATTCCATACTTTTACGTAAAAACAATACTAAAACTAATTAAATCAACATTATTATTGGTACACCCAACAGCTAACAGTTAGGCTTTGCGGAGAAATTAAAATTTACACAAATATCAGCTAATTTATGCCAATCAGATGCATTTGAAGTCACTGTTGGCCTTAAGTGTTCGGAATATGAGTCAAAACGGTACCTCTTTCACTGTTTTGTTTCGATTATGCGTACCGTTCCACAGCGTTCCATGTCACCCCACTCCGTACCATGAACTAAATGACGTTTGAACCATTTTTAATCTGTACGATGTGCAAATTAGCGGGGTACAAATTAAAAAGTGTTCAGATTAAATGTGGTCAAACCAACTGGGGTACTGGGGTGTGGACGTTCAGAATCGAAGTTCTGTTCAAAACAGCGGGGTTCTGCAGGGTTTCAATGTTTGGCATTAGGAACTAGACTGCCCATACTCGCAATACAGTTCCATTAGGAAAATCATGATGTCAAGAAAAACGCTTCTAAACATAAATCCCAACATTTTCGTTTTGCCACTGCTGGCAGTAGTAAATGCTGGTGGCATTGTTCAATATACTATCATTGCAATGTGCCAAAACCGTATACAATTAACATTTAGTAAAAGTGATTGTTTTTTCCCTATCCAAATTAGTGTAATTGCAGATGGGACTCGTTATCCGAGTATTTTTCTCACTGAACGCTTGAATGGATCAATGCACGAGTTCACTCGTTGACGTTTCAGCGGTGCCGTGTTATTTAAGTGACCATGGTAACTAGTGAATATGGCACCGCTCAAATGTCCCATTACTTGGGATTCGCTTACTTTGTTATCGTGCACCTTGACACATTGTTGTTCGAGTTTACAACCGATTACAATGTACTTTCCTTTTTGTAGCTTTCAGTTATCAACTATTTTTCAATTCGTGATCATACGTCAACATCCCACCGCAAAATCGCTAGTGTTTGGAGGTGATTTTAACCTTCAACTTGTCAAATAACCTCCAAATCATCACCTCCAAGTGAGTTCTAATACCCTCCGTTATATAAAATATGGTGGCGGGTCGATCGTCGCAAGTTTATCGTTAAACAGTCAATAGTAACAATGTTGAAGTTCTTAAGTTGAACAGTGGTGATCATGTTTGTAAAATGGTGAATATTTTCCTGAGTTCAAATTAACTTCCATAGGGCCGGCTTGCTGAAATCGCAGCACATGACGGGTGGAGGATTTGCTTTGGGCAACTTGATGAAGGTAAATGGCGGTTCTCAAGATATACATAATCATGATGCGTGCATTTTGTGTTGCAGACACTTAGCTTGACCATGTGAACACTGTCGACGATGTTAGCGACGAGGTGCGTAATCTTGCGGCGGCCAAACAAGCTTCATACTTCTCGCTGTTGGACTTCAGCCTGCCGGAGATTCGGATTATGATTGGCCGCAGGACGATTGTGAATGGAGCAGTAGAATAATGTCAGGAAAACTATTTTGCTTTACTTTAGTTTACAGGCAGCTAGCTTGATGTGGTGTTACTATCGATCGAAGAACAGAAAAAGACGTTGTGGCAAAAACTTTTTTAGACAAAAATAAGAGTTTCACTGGGATAATTTGTACCATCCTGATTTGTTTAATTGTTTCCATAAGGAAATAAAAATCCTAATGCAAGCTTTTAGGAATCATCATAGGAATAGGTATACTTTAATTTCTTCATAATCATCGAATGGGACTGATATGCGGGTACTTTCAATATGGGACGCACATGGTTTGGTATTTTTTCACATTTCGTCCATACAAAGCTACAATTTGGAGTATGATTTTAGAAAATACACTAAAAATGAATACTATTCATGAAGCTAACTCAAAAGTGGCAAAAAATAGTATGGGACTGTTATGCGAGTATGGGCAGTAGATGCCTCTCATAAGTGGCCAAATGGGCTGCCTCCGTAGGCTTCACTGCTGGAAATGCTAGAATCCGCCTGCTAGAACAGGCAGACAACCTGCTTGGCAGCATTATTGCTGGCACCAAGCTCCCCCCAGTCACCAAGGTCCACTGGTACGGCGAGCGTGATTAGCGTACCTTATCCCTCAGATTCGATCGCAGAATAAATGACAATTTCAGGGCAGGAGACTCGTCGACGCGACTGCGACAATCCGTCGCAGAAATCCTACGGAAAGATTATGCAGCACATCAGTGGCGCTATACAGATGGCTCTCTCTCTTAGCGCAAGGGGTTGGAATAGGCATCATGGACGACGAACTCTCGGTAAGCCTCAATCTTCCCGAACAATGTTCAATTTTTTTCGCCGAAGCAGTGGCTATTTTTTGCAACTAAACCAACCACTCGCCCGATCGTCATAATTACCGACTCAGCGAGTTACTACTTCACCCTTCAATCGGAAGCTCCCCGTCATCCATGGATTCTGGGAATAATCATACATGTATCACCCGGAGTCACCATCATGTGGGTTCCAACAAAGACAAATTAAAGACCTCCATGTCCCTTGCAGTTGCCCAAAATTTTATGGCTCATGAGGTAATCTAGAATGCCGTGAAAAGTGTACTGCGATCTGTCAAGCTTGGGTTCCTTTTGCACTACCGAGGGACCAAATGCAGTACTAGAAGTGGTACCCAAACTGAGCCCGAGTGTGACGGACCTGGTTCCAAGGCACTGTGGCGTTCTGAGTAATATGACAGCCGACCACCTAGCAGGGTCTGGTTTCACTGGCCGCCGATGTACAGCAATGGTACCCTTGGCCGATATCCGATGTTGGGTAAAGTGCGCTGAGCACGACAGACAGGATGAACTAACTCACGGGGAACCTACTTACGGAAAACAAAACAAAGCGATGATGCTTGGACAGACGTAAAACCAATGGAGGATCAAAAACTAATTTCCAGGTTAAGAACTGGTTATACGAGGGTTTCCCACAACCTAGGAGGGGCGCCTTTCCACAGCACAAATAATTCGGTCGAGCACGTCATTTGCGTATGTTCGCTGTACGAACATTCTAGACAGATGCACGGAATTCCAGGCAGCATTCAAGACGCGCCCTATCTTCTGTGGCATCGTTAATATTCTTCGTCAAAAACGCCGGATTATACTTTAAAATTTAAGCTTTAGGCAGCCGAATTTAATGTTTTGTTTTTGCTATCCCGCTATATGTTAGTCTTTTTGAGCTCTTCGGGTTTTGTTTGTTCTGAGTTTTAGTCAATGTTTATTATTTAAGTCCTTGTTACAAGCAACAGTTTCTGAAATTGGATCTAGGGTTTCGTTCTACTTCGTCGTAAGCGCTATTATTCGTCGTATCAAACTTAAAATATTCCACTACGGTGGATATTCCAACTTACCTGCAACATAGACTCATTTTACAAGTGTAATTTTGGGAAAGCTGTCATGGTTCGTACACTTGTACACCAAAAATGCAATAAAACTACTGTATTTCGATGAATAACTTCAGTTCAATTATCCACTTTGCACTTTTTCACCGAAATCGCATGGACGAACACGATTTGAGAGAAATGCTTAACGATCGACACCAGTCACACCACTTTATGATACTAGTTTCTTCCTGCCCCCTGTGTGACTTACTTCGCCGGGCACTTATTTTCTCTATGGAAAACCTCCGTACTACTTCACTGAAGAATTTAATTCCAATCACACACTGTAAAAGTTTAATTTTCTTTGCATGACTTCCAAAAATAGATCAAGATTTATCAAAATCTAATTGTATAATGCTAAAGCCGTTTTGAGAAAGAAATGTTTGCAGTTTGCAGACGGTTAAATACTTGTAATTGAAAAATTCACGTAATTGCTGGTTAACAATTTTTTTTAAGGTTTATTCGGCTTTGCTGCTTGCACAAAGCCCCTTTTTTAGTAATTGACTGCGTACCTGTCATCATTGGTGCTTCTGGAGTTGACCCTCACCCTGCCCGTGGATTGTAACAAGGTTAAAGATTTAGCTTTTAATCCTCAATTCACTACCTACCTTGAAACTTTGATGGATACAGCGTAGCGTCACTCCATTGTCGAGCGTATTGTAGAGCTGTACTTCGTCGATCTTGGGCAAAACTCCTTTAGTTTCCCCGAATGTTTAGGGTCACCAGGTTTTCTTTTACTGCATAGGGCTAGCGTATTCGTGGTCTTCTACGAAGTCGCTGACATCTAGCTATTGAATATTATTTTCTCAATTCTTCCTTCCGACTTTCGCCCTAAGTTACCAACCCACTGAAGTCTGCCACATTTCACATGTCTCATAATAATCGTATCTTTATACACTAGATCAGCGGTTTTCATAGCGTGCTCCGCGCAGCATTTGGTGCTTTGCGAAGCCTTGGCGAAAGTTTTGAAAATTTGTACTAATGTTTCAAAATATCTCATATTTTTGCTTCAAAATATGCTTTTAATTGTATCAAACCAAGCAATAATTAGAACTTTCAAGAAAACAAATTTATTAAAGAAATCTATCGCGCTGAAAATTTCATCGATGTTTTATTTCATCTCACCTTATGATGTTTTCGACTTATTGGTGGATGAGGGAACACAGTTTTTACGAGTGTTATACACACGGTAATGAAAACTCGGTCATTATCGAACTTTCATGTACTTCTGAAGCTATTTACGAAAACGTTCTGCATTTGGACTAAAATTTTGTGTTTGGTGAGTAAACATATTTGGCAGTTTTAGCTGAAAAATTAGATTTTCACTGAACATGGAAACCTTGAAGGGGGTTGAAGAAATACATTTTTTCCGGCAGAATATTTTGAAATTTTCAGGGTGTACATGTTTAGTATGAAAAACTGTTAGCGATTAAAACCAGTGTGAACAATACACTCTTAACTTCTTCTACCTAAATTATCAAGGAAAAGTACCCAATGGAAATTATTGTACAGCGTTTTCTTCGTGGGACACTCTTTACAGGGCACGTCACGTTACTTACTTACTTATTTGGCTTTACATCAATTATCTTGATAAAGCCTCGCCAACAATATTTCGCCAATTCCCTCGGTTCATGGCCGCTTCTTTCCATCCTCGACTGTGACCCACGCTCTCCAGGTCCTGGTGTACCTGGTCAATCCACCTAGCTCGCTGCGCCCCACGCCTTCTTGTTCCGACCGGATTCGTGGCGAACACCATCTTTACAGGGTTGTTGTCCGGCATTCTTGCAACATGCCCTGCCCAGCGTATCCTTCCAGCTTTAGCTACTTTCACGATACTGGGTTCGCCGTAGAGTTGAGCGAGCTCGTGGTTCATCCTTCGCCGCCACACGCCGTTCTCCTGCACGCCGCCGAAGATCGTCCTTAGCACTCGGCGTTCGAAAACCCCAAGAGCTTGCAAGTCCTCCTCGAGCATAGTCCACGCCTCATGCCCATAGAGGACTACCGGTCTTATGAGCGTTTTGTACATCGTGCATTTGGTGCGGGGGTGAATCTTTCTTGACCGCAGTTTCTTCTGGAGCCCATAGTAGGCACGACTTCCGCTGATGATGCGCCTTCGTATTTCCCGACTAACATTGTTGTCAGCCGTCAGCAAGGATCCGAGGTAGACGAACTCGTCCACCACCTCGAAGGTATCCCCGTCTATCGTAACACTGCTTCCTAGGCGGGCCCTGTCGCGCTCAGTTCCGCCGACCAGCATGTACTTTGTTTTCGACGCATTCACCATTAGCCCGACTCTTGTTGCTTCGCGTTTCAGGCGGGTGAACAAATCTGCCACCGTTTCAAATTTTCTCCCAATAATATCCATGTCGTCCGCGAAGCAAACAAATTGTCCGGATCTTGTGAAAATCGTGCCTCGACTGTTAAGTCCGGCTCTCCGCATGACACCTTCAAGCGCAATATTGAACAACAGGCACGAAAGTCCGTCGCCCTGTCGTAGTCCCCGCCGAGACTCGAACGAACTGGAGTGTTCGCCCGAGATCTTCACGCAGTTTTGCACACCGTCCATCGTTGCTCTGATCAATCTTGTGAGCTTCCCGGGAAAGCTGTTCTCGTCCATGATTTTCCATAGCTCTATGCGGTCGATACTATCGTATGCCGCCTTGAAATCGATGAAAAAATGGTGCGTAGGGACCTGGTACTCACGGCATTTCTGGAGGATTTGCCGCACGGAAAAGATCTGGTCCGTTGTCGAGCGGCCGTCGATGAAACCTGCTTGATAACTTCCCACGAACTCGTTTGCTATAGGTGATAGCACTTTATAGGCGGCGTTTAGGATGGTGATTGCACGATAATTTTCACACTCCAGTTTGTCGCCCTTTTTGTAGATAGGGCATATAACGCCTTGCTTCCACTCCTCCGGTAGCTGATCCGTTTCCCAGATTCTGACTATCAGCCGATGCAGACAAGCGACCAACCTGTCCGGGCCCATCTTGATGAGTTCGGCTCCGATACCATCCTTGCCAGCGGCTTTGTTGTTCTTGAGCTGTTGAATGGCATCCTTAACTTCCCCCATCGTGGGAGCTGGTTGGTTTCCGCTGTCCGCTGTGCTGACGTAGCCATCGCCTTCGCTGTCCTGACCTTCTGTGCCTGTGTTCTCTGCGCCATTCAGGTGTTCATTCTAGTGCTGCTTCCACCTTTCGATCACCTCGCGTCCGTCCGTCAAGATGCTCCCATCCTTATCCCGGCACATCTCAGCTCGCGGCACGAAGCCTTTGCGGGATGTGTTGAGCTTTTGATAGAACTTCCGCGTTTCTTGAGAACGGTACAGCAACTCCATCTCTTGGCATTCCACCTCTTCCAGGCGGCGCTTTTTGTCCCGGAATAGGCGGGTTTGCTGTTTCCGCTTCAGTCTGTATCGTTCTACGTTTTGCCGCGTACCATGCTGCAGCATTGCAGCCCGCGCTGCATTCTTCTCCTCTAAAACCTCCTGGCACTCCTCGTCGAACCAATCGTTTCTTGAGCTCCGTTCCACATATCCGACAACGCTTTCGGCAGCGTCGTTAATGGCTGCTCTGACTGTCCTCCAGCAGTCCTCAAGAGGGGCCCTATCGAGCTCGCCCTCATCCGGCAACGCTGCCTCAAGATGCTGCGCGTACGCATTGGCGACATCCGGTTGTTTCAGCCGCTCGAGATTGTACCGGGGCGGGCGTCGGTACCGTACATTGTTGATGACGGATAGTTTTGGGCGCAGTTTCACCATCACCAGGTAGTGGTCGGAGTCAATGTTGGCGCCACGATAGGTTCTGACGTCGGTTATGTCGAAGAAGTGCCGTCCATCGATCAAAACGTGGTCGATTTGCGATTCTGTCTGCTGAGGTGATCTCCAGGTGTACCGATACGGGAGGCTGTGCTGGAAATAGGTGCTACGAATGGCCATGTTCTTGGAGGCGGCAAAATCTATCAGTCGTAGGCCGTTCTCGTTCGTCAGCCGGTGGGCGCTGAACTTTCCAATCGTCGGTCTGAACTCCTCCTCCTGGCCAACCTGAGCGTTTAAGCCTCCTATGATGATCTTGACGTCGTGGCTTGGGCAGCGGTCGTACTCGCGTTCGAGCTGCGCGTAAAATGCGTCCTTGTCATCATCAGTGCTTCCGGAGTGTGGGCTATGCACGTTGATTATGCTGAAGTTAAAGAATCGGCCTTTGATTCTTAACTTGCACATTCGTTCATTGATCGGCCACCACCCGATCACGCGCCTTTGCATATCACCCATCACTATGAAAGCTGTTCCCAGCTCGCGTGTGTTGCCGCAGCTCTGGTAGATGGTATGATTACCTCTAAACGTTCGCACCAATGCTCCTGTCCAGCACACCTCCTGCAGCGCTACGATGTCGAAACTGCGGGTCTTCAGTACATCGGAGAGTATGCGAGTACTTCCAATGAAGTTGAGAGATTTGGAGTTCCACGTACCGAGTTTCCAATCGCTAGTCCATTTTCGTCGCTGTGGTCTTTGCCGATTGTTCCGGTCCGTATTCTCTCGTTGACGTTCCTGTGCTGATGTGTTTTTACGGTTGGCTTGCAGGGCCTGACACCAACCCCCTAGATTTCCGGAGGACCATTCCCCCTAAATGTTCGGAGGGCCATAGTGCGCAGTTTAGCTTAGAGTCCTTCTCTGGCACTCGGACGATGATCAGCCGCCCCTGACATGGGGAACAGACGCTGTTGTGAGCCGCTCCTAACGTGGAGTACAGACGCTCCAGGTTTGCAGAATCAAACCCCCCCTTCCCTGTCAGCATACGACCAAAGTTCCCACCGGGGGTTGGTTACCCGATCTTCCCCAAGGTTACTCGTACCCCGGCCAGTACCACGAGGAGGTAGGGATAGGAGTTGCTGGGCAAGAGGCTAAGGACCGCACAAAGGGGTCTATTTTATTCCTGCAGGTACGCGAGGTACCAATGGTACGCCATGCCCAGCCATTTACCGCGCCGGCACGTCACGTGAAGTTGCTAAAAAACCATCAAATTATGTATCAAACTTAAAATACTTTATCCATTTATGGGCTTTGTGGCCGTGCGGCTAGTGTCGGCAGTCAGTCTAGCGTATCGTGTTATGGGGTGTGGGTCCGATTCCGCTTCAGCCATTGAAACTCTTCGTCAGGAAAGTTACTCATCTGTGCCACTGAAGCATACTTGCATACATACTTTTTGTAACAGTCTGTGCTACTCATCTTACAAATATTGTATAAAATCGTTGCATATACAGAAAATGTAAGATTCCAATGCAGTATTTGTATTCGAATCTTACATTTTCTGTTAGAAAACCTTATATTTTCTGTATATGCAAAGTTATTATACATTTTTTTTTATTTTCTGGTCTTGTTTTGTGTATTTGAATTAATATTCAAAGCATGACCCCATTTTGTCATTTTTTGATTTTCTTTCCAGAAAACTGTTTTCTCGAAAGTACCATTTCTTCTTTTTTTCTTCCTGGCGTTGTATTCCAAATGGGACAGATTCGCAGTTTTTATGAACACTTGTATGACAAGGAAACCCGAGAAAATGTTTATTCCGAAGGATCCTTGGAACGGTGGAATTTGAGTCCATGACCCTCAACATGCAGTAGGTGTGCTACGGATGATATTGATTACTAATGACAATGATAATCAACGAATGTTTTCAGATTTGGGATAACTCTGATAAAAGGTATAAAATCACATCCAAATCTGCAAGCATAAACTAGACATCTGTTAAATTTGATGAGAGAATGTTCTTAAATAATTTTAGTCGCATTCCATGCAAACAAATTTTAAATTTTAAGAAAAATCATGTGCTGATTGTAATCGAAGAATTTTATTTTTTTTTATTTTGTTTTGAGAATTGAATTGCATCTAATTTTAGATCAGAATTACCCTTAATTCAGATGACACACGAACATTTTTTTGAATGGAAAACAACTTTTGAGTCAGGTTTTCTTTAGGTCGGTTTTTAAATTATTTGTTGTTTCTTTAAATGAGATTTTATATTTTGTAGATTATATTTGCACTTAAATCTTTAATAATGTGGGAAACTTTGATAGTGCGAGACCTTCAACATACTAGAGTGTCCGTTTCCTGGCCATTTTGCTTGTCCCGGGATTCGGGACAAAAATCTTAGCTTGTCCCGAAATACCGGGATCGCTGGAATTCTCAGATTCACAATAAAACCATATTATTCACACCATGACACAGCCGAGTAACAAATCTTACGAAAAACTACAATGTTTAAAGTGGGAATCTAATCCATACCCTATAATAGATGTCCTACCATGATTCGGATTGAAGTTGATCGGTACAGTGAAATGCATCACTCCGACATCACGTGTATTGATGTTCAAAGGTGCTTCGATTCAATTGAAATTATAAAATTGGCGACTAGTGTTGATGTGACGAATAGTTGTTTTAAAAATGTGTGATGGATTGGCCAGGCCCATTTAAAGGTTTATTTAAATTGAGCCATTTAGGTTGAAAGTTGATGTTCGGAGAAAACTTCAGTCTTATCGTGAACAGTTTATCGCTTTTAACCTTTACAGTACTGGGTGCCAGCATCAAAGATTAAAAATTCGAATTGGCTTCGACAAGTCTCAAATTTTCAAGAGCACAAATCTGGAGAACCATACATACGCTAAAGCTGAAAATTAGATTTATTGCTTACTCGCTAGTGGTGTCCAATTGATCAAGTTTTCAGCCTATACGTATGTTCGGTTCTTCAAATATGTGCTCTTCAAAATTTTGGCTTTGGCTTCTATTCATTTCCACCTTAACCTTCCTTGTGCATTGGGGTTATTTTTGGCCAATCGGCACGGTAAGTAAGCTGTAATTTTGTAGACAAAAGAGATATAAATCTGAATTTTTCTGACTTTTTCTAACTTTCGTAAACGAACATTTTCGTGCTAAAAGAAGCTTTCAGCGACCTCTAGGAGCGGCGCTACAAAAAAAGTGACACATTATGCATTAAGGGTCAAAAATGACCCATGGCTTCAACACTTCAGTCGTCGCGCTGTTGTATGTTGTACAACACTGGTGGAAAAACCTCGCTCCTCGTTCAAAACAGCAGCGTGGTGGTTCTGACGGTGGCAAACCGCGCGACGACTGGAAGGTTAAAACGCTGGGGCCCAGATAGCCGTAGCGGTAAACGCGCAGCTATTCAGCAAGACCAAGCTGAGGGTCGTGGGTTCGAATCCCACCGGTCGAGGATCTTTTCGGGTTGGAAATTTTCTCGCCTTCCGAGGGCATAGAGTATCTTCGTACCTGCCACACGATATACGCATGCTAAAATGGTCATTGGCATAGTAAGCTCTCAGTTAATAACTGTGGAAGTGCTCATAAGAACACTAAGCTGAGAAGCAGGCTCTGTCCCAGTGGGGCCGTAACGCCAGAAAAGAAGAAGAAGATGTTTAGTATGTTTATCCTCATATAAAAATCTGAGGTAAATGCAGCTTCGATAAAAATCAAAATTATGACGTGATACAAAATTAGAATTATTTCACAAGTTTTATCAGTATAATGAAAATTTTCAAGAGAGCTAAACTTGTACTTAACCCATTAAAACACAATAATAAAGGCTTTAAAAAGAAATATTTCGATACCAAAACTTGCTAAATTATTTGAACTAACAGCAAATGCCGGAATATGTCCTAACCAAAACAATTCCGATATTTTAAAGCCATGAATTTTAAATATATTGGACGGAAAAGCAAATACAGTTGACATAGTTTATATTTGATATCACAAAAAATATCAAATGTATTAAATCTTTTCAGAAGAATTCAATTTAGAAAATAAAATCAAAATAAATGAAAGATTGACAAGTATAAATCGTACTTCACAATTTTCGTAGGAATTATAGAGTCACTAGCAAAAATGCTTCGTTCGTCTTTTGGTATAAATGAATGATATTATTTTGTTCCAGGAATTGGAACAAGGTTAGAAAATCTTTCCTGAAGAAGTTTTTCAGCCTCTGAATAGTCATTTTCAGTTGCATAGATAAATTCCCAATCTTTCTTAAATTGGTCTTTCACCTTTTGCGACACAGCCCAGTCGAAAAATTGTTTGGCGTTATTAATTTCTGCTGACTTTCTAATACTAGCATCTCTAGCCATTCGCTTAATGTCAAATTTCAAAAATGTATGCAACCATGAAAATGATTTTAAAATTAAAGCAGAATGGCACTTTTTCCCAACCTCACATGGAAAAGGTCCTTGTGATGGTATCGGTGGCAACATGTATTGTTCGCAGCACTTTTAGCTCAAAACACCGAAGGCCTTCTGCAGACCGAAGGGGTCTGCCTTTTTCAACGTCCACGCTTCGTAACTGTAGCGAACCATCGAAAAAAAAAACAAAAGAAAATCAATATTTAATACAGGATGAATTTTGTTTCCGATTGCAAGTTGCAGGACTTAAGCTAGTTACGTAATCTGTAAAAGGTCCAACAGCTGCCACACGTCTTCACTTCGTTCCAAGATAAACAAATTCTTCAACAACTTCGAAGACATATCCATCAAACACTATCTCACCACCTAACCAACACCACTAGGCCTACAGTTATCTCTGCAACCATGTACTTCGTTTTGATAGAATTGATGGTCATACCTATCCTCGCTGTCTCCCTCTTCACGAAAGCCTCCACAACTGACCTGCGATCGATTGTAAAGCCAAAGAGCATGGGCATGGGCAACCGTTTGATGATAGTGCTGTTTCTCTGCACACCAAATCTCCCAATAGCACTCTCGATTGCAGTGTTGAACAGTAAATTCGAAAAGGCCCATCTGAAATCCGAAACCGGAATTTCAAATTATCCAGCGTTGCACGCATCAGCCTAATTAGTTTCTCCGGAAAACCATGTTCAGAAATTATCTACCACAGCTTATTTATTTTCAGGGAATCGCACGCTGACTTGAAATCAATAAACAGACGGTGGGTCTGGAAGTTATAAGCCCAAAATTTATCTAAGCAAGGTAAACATCTGGTCCGTTGTCGATTAGACCTCACGGACACCACCACTGTATTAGCCGACGAAGGAGTCCTCCGGTCGGCCCAAGTAAAAATGATGCAAAAGTCAAAACTAAAAAAAGCAGTTTTCTCCTTTTAAATGGATAACTTGTAGAAAATAAAAAGACACAGCTTTATTATTTGCCAAATAAAACAGCTGTGTGTTTTTATTTTCTTCGATTTCTCTATTTGAAAGGAATAAACTGCTTTTTCAGTTTTGACTTTTGCGTCATTTTTCCTTGCGCCTTAAACAGGATGCGTGACAATAATCCCTCTGTAATTGAAAAAATATATCACATCTAGTTCCACCTAAAATGAATACCCCGACTAAAAATAGACCGAAAACACAACTTGACGGCTTCCCACAACCGTAATCAACTTTACAATATTAACTGCCTCAAACACTCATCACATCGATGAAGTCCAACTGTCATCAAGTGAACACAGCTTAGATGCACATTAAGCTCTTAATAATTCATAAATTCGTCGCTCCATGTTGGCAATCGTCACTCATTTGCCTAGCACTATACAGACCGAGTGCAGCAATTGTGGGCGCATTTTGCATCCATGCAATCCAACTGCCATCCCATAAGTTCAACAATAGTATTCCTCACTCAGCTAGCCAACTATTATGCAAAGTGAGAGTGTGACGGCGACGGAAAGGTGATTAAGTCAAAAGCTCCTGTTTAAACTTCAGCAAGCACTTTACATAATAATGGGTAAATCTCGACTTCCTTGCCATCTGTAACGGGGTTTACTTCACCCACACGGATGGAGGCAAATGTGAGACACACATTGCTAGATATACCATCAGTCGGTATAACCTGGAGTGTGATAATAGGCATTGCTCTTATGGGTGGACCTTTTCGTTTGTTTTACGGTGCTAATAGATGTGTGAGGTACAGAGGAAAGCACACCAACGGAAACGGAAGAATAATTCCAGTGAAGTCACTTTGGCAATGTAAACTACTTACTCATGCGAATTGATATTCAGATTCTTTGGAATAGAAATGAAGTATGGTATGAATCTGAGGAGCTTTTTTCCAAATCCATCAGTTAATGCACTTTTTCAGTTTGTATAGCGACGTGAGAGTAGTCATTTATCTGCACTGGCTGATAGGCACAATATTGGAAATAGGACAAATCCTGGAGGAGTGAGGGCGATGCTATACAGCATGTTGTAGGTGTCTGGGTTCGGTTTCGACCCTGGATCTTTTCGCTACGGAAATTACGGATTTTTCTGAATCAACGTGTCTGCTACAAATCAAAGAAAGCTCAGTTAAAAGCAGAGAAGCAGGCTCTGTCCCAGTTAAGAAGAAGATAATGTTTTGCATTAAAACTACAGATATGCATCAACAATAGTTTGTTTATTTCTATCAATGGTTTTAGACGATTTCCATTTATTGAATTCATTCATTCATTTTTTCTTGAATTCAAATATATGTCGAAGAATCAAGCTGTTAAAAAAAATATTTGCATTATCAAAGAGAATTCCTATTTAATAGCCTTTTTTATGATTAATTAAGCTGAGAAGCATGCTCGGTTTTATTAAGGATGTAACGCCAGGAAAAATATGGAAAAGAAGAAGAGAACGTGTAACCTGTTTTTAGTGGTAACCTTGAATTTTAATATGTTGAGTACTAACTAGGTGAAAAACTCATTCTACTAATTAAAATCAAGAAGGCGTCAAAATCCATTAATTTAATAATTATTTATTTACGGTATCGACGCACGCCTCGGTGTAACCTAGCGCGACTGGCCCAACTGAACGTCGCTGCCGCATACGCGCAGCATCTCGAGGTAGCGTTGCCGGAAGAGGGCGAGCTTGACGACGAAGCCCCTCTTGAGGACTGCTGGAGCAACATAAAAGCAGCCATCAACAACGCAGCTGAGAGCATTGTCGGGTACGTGGAAAGGAGGACATGTAACGATTGGTTCGACGAAGAATGCTGGCAGGTTTTGGAGGAGAAGGATGCAGCGCGGGCTGCAATGCTGCAGCAATAAACGCGACAAAACGTGGAACGATATAAAAGAAAACAAAAGCAGCAAACCCGCCTATTCCGGGACAAAAAGCGTCGCCTGGAAGAAGCGAACTGTAAAGAAATGGAACATCTGCATCGTTCACAAGAAACGCGAAAGTTCTACGAGAAGCTTAACGCATCCCGAAAAGGCTTCGTTCCGCGAGCCGAAATGTGTAGGGATAAGGACGGAAGCATCTTGACGGACGGACGTGTGGTGATTGAAAGGTGGAAGCAGCACTACGAACGGCACGGAGAACACAGGCGCCGAAGGTCACAACAGCTGAGGAAGTGACTACGCCAGCACCGCGGATGAAGGAAACCAACCTGTCCCCACATTGAGGGAAGTTAAGGATGCTATCAACCAGCTCAGAATAACAAGACCGCTGGTAAGGATGGTATTGGAGCTGAACTCATCAAAATGGGCCCGGAGAGGTTGGCCGCCTGTCTGCACCGGCTGATTGTCAGAATCTGGGAAACAGAACAGCTGCCGGCCCAGGCTGGGGCCCAGATAGCCGTAGCGGTAAACGCGCAGCTATTCAGCAAGACCAAGCTGAGGGTCATGGGTTCGAATCCCACCGGTCGAGGATCTTTTCGAGTTGGAAATTTTCTCGACTTCCCAGGGCATAGAGTATCTTCGTACCTGCCACACGATATACACATGCAAAAATGGTCATTGGCATAGTAAGCTCTCAGTTAATAACTGTGGAAGTGCTCATAAGAACACTAAGCTGAGAAGCAGGCTCTGTCCCAGTGGGGACGTAACGCCAGAAAGAAGAAGAAGAACAGCTGCCGGAGGAGTGGAAGCAAGGGTTCATATGCCCCATCTATCACTATCACTATCCTGAATGCCGTCTACAAAGTGCTATCCCAGATTATCTTCCGTTGTCTATCACCAATAGAAAATGAGTTTGTGGGAAGTTATCAAGCTGGTTTCATCAACGGCCGCTCGACAACGGACCAGATCTTTTGCGTGCGGCAAATCCTCCAGAAATGCCGTGAATACCAAGTCCCAACGCATCACCTGTTCATCGATTTTAAAGCGGCTTATGATAGCATCGACCGCGAAGAGCTATGGAAAATCATGGACGAGTACAGCTTTCCCGGGAAGCTGACAAGACTAATAAGAGCAACGATGGACAGTGTGCAGAATAGTGTGAAGATTTCGGGCGAACATTCCAGTTCGTTTGAATCCCGCCGGGGACTTCGATGGTGATGGACTTTCGTGCCTGCTGTTCAACATCGCGCTAGAAGGTGTCATACGGAGAGCCGGGTTCAATAACCGAGGTACGATTTTCACAAGATCCAGCCAATTTGTTTGCTTCGCGGATGATGTGGAGAACGTGGGCCAAGATCGAAGTTGGAGAACCACGGCCATGGACCGAGTAAAATGGCGTAACATCGTTTACGAGGTTTAATCAAATTAATTGATGCAACACCAATTAAATAAATAAATAAATTATTAATCAAAATTAGTTGTGCTTAGAAAAATGTGCTAGACAACACAATTCTATAACACCGAATCATCCCTGGGTAATGTTATGGAAGGTAATTGTGTATTCGGGGTAGTGGTACATTCTGGTTCATGACATTCTGGTTGATGGCATTTAGGGTAATGAAATTGAATCAGATGTACCAGTATTCAGAAAAAGTATGTCTTTTAAATCTCTTAAAGGCTTTTAGAAATGTCAACTCACTAAACGCAAATTTTCAATCCGTGTTTAGCAGGAGATATAGGTATAAGAACTGGTCAAAATCTTTATTTTTGTGTTAAGAATTGGGGTGGGAAATACTGTATCACCAGCATCAGTTTTCAATTTCAGTTCCAGAATTTGCCACCAACATTGATTTCTCATGAAGGGTAGTGAATTCAGAAACACAATGGCGACATGGTGCAAAGAAGCTGACGAACGGACGTAACACTTACAATAAAACACAATGGCGACATGGTGCAAAGAAGCTGACGAACGGACGTAACACTTACAATAAATCACGATCAAAATCATAGTCACGAGGAAATGTACGCCCAATACTTGCAGGGTCTTCAATTAGTTCGAATACATTTTAAAATTGTACAGTCGACTCTCCACATCTCGATGTTCTACATCTCGATATCTCTCCCTATGTCGATGATTGCTTTGGTCTCTTCATTCTGCATACGATTTCTCTTTCCATATCTCAATATCCTCCTTATCTCGATATCTCCATATCTCGATGTGTTCCTGTTGATTTGTCAGTCCCAATTTTCTCTCCATATGTCGATATGAAAATTATCAAAGGTTACTAGACCAGATTTAAGCGATTCAGAACAATTTGGAAACTCGAATTGATTGTTTATTATTTTCCTAGTAACGGGGTGATTTTTAATCTAGTGTTCATTAAATTAATGTTCTTTGTCTCGATCTCTCCCTATCTCGATGGTCCCTTCCAAGATTTCTAGAAGGGAGGTTCAGCAATCTAAGCAGTCGGTGGGTGCGAGGTGAGGTCAGCGGTGGGGGAGATGGAAGTGACAGCTGACGAGCTGGATAGCTGGCGGGTTTGTGTATACTGTTTCTCACTCTATGGTTTCTATGGCGTTGCTAGCTATTGTTTACTGCAAAAAACATAAATACAGTGAAGCGAAAATTTTCTCCTCCGTCCATGAAGTTTTTGGTTACGACTCGAAATTTCGTAATTAATTAAATACCAACGTTATGAATCGCAAAAGATGTTCTGATTGAGAACCATATCTTTCCAACTTCGGAAAGACAAAGCATGGGCTGTTCGGTGTTCCACAAACTTGAGGAATTACCCGTGAGAGTGGAAGGAACATTCTATTCCTGCTTTGTGACGCCCTGCACCTGATATCCCTGAATCACAAATACGAATTCGGTGAAATTAAACATAAATCATGTCAAATATGTGAAAGTATATGCTTGAAAAGCAAACTGTGTCGCAGAATATTTTTAAGGTATGTAGTTTCTATGTAGTGTTAGTCCATAATCAAAACAAAATTCCCAGCTGTCATTTGGTATTTCAAAATGGAGGAACGGGAAATCTTACACATTGGGGTACCTCCTTTCTAGATACCTTGGCCCCTTCGATATCGAGATGTGGAGAGGCGACTGTATTTAAAAAAAAAAAACGAGATATTCTTTTCTAAATCAATTACAATTGAAGCAACGTTTATTGAGAACTTCCAGGACATATTAGCTGGGAGCACTCCCCTTTGTGCGTTACGACGAGCATCTCAACACGTCTCAACGTCTCAAGTTTCTCAAAAGAATCGCACGCGGTGCGCACCTGGTCCCTCAACATCTCGTCCCAGATCTTGGAAATGAGCTTCTTAAGGTGGTCCATAGTGCCCACTTGATGTTTGCTGTTCTTGGCCAACATGTACGACTATACATAAAAGTCCAGAGAATGAAGGTCCGGGGAGCTGGGAGGCCATAAAGTCTTATCGAGAAAAAAAGACAAATTGACTTGACACCACGCTTGGATCCTCGTCGTGTGGGCCGGTGCACCGTCCTGTTGAAAGACGTAATGATCCATCCCGTAGAGGTCCCAAAGTGTCGGGAAAACAGTCTTCTCAAGAACCTCGGTCTTATAATACGCTGCGTTGATTTTCACGTTACTCTCGATAAACACCAGTGGGAGCTTCCCACGCCTGGATACGGTCCCCCAAATCATCACCGACGCGGCGCTTTGGAACTGCGGTATGTTTTTTTACGGACGGGACATGCTGACGAACGTCGGCGCCCACAGCCAATCATTTTGGACATTGTGTGGCTGATGCGAGACAAAGAGTTTCTCTTCAGAAAACACGAACTCCTGACCTGCGTGCAGCGAAAGTATCAGTTTAGATCTGTCGAGTCTCATTTTCGTTGTAGCCTCTGTTACTCCGTGAACCGTGAAGCCAACAATCTTAACACCGTTGGAAGGGGCAGCCTCAGTACGTCATCTTACATCGCATTCCATAACAGCGGGTTCGCGAACTCTTTTCTGTTCCTCCTCTGTGTCATATAGTAGAATCCTACCATCAAAATAGCTTTCTAGAAGCTTACACAACTGCACTGCTACCTTGAGGCGGTGAAGTGCGTGTGCTATTGCTTCCCAGCTTGCCAGCAGCTTCCCAGATTTACCTTTCCTGAATCCAAACTGGTTGTTGGACAGGCTATCCAAACCTTCCTTCCGTATACGATACTAGCCTGTTGAGAATTAACCTCTTCAATAACTTGCCCGTCGTATCTAGTAGACAGATAGGTCTATACGCCGACGGGTCACCTGGTGGTTTCCCCGCCTTTGGTAGTAACACCAGTTCTGTTGCTTCCATACATTCGGGAAGATCCCTTGATCAATGTAACCATGCAATGCAATGAGAGCTTGAACGGCTTGCGCAAGATTTATATAAACACTGAGTGGAATAAGAAAAAACTCAGCAATCGCAGAAAAAGAAGACCGTCTTCGCGAGTCCCGTCTCAGGGCTCGAATTGGCACTCTCGCATAGACTATCGAAGCATGTCCGTTTTCGACATTTGATTTCTTTTTTGAGGGCCCTGCACCTTCTCACGTTTTCAAAGGCACTAAACTGGAGAAATAGTTGGCAAACGTTTCTGATTTTCTTATTTTAAGCTTTCTGTTAGTGCACAAAGCCAAAATAAAAAGTGCACTGTTTTTGGATGCTTTCTTCGCGAGATTTGTGCCTTTGAAGTTTTAGTGCAATCTTAGAAGCTGATTCCAAACTGTTTCACTTTAAGCCACTGCGTCCATTGGATTGAACTTTTGTCTGCACTCATACAACACGCATGACATTTATCGTTCGTTGAAGATAACGAGCAATGAACAAATTCAAGACAGACACACACCACCCACTGTTTGGCGCCGATCACTGTGTGTCAACACTTGTAACATTCGCTGACCCACTTTCATTCAGATCACAACACAGAGGCGATTTTTTTCCATGATCTGTGCTATGTTTGCAACCAAAGGGGTGTTCGATGATCCAATAGATTATATTTAGGTTGTTAAAGGCTGCATTACCAGAAAATATGAAAGTTATTACCAATTTTATGCAAAACACAAATCACCCGAATGGCTCGATACTGTTGCAGTCTGTGAGAGTTGCTGCTCTTGAACGCTCTCGTGCCACGTACCAAACGAGAGAGTGAATGTTTACATTCGTAGGGCTCTCCGAATGCGAAGTGACACGAACGGTTACGGTTCGCGAGCTGTTACACTCTCCGAATATGGTTCGCTCGGCTTATTCGGATCAAAATCCAAACACAGCTACAATGTTGTTTGTCATAAAAAACCGTGTTTTTGCTGAACATATCATCACTTTTGAAGTAACAAAGTTATTTATGAATTAATCTTTTTTCTAGGGGTAGTTTAGGCCCCTATAACTGCCTTCATTCTTCAACGATGTGATGGTTCTTCTGGGATCCGGCTGTGGACTTTCCTATGCTGACGATTTGAAATTGTACGCCACCATACACTCCATCGATGATTGCTCCCGACTGCAGTCTATATTGGATATATTTGTTGATTGGTGTCATCGTAACAAACTAACTGTAAGTGTTCCTAAATGTATGGTGATGTCCTACTTCCGCACTACTAGGCCACTCATCCAAGATTACGTCATGATGGTTCTGTTCTAAATAGAACGGATGAATTCAACGATTTGGATGTGTTGATGGATCCTAAGTTGACATTTAACCTACATTGCTCGAATGTAATTGCCAAAGAACATCGCCAGCTTGGATTTATATCTAAGATTTCCCGAGACTTCACAGACCCGTATTGCCTAAAAGCACTCTATTGCTCCTTAGTACGGCCAATTTTGGAATGTGCTGCTTTAGTGTGGGCTCCCCATCAGCTATCGTGGAGTCTTAGAATGGAAAGCGTCCAACGAAGATTCATTCGTGTGGCATTAAGGAACCTACCCTGGCGTAATCCACGGAACCTGCAACCATATGCCAATCGATGTAAACTGCTTGATTTGGACTCTCTAGACCGGCGGCGCAAGACTCAACAAGCTGCTTTTATCGCGAAACTACTGAACGGAGAAGTGGACTGTTCCAGACTTCTTGCTGTTTTGAATATTCGTGTAGCTCCAAGAATGTTACGCGGCACTGCTTTACTCCAACCAAGGTTCCATCGAACAGCTTTCGGTTACCACGAGCCTATGGCTGAAATGATCCGCATCTTCTCTAGTGTTGAAGGCTTACACGAGTTTGGTGAATCTTCCCTGCGATTTACGTCACGCATCAGGCGTCAAAACGATTTTTAGTTAAGTCCCAATTTCATGTAGACAATAGTCAGATGAAAATAAATCAATAATAATAATAATAATAATAATAATAATAATAATAATAATAATAATAATAATAATAATAATAATAATAACCCGTAGCAGAACCCGTAGCTTCCGGGAATGAAAGCAAACCCAGCAATGGAGACACGATCAATGAGGAATAGAAGAATGCGATCGCCCGAGGAGGGAGCCCCTACTGGAGCTGGTCCTGGGACGGGGGACAGAGCGAGCGGCCAGCGGCTGGAAGAGGATAATGTGCAAGAGCGGCCTTCCAGTCAACGGGCACAGCCCGTACCGCGAACGCGAAACAGAAACGGCAGCAGCAGAAATCACCAAGGCCATGCTGCACCTACCGATGTTGCTGTGGCTGATAGACGTCAGTCACTCACGTTGGCAGGCGGCCGACGGCAGCGGATCATGTGGACGAGGGAGATGAATATGTATGTGATTCGCTGCTACTATGTCTGCACAAGGATGGAGACGGACATGTCTGGCAGATCAGGGTTGCTGGAGATGTTCAACGAGCGATTTCCTCGCTTTGCGCGCCAGCTTGACTTGAACAAGCTGTACACACGGCAGCGTGCAATTATGTCTCATAATATGCTCACCACTGCAGAAGTGGAGTACATCAAGCTGGAAGTGCAGAGGGAGATAGGAGAGGAGGGGACAAGATCGAGCGATACGTCGAGAAGGAGTTCTGTTGGGCTGGATGCATCGATCACGAGTGAGAGTCGTGATTCACCTGCACCCACTGCTCCAGGACCGACAGCGGATATGCAACGACAGCAATTACGAGACGAACTAGCACTCCATATGGGCACAGCAGTTACGCAGTTCCGTGGGACAGACCCCATGTCCCGGCACCGGATACCAAAGCTGCGGTATTCCTACCGGCTGACGAGTGCAGTAAGCATCCTAAATCAGGATATTTTGCCACAGTACTTGGAAGCCGTGGAGAACCTTGAGGATCTGCAGTTTATCGTGTATTCAGCTGCAATAGCTGTAGTTAAGACGTTGGGATTGCGAACGCGCCCGCAAGGAGAAGATGGCACACGCCCCAACGCACAGAAACCCGTATGGATGCGACGCCTTGAGAGCCGAATCGCAACACTGCGATCAAAGGTTGGTCGATTAACACAGTACAAGCAGGGGAATCGATCAACGAGGCTGGTTCGTCATGTTGCTGAAATTGTTAGGCCCGCAGAGCTCCGAGATCTCAGAGAAGTCGACATTGCTGAGATCCTCGACACCCATGTACAGCGGTTGAGTGCTCTTGCGAAACGATTGCGACGTTATGGAGAATGTTCGAAGCGGAAGGAACAAAACCGGATGTTCAACATAAACGAGAGGGAGTTCTACAACCGCATCCGAAATGACAAGGTCGACTTTGGCGAGGGACTTCCAGAGATTGGCGACGTTACACAATTTTGGGCCAATTTATGGGAGAACCCCACCGAACACAACGGCGATGGGATGTGGTTAGCAGAAGAAGAGAGACAATGTGATGGAATTGGAGACATGACCGCGGTCGTGGTAACCGCTCAGGATATACGTGAAGCTACCCGGTATACCAGGAATTGGGCTGCACCAGGACCTGATTTTGTGCACAATTTTTGGTATAAAAAACTCACAACGATCCATGGGCGGATGGCGGAATGCTTCAATACGGTACTAGGAGACCCCACGCAGCTACCGGAATTCATCACCAGGGGTGTCACATTTCTTCTGCCAAAGGACCAACACACAGCTGACCCAGCGAAGTACAGACCAATAACGTGCCTTTCAAGTCTGTATAAAGTGCTATCGTCGGTAATAGCGAGGAGGGTGCAAGCCCATTGCGACGCCAACAACGTGATGACCGAGGAACAGAAAGGGTGTCGCAGAAACACGCAAGGCTGCAAAGATCAGGTCATCGTAGATGCAGTCATTGTAGGGCAAGCTACCCAAAAGCAAAGGAACCTGAGTATGGCGTACATCGACTACAAAAAGGCATACGACTCAGTACCGCACTCGTACCTTCTCAAAGTACTGCAGTTGTATAAGGTAGACAGGAACGTCATCAGGCTGATGCAACACGCGGTGGGGATGTGGAGCACATCCCTACACATTACCGACGGTACAGCTGTGTTACGGTCCAGGACTCTCAGCATCAGGAGGGGGATTTTTCAAGGCGATACCTTTAGCCCTCTGTGGTTTTGCCTGGCCATGAACCCCCTCAGCAGAGCACTCAACCAATGCAACTATGGCTACCAACTGAAAAGTGGGGAAAGGAGCACAAGAGTTACCCACACCTTCTATATGGACGACCTGAAGCTATTTGCGGAATCAGTGCAGAGGCTGCATCAGCTGTTGCAGCTAGTTACGACATTCAGTAACGACATCCGGATGGAGTTTGGTATTGACAAATGCAGGTCAATTCATCTACGTCGGGGTCAAGTTATGGATGCCAGCTGTTTCCGCGTCAACGAGCAGGAGGAGATTCGGAATATGGTTGAAGGCGAAACGTATAAATACCTTGGATTCCTGCAACTTAGAGGTATTCGCCATACGATGATCAAGAAGGAGCTGCAGGAAAAGTTTTTGTCACGTGTCAACTGTATTCTGAAGAGCTTTCTGTCTGCCGGCAACAAGGTGAAGGCGATCAACACGTTTGCTGTGCCCCTGTTGACGTATAGTTTCGGGGTGGTAAAGTGGACCAAGACTGACTTGGAGGCGATAGAACGAGCAGTACGAGTGGCGTTCACCAAGCACCGAATGCGCCACCCAAAATCGTCCATTGAGAGAGTCACCCTGCCACGTGCAGCAGGAGGAAGAGGCGTCACCGATATCCAGGCACTATGTGTCTCCCAGATCCAGCAGCTGCGGGCATATTTCGTAGAAAGCCAGAACCGCCACGAAATTTACCGCACTGTATGCGAAGCTGACCACGGCTTCAGCGCCCTGCATCTGGCGCAGGAGGATTACCAGCTGAACTGCGACATCAAAACTGTCGATGAGATGATCGCAATGTGGAAGCAGAAGGAGTTGCATGGAACGCACCCCCATCAACTGGAGCTCGAGCACATCGATAAGGTGGCGTCAAACACGTGGCTGGTGCGGGGTGACCTCTTCTCAGAAACAGAAGGTTTCATGGTAGCCATCCAGGACCGGGTAATTGCGACGAAGAACTATCGGCACTACATATTGCACGAAGACGTGGAGGACCGCTGTAGGAAGTGCAATTCAGTAGGGGAGACTATCGAGCATGTCGTTGCCGGCTGTTCAGTACTAGCTGGATCAGCCTACCTCGATCGTCACAACGAAGTTGCCAAGATTGTGCATCAACAGCTTGCCCTTAAGCACAACTTGGTGGATCGATTTGTGCCCTACTACAAGTACCTGCCTGACCCGGTTCTGGAAAATAGTTGCATAAAGCTGTACTGGGATCGCGAGATCATAACGGACGTCCTCATCCGTGCCAACCGCCCCGACATTGTAGTCTACGACAAAAGGATGAAACGAGTTACACTCATCGACATCGCTGTACCGCTGGACCACAATGTCCAATCAACGTTCTCTAACAAGATAGCGAAGTACCACGACTTGGCGGAGGAGTTGAAGCAGATGTGGCACCTAGAGGACGTCCGTATAGTTCCGGTAGTCCTCTCAGCGACCGGAATTGTCCCGAAATCTCTCCTAAGGTCCCTAGACGAGCTGGAATTGAAGAAGGACCTACACAGCATCCAAAAAGCGGTGATTCTTGGAACCTGCAGCATAGTTAGACGGTTCCTGAACCACCACAACTGAGAAGCTCATCCAGCAGACTCATTAGGATAAGTAAAACCGACCAATGAGATCCACAGAGCCTAATCCCCTTTGGCATACAGATTGCCCGGGGTAGGTGAAAGTTTCCAGCATTTTTTTTGCTGAGAAGTGCCAAAACTCTATAATAATAATAATAATAATTGTCCATTGAGAGAGTCACCCTGCCACGTGCAGCAGGAGGAAGAGGCGTCACCGATATCCAGGCACTATGTGTCTCCCAGATCCAGCAGCTGCGGGCATATTTCGTAGAAAGCCAGAACCGCCACGAAATTTACCGCACTGTATGCGAAGCTGACCACGGCTTCAGCGCCCTGCATCTGGCACAGGAGGATTACCAGCTGAACTGCGACATCAAAACCGTCGATTAGATGATCGCAATGTGGAAGCAGAAGGAGTTGCATGGAACGCACCCCCATCAACTGGAGCTCGAGCACATCGATAAGGTGGCGTCAAACACGTGGCTGGTGCGGGGTGACCTCTTCTCAGAAACAGAAGGTTTCATGGTAGCCATCCAGGACCGGGTAATTGCGACGAAGAACTATCGGCACTACATATTGCACGAAGACGTGGAGGACCGCTGTAGGAAGTGCAATTCAGTAGGGGAGACTATCGAGCATGTCGTTGCCGGCTGTTCAGTACTAGCTGGATCAGCCTACCTCGATCGTCACAACGAAGTTGCCAAGATTGTGCATCAACAGCTTGCCCTTAAGCACAACTTGGTGGATCGATTTGTGCCCTACTACAAGTACCTGCCTGACCCGGTTCTGGAAAATAGTTGCATAAAGCTGTATTGGGATCGCGAGATCATAACGGACGTCCTCATCCGTGCCAACCGCCCCGACATTGTAGTCTACGACAAAAGGATGAAACGAGTTACACTCATCGACATCGCTGTACCGCTGGACCACAATGTCCAATCAACGTTCTCTAACAAGATAGCGAAGTACCACGACTTGGCGGAGGAGTTGAAGCAGATGTGGCACCTAGAGGACGTCCGTATAGTTCCGGTAGTCCTCTCAGCGACCGGAATTGTCCCGAAATCTCTCTTAAGGTCCCTAGACGAGCTGGAATTGAAGAAGGACCTACACAGCATCCAAAAAGCGGTGATTCTTGGAACCTGCAGCATAGTTAGACGGTTCCTGAACCACCACAACTGAGAAGCTCATCCAGCAGACTCATTAGGATAAGTTAAACCGACCAATGAGATCCACAGAGCCTAATCCCCTTTGGCATACAGATTGCCCGGGGTAGGTGAAAGTTTCCAGCATTTTTTGCTGAGAAGTGCCAAAACTCTATAATAATAATAATAATAATAATAAGCACAACTTGGTGGATCGATTTGTGCCCTACTACAAGTACCTGCCTGACCCGGTTCTGGAAAATAGTTGCATAAAGCTGTACTGGGATCGCGAGATCATAACGGACGTCCTCATCCGTGCCAACCGCCCCGACATTGTAGTCTACGACAAAAGGATGAAACGAGTTACACTCATCGACATCGCTGTACCGCTGGACCACAATGTCCAATCAACGTTCTCTAACAAGATAGCGAAGTACCACGACTTGGCGGAGGAGTTGAAGCAGATGTGGCACCTAGAGGACGTCCGTATAGTTCCGGTAGTCCTCTCAGCGACCGGAATTGTCCCGAAATCTCTCCTAAGGTCCCTAGACGAGCTGGAATTGAAGAAGGACCTACACAGCATCCAAAAAGCGGTGATTCTTGGAACCTGCAGCATAGTCAGACGGTTCCTGAACCACCATAACTGAGAAGCTCATCCAGCAGACTCATTAGGATAAGTAAACCGATAAATGAGATCCACAGAGCCTAATCCCCTTTGGCATACAGATTGCCCGGGGTAGGTGAAAGTTTCCAGCATTTTTTTGCTGAGAAGTGCCAAAACTCTATAATAATAAAGAGATAGAGAGGTACAATGTTCAGCAAAAACACATATTTCAAAACATCTAACAACATTGTAGAGTACATGAATGATGTAATAGTAGTTTACGAAACAAGTTGCAGAATGATGATTTTTAGAGCACGAGTCGTACATTTATCCAACGAAGCTTGCCGAGTTGAATAATTACGACGAGTGCTGTAAAAATCAAGTTCTGCAACGAATTGCGTACAACATTTTTGCAATTTCGTAGAAGTCCACTTGAGAGTGCCAGAAACCATATCGGTATGCATTTGTTATTTCACAATTTCTGAAAAAAAAATGTTCTGTAATGATTTATTACGCAACTCAAAACAGTTGCGTAATTAGAAAGCGTTGCGTAATGAATCATTACAGCACTGATTTCAGTTGCGTTATAACTATTACCATACTGCATAATTCAGTGCAGGAAAGTTGGTCATTTCATGACAGATTGGCGTGATGAAAAACAGCCTATTACGATGAGAAATTGCAAAAAAAATCTTCGTAAAAAGGGTGTAAAGAATTGCTTAATTAATAAGCTCATAATGGTAGCTGTATGCTTACGTTTAACCTTTAAATACCCAAATTTTTATTTTCGATCTAAATATCATTTTTAGTTATCTAAAATCGTTTTAAACACGTTTTGGGCAATGATTTATTTTTATTCGTAAATCTGTGAATTTTGGTTTTTGATTTTTATAAATTTTATTTTTGAACATCCCTATCCTTTTTTAATTTTTTCTTGAAGCCTCTTCTAGTTACTGATTTTTGGTAATATTAAAAAATCAAGTTTTTACGGTACTTTTAAAAATAATAAATTTTGAATATTTTTCTGAAAATATTTTTATTTTCCGTGGAATTAATGGAAAAACAAGTTTGAATTTATGTTAATACCACCAAACTCTTCTTCTTCTATAGGTCGATAGTAGAAAAATACAAAAGGTACGATTTTCTATATTACACGTTAAATAAACCCCAGGCATTTGTAGGTTATATAAGAATACATTTTTTTTAAACAATTTTCAAAAATACAAAAAAAGATTCAAAAGTCATAAAAAACTTTTCCCATATGCATGTTATGAGTCAAGGTTTAAGTGAAAAATAAAATCATTTTGATTTCCGAGCTACGAAAAAATATACAAATCTCCAAAGTGTACCCCGTCTGAAGGCGGGGTTGGGTTTTAGAGGTTTAATTATCGATGGTTATAGCTGGGCAGTTTTGCGCTTTACCCATTCTAGATTTGAATTTGCAGCTTCAATGTAGTTGTCCAAATGTAAGTTAAAACTTTATTTAATATCGTTATTTCGTTGCATATCATCACTAGAATAAGTAATAGTACAAGTGGCATACCTTTACATCCCCACTTTCGTGTTCGAAAAGAGTCGTCAAAAATCATCTAGTATTGTTGAACCGACAGTTCCACTGCTTATGAACTGAACAATAAAAGGGAAATTAACTCAATGAAGCATTAACACGAAAACAAAAATAAGAATCCATCATCATGGAGAGAAAAACAACTCGCTTCTTCAGATTTCGGTGGGTGCCACAATTGACCTTCCAAGAGCTAAAGCTTTCGTGTGGAAAGGTCCTCAAAATGCGTTCGATGCTTAGCTAACGCTTCTGAAGCGTAAAGTTTGTTCTCCAGGCGCAAATCGAATTATCATGCTGATTGTTATTTCATTTCACTTCAATGGTTCTCTCTGCGTAACTTGTTTTCTGGCAGGAAAAAGGTCTTTTGGATGATGTAGCTGTTTACAATGCATTTTCAGAGGGTTTGAAACAACATCGAACAATCGTCGAAATTTGTGTAGGTTAACATGTTACTGAATGGGATTAATATTGATAATGGAAAAAAAAAATGAAAATGAACAATATTATCAATTAGCAACAGGCGAATTCGCTACTCAATAGGATAAGTAAACGCCTTTTACAAGAAAACAAAACATAATTTTAATAACCATCACTGCTTTAGATACTTTTTCAAAAATTCAGCACCTAAGCCAATACAAATTTTGATTATGGCTTCTTATCCCCCTCCACCATTCAAATTTGGTTTTCTCCAATTTTGCATTTTGAGGCGTCACTTTGAAAAATATATAAGTATATCAATATCTTGAAATTTTTGCAAAGCAAATTGTCAAACCTTTTGAGTTTTAATTACAGCCATTCCATGAAAAACCGATCTAAGGATACACGTATTTCTGGATTTTTTGATTAGGGTGACCATTTCCGAAATAGGGTGACCAGAAAAATCGCGATTTTGAAAAATTTTTATTTAAAAAAAAATTATAACTTTTGAACCGTTTGACCGATTTTCAATCTTTTTAGACGAAATGAAGGCTAAGGATTTTGACTTCTCAGGAAAAATATAAAATTTCACAAAAAGTGTGTTTTTTACATAACAAAACTCAATAGTTTCCATTTTTTGTGTTTTGAAGGCCTCGGGACCAAAAGGGCTATTGCTGTTCTCATTTTTTCTTGAAAGTTCAGAAAATTTTACGTCTACTGTCAAATTTTCAGCGATGTATGTTTTTTAGTTTTTAAGATATATTTTTTTGAAAATAAAGAAATCAGTCATTTTTCATCGGCACACACTGTAGGTCTCAGCGCATTAGATTGTTTATTTAAAAAAAAATCATAGCTTTTGAACAGCTTAACCGATTTCCAATCTTTTTTTTATGGAATGAAAGCTTAAAATTTCAACTTTTCAGACAAAATTGAAAAATCTGATAAAAATTTGTTTAAACGTGAAAAAATATAAAAAATTCATATATTTTAATGGAAACTTTTCAAAGTTTTCTATTTTTTTCTATTTTTTCTGAAAAATTGAAATCTTAAGCTTTCATTCCATAAAAAAGGATTGGAAATCCGTTGAGCTTTGAACAGCTTTTTTTAAACATTAAAAATTTAATGCGCTGAGATCTACAGTGTGGGCCGATGAAAAATGACTGATTTTTTATTTTCAAAAAAATATATCTCAAAAACTAAAAAACATACATCGCTGAAATTTGACAGTAAACGTGAAATTTTCTGAACTTTCAAGAACAAAATGAGAACAGCAATAGCCCCTTTGGTCCCGAGGCCTTCAAAACACGAAAAAACGGAAACTATTGAGTTTTTCCATGTAAAAAACACAAATTTTGTGAAATTTTATATTTTTCCTGAAAAGTCAAAATTTCTAGCCTTCATTTCGTTCAAAAAGATTGAAAATCGGTCAAACGGTTCAAAAGTTATAATTATTTCAAAAATAAAAATTTTGCAAAATCGCGATTTTTCTGGTCACCCTATTTTAGAAATGGTCACCCTAATTAAAAAATACAAAAATACGTGTATGATTATTTCAAATAAGGAACAAAATAGCAAATTTTCACGGAATTCGGTGACCCACTAGATCGGTTTTTCATGGAATGGCTGTATATACAATTATTATAGGAACTTATTCATTTTTTATCTCCCTTCGTCGACCCAAAGGTCGGTAACACAATGATGTACCTGTACATCGAACATCTAGACTTATTCACTGGGCCACGTAATGAGCTGCCAAAAATGACAACGTAAATTCAAATTCGTTCGAAACGGCGTTGGCACGCTTTCGATGTCATGTAGGTAGGGATGATTCAAAACCAGCCTACAAAATCCGCCCAGAAACCTTTTTTTGTATGAGGGGCTAAGTGGATAGTCCAAACCCTGCATTTTGGGCCTTCATCCTCTATCCATGGTGGCGGTTTCAATCATCCACTGAGACCGAACGAACCAGTCTCTCGGGGCGATGGAGAAGAAGCTTTCAGCCTTACCAGGCACTATGGGCCAGAAATCAAAATTTCGCGACAAAAGTCCAAAAACCTTTTTTCAATAAAATGAATTATTGAGATGAATTTCTCATTATTGAGAACATGTGTGATTGTTTACCAACTATCTTATTTGATTATTTACATTATTTCATTGCACTTTATGGGGCTCAATATTGTCTATACTGCAAAACTTGAATTTCACCCTATCTTAAGAAAATTTGGTTTGAGGGGGAAAATGGCAAGAAAAATTATTGTGAGTAAATTTTTGGAAAGCAAATTAAGTGCATTTTACATGTCTGGTATAAAAATAATGTTAATTTTAAATTGAAGCCTTGATTTTACAATGTACCAGTAATATTCACTATATTTTTACTATTTCACCTTAAAAGTTATGGTATTCCACCGTATTCGGCTTGCAACCAGTATGAGGTGGAAGCCTAGACTCCACTCTTTCATGTGCTACCAAAAGTTTTTGCATATATTTGCGGATGGCCGAGATGCATCGGTTTAAGTACATGCGATAAATTGGTTGATTTTTTAACCCCATATTTTTAGCTTCGCTGCTGTTCATACAATCACAAATTAAATAAGTTTGATTGATATAAAACAACTCAAGCAGTCATAATCCACTACTTTTGAGCAAGTTTCCGTTCATGAGCTAGGTGACATCCAGAAATCTGGGTAGAGTCGGTTGAAAAATTACAAAAAATAATAATTTTGCTAATATTCTTTGAGGCCATGATTTGTATGGTATGATAAGAACTAATGCGTGGTTTCTGGACAACATTCAGGTAAAAGATTTTTGAAGAAATATAAGACGGCTGAGATTGTTGTGTGTCTATGTTTTTTTTGTTCAAATCGCAGTGGCTTAAATTGAATATAGACATTTAGTAAAAATTTTCTTAAAGCTATCATACAAACTCTGCTGGTTATTTTTCAACCAGGATTAAAAAAACGGTATAATATTTTACAAAATTTATAAACATTAAGTAAAAACAGCGAAAACTTGCCCGTTTTTAAGTTTGATGGTTCACATAGAGTGAATAAATTTGCCCTCATAGATTATAAAAGAATTAGGCAACCTCCTGTACTATCTTCCCAAACTACGCTGGATTATCAGAAAAATACAGTACAAAATAATGAAAGAAAATGATAATAAAAAAGACAGCACCAAATGGCCAGGTCAATGGCCATCAACGAAGAACGTAAAAAATCGTTTGAATCCTTTTAAATTTTTACCAGAAATATCGGATATATAAGCATAATGTGGTCTGGAGAATGTTACTAGTTTAATCAGATAAACTATTCATTTGTACACAAAACAATCATCTTATTCCGGCGAAAGGAAATGAAGATTTTTAATTCTACTTGATTTATTTCAATTTAAAATCAATCAAGTACGAGATCTGGACAAAAATTCACGTTTCTTATATAAGAACTTAATGCCCGTAATCATATAATGATTTTCATAAGCTTGTGTAAACCAGATGTTCTGATGTTTTAACATATCAAGTTAGGCCTCCATTACAGCTAAAATATTTCCGAAAATAATAATTTGAAAGTGATTTTGATTGAAACGCTTCAAACAATTTGAATTGTCACATTTTGAAATAGCATAGCATCTACAAATATGTAATTCATCTTATATTGTTCCATTTTGGACCATGCCTATATAACTCTCTGATGATTGTATGGATTTTTCATAGGTTATGTACAGTAACAATATTGCGTTAGAAAATTTCAATAGTAAATTAAATACAAATGTAAGCAGATAGCCGTAGCGGTAAACGCGTAGCTATTCAGCAAGACCAAACTGAGAGTCGTGGGTTCGAATCCCAACGGTCGAGGATCTTTTCGGGTTGGAAATTTTCTCGACTTCCCAGGGCATAGAGTATCATCGTACCTGCCACACGATATACACATGCAAAAATGGTCATTGGCATAGTAAGGTCTTAGCTAATAACTGTGGAAGTGCTCATTAGAACACTAAGCTGAGAAGCAGGCTCTGTCCCAGTGGGGACGTAACGCCAGAAAGAAGAGAAAGTAAGTTGAAAAACCAATAAATACATCAAATAAACAGTTGCCAATGCATTCCAAACAACTATGATAAATATGATCACATTTTTCATGCTTTTTTTACTATTCAGAGAAACTTAACAGTGTATCTTTAAAATACTTTGAAATGTTTGAAACATATCTTTGAAAATGTACTATATATTTTGTAAAATGATTTATGAGCGAATATGAAATAATAATGCCTTTATTTAAATATTTTCCCAAAAACTCAGAATCCTTACAAATATTCTCAATTCAATTCAAAATGAATCTTAGTCATCCCAAACACGACATTTGCATGCTTCCTTAAGTTTGTATTACTTTTAGATTAATTTTTGTTCATTTTGGAAGTGTTTGGAATTTTGTCGCGAAATTTTGTTTTCTGGCCCATAGTGCCAGGGGAAAATAGGTTGTTTTCCGCGATGGATAACGCGTAAGGAAATTCGATTTGGCGTTTATATTCTGCTCATGCTGTTATGTACCTACCAACCATCAAAAGATGCTTCGCACTTGAGAATGTCGTGTTCGTGCTGTTTGCATCGTTTTGTGAGTTGACGGAGTTTGAAACAAGCTCCGAAATTGGGATCAACTGTCTTTGGTGATCGATTTAAGGATGATGTTCATCGGAATTTTCTGCGATTTTTGAATTCTTAATTTATTATCGCTATTAGATTGAAAGGTTTTTAGACAAATAATTGAATAATCAATTTTTCTAGACAGCCCACAACAGTTGATAAGAAACGAATATTGTAAAATTGTGCCTTCAACATATTGATTTTTTTTTCTGATCGAGCTTTTGTCAGCTTACGGTGGAAAAATAGTTCTTAACTAGTAAGCGTCAATCGACCTATGAACGCATGTAGATTTTCGAATGAACACCTGTTTTCATCGCAATTTTTATGATTGAATATATACTTTACTACGCACATAAAAATTAATTCTTCTTCTTCATTCTAGCATTACCGAGCCTGCTTCTTAGCTTAGCGTTTTTGTGAGTACTTACACAGTTATTAACTGAGAGCTGTTTTGCCAATTGACCAACCTGTGTTTCAATAGAAACACCCAAAGTTTCAAAAACTTTGGTTTCAAATAAAGAAAATGTTTTATACGCCTATGAATGATGATTGTAACTCCCTTATGTGTAACAAATTTGATCCGCTCCAACAAATCTGAAAGCTATTCTACTGGTCTTGCTTTTCTAGACATAGAAAAAGTATTCGACAGTGTTTGGCATGAAGGCTTGGTCGTAAAGTTGAAGAAATTTTAATTTTCCAACATACATTGTTAGAATAATTCAAAGTTATCTGTCAAATCGTACACTTCTGGTTAATTATCAGAACTCCAGATCTGAAAGACTTCCTGTAAGAGCTGGTGTCCCCAAGGCAGCATTTTGGGACCAATATTATACAATACTTTCACATCTGACTTACCTGAGCTACCTCAGGGATGCCAAAAATCCTTGTTTGCGGATGACACAGGTCTCTCCGCCAAAGGACGAAGTCTGCGTGTCATCTGTAGTCGATTGCAAAAAAGATTGGATGTTTTTTCTTCATACTTGCAAAAATGGAAGATTTCTCCTAATGCTTCCAAAATTCAACTAATAATATTCCCACATAAACCAAAAGCTCTTTATTTGAAACCTTCAAGTAGACATGTTGTCACGATGAGAGGGGTACCAATAAATTGGTCAATAAAAATAAAAGTTTTCAATAAATATTTCGTTTAAGAAATTTATGTGCTAATTAAATTTATTGTGCCCAATAGTACAGCTAACTTACAAAATAATTTGTATAATTTATTGAAACTGTTTGAAAATGGTTCAATTTCATGTTTCAACATGGTTTCTACAGATCGTTCAACATTTGGGTAGCGTTCAACAATTAGCGAATTACCCTAATAAAGATAAAAAAACGATTTTTTCCGTTAACAGCAACTCATGACTATGATTTCTAAAATCATGAATAGTCAAACTAGGAATTATGAAATGAATTCCGGAAAACAAAAATATTATTCATGAATATGTGTGCAAATCGTTTATGATTCCATGGCTTTTTTGTAGGCCATGAGTAAAAATCAATCGGTCCTTTTAACTTACTCGCATTTTCTCGTCCACAAGCCAGCTGATCCATGCTTGCTGTAAGTAAGCAAGCGGCGAGTAGCATTTGCAACTCGATCTATTGGATGGATCGGTTGGCTTGTGCCCGAAAAAATGCGAGTAGGTTGGACGGTGGCCATAAAAATTAAAATGGCGTAAACATCGAATTTGGTTGTAAACATGTGACGTCACTCCTATCGTACCATATACCTTGAACGATTGATCCGGACCACTAGATCATATTTGTTTTTCAAAAATTTGTTCGAGATGGATAGGAATGACGTCGTCAAGTAACTGTCAGTTTTCGAAATATATCACCTTCTCAATATAATGCACCGTGAGTTTTAAGGGGGCAGAATCCGCCATTGTTTTCGGAATTTTCAAAAGCAGTTTTTTCTTTCAAAATCAAGGAAATTTACAGGAAAATGTGTTCACTGTATTCTGTTCTCCGACCGAACTACAGTAAACACATTTTCATCGAATAATTTATAGTTTTGAACAGAAAAACTACTTTTCAAGCTTCGATGATGACGATGATTACAGAAATTTCAGGAGATTGCAGCAAGCTGTGCTCGCGAGTGGTTGCGATTTCGAATTGGCTGTCACGGTTCATCTCGGTTCCGCGACATTTTCAATTCGGCTGGTGTAGTGTTGAAAAGGGTGATGGTGCTATGCCACCCAGCAAGCAGTCTTCAAATTTGCCTTTGACATAAAACAACGAGAAAGAGAATGCACGATCCTTATTTTTTCAATCCAACAAGGCTTTGATTTGATCCTATCATTTCGGTGAAAATACTGCATCATTTTTCTGAATCATTTGTGACTCATTCAACAAGGTAGACTAAGCTGCAGAGGGATAACAAGCATTGTGGTAGGCTTAGCAACGCACACTGTTTTCTTTTCATCGCGAATTCACGAAGTGCGCGTCAATGGCTTAACAAGTGATAATATTTATCAAAATGGTACACGATGTTGTGTGAACAGAGTTATTATTCAGAATTCAAATCATCTATGGTTGTTGCTCTACGCACTACTATATGTACCTGTTATTGAGTATCAGTTGAATTTGCTCATGTATTATATATAAACATTAATGTAATCATCTTTTTATTACAGCCACAATCAGTTTCCGTTGTCTTTTCCTACGAAAATGGCATGATATTTTATCAAATATGCATGCTTATGGCATTAGCGTCATGATCGATCAAGAACACCACCACTGTAGCGCTGTGGGAGGCATGGAACATTTCACGGAACCCAACTATTATTGCACCGTTCAGAACAAGGCTATATTATACGGACCCTGATCTTCAACACTCTGTTATGCATGACTTCACAATATTTTATCCTATGTTTTGTGGCAATAAAAATGTTCTTGGAATGTCTGAAAAAGATCTACCAAATGAAAAAATCATGGAAAAATTTGTTTTCCCCTTTCTAAGTCCATTTAACCCGACAAACAAATTCCATTATGCCCGGATGGTCAAGTTTGACCATTAACGTTTTTAACATATGAATTTTACATTTTGAACCAAACTTTTTTTTCGTGGATCAAAGAAACTATTAGTTTTCACCCAGGTATACCCAGGTTTTGATCGCAAATAGATTTGCATTCCCGTTTACGCCAGCAAAATCAGATGGGACATGGATTCGAACGAATAAGTTTCGATACGCCGTAAACAAGAATAAGGGTGATAATCTATGGGAGATATTATATACCCAGGGACGTCAAGGAAATCGACAGGATGTTCGAACCCAGCCACCTTCAGCTGAAAACCGTCATTCTACACAGCGATTTTTTCTATGCTAGCAATGGTCTGTCTAGCGTATGGAGTTTGCTTTGAAATGATTTGAATCAATGATGCATTATTTTTGATCAAGTGAGCACAGGAGCAAATGAATTGAAAAGGCGCAAATGCTACGCGAAGCATTGATATTTCCAAAGCATGCTTTTCAAAAAATCTGTGCAGCAATGATGATTTTTGAAGACTGCCAGCAAGTGTTTCGAACAAGATTGTTATTTATTTTTTTTGTAATGGCGGATAGTTTAGTAGCATATGCAATGAAGTGTGTGAGTAATAAAAGCGAACATAGACGCGATCGATCGGTAGTGTTTAGTGATATGTGTTTTTAACTTCCTGTTTCACCGATTATGTTGGTAATTGGGATGGTGATGCTGGATGATGCATTGAACTTTTCGTACGACTGATGTGTGATGTGATCAGAATGGGATCTAGGTCCAAACCTTCGTGAAAAATTTGATTTTTAGGATTGTTCAAGGAAGAAGTATTGATTTATATAGAATGTGTGACACTTGGTCTTTTGATGACTGATTGCTTGAATAAAATAAAAGGTTGAATGATCGTTTTCAACGTGAAAAAAATCGATCCTATATTTTTCTTGTTCGTGCTTATGAGAATTTTGAAAATTTCGGCTAATGGCAGTAAAATGGTTCTGCTTATCAATACTTTTACGTGTGTTATTAAGTTGTTAAAATCACGGAAATAGTCGACGAAAATAGTGAAAAAAAAAAAAAACAGTATTGAATGCGGTCATTCCACAACCCGCCTATACGAGAAGTTGTTTGGCAACTTTGGTGACTTCGTTCCTATTTATCTATAGTTTTCTCTTTTCCAATCGACAAGCAAGTCCATGAGTTTCCTATGTTTTTCGTAACATTGTCGTTACCGTAATCCGGGGTAACATTGATCAGTTTTTAGGATATTTCTTAAATATTTAATTCAAAAATGCAAATGTTCTGAGTTTTATATTTTTGAAACAAGTACTGCCACCCATAGCTCGTGACTACATACTGTATTTTGTTTTTTTGAAAGATTAAAGCATGTATACAAAAATGTTTTATGTGATTTTTTCATTTAGCTGATATGGGGTAACATTGATCATCCATGTAAACAACGTTCGGTAATATTGAAAATGTCGTTACTTACTTAAATCATGGCCCCTGAAGCCGAATATGATGTCCAAACGCTTGCATCTCATTTACTTTTTGATTTAATTTAAAATTAAAAACACCTCAAACTTCGAAATACGCCTAAAGGTAGGCAATTTCCTAAGGGAATTTTACATTCTTAACAGTAATTCGTTAATGTTGCCTAATTGAACATACTTATAAAAGTTTTGACAACGGAATCGTTTTGGGCGATGCCATTTTTAGTGAGAACCGCATTTTCCTTGCTCATATCGCTTGCAGAACCTATGTGAGACATGAATCTTCGGTAGTGTCATCCTTAACCATTAAAATCATTGTTTCGCAAACTTGACAAATTTACGCATAAAGTTAACGCAATTTTTGCAAAAATCTCAATTTTTAATAGCTTATTAATATAAGAAAGAGAAGCAACATTCATGCTTTGGAAATGTTTCATCAATAAATGATGATACCAACTTTTTACGATATGAGTCATTCCGATCAATGTTACCCCGCTGATCAATGATACCCCGGTTTACGGTACTTAACAGCTACCGTTCAAACTAGTTCTCAAAATTTTCGTCTCAAAATCCACAGTAGCATTAGCAATTAGCGCTACTAAATGAACTTTTGCATTAGTTTCCCTTTATTTCTATATTTTTGTAACATTATACACAACTATGTGCAATTGGATCATATAAACATTTCCATTAGGTTTACTAATCTCGTTTCAAGTAATGAACATTTTGAAACGCTTATCACAAATAATGCATTTATCTATTACTGCTTTGGGAGAGGTCAGAATGTTTTTGTTTTCGTTGCAGAGAGCGAGTAATGGCACTGTAGCCTAGGCTTCACAGCCAGGAATGAGGAAGCAATACCCATGTCCCATCCCAGGAATCGGAAAAGGACTAAAATCACTACAGAAGTGTGCATTAATATTCTTAGCAAAGCCACTCCCAATGATTTTATCTTTATCCCAGAAATGGAACGAATGCAACGGTTGATACGGTTGTTCCCGTTTCTCCTTCAAAAAAATTCGTCTGTCATGTTATTTATAATAATAAATCTTCGAGCTGTTTACTAGAAAACCTATCAGTAGAATTTAGTACTCTACCATTTAATTCCACTAGAGTGGAATAAAATGGTATTAGTACTAAATTCGGTTTTCCATCTACTTATGTTATTTATACGTGAATAATCTGATCGCCGCGAATTTTGGAATTATCTTCAAACCCAGGTTGGCACAAAGGGCCTGGCCATTTTAATATTTATGATACAAATCATCACTGATATTCTGAAAAAAATATACCGGGAAAACTCCCAGTATTTCCAGGATGCTTTTCATTATGTGAATTTACCTGTTTTGAGAAGATGCTAAACTTTTCAGGGTGATTCAATGTTCAGCTGAGTGTTGCTATACTTATTTTATTGAGTCCGTATTTATGACGGGTAGTGTATATAGTTTGGCCATTTACGGCAAAATCAAATGAAAGTGGCCAAATAATCCACGCGTAACGCTCTGTCCAAAATACATGAAACACCCTACGTCCGATCGCCCCCGACGCAGAATTTTTTCAAATCGATTCTAACTGACAAAACTGACAGATGCGCATAACGCCCAGAATGCTAATGATTATTATTCATGGAAACGTTTGTTGATATTTTGTGTTTTCGTCATGATACCATTTATTGGATTCATGGTTTCATGATTTTTTATTCGTGATAACGAGAACAGATCTTTCCGTGCATTATGAAAAGATCCTGGACCGACCGGGAATCGAACCCAGACACCTTCAGCATGGCTTTGTTTTGAAGCCTTGGAATCAAACCACTCGGCCAAAGAAAAGCACTTGATTATATTTGGTATTTCTTTAACTACTGGACTGCGAAGAGCGGCATCATAAGTGCGAAAGTGTGAATAAAAGTGCGGGAATAAATCAAATCACTTTAGTGTCTTCAGAGCACTTATTCTCTGATTTACAAAGAATAAGTGCCCCGAAGACACCTACCCTATTTGATGCCATTGCGCACTTTTATTGGCATTTCCGTACTTGTAAAAACTTTTGCGATAGTCCAGTGGTGAAAGAAATGTGCAATATTACTTACATTCTAGTTTGTGACCGCTCACTTCAAGGCCACAATAAAATATTTGTTGGAAAGGTCAGTCAGAAGTTTAGCTCAAATATTTTATTATTTATGTAATGTGCCGTATTGAAAAAGTAAATGTCCAAATTTGAAATAAAAGTCTGTCTCCATTTTATTGATGTTTGAGTGACGTTTATTTCACATTTATTTGCTTTTTGGTTGATGTCTTCTTAGAACTATTTTTATTTGTTCATTTTGCTCAGATAGCACAGTACTGTCTTTAGCGAAGTTTCAGTACTAAGTACGATTTACCTTTAGGAGTTGAGGATCATTCATTTAGTTGAGAACTTGGTCGAGGGCGCTTTTTCGGATTTACACTATATGAACCTTGAGGGATAAGGATGCAACTCCTGCAGTGTGGGAATCGCGATGTGAATCGAATTGATTAGCCCACGGAAACTAAGAAGATCAAGAGAAGAAGAACACCAAAAAAAGAAATAGAAGAAGAAAAAAAAGAAGCCCGGAAGAAATGCCCACAAGGACATCCAGAGAACCAGCATGTCGACCAACCCAACGATCGGCCGCAACGGTGAGCGCTGTAATTGTAAGTAAATGGCTAACCAAAGTTATTTACTTTATTGATGATTTAAATAATAAATAATTATATAAGGCCTGCTAAACTCTGCTGTGTGTACGTTAATTTATTGTGTAAAGAAATTCTTGTTTCCGCCATTTTGTATTTGTATTGACCGCTTTGCCACCAAATATTGTTGGGAAAATTATGTGGTAGCACCGTATCAAACTACCCTGAAAAGGTTTGTTGAAAACCGCTGTTTCGTTGAATTTCCCTGTAGCAGAGATTCCCACCACGCTTTGGTAGAGTATCAAGTTTTACCCTTCAGCTCTTCCAGAGGAACAAATTAAACAACCATCCTTATCCTAAAGGGCAAAAACGAAAAAACACATTTAGCTTACTTTTAAATCTCATGTATTTATTGGATATAAACAGGGGGCCTTCCTTAACCGAGTGGTTAGAGTTCGCGGCTACAAAGCAATGCCATGCTAAAGGTGTCTAGGTTCGATTCCTGGTCGGTCCAGGATCTTTTCGTAAAATAAATTTCCTTGATTTCCCTATCATCGTATCTGCCACACGATATACAATCAGTTAATAACTGTGGATGTGCTCATAAGAACACTAATCTGAGAAGCAGGCTCTGTCCCGGAGAGGACGTAATGCCAAGAAGAAAAAGAAAAGGAAGAAGAAGAAGAAGAAGAAGAAATTGCAGGGCAGTTTCATATACGTATTAGGCCTTTTGGTGCATCATCGCAAAACGGCTTCCTCTACAATCATTAACATAGTGTTATGGTAATATTGGTATTTGCAGCATCGATAAAATATAACTGCCCATCACCTGATTTTATGGATAATTTATACGAAAAAAAAATGCTTCAGGTTGTATTACAATATTTAATGCACACAACTACACTTGTAAATAGAGTACGCTTACCTTTTTCATTGTAGTTGTGCAGCAAACATTTGTGTTTTGGATTTCATATTGCGTTCACAACACTTCCACTAGACAAATCTTTCATTCACTTGCCTTAAAGGAGCACATTTCAAACGAGAATCAAATATTTATATAGTTTTGTTAACCGCAGCTCTCAAAACTATGATTGCGGTGATTTTCACTTGCTGCAAATCGACCACGTCGCCGCACACTGATATATGCCTATGTTTATTACATAAAATTTCCAACATTTTCATTTTTTTTCAGCTCAGAAAGGTTGGGCAAAGCATGGAAACTTGAAATTCATACGTTATTTGTTTCCAATTGTTTCAAATTACAGAAACCAGCTCTACGAAGCATAAAATCATTCCAAGACTTTAGCAATTTGGACCACTCAAAACAGGCTAGACAAACGTCACCGTCAAATGGAAAAAGTCGGCGACGAAACTAAAAGAAGCGTCGTCATCGTCACTCAACCAGCGTCGGATGACGATTTGCCGCAGAGTTCCGCTCCATAGACTCAGCGTCATGACGAACGAATACGATTCCTTCGTTACGGGCGAATCTTCGTTCGGGAGCACTGAGCCGACTAAAAATATGAATCGTGTCTTCGATAGATTATGAGCATTTTTTGAATAGATAAAGCAAACACAAAAGAACAAAACGCGTCTGGAATCTAACACACGATCTCTGAACCGTCAACTCCACGCGCTTACCAACAGAGCTATTGAAGAATCATGAGGAGGGTGGGTTCATTTGCCAATACAAGCAATTATGTGATGGTAAACGCCTTCTTCTTGTGAGTAAGGGTAGGAAGCGGAATGAAGAAAGGTTTGCTCGTTGACAATTTTGGATTGAACTTAGTCGTGCATTCTTTTGTCGATGCCGAGACGACGACCTGGCTGAGTTGTTATGGATGACGATGTCTTTTTTTATTTCGTCGCCGCACGCCGCACGGTGACGAATCTGACGATTGTCTGCCCTGACTTTAATAATGACAAGCTCTACACTGAAATGAATTTTATTGTAGAAACTACTGAATCCATGGTAAAATTAAGAACTACACCAACGATTTTCAACCGACTACATTAATCTGTTAACTCTACCAAAACATAGTCAACATCACTACACAAGAAAATTTCTTCTGTTGATTTAACCAGAGTTGTAGTATTTTTGACTAGAAACATTCTTGATTTGAGAAGTTTAGCATCATACTTTTGACCACACTGTGTTGTACGGTGTGTGTCACGGATTGAAATACAATGCTTTGTAGTGGATGCTACTATGGACATAGTCAAATTTACTGCACTGCTCAGTGATTTTCACCAGATTATAGTAAACTTAACAGATTTTTGTAGTCGGTTGAAAATCGTTGGTGCAGTTCTTAATTCTACCATGGATTAGGTAGATTATGCAACAAAATTTGTTTGCGTGTACAGTGCGATGCGTCGGGACGCGTCTACCGTGTGTACACAATCATCGCGATTGTTGAGCGCAGTGATGTCAGAGTTGCTAACTGTAAAATCATAGCATTTATTGTGAATTGATCACAAAAAATCATTTAAAATGTATTAAATCAGTGATCTTGTGATGAAAACAATTTGTAAAATGATAAGTTTTAATTGGTAGAAAAATCTGTCACCAGCCACATGGCACCACCGTCATCTCTTGCAAACATAAACCGTGCCGGTGGATAACAAAAATATGCGATAAATCCAATAAAAACAGCGAAATTCAAGAGAAATTCCATTGCCCTTAATTAAATTATAATGTATTCCTTTTGATATGCACGATTGAAGAGCAGGTTTTGATTACCAATACTCGTCAATCTACTAAATTTCCCATGTGTTTACATAAAAATATGCTAAACACAAATGTTATATTTTTTGTATGTTTGTTTTGAAAATGTATTTGGAAAAGCGATGATTCTGATGATTCTTTGAGTTACACGCCGCTTCACCTTAAGAATAATTGGTTGAAACTATATCCGGCCAAAATAGTGGCTTTTTATTGTGCTGCTCTAAAAAATGGCAAGAGACGTTTTTGGAGGCATTCAGTCTTGAAAATTTCACCATTGATGATGCCTGTTGTGACGAAAATTTCACTTCGCTTTCCACAGGTGAGATGGTCTGCAAAATGAGGTATCATCCACCTTGAATTTATCTTTTCCGATGTAAAATTCATGCCCTGGCATTTGTTGGATGTCAGCTTTAACGTATGTTTCGTCATCCATCACACAGCAACTGTCTTTAGGCAGTGTAGAGCTTCCTTGTACGGTCTTGGCCACAGTTTGCTGCCTTTCATCGCGGTTTGGGAAGTTTCGAACCTTAAGATGAAGATAAATCGAAGCCAAACCTCAAATTTTCAAGAGCACAAATTTGGAGAACCAACCATCAGTTTAAGCTGAAAACCTTATCGACATGCTGGTGGTGACCAATCGAATAAGTTCTTATCTTAAACGGATGTTTGGTTCTCCAGATTTCTGCCCTTGAAAATTTGAGGTTTGGCTTCGATGCATCTTCACCTTAAATGTATATAATCCAGCTCTTGTCTTCATCTTCTGGATGTAAGTTTGCAAAACGCTGCCCTTTCTGGCTACATCACGTGTTGAAATGTTCGTATTTCGGCTAAATTGATCCTTAACCTTCTGCTGACATGCTGCTTCGCGCTTGTGATCGATAGTCAACCGGTCGTTGAACCTTTTTATTACTCTTGAGACGGTTGGATTACAGGTTTCCAGTGTTTTTTCCCAAAGTTCGATGGGACTTATTTTGCATGTGAGCGTACAAATTTGTTCCACCCGTCTCCACTTGACTCACTTCTATCTTTGCCGCAAGATACTACACAACTAAGCAATTCACAGGATGTGAACAATACACTTCAAAGATAAACTTTTGAAGTTTGGGTAATTTCTGTCCAGTGGGTAAAAAAAGTTATAGCCAGCCAGACAACCAGAAGTCGCATAAAAGATAACGCAATAACTCGTTTATTCATACAACTTACATCAAAGCCGCAAAACACGATGGATAACATCGTTAGATTGATGAGTTTCCTCGCATAAAACGTTTTTTTTCCTGAGGTTATTTGTACATTTTGTTTCGTCCCGTACACTCGTACAAAGTAAGTCGAATCAATCCGTAGCAGCTGTCAAATCAACATTTGTTATCATAAGTTAAGTCACATAAGATCACAGGTTAGTTCGGTACAAAATTTATACACTCGCATTGTATGCTTTTATTCATCACACAATGTATACACGTATATCGCCTCCACTTTTGTGCGTAGAAGGCCTTTTCCCGACATCTTATAAGTGAAATTTTGCACAAAGCCTCCAGGTGATTTTATTTATAAGTACATTCTGTTTGTCTGGGTAGTTGTAAGTGTTGCAAGAATTTCGTGTTCGCCATTTATTTCTATGAGTCAACAACTAATCTACTTCAATAAGCCATTTTACGAGACGTCGAAATACGTTTGTTTCGTATTGAGAACAAATGTTGAAACAAAATGTAAGAACCTTTCGTAAAACATTATGAATGTTTCAGCTTTTGTTCATTCAACCGGTTCATGTGTTTATCAAAAAAACGATAGGATGGGTTAAAAGCCAAGTGTTTCTACTAAATGAGTCTACGGAACCATTTCGTTGCAGAAAACAATGAATATTTCATAAAGTTGCTGATCCTAGAGATTGTGTCACGTGCAAATATTTCGTATTGTGAACAAAAATGGTGGAGGACATTTAAAAAATACGAAACATAGATTGCAGTGCGTAAGAATGTTTTACCCGAAAAGATCCTCGTCTGGCCGAGATTTGAACCCATCATCGTTTGATTGGGCCACAAATAGACGCAAATAATTACATATGTGATTTAACATAATTAGTTTGTCTGTGACGGGTAAGCACTTTCAATTATGTCTTAATATATATCGAACTAAAACGGGCAAATTCTTGAGTTCCCGACCAAATAAATCAAGAGAACACTGGCCTAGAAAACTTTTGCAGACATCGCAAAACCATCTATGCAGCAACTGACGCAAGAATTCGCAAATAGACACATCAATTATGTTCCCCAGCCGAACACTAACCATTAACTGGCGTTGTACGTGTCGTGTTAGGAGAGTACCATTTTTTTGAGGACGTGATTCTAGGGAAGCCTTTTAACAGTTATTGTGTGCTCAATATTCGACCCCGAACACATAACTCTATCTAGAAAACAAAGTTTTCAACTTGGGAATGGAATGGAAATTCACAGTAATAATATTCAATATGTTTTTAAGCCAGCTTAGCAGTGCACATTTTTGCAGGTTTATCATACCAAACCAACAAAAGGCATTCGTTCGCACGAATCAATCAGCCGACAAACTTTGGCATGAAATGTGCGCACCGAGAAAAGCTTTTTATCAATCATCCTTGAAAAAAAGGTGGGTTGGCTTAAGAAAGCAGGGAACTCAATAAATAAGCAATATTGAAGAAGAAACGTGTCACAATATCAAGCATATGAATCCGAACCACACATAAGACACATTCATAAATTACGTTACGTTAAAATAGTTTTCTGTGTTACGTAAGTTGGGCCCAATACAGATCTGGAGAAGGAAATGAGGGCCAAAAGATATGCGTATGCTTCCATTGCCACCAGAACTACGAATCTCGTCAACTGATGTCCTCAATCGGAACGTTCAATGCCATGCCGTAAATCGTATCTGTACCCTTATCTTTTTCCTGTTGGCTGGGCCTACGTGTTCGTCCTTCTTTGACTGTGATATATACGCCCGAGGAAGTTTAATTTCTTTGCCACTCCACTGTAGCTGGCCCATGAGAAATGGTGGCAATCGTTAGATGGAATCATCATCAAGGTCACACGATAATTCTGGTCCATCACTTGCAATCGTTTGTGGAAGGAATACATCAAGCTCATTCAGGATTGGTTGCGAAAAGGTTTTTTGTGTTGACCAAGACGTATAATAATGCTAAATTTGCTGGGCATGCTGTTAAAAGACATCAAATGTTTCGCAATCGCATAATTTTATAGGTGTATTGAATTAACCTGCTCGTAAGAGAGAACAATAACTTTTTAATAAACTTAACCTAACTCAACTTTAATTCATAAAGAACTGGCAATAGAAGTTGGCAAAGAATTTTGTCTAAACATTGTTGATAGTTCTACTCAACATTTTCTCCAATGTTTTAACATTGACAATTCCTGCAACACTTTCAAGCGTCAATCAACCAAAAACATCGAAATCATTCATTACTAATTTCAATCAGTTCAACCTTTTGGTAGTAGCATCCTAGATTAAAACTTTCTTCTGTCATGTTGTTCAATGATCCAATTTTGTCATTTTTTCGGCACAAATTTACTAGCAGAATTGCAGAAAACTTGTTTGAGCAGAACTTCAATTTTGTTTATTACACTCAAACCTCAATACCTTTTTTTATTATCGGTATGCCAATGAACCAAAATTCAAAGCACTGACATGTAGTTCTTTCGACATTGATTTGATTAGAAAGAAAAATTGGAGATTACACTCAAAACTTATTTAGATTCAAAATTTTTAAAAAATCCTATTTTTTAGCCTGTTTGTTAATGAATTAAATTGCAAAGCGATGACATGTAGTTTTTCGACATAAATTGAATTTTACATGTTGGAGAGTTGTGTTTGATCCTTCGACCTTGACGCTTGCTCCTGCGGGGGCCGGCGATGAGGGCAGGATCAAACATGTAGCGCGTCGGTCGAGTGAAAGTGAAAAAGTGACGTGATCGCTTAGTCGTGTTTGATTCTTCGACCTTAATGCTTGCTCCTGTGGGGGCGGGTGATGAGGGCAGGATCAAACAGGATCAATGTGCATTTTCACTGACTTCGGTCAATCACGGAATAGCAACCATTGATATGTGTAGCTTAGCTTAGCTTAGCTTAGCTAAGCTAAGCTAAGCTAAGCTATAAATTGAATTTTACATGTTGGAGCAGAAATAAACATTTTAGATCACACTCAAAACTTACTCTACTGAAAACCTACGAAAAACTTTAAATTTTCATCACGTTTGCCTGTAAAAGTTTCAGTTGAGTCAGTCGTCGGGTGTAGACGCATTTTAAGCGCTCCGTAGTTATTTTAAATTATTTTTTTTTTTGCTGTTTACAAACATCGCGCGCGACCGGTAAAAATGCAGTGTAGTGTTAAATCATGCAACATCAGTGACGATCGCTTCCTATGGAAGTGCGAGTTCTGCTGTAAAAATTACCACGCGGCATGCATTGGTGTGCAACGCCATCAGGAGAGTTTTATTTTATCATTTATGATACCTCTCTGCGGTGATTGCCAGCATCATTTGAAAAACGGAATTGACACCCGCAAAGTGCTCCATCAACAGCAGCAGCTAATCGATTCAATTAGGGCACAAACTGACGCCAATCTTCGAGTAGCCGCCGATCTAAAAAAGCTCAGTGCAATGGGGGATTTATTTGACCAAATTGAGCTTCACCTAAAGGAATCGGTGCTAAGTATTAACAACAACACATCGTCGATCGTCTCAAATGCTGTGTCGGCATTATCGCGTGTGGCTGAAAAAAACTCAACAATAAAAAATGATACGCCCAACAGTGATTTACTCGCAATAAAAAATCATTTGACCGGGCTTTTAGACATATCTATGAAATCTTCAAAACAGCACATTGAAGATTTTGTTGAAACGTTGACTACAGATCTAACCAGCGAACTAAAAAAGATCTGTTCTGAAGTCCAGTCACTGAGCAGTCTAACCATTGAGATGGCTGCTCATTGCAACGATCATAATGCCAGTCAGCCACACATGACAACGGATGCGATAGTTGAAATGCAATCGATCGGCAATGAAATTTTGAGTGAAGTTAAAGTTTTAATCGATACTGTTAACTCACCACAAACCAACATTGGCGCTGTTCGATTCGTGGAAGATGAGTCACCCCCTAGCCTTTTAGATGAGTTGGCTGATCAAGGAATCGAAACTTTGAACCCAGGCCGAAATTCGAATGGCACTGCAGGTTGGCGTTTGCTAGGAGCAAAAAAGGTTTGGCGCTCTGATTGGACAGAATATGACAATCGTCAGCAGCGTCGTGCATCACAGCAAAAAACTAAGGAAAAGGCCCAAAAACGGAAGAAAGCGAACAAACACAGAGGCTATAACAGCAGTACCAATCGAAAAACAAACTCTATTTTTTCAAAAACTCCCTCCAAGCACACCAGAAGTAAAAATGAACGTGAAAATATGAAAAACAATACCTCTCAAAAATGGAATAATGGTGTATGGGAAAGTTGTAGATCTAGTTAAATTCTACATCTTTGCTGAAGACAGCACGCCCTTTTTTTAAATCTTGTGAGTTACAAGTGAATTTCGAATTTTTCAATTGTATTTTTGAAGTGAATTTTCGCAATTTACAAAGATTACGTTCTCACAGTTTTTGCATCAAAAGTTGCCTATTGTATGGCCTTTCTAATGTCATTAAAAGAAAAAAAAATTATCGAACCAACTCCATCAGTTATGGGCATCTAAAGATTTCATAGTTTTTAACTTAAATTTGCTCATAACTTCAAAGTCACAAGAATCACAAACTTGCGATGTTCAGCATAAATGTGTATCTTTACTTCCTCAGCAACTCTTCCGAAGACCACATTCACGTGAAACTGAAAATAAAAAAAGTTAGATCAAAATAACTGATTTTTTGGGTCCACCCTAAGTTAAAACTTTCAAAATCAATTTACTTAGTTCAAATGAAGAGTTAGATCAAAAGTGTTTTCGACAAAGTTGTTCAAAATAACATTTTCTAGAAGTTCGCAGAAGAGCGCAGCCACAAATTTCATCAAATAAAAAAGTTTGAGTCAAAATTTTAACCTAAATAAGGGCCACCCTATTCAATTTTTTTCTTAAAAGTTGCAAAACTCAATGACGAATAACATCTAAAATCGAGAACAGAGAAAACACTTGTTTCCGGATAAATTGTCGATTCGGTCCATTGTGCACTGCAAATTCAGATGGACAGCTCTCCAACGATCTCCCATGCTGCTATAGCAGTGCAGTGGTTATCCAGCAAAGCAGGTAGCCACGAATGTTTGTTTACCATTGTCTGCTATTCATAGCCTGCATGGCTACTGTTATATCCTGCAAATAAAGAATAAAATAATATGTTAATCAGTCCACAGTCCGGGAAGTCTCCATTTTTGTGCCTACGGTAGCCAGTATTTATAGCTCAGAAATTCCGTAGGTACGAACAAGTAAAAGGTACCAGAGTCATAAGGCATATCACTTGAGATAGGTAGACATGACAGCTACCTGCCTGCCTACCTGCCAAGGAATTCCTGGGTCCCTGGGAGGAAATGTGAATGAATTAAAAACATGTACAGGCAGAGAAATTCTCGCAGGGTTTCTTGAAAAAAAAAAATGCCCTTATGCTATTTTTTCGAAAACTCTGAAATAGTTCTTTGTAGATTTCTCGGAAAAATACTTTGGAAATCTTTGGAAGATCTCCTACTGTAACAACTGGAGAATTCGGTTGAAGGATTTGTAAAAAATATCTGGAGGAAATTCTGGGATAGTTTTGGAAAAAAAAAATCATAATAATATCTGAGGGAACTACTGGAGGCAGTTGCTTTGGAGTTCTGAATCAGCCAAGGACTTCTTGACACTCTGGGAATTTTATAGGAATTGTTCTGAAAATCGTTAAGAGGTTCAGCAATGCTTTGATAGATTATATCAAGAGTGATCACACGTTCAGATATCGCTAGTACCACCACACTCGTGCTTTGTAAAACACGATGCGACTGGTCTTGAATTAATTTAAAGCTTCTTTCAAAGATGGTTCAAGAATCTTCTGATAATTCTTTATGAATATTTCAAAAATATCTGATCAACTACTTCCAGGAATTCTCACGCGAATTTGCCCCAGGACATACACAGGGTTGGTCGTTGATAATTTTAAGAAACCATCCATTGATTCATTCAGAAATGCCATAGAGGATTGTTCCATTAGTTTTTCTAACGATTAAAATAGTTTCTTGCAACAATTCTTACAGTTAGTTTCCCAAGATATACAATATAGATATTCTCAATTGTTCTTCTGACGAGCCAGTATATTTTGAGAGTCATGCACAAAACATATCACGATATCAGATGATAACTAGTTTAACTTATTTTTCAAGCTGTCTGCTGATCTTGTTTTGATTTTCTATATGTTGAATCGTGGGTAGGACAATACTTTGACCGGATTTGATTGTGCGTAGTACATGTCCTTCCTGTCCTACCTACTTCCCGCGCCACTGGTTATCGCCATAAACTACAAGTTGAGTGCGTACAATCGCAAAATTTCGATTTTTTAGGACTTCCTCTGTTGTTTTAGTAGTACAAATCAAACAATTGATTCTAAAATAATTTCAAAAATTGCACATGAGCCCGTACATTTTTGTAGGTGTCAAAATTTTGTTAATTGAGCTTAGATAAGCTGAGAAATAGTGGGTTGAATTTAGTGTTCCAGCTGATTTTAAGGCTCCATCGTCCGTGTAAGTAACTGCAAGTGTTATGGAGGGTAGCGAATCAGGAACACCATGGCAAAACAAGTTGTAACGGAGCAAACATTTTAAGGAAAATGATTTTTTTTTTCTATTATTTTCTAAGCATTTTTTGAGGTTTCTAAGAATGTTTCCGTATATTTAAAGCCATTTAACGAGCACTAAACAATTGGCAACCATTTGGGTCGTAAAACGATTTCCATAGCCCGGGGCGGCGAATACTGGTACACCTTCGTTGATGGGTAATGCATATGTAAATGTTGAAAACATATTTAAAATAATTTATTCGCTTTGATATCAGAGATTCGTCTTCTAAGCATTGTTGATGTTACGTATATATAACAGGTTATGAGATGGACATTCATTAATATGAAATAGTTTTCATCCATCTTAAAGTGTTATGATCTATGACAAACAAAAATAGTAAATTTTAAAGGGCATTGTTTTCAAGCACTTTTCAAATATTCATTTGAAATAAACCACTTGTCCCATATTTTGATGGGTATCTTTTTCCATCTTAAAACAAAACATCATTATAATCATATGATAATATTATTACCACCTTGACCTATTGTCACCTCCATCGACGGTTTCCAATTATGGTATAATATCAAAATATAGGATGCAATAGACAGGCGCTTGTTATGCATCCCTGCTCGGGTAAGTCTAATTTCAAGTTTTAGAGCTATTTACTATACATAATCAAAAATAACAATGTTGTTGAGTGAAACAGAAAAGAGCATCTCAATTGATTCCGTTCCAGGAAAGTAGTCCAAAGTAAACCTCCAATCACCAAATGCATTTCATTTCACCGAGTAATCCTTGGTTGTCACTCCCACTGCAAATAACATGCCCAGCAGTTGACCGTGATTACCTTCCTGAATATAACATATTCCCAGGAGTTAAAAGTTTACCAACGAAATGATAGGAGAAAAGTGATTACATGAGTGCCAAACTGTTGTTCTCTCGATAGCTTCGCCATGCTTTCCTAGTTGATGCTAGGTATCTGGAAATCAAATTACAACTTTTATATCCCATGAAAATTGAATGTAGTACTACTTCCACGGCGACCGATTGTCACTTGTCACTCCTTGAATATCCTACGATCCGACTTCCGGCTGTTGTTCCATCCGCATTGCCTGTACCTACATTTGTAGGAGGTAGCTGTGGGATTTGCGAGCGGCAGTGGTAAGTCTGAGCCAAATGTGAAATGCCGAAAGAGTAACTGCTGCTATTTTTCCACCCAATTTCAGCATGACAGCCACTATCAGCAGGAAAAATTCTCCGTGGGACCAGATGAACTGGGAAGCATTAGCGTTAGCAAGTACAGTCGTATGTCGGTTTGCATATATGTATGTTGAAGCGGAAAAAGTGCTCCGTTCATGTCTGTGACACGAAGACAAGGTTTGTTCCGCAGAGGAAAGGAGAAAATATTGAACCTTATTTTTATAGTTGGATTCTAGGATCGTTTGCTTGTCCGTTGGCGTTGGAATCAGGGCTGGCTGGAAGAACAATGTTTTGTATGTAGATACTCGAATTGACGAGTGTAATCTTCACAAGTACTGATCATCGATTTAGAGAAAGAAAAAAATAGCATGATATCGTCTAGGGTAAAGTTTACTATGCATGATTGAAAGGTGGCACTGAACATTATGGATTTCTCATTCGATTTGATAGAGAAATTCATAGTTATACTGAACTATCGTGGGGAAATTTTCCACTCCAGCATATTCTAAAAGATATTTTATGTGTTTTGCCCACATATTCTTTCAAAATAAAATTAACTGAAGCCAATACTAAACTGACATGCCAAAGACGCCATCTTTCTAAGTGGTCAGGCAGGCAATTCTTCATAATAACACAGATAAAAATATTTAATTGTCAATGTTGTGTAAACTGAACAGTACTGTAAAAATAAGCAAAATTCATGAACTTTCAGAGCATTAGGTAATCCTATATGAATATACATTTACTTTTTAAATAAGAATGCTCAAATGTTACATGATCGTGTAAATTCAAAGTGAATATAATTGAAAAATAAAAGATTGGTCGTTGAAATTTTTGCTCTTTTTGATGCTCCAAATTCACAACTTTTTTTTAGCTGCGAAATGTGGTAAAATCAGTGCGCATCGTTGCTGTGCGTTCACAACTTCTTTCTGCTCTCGGAAGTTTTCAAAACTATTCAAAGCAATTAAACCGTACTGCTCACTGCTAAAAAAACAGTACTGTTCAGTGCTTCAAAACAGTATTTTTCAGTGCTATGTGTTCTACTATTTATCCCATTTCGATCCGTGCCATTTTGGTTGGAGCACCAAGTGCTCCGCGGAGCACGATATGAAAACCGCTGGTCTACCGAAAATTCTAATGGGAAATCATCAGACAATGTACCCACTTCAAGTGATATGTCTGCCCCTGATTTTAATTTTCTAACTGAACAATTGAATCTAATGATTGATGCAATGTTTAAAGCCACCACTATGACTGAAGCAGTCCAACTTGGTATAAAATTTACTAATCAAATTGTTATTGGATTACGTTTTTCTAATGGATCCAAATAATAATTTAAATATTTTAAATTGGAATGCTCGTTCTCTGAATAGTAAAAAGGACGAGCTGTTTAATTTTTTTTACAGTTACACGCAACCCGAGCCTGTAAGATTTCATTACAATTCTGCATGATTCTAATACAGAAATTGTATTAGATCGTTGCATATACAGAAATTGTAATGGTCGACAATACAAGGCATTGTATAACAAAGAACATGGAAAGAAGCGGAAGAAATCGGAAAAATACGCTTGTGTCCGCGCCGAGTTTGAGATGCATGATAAACAGGTTGGCTGCGTAATGACGCAGCCATGAGGCGTTTAAATTATTTAAAAAAAGATTTAGATGCCGCGGTCGGGAATCGAACCGGGAGTCTTGGCTTTATCATCCATCATATGGCGCCCCATCTATCACGGCTATATCAGTCTCTTAACGAGACCAAGTTTGAAGACTATTATAAACAACACCCGGCTGCTGTTGGCGAAATCGGAGAGTGGAAGTAACTACAGTCAGGTCTCCAATTAAACACACGGTTGAGGAGCGTAATAAATATCAGGGTTATATATGGGATTTCATCTTCGACAATATTCCCAAAATATCTTATATGTATTAGAAGATAGTTCAGTACTGTCTGTGGCGATGTTTTAGTACACGATGCGACCTACTTTGAAGACTTGAGGATAATCCTTTTAGCTGAGAACTTGGCCAGTAAGAGTGCTGCTTCTAAATAGATTAATATGAACCTTACAGGCGAAGTATTTTCTTCTTTTTTCAGTTTGAAAAATTGCCAAGCACACGGAGTTCCATAGCCCAACTTAGTAAGTATAGATATTATATGTTACATACATGTCCCATACTGCCCATAACTGCATATTTGCAACATTCGATAAAAGTAGGCATGGAGTAAATGGAATACCAAGTGTGCATTATACGGCAGTATGGGAGGAAACTTAAATTCATAAAAATTACCATGAACTCAAAAGTGCTTATTCGAGGCTGAAATGTTGTACATTTCATATCGTATACTAGGTGAATAGTCAAAAAATAATTCTGATTGAACTTTCATTGCTACTACATTATGAGGCTCATTATAATCTCAATGTGACTGTTATGCAGTTACAATTACAAAACACCTTGGTATTTTAAGAACAATCTCACAGATTTCAGTAAGTTGATCGAAAGTATTTATCATTTGATGACTCTCCACGGTATGAACCCAAAATTGTCAAAAATGGTGAATGTGACAACTATGCAGCATAAGAATCTTATAAAATCATATAAGGCCAAGTTCTCAATTTAAATGATGATTTTCACTCTTAAAATTAAAACGTACTGATTATTGAAACTTCTCAGATATAGTACTGTGCTATCTTATATCACATACGAGTTATTCGATAATGAAACCTCTGAAAACCTCCGAAACGATGAAATCCCAAATTCACTGGTTTTGAATTTCGCGTTGTGAGAATGCGTTCAATAGGAGGCGCGACTGATTTGAAAAGCGGAGCAGAGTTGTTTTTAGATATGAATTCGTGCGTTCCACGCTGTAAGGGAATGTTTGCATGTTAGCGATGGACGATTTTGAATCGATGTTCCGAACATCGATTTTTTCGTTTAGATTAATCGATTTTTTTAATCGATGTTAGGATCACTCAAAATCGAATGAATCGATTTTCTTCATACGATTTTTTGTTTCGATTCAACAAATATGAAATTGATTAGAATTTTACAATGAGTTGATAAATCTTAAGCATTGAATGCATAATCTTTAATTTCAAACGTTATTAAATTGAAGGAATTAAATACTCAAATACAATAGCATTTGGTCTTATTTAAGGAACTTTTTTTTGTAGATTTTTATACGAGCTTTAAAATTGAATCGATTTGAAAACATCGATTAAAATGATTCGATTAAATCGATGTTCTGGTTAAATTTACCCAACGCTATTGCATGTATTGGATAAAATGGAATAAAACTTCAAATATGAAGAGCTACCGGAGGACACAATACAATTCTTGTATAATTCTTATGCAGGAATTGTAGTAGATAGGACCTTGCATCTTTTGTAAGCTACCGCGAGGCAAGTGGGTAAATGGGGAAAGTGAAATTAATATTTTACTGAATATGTGAATATACGTTTTAAAATCTTGAGTAGACCTTTGACACCATTTATATAATTACGATAGGTAAGTGATTCTTGAGATTTTAAACCATTATTGCATAATAAGAAATAATTGTCTGCCTGTCAACTATTACTCCGTAACAAGTTGGCATCGTGCAATCTTATTTTAAGATTTTCAGTGGAAAAAAGATGCGGAAAATAATTTTCTGTACCACTTTTAAGTTGCCTCTCTGACAGTTTTAAACAGAAATAAAAAAAGTTTTAGAATTAATTTGACGTTGAACCAAAAATAACTAGATTAAAACACCGTCAATTTTCTAATCACTTGGGGTAAATGAAAAGTGTAGTATTAGAAATTGAATTTGTGTTTGCTCTTTATGCAGCTATAAGTAAACAAGGTTTGCAATTATCATAGAAAAAAAAGAACGTGCTGATAATCCAAGAAGCACTTTACTCAAGCCTTCAAAGCTTTTAGAAATCATAGAACTTCTCTAAAAGAGGTTGCCAAACATTACGATATTAATGTGTCTACTTCGGACAGCCAATTGAAAAGAAGACGTTGATTGAAAAAATCCAACATAAGAGAACACATGGAAATAACGTAAAGCTATTCCAAAGCATAAAATGGGGTATAGATCTATCAATATAAGAAAGGTTCTAAGTACTTTATTAAATGATTCCGTTCCAAGAAACGAAGAAACGATCTCTTTCAAAGAGTTATCCGACGTCAAATCCAACTTTCGTAAAAGCAATTAACAGATAAATAAAAATCTACAGAGCAGGAATGCAATTGCTGTCTCATGATGTAAGAAATAACATTGAAAATGTTGTAGTAATGTTGTTGTCGAATCACTTAAACATACATAATTAAACAGAAGAAAACTTAACTGACAAGAATAACATTACATAACATCTTTGTTTACAAGTTATTAATGTGATTGTTTTTTTTTGGGATTCCTTAACAAATGTTAAAGTTGATAGAAATCGTAAATATAACTGTTGGTATTTAAATTTATTGTTCAAAATGATAAACTTAGGGGGGTCCGTAGCCTTGAGGTAACGCTTTCGCTTCATAAGCGGAAGGTCATGGATTCAATTCCCAGCCCCTCCAAAAAAAGTAACCCGTCCAGCCACCAGAAGAGGCCGCACGGAGGACCGTGCTTAGGAGGGGAGCACATCCATCCTCCGTCAGTTTCAGATGGTGACTGAGACAAACTGACCCACTTCGCAGGCAGCTAGCCTCAAACGACTCAGGAACACGGCAAAACGAACCACCGCAAGAGCAATTGACTATGGCTTATGGAAATCGATTGGACCAACAGCAGAGCACTCTCCTACCTGCTCGGTGTGAGAGCAAAAAAGCAGAAGAGAGTGAAAGCAGATGTAAATATAGATTAGCTAAAAATAGAACTGTATCGGTAAGGAAGATACAGATAAACTGATTCCGGCACAGTAGTGGCCACGAGCACGGAATGCCTTAAAAAAAAAAAAAAAAAAAAAAAAAAAAAAAAAAAAAAAAAATGATAAACTTTTGAAATTGCTCCATTTATGAGACAAATGAAAAGAAGGGATATATTTTTTAAAAGCTTTGTCTGCATTTTTTCAATTTTACATAAAAATCAATTTCAGCATACCGCTTATATTTGGTGATAGTCAAGTTAAAAAATAAACACGACCTTATTTATTTGAACTTAAAGTCTTTAGAATTGGAAGAATCTCAACTATACACTTTCCATTACATCACTTGCCCCATGGTACCTTATTAGCTTTTTATTTTGCGTCTACATGTTCCTTTCATTATTTCCTTGCTGACATTACGTCCCTGCTGGGACAAAGCCGGCTTCTCAGCTTAGCGTTCGTATGAGCCCTTTCACTGTTATTAACTGTTGGGGCCCCATACATATATATTATAGTTATATATATTATGTTGGAAACAGTACCCCTAAAGGCCAAGCTCTCAACTTAATCATCCGATCATTAACTCTTTAAGGTAGATCCAAAGAGTACTGAAACTCCATCGAAGATAGCATTGAGCTATCTCTTAGCACGTACGAGATAAAATTAATTCTCATAAGTTCTAATGTTCGCGTAGTAGTAGTGCGCTTAATTGGAGACCCGACTGTATTCGAATGTCAACGAGACACGAAAGAAGGAAAACAAACTGTGGAGCTGATGTATCACAAAATGCTATCCCACTTCGTCCTGAAGAGAATCGAAGTTATTTTTAGACATGGCTGTGTGCTTTTAAGTTTAAAGGGGGATGTTTGCATGTGTTGGATAAAATGAAGTAAAACATTATAATACAATGAGCTGCCGGTAGGCACATTACAATTATTGTATTGTTCTTATGCAGAGATTGTATTAGGTGGGACCTTGCAATTTTTGTAAGAGATTTTTATTTTGCGTGTAATAACGTGCATATAGTAGTTATTACTGAAACGCATTTAAAACCTGGATCTAAACTCAAAAGAGTTCCTAACTTTTTTGTTTATCGTAATGATCGACTTGATGGGGCATGTGGGGGAGTTGCAATCATCATTCATAGGCGTATAAAATATCAATATTTTTGAAACTTTAGGTGTTTCAGTTGAAACACAACTTGGTAAATATACTTTCATAGCTGCCTATTTGCCTTTTCAATGCTCTGGACAGCAAGTTAATTTGCTCCAAACTGACTTACGAAAATTGACTCGCAATAAGTCAAATTTTTTTGTCATTGGTGACTTTAATGCCAAACATCGGTCATGGAATAATTCTTGAAGTAGTTCCATTGGCAGAATTTTATTTGATGAGTGCTCTTCAGGATATTTATCAATTTAATACCCTGATAGCCCTACGTGTTTTCCTCTTCTAGAAATCCATCTACGATTGATTTGGTCTTAACCGACTCTAGTCATCTTTGTAGCCAATTAGTTACTCATGCTGCTCATGTCCTTGTTACAATTCAAATATCCCATGAAGCGATTCTAAATCCTATCAGCTCCACTTTCAGTTACTTTCGCCGACTGGAATATATATGAAACATATATTGACTCTAATCTTGATGTTAACAGTTCATTACAAACTTGAAGGTTTCAAATAAAGAGCTTTTGGTTTATGTGGGAATATTATTAGTTGAGTTTTGGAAGCATTAGGAGAAATCTTCCATTTTTGCAAGTATGAAGAAAAAATATCCAAACTTTTTTGCAATCGACTACAGATGACACGCAGGCTTCGACCTTTGGCGGAGAGGCCTGTGTCATCCGCAAATAAAGATTTTTGACATCCCTGAGGTAGCTCAGGTAAGTCAGATGTGAAAATATTGTATAATATTGGTCCCAAAATGCTGCCGTGAGGAACACCAGCTCTTACAGGAAGTCTTTCAGATCTGGAGTTCTGATAATTAACCTGAAGTGTACGATTTGACAGATAACTTTGAATTATTCTAACAATGTATGTTGGAAAATTAAAGTTTTTTAATTTTACAATCAAACCTTCATGCCAAACACTGTCGAATGCTTTTTCTATGTCTAGAAGAGCAAGACCAGTAGAATAGCCTTCAGATTTGTTGGAACGGATCAAATTTGTTACACGTAAAAGTTGATGAGTGGTCGAATGTCCATGGCGGAATCCGAACTGTTCATTGGCAAAAATTGAATTTTCGTTGATGTGGGCCATCATTCTGTTCAAAATAACCTTTTCAAAAAGTTTACTGATGGAGGAAAGCAAACTGATTGGACGATAGCTAGAAGCTTCTGAAGGATTTTTGTCTGGTTTTAAAATTGGAACAACCTTAGCATTTTTCCATTTGTCAGGAAAATATGCTAATTGAAAACATTTGTTAAATAAATCAACTAAAAATGATAAGCTACTTTCTGGAAGTTTCTTGATGAGGATGCAGAAAATTCCATCATCGCCAGGAGCTTTCATGTTTTTGAATTTTTTTAATAATAGTTCTTACCTCTTCCAAATCAGTCTCCCAGGCATTTTCGAAAACGTTCTCTTGATTGAGAATATTTTCGAACTCTTGAGTAACTTCATTTTCAATTGGACTAGTAAGTCCTAAATTAAAATTGTGCGCACTTTCAAACTGCATAGCAAGTTTTTGAGCTTTTTCGCAATTAGTTAGTAATAATTTGTTTTCCTCTTTCAATGCCGGTATTGGCTTCTGAGGTTTTTTCAAGATTTTAGATAATTTCCAAAAGGGCTTAGAGCCAGGGTCCAATTGAGAAATTTTATTTTCAAAATTTTTGTTTCTTAATTGAGCAAAACGTTTTTTGATTTCTTTCTGCAAATCCTGCCATATAATTTTCATAGCAGGATCGCGAGTGCGTTGAAATTGCCTTCTCCTCACGTTTTTAAGACGGATCAAAAGTTTAAGATCATCGTCTATAATCACGGATTCAAATTTTACTTCACATTTTGGAATTGCAATGCGCCGGGCTTCAACAATGGAATTTGTTAAAGTTTCAAGAGCATTGTCAATATCAAGTTTAGTTTCTAAAGAAATGTTAACATCAAGATTAGAGTCAACATACGTTGTATATATAGGGGAACTTACGTATTGTCGGCAGCCTAAGCAGCTGAACTTTTAAGAAGGCAATTTTACGCAACAATGGAGCACAACAATTAGCAGGAGACACCTGAACTACACTTGAGCACTCTTCGTTTATTGATTGTTATACTTAAAACACTATTTTATTCTCTTAATCTTCTATTTTTCCTCACCAAAGTCACGAGGCACTTGTTCTTTTATCGGCAATGCAATTACTATTGTCGGCAACAAAAATGTTCACTTCGGCAATCCAAAACTGCGCAAAAACTAGTTTATGTATTGGTAACGTTTCGTATTTGTTGACAATTCCTGACATTAAACGTCACTCATTATGTTCTACTCGTTGAAAGGGCCAATGCAGAAAAATACAGACTACACTGAGAAAATAATTGCATTTAGAAATAAAATAGCGGAGATTCAAATTAAATACACAACGCCATTAAATTTATGCAGACTAAGGCGCCGTCCACATATTTCGTAACGCTCTAGGGGGAGAGGGAGTAGGCTCAAACGTTGCGGCTCAAACACAATTTTTTTTTTATGCAAAGACCGTTGCGGAGGGGGAATGGTCGAAAACTGTACATTTTAACGTTATGTCATAAATGGACACTGCCTAATTTCATTTTCATTTATTTTATCGAATAAATTTTGTATTCAATCTCACTATGGCAGCATTTCGGCTTTAAAAATTGCCATGTCATGGTAATAAACTTGCAGCAGGTGCGAATCCAACCTAGAAGTTGCAGCGTGACGTCAAGGTTAATTGATTCATAATATTGTGCTCTGCAAGAAAAATCCACGGAACGCGATTTTCGGATTACTTGAATTTCAGAGTTGCGTTTGTATGAGTTACATGCATGCTCCTATTTGCTACTCGCACATGCGCTACAGTCTATTTAGGGTGCGGCTTATTTTTCAAAAGTTCTCAAAACCAAAAATTCGTGTACTCTTCTGAATTTGAATCATATTAGTAGAGAAACCTCGAAGTTTGAGCCAAAAATATTAAAATTTAGAGGTGCAAGCGTCTTGGAGGTGAATTTTCAAGTTATAAAAAATGGCCTTCAGTGAAGTCACCATAACTTCGGTAATTTCAGCACCATTACCTTAAAAATTATTTTTTTTTTTTGAAAACTTTGTAGAACATCAAATTTGTGTAAAATCAAAACTAGTTTCAATAAAAAGTAGTTTACTCCAATTTTTTTTTATTTTACTGAAAAAATATCTTTGTTTGACCATAATTTCATGAATACTCAACCGATACCAAATCTTTTTGCATGGTTTTGAAGATTATTTAATTGTGTTCAAACTTTGCATACACCGCATTTTACGGTTTTGACCAAGTTATTCAACATTTTAATTTTTATCAGTTAAACAATATTCTTAAAGCTGAAACTGGTTTTCCTTATTTGTTAAACTTTTGAAAAGGACTTGGCAACATTTTTTAAATAATTTTGAAACAATGATATATTTGCACATGTTAAAAAAATACACTATTCAACTTGTAATTCAAACAAAATGCATTAGAAACATAAGTTTTATATGAAACATGTAATATTCGGCAAAAAAAACTTAAATAATCCAAAGATTTTTTCTTTAAAAAATCATGTTTTTGGATAGTTTTTGTTACAAAACTAAGCAAGGTCCTTGGTTCGATTCCAGGTTGCCGCGAAAACTATTTTTGTTTTCAAATTTCGGTTCCATGACGTAAATTTATGAATTTCAATCCAATTTCTTGTGGCGAATTTTCATATGGGGTTCCTATGTTTATCGATAGTTCGTTTTCCTGAGTGTAGTTTGTTTGGCCCAATGTCACCTTCTCGAAGGGGTGAGTTTGGGCCAAATTTCAAATGATTCCTATTTAAAGGAAAATAATCAGATTTCAATTATTTGTTCAGCATTTGCAACGTATTCTCATATTTAACCGAACATATCAAGTCAAATTGCGGAAGTTATTTAAAAATAAATGAGAACTTACGCATTTTTGGCCAAATCTCACCCCCAACGATGGTACTTGCATAGTTGTTTTCATTTGTTTTAAAGTCAAGAATTTAACCGTGAATTGAACTATTCACTGACAAGCTGAATGACTCGATATAGTTTTGGTATGTAAAGGTTGCTGCTCTTGAACGCTCTTTCACCAAGTTATTACCGAGAGAATGAATGGTGTTACAGTCCAACCTCTTTTTACGACCGTTTTTTTACCGACGGTTCGTTTTACGACCACTTTTTAACGACCGAAATTCAGATTAACGACCGTTTTTATGTAGTCAGGCCTATGTAGTCAGGATCCCGCAAAACAAAAGTTTCATGCTCACTAGCGTCGCCAGGAGGCAAAATTTTGAATCGTATAGCTTTTATAATGATAGCGCTTGAGTTTCTGAATAACTTTGCCGAAGGCGCCATCTTTCTAAGTGGCCAAGATCCTGAGACATCCGCAAAACAAAAAAATATCGTGCTTACTAGCGCTGCCTGGTGGGAAAAACCTTATATCTTTTGACAAAAATAATGATAGCCCTTGGCAAAATTTTGAATCGCATAGCTTTTATAATGATAGCGCTTGAGCTTCTGAACAACTTCGCCGAAGGCGTTATTTTTCTAAGTGGTCAGGATCCTGAGATATCCAAAAACAAAACAAAAATTCTACGCTCACTAGCGCCGCCTGATGGCCAAATCTCGAATCTCTTGGACAGAATAATGATAGTCCTTGAGCTACTGAATAACTTTGCCGAAGACGCCATCTTTCTAAGTGGTCAGGATCCTGAAATAACCGCAAAACAAAAATTCTACGCTCACTAGCGCCGCCTGGTGGACAAATCTCGAACCTCTTGGCCAGAATTATGATAGTCCTTGAGCTACTGAATAACTTTGCCGAAGACGCCATCTTTCTAAGTGGTCAGGATCCTGAGATATCCGCAAAACAAAAGTTGCATGCACACTTGTACTGCCGGTGACGCAATTTCACGTAAGCAGTGTTGCCAGCTACGACAAAATTTTGAACACTTCATGAAAAACTGGATTACAGTTGAAGAGTATTGCTATGTTGCTAAGCATTCTATTTTTCTGTTCCGCTCAAGTTTTATGGTTTTGATCTTTTCTTTATTCTTCTTGAACAGTGCTGCCAGCCATGAACATTTGTGATTCGGCCGACTGTATAGCACGCAACACTTCCTTCAACTTTGGTCAACATTCGGTACCGTCATCTTTGAAATTTTTTGGTATTTGCATATCACACCCCCATAAAATTGGCTCTTTTGATAACAATCGAGCAGTGTTGCCATCTATTACCAAAATATGAAAACTTGAACGGCCATTTTGGAAAGTTCTCAACCCATGCTTCAACTTTGCCGAATATCCCGAATCAGTATTTCCGCATATAGACGTTGCATTTTTCAAAAACATAATTATTACCCAGATTTTTTTTACGACCCCCCGATAACGGTCGTAAAAAGAGGTTGGGGTGTATTAAAAAAAATCCGATTGCGATTGTCCCAGGATTTAATTTTTTTTTGTTTTTGAATATCACTCTCCGAATATGGTTCGATCAGCAAATTCGCATTAATTTATGGCAAACCTTGCCATTAATTTTTAAGGTTCATATTCTTCTCAGTGTGTGAGAAAATCAGAATAGACCCTTTTCAAATCTACTCACTTTTGATTTGACACAATCACATCATCCACTGATTGCCTGTAGAACAACAGGTGTGTTGCCAAAATAGTTAACCTATTAAAAGACGTATATTTTATATGTTTCTCAGTATTTTGAAGTTTATGCGCTAAAATCTTCAAATAAGGAAGGCATTGTAAGACTCAATTATTACCCATGCATGCTTTGTTGCATAATTCCAATAAATCAATTAGTTGTGTTCGATCTTTTCTGTGAATTTAAATCGTCAATAATAATTACACCGCAATTGAATATGGTTTTCTGGCAACCTGGTGCAGTAATAAAAAGTGATTGCCGAGGAAAACAAAGTTCATTAATTTTTACTTGTGATTTGAAGCATAAAAATTAAGTATTTTCGAGTGCTTTATAGACCAATCAAAAGTTTAATTGTGCATAAGTGATCGGTGCATAGATTTTGTGAAAAAATTGGCATTGGAGCGGAGAATTGGACCTTTCGAAGTAATGAGTTTTTCCTAAGCTGTTCTTGTGTTGTTCTGTTCGGCAGCTCACGAATGACGATGATTTCGTAAGCATTTATTTCATTTAATAATAAAACCCATGTTATATAATATTTTCGTCAAGAATGTGATTTATATGGAAGATTATAGTTCAAGGAACATGTTGAGTACATTGAAAGTAACCCTTGTTCCGTAGATAAATTCTAACAAGGACGATAAGTTAGTGTTGCCGAAAATACCCTCAGGGTGCCGAAGCCATCATTTACCCTATTCCAGTCAGCTCGTAAATAATTGAAAGTGGAGCTGATAGGATTGAGAATCGCTTCTTGGGATATTTGAAATGTAACAGGGACATGATCAGAATCAAAATCAGCATGAGTAATCAGTTGGCTACAAAGATGACTAGAGTCGGTTAAGACCAAATCAATCGTAGATGGATTTCTAGAAGAGGAAAAACATGTGGGGCTATCAGGGTATTGTATTGAGAAATATCCTGAAGAGCACTCATCAAATAAAATTCTGCCGTTGGAATTACTTTGAGAATTATTCCATGACCGATGTTTGGCATTAAAGTCACCAATGACAAAAAATTTTGACTTATTGCGAGTCAATTTACGCAAGTCAGTTTGGAGCAAATAAACTTGCTGCCCAGAGCATTGAAAAGGCAAATAGGCAGCTATGAAAGTATATTTACCAAACTGTGTTTCAACAGAAACACCTAAAGTTTCAAAAACTTTAGTTTCAAATGATGAAAACAGTTGATGTTTTATACGCCTATGAATGATGATTGCAACTCCCCCACATGCCCCATCAAGTCGATCATTACGATAAACAAAAAAGTTAGGATCTCTTTTGAGTTTAGATCCAGGTTTTAAATACGTTTCGGTAATAACTGCTATATGCACGTTATTAACCGTAAGAAAATTAAACAGCTCGTCCTCTTTACCATTCAGAGAACGAGCATTCCAATTTAAAATATTTAAATTATTATTTGGATCCATTAGAAAAACGTAATCCAATAACAATTTGATTTGTAAATTTTACACCTACTTGGACAGCTTCAGTCATAGTGGTGGCTTTGAACATTGCATCAATCATTAGATTCAATTGTTCAGTTAGAAAATTAAAATCAGAGGCAGACATGTCATGTGATTTCCCATTGGAATTTCCGGTAGACGAAGAAGCGGAGTTACCTGTGGCGGTAGGGTTTTTTACATTTGATTTGAAACAAGTAGAATGGGTACCCATGGATCGAACAGGGGAGGAGTTCGAATTTCCTGCTACGATATCGGCAAAGGATTTACCGTGGGTAGATACATTCGAAATTGAAAGATTCGAACGGCTACCCGACGGATTAAAATTTGTTTGTGAATGAGCATGATTATGATCTTCCTGATGGGTATGATTCATGATCAAGCGATCGTTAACTGAAAAATGAGCATTGTTCGATACTCTACTAGGCAAATTCCGGAAACGACCGTTATCGTAACGGATATTATCTTTCATCTGCCTGGCACGAGCCTCAATGACCCTTTTGCGTGAAGGACAATTCCAAAAATTGGACTTATGGTTAGCCCCGCAATTACAGCATATGAATTTGGTGGTATCTTCCTTCACTGGACAGACGTCTTTGGCGTGAGAAGAACCTCCGCAAATCATGCATTTAGCATCCATGCGACAATTTTTTGTACCATGACCCCACTTTTGGCACCGACGGCACTGAGTGGGGTTCTGGTAATTTCCTCCAGGTTTCTGGAAATGTTCCCATGTCACACGGACATCAAACAAAAGTTTTGCTTTTTCTAAAGCTTTAATATTATTTAGTTCTTTTTTGTTAAAGTGAACTAAATAAAATTCTTGAGAAAGCCCTTTCCGAACAATGCCAGATTGGGTTCTCTTTTTAATAATGATTACTTGAACTGGGGAAAATCCAAGTAAATCATTTATTCTATTTTTGATCTCTTCAGGTGATTTATAGTCACTTGAGAGACCTTTCAAGACAACTTTGAACAAACGTTCAGTTTTGTCGTCATAAGTAAAAAATTTGTGCTTCTTCTCTTCAAGATGTTTGAGAAGAAGTTCACGATCTTTAAGAGTTTCCGGCAAAACGCGACAGTCTCCTTTCTTTGCGATTTGGAAGGAAACCTTGATTCCCCTAATGGAGTTCAAGATCTCCTGCCTAAATCCCGCAAATTCGGAACAACTGACCACGATAGGCGGCACTCTTTGCTTCCTCACTTGAATCAAAGAGCCTGGGCTAGAGGCTGCTTCGATTTGGTGTTCGGAAAATTTGTCTAGAGCATCGAACTGATTGCTCATTTCGATACAATTATTCATTTCACCCTTGGAAGAAAGTTCGCATTCCGGGGAAACGTCCTTTCTTCCATTCTTGCCACGTGTAGTGACAGTTTTAAAACCCACTTTTTTGGAAGGAAGTAGTGAATTCAGAGATTCACCCTTCCTTTTGTTTGTTGTTGATACCATGTTTAGTTAATAAACGAAAGTAGACGTGACCTTCGAGAGGTTTTTTCCCTAGACGGTGTCCAACAAGGATTACCACCGCTAGCTTTCGCCAACGGGTCCAACGAAAAATCGAAGGCACGGGTCCAAACAAGGATCGTAAAGGGATCAATAGTAGAAAAAATAGTACTGAAAAGTACTGTTTTAGTAGCACTGAAAAGTACCGTTTTTAATTTTAGCACTGAAAAGTACTGTTTATTTAGCACTGAAAAGTACTGTTTTTGTAGCACTGAAAAGTACTGTTTTATTGCTTTAGGTAGTTTTTAAGAAAACTTCCAAGAGCAGAGAGAATTCGTGTACGCACAGCACGAAGGTACGATGCGCACTGCACAAACAAAACTTGATATTGACAATGCTCTTGAAACTTTAACATATTCCATTGTTGAAGCCAGGAGCATTGCAATTCCAAAATGTGAAGTAAAACTTGAATCCGTGATTACAGACGATGATCTTAAACTGTTGATCCGTCTTAAAAACGTGAGAAGAAGGCAATTTCAACGCACTCGCGATCCTTTTGAAAATAAGATTTCTGAATTGGATCCTGGCTCTAAGCCCTTTTGGAAATTATCAAAAATTTTGAAATAACCTCAGAAGCCAATACTGGCATGGAAAGAGAAATACAAATTATTACTAACTATTCGTGAAAAAGTTCAAAAATTTGCTATGCAGTTTGAAAGCGCGCACAATTTTAATTTAGGACTTACTAGTGAGTAACTTCTCAGGGCTTCGAAAATATTCTAAATCAAGAGAACGATTTCGAAAATTCCTGGGAACCCGATTTGGAAGAAGTGAGAACTATTACTAAAAAATTCAAAATATGAAAACTCCTAGCGAAGATGGAATTTTTAACAACCTCATCAAGAAACTTCCAGAGAGTACACACCAAAAAATCTTACAAAGCAGCTCGGTTTACATGATTTTCACGCTGAAAATTCAATCGAATATAATGCACATGGAATGACAAGCCGTCGATCCATCCATGTGCATTAATTTTGATAAAATATTCAGCGTAGGATCATGTAAACCGCGCATTCTTGTTTGCAATTTCACTTTCAAGATCAAGAAAGCATACAATATTGGCGAATGTTGGATGTAAGATCCTGAAATGTTTCAGTTTCACTCAAGATTGCAAGCATTTTCGAATGCAATGGGACAGTTTACATTAATTATCGTTGAATGTTCAGTTGCAACTCCTTTTACATGATTATCATAAAAAATTACGTGCCATGTAAATTTGATTTTTTTTTGCTGTGTAGCTTATCATTTTTGGTTGATATAATTTACAAATGTTTGCAGTTGGCATATTTTCCTGACAAATGGAAAAATGCCAAGGTTGTACCAATTTTAAAACCAGACAAAAATCCTGCAGAAGCTTCTAGCTATCGTTCAATCAGTTTGACTTCCTCAATCAGTAATCTTTTTGAAAAGATCATTTTGAACAGTATGATGATCCACATCAACGAAAATTCAATTTTTGCCAATGAATAGTTGGGATTTCGCCATGGACATTCGTCCACTCATCAACTGTAACAAATTTGATTCGTTCCAACAAATCTGAAGACTATTTTACTGGTCTTGCTCTTCTAGACATAAAAAAAGCATTCGACAGTGTTTGGCATGAAGGTTTGATCGTAAAATTTAAAAAACTTTAATTTTCCAACATACATTATTAGAATAATTTAAAGTTATTTGTCAAATCGTACACTTCAGGTTAATTAGCAGAACTCCAGGTCTGAAAGACTTCCTGTAAGAGCTGGTGTTCCTCACGGCAGCATTTTAGGACCCATATTATACAATATTTTCACATCTGACTTACCTGAGTTACCTCAGGGATGTCAAAAATCCTTGTTTGCGGATCACACAGGCCTCTCTGTCAAAGGACGAAGTCGATTGCAAAAAAGTTTGGATATTTTTACTTCATACTTGCAAAAATGGAAGATTTCTCCTAATGCTTCCAAAACTCAAATAATAAAATTTCCACATAAACCAAAGGCTCCGATGCTTGTGAAAAATGTTATTGAGCAGAGACTATTCGGAAATTTTGCTCGTTTTTGTTATTATTGTTATTCCTTTACGTGTTAATCAACGTCGCCTTGTCCTTTGGTGTTCATTGAATAACTTTTTTCACATGTGTCGGATTGTTTCGGGGTCTTCGGCAACATTCTTCATCGTAAAAATACCTATCGGGGTCTGTGTTCAGAATTTTTATAGAGGTCAATGGGCGACCTCTGGCGATTTTTCTTTGCAAAAGTAAGTTTTCCCATAGTAAATCCCATACAAACTTTGAACGGCTGGCGCTAAAATATAGTTTCTCCAATCGAGCTGAAATTTTGCACAGTTGTTATGGGATCTAAATGCAATCCAAAAAGCGGACTGGAGCGGGAATCTACATTTTGTCCCACACTAATGTCCATGGCGGAATCCGAACTGTTCATTGGCAAAAATGGAATTTTCGTTGATGTGGGCCATCATTCTGTTCATAATGACCTTATCAAAAAGTTTACTGATGGAGGAAAGCAAACTGATTGGACGATAGCTAGAAGCTTCTGCAGAATTTTTGTCTGGTTTTAAAATTGGAACAACCTTGGCATTTTTCCATTTGTCAGGAAAATATGCTAATTGAAAACATATGTTAAATATATCAACTAAAAATGATAAGCTACTTTCTGGAAGTTTCTTGATGAGGATGTAGAAAGTTCCATCATCGCCAGGAGCTTTCATATATTTGATTTTTTTTAATAATAGTTCTCACTTCTTCCAAATCAGTCTCCCAGGCATTTTCGAAAACATTCTCTTGATTGAGAATATTTTCGAAGTCCTGAGTAACTTGATTTTCAATTGGACTAGTGAGTCTTAAATTAAAATTGTGCGCGCTTTAAAACTGCATAGCAAGTTTTTGAGATTTTTTGCAATTAGTTAAGGCCTGTTCATTTTATAAAGTGGACACTTTGTTTATGCTATACCGGGGGCTACTTTGGACACTCACCTTTTGTATTTATTTGCAGCGTAAATATTAATCTGAGAAATGTTGTGTCTTCAGCACTTTTATTAACCAATGTAAGCTCTACCACTAGGCATGATTTGTTTTTGGAACAACATCAACAATAACAGGATAAACAAGAAAACATTTAAAAAAAAGTCCGAATAAATATTCACAAGGTATAAAACATTGGCTATGCAAACATTGTATGAATTTTTCCCATGTCGTGGAATGTTATTGGGAGAACCACAAAACTATCGAATGGTCATGTTTCATAAAAATCTTGAGATTTGTTTTGCTTAAAATTGTTGTTTTACTAAAATAATTGATCAAAGGTCTTATTGAGACGGCCCGTCCCTTTCCTCGTACTTTGTAGTTTGATATCTCTCACTTGCTTCTATCTTCCATTCTAAATATATCACACTCAAACTATTCGTTCATAGCAAACGCTAGAACCAGAGACGGACATGAAACCGTTTCCCTAACGCTTCCTACTTCCACGCGCACGCCTTTCTTACGCCTGATACATGGGCAGTCTGCTAACCACAAAAGCAAACCTCTCTGCCATGCCTTTTCCCCAATCCATACACTCCCGCATGAACTGGCGTGGATGCAGTGGAATATACGGTCTACGTGGGAGCCAGTTCAATGCATCATCAATTCCTCCCCCTTCGCCGCATTGGTCTGCATTCTGACGTGGCAGGTGCCATTGTTGCCTAAAAATAGAAGATCACCAGCACTTATACACTGAGGATGCCTGTTAGTCCCAAGCAGTCATTCGGTTGGTTCCTTGTGTAAGTGCAGCTGATCTGGCGATACTGGAGTGCATCCACGGGCGGCCAATCAAGCTCAAGCTCAAGCTCAAGCTCAATAATCGATCAAAGGTCTTATTTTTACGACTTTCATTTTATTATAATATTTTGTTCTATATATTTTACAACATAAAAAAAAAATAAATATTTGGAAACGTGAACAGATATAGAACACACATATTTCAATACGTACCAATGACAAATTCACAACATAATCTCTAAAAAAATATTTTCCGTCGTATTTCAAATGAATTTGCAGTACAAAACAATTGCATTCTTCAATTGCTAAAATAAACTACTTTCAAGCCAACTCTAAACTGTTAAGAAGCTAAAAGCATATTATAAAAGCAAACTTTTACTTCTCTGCCAGCTTTACTTCATAGGTTCATTGCGTTTGTAATGAAAATTACTTTTTTGTTACAGGTATTAATGTGATCCTCCTGCACATCGTTCATATAACAGTAAGAATAGAAAAAGACAGTACATAACTCACCAATCATCGCAGTATCTAGTAGTTACATCATTTGTTTATGTCAACTTGAAAATCAAGCATTCGTAACTGATAGTTCCATTCAAGAGGAAGTTGAAAATTTAAGTCTCATACTACAAATTGAAAATAGTGAATATCATGTTTCACTGAAATTTGTTATATAAGTGTAATTGTTTCGAGCTTTGCTTTGCAATCATTCTAAATTATGTTTATCATTGAAAAAACGATCAATAACATCACAATGGACGATAATCTATAAAACCAGTTTGAAATTTGTGAAGGAAAATCATTTCATTATCATATTGTGAAAATGTCCAAAGTAGCCTCTTTTTTGTCTTGAAGGACACGTTTTTTTTTCGTTTTTCAAACATTTTTGTTATTCCTTGATGGATTTGCCTCATATTTTGCACATTTGTTACTTACATATACAACTTAAATATATGCAAGAATCATCAATGTCCATTCATAATTCTAAGAGTTACAAATCCTCAAAGTGGAAGAATGTGGAAATAATGTCAAAAGAAGCCCCGTTTGACGGTATCTTTTTTATTTATTGATAAAATCGTAATCGGGTTTCTGTGTATCGTTGAACTATTTTCTAAAATGCTATGAAAATATAAAATCTTTGAAAATGCTTTTGGTTGAAGAGCTAAATATTTTTTCCAAAAACTCTTAAAAAAAGCTGTCCGTCAAAGTTTAACATTATTTTTCGCAAAACAAAAATCCTTATTTTTATGAACAAATTGTATGTTTGTATCCTCTACTATTCTACTAAAGGTAAAGCTTTAAAAATATCAATTATATTCCACCATTCTATGACATTAGGTAACTTTAGTGATTTACCCATTTATGGCCAAATTTGCTGATACACCATCCTTTCACTCCCAGCAAAAAAGAAAAGTAAAAAGCGTGTTCAAAACTAGTTTGGATTACTAAAGAAACTATATTAGTATAAACGAAAGCTAAATCGTGGGACTGTAGCTTAGTCTTAAGCATAAATTTTACTGTTTATGGTAGTTTTACTAAAAAGTCTCATACTTTTAAAATCATGTACGCATATTTATCGATCTACAGCAAATTGTAAACAGTTTTCTCCTAATTTTTCAATTGGTAATCTCAGAATAACATATTATGAAAATAATATGTGGAAAATAAAATCGATTTTATTACAGCAGTGTTGCCAATTTTGATGATTGTCAATGTACTTTGATAGGTCTTCTAAGAATAAAACAATTGTGTTTCTGTTGTGCTTTGAATGTGACGTGGGGACTTACTAAGTAACTCTATGAAGGCGTAAGTTATTTTTCATATTAATACTATATTAGGACTTCCGTCAGGACGTACTTTTACACAAAAAATTCTACTCATATCAATTCCCATCAAATTTAAAAAAAAATTCTTTAAAAATATACGGGAAAATTGATTTTATTATATCTGTAAAATTGTTGCTCCAAAAATAACTTGATTTTTTCCATCAGGCTTCTGATTGATGATGCTTTCGAAGAACAAGCCTTTTTTGAAAATAGAAAATATAAATTATCGAATTTTCCAGCCAATTTCTTACAATCATTGATTTTGATAACCTCAAAAAATCGACCGATCTAATCGTTGTTTCATATTCGTGTGAAATTTAATTATTTTGGAGAATTTTTATTATCACAACATTGTACAATACTAGTCGAACGATGTGCAAAAAACCGATTGAAATTTCATTGATTAATAAGAAAGATACAGCATGCACAAGGTGTCCACTTTATAAAATGAACAATCCTTAGTAATAATTTGTTTTTTCATTTATTCTAATAAGACCGAGTGTAGGTCGACCCTGGCTAGAACAGTATACAGAAGAAGCTATCCCGGTAAGAGCATTAAGATACGAGCAGGTTAGATGAAAGATATCAAAACAATTGTTCTAACGGGTTTTTTCGCTTTTGGTGACACACTCGACAAACGCGACGTCGAAAATTATTTATTGACACAAATGCTTGGAATTTGTTTCGTCTTTCGAATTGATCTTTAAAACTCGCTGCTTTTAGCAGATTGTCACCATTGAGCAAATTTTACCTTCCGGAATCAAATTAACTTTCATGTGAAATATGTAAACCGTAATGTATCCTATCACACGCTCTACGTCCTATTTGCTCCACAGTAAGTTGTGTAGCAAATGAAAGGGCAAAATTTCCATTTGATTCGTAAAAGTCGTTACACAACATTCAATTAGTTTGTCCCTCGTTTGGCAAACTACTATGCAGGGGACCTGGGTAAAATGTAACTTTCCGATTTATAACGGCATCATTTATTTTCATTGTCATTGGCAGTCAGTCAGGGTAGGCGAACGGGACGTCATAGATGGTAGTTGATGACCCATTTAGAGAAGATAGCAGAAGTTTTCAAGCACATAGTGAAGATACGGTGGCTGCAGAGAGCGGTTTGCTTTAGGCCTGAAGAGGGAAATAAGTGTGCTTTTTAAACGAATTGCTCTGCAGGATATTTCTATTGAAAATGTCTAATCAGTCAACTACATTTGACATCGTACATAAATTACATATAAGTTTTTAACTCGATATGAGTGCGAAATCCTCAATGAAAAATAATTTATCAGTTTATAATTTTACTGAAAACACTTCCACATTTATTATCGAAAGACTTTTCTTGCTAAAGTTGCAAATTTTGCATTGGTTGTTGTTGTTTGAGGGGGACTTTAACCCAAAGGTCATTTGTACATTGCAATCTACCTACCTTGTACCTAGATGGCTCTTGAGCAGCTCCTTTCGAGGACTGCTGGAGTAGTGTTGAAGCAGCCATTTGAGCAGGTTGGTTCGATGAGGAGCGTCAGACGGTTTTGGACGAGAAGAATGCAGCGATAATGCTACAGCAAGTTTCCCATCAATATGAGGAACGATACAAACGGAAGTTAAGTGTAGCATATTATCTTTCAACCTTTTTCCAATAACTAAAATTAAACATGCAACTATCTCAAATTCCATGGAGATCTGCTTTTAGCAGACCCTCCAAGTTGACATGTAAATTGTAAACTTATAACAACAAATAGCAAGTATCTTCCGCACTTGCTGTCCCAGAAAAACTGTCACATTTGAAATTATTGTTACCAAATGTTTCTTTTCCGGTGGTCTAGAATGCAAGACCCAAACCCAGCACGATTGTTGTAATAACATTACCCACATTTCTTGCCAACTTCTTTTGGTAACCTTCGTCACCAACACTTACGGAAAACATACGGGATTGGTTGACCATGTTTTGAACCATCTTTTGTAAACCGACTTAAGTACCCCCTCCTAGAATAAGCTGTCTATAATTAAGCTTCGTAGGTTAATACTTTATGAATAAAAATCATTCGAATTCACCACGTAAACCTGTGCGTAAAAGTATATCACAGCCAGACGTTACATGGCGACCGTAAAAGTATATCACAGCAAGACGTTACAAAAGGCAGCGAACACATCTATTCCGGGAAAAATGCGTCGCCTGGAAGAGTTAGAGTGCGAAGGGATGAATCATCTGTATCATTTCAAGAAACGCGTAAGATCTACAAGAAACTCAATGCATTCCGCAAAGACTTTTGGGCCGCGAGCCGAAATGTACACGAACGTGAGGTGATTGTAAGGTGGAAGCAGCAGTAAGATGAACACTTGAATGGCGCAGAGGCAGCATAAGTTATGGCTTCATCGGTACGGTGGGGAAGAATGAGGGAGACGTGCTAACTCCCACAATTAGTGAAGTTTGGGTTGCTATCGAACAGCTCTAGAGCAACAAAGAAGCTGGGAAGAATGGTGTTAGAGTGGAACATATTAAAATGGACCTGGATAAATTGGCTACTTATTTATTTGGTTTTACATCAATTAGCTTGATAAAACCTCGCCAACAATATTTCGCCAATTCTTTTGGTTCATGGCCGCTTTTCTCCATCCTCGACTTCGTCCCACGCTCTTCAGGTCCTAGAGCACCAATCCACCTGCTTTAGCCACCTTCAGGATACTGGGTTCGCCGTAGAGTTGGACGAGCTCGTGGTTTTTCTTTCTCCGCCGTTTTAGTCATTGACCAAATTGAATGGGCTTCTCTACGAACAGTAAAAGCCACTTAGGCCTTAGTCTGACCAGTTAGATAATATAACAGACGAAGAAATTTATATAGATAGAATATTTCCTCCAGGGTACCTGGAATTTGAATCACTGTCCCCCTGAACTTCTTCAGCTGCATAATTCCATCCTGTGTGTGGCTTTCATTGATAACATCCTACATTATAATATCATTACATGAGTATATTGAGTTGAGAAGTATTGTAAGTCTGTAAAATATATGAATACAATGCAATATGCAACGGTAATCTTTATACTAGGAAAAGTCCTGCATCTGTTTACGTGCAACCACATAGAGCAACAGCTCTACCTGCGCGTTTGATTGGAAAATGTTGTTTCTTCTAGAAGCTGCGGTGTTACACTTCCTTCACTAGCACAAAAATAACCTTCAGGGTAGGTGTAACAATCCACATCGTTCATTGTTAACATTAAACTCCTTGCAGCAGCAGGATTGTCAGGGGTTTTTGTGTAACCGGTAGCATCCATTATTCCTTACAGTGAAACATTATCACCCGCAGATATACATGTACGATTACTTTTTATCCCAGAGGCTACCACGAAACTAAAATTCTCATTCTCGTTCCGATGCATCCATATGCCGTTATGTTTTTTTTTCGTATGAATCCAGATTTGACGTGCATGCCTTTGCATCCATTGGCGCCTAATAAGTATCCCTACACTGGTTAATTGGTAATTTTACTTTCAAATCACAAAAGTGGTTTTCAGTCTCATAGTTTATTCTGAATTAATTTCTCTATAATGGTCAACTGGACACCAATAGCTTCACACATCATCCAATCACTATTTTGCGCTCAATTTTATAGGCGATAGTGATGCGGAAATATTCGAAGCATTAAAATTGTTTTGCACCCGGTAGTTCGCATCATCATACTTTGAATTTTTGCCGTCACATCGAACTGGCGTAGGATTGGGGTAAATTGTATGGCAAGTGCTTGCTACACAGCAAAAATTAAATCGTAATATTCAGTCGTTTTCGCTGCACATCATTCGAGTTGCGATTATTACGCAAAAATTGCACTAGAATGATTGTAATATGAAAATAATTTTACGAAATGATCTCGATGTGAGCGATGTGCAACGAAAACGACGTGATATTACAGTTTATATTTTGGTGTGTGCACGGAAATCATGAATATCTACGTACATGCATATGAGAATCAGCCTCCTGACACCGCCCATACAACCCCATTGGAAAATAACGAGCAAACATCTCTGGTTCCCACTGGGAAGTGGTTCCCACTGACAGCTCAATGTTTGTAAACAAATAGTCGTTTAAGGACTAACCATCGAGGAAGGCGTAATCTTTTTTGCCGAAAAATTTATTTTTCTCACAATAACAGTTATATCAGCACAAACAAACGGTTGAAAACTATTCGTTTGCAGTACAGCAAGTTAATTACAGTTGATATGGTGAGCGTGGCACTCATTCAAATATCGGAGAAAAATGTCCCTAATATGATTACGCCAATGTACGTTGTTGTTCTCGAGTTTGATGCTGACCTCGAAAACATGGCTGCCTAGCACCAGGCTGATGAGAATACCTACATGTTTGCAAAATGGATTTCCACTGTCGGTTGATGGAAAGGATAGCAAAAGTGCAAATAAAATGAATTAGCATTTACCTATATGCCAGTTGTAGATGCTATAGATTCTATAGATATGCAGACATAAGGTGGGAAGTATTCATATTTCTTTACGTTTCAGGTGACATTCACTATCCATCTACCGAACTTAACATTAGCTGAATATTAAATTTCCTTGATTGTATGGGATGAACCGCAGTTCTATCAACTCTCAAGTGTCTATAATGCTAATATGTCGCTAGCATCGCCTCGGAAGGGGATAAAATGGGCTTCCTGTTTAATCAAGCGAATAAAAAGCTTTCCCGATTAATTTTGTCCCGTTGGTGTTGAGATTAGTGGCATTGATTTACTGTCCGGCACGATTTTTATCGGGGTGTGAATATGATTTATTGGCATTAATGATTGTATTATGATTGCGAAATATTTAATTTATCATGATATATTAGCTGCCACCAGTATCTGTTATAATAGGCTTATTGATTCAAAGCATTAGTAACAAAAGTTCATACTTCATGTCGAACTATATAAAAAACGTTTCTAGAAGAACGACATTTAAGTTTTTTAGTAGTGTAGAGTATGTTAAGTGTAATATTTTACCTTTAATATAATGAATCATAATAAGAATGTCAGTATATTCAGTTAGGGTTTCCAGTGATGTAGAAGCAACGACGGATTAACGAAGTGATCTCGAATTTTGCCACTTTTTTGCGAGCAGGATGGCTGGCTGTAAATTGAGCACTCCCCACACTTGACCCTGTTTTTGTTTTCCCCCTCCATCCACGTGACTAGGAAAGTAGGAAATAAATACAGCGCTGTAGGAAAAACAAGTTTAAAAATGGACGGAAATCCATTTGGAAAAGCGAGAGTAAAATACTGGAATGTGCTGGTCAAGTGAGGAAAAACGCCATAACAATAAAAATTATGTTGTTCGTTTTTCTTTCTCGTTCTGCCGAATACGGGAGCTGTCCATTTGTTGGTCGGAAAGTGGCTCGAAATGGTTTCAAAAACTACTTTATATGTAAACATTAGCTAATTGATTAGTACGATCAAAATTTATGATAATAAATCTTCGAGTTGTTTATGTGAAATACCTATAAATAAATGAAAAACCGAGTTTAGTACTATACCATTTAATTTTACTAGAGTTTGTATCCTTTGACAGATACGCGTATTTTGACCTCAACTGTAAGGCCTTCAGTGTCGTATACTAGACACGACTCAAATTCATCACAAAATCAGTTATAAATGAACTCAATAATTTCAATAATAAACACTACACCAAAATATAAGACGTAATGTGAAATCTATATTTTATGCTTACATTTGAACAGAATTTCCATTCATTTATTTGGTTAAAATATGAACATATAACACTAAATTACTATCCAACATTCTTGCTACATGCCCTGCTTCCGTATTCTTTCAGCTCTCGCTCTGAATACTGGGGTCGCCGTAAAGTTGTTCCCGCACGAGGTTTATCCCTGCCGCCATACAGATGGTGCTCAGCACCCGACGTTCGAAAAGCCGAAGAGCTTGCAGATCATCGTCACCTATTCGGTCGACAATACCTATATCATTCGTGAAGCAAACAAGTTGACTAGATCGGTGGAAAATCCTGAAAATTTAATGCGTCCGAATGCAGGTCAATTTGGGAATGGGAGGAAAATGTTGACGTGTTACTTGCTTTATGGAAGCCGAGGAGTCATCTGCACTTCCACAAGAAAACATTGGGAGTTTGGATATGGGAAAGGATTCGTTTTGGTAAACGATAAAGATGTAATTTTAAGAAAAATGTTTCACTCCCGTCAAAATTAACATTTTCATTCCATTTCTTAGTTTTTTTAAACTGTAAACTATATACATCTATTGAAATGGGAGTGTTGAGTAGTGTGTCCTGTAAATGAAAAATGAAACGAGATTCAAGTGACTTTTGTTTGTGTTTTTCGTGCTGTGATCAATGTTGAGTTTCGGCCTACGATTCGGATGACATTATGTTCCAGAGGCTGCAGAAATCAATTGGTGCCATTCAAATAATTTGGTGAGTTTGTTTCATTGTAACAAGGCCTACGATCAGTTTAACCATTGCAAAAGTGAAGTACTGAAAATGCTAAATTTAAAGGACGAATAGGAGTAATTTTTAAATAACATTCATTATTGTTTTGATAAGACTGCGTTTCTACCCATCGGCACATTTTCGCGTTTTTCGGTTACGGAATGCATATGCAGGAACAGAGATTAAAATGGCAGGGCGTTGTAGATCTTCGGACCGGGATTTTTTTTTTGTTTGGCCGTTCAATTGTCAAAAATCTGGAAGATACTCGTAGCTTCTGGACAGAAAAGTTTTGTTTTTGTTTTTGGTATTCATGTACGCAGATTGTTTCGTATTTTTAGTTTTTTTTCCCATACGTTTGTGAAATAACCCGGTATTTTCTTTTTCGCAATTCACTAACTAGTAATCAATCAGTACTACGCCAAATATAACTATCCAATCTATAACTAAAAGTCAGTTTTCTTTTGATTGTCGGCATTCAAAAGATTAAATAAGTAACACCTAAACAACAAATGCATCGTGTCTATCGCCAGCTTTTCAGGCGAATCCCGACCAAATACCCCTCTCAACCCCTAACTCCGTAGCACTTATGAGGGTGTCACTGAGTCGGAGGCCTCTCATTGAGTAAGTGCTACAACAACATTTCCTTCCCCTATCCCAAGTTGCGGTAAAGATGGGCGTGGCCAGGAATAGCGATATTTATGCTTTTGGTATTCTTGTTGAAGATTGATTCAAGGTTCACTCCCCAGCCTTGTTCCTGAAAGTAGTCTAGATGAGATTATCGAAAGAAACATAAATGTTGTTAGTATCCAATCTACGAAGTATACTGTAACTACGCTAACGCTAACGATAAAGATATGATTTTAAATTTATACGTGAACATATACACAGATGATCGATACCGATAGTGCGGTTACTATGCGAACCGGACACGATCCAAATTCCGTCGCTCGCCCTCAAAGGAGCATGCAACAGATTCAACGAATCAAACACTACTGACCCGTCTTTCCTTTTTTTCACTCCCTAATAATAGCACAATATCGACCAAAAAGATCAAAACTCATTTGTTTGCTTCACTGATAACATAGATACCGTGCACCCCCGCTAAGTTGAACAGCTTTGCAAACCATAGGGGCTCATTTTTAATTTAAACTTCTTGTCACCCCACAAAAAAAAAAACAGAATATTGTGCTCCTGATTCCTCTTTGGCTGTTTTGTTTCGATTCTGCGTTCCATTCCACAAAGTTTCGTTTAACTTTACTCTGTGCCATGAGTTTAAATAATTTTTAATCTGAACGATGTGCAGATTAATGGGGTACAAATTATTATTAAATGTGGTCAAACCAACGGAAGTATTCGGTACTAAACTCGACCATTTCAATTCATTCCATATTAAAAAAAAAAAAAAAATCATTAGTCAAATAGTATTTGGCCACATGGTTTCAGAGTTGTTATTGCATGCAGTGTGGGTTTTGAGCGCAGAGAACTGTGAACACTACTCGGTGGGAACTATATAACACTTAACGTTAGGCGATTTTGAATTGATTTTCCGAAAATCGATATTTTCATTCCGATTAATCGATTTTTTGAATCGATGTTTCAAGAATGCAAAATCGGATGAATCGATTCTCTTCATTCGATTTTTCGATTCGATTCATTGTGTTGAAATCGATAAGTATTTCTCATTGAGCTGCTGGAAAAGAAAACAAATTTTGAAATAGCCTTAAAGTAGTAAACCTGTTCATTTGATTTTCTTAACTAATTTGATTGAAAGATGTCAAAATCGAAATCAAATGCTTTTGGTCTCATTCCAACCTTCATAAATTTCAATTTGCATCCGATTCGAAAACATCGAAAACATGTGAAGGATTCGATTAAATCGGTGAATCGATTCGGCAGTTCAAATGTGAATTGATTCAGTAACATCGATGTTCTGGAAAATAAATGCCCAACGCTAATAACACTGTGTGAAGAAGATGCATGAATCACGAATTATATCAAGCGTATAAAGATGCGAATATTAACCCGTAAAGTGGCAGGACGGACCTTAGTTCACAAATATGCTTCGATATCAATCAATAATCACCCGATGCCAATTCTTTAAAAAGTTATCGAAAGGGGATTTGACAGGAAACCCTTAGGATTATGATTTTTGAGGCGCTGGAAGTTGACGCATCCCCCTTAACCCATTCCCCTACATGTGTAATTTGGAGTATCATGACGCCAATCCTACATTTAACGAACAGTCAGTCACAAATGTGACTACTCTAAACATACCAATCGAAATGGAAACACTTATTAGTTTGGGACCAAAATTTGCACTTCCTACCAACGATCATCAACCCAGTCCTTTTTACCATCTCATTGCTGATGTAGAGTCTATTTTACAACTCTCATCGGAAGATTCAGTACAAAATCGCAATAGATGCAAAATCGTAAGCTCCGGTACAAAAATTCTGCATGGAAGCTGTACAAATCACAAAACGATTCCTCGTCGAACACGACAATGTGGTAATCCTGGAATCGGACAAAGGCAAGAAATTGGTTATGATGTATAGAGAAGAGGCGCGGTAAATGGCTGGGCATGGCGTACCATTGGTACCTCGCGTACCTGCAGGAATAAAATAGACCCCTTTGTGCGGTCCTTAGCCTCTTGCCCAGCAACTCCTATCCCTACCTCCTCGTGGTACTGGCCGGGGTACGAGTAACCTTGGGGAAGATCGGGTAACCAACCCCCGGTGGGAACTTTGGTCGTATGCTGACAGGGAAGGGGGGGTTTGCTTTTGCAAACCTGGAGCGTCTGTACTCCACGTTAGGAGCGGCTCACAACAGCGTCTGTTTCCCATGTCAGGGGCGGCTGATCATCGTCCGAGTGCCAGAGAAGGACTCTAAGCTAAACTGCGCACTATGGCCCTCCGAACATTTAGGGGGAATGGTCCTCCGGTTATCTAGGGGGTTGGTGTCAGGCCCTGCAAGCCAACCGTAAAAACACATCAGAACAGGAACGTCAACGAGAGAATACGGACCGGAACAATCGGCAAAGACCACAGCGACGAAAATGGACTAGCGATTGGAAACTCGGTACGTGGAACTGCAAATCTCTCAACTTCATTGGAAGTACTCGCATACTCTCCGATGTACTGAAGACCCGCGGTTTCGACATCGTAGCGCTGCAGGAGGTGTGCTGGACAGGAGCATTGGTGCGCACGTTTAGAGGTAATCATACCATCTACCAGAGCTGCGGCAACACACGCGAGTTGGGAACAGCTTTCATAGTGATGGGTGATATGCAAAGGCGCGTGATCGGGTGGTGGCCGATCAATGAACGAATGTGCAAGTTAAGAATCAAAGGCCGATTCTTTAACTTCAGCATAATCAACGTGCATAGCCCACACTCCGGTAGCACTGATGATGACAAGGACGCATTTTACGCGCAGCTCGAACGCGAGTACGACCGCTGCCCAAGCCACGACGTCAAGATCATCATAGGAGATTTGAACGCTCAGGTTGGCCAGGAGGAGGAGTTCAGACCGACAATTGGAAAGTTCATCGCCCACCGGCTGACGAACGAGAACGGCCTACGACTGATAGATTTTGCCGCCTCCAAGAACATGGCCATTCGTAGCACCTATTTCCAGCACAGCCTCCCGTATCGGTACACCTGGAGATCACCTCAGCAGACAGAATCGCAAATCGACCACGTTTTGATCGATGGACGACATAACCGACGTCAGAACCTATCGTGGCGCCAACATTGACTCCGACCACTGATGGTGAAACTGCGCCCAAAACTATCCGTCATCAACAATGTACGGTACCGACGCCCACCCCGGTACAATCTCGAGCGGCTGAAACAACCGGATGTCGCCAATGCGTACGCGCAGCATCTTGAGGCAGCGTTGCCGGATGAGGGCGAGCTCGATAGGGTCCCTCTTGAGGACTGCTGGAGGACAGTCAAAGCAGCCATTAACGACGCTGCCGAAAGCGTTGTCGGATATGTGGAACGGAGCTCAAGAAACGATTGGTTCGACGAGGAGTGCCAGGAGGTTTTAGAGGAGAAGAATGCAGCGCGGGCTGCAATGCTGCAGCATGGTACGCGGCAAAACGTGGAACGATACAGACTGAAGCGGAAACAGCAAACCCGCCTATTCCGGGACAAAAAGCGCCGCCTGGAAGAGATGGAATGCCAAGAGATGGAGTTGCTGTACTGTTCTCAAGAAACGCGGAAGTTCTATCAGAAGCTCAACACATCCCGCAAAGGCTTCGTGCCGCGAGCCGAAATGTGCCGGGATAAGGATGAGAGCATCTCGACGGACGGACGCGAGGTGATCGAAAGATAGAAGCAGCACTACGATGAACACCTGAATGGCGCAGAGAACACAGGCACAGAAGGTCAGGACAGCGAAGGCGATGGCTACGTCAGCACAGCGGACAGCGGAAATCAACCAGCTCCCACGATGGGGGAAGTTAAGGATGCCATTCAACAGCTCAAGAACAACAAAGCCGCTGGCAAGGATGGTATCGGAGCCGAACTCATCAAGATGGGCCCGGACAGGTTGGCCGCTTGTCTGCATCGGCTGAAAGTCAGAATCTGGGAAACGGAACAGCTACCGGAAATGTGGAAGCAAGGCGTTATATGCCCTATCTACAAAAAGGGCGACAAACTGGAGTGTGAAAATTATCGTGCAATCACCATCCTAAACGCCGCCTATAAAGTGCTATCCCAGATTCTCTTCCGTCGTCTATCACCTATAGCAAACGAGTTCGTGGGAAGTAATTAAGCAGGTTTCATCGACGGCCGCTCGACAACGGACCAGATCTTTTCCGTGCGGCAAATCCTCTAGAAATGCCGTGAGTACCAGGTCCCTACGCACCATTTGTTCATCGATTTCAAGGCGGCATACGATAGTATCGACCGCATAGAGCTATGGAAAAACATGGACGAGAACTGCTTTCCCGGGAAGCTCACAAGATTGATCAGAGCAACGATGGACGGTGTGCAAAACTGCGTGAAGATCTCGGGCGAACACTCCAGTTCGTTCGAGTCTCGGCGGGGACTACGACAGGGCGACGGACTTTCGTGGCTGTTGTTCAATATTTCGCTTGAAGGTGTCATACGGAGAGCCGGACTTAACAGTCGAGGCACGATTTTCACGAGATCTGGACAATTTGTTTGCTTCGCGGACGACATGGATATTATTGAGAGAAAATTTGAAACGGTGGCAGATTTGTTCACCTGCCTGAAACGCGAAGCAACAAGAGTCGGGCTAATGGTGAATGCGTCGAAAACAAAGTACATGCTGGTTGGCGGAACTGAGCGCGACAGGGCCCGCCTAGGAAGCAGTGTTACGATAGACGGGGATATCTTCGAGGTGGTGGACGAGTTCGTCTACCTCGGATCCTTGGTGACGGCTGACAACAATGTTAGTCGAAAAAAAACGAAGACGCATCATCAGCGGAAGTCGTGCCTACCATGGGCTCCAGAAGAAACTGCGGTCAAGAAAGATTCACCCCCGCACCAAATGCACGATGTACAAAACGCTCATAAGACCGGTAGTCCTCTATGGGCATGAGGCATGGACTATGCTCGAGGAGGACTTGCAAGTTCTTGGGGTTTTCGAACGCCGAGTGCTAAGGACGATCTTCAGTGGCGTGCAGGAGAACGGCATGTGGCGGCGAAGGATGAACCACGAGCTCGCTGAACTCTACGGCGAACCCAGTATCGTGAAGGTAGCTAAAGCTGGAAGGGTACGCTGGGCAGGGCATGTTGCAAGAATGCCGGACAACAACCCTGCAAAGATGGTGTTTGCAACGAATCCGGTCGGAACAAGAAGGCGTGGGGCGCAGCGAGCTAGGTGGATTGACCAGGTACACCAGGACCTGGAGAGCATGGGTCACAGTCGAGGATGGAGAGAAGCGGCCATGAACCGAGGGAATTGGCGAAATATTGTTGGCGAGGCTTTATCAAGATAATTGATGTAAATCCAAATAAGTAAGTAAGTTAGTAAGTAAGTATAGAGAAGAATATGATAGGAAAATGATAGCACTACTAAATGACTCCACCTACAAAATCGTACCAAAAGACCCAACATCAACAATACAAACAGCCAACAATAGACTTATATCTAGACTACTAGATCTCAAACTCATAGACAAGTTGATAGCAAGAAACCTCAAATCAACCACGGCAGCACGGCATAAAAATTAACAAGGCAGGCTCTTTACTGATGTAAATATCAAGTTTGATTGTAAACATGTGACGTCACTCCTATCGTACCATATATCTTCCGGACCACTAGATCATTTTTTTCGCAAATTTGTTCGAGGTGGATAGGAATGACGTCGTCAAGTAGCTGTCAGTTTTCGGAATATATCACCTTCTCAATGTAGTACACCGTGCACGGCAGTATGTCCAAGGATTTATGGTCAACAGAAGGCACACAAACCAGAACTACCCGTACGTCCAGTAGTGCCAAACTTGTCAGCCCCCACATACAAACTCTCCAAATACATGGCATCCATCCTACAAAAGTCTGCACCAAACAATTTCAACATCAATGACAGTTTTGAGTTTGTAAGAGACATATCCACCATCAAACTTCCACCAGGATACGTTCTAGTTTCTTTTGATGTCGTGTCCTTATTCACGAATATCCCCAAAGAACTGGTAATAAGGGACATCATTATGACCTGGCATAACATCAAGAATATCACCTAGACCTCTTCTTAGAAATCATAGAATTCTGTCTTGATAGTTCGTATTTCCGCTTTCGAGATAAATTCTATGTACAAACATTCGGAACTGCGATGGGAAGTCCGCTATCACCGATACTTGCCGATCTTGTAATGGATACCTTACTGTGTACTGTCATCAAACTAGTTCCATTTCCAATACCCATCCTTAAAAAGTTTGTCGACGACTTACTACTTGCATTACCAATGGATCAGATACAAACAATACTGGACCTCTTCAACAACTATAACCCCCATCTGCAGTTTACGTTTGAAACAGAAAACAACAACAGACTACCATTTCTGGACACAATAATAACCCGGCATATCAGTTGCTCTCCAACAATCAACGAGATCAGTCGTGTTCGTTTTCTCTCTTTCTTCCCAATTTGGTTTATTTTGCCGTGAATATGCCGGTGCAAAGGAAAATTTGTGTCGTGATAGATATATCGGTGCTCCCAAAACGACCGAGCTTTGGCGAAATCAAGACATTTCTAGAAGATGAACTTCAATTAGATATGTCCGTCGTCAAAACCGTTCAGTCACACAATGTTAAAAACATTGTGTACATCAGCTTTCTTAGTGAGGATGTGGCCACCAGAATTGCTTCGAGTCACCATTCGGATTAGCCTGAAGAGATGGATAATCTCGTCATCGTAAATCATATGCGACAATATGGCGAGGTCATTGGAATAAGAAGTGAGGTATGGAGAGACTTCTTTCCGGGCCTTAGCAATGGCGTACTTTACTGTGGTGTGGTTAGAATGAAAATTGAGAAACCAATCCCATCATACATCACGGTGGACCAGGAAATAACTATGGTGAGTCATCTTAACCAGATTCGCACCTGTATAAATTGCGATCGTAAATCCCACCCAAAACAGCGCTGCACAGAAATTGTTGCCGCCGAAAAACAGCGTATCATTTCTAAAACCGCGATACCAGCCACCAAACAAAACTCCGTCGAACAACCACTGGTTGTAAATGAAAAAGAATGGCCACATCTCTCCAAACCAACCACTGCGAATGATGACAAAGGGACCAGCAAACCCTCAGCGTTAAATAGGAAATCCGAAACAAAGCGACAACTATCACACGATTCAGATACCGACAAGCAAGTAGCGAAAAAAACACCACCGGCACCTCAAACCTCAAGTGGAAGCAAAAGCAGCGTAACAACAGTACCTGAAACTGCACCGTATCCCGAGGAGGAAAGAATAACTCACCAATAACTTATGCATACCATATTTTGGTATCATACCACAATTAGGTATTGTTCAGTTATCAATACCTCATTTTGATATTATAATGGTATTTGAAAAAAATGTTAAAAACAATTAAAAATACTTCATTTTGGTATTCGACAGCTATTGAGGACTGCTGGAGGTATTGAACTAGTATTGAAAAATTTCACTTTTATATGAAAATCCATCAAGTATTATTTAGGTATTACAATACCTGATCTAGTTATCGGCTTGGTATTTGTAGAATATGCAGAAGGTATTATTTGAGGTATTTTACCTCTTATGCAGGGCTCATTCATACCTCATTCAGGTTGTAAGTATTGGAAATTATCTGGTATGGAATACCTCAATTTGGTATTCAGTAGTTATTTTCTTCTGCTCGGGATGGCTATCGGACTTGGAGGCCCAACTCATTTTCGTTTGTAGAGGATGAAAGCTTCGACAGGAATACATTGATGAGGAATCCAGACGTATTGAGGAAATCATCAGACAGCAAAATATGATGTAATAATAATTATATCCAGTTTCTCGGCTCCGTTATGCTTTCCCGCGCTTGAGCCTTTAAAATAAATGTTTAAGAAAAAAAAACCCGGCATATCGATCAGTTACTTAGCACCAGTTGGTACTGCAAACCAATTGCGTCAGGACGACTGATAAACTATCATTCCTTCCACCCGACCGCTCTAAACATGAACGTTGCCTCAAATTTTATCGACCGGGTAACGAAACTCTCAACGAACCAGGATATCCAACGTCAAAAACAAACAATTTCCCAACACCTCCGCCGCAACAATTTTCCATCAGCCCTCATCAATAGAATGATAAACCGCAAACTTCCGATAGTCCTACAAAACACAACAATTAGAGACGCAAAACCATCCAATCAAACATCACCTCAGCTCAACACCAGATCGATGACGAACGGACAACATCAACTCCCATTAGCATCACCGGTCAACATGATACAACCATTCCAGAATCCGACGACACAAGCCAGCGAAAACAACAACTCAAATCAACAAAGACACACCACCCATTCAACAGTGCTCCCAAATTCTTCACCGACTCAGATAACATACAGATCCATACCGTTTATCCCACAACTATCAACAAACATAGCCCATATCTTGAAAACCGACTTCCCCCACGTAAAGTTAGCATACCGTACGATCAAAACAACTAAAAGTCTACTCAAACCAGTAAAGGATCCGATTCCAAAAATACAACACTCTCAAATAATTTATAGCATTCCATGTAACGATTGCAGTGAATCACAGAACAGATATAGACAATCTAAACACAGCTTACGCAGGTGTATTACACTCTCTCAAAAACCAACAAAGCAGAAAAAATCGATAAATTATACAAACACAAACACACTGACCATAGTATAAAAGCACAAATAAGCTCAAACAACCATAAAGCTTGAATAGAAACTCACCATTTTGAAACAACCGTTAGTAGTAAGTGCAAGTTTAGATTGTGACCAAAATCAAATGAAGTTACTTCTCAGACAAATAGTACAAAAGTAAGATTTAAAATAGTGCAAATTGACAGAAAATTTACGTTCACACTTTTTAAAAATTCTACAGAAGCAATGACCACAAAAAACTGACAGAAGAAACGACGATTTCAACCAGGACAGAACGATAGACAATGTAAGACAAACTAGACTATATTAACTAAGCTATATATATTAACTGTGTTTCGTACACAATAGTTTATCCTTGAAAAAGGCCAAAATCCGTGGCCGAAACGTCGGGCAGAATTAAATAAAATCGTTGTGAAACATTAAGACTGAGATAGCCGAATAAATTAGGAGGTTTATAATTATGATTTTTTGTGCTGACCTATAGAAATTATGCTTATCACCGCAAATAGGTTTACACGCATATCTACCACGCATTCATGGCATTTATGACCTGCCTGGTCCATCTGGAACTGATCTAAGCAGCAGTAAATACGGATTTATTTAGAAGTGCTTATATGGATGGCTATATTATTGTAAATACTTCATAATGGACGGGAAATCCATTTGCTAATAATGTCGGAGAAATCACGTCGTGCCTGCTGGAGGCTCCAAAGTTTACTGACTTTGACGGAAAGCATTCGCACTCGGGTTCTGCATCACGACGACAGACACGATCATCACGCCAACAATTGAACTGTCAAAGATCTCTTATTCGCAGATGGCATTGGAGACTGGACGAAGAAGCCTAGTATACACCTCACAATTTTGATCATAAGTTATCTGAATTCATTTATCCAAAAACATTCGGAAGGTACGTTGTAGGTCTACTTTTAGAAGAGTGCGAGTCCAATAGGAAGTATTGCATCCGTTAGGGATTCTGTATCATGTAGAGTATTTTTGGAGTCCTGTAGATATTTTGAAATACTTATTATCTATTACCTATTACAGAGTCCTTCCGATGATACTGGAAGAAATCATAGTGGGGAAGTTTGGGGGCTCCTGATTCCAATGCCAATTTCCCTAGGATTTCGGTTAGGTTTTCTGCGGCTCAGGTTGGAGTTCTGTGAATCTGGTTGGAGGTTGGTATTTTTGTAGGAGTTCTGAAATATCGAAGAACATTCGGAAACATTGGAGATAGTTTTGTGATTCCGAAGAGAATCCTGTGGTTTCAAAGGAAATCTTGGAATTTTGGAAGCTATGATGGAATTTTGGTAGAAATCTTTCTACTTCTGAAGGACACCAGAACTACCGACCTACGGATGTTTTTAGATTCTGTTTGAATATTCTACGATTTCAGTAGAAGTTATTCTGAAATTTCGGTATGATTTCTTGGGATTTCTGGTGGATCTCTTGGGATTCCAACTGGCCTTCTGCAGTTCCAATGAACATCCTTGACCCTGGAAGAAATACTGGGATTTAAATGGGAATTCTGAAACATAGTTCTTGGGATTCAGATGAACTACACGGATAAAAATCTGATTCCCTAATCATGATTTACAAATCATGAAATTCATAATTTGGTTATGTCATAATACCAGGACCACAAATCAGTGTTGACCAGACTCATTTCCCCGAAATTCGAATTGTGAAGCCATGAACTTCTATAACTGTGCGTTGTATTCCTGAGATGGAGGGGGTGGTGGTTGGACTTGAGTGTTGCACATGGGATCCGACAGTTTCGATCTCGGTGGGCCGCAATTTAAGTTTCGGTGAAATGATTCGCACTCACTCATTCACTCATTTCATTTCACCGAAACTTGAATTGTGGCTCTCTAGGATCAAAATTGATCGATTTTGTGTGCAGTACTCAAGCTTAACCATCTGCTTTTCTATCTTAGGAGGATAGAGCATGGTTCTAATAGTTCGGAAAATGTTATTTTCGGGGAAATGAGTCTGAGAAACACTACCACAAATCATGGTTCCTGGAGTCATAATCATGATTCCTCAAGCGTAACATGCAGAGTGGCAACACTAAACGTGGTGCATTGCATGATTTCATTCGTTTCGATCATCTGCATTTAAACATGTTAAAGTGGTAGTGTGGCATGGTACGGGTCTCTCAATCAAAAGGTTCTAGATTCGAATATCGCTATAGCTTTTTTTGTTTTTCTAATGTTGTCGATCATAAACGAAGCGCGACTCATTTTAGGCATGTGATTCATGATTCCAAGCAATCCGCAACAAAAACATAACGCGTGTGTTGAGTTACGGCAATCTGACTCATGATATCATGAGTCCAAATCATGGTGTATTTTCATAAGCTGAAAACACTCTGAAATAATGATATCATGAGTCATAATCCTGTTTTTTTATTCTGATTTCTACCCGTGTACAGAGCAAGTTCGAATTTTAGTGGATGTTTAATAACTTCGTGAAGACTACTGAAAATCCTATAGATTTTTATACAATTTGAGACCCTGAGATTTCAATACGAGTTTTTGCATTCCGGAAGCAATTCGGTTCGATTCTTGAATTCCGATAAGAGTTCTAAGATTTAAAAGAGGCTTGAGATTTCGGTAGGAGCTCCTGTGATTTCCATAAAATCTACTGGTTACCGAAAGTTATTCTGGTAAGATTTAAGATATAGTTTTTGTAAAAATGACAGTCTGGAGTTGTGTACGAAATTGTATGATTCTGATCATCATTCCTGAATTTCGGAGGGAATGCTAAACTGTCAAAGAGAATCCTTCCATTTCAATAGCAACCCTGGAATTATGAGAGAAATCCCGAGTTTTCACTGCACGATTGCAATTTGCGATTTCAGTGGTAATTTCGATGGAAGTTCTTGTTTTATGATGTCCACCATTGATATTTATGTGAGAATGCTTTAATTCCGATAAGTAGTGTAATTTGAATGGTAATGTTATTAGAAGGAATCCTAGGATTTCGAAAGGAACTCCTGATTATTCGATTGGTTCTTGATTTATTCAAGAATTTTTGGATTTCGGTTCTGGAAGTCTAACAAGAATTATTACTGAGAATTTTTGGAACGAATGTGGGGCCCAAATGGCCGTAGCGGTAAACGCGCTGCTGTTCAGCATGACCATGCTGAGGGTCGTGGGTTCGAATCCCGCTGGTCGAGGATCTTTTCGTAAAGAAAATTTTCTCGATTCCCAGGACATAGAGTATCTTCGTACCCTGCCACACGATATACACATGCAAAAATGGTCAATCGGCAAAGAAAGCTCTCAGTTAATAACTGGAAGTGCTCATAAGAACTGTTACCGGCAACACTGTTGACCGCGTAACGGTAGTGGACCGCATCCCAAACCATGCGGGTTTTATTTGGTTTCTTTGGATTGATCACTACACCCAAAGGTATATACCATACTCGGTGGGGTTTCAGACTGTCGACTTCTTCCTGCGATGATTTACTGATGTACTGCTTTTGCTCATAACTGTCGATCTGTTCATTCATCCTTCTTCGAAGCTCCGGGTCTCTGGACAAACGCTTCTCCAGTCCTAAGAGCCTATTCTTTGCCGGAAACTGAACATCATTATTGCGCAGTAAACCTGTCTCGATTCTTGATCCACGATGTACACACTCAATCTGTTCGGTAAAAATAACTGGGTTTTTGAACTACCGAAAAAGTCAGTAAACTAAAAAAAAATGTCAGAAATCGAAAAACAGAGATTTTTCACTGAAATTTTGCAGCGAGCCTTCTTTTTATATCATATATCGATAAAAAATAAAACATGGTGAAATTTGCTTTTCAATTACGCGTGGCGACAGTTTTCATTTTACTGACTTTTTCGGTAGTTCCAAAACCCAGTAACATTTTACCGACCCCAGTAATTTAATCTAAGTGTGTACTGTTGTTGCTTGCATGATACTGCGAGCTTGTTTGTCTTGTTCGGATTCAATTGTCGATGTCACTGCAGCTTCCTCGACGGCGAAAAACTTTTTCATAGAATCGTACAAGTCACTGTTGCTCATTTCTTGTCCGATTTGTAGGTTTAACTGTTCTACGGATGCTTCGCTTCCGGAATTCCTTCCGTAGATGCACCAGCCGAGGCGAGTCTTCGTAGCCACTGGATCACTTCTCCCACCTTCACGAATCTTCAGACTGGTTATGAGATGCACGTGCTCGATACCGATGATCATTCCAGGTTTTGCATCGGTATAACTGCTGACTGGAAGACCCTGTAGATGTGGATAAGCTCTCGACAAATCGGTGTAGTTCACTACTCCCTGAGAAGACGTGTAACTTTTTCGCAAAACTTCACATCAATCGCAAAACTTCACATCATTTAACCCAATTGCAAAGTATATGTAATGTTTAGCTTTTCGGTAGTTGTTAAACTTCCACTCGGCTGGTTAGCTGTAAACCACGATTCATAATTAAAAACAAGTTTAAAATATTTTAAAAATCAGTGGGGGTTGTGTACAAGACACGACCGCATGACATTAACTACGCCATGTGATTCACTGCATTTGAATTCAAGTCTATTGTCATAATTGCAACCTTGCTTTAGTTATGATTTAAAATGTAATGGTTTGTGAATTTAAGAACAGTGAGGAGTAGAGATGGGCGACTCACTCGTGAATCGTTCAAAAAAATCGACTCTCAAAAATGAGTGAACGAATCACGATTCTTTTCAAGAGAGTCGCGATTCTCTAGCCTTGCAATATTTGGAAGGGAGTTTAAAAACTAACCTGTATAACATTTTTGAGTTGGATTTATCGTAATCAAGAGTACTAGACATGTATAAATGTTTTGGAGTTGCTTCATACATAAAAATAATATCATTCAGAAAATATGACGTTATGTTATGTTATGTTGTCATGATTTATTTTTGAGTTTTTTAAATGAGTCACTGAATCGATCAAAAGAGTCGATTCACTTTTGTGAGTGAGTCACCCACGATTCGCTCCCAAAATTGGACCAATTTGTCCATCTCTAGTGAGGAGCTCTCCGTCCGGAGAAGTGCCCCAGTCATCCATATCATCATCGCCACCGTAAATTTCAATTTGCCGTATAGTCAATTTTTCTTCTTCTTGGCATAACCTCCTCGTTGGGACAAAGCCTGCTTCTCAGCTTAATGTTCAATGAGCTCTGCCACAGTTATTAACTGAGAGCTTTCTTTGCCAAAGTTGCCATTTTCGCATTCGTACATCGTGTGGCATGAGTACGATGAGACTTTATGCCCAAGGAGATCAAGTAAATTTCAATTACGAAAAATCTACACATTAGGGAATATTACACAATTAACTCTTTAGTACATATTTGTTGGCCCTGAAAAGGGCCGATAGAACGGTGATATTTGAGTAACACGGACACACATTTTGACGGTGCATATGTTGGAATCCTCCTTATCCGATGAGGTTTGCGGTGGCGATGACGATGGGTGTTTCTACGAGCGGCTTTGGCTGATTTTCTTCAGCCATCTCGTACAATCTTGCGTTGGCGTTGCGATTCCTGAAGGGCCAATTCTGGAAGCGCGAGTCAATCTACAAATCTTGCACTATTTCACAAACCTGGATTTGCAGATCAAGAGCTCTGTGGCACAGGTAGATAGGAGCTGAGTAGGTTCGACGGACTCTTATCAGCTCGAAAGCGAAAATGGGATGAAGCCGAATTCGACAAAGGTGGTATTAGAAACAGCAACGAAGGGCACTGATCTTTCAGCAGGGCATTAATAAAGCATTGCTGTTTGCACATGCTATAAAGCTATAAGTTTATTTTTAATTACAGTAAGTTTTAAAAATACATCACATTTAGGGCCGATTTCTTCACCATGGCTTAAGCCGTAAACCATACTTAACCATATAGTTAAACTAGGTTTAAGGCCTTAGTGGTGGTGAAGAAATCGGCCCTTAGTTACTTACAACTTCGGTGGTTTTGCCTCGGAACAGGAAAGTTGGTTCCATTGCACCCGTGCTGTTTCTTGTATCCTTACTTCTGTTGTCAAACAGCACTTAATGCAAGCAAAACCACCGAAGAGTATGCTCCTTCGCTATCTATATCTGTGCCTGAGAATCACGTCCGGTCAGAGCAAGCCGGACTCGTTTGGCTGCTGAGATGCAATCCAAGCGGAGAGTGAAAAGCAAATGATGCCAACTTTTCTCTAGCACCCCTATTTATAAATTTGCTTACAATCAACGTTCTCTTAAACAGTTATTAAACTATTTGGACAGGTATGTGGGTTTCAGTTAGTAATCGACATGAACCTTTGATGCCTTGTGTTTCGATTGAGTTGCTAATCAAGGAATGTCGTTAAGGTGAAGGTTCATTGAGCACGTAAACATAATGTTGCCACCCTAACCACCCTCTCGAGCCACCCAACACGGCGGAGCACAATGTTATGAGCGTCGGCCAAAAATAAATCATCATGTATACCTACACCAACAGAATTATGTAGGCAGTATTTACTTGCATACGTTTCATACAAATGTATTATTGTCGATATGAATTCTTCAATAACTTTCTTAAAGCTCAAAATCACAATTAATTTCATTTGGTAGTGGAAACATGTTTTTTGACCAAAATTATAAGCATTTTTCATACCATGCGTGTGTTGTTTACTTTTTTTGGCAGTTTTCTCCTCTTTTCTCTCGCTTCTCACGGACTGAGAAAGTTGCCATCAGTATGCATTTGAATTCTACAGTCAATTGGACCGTATAATATCTAATATCAATTATTGCCGTTAAATTGGGTCGTACATTGTTTTTCTCACGCTTAAGAATGTTTTGCAACACTTGTGACATTGTGTACACCTTTTGAGCGTTTTGAAATTGTATATTACGAGGTTGAATCAAGCGTATGAATATCCAAACAATTTTAATTCCAAACATAAAAACTAACATCACTTTCAATCAGTGAGAGCTGCGCATCCGATTCATAAACAATGTTAGCCCAGTGAATTTTTCGAGCACAATTCGGTGAACTTAAGTGTTTTATTGCTACTAGGAGCACGGCGCGAGAAAACATAAAGTGTTACAAGTATCGCATCAGATTTTTGAATTGTCACGGTGAGTAGAAATACCATGAAAAGTGAATTTTAGAACGGGCACCGAAAAGCCTTCAAACAACAACACGGTGCATGAAGAAGAAGTGATTCGGTAGAGCGTGAGATTTTACAACACAAATCAGAGCAATAACTACTTGTTTGCATTCAAAAACAGGTGATTTGTGAAAAACACATTATGGATGCTTTCAGTTAAGAAATCACCGCTCTACAATAAGGTTAGCAACTTCAAATAATCATTTTGTGTGATCGCTCTCCAAAACACTGTGAGAAGCGTGGGAGGAGGTAGTGGAAAGTGAAGGGGGAAGTAAGGTGCCATATTAGAGGCCATTTTGGTACCCATGGAGATATGTCCTTAAGCCAGCAAAAAGTTATAAACGTTTAAAATATGTCATGCCAACGTAACGCTCTTGGTTTTGAAATTCCAATTTCATTCCTGTATAGAGAAGAAAGACGTAGTCCTACGTCAAAACAAAACCGCGATAGAATTCAATTTGCATCTGATCAGGTGAAGTATGTAAGCATCATTCTAGATGTCTATTCCTAGACACCGTACATCGAATTCAGAACAAAGCCTTCGATTAATGCCTGTGCTCTCCAGGACTTTTGGTTCTACGCAGGATTAAACGCTAATTCGCTGGATTTATTTTTCAAACATTTAAATTCAAATTAACATAAATGTGGACCACTGTACCCTGGTGGCGTAGCTGAATCCTAGCAATAGGATACATCCGGAAGTGGAGGCAAAGTGGCAAAAAAAAGAGCATCTAGCAGTATGTATTGCAAACGATCATGAGTATGAGCTCCACCGGAGTAGATGCAGAGACACGATTGAGAGCGGAAGGTGAAACGATTTCCTCCGCGACACCCTCATGAATCATGTAAAACGAGAAGCATAAAGTTTTTATTTTCATTGTCTGAAATTATACCGCGTAACTTTCTAAATCACATCTCACGACTGGTGTTCAGCTTCGCGATGCAGTTTTCTTTTGGATGGCCATAGTTTTATTTTATCTAGTTTTTTTCTAGAGATGGGTTTATTAGATTAAAAGTTTATTGTTCAATTTTTAGGTAAAAATGGGGAATTCATCAATCGATAATGTTTTTGCAAGTAATCGCTTCGGTATATCGGTTTCAGTAAAAAAATCCGTTGTTCTTGATACGGTTATTATATTCTCATGTATGATATAGGGGAACTTACGTATTCTCGGCAGCTTAAGCCGATGCCGTGCTTCATTTGTAATTTTCTCGGACATCAGCAGATAAATTTCATGTTTGTCTATTTACATTTATGCGTTGCTCAATCCTCTATCGATTCACACCGACAGACTTGTCAAAATGCTTTTGGAAACGTTTTTACAACGCTGCGAAAATCTCTTGTCAGTGTGACTATTGTCGGTAGCCTCATTCTCTTCGGCAACTTTCCCATAACAACTGCTTGTGAATCACTTCGGCAGCTCCAAATCAGTCGCATTTTGAGGCGTGCTCATTTGAATTGATGGTATCTCCGGCGATATTGTTTGTTTAGTCTCGGAAATCTCGCCAGCGGGAAGCGGGCAGAACAAGGAATCATCTGAATGTTTCCACTGATGTGTTTTGATAGATAAATACTGTGTACTTGGCGTTTGAAATTTGGTTGCCGATAATAGTCGAATGGTGCCGAAGCCGTAAGTCTCCCTATTTGAAACACTAATTGAATTTTAACACTTCACTCTACTTTTGCAAAAGATAAAAGAAAATGCTTAAGTGATTTTTAGTATTTTGGTAAGGCGAGCAAATGCTATCTAGTGATAGATAATGCTTATCTAGTGACATATAGGCCTATTTCATCTGCGACTTACAGAGTCGAGCACTCAACTTTAAGACGTCTGATCAAGACGCTCACCTTTCAATTCATAATCTAGACATATGATACGTTACAAAGGATAAATTCTTATCCCTAAGGCTGTATGTAGTGAAAGTTAGAAAAAGCATACCTACCGGCTTAACCCTTAACTAAAAGGACGATCATCATTCTCAATGGTAGATCGTAGTGCCGAACACATTATTACTGTGCTACATCTTCACGCATACGAGATATTGAACTCCAAATTGATAAATATCCCATAAGCCCTGGGTCTCATACAACGTTGAACTGTTTGAAGGAAATGCGTTCAATAGGTGACCCGTCTGTATAATCACTCGTGAGTCTATGATTACGAAATAGGCGACAGGAAAAGAAACATTCTTTATGAATCCCAGTAAATCTTATTAAAACACATCGAAGTCGTTCGTTTTCCAGCCAAAAACATGAAAGAAATATTCTCACTTTTTTCTCTTAATAATCATAACTATGGTGCTTGACTGAACCAAGTTAAATTTTCAAATATATGTGTCTCACCATACCAACGCTTATCGTCTCGTTATGTGCATGCTTTGCGGAACACTCGAGGGACCTGTTAATGGGAGGAATCCCTCAGTGACCTCGATCAGGCGAAATGTGTTTGAAGGAAAAGGAAAATCCACACCCGTATGCATTCCATCGTTCGGTAAGATGCCTGGGAATGTATACTGCTTCCAGTGGCTCCTATGGAAAGCTGAGGCGAGACGACAACCCCAAGATTAGAGAGCCAACTTTGGAAGAAATTGTAGACAAACAAAAACACTCGGAACATTATGAAGGCGAGTCAACGTACAAACACACATTAGGGTGCGGCTTATATCTCAGAAATTCTCAAAACCATAAGTTCGTGTGCTCTTTTGGAATCAAATCAAATAAAAAGAGAAACCAATTTTGTGTAACTTCATCCAAGCGTGAATAGTTAAAAACATAAATCGTGAAGAGCGTTAGAACCATAGAATTGCTTTCAAGCTAAATTTCGGAAAGTTTTCTCCTAATGCTTCCAAAACTCAACTTATAGTATTCCCACACAAACCAAAAGCTTTTTATTTGAAACCTTCATGTAGACATGTTGTCACTATGAGAGGGGTTCCAATAAATTGGTTCAATGAAGGACTCATGCTAGGCAGAAAATAATCTTTCATAAATCACATCATAGACCTGATATCTTCCACATTATATTTCGGAATTCACTCACCAGGTGGCACTTCGAGGAAGCCCAAGCATAAGTATTCGTTCTATTCTTGTGTCTTCGGTGGTTCGGTTCTCTTTTCTCTGTTTGCGCGCTATTTGCTGGGCCGTGAGGTAGTGTGTGGTCGTTTGAATCTGTTACATGTTCCTCTTGAGCGCGCGATGGAATCAAGGTCAATCGTGTCCGGTTCGCGTTGTGCGAGTGCGAAAAGATATTCGTGTTCAGTTGAGGATGGATTAACAACTGGTGAGCTCGTTTCATGTTTATGACTACACGTTTATATCGACGCAACGTTTTGTATTTTTGTATTTTACAAACAAACTATAGATGGTTCGTCACTACAAGTTTTAGCATATAGCCTTGTTTTGTTCTAAATCATTTTAGTATACATTTTTTTTTTCGTTTTTCGTCATTTTAATAACCGTTGAGTAGTTCGACATAATGAATGTTGTAGTACTATAGGTTACGTTTTCTTAAAGATAAGCTATACGGTTTCTTTTTAAATTTTTATGACTACTTCACTAATTTAAATTGAACTGCATTGAATTAAGAAGATTGATTAGTGTTTAAAGCTTATTTTTTAAAATTTTATCATTATCGTTCTTGTATTTTTCAAACTAACTACGGATGGTTCGTTACATCAAGTGTCATCAGTGGCATAAACCCTTATTCTTATGCAATATAATTTTATGATACACAGCTTTCTTTTCATTTTGAATGTCGACGAATTTTCATAATCTTGTATCTAAAAATATCTTTTCACCGCGAGATAAAATGCAAAAATAGTTTTAAGTTAAAGTCGTATTCTTCCTCCTTATCCATGGAACGCATCACCGACCAAAGGTGACTCCTAGATCTTTTTCCTGCCTCACTAATAAACACCCTTCCTGTGGTGATTACGGAGATGCAGAGGTTTTCTCGGTCTTTAGAAGCAATTATGATTACATCCTAACATTCCTACCCATCCCAACTGACTGTAAGGTCTTTGCCGGCGCCGTTATTGATCAATAATAAGATCTGCTAAAATTCTACTTCGAGAGTAAGCGGAAACTGCCATCCCTTATTTATTTGGATCGAAGTGAAATTCTTACCAGTTCCGATCAATCACGGAGTAGCAACCATTGACATGTTCAGTCAGTTTATGCTATGCTATTATATTTCGAAATTCACTCACCAGGTGATACCTGTACATTAGGCCGTCCCTTATTTTTAGAAATTGCAAAATGTTATAGGTTTGTCATTGTAAAGTGCTTTTTTTATAAGAAAAAAAAAAAAAATCAGGTGAAAATTTGAAGTCCGTGCGTGGCCGCTAAGTGGTCCTCCAACGACCCTAAAAATATTATGTGTAGATAACCCCTGTGCGCCAAATCGAGCACGCTGCTCTAGTGTACGCAACACGAGTACGGAAAGCTACTAGTAACAAATTGATAATCAGCATTGAATTTTAAGTGAAATAATATTTTATACTGTGGATATCTTCATAACACTCCACGCTGACATAAAATTTATAACTACGAAGGGATCGTTCAAATACTACGTAACGCAACAGGGGGAGTAATCTACGTCATGGACGTAGGCATCTTTGGCTCGGCCTATTCTTCCAGCAGTACACAGTATATTGAAAACCTGAACGCCAGAGAATTCGAAGCAGAGTATCCACGAGCAACAGCAGCCATCGTTCATCGCCACTACGTGGACGATTACCTGGATACCTTCGGAACAGTTGGGGAAGCAGTGAAGATCGGACACTAAGTGAAGAATATTCACGCCGAAGGTGGGTTTGAGATCCGCAGTTTCTAGTCAAAGAACCCGACGATTGCAGCACGAGTTGGCGACGAATCATCAGAAGCGGAGAAGCGTATCCACGTAGAGAAGAACGAGCGGATCGAATCCGTACTGGGCATGAAGTGGATCCCAAGCAGCGTCATCTTCACATTCACCGTTTTCTTACGAGACAATCTTCACTTTACTTTGCTTTTGCTGGCTTTACGTCCTTCAAGACATGACCTGCGCCACAATGTTACGCCAAATAACTCGGTCTATGGCTGCTAGCTTCCAGTTTCTCGATCGTCCGACACTTCCAAGATCATGCTCCACTTGGTCAAACCTTGGCTTCCCTTCGTCTTGAACCGGCCGGATTTGAGGTGAACACCATTTTTGCGGGATTGTTGTCTGGCATTCTCACATCGTGTCCCGCCCATCGTACCCTTCCAGCTTTGGCGACTTTCTGGATACTGGGTTCACCGTAGAGTTGCGCAAGCTCCGCCGAAGATCGTTCTAAGCACACGCCGTTCAAAAACTCCTAGCGCTTGCAGGTCCTCTTCGAGCATTCTCCACGTCTCATGCCCGTAGAGGACTACCGGTCTTATCAGCGTATTGTACACGACAAACTTCAGCATGTCCTGAATAGGTTGAATGTTCTTACGCGAAACGAGAAGTCTTGCGCAACGTAATGAGTTTTTTCGACCCGCAGGGACTGATCTCGTTCCATCTGGCTCACGGGCGCATTTTGGTGCAAGACATTTGGGCGATTGGTATTGGTTGAGACGACCCGATCAACTAGAAGATCTGCATGCAGTGGAAGAAGTGGATCGATCTTACCCCAGAGTTGAGCAATCTCCGCATTCCGCGTTGCTACATCCGGCCAGAAGATTGTTGGGACGTTGTGAGCCTTCAGAAGAGGAAGCAGCCGCTTCTGGAGGCACTCTTTCATGTACACCTGTCCATTCATCGTGTCCTGGGTCACGAAAGGTGCACTCCGCTTCCCGCACGTGCAGATGGCTTGCCAAACCAGGAGTTTCTTCGCAAATTTGGACATCTTCTGAACGCGGACATGCTCTGGAACGCTGAACTTATTCTTGGCCGTGAAAAACAGGTTGCCGGGGATCTGTTTGAAGTCGGCCTTCACATATAATAATCACAGGGCTATCGTGATTGGACTTCAAAAAAAAAAAAAAGATTTAATCACTGTTACATTTACTTTATCGACAATTGTTCAATTTTACACAATTAATCAACACAATTCGACTATCTTCACATAATAACCACTGATAACTGCCTGATTGGAATCCTATCGGCCCTATTTAATAGCTTAATCTGCTGATTCTGCATGAAGCCTAAAATGTTGACCAACCGATGATGCGTCGTCGTTGTCGTCGTCACTCGTCCCCGAGCAGAAGAAAATAACTAGGGTAAAAGCACCGGTTTTGGCCAGCCTAAGAGAAAATGTCAATAAAAACTGAATGGGAAGCCGTATTTATACAACAAATATGTCAAATGCAAGCTTTCAATCCATATTATATGTGTAAAATATCAAAACTGAGCCAAAACCATTTTTTGGCTTTGAAAATCCCGTTGGTCAATATAGGCCAACGGAACTAGTTTCGGCCAGAGATTTAACTTCGGTTCCTAAATTGGCCAATTGCATTGATTTCTCATGAGAGTGGCCAAATAAGGAGTGCCCTGGCCAAATTAGGTGTATGGGAGTTAAAATTATAAGGAAAATTAATTGTTTTTCTTATGTTTTGAATCGATTTGGACAAGTAAATGAATATAGCTCTATCATATGAATGTGATCTACTGCACACAAAAGGTTTCATGCTGATTGGCTTTGTAAAACGGTGTATAATCCACTATGGCTACAACTGGCGTATGGCCAAAACCGGTGCTTCTACCCTACTGAATACTAAATTGAGGTAGTCCATACCAGATAATTTCCAATACTTACACCCTGAATGAGGTATGAATGAGCCCTGCATAAGAGGTAAAATTCCTCAAATAATATCTCAAGCAGATTCCACGAACACCAAACTGATAATTAGATCAGGTATTGTAATACCTCAATAATACTTGATGGATTTTCACATAAAAGTGAAATTTTTCAATAGTAGTTCAATACCTCCAGCAGTCCTCAATAGCTGGCGAATACCTCAGTTAAGTATTATGATTTTTTTAAAAGATTTGTTTTCAATACCATCTTACTACCAAATTGAGGTATTGAGTACTGGACAATACCTAATTATGGTATGATACCAAAATATGGTATTCATATGTTATTGCCAAGTTATTCCTTCCTACTCGGGTCGTTGTTGCTAGGTGCGCAAGGTGCTTACAATGCATCTAGTCGCATGTTGTGCATCGGGGTTAGCTGCCGGTACTGGTGGAGTGTCCACGGTAACTATATGTTTCGTCGTCAATGATGCAGAATTCAACTTTCGTCTGCATGTTGAGGTACAACTTCCTGGCACGGGTTTTGGCGGACTTGTTCTGCTTCTCGTCGCGATTGGGGGCCTTTTGTACCTTGAACGTTCGAAGCCCAGCCTTAGTTTTGGCCTTCTGGACAAAACTTCGGCTTAGGTGCAGGTTCTTAGCCACATCCCGAACGGAGGCGTTCGGGTTTCGTTTGAAGGCCCCAACTACGCGGTTGTGATTTTTGGTGTTGTACAAAATAGTTTTTCCTTCACTTCTGGGCTTCCGATCGGTGGTCAGTCGTTCCTCGAACCGCTTAATCACTTGCGACACCGTGGAATTCGCGATTCCCAACGTTTCAGCAATGGAACGATGCGAGAGGTCCTTGTTCTCGTAATGAATGCGCAAGATTTTATCACGCTCGAGCTGTTCTTTCGACTCCATTTCCGCGAGTTTTGATCACTGGACTTTAAAACTTTCAGGATGTTAAAAATGCACTATGAACTTAATCCACCCAAATTTTCATTAAATTCTACCCAACGGTTAATAAGTTATTGCAATTTCATAGTGTTGCAATTTCATCGTGGACACCCTTTTATAGTAGTGAAAGCCGTTTCTCATACAAAATGCTCAACTTTGGCATGCTGTAACATTGTTTCCACATGAGCAATCGGCATGAAATTTCGGCAGTGAACTACAAATATACTCAATTTTATTAGCACAAGATTTGAAAATATTCACACTACCGGCTTAAAAGTTAGGCACCAGGTGAAATCGCTCAAAATAATAATAGTTTTAATAATTTAAATATCTGCTGCATTTTGAGTTTTTGAATTTTTCTTTATTCATCGTTTCAACCATTTCCAACCAAGCTATAAATGTATAAACAACAATTTTTTACAAAATTGTTGCTAAACAAAGACAAAAATTTATAAAAGAAAAAATCCTATTATTTAGAACGATTTGGTGCTTAACTTTTTAGCCGATAGTGCGAAAATTTCCAAATATTGTGATAATGAAATTGAATATATTTGTAGTTCACTGCCAAAATTTTTTGCCGATTGCTCATATGGAAACACAGTTACAGCATACCAAAGTTGAGTATTTTGTATGAAAATCGACTTTCACTACTATTATTCTGAACACAACTGTATGTCAGTGATAGAGTGTAAGTGTCTTCGGAAGAAATGTCAAAAATGTGTCAATGAACATTTTTTCAGAACATTTATTTTGCTTGGACGTTCCTGTCAAAAGATAAAAGTGATCAAAATTATCTAGATTAAATCCTAATAAGTCAAAATATACTACAAATTATTCTAAAATATTTTTTCGAAAACACCAAACCTCTAGGATGCATATTAGCGATGGGCATATTTGACCAGAACATCGATGTTACTGAATCGATTCAAATTCGATGTGTCGAATCGATTCACCGATTTAATCGAATCATTTGAATCGATGTTTTTGAATCGATTCAATTTTTGAACTCATATGGAAATTTACAAAAACCATGATCTCAAAATAAGACCAAATTCAATCATAAAATTTCATCAATTAAATAACGTTAGAAATTGGAAATTATACATTAACCGCTTCAAGGCAGGATCAAAACTAGGTTTACGGTTTATCAACTCATTAAAAAAAATTAATTAATTCCATTCTTTTGAATCGAAATAAAAAATCGAATGAAGAAAATTGATTCGCTCGATTTTAAGTGATCTTAACATCGATTCAGAAAATCTATTAATCGGAACAAAAAAATCGATGTTCGAAACATCGATTCAAAATGGCCCATCGCTAATGCATATCCAGAGTAGTAGAAGTTTTGGCCGTTGTAAACAGCGATCTGCTCCAGTGTGCGACGTGCTGGACGAGATTTGTATAGTGCGTGTCATGGGTAAAAAACAGATTTTGAATGATTTAGTTGTTAATGCATGGGAAGCTGTTTGAACTTTGATTCAGTTAAAAGTAGTTTTTACAAAATTATTTCTATTTTTTTTTCATGTGATTTGTTTTGAGAAGAGCACACTCACTTTTGTTTCGAGAAAGCCGCACCCTAATACAAATTCACATGAACCATGGAAAGTGTGTCGATTGCGGGACGACGGTTGGGGAAAATTTCTCGTTTGAACAATTAACAACCCTTTCTTCCGGCTTGTTTCTTTGGCGTTGGCGTGTGTACGAAGCACTCGATTGCTCGTTACCAACAGAATATGTGGCGGATATACACAACACCGAAGAGTGGTGTTCTACTGGTCCATCCGTAAGCCATACGTTAGTGGGAATATCTTAATCTATAATGATGGCGCCCACATTTTTCCCGGTTCTTGGGTCGGTATTGATCAGCAGAAGTAGGAATTCCTTTTAAGGTTCTAGCAACCGTTTGGTTATGAATGTGAATGGGATTAGTTATCATAGACGTATCCTTTTTCACTAGAAGAAGGAAGCTTCCACTTACTGGTAGTATAGCAGAAGCACTGTTGAGTGTACTTATGTTTAAGCATTATGGAATGTCATTCTCCAATTGGTTTAGTTCAAATATAGAGTAAGTCGGGGCAAAAGTTCACTGTGAGCTCTTTTAAGCACAATATAAGATACTTTGGCAACATTCAATCGATTTTACACAAATATCGTGCTCTGTATTTCGTTTTTTCGTGAAATCAGTAAACAACAAAGCCACTAAACGTTAAAAGCCTGTGTCGTCAGAAATTTAGTCGCATCGCGTCATAGAGCATGGAGTCGATTCTCACTTGAGTTCTGGAAACTTTTAGTGAGAAATGTTTAATGTGCGGATTAACGCGCAGCTATTCAGCTAGACCTCGCTAATTGTCATGGGTTTGAAACTCACCCTTTGATGATTTTCTTGGGTCAGGAATTAGTCGAACATTTAGTCAGGGCATAGAGTACCATTGTGCTTACTATACAAAATACGCAATGCAAAAATGGTCGGTTGTCCAAGAATGCTCTCAGTTAATAACAGTGAAAGTGCTTATAACAACACTAAACTGAGCAACACGCTTCGTCCAATTCGATGCGTAATCGAGTTTTCATCGAATGTCTCATTTTTACACCATAACACGCCTACGTTTGAAAACCACATTTATTTAAGATTTGAGATTCAAACGTATTATGGGTGAGCTAGGGCCACTGCATGGATTTTCCTCAAGTCGACAACAGTAATGTAAATCTTCAACACTTTTCTGTTTATCTTGCCTGAGTTCCGAGCCCTAAATCGAACGTGTAAGAGTAACATACAGTTCCTGCTGGTGTGGAAAAGCGTACGACAAGGAGCTACTTCAAACATCGGCATTAACACCGTTCAAGGAGAAAGACCAAACCAAGGAAGAAATAGAAAGGTAATGGTGCGAGTAAAGTATAGATAACTGAAACGATAGATTCAGTCGGTCGATAGGAATAACCAGAAAGGTAGTAGATTAAATCGTCGGATTCATTAACCCATTTATGCGCCCTGGTGAGAAGGATTCCCTCGTCTGTGCGCTAGGGATATTCGAAATGGAATGCATAATCCCTGGAACGACAATCAAAGGATGTTTCAGATGAAACATTTTCTACTGCATGCCTTCGATTTTGATTGTTGCCTTCATGTTGATAGATAATTGCAAAGATACATTCGTCTGAACTCATTTGCAATATTGCTAATCTTCTGAAACAGTAGCATTGTCGATTAAATATGGGTCTTGGAAATAGGAAAGATGAGAAACCAAATCAATGCACCGATGCACGAGTTCACTAATTTCACGTTTGAGCAGTGCCGAATTTGCTCGTTGCCATGGTCACGTAAATAACACGGCACCGCTCAAACGTCAAATAGTGAACTCGTGCATCGGTCCATTCATACGATTTTGGCCTGCTTTATATTTGAATCCCAATTTCCGGATTCTTGTACATCGAAAATTAGTGCTTGTCCATTAGGATTATTCACGATGCATGAGTTCACTAATTTGACGTTTGAGCGGTGCCAAATTCACTGGTTTCCATGGTCACATAAATAACACGCACCGCTAAAACGTCAAATAGTGAACCCGTGCATAGGTCCATTGTTTGTAATGAATCTCAAAGCTGAATTCCAAAGAACAGGTAGGCCTTAAGGCGAAGTAGGCCGTCATTGAAATTTGTATGCGTCGTTAATGATTGTTATTTATTCATTTCACGATTTCGAATCGAAGAAAATCAGTTGGTTTTGCACTGACACAGTTGAAAAAGTATCAGCATACTTTATGCATGTAAGGGCGTAGAGTGATACTTTTTCAAGTCAATATAAACTATTAAGACTGAGTTTTATCAATTTGAAATGCAAGCTGAAAAGTAATCATTGTTGCCAAAACGAATGATGAGCTACTTAGCCTTAGAGAAGCATAAATCATCATTGTGTTCTTTAGTGTTAGTTCAAGGAATAGCCATTGCTGAAAGTAGAACATTCTAAATGTACGATATTACATATTTCTCGATTACTTTTTCAAAACGACGTAAGTAACTTCCATACGCTTTTGAGAAAATTAATTCAGAAGAATCACAACCTGTCTTCTAAAACTGTTTTGAAATGAATCACTTTTTTGACATATTTTTACCGTGTTCATTGCTTAAATTTTGCATACAATGACCTCGCGTTCAAAAGCTACGGTTCTAAACGTGAAAAATCGAGTTGATTCAGATCAAAACGTGCAGATTTTCGTCTGCGAAACACGTAGAATCGATAAAGTAAGTTTGTTCACTTTTTTGACTTGAGTCTGTTTGAATAAGTTTTCTAGATTTGATGCTTAAAAACTTCCGAGGCAAATGTTTGAAAAGGGCCTGTAGCGAAATATGGCGTTTTGTCATTAATGATGTATATAAGCCACCAATGTGATTGGTTAGAGTCCGCGGCTACCCATACTAAAGGTTTCTGGGTTTGATTCCCGGTTGGTCCAGGATCTTCTCGTAATGGAAATTTCCTTAACTTCCCTGGGCATAGAGTATAATCGTACTTACTACACGATATACGAATTCGAAAATGGCAACTTTGGCAGAGAAAGCTCTCAGTTAATAATTGTGGAAGTGCTCATAAGAACACTAAGCTGAGAAGCAGGCCCTGTCCCACCCAGACAACCAGAAATCGCATGAATGTTCACGTTATAACTCGTTTATTCATACTAATTTCATCAAACCCGCACAACACCGTGGATAAACTCGTCAGATTCATGAGTTTCCTCGCATAAAACACTGTTTTTCTGATTTCATTTGTACATTTTGTTTCGTCCCGTACACTCGTACAAAGTAAATCGAATCAATCCGTAGCAGCTGTCAAATCAACATTTGTTATCATAAGTTAAGTCGCATTAGATCACAGGTTAGTTCGGTAGAATATTTTTACACTCGCATTGTATGTTATTATTCATCACATAATATATGCACGCATATCGCCTCCACTTTTGTACGTAGAAGGCCCTTTCGCGACATCTTATAAGTGAAATTTTGCACATACAAAGCCTCCAGGTGATTTCGTTATACGTACATTTTGGTTGTCTGGGCAGTGCGGACTTAATGCCAAGAAGAGAAAGAAGAAGATCATGCAAAAGTTCAAGCCTTATTTTGTTCTCTCGTTGGATCGATTTATCAATGTTTTTCATGAACCATGGAGTAAATTAATTTCAAACATAAATAACCTATAAAAAATGTGACGCGCTGGAGCATTTTTGAAAACGGCAACGGATTCAGCAACTCCAAATTTAATAGAGACACATTATTTGATTTTCGAGACACAAGAAAATTAAATATGTGTTCCACTTTGTTATCAGTATTTTTAATAACATCCCGAATAGCAGATCATATCAAAATTATACCACAAATATATCATATTGAGTTATACATATCTCCTTTTGATGAAATTTAGATATGATGTTCTATTTTTCCAATGGTTCATAACAAGATAATATCACAATGTGTTACAATTATTTTTAATTTCAAATACGTCAGTGTCTTATTTGGTGAATGTCGATCACAGTGTCATCGTTTTCGTGTCCTTTATCATGTAAAATTACATGTTTTGTTCAATACATCTTCAAGAATACGTTTTTGTTTCGTTCCATCCCTTACATTATGCGTCATTCAGTCGTAACGTGAATTACGTCCACAGTAATTTTCATTATTTTTAAGAGTGTAATTGTGTTGTATTGTATAAAGAATATTTACCAAGAATGAGTAAGTTTATCGTTTATATACGTCATTAACTGTGACGTCATGTTTTTCAGCTCAGACGCAGGAGCAAATTGAAAAACACCAAGTTCATTCATATGGGCTGAGTAGCGCCTGTAGTAGCATCTGTTGGTTCCCTGTTTAAGTACAGCTGAGCTTGCAATAACGCAGTAGCAACTGCGAGCGGTCAATCATGCTCATGCTCATGCTCACTCATAGCCTCAATAGGGGCGGCAGGTTCATTTCAGTGGTTTGGTACATGTCTCGGTTTGATTCCCGTTAATGATTTTTTTTTAAAACAATGTAATACTTTTTTTATTTCTGTCATTTAAAAAAAAAACACTAACACACTTCAGTTTCAAAATCGAGTGCTGATTTGTGGAAGTTCAGAAGTGGTTTTAAATTCATGAATATAAAACATTTACCGAAATCCTGGTTTTTTTTAACGTGAAAACACCTAACAAGTTAAATAAAACTTTCATCATTTAAGATGATTTTTTGTTTTATGTTGTTTAAATAAAAATTAGTCGGAAATGAAGCTACTAGTGAAAAGACCACAATATTTTAATTCGGATCTTCTTTGTTATTATGAGTTTCAAATGATAGTATATAATGTATATTTGAAGCTGCTCGGAAATCCTATCGATGTTTCGAAAATTGCCTTAAAAAGATCTACCTAGGTAAGAAATGAACAAATATTATTTTGATTTGAAGAAGTTATCTATGAGTGTTCAATCCAAAACGTCAATAAAGCATAGTTTAGTCGCAAGCGCTATTATTCATTGTATCTAACATGAAATGTTCCACTACGGCGGATGTTCGAACTTACCTATAGATTCATTTTTCAAGTATAGTTTTGTGAAAGTTTTTGATGGTACGTTCACTTGTTCACCAAAAAATCAGTAAAACTACTGTATTTAGAAAAAAAAAGAAAAAAAATGGGGTTGCTCAATTCATTACCGTTTTCAAAAATATCACAAAATTTGACTATTTCAGTGAACTTGCAAGCAAGTTTGCCAGCTTGTATGTAGGGTTACATATTTCTCAGGAGTACATAAATGTACTAACGAGTCTCCAGCCAAGCCGTCTCTCAGCTCATCGGAATCCGTGATGTGCTCCCAGGGAGACTCGTCTCATGCGTTGCTTGGTGCTACGGCTCGCTATCGGTATCCAAGTTGTGAAACAACGGCTTAGTGACGGAAAGTCTCTACAACTATTTTCACTTCATTAAGCAGGTGTCAAGATGGTCTACATGGTAAGGTCGAAGACTCGCGATCCGAAAGTTGCAATTTCGATCCTCGTTGGAAAATTTTGTCATCACTTCAATTATTGCGCAGACTTTTAAACAGAACATGTGACGGAGCGCATGAGATCGCATTGAGACACATCTCAAGAAAAATGAGGCGCACCAAAAAAGGTCTCACAATGAACAGCGCTCCCGTGCGCTTGCAAGTAATGAGGCTCCTGCACCTAAGGCTACATCACGTGCACAGTAACTCTACTTGTATGTCAATTTATTTGATTAATTTTCCTCAGAATTCAAACTGCATGTGTTAAACAATACTTATCAACAAAAATAATAATGTTTTCGATGCTTAAAAGTTATTTTTGATGGTTGAGAAAAGTATTGAATTTTGCCATACAAGAGAAACGGAAAAAATTGTATTGAGACTGCAAACATGTGGAAAAAGTCGATTTAAGCAAGGGTTAACCCTGAAATTTAAATCAAATTATATCCTAAAAATAGTTGCTGTTGTATTCTGCATGTTTAATGCATTAGATCAAGAAAAAAAATAAGATAAATCATACTTACAATTTCATGTAAACATCAATGAAACCAGTGTTTTATAAAATTTTGGCGACCGGTAGCTCATAATTGTGATTTGTGTATTCCACCAGAATAGATTCAGATTCTGCAACACCGAATCTACTAGAAACACATCATTTGCTTATTGAAATTAGCGAAAATGTTATTAAACGTAAACAAAGTTTTTCATTCGTCCGGTCTGGACTGAGAAAAAACTTGTAGGTACGCAACAATCTGTGAGTGATGTTTGGCGCAAAACACGATTTCTTTGATTGTTATTGTTTTCGCTGCACTGAGAGCCATCATGCATTTGTTCGGTCAAAAGTAGTTGTGCTGATCCGCTTGGGCCAAAGAATTTCAAGCTAAATCTACATAGTTTATCATGCTGTAGGATTGGAGGAGGATGCCCGAAGATGTAAATAATTTAATTAAACATTCTATTATAACGGTTTTTGACCACTCATTATATAAAAACTGATTACGATCGATTTTAAAATGGATACGACGAATGTAGGTAAAGGTAAGAAATAATTTCATTGCATTATTTCTACTAATCGGTCAAGATTTAATAAAATCTTATAGCACAATGCGAAAGCCGTCTTGAGAAAGAATTAATTGGCATCGGTTTGTATCAGCATCATTCACTCCAATAATTAAAATATTATAGGTTCTCACTGATCAAAGCTTAATGCGATGAATATTAGCACATCACCCTAATTGAGATAAAATCGATTTAAGGCTGCCTTCTATGTTCATAGGTGATCTTGTGGTAACGCGTCTGTAGCTTGATTCACACAGAGAAGATGTGCATTCAGAAATAAATATAGTCATTAAATTACTAAAGTTTATGACTATTTTCTATCTGCCTCTCTTTCATTCTGCTGTGAATTTTTACACTTACTGTCATTTCGACTGGGTTCAGGCTTAGCGATGCCTTAACTCAGGTGAATTGACAAATATTATAAAAAATCCAAGCAGAGATCCAGATATTACTAAAATTTATTCGTTCTGTGACTTCCCGTGTTTCTGAGTGTGTTACTTTTTAGCAAATGTCACTTAAATTCAATCCAATTGCAAAGTGTGTGAAATGTCCTGATTTTTGGTAGGTAATTATTAGAACTTCCACTCTGCTGGTTAGCCGGGAGCGCGCTCGATAAAACTTACAACACGCGATCTAAACCTAGTCAGACTATAATCAAACGAAAATTTCAACAAACGCATATCCCCCTGAAGGCTACCTGTAGTAGTTTAAAAGTAATTCGGAGGATTGAAAAACGAGCAAATGTTTTCAGACATATTTTATGCTACGATCAATCATTCATCCCCCGGAACGAGAGAATAGGCCCGTGTGGGTGGAGGATGTTCGTGGCTTTGGTGAAGCGGATAGCTACAGCAACAATAGGGTGCAGAGCTACATGGGCACTTCCATGATTCACTTTGGCATGGGGGGTTTTTCTCGGCAAAATTAACTCAAACTTTGCAATAAAAAGCGCTTCAGTACGACGCATACTGTGGCCAAATATGAGCTCCATAGTTTTTGAAAAACCCCTCTGCCGAAGTGAATTAAAAGTGCCAAGAATAGGATCCGGCTCCCTATGTGTGGAAATATTGGCGAGCCCTTGCTGCTCACCTGCCTGTTTCAGCAATCCTGATCTGAATTGGCAAAAGGATTTCAATTTCATATTTTGAATGAATAAATAAGCATCACATCCGTATACACGTACTGGACAGAGACGACCATAAATGAAGTAACTCGATAAGGTCTAATTGTTACAGTTATCACAAACATTCTATTAGCCAAGCGAAAAATGTACCAATGAGGAAGAAACGGTAGACAAAGCTGTTACGTCATTTATGACCTGCGATACGCTGCTATGGCACTAAAGGTAACACAAACTATCTTGGAAAATCGAAAGGAATAGTATGTAGTCGTATCTGACTAAGCTCTGTTTTAGTTCGATATCGAAAAAATGGTGCTATGTTTGCTTTTCGGGTTTGAGGCTACTGAAATGTGAAGAAAGTGTTTAAATATTTATTTTACTCCCTATTTTTACATCCCATCACCATCATCATCATCTTCATTCGATTCTCGTTTGCTTCGTTCGCGTTTCGCCATCAGATTATAGGTACCCACAGTGTAGCGGTAGCGGTTTGGTTTGGGAAAGCTTTTCGTTCGATTATGAACAATTCACATGCTTCAATCAACTTCGTTTTTGGCATACTTTGCATTCTTTGTGGTGTTTTATATATTAATTTTCATCGAATATGGAATTGGATGAATCGTTTTGTCAAGTTCATGTGTATATTTTATGCGAGTCTGTGTATAGTAATGACAAATTAATAATACATTTATACGTGTTAGACATAATACTCAAAAGGAACTGTTTCAGGATCATCTTCATAATTTTTATTGTGTAGAAAAAATCAATTTTTAGTCCCCGCTAAATTAACCCGTATAGGCCTGAGTGAAAGAAAAATTACTAAAACTCTCACCGCTCAGTGCATACTTAACGGATTTAACGATCAACGCTCCGTCATCCTAATCATCGTCATCATCGAAACTTCAAAAGCAGTTTATCTGTTCATTGTGTTTCGATTGGAGAATAGAATACAGTGAACACATTTTCCTGTAAATTTTATTGATTTTGAACGAATAAACTGCTTTTGAAAATTCCGAAATCAATGACGGATCCTGCCCCCTTAAATTATTTTTTGTTAATATACGGGTACACACATCTAGTTTCTAAAAGTGGCCAAAGGATTTCGGGAATGTTCATGGGTCCGGAGTTATTCAGGCGGGTTACTGGGTCAGGTCGGCTGAAAAGGATTCTGTACTTCTGTGCCCCAGAAGGTAGGCACATTACAAGTAACAGATAATTCCCTGAATCGGCTATAATGTGGCCACTATATCAAGGAATTTTAAGAAAAACGCATCAGCGTAAACCAGTTGAGAAAATATTGAATTGGATAACCTTGTGTCCTGCATTTGTTTGACCCTTAAAATAACCATTTTGGGTCCCCAGGATGCCTCAAATTTACGACAAAGTGGTTAATTTGTATCTAAACATATGTGTCAAGCCCAGGGGAACATATTTCAGTAAATTATTATGTTTAATCTCTACTGTTACAAATCTATAGCCGGTTCTTTAGGGCATTAATCCATAAACCTGCTCTCTCGGTTTGATAATTTAATGTAAAACTCTACTCAGATTTTCGATGCCCAATTCGACTCTACTAAGCGTGCCTACGAATAACAGTGAGAGATCTTATCTAAAAGAGCCGAAAGAGATGTAGGGTTGTGAAGGAAAATATGGGGTCGTGACGGACTTTCAGGTTGGCCGATTGCGCTGCAGAATCGTTTCCCGTTCTGTGACGTAGTAGGCTAACGCGCCCAGTCTAGCGTATTGGGAGTCGTGGGATCGAAGCCCACCAGAACGATTCTATAATTTTTCAAAATTTTACATCTCAATTAGTCCAAATTGACATTTGTGACCTTCAGGTTTTTCAAAAAAAAAAAAAAAATGCAATCTACGAAATACTTTGTTACTACGCAACGCAACCTTCAGGTTTGTCCAAAATACTGTCGGCTGATTTAAGCCGTAATAGACATGACATCCCTAGTTGCGTAAAATCGAGCGGCGATCTCTCTATCGCAGAAGAAGGCGATTTGACCAGGGCAGACAATCGCCACCGTCAAATGGGAAAACGTCGGTGACGAAACTAAAAGAAGCATCGTTATCGTCACTCAACCAGCGTCGGATGATGATTTGCCGCAGAGATTCGATCACATAGGCTCGACGTCATGACGAACATATACGATTCCTTCGTTACGGGTGAATCTTCGTTTGGGAGCACTGAGCCGACTAAAAATATGAATCGTCATTATTGTTATTAGCTTTATTAGGGAGATTTTCAGCCCGTGGCTGGTTTATCTCCAAAGAATATGAATCGTGTCTTCGACAGATTAAGAGCATTTTTTTGAAAAAAAAAAAATTAAAACAAAACAGCAAAATGCGTCTGGAATCGAACAAACGATCTTTGAATCGTCAACTCCACGCGCTTTCCAAAAGAGCTATTGTAGTGTTATGAGGAGAACGGGTTCTCTTGCCAATACAAGCAATTATGTGATTGGAGGTTGGTGCAAAGCAAGCGAATATACAGTAGACGGCTTCTTCTTGTGAGTAAAGGTAACAAGCGGAATGAAGAAAAATTTGCTCGTTAACGATTTTGGATCGAAGTTAGTCGTGCATTCTTTCGTCGTCTATGACGAGACGACAACCTGCTAGAGTTATTATACTGGATGACGATGTCTTTTTTTATTTCGTCTCCGCACGATGACGAATCTGACGATTGTCTGCCCTGGATTTGACGACGAAAGGCGGCAGAGGAGGTACGCCTACCGTTCATGTTTTGTGAGTGCGTTAGTGTGGCTAACAGTGAATCAATTGTCACCCAACACGCAACAACAAAGACATTGTCCTCTCCGCTTCTTGTTGCAACAATTTTATTCCGCAACACCAGTTTATCATCACTTGAACAGAATATGACAATGATCGATCACCACGAGCGCAGCGATTTTCTGGGCTTCGCATTGTAATTTTCGAGAACTTTCTCCGTGTTGGTAAACATTGACACATTATCGAACAACATCCATAAGACAAATTTGGTTTTGTGTTTAAAATAACTGATTAATCGAAAGTTGAAAAGGTTGCAACAATGTTGCGCCCAGTGATTGTCATGACAATTTTGCTTTTGATTGTATACCTATCCGCAAAAGTTGGGACACACGGTTGTGAGCGAGCTTGCTTTGTTGTTTGTTTTTCGTCTGTTTTGATGACAATTTGCTTCACTGGTGGCTAATAACGCTGCTAGACATCCCGTTTGTAGAATGATGAAAAGCATCTGCGTTTGCTGCCTAGCTTGGCCCTGCGTGCTGTTTGGACCGGCCCGCGTAAGAGATGATTGTTACGCGAGCTTTGTTTGTAGTTGACAGTCATATACCCACCCTGAAAGCCGGACCCATACTAACTATTTCATTGAGCCAACGTTCACACTTAAAATAAATCGTAGTATACTGTGAAATAAATCATCGAATATGAACTGTAAACAACAAACATACAGATTTTCCTGCTAAATCTAGAATTTTACCGACAAAATCTGTGAACACAAACAAATGTACCATAATTCAGTAAAATACCAACGAACGGTTCGGCATTATTTTCACCGAACTTCTGTGAAATCATTTGACAGCCGCTCTGGTAGGCACGATCTCCTTTTGTTCCACTTTTTGCACCCCACTTATTTATTTATTTATTTATTTCATAATTCATCGAACAAAAATGTCTACATGAATATTCTTAATTTTAACATTAAACATCACAAATTTCTAGAATATAAACGATTACGGAAGACATCAATACTCATATTAAAATCAAACAGGTCATACACACAGTTAAAAACTTCGCACATTCTTCGAATTGGCTCATGCTGAGCGTAGTCAGTTCGTTGGAAATCCAGCCTAAGGAAATTTCGAGTACGTAGAGGTCTGGGTACTACATTCAAATTGATTCTGGATAGAATAAAAGGAGCATCAATGTTCGCGGTAATGATTTTTCCAGCGAAAACGGCTATCATCATCTTTCTCCGTTTTTCAAGTGTGTCCAGTTCCAACAAGCGGCATCGGTTCTCATATGGAGGAAGCTCATCAGGGTTGCTCCATGGAAGAAACCGCAATGCGTACAGGATAAATTTAGCCTGTATGGACTCGATTCGCTTTATCCAGACGTTGTGGTACGGACTCCACACAGTTGAAGCGGTTTCAAGAGTTGAACGTACCAAAGAACAGTAGAGAGCCTTTAAACAATGTGGATCGGTGAACTCCTTAGACAGACGAAAGATAAATCCTAAGCTCCTGTTGGCTTTAGCAATAATGTACGAGTAGTGTTCTCTGAATGTAAGCTGACTATCAAGAATCACCCCGAGGTCTCTAAAGCTTGCAACTCTTTCAATCGCATTTCCTCTGATTGTGTAAGGCCATATCAAAAGATTCCTACATCGTGAGAATGATATCACAGCACATTTTCCAACGCTTATGCACATAAAGTTGGCCTCGCACCACTGGGAACAGTGGTAACAAGCCTGCTTCCTGATCGGTAGGTCGAGAGTTCAATTCTCGATCGAGCCATTTTCGTGTTTTTCTTTATGATTTTGTTCAACGATTTCACAGATTGTTCGGTGAATTTTCACCGAATTTTCAGCTGTTGAGATTTCGGTGAAATTTCACAGGAATCCGTAAAAAAAGTGTGATTGGCCTATGAGTAGTGTGGTACAAGCAAGGCAACGGTGCGGCGCTGAAAATAAAATCTCTCACTGTTGTTCGTAGGCCGAATAGGAGAGTTGAACTGGGCATTTAAGAGAGCCGAAGGAGATGTAGGGTTGTGAAGGAGAATATGGGGTCGTGACCAGGGTGGGTATACGACTGTCAACTACGAACGAAGCTCATCTCTCACGCGGCCGACCCAAACAGTACAGGTCGTAAACGCGGGCAAAGTTTTTCAGAATGTCGAGGACATTCGGAACACAGACAGTTTAGTTCACCATTTTGCCGCTAGGTGGCACTAGTGAATATGTAAAATTGGGCATTTTAAGCAAGTTCTGTCATGTGATCTACATAAGATAGAATGTTCATGTTTTCGGCATAGTTCAGCAGGCCAAAGACACCCAAAAAGTAGACATTTTAATTCAAAAAAATTCTGGCTGGTGTCACTAGAGATAAAATAAAATTAAGAATTTCAAGCGAGTTATATCTTCTAATCTAGATAGTATAGAAAATTGGAGTCTTGAAATTCCTATGATTTAATTTAAACCAGAATCACTAGGAAATGAAGTAAATCAAGACTGAATCACTAATGGATCCAAATAATAATTTAAATATTTTAAATTGGAATGCTCGTTCTCTGAATGGTAAAGAGGACGAGCTGTTTAATTTTCTTACGGTTAATAACGTGCATATAGCAGTTATTACCGAAACATATTTAAAACCTGGATCTAAACTCAAAATTGATCCTAACTTTTTTGTTTATCGTAATGATCGACTTGATGGGGCATGTGGGGGAGTTGCAATCATCATTCATAGGCGTATAAAACATCAACTGTTTTCATCATTTGAAACTAAAGTTTTTGAAACTTTAGGTGTTTCTGTTGAAACACAGTTTGGTAAATATACTTTCATAGCTGCCTATTTGCCTTTTCAATGCTCTGGACAGCAAGTTTATTTGCTCCAAACTGACTAGCGTAAATTGACTCGCAATAAGTCAAAATTGTTTGTCATTGGTGACTTTAATGCCAAACATCGGTCATGGAATAATTCTCAAAGTAATTCCAACGGCAGAATTTTATTTGATGAGTGCTCTTCAGGATATTTCTCAATTCAATACCCTGATAGCCCTACATGTTTTTCCTCTTCTAGAAATCCATCTACGATTGACTTGGTCTTAACCGACTCTAGTCATCTTTGTAGCCAATTAGTTACTCATGCTCATTTTGATTATGGTCATGTCCCTGTTACATTTCAAATATCCCAAGAAGCGATTCTCAATCCTTTCAGCTCCACTTTCAATTATTTACGAGCCGACTGGAATAAACATAAAACGTATGTTGACTCTAATCTTGATGTAAACATTTCTTTAGAAACTAAACTTGATATTGACAATGCTGAAACTTTAAACTTTAAACTTTAATAAATTCCATTGTTGAATCCAGAAGCATTGCAATTCCAAAATGTGAAGTAAAATTTGAATCCGTGATTATAGACGATGCTCTTAAACTCTTGATCCGTCTTAGAAACGTGAGGAGAAGGCAATTTCAACGCACTCGCGATCCTGCTATGAAAATTATATGGCAGGATTTGCAGAAAGAAATCAAAAAGCGTTTTGCTCAATTAAGAAACAAAAATTTTGAAAATAAAATTTCTCAATTGGACCCTGAAAAAACCTCAGAAGCCTATACCGGCATTGAAAGAGGAAAACAAATTATTACTAACTAATTGCGAAAAAGCTCAAAAACTTGCTATGCAGTTTGAAAGTGCGCACAATTTTAATTTAGGACTTACTAGTCCAATTGAAAATGAAGTTACTCAGGAGTTCGAAAATATTCTCAATCAAGAGAACGTTTTCGAAAATGCCTGGGAGACTGATTTGGAAGAAGTGAGAACTATTATTAAAAAATTCAAAAATATGAAAGCTCCTGGCAATGATGGAATTTTCTACATCCTCATCAAGATACTTCCAGAAAGTAGCTTATCATTTCTAGTTGATATATTTAACAAATGTTTTCAATTACCATATTTTCCTGACAAATGGAAAAATGCTAAGGTTGTTCCAATTTAAAAACCAGACAAAAATCCTGCAGAAGCTTCTAGCTATCGTCCAATCAGTTTGCTTTCCTCCATCAGTAAACTTTTTGAAAAGGTTATTTTGAACAGAATGATGGCCCACATCAACGAAAATTCAATTGTTGCCAATGAACAATTCGGATTCCGCCATGGACATTCGACCACTCATCAACTTTTACGTGTAACAAATTTGATCCGTTCCAACAAATCTGAAGGCTATTCTACTGGTCTTGCTCTTCTAGACATAGAAAAAGCATTCGACAGTGTTTGGCATGAAGGTTTGATTGAAAAATAAAAAACTTCAATTTTCCAACATACATTGTTAGAATAATTCAAAGTTATCTGTCAAATCGTACACTTCAGGTTAATTATCAGAACTCCAGATCTGAAAGACTTCCTGTAAGAGCTGGTGTTCCTCAAGGCAGCATTTTGGGACCAATATTATACAATATTTTCACATCTGACTTACCTGAGTTACCTCAGGGGTGTCAAAAATCTTTGTTTGCGGATGACACAGGCCTCTCCGGCAAAGGTCGAAGCCTGCGTGTCATCTGTAGTCGATTGCAAAAAAGTTTGGATATTTATTCTTCATACTTGCAAAAATGGAAGATTTCTCCTAATGCTTCCAAAACTCAACTAATAATATTCCCACATAAACCAAAAGCTCTTTATTTGAAACCTTCAAGTAGACATATTGTCAGGATGAGAGGGGTTCCAATAAATTGGTCAGATGAAGTTAAGTATTTAGGGCTCATGCTGGATAAGAACTTAACTTTCAAAAATCACATTGAGGGCATTCAAGCCAAATGTAATAAATATGTAAAATGTCTCTATCTCCTTATTAATAGAAAATCAAAACTTTGTCTTAAGAACAAGCTTTTGATATTCAAACAAATTTCCAGGCCAGCCATGTTGTATGCTGTACCAATATGGACTAGCTGTTGTAATACTAGGAAGAAAGCTCTGCAGAGAATTCAAAATAAAATTTTGAAAATGATTCTGAGGCTTCCTCCCTGGTATAGTACCAATAAGTTACATAGAATATCCAATGTTGAAACATTGGAACAAATGTCAAATAGAATAATAAATAATTTCAGGCAAAAATCGTTACAATCTTCTATTACCACGATTAATGCGTTATATGTTTAAGTTAAGTTAGGTTAAGTATATTTAAAGCATTTTTTTTTCTCTTATAAGCAGGTGAAATCAACTCACCTGTAAAAAATCTGAACTGCTACGGCAAATGAAATGTAATATGTTGTTAACAAAATGTTAATAAAATCTTAAATTTGTTTTACCAAATTAGGATGATAGTGTTGTCTAATAACACAGAACATCTAGATATAAGAAATAAATGTAATGTTTGGAATGATACTAATAAAGAAATTAAAAAAAAAAGACTGAATCATTGGAATATTAAGTGAATCATACCTATTTTTTCTGTAACTGCTTGGAAGATATCTTCTTCTTCTTCTTCTTCTTTCTTCTTTTTTCTTCTTCTTCTTCTTGGGCATTACATCCCCACTGGGACAGAGCCTGCTTCTCAGCTTAGTGTACTTATGAGCACTTCCACAGTTATTAACTGAGAGCTTTCTATGCCAAAGTTGCCATTTTCGCATTCGTTTATCGTGTGGCAGGAATGATAATACTCCATGCCCAGGGAAGTCAAGGAAATTTCCATTACGAAAAGATCCTGGACCGACCAGGACTCGAACCCAGGCACCTTCAGCATAGCTTTGCTTTGTGGCCGCGGACTCTAACCACTCGGCTTACGAAGGCATAAAGAAAGACATAAATCACTGGAAAATGCAGTTGCCAAAAATAAATTACTTAAACTCGAAATGAATCAGACCTAAATTACTTGAATATGAAGTAATGCAGATCTATAAAGTGAATCATACCTGATGTTCTTGAACACGCAATGAATCCGACTTGACCAATTGGATATGGAGCGAATCTAACATGAATCACTTGATTATGAAGTGAATTTGTCCTGAATCACTTGAATATAAAGCGAAACTGACTTGAATCACTTGTATTTGAAGTGAATCTGACCTGAATATCTCAAGTATGCAGTATGCAGACCAAAAACATTTAAATATAGTAATCAGCCCTAAACAGCTTAAACATGAAGTTAATCATACCTGAACAACTGTAAAATGCAGTGACACGAAACAGAATGACCTAAATACTAGGTGAATCGAACCCGAACTACTTGAATATCAAGTATTTCGTACTTGAAACAGAGAAATATGAAGTAATTCAGACCTGAATCATTTGCATATGCAGTGAATTCGACATTTATCACAATCACTTGTTATTGTTATTATTAGCTTTATTAGGGAGATTTTCAGCCCGTGGCTGGCTCATCTCCGAAATTTGTCACTTGTATATGGAACGAATCTATCATAAATCTCTGGAATATAAAGTGAATCAATCCTAAATCACTTGAATATGAAGTGAATCAACCCTGAATCATTTGAACTTGGGGAAAATCAGGTCTGAATCATTTGAACATAAAGTGATTCCAACATGAAACCAGTGATGGAAAGTGACGAAAATCTCTGCCACACTGGAACGAAAACAAAACCAAATGCTCCCGAACGTCAGAGTGCTGCTTTACTCGCTTCCCCTCCGAGATCTCTGGTTTTCAAGGGTTTTTGACTACAAACTGGTAGTTTACTGTCGATTTGTTAGTTGTACAATTAATTTGTCTGTCAAAACAATAAGTAATCACACCTTGCTCGGTTGCTCGCGAGTAAACGTTCCCGAGCTTGTCGCTACTTCTTTTGATATGTTCTCCCGAGCAGACGGGTGCGGACTTTCTCACACCTAGCCTGTTCGCGAGTCTGTCATGTTTGCTATGCTTTGGTATACACTCGTGAGCTGCTTTGTGATGCGAACTTTCTCACCACTGCATGAAACACCGAAAATGAATCACTTAAAATCATTTGAATATTGAGGGAAACCTGCAACAGTTGAATATTGAGTGGATCAGATATGAATCACTTGGATATAGAGCTAATCAAATCATTTGGAAATGAATCAATTATGAAGTGAATTGATCCAAAATCACTTGGATATGAGGTTAATCTGACGTGAATCACGTGGATATGGAGCGAACCGATCCTGAATCACAAGAATATGAAGTGAATCAGTCTTGAGTCACTTGGACATGCAGTGAATCTGACGTGATTTATTTATCATGGAGAGAATCAAATCCGAAACACATGAATATAATCACTTGGGTATGGAGTGAATCACTTAAATATAAAGTCAATCAATCATGAATCATATCATTATATGAAGAGGTTCTGACTTGAATAACTTGAATCATTCGCTTATGAAGAAAATATACCTGAATCCTCAAAAGATATCAGATCTGAAATACTTGAATATAATATGACTCTGACCTTAATCACGTCATATTCCGAATTCCCAAAAGCTTCCTGAACAACATTCTGGGCATTCTATCTTTTTTAATCATTAGATTTAATAGCAGTCAACCCTAATAACTTGATGTATCTCGACAGAGAGTTGAACAACCAGATAAAAGTTGGTTTTTGTGGCAACCTCGGACCTCAATAACACTGATTATGTGTTTTATACCGGGATCATCCCTCTAATTTTAAGTTCATGATGCTCAATTCCACATGCTCATTAGCGCCACCAAGCGAGAGAATAACGCATCGAACTATTTGCCGTCCAGATTACCGCGGACTCTAACCACTCGGCTAAGGAAGGCCCCAACAGATGTAATTTGGTTAGCTTGATTATCAATGTTTTCTGTTTAATTCATACCCGAGCATACCAAGTTAAGCTGTTGAAAACTCAGTGGAACCGAACTAGAAAATCAAAATTTTCCATGTATGGTTACATACATTTTAATAAATGTTTGTGCAAATTTTCATGGAGTAATATGATTGATCGAAATTCAAATAAATTTACCAAACAATTATATATTTGCAATGAAAACAGTTTCATACAATAGGTCACGTATTTTAAGAGGTCGTTTATGTCGAACGTTTGTTCTACGAAATGTTGAACTTTCATCTATGGGGGGACGCAGTATATCCATAGACAAACTTCCATCGGATCATGTGGCCCAATTTGTTCAATAATAAAAAAAGTTCATTCAATAGAGCATCGAGTTCGTTTATGAGTTAGGATTTATTGGTACAGAAAACTATTTTCTACGCCATTACGGTTTGGTGCATAAAACATTATGAATCCAAAATCCCCCGGTTCAATGACATCACTCCCGTTTAATCCGACCCAACAACCAGTGCGAAAATCCCTTAACAATTTCACTCCGTGTGTGGCCAATGCTGCACCCATTCGTTTCGGTTAGTGTCGGTGAAAATTGGGTGAAGGACATTGCACACACTTTTTTTCATGCTCTCTCTCACCACCCATTTCAGTGTAGCTAGAGTTAGGTATTTATGTACACAACAGATTTTCTCTGCATAGGACGAACCGCTACCTACAGCAAGTCCATACAGATGCCCAATCTCTACCATAACAATACTGTGGAGCATTTCCAGCTCAAAACGCAAATATAAATGACATTTTCAGACTGACTTTTCTCTATGTAAACGAAACTTTGCGAATGTATTAGTAACTATTAAATATGAAAATTCCTATAGAAAATTTTGTTGTTTTTTAAATTACGTTTTGAAAAATATCTATCAAAAAATACGATTTTTATAATATAAAATTATCTAACTTGACCGCGACCGCCTTTTTATTGATCAGAAAATTCCTCTCTCTTGCATTGCACATGGAACCCAGATAACTAGAAGTCGCATAACAGTTAACGAACAAAGTCGTTTATTTATACAACTTGCATCACTCTCGCACTACATAATGGATGAAATCGTTTGATTGATGAGTTGAAATCAACTCAAATCGCATAAAGGTACAAATTAGTACGCAGTAAAATCTTCACACTCGCATAGCATGCTATTTTTCATCATATAAAATATGCAAGTATATCGTCTCCACTTTTGTACGTATAAAGCCTTTTCCCAGCATCTTTTACGTGAAACATTCTGGTTGTCTGGGAACGCCATTAACCGTTGCATAAAATCTCAGCATATCGTTCCTGTTCAGTATCATCAATGTTCATCCAGTATTCATACGGATTCTGGTGACATTCTTCATGCCTGTCACTCTATGGCATTCTTTATCGAACCAGTTGTATCGTCTTCTTCGTTGATCAGTGCCAATCACTTCCCATGCCGTTGTTGCCGCAATTTCATGGATAGACTCCCATAGTCTTTTGACATCTCCAGAAACTTTGATTCTTCCCAACTACTCGTCTAACTGCTGGCAATACTGTGCAGCTACCCCATCCTTCAACAAACGTTGAACATTGAAGCGCGTCGTTCTGTGCCTTCTGGTACTCGTGATGCTGGATAACCGCGCTCGATATAATGATCCGAGTCAATATTAGGGTCCCGAAAGGTCCTGACATCCATGGCACCTGAAAAATGTCGCCAATTAATCAGAATATGTTATATTTTACAATTACTGACTTGTGTGCAATATTTGGTTGGAGTGCAATAATTGGTGATTCACCCTAATACATGTACAAAGTTTCAATCAATTCGGGAAAGGTAGCATCTACGTGATTTTCGTTTAAAGCTGGAAATGCTCTGTAGTGATTTGCTCTAGGGCAAATGATTGCCTTCCAATGTACCAATGTGTAGTTCATCGTAAGGCGGGATTCATTCGGTAAATGGTGTGTATCGGGGTTCATTCTGATAACAGCGAGCTTATCAGTGATAACGCCTTTGGAAGAAGCGGCCAAAACAAACACCGTTCCGTCTGGGATGGGCTCCGAAGCATGCGCAGCTTCTGCACGTGGTCTGTCCTCTCGAGAGGACCGTTCGGGATCGTGCCCACTTCGAAAGTTCATTTTCGAAATTGTAGTTTGGGAGCGGGAAAATCTCAAAAGAGAGAATTTTCCCGAATGCTAAGGATGCTGTGTGAGGGCCTAGTGGTCCGAAAAAATGTGTGCTGCAACCTTGGGTGCTGCCGTTGGTCGTTTTGCGAGTGAGTCTCGTGTTTGCATCATTGTCGGTCACGCAGTTTTCGTTTGCTCCGGTGCGACCACATGGGAGGATAATTGAAGACGGCCTCTAGGAAGGCGTTATCGGTGCTGCTGCTAATTGGTGTGGGTGGTTCTAGGAATTTGGTGACACTGACTGTTGGTGATGTAATTGAGAGTGATAGTTTTGTTTCCGGGATTTCAGCGGAATTCGATCCTATGGTTAATATAGAAGATTGTATACACTTGCAAAGAAATAATATGTAATCTAGTGTGAAAAAAAAGTTCTCGGTAATAAAAGTGTTGTGTGAAAAGAGTTTCCAAACGGACTTGTTTCACTCACACAGTAGCAGTCGAATCAATTGTCAAAAACAATATTTCTTTTTACTAGTGACACACAAAAAGCAATGAGGATGCATCAGTGATTCGCAACCGTTTGCAAACCTTGATCGAGTTGTACACATCAAAATGTAATTTGACTGTGAGGAGAATTGTTGTGAATGATGAAGTCATTTCAGCGATAAACTATACAGTTACTCACTTCAATAATCGTAAAGGGTGTCCTAGATCAAGTTGTATCTCGGAAGAGCTTTGTAGTTGACAGATACCGTTTTGATTCATATTACGGACAGCTTTTAATTCCGGGCACTCTTCTTTGTATGGGAAACATTTCACACGAAATGTTTCAATTTCTGCCATTCAAAAGTTCGCACTTAGGGGCGGTCCATTAATTACGTAAGGGTTTATGGGGGGAGCGGGGGTCTGAGATTTCTTACGTGCCATACAAATTATTTTAAATTTTCATACAAAAATTCTTACCATGGGGGGAGGGGGGTTTAAAAAACCCCGAAAAATGTCTTACGTAATAAATGGACAGCCCCTTATGTAGCTCGTTTTAATAAGCATTTTTCATCGGTATCTATGAAAATTAATATTGCTCAATAGCATTACACGTTTGTTTAGTGGTTTAACGATTTCAATTCATGATTTAACTTCTCGATTTATGGTTTTCATGAGCTGTCCGGAATTTGAATCAAAGTGTCTGGAATTCAAAGCAAAAGTAAGGAAGCGTCCGGAATAAGAATCATGGAAAGTCCACACATTTGTATTTATTTAAAATTATTCACGTTACGAAATCAAAATCTTCGCCCACAATTCGAAAGCTAAGTGTTTTCAAGGCTTGATAATGCGGAGGAATCATATAAACTGATTTATTTTAAATGCTTTTAGATCAGTTATACTCCACTGAGGCCTTAAGTGTCCGTAATATGAATCAAAACGGTACTTTTTGAAGTTTCAGACAATAAAATATAACTTTTATAGCATAACAATTCGCATCACTCCACTCATTAAGTTCTGTACAACATCTGGCTTTAGGTTCTCCTGTACGGAAATATACTTTTTTTTATCGTTTGCCGAATCACGCATTTCTTGGAATGCTTTGAAATTCTCTGCTTCCCTACTTCCTTCGGGTCATCAAACTTGTTTTTGGCGGTGAAGAACAGTAGCACAAACTTGTGCTGGGCGGTGAAGGAAATAGCCGGAAGTCCACCTTGACGTAAGTCTCATCATCCATGTTCATCATTCAATCACACGACTCAACGTTGACTGTAAGATTCAGATTAGTTCTCCGATATTCTGATGAAAGAGTTCAAGATTTTTCAGGTACTTGCGCGAAATTTGTAACGTTGCATTTCCGGTGACGCCATTCATTTTTAATTTATCGAAAAACTGTTAACGATTAAAACCAGTGTGAACAATACACTCTTAACTTCTTCTACCCAAATTATCAAGGAAAAGTACGCAATGGTAATTTTTGTACAGCGTTTTCTTCGTGGGACACTCTTTACAGGGCACGTCACGTAAAGTTGCTAAAAAACCATCAAACTATGTATCAAACTCAAAATACTTTATCCATTTATGGACTTCGTGGCCGTGCGGCTAGTGTCGTCAGGCAGTTAAGCGTATCGTGTCATGGGGTGTGGGTCCGATTCCGCTTCGGCCATTGAAATTTTTCGTCAGGAAAGTTACTCATCTGTGCCACTGAAGCATACTTTTTTTTTCTATCTTTATTAACGAGATTTTTAGTGGTTTTCATCCAATTTAATGTTTGATTTGGGAATGCCGGGATTCTCGGGACGTCAGAACATGTATCCAGGCAAACGGAAAATCCCGTAACTTGTCAAATTTCGGGATTTTTGTCCCAGGATGCCCCGGGATGGACACTCCACAAAATACTAAACGAAATGACGTGTTTTCTGTTAATCAATTAAGCAAAACGAATGCGGAATTGGAGAGCCTTTCATGTTAGCGCTATTTTCCTTGCAATCGAGAACATTTGAGGTTTTATAATCATATATTAAAAATTGATGAGATTTCACCGTTTCTGAAACACTTACAAACAATCGGTACCACGATCACTATTTGATGAAGTTTTCAAAATTTCGTCATTTATCCTTGACAGCCTAGTAAAACTTTTAAAAAATCGCTTAGTGAGAACAATCTTACAGGTTGTAGCCAATTTTGTAATAAAAGTAATGAATTTCCATACACTGTGAAATGCCTAAAGGTATGTAATACCATATACACTTATTGTTATCGATTTAATTTTCTTCAAAATATGCTTACTTTTGTTGCATAAATAATTGATTTATGATGAATTCAATATTGAAACACGAGAATTAATCGATATCTATTCAGATATATAATTGTATACAAATTTTGTACAGCCTCATAATGGTGTTTATGAACTAAAACACTTTTGTAGGTGATCTATTTTCAATAATTTTTGTACTTTAACCTTCGGGCTGCTACGTTGTAGTACTTTGTACAACAGTTGTGATTCGTATGCTATCATTTCACGACAAAGGTATCTATCGACACCAAACCAAAAAGTATTCATCTAGAATTTTCTTAAGAACAATATTCGACAGATTTTATGTATAGAATGGCCCTTTATAATACGGTAAAATCAACAAATGTACATGAGAGTCGCATAACAATGAACGCACTATGTACGGTTCGAGTAAACCACAGTTTGAAATCGGTGTATCTCAAAATCCAGATAATATAGAAACATGGGCTCTTTAGTAAATATGTTCTGGAGGTGAAGTGCTATCTGATAGTACCTCATTTAATTCGGAATTTGACCACATGGTGGCACTAGTGGGCATGGAAGTTTTACTTTTGTTTTGCAGATATTTCAAGATCCTGACCATCTAGAAGGATGGCGTCTTTGGCAAAGTTGTTTAGTAAGTTAAGGACTATCATTGTTCGAATGATTCCCACCCTTATTTATATCGCTGGAATCATGGAAGGACATCCACTTAACTTAAACACATTTACTTCCCGAAGTTCTCCAAAATGAGCTAAAAGTCTTAATAGGAAAACAATATTCAAATTGCTCTCGCGAGAACTCCGTCATTGCGACGTGACGAAGTGAGCATAAGAAATATAGCGTCGTCTAGTGACAGTGAGAAGACTCGTTTCATCAGTGCCGCAAGTCAGTCATGACTTAACAGTCCTGACTCCAATCCTCAGTCCATCATCTTTGATTTCTTCTTTGTGTAAATGTTACTTTGATAACTGACATGTACTAATCTAATAGATAGTGCATTTAGTTTTTCAACTACTTTTTTTACACTCATTCTTATCCACCTATTGACATTCGGCGGCAGCAAATTAAATTTATTTATTAGTTCAACATCTTTGGCGAAAGCCACACAGACTGCTTAAAATTTGGCCTGCGAAAAAGATCATGCCTACATACAATACTCCACAAAAACATCCGCAAATTGCAAAAGTTGTACTTTTTATAAGACATATGATTCATTAGCCGAGTGGTTAGAGTCCGCGGCTACAAAGCAAAGCCATGCTGAAGGTGTGTGGGATGGATTCCCGGGCGGGACAGGATCTTTTCGTAATAGAAATTTCCTTGGGGGAACATTGGCAAAGAAAGCTGTCAGTTAATAATTTTGGAAGTGCTCTTAAAACACTATGTTGAGTAGCCGGCTCTGTCCAAGTGGGACGTTAATGTCAAGAAGAAGAAGAAGATGATTCATTTATCATAGCAATAATATAAAATTCATTAACAATTTTTTATATTCAATTCTCAATGTCAATGCCTCTAGTTGAAATTGAATATTGAAAAGACACTAACTGTGGGAGACTTTGAATGGTGCGTGTGTTCGTACCCTATCTCTCTCTCTGCCCGCCACACGACTTGCACATGTACAAATGGTCAATTGACAAATTAAGCATCCAGTGAATAACTGTGGAAGCAGGCAGTGCCTCAGTTGGGACCTGAATCCAGAAAGAAGAAGACAAGGGCGTTGCATATCTCTAGGCGTTCAAAATATGTATGAAAATAAATGAGTGCGAGCACATGATTGTTCTCAAATCATAAAAATGCTTATTGATAACAGATTGAAAGCCGATCTCTAGGCATCTACTATGTGTGATTTATCGAGAACAATTGACGAATCCTCGAATAGAATATCTAATATCAATCAAAGTGCAGTTTGTTTTAAGGCATCACTGAAATGGATGGATGCCACAAATTTTTGTTTGAATAAAATGCTTTGAATACCTTAGATTCCAATTAAAATTTATCATATTTGGATATGTACATGTAATGACACAGCCGAGTAACAAATCTTATGATCACAATCATTCGGTCGACAATGATTGAAATGGGAATCGAACCCATACCCTATGACAACTATTACCTACCATAATTCGGATTGAAGTTGATCGGTACAGTAAAATGCATCACTTCGACACCCACGTGTATTGATGTTCTGTAATTTCTGCTCTCCTGGTATCAATTCAAAAGCTAGAACCTGTGACGTTTCATCACTGTTTACTAAAGATATGGACGTCAGTGAATTATCTTTTTGCGTAATGCTGGTTCTATGTTAAATGTATTCCAAAAATCTATACCAAGAATAAGATATTTACAAATTTTTGGCACTATTACTGTGGGAACTATATGAGTAACCGAATTGAATGTATACGGAATATTTGCATATCCTAAACACTCATGTGCTGTCTTGTCAGCAGTGCTTATCTTGATATTTGTGGGGAGAATTTTCAAATAAAGTTTATTAATTAAATCCAGCGAACTATTACTGAAACTGCAGCTCCAGAATCTAAAAGGGCTTCGCAAGTTAAGCCTAAAATGTTGACGTATGTATGTGGGCATTTATTTGTATTTACAGCAATCCTGAACACTTGGCCTTCGAAAATTTGGGGCAGTTTAAGTGCACACAGGGAATGACTACCCCTTGTCTTTCCCATACTCAGTTTTTTGGAGAAGAAGGTAACTGAAAGTCCCTTTCCTCATCATTATTATTTGGTGCACCCTGTGGCAGAGACAAGTGATAATCGAGTTGATGAACTGGATAAGCCACATATTGTACTCCACTCTCTGGTTCGCAAAATTCCAAAACATGAATGTTGCGTGATGGCTGAAATCTTTGATTTTGCGTAATACTGGCTGGTCCTGAAACTCTATTGCCCCCCTGCATTGATGGGTGGTTCAGATTTGCCGTTGATCTACTAGCTGTTTGCGAAAATGTCCTAGTTTGATAAACCGGATTGCTAGGAATAAACGCCAAATTAGGTTGACTCTGGCTCCGATTGCTCGTTAGTCTAACCGGTGGCAACGCTGATTGACTGACTGGATTGAACGAAATATGGTTTTCGCACGTATTGGCTGTCCTACCGGGATTTCCACACAAATGACAAAAAATAATCTTTTGTGCAAGACAAACACTCCACAAATGCCCTGTTCGGTTACAGTTCCAACAAATCATCCTTTCCTGATACTGAGGCGTGTTTTGAATCAGTAAATTAGGAGAGTTCCCTTGTTGAGAGGATCTTAGCTGAGCCAGGTTATTCCTAATTGGTATTATTGCATGTACGTTCTGCTCCCCTGTTATGTCAAATCGATCTGCTAGTCAGTGGCGTAGCTAGAGTTTTGGGGGCCCGGTGCGGAGGAAGATTTGGGGGCCCTTCAAATAGAGGTTTGCCAAATATGACACTTATTGCCAAACTCGTTCCCTCAACATATTTTTCGAAAACGTTAGTAGAATATTTCGCGGTTAAATACTTAATAGTTATATACTTCTACAGTTCTGCCCATACAAGGGTGCAGTCAAGATTTTCTCCAAGAAGTAGTTTTTGATGCTAGTCTTTTAAAATCAAAAATATATATAAAGGTTTTGTTTCAGAAGTTTCTATATGTTTCAATTTAAAAGAATCTTCGAAGGTATTCTCGAATAACTGTCTTTATATTGTACGTACATGTACGGTATTATATTACCGGCTATTCCTAGTTGAACTCTAGGACACACGTGAGAAAAATCATGAAACAATTCATGGGAAAATATCTAGTAAAATCGCTGAATAAATTCCTTAAATTCTAGCATTGAGCGAATCATTGAAAATCTTTTGTTGCCAATTCTAAATTATTTTTAAGAAACTTCTTATAAAAAAGTCTTAGAAGATATCTTGCAGGACTATTTAAATACACCGACACGTAAATGCTTCCAGTGGACGGATTTGCCCTTTGAAGGAAGCACCATACTAGACAACGGACTAGCATACAATGCCCAGTGGCACAGTCAAAATACATTCCTGACGTTTCCGGACTGAAGCGGGTATCGAACCCACACCCCTTGACTCGATGCGGCTAAATGCTTGGTAACAATAACCGCACGGCCACGAAGCCCACTAAAAAAATATGGAAAAAAAACTGGTGGAATCTTAAAACAGTTTTTGGAAAAAATCACTGCTTGAATAACTCCTTGCAGTAATGAACGAATCCAAGAAGAGCTCACCGGAAAATAATGAAGGACGAATCTTATAGGATTTCCAATTATCTGAGGAACTAAAACTTCTAAAATGCATACCAGAAAAAAATTCTTCAAATAAACCTCAAAGAGTACATTTGAAGTAAGTAAAATAATTCCTGGAAGATTCCCTGGAGTTATCAATGTAGAGAAACTTGTGTAAAACTCGGGATATATTAGTCAAGGGAAATCCATTCAGAAAATGCTCAAAGGTCTTTTAAGAGAAATTCTTAGTTAAACCTTGATGAATTCATAGAATGATTCCTGTAGGAATTCTTAAAGAATCCTTGAGAAATCCGGGTAGAAATATTTGGAATCTCTGTGACAATTTCTTTAAAAATCCTTTGACGAAATGACGTCTATATAGAGGCGCCCATAGCAATATTATGGTAATTTTACGCCCACAGCATTGTTTTTTTCTTAAAAAAAAACTAAGAAAAATTCTGGTTGCAGTACTTAGAACATTCTGAAAAGATTTTTAGTCATGAGTCATGGGAGTCATGAAAGCACTTGAAAAAAGTTAGAATTTCTGCAAAAATTCCTGAAAGAATTTTTAAACAAATTCTTGGAAATATATTCTCCTTTTTGCAATGAAATCTTAGAGGAATATTTGGATACGTTTGATAAAAATATGTCGGTAAAATCTATGGCATCCATGGTAAAATTCATATTCATATAAATTACAGGAGCAGTTGTTTAAGAAATTTCCTAATGAATTGTTTATGGTCACCCGAAAATTAATTTAGACGGTTTTTTGGTAGGTATGATCTACAAAATTATACCAGAAAGAATTCCAATTTACATACACTGTTTAAAATAAAAACTTAAAACTATCTTTTTTAGAATCAACATTTTAGTATTTTATTTGATTGTACGCAAGTTTGAACCCTAAATATTTTTTCCCCGCCTCGAAGCTACCAAGTGGTCTTGGACATACAAGAAAATTAATAGTTACCTTAGTAAATAAAAAATCAAAATCTTTGGCTGGTTCATTCTACAAAGTTGATGATTTTGAAAATATCTCAAACGTTGAAATCCAAAATAAAGGTGCACCTTCAACTCACGTAAACAGGTACCATCAGTGCACCGGATTCCGATCATTTAAGGAAAGATATGTGTTCAAATATTTAGTTTAATATAACAATTGTGTCAATCAATACTATTTTTATGGCACAATGTAGCCCCAAGTATAGGTAATCACCTGCAAAATAAAAAATAATTTGAAAACCTTTCATAAAAAAAATATTTAATGGACCATTGAAGGTAGTTTTTGTCAGTGCTCACCGCATCAAAATAAAGGCGCCACTGTATATGGGATTTAACATTGTGACAGCATTACTGTTCTGTCAAACGCACAAGGCTACGGTGGTGCTATCTATGCTTTCCATAGCGGCCGTTTTGGTTATTTTAATGATCCATTGCATTTGGTAATGAATCTAAGTGTTCCTATTTCCACTCACGGTAAACAGATTTCGTGACGAACTTACTAAAAATGCATTATTTTGAATTTCGTTATTTAACCTGATATTTTTGTACGGTCAAACCATAGCTACAACTGCAATAAAGAATGCTGTATGCTAAAATCGACATTTCTTTAAAATTTTGTTCAATTTTTTTGCATCAGTGGTTATTGGAACACACAAAAATACCTTGTGTCCCAGTAACCGCTCACGAGGACTTGTGTTTTCAAAATAAAGAATTATTTTATCAAATGAAAATAATGTCAGACGACTACATTTGAAAGTTGTTAATATTGCTAGAATGTATCCGTGCGAAAAATGTTGATTTTTGACACGAAAAATCCATTTTTACACTTCTTCTTCTTCTTTCTGGCATTACGTCCCAACTGGGACAAAGCCTGCTTCTCAGATTAGTGTTCTTATGAGCACATCCACAGTTATTAACTGAGAGCTTTCTTTGCCGATTGACCATTTTTGCATGTGTATATCGTGTGGCAGGTACGAAGATACTCTATGCCCTGGGAATCGAGAAAATTTCCTTCACGAAAAGATCCTCGACCAGCGGGATTTGAACCCACGACCCTCAGCATGGTCATGCTGAATAGCTGTGCGTTTACCGCTACGGCTATCTGGGCCCCATTACACTAGTGAGCGCAAATAGGGGCATGAGCGAGCACTGGTATACTGATGGTACTATTGAGAACCATAGCGATGGGAATGGTTCAAATCGTCAAAAAATGTATACAAGTTGGAGGCTCACCAATGTCCCAGGTTTTTGGAGGTTTGCAAAATTGAGTAGATTTGACTGGAAATCAGAATTCATGCATTATTATATAAATATATAACTGTCCATAACTCGATATTGAAGGGACCATCGAGTTATAAAAAACAAAACCAGTGCAATTGCGATCCAAATGACCATCAAGGTAGCCATTGAATCTAAGCAATCAAATGGTTCTCTAACTCGATATTGAGATACTGAATATCGAGTGAGGGGCAGTTGACTGTATTTATGAATTCAAACTCGTAATTCGACTCAACATCTTTAAAATAGGTACATATCCAAGCCTACTTAATTGTCTACATCGAGGCCGCTTCTAGCTATTAAAATGCTTAGTTCTCTTATGTGTGCAATCGATTGAACAGCAATAAGGAAAATAACCTACAAAACAGATATTTTTGAAGGTCCCAGAAATGTGGGGACCCAAAACCATGGACTCACGGGGCCCTTGTCCCATTCTAAACCTAACACTTAAAATATTACAAATAAGGTAAAATCAAGGGGCTCCTGTTCATAGCCGATCCAAGTCTCCTCCAAAACTTTATACTCATTTTCTTTTTGGGATCTTACAAATTGTCAATTTTCTATAAGCTATGTCGCTATGTGCTATGAAAAATTCGCACTGTGATTTTGGGGCCCCTAGGAGTTCGGGGCCCGGTGCGGGCCGCACCCACCGCACCCCCCTAGCTACGCTACTGCTGCTAGTGTTAAGTTCTGCACGTTTTTACTTAATTCCTCTGATTCTGTTTTCTTCTGTGAAAATAAGTAGTTTACTGATTTCTTGCTAGTTTCTTGTTCTTTTTTCTTCAAATTCTGGTCTTCTGCATCAATTTTAATGCAAAGTTTAATAAGGTGGGTCAAATTTCTCACCTTAACCAAAGCAAGGTCTTTTTTGTAAGGTGGTCTCATATTTCTCCAAATTATTTTGAATTTTTCATCTTCTCCTAATTTTTTATTTGCTTTAAAATTTCCCTTACTTTTTAACTTATTTGTATAAGTATAAACTTCAGAGGTTTCAACTAACTTTCTTATGAACGCACTAAATTTTTGGTGAAAATAATTTGGACCAACTTGTCGCTTCTAGATGAAGTTTAGAAATGGACGAGTTTTAAGAATTTGGAGATAGATGTGGTCCATCTGACCATGAAATTTTACTGATACGAACGCGATCGTTGGCGGAAGTTCATCATTTTCCTTTTTTTTATCAACAGTTGTCCTTCTTCCTCCAACATGCTATTGAACCTGTTCCCGATTGCCTGTCTCGTTTTAAATTTTAGTTTTTTGTCCAAATCTCGTCGCGAACCCCAATACATTGGTGCCCCATATAAGTTATTTGATCATAGGTAGATTTTTTTTAGTATTTTAAAGTGCTCACGCCTACATGTAGGTTATTCGAATGAATCTGTTATACATTCGAGCTGCCCGATTATACATGGTTATTTTCGCTATAAAATTCATCGATTTTTAATTTCGGCGTTTTCTGGCAAACAGTAAACGCCTGATTTTTCAACTGTTACAGTTCAAAGGTGCTTGTTCAAAGGTGTTTTAAATCATCAAATTGGAGACTACTCTTTTGTATAGTTGTTTTGAAAATGTGTGATGGATTGGCCAAGTCCATGTCAAGGTTTGTTTAAATTGACCCATTTAGGTTTAAAGTTGATTTTCGGACAAATCTTTAGTCTTATCGTGAACAGGTTGTCGCTTTTAACATTCACAGTACTGGGATTAAAAGATTAAAATTGATCAGGTTTTGTGCTCTTGAAAATTTGCGGTTTGGCTTCTATTCATTTTCACCTTAAATTCGCCATCATTCGGTCGATTTTGATTAAATATTTGGAGAAAATCACAGATGAGGCATATTTATGATGAATGCATTCATTGTATTGTATTCGTTGATGGTCTCAGATAAAGAGCCAATTTTTTTTGGGGTACCTAGTATTTCGAAATGAAAATGGTGGAAAAACGCAAGAAAACCTCATCAAGTACTTAAAAATATCAATACAATTTTATATACTTGACAGAATGTTACACCTGTTTCAGTTTTTTAGACTATGACATACACAATAGTTTTTAACGATTGCTAAATCTATAATAGAAAATTATGGCTTCAGCATCGAGACAATTAAAATACTGCTAATTTATCTGGTCTAACGTTTGAGACCATCTTCAGGGACTCGATTCAACAGATTTCTCTTCTGGTGTTAAATCATGTCACTGAAGAAGGTAACAATCAAACCGAGACGTTGGACAAGACAATATAGCAGTATTTTAATTTTGTCGAAACTGGGAAGCCACAATATTGTATTATTGCGTACAAATGCAAATAATGATTTATTTTAATATTATGCTCTCAGATCATTAATACTCGAAACACCAAGTTCTTTCAGGACACAAAATTTCAACTTGAAAACATATGTCACGTTAATCTCAACCAATCTTGACAAGGTCCAGTTTTTAATGTAATTTTCTAACATGCATATATTCGAAAAGTCATAATTTGGTATAATTTGTGTACCATCCCTCAGAACAGATCATGTGACAGCTTTTTCGGCATGATTTTTAATAAGAAGGCTTCCAAAGCATTTGAACGATCCTTGGTAACATTGGCTCTTTTCTGGAATCATTGAGAGGCCCTTAGGGAACCTGTGACAAAGGATATTGTCGTTTCGACACCAAAGCATGACATACCACAGCTTTTGCTTCATGACCTTTCTTAAGATGACTTTCAATGTATTCGGACAAAATAATTGGCAACATTGGCCGTATCTGGCATTACAAGAGTTCCTCCAGGGATCCTTTGACAGAGGAGATTTTTGTTTCTTTACTAAAACAGGCTTGACAGCTTTTTCTTCATGATATTTTATGAAAAGGCTTTTAAACGATTTGAAGAGAATCATTATGGGCACGATGGCTGCTGCGTACTACCGAGATGCCCTCAGGAGACTGCTTCAAGGGGACAGTTGTATTTTTTAACTCAATAGGTCTTGAGACAACTTTGCTTGTTCTTCTGTGAAAAAAAATACATTCAAATTTTTTGTATAGGATCATTGGCGACGTTCGTCATTTTTGAGACTACCAGAATGCTCTCAGGGAATTGCTTCAAAGAGTTGATTTAACTTCTGTATGGAAAATCATGAAATTCAAGCTGTCACATGAAAACGGAACATGAGGTGTCAAATAGTCGGTGACAAAAGTCAGTAACCAAAAGCTGTTATTTCATACAAAATGCTCAAGTTTAGGGATCTGTATCACAGCTTCTGGTAGTCCCAATTGGCTGAAATGTGGATGACGAACTACAATTAAGCTGAAGTTTTGTGTATACTGAGCTTATTGAATTTCAATCATTTTCCAAAGAGTTTCAGAGGGTTGTTCAAAGAAAAAAGTAAGTAGGGTCGGTGTTCCCTTAGTGGACAGTCCCCTATAGTCGCACTAGTGGTTTTTTACGGCCGTTTTGCTATAAATCTATTCAAAACATTTTTTGACATGAATGTTAGGAGCTATTTATCTAAGTACCATTGATACACATATTGATTTTGTTCAAAAAATGATCGAAATAATTAGTTTTGCTTAAAATTTAAGCTCCCTTGCGCCTATAGTAAACCTATTGTTCCTATAGAAGCACTACTGAGAGAAACTATTTTTTATCATACAAAATAATTGATGAATTAAGAACTTTTTTTTACACCAAACGAATGCTTTTGATCCACACTTTGTAGGAAAAATATAAAAGTTTTGTTAAAATACGGTTTTGATAAGTATTTTGCCAACGCCGTGATGCTAGTGCTACTATAGGAACAGAAATTAGAAATAGTGCTACTATAGGCACATGTATTCCTATAGTGGCACACGTGATAATAAATACAAACATTTGAGTTTTCGTAGTTTTCATATTTTTCCCACAAAACCAAGATAAAAAAACTTTCAGATGATGTAAAAATAATGACGCTAACGTTATTTTTCGATTATATACGAATTTTTGTTCTTAGCTATGCGGCTATTGGTACATTGACCCTATCCGAGATATTTTTCGATTTAATTAAGAAACAATGAGCTGTAAGTTGTTTGCGTGTTCTGCAAGTTTATGTTACTTCCGAAAGTGAACAACTTTGCAGAAGAAACTAACCAAATCAAACTTACCTTTTTTAATTAAATCGAAGAATCTTTCGGTTAGGTAATCTTTCGGTTAGGTTTTCTATTTGACCAACCATCTGAAACTTAGTGAACTCAGTATATACAAAATTTCAGGTTATTTGTAGTTTGTCATCAAAATTTTAGCCAATTTGGACTACCAGCTTATATTCTTCTTCTTCTTTCTGGCGTTACGTCCCAACTGGGACAAAGCCTGCTTCTCAGATTAGTGTTCTTATGAGCACTTCCACAGTTATTAACTGAGAGCTTACTTTGCCGATTGACCATTTTTGCATGTGTATATCGTGTGGCAGGTACGAAGATACTCTATGCCCTGGGAATCGAGGAAATTTTCTTTACGAAATGATCCTCGACCAGCGGGATTCGAACCCACGACCCTCAGCTTGGTCATGCTGAATAGCTGCGCGTTTACCGCTACGGCTATCTGGACCATATCACCTGATATATAGATGCCCGAACTTGGGCATTTTGCATGAAAAAAACAGCATTTGGTTACTAACATTTGCTCCTGACTGTAAATGTCAATTTTGAGTGGACATTCTGGAAGGGTCCTTACAGCAACTGATACTGCGTGACCATTTTCCCTGAAAAAAAAAAAAAAACAAACAGAAACAGAAAGTGATACGTTCTGTCAAGTTTATAGTTTTTGTTACGGTTTCTTGCGTTTTCCCCATTATTTCCATTTCGTGATACCCTAGGTACCCCTTAAAATGTAGACTTTAATCCGAAACCATCACCAAATTCAAAATGTTTAATATATGATTCATATCTAGGTATAAATCATTTGTGATTTCTCCAAGAAATTTCAACAGAATCGATCGAATGCGAAATCACAGAATAATGAAACTTTGATATCGGCACCCAGTACTGTAAAAGTTACAGAAAATTTCCTACATTTAGGTGTTTAATGTAGTTTATTCTGTGATTCACAAAACTCAATCCTAAAACTTTCAAAGAGTAAACTCTTCGTTCTCCATGGCTTTAATAACTTTCCCAAAGCGCCTAGTAAGACCTGCCTGCGATTGGAAACCGCTGGCTAGAGCAAAACACATCTCTTGCATTTCCCCAGCATCCACCCATCGGGGGCCCACCATCGACCAGCTGTGCTTTTCGATGTGTACGTGCGTCCTAGCAGTCAATGTGGGGCTGTTGTTCGAAAGAGTGCGCATCCAGAACGCTAGATGGTGTTGGTGTGCCCCAACAACGTATACCGTATACTTAGTGAATTAAGAGTTCTGGAGCGCGCCCGAAAGTCTGCACAAGTCGGTCGCGTGTAAATCAGTTCGCTCGTGATCCTTGCCGCAGTTGGTCGTGTTTTTTATCCTGGCCTGAGAACTCGGTCGGTGGAAGGCCCAAACCCATTGGTTTACCACACCCCGGTACTTGGTGGTACTTAGTCCTTGAGATAGAGACACCTACAATAGATGGGGCTGGAAATAAAGTGTAGTGTCTTCTTCGTGCAGGTCCAGAGACGTGCAGCTTTTTGACTACATTTAGGAGGAAAAGTGTGATAAAAACGGTTCACGTTCTAGTTCGCTTGCTGCTGGAGATTCCAACTAGGACAAAGTTGCTGAACCCAGTGAAGAATCGCGTGTGTTGGTCTCATTATGGTGTGGTATTAAAAATTGTTTAAAACCGGAAAAAAGTGCTACCAGATAATAGCAACTACCAGTGTACACGTTGGCGTAATGCTAGTTGCATGATTCCAGGCGAATCTTTTTCTTCTTGCCAACAGTGAGTTTGGTGTGGTGCATGAGTGTCTAAGGTGAATAACATGGGGATTATTATATCAAAAGTATAAGAAGCAGTTTGTGAAGAAATTGGAAAATATAAAATTGAGCACGCCAGCGGTCAAACCATCGTCTGCAGTGGGAAATTGTGGTTCGATAGTTCAAAGTGACGTGACTACCGTTAATGCAGCCATAGCACCGTTTGATGGAAAGTGAATATGAGGAGAAGCATTTTTGGGAAGGAAATCCGCTTTCATGCAGCGTGTGAACGCTATAGGGAAAACTGAATAGCGAATTTTCTGACGCAGCGAAGTGGAGTGTGTAGTGAAAGTATATATACATTGTTTGAAGCTGGCGAGAGAACGCCATCGCCAATGTAGGCAGAAGCACAGATCTGTGGTAATTGTATCTGAATGGCTGGGTGAATGGTTTTGGTGATTAGTGCAATTAGTCGACGAGATTTTCCTGCGCTTAACGCAATTGGTGTAATTATTAACTTAAACTAATTGGTAATAGTAACTACTAGCTGCGTCACCTGTGACAGCAGATTTAATTGATGGTACCGGTTACAGGACTGCTCCGTGACTAGATAAGGTAAGCAAGTGTTGTGAAAATGTCATTAGCAACATTTACATTTAAATCCGATTTAAATCCGATGCGTTGAATTTATTAAAAGCAGGGATGAAAGAAGTGAAATTAAACCTAGAACCTACTCCATTTGTTGATTGAAGCACGTTGGATTTCCAACTAGGGTGGGATTTATCGAGGATTTTCAGAGGATTTTTCGGCAGTACGCTTTTTTGGCATTACGTCCTCACTGGGCTGTCCCAGCCTGCTTCTGAGCTTAGTGTCCAGTGAGCACTTCCACAGTTATTAACTGAGAGCTTTCTTTGTCTAAGTTGCCATTTTTGCATTCGTATATCGTGTGGCAGGTTCATACGATGATACTCTATGTCCAGGGAAGTCAAGGAAATTTCCATTACGAAAATACCCTGGACCAACCGGGAATCGAACCCAGACACCTTCAACATGCTTGTAGTCGCGCACTCTTACCACTAGGTTAAAGTTTTTTCGCCACAACCTTACTTTTGCATTAAACGCCGAGAAATAGTGTTTCTTTTTTGCACAGTTTTTGAATTTTTGAACTGACATCTTTTTTTGCACGGTACGCATCCTTCGTGCCAAAACAGAATCGGGTGTACTTGTTTATAATCATAGGCCTACTACACCAGTTAATACTTCTGAGAGACCCGCTGATTTTTTTTTTCAATAAAAACATGAAATATTAAAAAAAATATGTATGCTAATACTCCCGTCAGGAAAATCTTTCCAGAAATCCTCAAAAGCATCCACCTAGATCATCCATTACGAATTTCTCTAAAAAGATTTCCATAAGGAATTTCGACAGTAGCTTCTCCATGGATTTATCTAGAAATTTCTTTTGTATCGTCAGACAGTTAAAGACTGGAACGCGCAAAAGTTGATCGACCAAAAATCGTATCTTTCTAATCTAAGGACTGTTCATTTTATAAAGTGGACACTTTGTTTATGCTATATCTTTTTTATTTATTGATAAAATCGTCATCGGTTTTCTGTGTATCGTTGACCTATTGTTCTAAAATGCTATGAAAATATAAAATCTTTGAGAATGCTTTTGGTTGAAGAGCTAAATAGTTTTTCCAAAAACTCTTAAAAAAAGCTGTCCGTCAAAGTTTAACATTATTTTTCGCAAAACAAAAATCCTTAGTTTTATGAACAAATTGTATGTTTGTATCCTTTACTATTCTAGTAAAGGTAAAGCTTTAAAAATATCAATTATATTCCACCATTCTATGACATTAGGTAACTTTAGTGATTTACCCATTTATGGCCAAATTAACTGAAACACCATCCTTTCACTCCCAGCAAAAGAGAAAAGTAAAAAGCGTGTTCAAAACTATTTTTTATTACTAAAGAAACTATATTAGTATAAACGAAAGCTAAATCGTGAGATTAAACTACAGTCTTAAGTATAAATTTTACTGTTTATGGTAGTTTTACTAAAAAGTCTCATACTTTTAAAATCATGTACGCATATTTATCGATCTACAGCAAATTGTAAACAGTTTTCTCCGAAATTTTCAATTGGTAATCTCAGAATAACATATTATGAAAATAATATGTGGAAAATAAAATCGATTTTTTTACAGCAGTGTTGCCAATTTTGATGATTGTCAATGTACTTTGATAGGTCTTCTAAGAATAAAACAATTGTGTTTCTGTTGTGCTTTGAATGTGACGTGGGGACTTACTAAGTAACTCTATGAAGGCGTAAGTTATTTTTCATATTAATACTATATTAGGACTTCCGTCAGGACGTACTTTTACACAAAAAATTCTACTCATATCAATTCCCATCAAATTAAAAAAAAAATCTTTAAAAATATACGGGAAAATTGATTATATTATATCTGTAAAATTGTTGCTCCAAAAAAAACTTGATTTTTTCCATCAGGCTTCTGATTGATGATACTTTCGAAGAACAAGCCTTTTTTGAAAATAGAAAATATAAATTATCGAATTTTCCAGCCAATTTCTTACAATCATTGATTTTGATAACCTCAAAAAATCGACCGATCTAATTGTTGTTCCATATTCGTGTGAAATTTAATTATTTTGGAGAATTTTTACTATCACAACATTGTACAATACTAGTCAAACGATGTGCAAAAAACCGATTGAAATTTCATTGATTAATAAGAAAGATACAGCATGCACAAGGTGTCCACTTTATAAAATGAACAGTCCTTAATCTAAGCGCTTGCACAGCCAATATAGAAAAGCAGCCTGGAAATACTGGAAATTATTCCAGTATTTTCTAGTCAACATTATTAATTGCAGCATACCGTCAATATGTTACAAATATTAAAATGGCCAGGCCCACTGTGCAGACTTGGCTTTGAAGATAATCAAAAAATTACGGCGAACAGATTATTCACGTATGAAACACGTGATTGACGAAAAAATTTCAATTTTATGAGAGAAGAAACGGGGACTACTGTACCAACCGTTTCATTTAAGGGGAGGTGATGGGACATAGGTATTTCTCCTTCGTGTCCTGGCTGGAAAAGCCTAGGCTATAGCGCCACTGATCGCTCTCTGAAACGAAAAGAAATCGATCCCTCGACCTTTAAACAGCAATTATTTATCCCCTTAAACATTTCAACAATCAATTTTTATGCAAAAAAAATATATACGCTGCTAGTTAAATTAAATTCAATGGTAGTTTCGAACTATGTCGGAAGGATCTCACCCTTTATACTAATACATCCAAATTCCTTCTTGCCGATGAACACGTTGCGCTCGGCCGTTGTAATTTGCCTCGCCTACCTCTTGGTTTATTGAATATCATCCGCTTTTGTCACTTCACAAGGTTTTTTCTTCAAATCATTATCCGGGTGGTATAGCGCCATCAGCCGTTTCAATGTCTTTCCGGCCGAATAAAAAAAAATAATAATCGCGAGACCGAGTTAAAAGCGACAGAAAATTTTCGATTGACAAAAAATCGTAAACCTGATGTTGTTTTTTTGGTAGTTCAAATCATATATTTAAAGGAAATACATTCGATTTTTTGGTTTGCCAAATCCGAGTTGTCGTGCCTTCAGGTTAACCCCTTCCATAAAAATTTGCACAGTGGTCTCATCGACCTTATTCGCCGCCAAACGCCTGTTATTTTTACTGCTGCTCGTTTTGCATGGATTTATAACTTTTTTGAAATTTCATCAGACCAAGATCCTTCGAAAGAGCGGAATTCTGGGCTACTATGAGGGTTGTGGTCTATGGGTACCAAAACCACATTGTTCGCATTGTACCACTCGATTGCCTTTTTCTCATAGTGGCAGCTCGTCATATCTGGCCAGAGCAGCACAGGTCTAACATGTTGCTTCAGGGATGGTAGCAGCCGCTTTTCGAGGTATTCCTAGACATAGATCTCTTGATTGGTGGTTCCCGTAGTGATAAAAATGTCACTTTTTAGAACACACGTGCATATGGCATGCCGAACGAGTTAGATAGTTTTGAAAATTTCAGCCACCTTCTCTTATCCTGATGCGGTATAAAACTCTTGTCCCGGAATTTCTTATATTTAAGTGTTCACTGTTATTAGACAACACAATCATCCTAATTTGGTAAAACAAATTTATGATTTTATTAACATTTTGTTAACAACATATTACATTTCATTTGCCGTAGCAGTTCAGATTTTTTACAGGTGAGTTGATTTCACCTGCTAATAGAAGAAAAAACACGTTTTCAATTTATTTAACCTTACTTAACCTAAATATATAACGCATTAATCGTGGCAATAGAAGATTGTAACGATTTTTGCCCGAATTTATTAATAATTTTATTTGACATTTGTTCTAATGTTTCAACATTGGATATTCTATTTAACTCATTGGTACTATACCAGGGAGGAACCCTCAGAATCATTTTCAAAATTTTATTTTGAATTCTCTGCAGAACTTTCTTCCTAGTACCTATTACAACAGCTAGTCCATATTGGTATAGCATACAACATGGCTGACCTGACAATTTGTTTGAATATCAAAAGCTTGTCCTTAAGACAAAGTTTTGATTTTCTTTTTATAAGGGGATAGACACATTTTACATATTTGTTACATTTGGCTTGAATGCCCTTAATGTGATTTTTGAAAGTTAAATTCTTATCTAGTATGAGCCCTAGATACTTAACTTCATCTGACCAATTTATTGGAACTCCTCTCATCGTGACAACTTGAAGGTTTCAAATAAAAAGCTTTTGGTTTATGTGGGAATATTATTAGTTGAGTTTTGGAAGCATTAGGAGAAATCTTCCATTTTTGCAAGTATGAAGAAAAAATATCCAAACTTTTTTGCAATCGACTACATATGACACGCAGGCTTCGTCCTTTGGCGGAGAGGCTTGTGTCATCCGCAAACAAGGATTTTTGACATCCCTAACTCAGGTAAGTCAGATGTGAAAATATTGTATAATATTGGTCCCAAAATGCTGCCTTGGGGAACACCAGCTCTTACAGAAAGTCTTTCAGACCTGGAGTTCTGATAATTAACCTGAAGTGTACGATTTGACAGATAACTTTGAATTATTCTAACAATGTATGTTGGAAAAATAAAGTTATTTTAATTTTACAATCAAACCTTCATGCCAAACACTGTCGAATGCTTTTTCTATGTCTAGAAGAGCAAGACCAGTAGAATAGCCTTCAGATTTGTTGGAACGGATCAAATTTGTTACACGTAAAAGTTGATGAGTGGTCAAATGTCCATGGTGGAAAGCCAACTGATTGGACGATAGCTAGAAGCTTCTGCAGGATTTTTGTCTGGTTTTAAAATTGGAAGTCGACTGTAACTGCTATATATAGAGTAAGCTCAATTCAAAACCAAACTTAGAAATGTCATGGTGGTTCGAATGCTATTCAAATAAGAGACTTTCACTCCAAATATCATAAAAATCGATTGAGATTTGGAAAAGTTATGGCTATTTGTTGTTCTTCGACCTAATATTGTAATATTTGGTCAAACTTTCGATGCATGGAACCAAATGAAGCTAACATATTTTTCAATATTTTATGTAAGAGCGTTTCTAGGCCTATCATAAGGATGGTTTGACGTGTATTAGTTTTTGCATAAATGCTTGGAAACAATTTTTGGTCCATAGCGGGGCAAAAGTTCGAATCTGCGGAGCAAAAGCTCGACCCATGTATAAACTCATGGACAAATGTTCAGATTGCCTAAAATCCATATATTATCTTCAAATTTAGCGGAATTTGCCTGATCGTGCGAAAAGTGACATAAAAATTTTACATTTCCGCTTAGTTTTGTGAAAAACTGCTTTTTTTGGGTGTATTACAATTAACCCTGTTTTGGGCATTTTTTCGATGAAAATTTAGTGTGTATTTTTCGGCAAACATAAGTTTACGGCGTGTACAAAGTATGCCTGTCATAAAAGTATTGATATTTTGTGCTTTAGCCAACGAACTTTTGCCCCAAACTAGATTCGAACTCTTGCGCCACCGGTGGGGCAAAAGTTAGTTTAAGACAATCCATTTAGAAACTGTTATAAATAAAAATGTTTAAATATTTTGACACAAGTTTGTTCAGCAAAATTATAGCCAATATGTTGAAGGTTCGCTGTATGGTATTTGTTTTGTTGCATCTGCTATTGATTATACTTTGATTATACGGTTTATGGACAAAAGGTCGAAAGGACAAAAGGTCGAAAACGATTTGCATGGTGGGAAATTTTTCCTTCTTTGAAAAAAGATTTTCGACCTTTTGTCCCTTCATTTTTGTTCTTCGACCTTTTGTCCATTCGACCTTTTGTCTTTCGACCTTTTATCCTTTCGACCTTTTGTCATAGATTCGATTATACCACTAAGGTCGAACTTTTGCCCTACCTTACTCTATGTTATTATCAGTTAGAAAATTAAACAGCTCGTCCTTTTCACCATTTACAGAACGAGTTTTCTAATGCAAAATTAAACTATACTTGGATCCATGAGTGACACGTTATCCAATAACAATTCTATTAGTATAATTTACTCCACCTTGGACTGCTTCAGTCATAGCGGTGGTTTTGAACGTTGCATCAATCATTTGATTGAATTGTTCAATTAGAAAATCAAAATCAGAGAGAGACATGTTACTAGAAGTAGGTGCATTTTCTGATGTTTTTCCGATGATGAAAACACAGAAAAAAAATTACCTGCAGTGGCATAAGCCGTGGTGTTTCCATTTGCTTTGAAACAATTCTCGTATGAGCCTTATATTCGTTTACGAGAAGGTCAACCCCAATAGTTAGATTGGGATTGCCCCGCAATTTACGTATTAACACTTTTTGGTATCTTCCTTCACATGACAGACGACTTTAGCGGGAGCAGAACCTCCAATACGATAACCTGAAAATTATAATTTTCGTGTAATTATAATATGGCTCTCATACAAGTATCGATATTTTGTGATTCAGCCAGCGCACTTTTGCCCCACACTCGATTTGAACTCTTGCCCCATCGGTTGGAGGAATAGGCTAAAACGTTGCGGCTTATAGAGAAATTTTAAGAGTGTCGAAAATTTTCAATTATATTGTTACGTAATAAATGGACGCTGCCTTAGAGTACACTATCAGAAACAATTGTGTGATGAGTAGATTTAGATTGAAATTCGGTGTAATTTTTTTTTTTGAATCAGTATTTAATGTTACATGTTAGTATTTCGTAAGATTCATTTCATAACTAATGTAACGATTTCTCAGATTTGAAGTCCAAATAGGTGTCGAACCAAATTTAGTTTAGAGGTTGTCCATTAACCACGAGTTGAATGAGAGTTGGTAGTCGATTAACGATATTTAAAACGAATGGTTTGTTTTTGGTGCGCAGTAAATTTATTTGTTTCGGTGGGTTTTTTATTAGTGATCAGTGTCTTAGTTTACCAAATAGCTTGGTCTGGCAGTGTGTGAATTTTAGTAGTTCGGTGGCAATAGGGTCCTAAAGCTCTGTCCCAATTTTAGGGTCAAACGTTTAAGTTTTTTTTGTTTTCATTGTGTGGGGCTAAATCTTCACTTTTTATGTATCGTTTTAGCATCTCGGCACATTGAATGGTCGATAGCCGTGTGGTGTACGCACGGGCCTATCAGTCGTAAGGTTTTTGGTTCAATTCCAGGTTGTTGCTTATTTTTTGATTTCAAATTCTGGTTTCGCGTAAGACAATTCTACGAATTTTAACATGTTTTTTGTGGCAAATTTTCATAAGGGATATTTAAGTATTTCTATAGTCTACTTGCCTGAGGAAGGGAAAGATAATAAATAGAGCAATGAAATCTTGCGATGAAGCATTGAGTAAGATGGCGCAATGAAGCATTGAATGGTGACCGTACACTCAGGCAAATGGATTATCGAAATACATAAGAATCCCTTATGAAAATTCGCCACAAAGAATCGGGTTGAAATTCATAAATTTGCCTTATGAAACCAAAATTTCAAAACCAAAAATGTTCTCGCTGCAACCTGGAATTGAACCAAGAGCCTTGCGATCGATAAGCCCGTACGTATACCACGGGACGGTACATAAAGCGCTCGTATTGCAATAATCGTTCCGCCTTTCATAAGGCAAAATTTATGAATTTCGATAGTCCAGTTTGCTGCGTGTATATCACCCATTAATGCACATTTCATTGCTACAATACAACAATGCTACATTGCATTCATAAAATGGAATTAAAGCATTACTGCACGCATATTGCAGAATAAAAGCAATGATGCATTGCACTCGTTGAATTTAAGTTGAAATACGGTAATACCCTAATGCTTGTGATTACTTGGGTCTTGACAAACATTAGAAAAGGGCACATCGAAATTGGTAAACAATGGCTTTGCACGACGCTGTTGAGCCCAGTTCAACTCAATCACCCTTACCAATACCACTATCAGGAAGAGCTAAAACTAATCTTCCTGGTAGTGGTGTCAGTTTGCGTTGGCTAAATATTTCTTGAGCCCTGTTCACATGTTTGTACAGAATTGATTTATTTGATATAAATTATAAGTATAGTTGGTGTTTGTCTAATTCAAAATGATGTTCGATCGGAGTTATTTCAATCATATCCACATGTGGTTATGTTTCAAAAAATTTGAAAGGGAAATAAATTGAACTTATATCGACTGATAAACTACTAGTTGTTTGTTAATTGTGGTATGCGTATCATGATGCGATTCGTCTTAAAATGGAAACCGAGTTGAGTTTTATTTGTTTTTAAAAGATGTTGGATTATGTTTGTATTATTTAATTTGACAACTACCGAAAAACCAAACATTACATATACTTTGCAATTGGATTAAATGGACAAATTGATGTTAAGTTTTTGCGAAAAAGTTACTTGTCTTCTCGGTGAGAATCGAACTCACGACTCCCTGATCTTTGGTTAGGGAGCGTTACCCCTACGGCCTGCAGAAGTTAACATGAATTCGATTTCAGCACAACAATCACGTGGTCCTTTTGGTTAGCCGTAAACCACGAATCATTATTTATTTAAAAACAAATTATTTAATTTATTTAACGTGCTGAAAAAAGTAAATGTGGTACATTCAAAAGCAGGGTCGTCGTGGTAGTAGAGTATCTGTACAAGCGAATATATTTTATCCCGTATATACGTATATATTGCGGTTATTAAGATTTTTTGGTTTACAGAAGCTTTTCATTTAGCCGTAACACGGAGTTTTCTTTCTTCATTTAGAAACAACAGTAATAGAGCAAATTGGTCTCACGTGGTTGTGAAGCAAAACAGTCTTGAATAATGAAATACTTTTTAAGCGGATATGCAAATAAAAAACACAAATCGTGAAGCATATATTCCAATGAAAAAGTAAAATAAAATAAAAATGGAGCGTATTTCTTTAGAATGATAATTAGAGCGAGTAAGTCTCTACATAAAACAAATCGAAGTGAATAGGTCTCCCATGAGCAAAAAAAAAAAGATATCGTAGAGCGAGCAGGTCTCCTCTCAAAAAAACGAGACAAGTTGGTCTCCTGTGGAAATGAAATTGTAGTACGACCTTTTGTCATAGATTCATAATATGTAGCGAGTAGGTCTTCCATTAAAATTGAAATTAAAGAACAATTTTCTGGCTTTGTGCTTCATGGAGTCTTCCGGAACCTGCAAAGCTCCATTCAAGAGAGCAAACCAAAATCAGCTCTAAAGTTATGTAACAGACAGTAGAATATGTGAATAATTTGGAGAAGAAATTAAAAACATTTGAAGTTTCTTGATTTTTTGCTTCATGGAATTTTATGTAGCCTGATAAGCTCCATCCTAGAGAAAAAAAACAAGCCAAAGTCAGCTATTGTTGTATCACAGTTAGTAATTTGAATATTCAGTAAAAGACACCGACACGTTAATGCTTCCAGTGGACGATTTGCCCTTTGAAGGAAGCACCACACTAGACAACGGACTAGCATGCAACGCCCAGTGGCACAGTCGAAAAACTTTCCTGACGAAATTTTTTCCGGACTGAAGCGGGAATCGAACCCACACCCCTTCACTCGATGCGGCTAAATGCTTGGTAACACTAACCGCACGGCCACGAAGCCCCCAGTAGCAGAATACATTTGAATATTAGTGAATTTAAGTGGATCGGCAGCAATTATGGTTTGTGTACTATAGATATCTCCCCGAAATTTCACCATAAATTATCAGATCTAGAGGTTGCTTATGGGTTCCATGAGAGACAATTATAGCACAGACAAACAGACGTAACACTTAGATCAAATCCCGATCAACATCATACCACAGACAAACAGACGTCACACTCTCATCATTGTCCATCGACCACCTTTTTAACGGTCGATTCAAAAATATGGTAGGTGGCCAATCCGCCACCCGCAGCGCTCGCATCGTTTTTGTTCGCGTTTGACGTTTGCACACTACCGCCATCTGTTGGCCCGTCGGCCAAATACAATAATTTTAGCATTGGGCGCACATGTCCTCGTAACTATGATTTTGATCGAGATTTGTTCTAAGTGTTACGTCTGTTTGTCTGTGATCATAGTCACGAGGACATATACGCCCAATGCTGAAATCGGTGTATTTGGCCGACAGGCCAACAGATGGTGGTAGTGTGTAAACGTCAAACACGAACAAAAACGACGCGAGCGCTGCAGGTAGCGGATTGGCCACCTACAATATTTTTGAATCGACCGTTAAAAAGGTGGTCGATGAACAATGATGAGAGTGTGACGTCTGTTTGTCTGTGATTATAGGTTATGCAGAAATATGCCTATAAACAGGCTATATGTCTATAAACTGGCTAAAAACATGTCAGGAAACCTTGTTAGATGTTGAAAACTGCGCACAAATCTACCAAAGATCATATGCTGATCAATAATTTTACAAACAAATCTTAATGATAGATTTGTGGGAGATGGTTTGGTGGAAGCAGAATTCTAAATGCTTTGAATCCTTCTCATAACCACTAGAGTCTTGAGGATTTCTTAGAGGTCCTCGCCAGAAAGCTGGCAAAATATTCTATGGATTAAGTTGAAGACATATAAGCGTTTTCGTTTGAACACTTCCAGTAAGGATCTTCCCTTTTAGTTAGCAAAAACACACCACTTAGCGTCAGAACAGTTGCACGTTCCTGACGTGCAATTTTTAGGTGGCTCGATTATATTAAAAGTATTTTCAGGTATTTGCACATTCACAAAAAAAGCATTTTACATTTTCAAAAATATTATTAATATCATTTTAAAAATATTATTAATATCAATGATAAGTTCCAGAATATGGAACTCGGTGTAAATGCTCTCTTGAAAACAAGCTTCCCGACTAGAAGTACATAACTAAAATATAATAAAATTTTATCAAAATATGATATGCATATTTTATTATGATATAATTTTGTTAGACACCGTTATCCGCAGGAATTTTTGAAACAAAAATATATCATATTGTGTAATATTTATTTGAAATATATTTCCTTTTGTTTATTTTTAACAATTTTATAATAAAATTAAATACACATCTGTGCATTTTAATCAACTTGAATTTTTGAATCAAGCGAAATATATATTTTTGACAATAATGAAAAAAAAAAACATTTTTTTTTGGGTTTGTAGAACCAGCCAAGCGGTAACAAAATGGTATGATCTTAATTTAATTATTCACTAATTGCACGTGATTAAAAAGTGACTTGTTGCGACTTTGAATTTCATATAATGTATTGCACCGTATATGAAGTTTTACTAGAATTTTTATATATGTAATTGATAAAAAAAACTGGTTATTACCATATATGTTTCTGTCTATTGCACGGAATATCATTTTTTGTTAGAATTTTCCTTTTTATGATCAAAAAGCTCGTAACTTAATGAGTTACCCCGTATATTATACAGTATTATTATTTTGATACTTTGTATCAAAAATTATAACTGGACTTGTTATGTTATTGATAGATTAAAATACATTTTGTTATATTGATGTTACAATTCATAGAACTTTTTGTTATACATTTAGTGATTTTAACAAGATTCTGCATCAACATTGAAACAACTTATGTTCGATAAAATCTTCGTATCATAAAAACATAAGCTGATATAATTTTGTTATGTACCCATAGTCGGGTTGGTAAGAGATTCCTTTTTACTATTCGATCAAGAAAAATAACACTTATTCTTAATGGCTTCTCGGACTCCCTAGAGATCCTTGAAACACCGGTTGGGACGCCCTGATACAAAATGTATGGACATTAACATATTTTGAAAGAAGAACTTGATGAGCAAAATGTGTATATTTGTACTGCAACACTTGCGCAAATCAATCAATTTTAATAACGTATTTGCGAATTGTATTCCACGCTCGGTCCTGCCTTTGGTTTCCTGAGATTGAACCGTTTAGGCCGTAAATTGTCATGTTAAGCGCAGTTAACATATTTTCCGTGCTCTGTTTGCCCATATATTCAACCGTACAATGACCCCCATTTGCCGTGCTATTCGCTGGTTGGGTTGGATGGACCACTCTCGTCTCGAAAACCCGAACAAATGGCCTTTTGTGGAGAACCCTCCAGGGAAAACTCCTTGAGCAAACATTATTATTTCTTCTATGCGCTACACTTTTCACCAGCAGGCGCTTGCACAGTCGGAGTCGAGTCGTACGCACGCACGAAATAACATAATTTGCATTCGTGCTGGAGGGAATAAGCTCGCAGGAAAGCGTAGGAAATATGTTTTGGTGACGATGGTTGGAGTGCTTTCTGATTGTTCACGACCGTTAAAATAAGATTGCGAGTTAACCGAGCGATGAAGAAACTGCATGTAACTGCCGGAAACAAATGGAATTTTAATGGGGGAGCTTTGCCCAGTTTGGAATGGGGATGTGTTTGTTTGAGTTAAGTGCTCTTATGGAAAGTTGCATTGCCCATAATTGCATATTAGAAACATTTAAATACATTTGACATAGGCATAGAGGAAATATATGAGCAGTAAATACTTGTGTTGAAAATTCAAGCTTTACTCAAATTAACGTTGACAATATAACTCCGTATGAGCTCAAAACTTCACATGGCATTTAACCGAAATTATATCCTTATCAATCGTGATTCTCTCCTGGGGTTCTGGTCTCTTTCTGTTTTCCTTTTTTTTCGGAGAGCACAAACATGTTCAGTATGACACCGCGAAATAAACGGTGTGAAAAAGTTTCTCTTGTGTACCCAGCCTCATGAATGTACTACGCGACCCGGGCAACCAAAGAGTTCGTTTGTTTTTTCGACGAGTTTCCTCCTCAGAGATTTCCGATCAAAAATGAACGACCGGGATACAAGCCTCTACATGCATGTACAATAACAGAGAAGGTCATTTAAAAATTAATAGAATAATAAAATAATGCTGAAGTCACGTTTTGGCACATTTGCGGAGAGCAATCCGTACGAACCTTCCGTTAGAGCCTACCTTAGCCTAGCAGTAAATTTCACAGCCACAAAGCTAAGTTATGCTGAAGGTCTAGGTTCGACCTCCAGCCGGTCCAGGATTTATTCGTAATATTTCCATTACATTACATTTCTTTCACTTCCCTGGGCATAGAGTGTCATTGCACCTGAAATATGTTATACAACGCTAAAATGGCTAACTTTGGAAGTGTTGATTGAGCACTAAGCTGATGAACAGGCTCTGTCCCAGTGGGGACGTATTTCAAAGAAGAAGAATCCGTTCGAACTTGTATGAAATAAAGAACTATTTGGATACTTTCATGATTTACTTCAGCATGAACGGTTTTTTTGACGAATTGTCAGAGCTTTAGAAGAAGATTTAAGAATTAAGAAGTACTTAATACGTCTCATACTGTGGAAGAAATCAACTCAAATAAGTGAATTGATTTGCAAAGGGCCTATTCTGATTTTCTCATACACTGAGAATAATAGAAACGCAAATTAATTTTACTGGCAAACGTGGAACATCGCAATCGGATTTTTTTTAAGCTACCATTCATTCTCTCGGTAATAACTTGATGATAGAGCGTTCAAGAGCAGCAACCTTTAGAGACCACAACCATATCGAGCCATTCAGCGTGTCAGCGAATAGTTCAATTCACGGTAAAATTTCGAATTTAAAGAATTTTGAAAACAAATGTGCAAGTACCGTCGTTGGGGGTGAAATTTGGCCAAAAATGTGTAAGTCCTCATTTATTTTTGAACAAATTTCGCAATTTGACTGGATGTGTTCGGCTAAATATGAGAATACATTGAAAATTCTGAACCAATAATTGAACTATCGATAAACATAGGAAACCCTTATGAAAATTCGCCACAAGAAGAAGGATTGAAGCATAGCATAGCATAGCATAGACTGACTGTACATGTCAATGGTTGCTACTCCGTGATTGATCGGAACTGGTATGAATTGCACTACGATCCAAATGAATAAGGGATGGGAGTTTCCGTTACTCTCGAAGTGCAATTTTTGCAGATCTAATATTATTGATCAAAAACGGCGCCGGCCAAGTCCTTACAGTCAGTTGGGAGGGGAAGGAATGTTAGGGTGTAATGATTGTTGCTTCTAGAGACCGAGAATACCTCTGCATCTCCACAATCACCACGGGAAGGGTGTTTATTAGTGAGGGAGGAAAAGATCTGGGAGTCACCTTTGGTCGGTGATGCGATCCATGGACGAGGGGGAAATATACGACTTATATTTAAAGCTTGTTTTGTATTCTTGTCTCGAGAAGTTTTTGGTAGAAGATTAAAAACATACGTCAACATCTATAATGTCGAACAATTCAAAATAAGTTTTTATTAAAAGCAAAAGCTGAGAATTACATGTATATATTTTAAATCATATGAAAAAGGATTAATGCCGACTTGTAGTGACAAACAATACATAGTTTGATTGAAAATTAAATATGAGTATTACTGTGCATTTTTGTCTCGAGATGGTAGAAGTTTTAAAAAATACGTCAACATTCACAATGTCGAACAATTCAAAAGATATTTTTAATAATGTCAAAAAGAGAATAATATGTGTATATTGAAATTTTATAAAACAAGCATAATGCCGACACTTATAGTGACGAACCATACAAAGTTTGTTTTAATATTACATAAAAGTTATTCTTTCAAGAAAAAAATGTGTTATCATAAGCATGAAACGAACTCACCAGTTGGTAATCCATCCTCGACTGAACACAAATATATCTTCGCACTCACACTGTGCGAACAGAAAACTTCTTGGCGTCCCGAAAACAAACAGTCTTGCTTGGGCTTTCCCAAATACCTCCCCAGCAAGACGCGTAAACAAGGAGAAAAGAAGTTCTCCGGTAATGAAAACACGCGCGAAACCGAGAACAAAACCTATCCGACGACGCAACAACGAACCATTCTGCTTGGGCTTCCAATTCGCCACAAGAAGAAGGATTGAAATTCATAAATTTACGTTATAACACCAAATTTGAAAACAGAAATATATTTCACGGCAACACATCAACACAATTATCACATCTATCTTTTGATACTATCAAACACTATGGGTAGTGATAGGGATACTATCACTTCTTGAAAAATGATGAATATAAGATAGAGCTAAGCTAGACTATATTATCTCTATCAATTGATAGACGGATGGATATACTATCAGCATTTTTTCATCACTTATGGATCACGCATATCGTTATCAACTATCTTTGGGGAAAAATAAACTATCTACAAAATTCTATAGCTATCCCTATCCTATATGATAGTATATTGATACAAAAAGCGAAATCAAAATCTTGCGCATAATGGAAAAAGCTAATAGAAATAACTCAAGGTATGTTCTCATGGGTATTTTCGGACCGGGCACGTTGAGAGGATGACGGAAATCGATGTCCGATGCCATTTTGAAATCCAAGATGGCGGCCTCCGGTTAAGGAAAATTGTTGGAAACCCATGCAATATGAGTATTTTTGAAACGGGCGCGACGGAGGGATGACGGAAATCGATGTGCGACGCCATTTTTAAATCCAAGATGGCAGCCTCCGGTTTGGTAAAATCATTGAAACCCCATGCAATATGAGTATTTTCGGAACGGGCACGATGAGGGGATGACGGAAGTCATAAATCATTCATAAATCATGTTTTTGATAAAAAAAAATGGAAAAAATTAATGGGAGCCAAACAAAGTTACGTTATATTGAGGTAAAAATAACGTTATATCGAGGTATGACTGTAATTACAATCCCTAGCTGTTACAGCTGTTGGACGTAGCTAGGAATAGGGGATTTGAAAAAAGGGTTTTTTGTGTATGCTGATAAAAAAAAATATTTTGTTTTCGGGGCCCTAATGCTCCTACTCCCATAATTATCCGGAGCAAAAAAAAATCGATACTCCGGATAATCGAGTCCGACCTGTATAGGAATTAATACCTACGTTACAAGTGATACTACCATAATGTCGAAAATTCAACTCTGAGGCATTAGAAAAACATAAGGCTTGCTTCAAAATAAGTATTAAGTTTACCTTTAAACATTCCGAAAAATAAAAAAAATTCAATATTTTGGTGTTGATAAAAACGGAATACATTGTGAAAGAAATCGGAACGTGACGAAAACGGAACATACCTGTATTGCATGAGAAGTGGTGCTACTATAGGAACAACAGGTCTACTAGCGGTTCAAGGGAGCTTAAATTTTAAGCAAAACTATTTTTTCGATATTTGTTGTTAACAAAATCGTGCTGTGAACCAGTTGCACTTACAAAAATAGCTCCGGACCTTCATGTCGAAAATATTTTGCAACGGTTCAGTGGCGTAGCTAGGGTTTACGAGGCACTAGGCAGAGTCAGATATGGAGACCCTTCGAAATAGGAGTGTATGCCGCTAAGCCAACATACAATCGACATGTGACTATCAATTAATCGAAATTATAATACACTTTCAACAAATATCAAGATTTGATTAAAAATAATGAATTTTATGTTCATTTATTGTTGAATTCATTGTAAGCTCAGATTTCTCAGAGATTCCGAAAAGACATCTCTCAAAGTGTATCTAGGTATTAAAGTTTCTGTGGGAATAACGTTAAGTCAGAAATCGCTACATATGATAAATGGTGTTCTCAGAAATTTAATCGGAATGTTATTCAGGAGTTTGCCTAAAGTTTGCATCAGCTATTAATATAAAGATTTCTATGAGCGATTATGTCCCAAACTTTTCAACTTTCCAGAATTAAACCAGATTTTTTTAATGATACTCTCAGTTTCTTTCCAATGATACCCTTAAAAAATTACCGGAATTTGTCGAAGGTGATAAAGAAACTTTCAAAGAAAAAATTGGTGAGAATTTCCAAAAATTATCCGGTGGATATTTTTAAACAAAACTCTCATGACATCATTGATAAAATACTTAAAAATCCCCACCAGAACGAAGTTTAAAGGTTAATTTAAAGAGAATCTCTTAAAATAATTATTGCAAAATTTACCAAACGAAACCTTGCATAATTTCCTGCAGGATTTTTTAGAGCAAATCCCTGGAAAATCTCGACTGGAACTTTTGGAAGAATCATAGGAATAATTTCTGTAGCATTTTGTGGTTTTGAACGTAAATAAATTTTTAATTTGAAGAATCAATGTAGATTAAACTTTTAAAATAATTCAAGAAATCTTTGAAAAACATCGAAATAGTAGGAGAAATTTATGAGGAAAATCCTGTTATCATTTATATAATTCTTGAAGGATTTGTTTTGAAAACGACTGGTAGTATATCTAAAAACTGCCATGAAAGGGTTAATCTTAGAATAAATCTTTATTTGTTTGACCTGGAAAAAAATCTGTAGGATTATTTTCAAGGTATCTCAGAGTAATTACCATAAAAATCAATACACACATTTTTGAAAGAATCTTTCTATGAAATGCTGTAAGAGTTTCTGAGTTGAAATTTCATTCTTGGGCTGCCGAAGGATTTTCTAGAGAAAAAAATGAAGAAATTCCTCTTAGCATATCTTGAGCAATCTATTGAAAAATTTCAAGATGAATTCCTTAAGGAATCTTTAAAATAATTTCTAGAGCAGTCTTTGTTTCAGGCATTTTCGAAAACGTTCTCTTGATTGAGAATATTTTCGAAGTCCTGAGTAACTTGATTTTCAATTGGACTAGTAAGTCCTAAATTAAAATTGTGCGCGCTTTCAAACTGCTTAGCAAGTTTTTGAGCTTTTTCGCAATTAGTGTGTAATAATTTGTTTTCCTTTTTCAATGCCGGTATTGGCTTCTGAGGTTTTTTCAAAATTTTAGATAATTTCCAAAAGGGCTTAGAACCAGGGTTCAGTTGAGAAATTTTGTTTTCAAAATTTTTGTTTCTTAATTGTGCAAAACGTTTCTTGATTTTTTTCTGCAAATCTTGCCAAATAATTTTCATAGCAGGATCGCGAGTGCGTTGAAATTGCCTTCTCCTCACGTTTTTAAGGCGGATCAAGAGTTTAAGATCATCGTCTATAACCACGGATTCAAATTTTCACATTTTGGAATTGCAATTCTCCTGGCTTCAACAATGGAATTTGTTAAAGTTCAAGAGCATTGTTTGTAAAGAAATGTTAACATCAAGATTAGAGTCAATATACGATTCATATATATTCCAGTCGGCTCGAAAATAATTGAAAGTGGAGCTGATAGGATTGAGAATCGCTTTATGAGATATTTGAAATGTAACAGGGACATGATCAGAATAAAATTCAGCATGAGTAACTATTTGGTTACAAAGATCACTAGAGTCGGTTAAGACCAAGTCAATCATAGATAAGTTTCTAGAAGAGGAAAAACATGTAGGGCTATCAGGGTATTGAATTGAGAAATATCCTGAAGAGCACTCATCAAATAAAAATCTGCCGTTGGAATTACTTTGAGAATTATTCCATGACCGATGTTTGGCAAACTTTCAATGATTGTGTAAGCACTCTCAAGACCCCTCCAACTTTAAAACGCTTTATTCCAAACGAAACTTATACATATTTTATCAACCAATATTGAAGTTCAATCTATTTCCAATTCAGAGGGTAATGACAGCTGTTAATTGTGAAAGTTATTAAAAAAATCGCCAAGAAATTCTTACGTAAGATTTCTCCCGAACCCCCCATCCCAACCTGCCTGGTAAGAAGAAGTAAGATTTTTCACCACTCTTTGGTGTATATTTGGGAAAAACATTGAACCAGCAGTGAGTTCAGTGAAAAAGATCTAAACAGCGACCATTCCCGGCAAGTGGAATCAAGTTGACGCCAGAGACGGCAGCGGCGAATGGGTGTGAAAGGAAAATCTTGTTCCGGAAAAGAGCGTGTAAACATCGATTCTTGTCAAGCAACTTTGAAGGTAGAGGCAAAGCCAAAGGCTTTTATCCAAGTTGTGTACTTGACGAGAAGCATTTCTTTTCTTTTTTGCTGGCTCTTATCTCATCGGTTTTCTATGACTACACGAAGAAAGCACTTATGCTCCGCCATGTTACGCTATATATTTACATGATTTTCATATTCGTTTTGCTGCATGAAGTACTTTTAGCGTTTCGGCGAATGATGCAGACGCTATAAAAGCGAGCAGATAGAAAGCGTTGTTTTGGTCGATGGTATCTAAGATATTAAATTTTATCGGGAAAGTTATTTATGTGCTGACCATTTTTTCGTAACCACCCGCTGAACCAGTCCATGTGATGAATGTTCCTGCTTCTAAGCAGAGTCATACATAAAATTATGATATTCATCAAATAATATCCCAGAGCATCTAGCCAACCATGAACGACGCGCACGTAAATCTATAAATTTAAGTTGGTCGATTCCCTGGTCTATTCTCAGACCCATCAGCTCACGGAATTAGGATATCATCTACTTTATGTGTGAATATAGTGCTAGCTATTATTGTCGTAAATGCAGCTTGCGTAAGACTTTTAATAATAGTAGTACACTAAGCCTCGTGTAATGAAAAGTTTTTTAACATAATTACGATTCACGTAACTTTTTTAGGAACGAAGTTGAAGTTACGTTGCAGAATATTTTCAAGTTTCACCATGCAGCCATCGTGTTCAATATTTTGGTGATTGCAGGAAATAATAAGATTGAGATGTAATTTTTCCAATAGTTTATTGCGTAATGGTCATTGTCAGTCATTAGTCTGAGACAATGCCTATTTCAATTCAGATTCATTCACCAAAGTCTACTACAACTCGGCCATTCTGACACTCGATGTCCTCGATGTCCTCATACAGGCAACATTAATAAACTGCTATTAGGAATTCAGTATTTCTTTAGGAAATTGCCTACCTTTAGGCGTATTCCGTAATTCAAAGTGTTATTCTTTTTAAAATAACTCAAAAAGTAAATGACTTGTAAGAGTTTGGTCTTCATATTTTATCATATTTATGATTTAGGTAAGTAACAACATTTTTAATATTACCGAACGTTGTTTACATGGGTGATCAATGTTACCCTATATTGGCTGAATCAAAAAATCACATAAAACATTTACTCAAACCAGAAGACAGTATTTTGTTATTTGCGATGGATACCAGTACTTGTTTTAAACATATAAAACAGGTGACATTTGCATTTCCAAATGGAAAATTTAAGAAATATCCATAAAACTGATCAATGTTACTGTCACTAAACGTGGCAAGAATGGAAGATAGGACGTTTCTCCGGAATGCGAACTTTCTCCCAAGGGTGGGTAATGGGTAATGTTGATAATTACATCGAAATGAGCAATTAGTTCGATGCTCTAGACAAATTTTCTGAACACCGAATTTTCCCAATCGAAGCAGTCTCTAGCCCAGGCTCTGTCGCGTTTTGCCGGAAACTCTTAAAGATCGCGAACTTCTTCTCAAACATCTTGAAGAGAAGAAGCACATTTTTTTACCTATGACGACAAAACTGAACGTTTGTTCAAAGTCGTCTTGAAGGGTCTCTCAAGTGACTGTAAGTCACCTGAAGAGATCAAAAATGGAATAAATGGTTTACTTAGATTTTCCCCAGTCCATGTAATCATTATGAAAAAGAGAACCCAATCTGGCATTGTTCTGAAAGGGCTTTCTCAAGAATATTATTTTGTTCACTTTAACTTTTTTACCCGACCTGACCCAGTGACTCACCGGAATAACTCCGGCCATAGGAATATTTCTGCGTACCTCTGTCCACTTCTAAAAACTAGATATGTGTGCCAGTATACTGACAAAAAATCATTCGAATCCATTAAAAATTCGCTGAGCGGTGAGGGTTTTAGAATTTTTGCCTTCACTCAGGCCTATACGGGTTAATATTAGACTGGATTAATGGTCCAATTGCTACCGCTTCTGCTTCATAAGCAGAAGGCCATGGGTTCAATCCCAGGCCCGTTTTTCTCCTCGTACTTTGTAGTTGCATCTTTCACTTGCTAATATCTTCTACTCTCAGTATATCACAGTTAATCTGTACATTCATAGCATTTGCAAGAACCAGAAACGGGCGAAAAAAAAAAGTTTCTCTACGTTTCCGTTTTTCTACCATTATAGCACGCCACTCCTTACGCCTGATACATAGGCAGTCTACTAAGGGGTGGTCCATTTATTACGTAAGGCAATTTTAGAGATTTTTCAACCTCCTTTCCCCATAATAAGATTTTTTTGTCATCCTGCATCATAAAGTGTTTCGAAAATCGGTTGAATTTCGTTCACTAATTCAAAGAGAAAGCCAATGAAGAGAAATAGAGCACTGCGGTTACCTCTATATGTTAGCATACGCTAGATTTTATTGAATAGGCGATAGGTCATTATAAGGATGAAGCAGCACGACGAATACCCGAACGACGTGAAGACCTAAATAATTGATTTGAAATGTTTGGTTGTCTAGATTTGTGCTTCATCAAATTTAAGCTGTGGGTTTGATTCATCTTAGCTCAACAACAATTTGTAACAAAATACATTGTTATCAACAATTTTTGGAAAAATATATTTGCAGAATATATCATATTTGGTATGCCTTACATTTTCCTCACCGATTTATACTGCTTGTTTGTGTACAATTGAGGGCGATGCCATTTTCCCACACATGTCAAGATAAATACAGTCAAGCAACAAAGTTACACAAAAACCATCATCTGCTGGTCTGCGTCTGGTCTGGCCGTCTAAATAACGCAAAAATATGAATCACAACGTTGGAGCAAAAAATATTTTGCTGCATGCTTTTTCCTCCCTTATAGCTACTATGGGTGTTACAGAGCCGGTCCCTGTGTCGTGTGTTTTGCGGACGAATATGAAAAAGGCGCAATGTCCTCGGCGGATGAATATCTTTCCATAAGAGTGGCCCAGTTTTACATGAAAAAAAAACAACTTGAAAAATCTTAAGTTAAACCCTCAAATTTGTTCATTTGGGGGTGCAACCCAGAAGATACTGTGATAATTTGAGCGGAATCCGTTTCATATATTTGGTCAATATTCTTAATACAAACTTCAAGCTCATTTTGACGGATTCTGCTCAAATTTTCACAGTAGCTTCTGGGGGTCCAAATGAACAAATTTGTGACGTGTTACTTAAGATTTTTGTAGTTTGATCCTTATGGGCCACCCTACTTTCCGTACACATGCCAGGCTCGTCTTTCTCGTTATCATTGCTGGTGCGGCTCGGAGTAGCCAGCATTGGAGAGTTTCAGAGTGGAAGTGTCTTTTCGCATTTACATTGGGGTTTCTAGGTCAGCCACAGCCTCCCAGTCAGCGGCTGTAATATGTAAACGTAAAGATAGAAGAGGACGCTGAACGAGGAGTAAATGTTGCTGATGGTGCCTAATAAGTTTAGGGCCCACATGCCGACGCGGAACGAAAGAACGAACGTGAGATAAACGTCTGAAGATGGTTCTGGATGTTGCTAACGTCAAACAAAACATTAAACTGATTGTATGCTGTCTAATACAGTTATCTGAGAGGCTTTATTTGCGGGACTAGTACAAAATATTCAATGGGGTGCGCAGACCTTAAATTGGACTAGTACGATATGATCTTGATACCTACGTGTCTGACGACAAATTTAATCAAAGTTTTCATTTTCAATATTATGTTTCTCAGCCGTCTTTCTACGAGATTGTGTCAAATTTACAGCGTCGAACACACATTTGTTTTGAATGGTATTTCAGATACATAGTGTTTGAGTCAATTCAGTCAACCAGAAATTCCTGTTTTTTCAATTTTTCTAATTCCTATATATTTCCTCAAGTATTTCCTTTGCCAATAAACATAGGAATCATCTCAGTCATTTACAAGGACTTCGTGAGCAAAACCATGAAAATTGATATGTTACAACCTAGGTGAATAAATTTGGAAAGCTACCACTGGGAAGCTGGGGATTGCCATCAGATATCTAAAACAATCAGGATGCTGCCGATCCATCTGAATGTTCACGAATTGACCTTCTCCAGTAATGGTTTTCCAAATCATGAAAATTGATAAGGCGCAAGGCAGGTTTCAGATCCGTTAATGAAGCATTAACCTACTTCCTCGGGGAAGAAAACGGTGCAAAGGCCCTTACTTACCTTACCAGTCAGGCTAAGGCCTGGGTGGCCTCTGCTGTACGTAGGAGACGTCTTCATTCGACTCGGTCCATGGCTGCCCGTCGCCAGCCACGCATTCTGCGAAGGGTCCGCAGATCGTCCTCAACTTGATCGACCCATCTTGCTCGCTGCGCACCACGTCGTCTTGTGCCTGTCGGATTGTTTTCGAGAACCATTTTCACCGGGTTGGTATCCGACATTCTGGTGACATGCCCGGCCCACCGCAGCCTCCCAATTTTTGCGAGGTGGACAATGGTTGGTTCTCCCAGCAGCTGGTGCAATTCATGGTTCATCCGCCTTCTCCACGTTCCGTCTTCCATCTGCACTCCGCCGTAGATGGTCCGCAACACCTTCCGTTCGAAAACACCAAGGGCGCGTTGATCCTTGATAGTTTAACGAAGTGTGGTTGAGAACCCCTGTAGGCTTGAGCTCCACTGCTCTGTATTGTTTTCCACTAGACAGAGGTTCACAGCACACTTTTCACGGGTCGTGTTAATTGGGCGATCTGAGGAGAAACTTCAACCCATTAGGTGGACTTTCAACCCACTTACCGGTAGTTTTCAGCACATAAACTAACAACAAAAAAAAGATGGCAGCTTGAATTGTGGGGACCATGCAATTTAAAGGGCTTGTTTGGAACAAAGAAAATGCTTAAATTATGTTTTTTTTTACTTGCGCATTTTATTCACTTGCGAACCACTGTGAATGATCGTTGCGGCCGATGTGATGCTCGTTGGTCGACATGTTCCACTGGGAGACGCTTCAAGGTGCAGGGGTGATGCTGGGACGGACGCAGCCGGCGAGGGGTTTCAACCGGATCCCTTTACGTTTTGGACAGGGAGTCCAGATTTTCTGCGGCAACTCGGCCCGTGTAACGGTGGGCCTGGCGTTTCACTTCAGTTTGGGCCCGGGGAACGGTACCGTGTGCACTTTTTCTTTCGCGAGTGTCTTTTGCCAATCGAGTGGGATTTAACTGTTTGGTCGGGATTACATGCGGTTTTTCCCTCCAGTGGTTCTACTGTTCGTGTCTCTTCTACCAATTGTTCGACACACACTATGCCAGTACCGCTTCTGGCAAGCACTTCCTCGACCTTTTACACTCACGACGTATGGCGTACGATTTCAGTTTTTCTGGAACCACTGGATTCGAACTTCACTTCACACTAATCCCACTCGATGAATCGGTTAGAAATTTAACGATTTCGTGTGGCTTCGCTAACCGATACTACCTTAACTTTAACGTTTTCGAAACGCGTGGTCACTAAAGTTCACTATGTGACGAACGCTGCCGCTGTCTTCGTTCCTCCGGGCCAAATCACAAATTACAAGAGGACGCTTGGGAGTCCCAAGGTCTTATATATCTTTCCAGATCCCAAAAATCCGCCATATCATCTCCATGTCATATCCGTTCCGATGGTCCTTGCACCACCCCAGAGCGTTGATGACAGTTGATGCTGGTTGACATTTCTCCATACAAACGACGAGGGTATACATTCATTCAGTTGGTGCCATTTCAAATTTGAATATGTTGTATGCAAGTTCTTCTTATAATGTTGCAACATAATTTTAAGGAATTTAATTTTAATTTTAATTTAATAGTATTTTAAATTGAATAACAAAATGACAAATAATATAAACAAACAACGGAAATAATATTAACATTAAAAAGGGAATATTGGCACCAACATAGGCTAATAAATATATAATTAATGTCACCCAAGTAACACCAAATACTTCTTTCTAAGCAGCAAGCATAATATCTTGTTATATAAGAGCTTTATTGGTGAAATCAGGATAGCTTGTGTATCATAAAAGCAATAAAAGTGTTATCAAAATACATATCACGTTTAAATACTAGACCAAAAAGTCACAAATTGTTTAGGTAGTAATATCGCTATATGAACGTTATTATAACTTCATTCAGATTTATGCCTCACTAGTAAACATAAACAATATATAAGCTGTAATAGTGTATTCTAAAATATTTTTCAGCTATGTTCAAACATCCGCATACAGATGGATAACCATCGAAAAATTATTCCATTGACCCGGACTGTTCCCCACTCATTTTTGCAATGCTTTACGTAGTACCAGTAGCCACCAATCTGATGTTTTTGCGAGGATTTTTGAGAGGGGGAGATAAAGCTCATCTAGCACAAACTCTACAGAGGACAAGCTGTCATGCATCTTTTCGAGGCATTCGAATCTCTGCTGAAGTATTATTATCAGGTCGGATCAGGAGACCCACAGCGTTTCTTGCATGTGATCAACCAGTTCCTTTTCCCGCTTTTTTCCCGACCCTTCGACAATTGTGTGACGATAATCAATGGACAGGCGTTTTGCGTTTGCCGGTAAATCCACGATTCAGCTTCAGACACTTGGGTTTGACTAGTTCCATGATAATATTTGCGTCTGTTGCCGTGTCACCCGCGTTCCATTATTTTTTGGATTCGTGTACCACACTCACGTTTGGTTTGGTTAGACCTTTGCATTTTGCGATGAATAAGTCTCTATTTTTATTTGCTCGTTTCGATTGTTTAATCTTTTACGCTTTAGAAGCATTTTTTTTTTCAACTAAAATCAAAATACTGTACTAGTTACACCCGTATTTGTATTTACAATGTTTGTAAACAAATTAAATTTTGACGTTTTGATACATTTTGATCAGTTGGAAAAGAAGCTGTAATGAGGTTATTTTGATGTTATTTGGATCATCAAAAAACGAAACAGTAACTTATTTTGAAGCATATTGTGGATATGCTGTAAAAGTGTATTATAAACTTATATTGTAAGCTTTTCAACACATTTAATGAAGCTGCTCCAAAAACATTATTGAAACGTTATTTTAACCTATTTTTAAATCTCTTAGGAATTGTTAATTTGGCAAATGTGTAGATAACAGTGTTGGCTAAAAATATGACATCATGTCACGAGAAAGGAATATTTTGGTTATCTGGATTTGATGAGGAGATGCCATCAAGTATTGAGATATTTATTTTAAATTCAGTAACAGTGTTCGACACAATCAATGTATTTGAATTTATTGGAACGTAATAGTTTTTTTTTCCGTACATAAAATAAGTATCCAATTACTTTCAGATTTTAATATCTGCTTTTGTTGGAAATGTTAGCCTTTCCAAACATATATGAATGGCACTGTAAGCTTCGTAGACAAGACGCCATATTATTTCTCCATGCGGATCAGAACAAATCTCACAAAATAACAGAATTTCAATAATTCTATTCTTAATTTTTCCATTTAAAATGCTGGCGCGTAAGTTTTTTAAGAGTTCAAATGGGTGTTTCACCATAAATTTTGAGCCGCATTGAAAATATCACTACACATTGCTGATGATATGCATTTTAACATCTCGTATTGTTATCCGAATTACTATTTAGGTCATCACTTTTCGGATTAAGGTAGCCATATATTTCGAAACACATTTTCAATTCTTTGTTTTCGTGCTTCAAATATAGTTGGATTTACAAATGATTCGCTTGTCATACAAAAGTATTCTGCAAGTTAAATCACTAGCAAATAGCCATTTTCCAACTAATATGTCTGGCTGTAATAAAAAATAATCAGTTTGTTATATAGATGAGTTTTGCTAGTAATAGCACTTGCAAACTGCTCGATTTCAACAAATAAATGTGGAAGATGTATACAAGTTTTTTGCAAGTATTGATTGCTGCCAAATAGCATTATTATATCTTGTTATTACTCTTGATCCAATGTATATTTATAATATGTTGAAAATACGTTCGTGAATCGCCCGTTGGATTGATTTCGTATATCTTTTGAGATGTTATATAAGCCGCCATTTTTTGCGCTTTTTCAGTTATACAAGTGTAAAATATTAAATCATAAATGCTATAAAAATACTACCGAATATGTTTGTAACGTTAATTTTAAACTCTTATATAACAAGCTGTGTTACTTGGGCACTCAAACGTTTATGAAACGGATCACAAACATTAATTTTATATTTAAACATTTACTAACAATAATATTTACAAAAAAAAATACAATTTATTTAAACAAATTCAAGCTGTTTAAGCTGAAAACTATGGTTGAATTGTAACCATAAAAACGGTTGGTTACATCCTCTGCACGTAGGGTCCATGTTTCGTACCCATAGAGGAGTACCGGTCTAATCAGCGTCTTGTAGATGGTCAACTTCGTGCGATGGCGAACTTTGCTCGATCGGAGCGTTCTGCGGAGTCCAAAGTAGGCACGATTTCCAGCAACGATGCGTCTCTGGATTTCTCTGCTGGTGTCGTTGTCGGCGGTCACCAGTGAGCCCATGTACACGAAATCTTCGACAACCTCGATTTCATCACCGTCAATATGAACTCGAGGTGGGGGGCGTGCCGTGTCTTCTCTTGAGCCCCTCGCTATCATGTACTTCGTCTTTGACACATTGATGTTCAGTCCGATTCGCCTAGCTTCAGCCCTTAGTCGGATGTACGTGTCCGCCATCGTCTCAAAGTTGCGTGCAACAATATCAATGTCGCCGGCGAAACCAAGTAACTGAACGGACTTTCTGAAAATCGTGCCACTCGTGTCTATCCCCGCTTTTCTTATCACACCCTCTAAAGCAATGTTGAACAGTAAACACGAAAGGCCATCACCTTGCCGTAACCCTCTGCGAGATTCGAAGGGACTCGAGAGTGTCCCTGATACTCGGACTACGCACATCACTCGCTCCATCGTCGCCTTGATCAATCTTATAAGTTTGTCCGGGAAACCGTATTCGTGCATAATCTGCCATAGCTGTTCTCGATCGATTGTATCATAGGCCGATTTAAAATCGATGAATAAATGATGTGTGGGTACATTGTTTTCGCGGCATTTCTGCAACACCTGGCGGATGGCGAATATCTGGTCCGTTGTTGCTTGTTCGCCCATAAATCCTGCCTGATATTGTCCAACGAATTCTCTAGCAATTGGTGATAGACGGCGGCATAGAATTTGGGAGAGTACCTTGTAGGCGGCGCTCAAAATTGTGAGCGCACGATAATTGGCGCAATCCAACTTGTCGCCCTTTTTGTAGATGGGACACACGACACCTTCCATCCACTCCTCCGGCAATACTTCCTCCTCCCAAATCTTGGAAATAACCCAGTGCAGCGCTCTTGCCAGTGCATCACCACCGTATTTTAGCAACTCGCTCGGAAGTTGGTCCACTCCAGCGGCTTTGTTGTTTTTCAACCGTCTAATCTCCGTTTCTACCTCTTGGAGATCTGGAGGCGGAAGTCTTTCGTCGTCCACGCGTGCTCCCAAAGTTATTTCCGTGCCACCTCCGGTACTGGCCACATCACCATTAAGGTGCTCGTCGTAGTGCTGCCGCCACCTTTCGACCACCTCACGTTCGTTCGTGAGAAGATTTCCGTCACAGTCTCTGCACATGTCGGCTTGTGACACAAAGCCTTTGCGCGAACGGTTAAGCTTCTCGTAGAACTTCCGTGTGTCTTTAGCGCGGAACAGCTCTTCCATCGCTTCGCGATCTCGTTCTTCTAGATGGCGCTTTTTTCTTCGGAAGATCGAGTTTTGTCTGTTCCGCGCCTGTTTATACCGTGCCTCGTTCGCTCTCGTGCGGTGTTGCAGCATTCTCGCCCATGCTGCATTCTTCTCATTCTTCAACTGCTCGCATTCGCCGTCGTACCAGTCGTTTCTCTGATTCGGGCCCGCTGGACCTAGTGCTGCTGTTGCGGTGCTACCTATGGCGGATCTTATGTGCCTCCAGCCATCTTCAAGAGTGGTGGCGCCAAGCTGCTCTTCCGTTGGTAGGGCCACATGCAACTGCTGCGCGTATTCTTGGGCTACTTCTGAGTCCCGAAGCCGCTCGATGTTAAGCCGCGGCGTTTGGCTTCGACGCGAGTTGTTAACCGTCGAAAGTTTTGAGCGCATACATACAGCAACTAGATAGTGATCCGAATCTATATTCGCACTGCGGTATGTGCGAACATTGGTAATGTCAGAGAAGAATTTTCCGTCGATTAGAACGTGGTCGATTTGGTTCTCGGTTAGGTTATCGGGTGATCTCCAGGTGGTCTTATGGATATCTTTGCGGGGGAAGAAGGTGCTTCGGACAACCATACCACGAGAGGCTGCAAAGTTGACGCATCGTTGGCCGTTGTCGTTAGATACGGCATGCAGACTGTTCCGCCCGTGCAAAGGCCCATATTGATATAATTCCATACATGTTTTTAATTGGTCACTTCTCCCAGGGCCCATGGAATCTACTATAGAGTGATCAGCATATCTAATTGTCCGGGCTATGCTCTCGGAAGCTTCATCTTGAAGTTTGAGGCCCAGTTGGATATGGTTTTGGATAATATATACGTCACAGTGGTTCAAAAAATCGTTTTCATTCCCCACCGATTATTCGATTCTAAATTAAATTCCTGATTTATTTTTCATCATTTATTTAGTGATGAGCATGAGCATATATGACCGTACAATTCGTAGTTGCTACTCCGTGATTGACTAGAGCAATCGAAGTTGCACAGGGAATTAATGAATGGGGCTTGGGATTAGCTAACCATTCTTCAATGTGCACAAATCGAGAGCTCAAATTTTAAAAGTCAATAACGGCGCCGGCCACGTCCTTACGGTCATCGGGGAAGGGAAGGAATGTTAGCTAGACAACCGTTGCTACTAGAGACCGAAGAATCTTCTGCATCTCCACAGTTGTCATGGAAAGGATATTGGGTTAGTGGGATAAGGTAAAGATCTGGGAGTCACCAGCGATTGGTGATGCGATCCATGATACATTCACGCCTAACCCGTTTAACGCCACTGTTTATTCATGCCGCGCGAGCGACGCGCAACACGATTGATCCTGCTCACATCACCCGCCCCCGCAGGAGCAAGCGACGCGAGCAAAGGATCAAACACTACTGACCCTATCCGCGAATCACGCCACTATTTATTCATGCCGCGCGAGCGACGCGCAACACGATTGATCCTGCTCACATCACCCGCCCCCGCAGGAGCAAGCGACGCGAGCAAAGGATCAAACACTACTGACCCTATCCGCGAATCACGCCACTATTTATTCATGCCGCGCGAGCGACGCGCAACACGATTGATCCTGCTCACATCACCCGCCCCCGCAGGAGCAAGCGACGCGAGCAAAGGATCAAACACTACTGACCCTATCCGTGAATCACGCCACTATTTATTCATGCCGCGCGAGCGACGCGCAACACGATTGATCCTGCTCACATCACCCGCCCCCGCAGGAGCAAGCGACGCGAACAAAGGATCTAACACTACTGACCCTATCCGCGAATCACGCCACTTTTTATTCATGCCGCGCGAGCGACGCGCAACACGATTGATCCTGCTCACATCACCCGCCCCCGCAGGAGCAAGCGACGCGAGCAAAGGATCAAACACTACTGACCCTATCCGCGAATCACGCCACTGTTTATTCATGCCGCGCGAGCGACGCGCAACACGATTGATCCTGCTCACATCACCCGCCCCCGCAGGAGCAAGCGACGCGAGCAAAGGATCAAACACTACTGACCCTATCCGCGAATCACGCCACTATTTATTCATGCCGCGCGAGCGACGCGCAACACGATTGATCCTGCTCACATCACCCGCCCCCGCAGGAGCAAGCGACGCGAGCAAAGGATCAAACACTACTGACCCTATCCGCGAATCACGCCACTATTTATTCATGCCGCGCGAGCGACGCGCAACACGATTGATCCTGCTCACATCACCCGCCCCCGCAGGAGCAAGCGACGCGAGCAAAGGATCAAACACTACTGACCCTATCCGTGAATCACGCCACTATTTATTCATGCCGCGCGAGCGACGCGCAACACGATTGATCCTGCTCACATCACCCGCCCCCGCAGGAGCAAGCGACGCGAGCAAAGGATCAAACACTACTCTATTTTTCATCATTTATTTAGTTAACATCTAAACAGATAATACTGAATCAACAATTTCACGCCACAATACTCGGTTCGTGGCCGAATCCCTCCATCCTCGGTTCTGCCCCACGCTCGCCAAATCGAAGCGCACTTGATCCTCCCACCTAGCTCGCTGCACTCCACGCCTTCTTGTACCAACCGGATCCGACGCGAACACCATCTTTGCAAGGTTATTGTCCAGCATTCTTGCAACATGCCCTGCCCATCGTATTCTTCCAGCTTTGGCCACCTTCTGGATACTGGGTTCGCCGTAGACTTGCGCGAGCTCGTGGTTCATCCTTCTAAGCCACACACCGTTTTCCTGCACACCGTAAAATATCGTCCTAAGTACCCGACGTTCAAAGACTCCAAGTGCTTGCAAGTCCTCCTCGAGCATCGTTAACGTTTCATGCCCGTAGAGGACTACCGTCCTTTTAGGCGTTTTTACATGGTACATTTGGTGCGGCTGTGAAATTTTGACCGCAGCTTCTTGTGGAGGACATAGTAGGCCCAACTACCATTGATGATGCGTTTCCGTATTTCACGGCTAACATTATTGTCAGCCATTAGCAAGGATCCAAGGTAGACGAACTCGTCGACCACCTCGAACGCCACATTTTCAAATGTTCGGCCGACAATGTCCATATCATCCGCGAAGCAAACAAATTGACCGGATTCCGTAAAAATCGTGTCCCGGCTGTTGAGCCCGGCTCTCCGCATAACACCTTCTAGCGCAATATTGAAAAACAGGCACGAAAGTCCATCACCGTCGTCGTAGTCTCCGGCGGGATCCAAACGAACTGGAATGTTCGCCTGAAACCTTCACACAATTTTGCACACTTTCCATCGTCGCTCTTATTAGTATTGTGAGCTTCCCGGGAAAGCTGTTCTCGCTAATTGTCCATAGCTCTACGATGTTGATATTGATATCGTATGCTGCCTTGAAATCGATGAAAAGGTTATGCGTTGGCCCCTGGTATCCACGGAAGTTTTGAAGGATTTGCCGTACAGCAAAGATCTGGTCCGTTGTCGATCGACCGTCAACGAAACCGGCTTGATAACATCCCAAGAACTTGTTTACTACAGGTGACAGACGACGGAAGATGATCTGAAATAAAACTTTGTATGCCGCATTTAGAATGGTGATCGCTCGGAAGTTCTCACAATCTAACTTGTCGCCTTTCTTGTAGATGGGGCATATTACCCCTTCCTTCCACTCCTCCGGTAGCTGTTCTGTTTCCCAGATTGTGTCAATCAGCCGGTGCAGACAAATAGCCAGCCTCTCTGGGCCCATCTTAATGAGTTCAGCTCCGATATCATCCTTACCAACAGCTTTATTGTTCTTGAGCTGGTGAATGGCACCCTTAACCTCCCTCAAAGTGGGGCTGGTTGGTTTCCATCGCCCGCAGTACTGACGAAGGCATTTCGTCCGTTGTCCCGTCCTTCATTGCCTGTGCTCTTAGCGCCATTCAGGTGTTCGTCGAAGTGCTGCTTCCACCTTTCGATCACCTCACGCTCGTCCGTCAATGGCTCCCACCCTTATTCCTGTACATCTTGGCTCGCGGCACGAAGCCGTTGCGGGATGCGTTGAACTTCTGATTTGGCTTATGTGTTTCTTGAGACCGGCGCAGCTGTTACATCTCCTCCAGGCGGCGTTTTTTCTCCCGAAAGAGGCCGGTCTGCTTTTGCCGTATCCGTCTATAACGCTCCACGTACTACCGGGTTCCTTCTGCAGCATGACCGCCCGCGCTGCATTCTTCTCCTCCAGGATCTGCCTACATTCCTCGTCGAACCAATCGTTCCGTCGACTCCGTCCCACGTACCTGACGTTGCTCTCAGCTACATTGTTGATGGCTGCTTTCACTGTTCTTCAGCAGTCCTTAAGAGGGGCTTCATCCAGCTTACCCTCTTTTGGTAATGCACCCTCGTGGTGCTGCGCGTATGCCGGTACCGTACATGTTCTTAACGACGTCGATAATGTCGGAGAAGTGCCGTCTATCAATCAGAACGTGGTCAAATTGTGATTCTGTCTGCTGTGGTGATCTCCAGGTGTATCGGCATGGAAGGCTGTGCTGAAAGTAGGTGCTACGAATGGCCATATTCTTGGAGGCCACATTGGTACAGTTTCGAAAAATAATTGCAGAAATAGCGCATTCTCAATATTTCATTATGTTGAGCCATTACAAGTGTTTTGGGACATGATTTAGGGCTGAAGACTTTATTTTGGGCATAGTCACAATATTTTGGTTGTCATAGGGTAAAATTTTAACAAACATGCTGTTCATACGTTTTTTGGCTCTCAACTTTTTCAAACAACTATCGTTTATGCAAACTTAGGCAAGAAGAATCTTCTTCAATCGATTCCTTAGTCTTGAACGCACGTTTGAGCAAAATATCTCCGCGGGGAGTGGCGGGGAACGATTTTTATGGTATAAAGAAGCTCTTGCAGGGCCTGACACCAACCTCCTAGATTTCCGGAGAACCATTCCCCCTAAATTTTTGGAGGACCATAGTGCGCACACGGATAAAAATCTGATCTCCACACCATGATTTACAAATCATGAAATTCATAAATTGGTTAGGTCATAATATCAGGATCACAAATCATGGTTCCTGGAGTCATAATCATGATTCCTCATAAGCGTAACATCCAGTGTGAAAACACTAAGTGGCGCACTTTGCTTCATCTCATTCGTATCGATCCCTCGAAATTCAAGATGACGAAGTGGTTAAGTGGTAGAGTACGTGGCTCACAAACGAAAGGTTCTTGGCTCGAATCTTAATGTATGCTATTTTTAACTTTTTTTTTATTTTGTCGATCATAAACGGATGCGCGACTCAGCATTTTTGGCATTTGAATCATGATTCCGAGCATTCAGCTACAAAAACCTAACGCGTGTGTTGCGTTACGGCAATCTGACTCATGATATCATGAGTCCAAATCATGGTGTATTTTCATAAGACGAAAACACGCTGGAATCATAATATCATGAGTCATAATCTTGTTTTTGGATTCTGATTTCTACCCGTGCAGTTTAGCTTAGAATTCTTCTCTGGTACTCGAACGATGATCAGCCCTGACATGGGGAACAGACGCTGTTGTGAGCCGCCCCTAACAAGGAGTACAGACGCTCCAGGTTTGCTGAAGCAAACGCTAAAGCAAACCCCCCATTCCCTGTCAGCATTCGAAAAAAGTTCCCACCGGGGTTGGTTACCAGATCTTCCCCAAGGTTACTCGTACCCCGGCCAGTACCACGAGGAAGTAGGGATAGGAGTTGCTGGGCAAGAGGCTAAGGATCACACAAAGGAGTCTATTTTATTCATGCAGGTACGCGAGGTGCCAATGGTTCGCCATGCCCAGCCATTTCCCAACCATGATTGAACTTAATATGTATTGAATTAAAGAAATTGCTATTGAGTTAATTAGAAGCTATTTATCAGATAGAAGACAATTCGTAACGTTAAACAGGATCTGTAGCAACCTGCGTAATGTAAATATTGGATTGCCTCAAAAGAGCAAGTTAGACCCTCTATTATCCCTAGTCTTCATTAACGATTTTCTTTATCCACATGTGGGTACCCAATCTATAGCACAAGCCACTGAGTCAGACCTCGTGAATTTCGTTAAATTCATTAGCTGTAATCTACTCTCCTTAAATATGTCCAAAACAAAATATATGGTTTTCCATTCGGTGAGAAAAAAAAACGCAGCTCATACTAGGGTAAGTGTTCCCTTAGTTGTGGGTGCTCCTATAGTTGCGGTAGTGCCGTTTTCACTGATTTTATTGCATTAGTCACATAACCGACACTGCCAATCGACGTATTGGCTTGTTGATGCACAGAATATGAATGAATATCACTAAAATTGATAAACTTTTTCTAACTTGTACCAATAGTTGCGGTAAAGTGCTCCTATAGTGGAGGATCCCATTAGAAAACAACGGATACCGCAACTATAGGAACACAAATTAAAAATATACCGCAACTAAAGGAACAGTGTACCAATAGTGGAAGTATTATTTTTCACTGACATGCCGTGGATTACTGCGATGAAATTATTTTTCTCATTGAGTAAATGGGCGTTACTTCCTGTTACAACATTAGTTTGTACATTAATTGCGCTTCTTGAATTTAGGCGTTTGAATGAAGTTCAATCGTGCTTAATACCTCCACTATTGGTACATCTACCCTAATCCATGCGACGGGAATCTACGCATTGAAAAATTTCAACGCTTCAATACTTCGGTCTACACTTGGACTCTTGTCTATCATGGTACAGTCATATACTTCACATGTCCTATAAAGTTTCTTCTCAATGTGGACTCACGAAGAGGGTGCGTTCCTCTCTGCCAATTGAAGCACTTTTGCGTTTTTATTACGCTAGTATTCACTTCATGCTGCAATATTGTATTATTTTTTGGGGTGACACTGCAAAATCAGAACTGAAAACAAACTTAAGTCATTACATGTTGTTTAAAAATAATATTTGATTTGCCTCATTTATTCTCAACGGTTTTACTATATAATTCCACAGATCACAAAGTCTGCTCTATTCTAGGCTTACGTGATTCTAAATTAATTATATTTTTACATTTTTCATTAAATAAAATAAAATTTCATCGTAATCTTGTTTTCCCCCTTTTCAATTCTGGAATAACTAAGCAGGCTAATGAACTTCTGAGAAGCAATGCATGTATCAACATGGGCTCTGCGCAGATTACCAACAATGGCGCGTTGAAGTTTAATTAATTGAAAAAACATCTAGTAATATTATTTTCAAAAGCAAGCTGAAACAACATATCGTAAGAAATGTGAATGAATATATTCTCTAATCGTGTCAACCTTTTGGGCATGCAGGTTTTAGTTTTTAGCTTATATTTTTTTTGTTTCTTGTTACATTATTAGTTTGTAGTCACAATTGTGATTGCTGAGTTATTTATTTTAATTATTTACTTATATTTTGATTCATGAGACCTTCAAAGGAACTAATATTCCACTGGGATGCCACTTTAGTTTTTGTCGTTTTTATTTTTTCTCTCCGCGTTCTTACATTTGCTTCGTTTGCAGTGTACACGACCAATGAGTTCTCCGCGCACTGTTCGGTATGGGGATCATAGCAGGGTATTAGGGGAAGACGGGGTAAGAGCGCCCGCCGGGGTAAGACGGGCCACCTTCAGTTTGGCATGAAAATGGCAATTTTTTTAATAGTTCACCAAGCACTTTCCATAAACACAAGACTTTTTGACATTCCAGAGCATTTAGTGTGATATTTACATCACATTTTTCATAACAAATGTCAAAAACAAAGTTTCTGCTCGTCGATATTGAATTTGATCTAAATTTAACAAATGCTCACTTAAGGATTTCGGAAGGGATTTTTTTGGAAAAACATAACAAATTACCCGTCCATGCTTTAACAAAAATGTAAAATATGCTTCGGTGAAGTGAAATATGAATTGTAAATATTAAGCTTTGAAATAAGGCCATAGTTGTGAAAATTGCGCAAGCGGGGTAAAACCGACCACTGTTGACGGGGTAAGACCACCACCCCTAATTTATACCAAATAACTGTATAAACCGTTTTGAAAATTGTAACTACGTTGTACATTACTGTTCAAGTAAAATGAAATCAATTTCGTGAAAAATACAAGCCAAATCCACATATTTTTTCTAAAATATGGGTGTCTCAAGGTAATAATAAGTATATATTTAAGTTTTTTTGAAATAATTGACCCTAAAAATGATTCAATATCCACGTTAATCCATGTACAATTCATAAAACATTATACTTTTTAGAATCACAGGGAACATATATATATTTTTTTTGCAAAATTGTGTACGAAAATCGTGGTGGTCGCTCTTACCCCGTGCTGGCGGTTTTACCCCGTCGCTAAAAATAATCGTGATAAGACATCACTTTTATAAAGCTTCAAGAAATAAATATTTTTTAGAAATACAACACCTGTGATATTTTTTGATCATGCCTAAGGCTTCAAAAAACGACATGCTGCAACGAAAAAGGATTTATTGATTCTTGATTTTGACATATAAATTATATTGCTTAGGCGGGCGGTCTTACCCCGTCTTCCCCTATAAGAAAATGTACCTTATATATTCTAGATAATCTACTCAACTAGGTATTCTACTCAATGTTTCAAAGCCATCAAGTCTCGTATTGATGCATATTTCCGTTTCTTCTTTTGACATATACGTCTCTCTGTTTGCCGGTACATTATTTTACAGCTAATATCTGATCAACGTACATTATGCACGGTCTATGAAATTGACTGTCAGTGTAACTCGAAATCCATTAATTAACTTTATATAAAATTCCGAAACCGCAAATATAACTGTTATTTATTAAAAATAATCGAAAATCAAACAATTGCAGGTAACTACTAAGCTTATAACTGAGTTTATTTAGGTTTTATGATCAATTGATTACAGTTGCAAGATTGCATAACAATTCACACGGACATATATTTTTGCATATAATCAAAAGTAAATTCTCGATTTTTGTGTAACTTTGATAATGGATATGTAAAGACTGGAAAAATTAGTTGCGCAAATATTGGTTGACAAGGAAATCGTATCTTTCAGTCAAAAATCGTAGTACAAAAACCTTCTTTTTTTGTTTTGGTAGCTCAATTCATATATTTAAAGAAAAAAAAAAGAAAATAGCAGGAAGCAGCTTGAAAATCGACTTCACATAAGTTTCGTGTGAAAACTTCGGATTTTCTTACTGCGCGAGCAAAATTTTGACACGCTGCTCCTCTTACTTGAACGTAAATTTGAAAACTGAAGTGCAAATGGTGAAAACTCATCGAAGCAACCATTGTATATACACTCAACTTTCATACGCAGCATTTCAGGTTTCTTAAATGCATTTTCAATACAAATACATTAATTTGAAGTTGACCAATTTTTGCACGTTCCAGTCTTTAAGCATATGGAACATCGAATCTATGACATTTGATCGAATGACATTTTGTCGAATGACGTTTGGTCGAATGACGTTTAGTCGAAAGTAAATTTGGTCAAATGGACATTTCGTCGAATGTAAATTATTTCGTTTGGTCGGAAATAATTTAATTGCTTCAAGAAGCATATGATATTTGGTTGAAAGGATTTTTATTCGAAAATTTAGTCGAATATAAATTTCTCAAATTACACTGCGGAACACGTTTTTGTCTTAAGCACCAAAATACCAATATTTACTTTATTAAGAGTTGCTGAATCCATTGCCGTTCTCATAAATATCATAGCACGTCTGGTTTTTGAGATATTAGCTGTTGAAAATGTGAAATTTGGCTATTTCAGCCAACTTGCATGCAAGTTTGCCATCTTGTATGGCAATTTAATTGTTTAATTTGCAACAGAAATGAAACTTAAGGTGTATAACAATACATATCAACAAAGCTTCTAATACTTTTTTTGATGATTTAGAAAAGTATTGTATTTTGCCATACAAGCGTAACGAAGAATTTTGTATGTAGACTGCAAGTATGTTGAAAAAATCGATTTAATCTTAATTTTATCGTGAAATTTCAACCAACTTATATCAAAAAATGAAAGTTAAAGTCCTATTTTGCATGCTTGGTAGATTAAACCGTAAAAAAAATTTGAAAAATCCTACCTTAAATTTCATGTCAACATCAATGAAACCAGTATTTTATACAACTTTGGCGACCTGCAGCTAAAAATTGTGACGTGCTGGAACATTTCTGAGAACGACATAAATTCAACGATCCCAAATCTACTGAAGACATATAATTTGATCCTTGCGACACGCAAAAATGTCATTTTTGTTACGCTGTGTTATATGTCAGAGTGTCATTTTGACGTTAATACATAGAGATTGAGTCATCTAAAAGGGGGAAATGGTGCTATTACTGGAGATCGCATATGCTAGGAAAACATGTTAGAGTGCAAGAAATCCGCATTGGTGTACAGGTATTTTTTGAACAATTTTCAAGGCTTCTATATGCGACGACTAATATTTTGGGATTCCAGTCACCCAGACTCCCGTGCATAACCAAACTTATTATCAATCGAAGTCATTGACGCCATTATCGAAGCCTTATGTTTGTCCAAGCAATGTAATCTAGATTGAAGTCGCAATAAAAACAATAATTCACCATAAGTAGGAAAACGTATCCCATTTACAAACTTTTGATGTACTTCGTCAAAATCCTTTCCTGAACACTCATTCTGGAAAATTTCATTGGATACTTTGGATAAAAATCAGCTGATTTATATGAAGAACGATGCAATTTTGAAAGAATAATAAATTCATCAATGTTTAATATACCCATAAAAGAGCGACGAAAATATTTAGGAACAAGAAATATACCAAAGAATGATGATATTTTGACAGAATAATAAATTCAACAGATCATTATGTTGCCAACGTTGAGCAACAAATGAGCATGAACATGAGCATAGATGACCGTACAATTCGTAGTTGCTACTCCGTGATTGACCAGAACAATCGAAGTTGCACAGGGAATTAATGAATGGGGCTTGGGATTAGTTTACCATTCTTCACTGTGCACAAATGGAGAGCTCAAATATTAAAAGTCAATAACGGCGCCGGCCACGTCCTTACGGTCATCGGGGAAGGGAAGGAATATTAGTTAGACAACCGTTGTTACTAGAGACCGAGTATACCTCTGCATCTCCACAGTTGTCATGGAAAGGATATCGGGTTAGTGGGATAAGGTAAAGATCTGGGAGTAACCAATAATTGGTGATGCGATCCATGATATAACCACGCCTAATCGAAATCGCGAAATAATTCGATTATCGCATTGTACGCCGAACAAGTGTTTATCACTCGGCCATGCAGGAGCAAGCGACGCGATCAATAGATCAAATACTACTACTTATTAAGATCCGCGGTGCTTTTTCGTTTCAGTACGCGAACAACGCGCGACATGTTCGATCCTGCCCTCATCACCCGCCCCCGCAAGGGCAAGCGTCAAGGTCGAAGGATCAAACACAACTCCCAACGTTGAGCAACAAATGATTCATAAACTTCTACAAAATTTTGGTTAAATAAAACGTCCCGTCTTCCAATCCAAAAATGGTTGAAGAATTAAAAAAAAAAAAATCAGGTATAATATATCCTAAATAAATTGTAGTACCTGTTTTATCCAGCGTAAAAGCTGATGAACCGAACGATTTTGCGATCAACTAAAACCAAATAATTTTTCGACGAAATTTTTTAGCCATTCGAACAAACGTCCAAATGTACTTTCGACCAAATGTCATTCGATCAAACGTCATTCGACCAAATGTATTTTGACCAAATGTCCTAAATCTATGTATTTGTTAGTGATTTAAAGTTATGTCAATATCTAGGATTTCGATGAGTATTCAAATGACCCTTTTAGAAGTAGGTTTTTGTACATTGACTGAAGTTTTTAGATAGAGTGAATTTATTATTCATTTAAAATATCATCATTCTTTGCCAAACTGATCAACGATGTAAACATGATGATTTGTTGAATTCATTACTTTTTTTAAATGTCATCGTTCTTCGTAATGAACTGCTGATCTTCATCTGATAGAAACATTCAATTTCGGATCTTGCAGCTGACGAACGTGGGTAAGATTATTGAATATGGAAATCAGACTTAAAACGGCAGGAAAAATTTGCTTCATGGAAAATCTTTATGGCTAAGTGAATGTTATGTGTCGGTAACTCTACTTATGGCCAATTGGCATATTGTGACTTCCAGCTTAATAACATTCCTCAAGCAAATATATGACTTTGCTCTCGGTGTTGATGACATTGGGTGCACTATAGAGTTTGCGGTAGAAGCCCTGAATAATTGAACCAGAAAATTGTATTTATTCTATGTATCGGGTAAGAATAGACGAGTTTGCTGAGGTGACAAAAGTTGGCTTGTCTCTATTTAAGATCATCTTATTCCAACTCGCAGAACATACCTAAATGAAAAAGCATGCTGTTGATCAGTATGATGGAAGAGTAGGGCCCATCATATTGAATAACAAAATTTTGCTAGCCGTATATAGATTGTTGGTAAAATGGTCGATACTTGTTTCAATTATTCAATCACTCTGTGTATTAGCGACAAAATGCTACTCTCGACGATAATGAGACTAAACGTAAAACTCTGGTTCCATACTATTTAGATTCTACCACATGTTCTTTCCACGTAATGTCGGTTCGATCAAATGTCTTATGATTTGTGTTACAATTAAACTTTTTCGACCAAACGTAATTTGAATAAATGTCATTCGACCACGTGTCTTTCGACCAAATGTCATAGATTCTAGATTTTATGCGTTTCTAGAATTTCTAGAAAAAAAAAACTACAAACGGATTTAAGTTGAAACACATAAGTGTGTTAGAATTTGTATTAAATTATTTTGTGAATACCTATATATCGGTTGAATATCTTGTTTAGATATCGACACATCGGCAGCTGTATGGCAGTTAAGTCAAATTTGGATTATTTCATGGAAGAGCCGAATCGAGCAAAGAAAAGAAGTCAATTTTAGGTTGATTTGTAGCTTGGTATAATGTTAATCCCTAGATTTATCCTCGAGTTATCGCCTTCTTTGCAATTCGTTAAAAAGCTGAGTACGATTTACCGAAACCACTCAAATAATGGTAGCAGTGAGCTGTCATTACGTTTTCCGTCCGAAATTTTACTTTTGTGATTTTTATTGATTTCTCGCATTTTAGAGGTGGAAAAAAAATCTGAAAATTATACTGTTGTCCCAGGAAACGTTAAGCTAGCAGGTGGAAATAAAATTTAATAACTTTTAAAAAGTCAAAAACCCAATTGCGGTGAGCGTAAAGTTGGTGGTTGCAGACCTGAATGTAAAACGTTGCTCCTTCGCAATCGAACAGACTATCATCACTTACAAAATAGTTTTTTTTTTGGTTGAAGGAAGTGCTTCCTTAGAGTAGAATTTTCACGCGACATCGCTATTTAAAGGTATGAACAAAAAGTATTTAGTTTACAGGCGTTCTGGTACGAATTCAAGCTACTGCTACCAGAATAGCAGAACCGAGTTCATAGTCCATACCGTTGCGGTGTCTTGTCTATAAGAGCATCCCCCCAAAGCTTTGATCCAGCGACAAACGACAGCGTCGCAGGAGACAATGAAAAATGGCAAACCGATGGGAGGAGGGACAACTTTTTTTTGCAATAAATATTTGAACATTCTGTGAAAGTGCTTTAGCAGCACAAAATGCATTTCGTTGTACACAAACGTCGTCGAAGAGCTTTCGCAAAAAGAGGGTGGAAAAAATGGATTCCATTCAATCAGCGTAATGCTGACAATGGCAAGTTCACATTCTCTTGTCGGGAGCTGCTTGATGAAGCAAATTTGTAAAATTGTAAGAGTTCTGATTCGTGTGCGATATACTGATACGGAGTAGAGTGGTATAATAAAAATCTCAACTACAGCATGTGTGAGTTGTGTGAGCTCGTGAACCAGACAGAGGATGTTTGAACTTGCATACGGCATGCCGGCTGAAGCGTATCATACATAATGCAGTACAGATTTTTAAATTTGTTTGCTCTTTGCTTCTGGTGTACTTTCATACCCATTTCTGCAAGAGAAACACGAGACACAAAATAAAGGAAACTCCGAGGAACATTTTCAGCATCACAACACATCGCTTCTTATCCCATAATATAAAAAGCTTTCCTCATGGAGTACAATACGATACATATTACGGAATAAAATGGTAATTCTCATGAATGAATGTGCACTTGACATGGGGCCGATGGGAAGCACGTTGCAATGGTTGTGATTCAGTCTTCAAAAAATCTCACTCCAAGAGCTGCTGAGATTCAAAACCACCAGAGCAGGATTTATTCCGCGCGCATTTTTGATTCAAATCCAGGCATGCAATGAATCATGCCACGTGTATGCGAGGATTGAATCCCAGGATTCAATCCTTGATTGATTGTTTGCTGGCAAAAATATCTAGTCGGCATTGATATTTCCGTCAGTTTTAATTGGAAATTTCTGCCTGACAAAACACTTGGAATGTGAAAGATGTTAACAGGAACAGTTGATTCTAGAGAACTATATCTGGGATATGACCTTCAGACTTCCGTCAATATCTGTTGGCCTCCTGATCTGCACGATTGCAACGCAACTCTCATGTAGACGGAACTCCTTGCTTCTAAACAAAGAGTATACATAAGATTTTATTAGACGGTTAGAGTGCTGAAGTATGTCAAGCAGGAGTAAAGATGTGACGGACAAATCCTGGACTAAATAATGTTTACCGATTTTGGTGATGACAATTTTCAGATATGTGATGCTATTTAAATGTTTCTAATGACCGATATAATTTAATTGCATTCATTACTAACCTACACCGCCTCCCGTTTGGTAGACTTTATTTCTTCTTATTCCCTATGAACTGTCTAACTTTCACATTCAAGACGGAGAGGATTCTATAATCATTCGATTGATTGCCCATGAGCTCAATGACAGGGATTCAATCTTCGGATTGAATCCGTGCACAAATCGCGCATGCTGAGATTTGAAAAATCAGGATTCAAAACGATCCCGCTCATTGAGATGAATTCAAAGCATGCTTGTTTGAATCTTGGAGTAGAAGGATGCTCTTGGAAGACTGGTTGTGATATGTAATGATGGGGAGTAATGAATGATTCCATTCGTACTGTTGGCAAAATATTTGTAGTGCACTACTGGTTAAAAGCTTCCTTTTCTTCCGTTATGAACTAAATTTACTCTAGGGTGAACTTTTTAATACAAGTGACACTCTTCAACTCTTTTATGATGTATCTGTGGTCATCGTGGCTAACTGATAGGAAATCCAAAAACTCCATTGACAAAATTTTAAAATTGTTTGCTTGATTTATGGACTGTTCTTCAAAATGTGACAGGGTTGGTGATCTAATCGCTACCGCTTCTGCTTTATAAGCAGAAGGTCATGGGTTCAATCCCAGGCTCGTACTTTTTAGTTGTATCTTACATTTGCTTCTATCTTCCACTCTTAATCTATCTCAGTTGATCATTTTCAGTTCACCAGATCTCCTGGAACAGACGAGTCTGCTGCTTCCGATTATGTCTTTAACTTTCCACGTTTTGTCGAGCACCTTGCTGAAGTATTTCTGCCGCGCTCATACCGAGGTGGGCGTCTGTACCGTACGGAGAATTTTGGGTAGTTTTACCATTACCAGGTAGTGGTTGGAGTCGATGTCAGCGCCACGATAGGTCCTGAGGTACATCAATCAGAACGTGGTCGTTTTGCAATTCTGTATGTATGCAATGTATCGGTAAGGATGGCTATGTTGGAAGTAGGTGCTATAAATGGCCATATTCTTGGAGGTCGTGAAATCAATCAGCCGTAGGCCATTATCTTTCGTCAGCCGGTGAACGCTAAACTTTCCAATCGTCGGTCTGAGCTCCTCCTCTTGGCCAACCTGAGGGTTGAAATCTTCTATGATGATCTTAATGTCGTGGCTTGGGAAGCGAACGTTTTCACGTTCAAGCTGCGCGTAAAAGCATCTTTATCATCATCAGTGCTTCCGAAGTGTAGGCTATGCACGTGGATTATGCTGATGTTGAAGAATCGGCCCTTGATTCTTAATCTGCAAATTCTTTCATTGATTGTCACCAAACCACGCGCTTTTGCATGTCGCTCATCACGATGAAAGCTGTCCTCAGCTCGTGTATGTTGCATCAGCTCCTACAGCGCTACAATGACGAACTTGCGGTCCTTCAATTCATCGGAGAGTATGCGGGTGCTTACGATGAAGTTGAGGGATTTACAATTCCACTTACCGAGTTTCCAATCGTTAGTCCTTTTTCGTCGCATGCTGATTATGTCGGTCCGTATTATTCTGTTGACGTTCCTGTGCTTGTTATTTTGCTGACACCTACCTTCTAGATTTCCAAAGGACTTTACTAGATGTTTGTGAACAGCCGATCGCTCATTTTTTGAATGAAATTTTGACAGATGTTTAGAGAACCATAGTGCGTAGTTAAAACTAGATATACACTGAAAATTAAAATACATAGAGTGCCGGTACCAATGGTTGTAATGTACCAATAGATTGGACTATGGAATAGAACGTAGATTTTTCGATAAAAACGGCTTGCGATATTTTTGGTGGATATATCGCTTCTAGTTTAGTCGATTTGCCAAATTTCAGCTTTTTATTATATCAAATAGCCATATAAAAAATTAAGTTCACGCAAAAAAAATGCTCTCTTGCACCAGTAGTTGCCGTCGTGTTCTAATAGTGGATCAACTGACCGAAGCAGTTTTTAAAATAAATATATCCACTACTGGAGCACTAGCGTAACTATCGGAACACGTGTACCAATAGTGGCTCAAGCGATTTTATGCTCAAAAAATAATTTTATCGCTCTTTACATACCTTTTCCCATATAGTAGAGGTTGAAATCTTTCTGTTGACGCCATAAGATCTCTGTTAAGACTTTTCGTTATTATGTTATGATTTTTTTTACCTTAGGTAGTCCACTTATGGCACCGGACCCATGAATCTTTTTTCAATGGTCATTTATTATACTGTCTTGAAATAGTAATCACCATGTAATACACAAGAAGAAATGTGCGGTGTTTCCCTCGAATAACAATTGTTCACGAGGAGCAATGAAAGTGTGATTGTCATATAAAATGGATGTTTATCTGGAGGTGGTAAAATTAATCAGCCATGGGCATGAACGTGATACCATATGTCATATTTGGCCGACGCTTATAGCGAGTAAATCATGTAAAACCATGTTAAGAATCTGGTAGTTATTCGGTACACACAACTCTTTCATTTGGTAATCAAAAATTGCATTCTGTATGTATTTTTGTACATGGTTATGAAACTTTACATTGGTAAGTGATCATAATTCCTTGGAAATATAAAACAAATCTCAGATCGGATCTTTCTTGAAGCCAATATTTATTACTAATGCCAATAACGCTAACACATTACCGTTTAAAATCAATCACATCCTCACATTAGGAAACTCCAAATTACATTCGATAAAAGTTGTTATGAGTCAATGCTTTCCACTGATGCTCACTGACCGACCGAAAATTGCGACAATAAAAGCAAGCTCTAATGCCCTCCCAACAAACTCCCGAGTGGTCTTGTGGCCATCACCAGAAACCGCCACCGAACGATAACCTTGAATTACACGCCATTATCCTTTACACTTGCCATATCATGGTCCTTGCTCCGCTAGAGCTAGTCCCCGGGTTTGATTCTAGAGCTACGTCACACAGAAGCCACTTCAATCATCCTCGCATGGTTACCCACAGAGCACTCGAAAATGGTATGGCTTATAAAAGAATTGCTGCTGAAAGCCACACGTTTTGCGAAAAACACGCTGACCATCCCGATGTGACATGTGGAGAACGAAAAACCGTCCCCAAGTGAAGCGGGTCGAACGATACCGTGATTTCGGGTGAAATGGATTACTTGTCAATGCGATTATTATTAGCTTTAAAATACTGTGAAAAATATCTTAATGCAGGCAATATTCTAAGCGAAGAATTTTACTATATCCAACAGAAATTCTATTATTATTATTCTATTATTTCAATAAAATGTGCGAACTGGTATGAATTTTGATAGTACTATCTAAATAAGTTTTTTGAGGTTGTATTTCAAGCATCCTCACAAACTTTCAGGTGTCATGTTCAAATCCTTGTATCGAACCTGAAGTGTATGTATATATGTATATGTGTGTATGGCAGTATTGAACATGATTCTGGATTTTTACATTATTTTCATGAACACAAAAAATACTTCACAACTCATAGTTCTACATAAAATTGGACAAACAAGTTTCATTTGCTATACTGCCCATAACTGCATAACAGTCACATTCGACATTTTTGACAAATTTGAGTTAATACCGTGGAGAGCCATCAAATGATAAATACTTTCGATCAACTTACTGAAATCTGTGAGATTATTCTAGAAAATTCGAAAAAAATACCAAGTTGTTTTGTCACATTGGTAATTATAACCGCATAACAGTCATATTGAGATTATAAATGAGTCTCGTAATGTAATAGCAATGAAATTACAATCAGAATTATTTTCTGGCTATTCACTTAGTATGCGATATTAGTTGTACAAAATATCAGCCTCAAATGAGCGTTTTTGAGTTCCTGGTAATTTTTAGAAATTTTAGTTTCCTCCCATACTGCCATAAAATGCACACTTTGTATTCGATTGACTCAATGCCTACTTTTGTCGAATGTTACAGATATGCAGTTATGGGCAGTATAGTTGTAATGATATTTGTGCTCTATTAGTAAAAATAAAATCGTGTGACACGGGCATCAATTTCACCAAAATTTACGGTACCAGTCTCGAAGACAGGCGGCAACATCAAGGGAGGCGGAGAAAAACATTAGGTATAGCAGTAACGGAGCATGTTTACCAACCAAGAATGGTTACTTTATTTCACTTTGTGCATATTTTAGCCATCATTTCAATGCTCTTTAAACAAAAACTATCATCTAAGCTACGGAACGGTGCACCCTTCTTTCTGGTTCTGCTGCACCGTTTACTGCACATAAGGGTGGCACAAAACAGAAAAACTGTAAAATATTTGTGGAATTTAAATAGACGTATCCGAATAGTTTTCGGATTATTATTATTTACGTTTATAAACATTTTACTCAATTAAAAAAACAAGAAGTATAAGAATAAAATTAATCAATTGGAGCTTGGTTCTAAGCCCATTTGAAAATTGTCTAAAATTAAAAAAAAAAACTAAGTGCGAACAAACTCAAAAACTGCGCGCATAGTTCAATTTAGGAATCACTTGTCCAATTTAAAGTCAAGTTACTCAGATTTCGAAAGCATTCTCAATCAAGAGAACGTTTTCCAAAAATTCCTGGGCGACTGATTTGGAAGAAGTGGGAACTATTGTTAAAATAATCAAAAATATGAAAGCCACTAGGATGATGTTTGTTTGATGGATGTATCCTCATCAAGAAAATTTTAGAGAGTAGCTTATCATTAATGGTTGATGTATTTAACTTTTTTTCAGTTCCTGACAATTGGAAAATTCCAATGTTGTACCAATTTGAAAACCGGATGAAAATCCTGCAGAAAAAAAAAACGATAGTGTTTGGCATGAAGTTATATTTCGCACGAAATATTCGGCAAAACACTAAGATTATGAGGGCTCTCTTTCGGGGATTATTCTGAGCAGTCATCGATATAGGAATGGCTATGGGAGTTTGTTTTTCTAACATTCTATCCAGAATCTTTTAAAGGTTTCCTTTAGCTATCCTACTCTGAAGTTTTTCCAGGAATCTATGGGTTATACTAGGGATTCCACTAAAAATTTTTCTTGGAATTCTACTAGGAGTTTCATCAACAAATCCTCTAGAAATTTATTCATAGATTCAACCAGAAATTTCTTCGGGAATAATCCTTTAGGTATACCTTTAGGGAGCATTCTTTCAGAAATTCCTCCAAATGATTCTCTACAAATTATTCAGGATTTCATCCACTGATTCCTTCAAAAATCAATCCAAAAAATTCTGCAAGTAGTTTTCTTAGCAATTCTTCTGGAATTATTTCCACGCAGCCTCCAGTTATTTATCCAGAGATTACTATAGCAATTTCTTCAAAGATTTCTTCAGGATTTCCTCCAGAAGTTACTTCTAATGGTTCCATCACTCATTACCCAGAAATCTCATCACGAATTCTATCAGATACTTCTCAAGGGATTCCTTAAGAAATTCATCACCAGAAATTCCCCCAAAAATTTCACCAGGATTTTTTTTAGGTCTTCCTCCTTGGATTCTTCCTTAAATTCCACAACGAGTTGCTTCAGGACTTCCACCATGAATTTCTCCAGCAGTTCTTTCTAGTAAATTTTCTACACATTCCTCTAGGGATTTGTAAAAAAACTTCCGGAGGGATTTCTTCAGTGATTCATTCAATGCTTCGTTCAAGAATTCCTACAGCGAAACTTCAAAAATTTCGAAGCAGATTCTATCATGATTTTTTTCTGCGATTCCACCAGGAATTCCTCAAGATTCTTAAAGAAATTGCTAAAAAAGCCCCTTCCAATAAATTAATACAGGAATTCCATCAATAATTTCCATCAGGTGTTGCTCCTATGAAATATTGTCCAGTGTTTTTTTTTGTGATTTCCTCAGGGATTTCTCCATAGATTCCATCGGAAGTTCCTCTAGGGATTTCATCAGAAGTTTATTTAGGGTTTTCATCGGAAGTTCCAATAGGGATTCCATCAAGAGTTCTTCTGGGGATTTTATCAGGGGCTGTCCATAAACCACGTGGACATTTTTGTATGGACAAATGACCACGAGGGGGAGGGGGGGCTTAGCCTGAAAATTCAAAAAATGACAACGTGGTTGACGGACAACCCCTGATAAAATCCCCAGAATAACTCTTGATGGAATCCCTATTGGAACTTCCGATGAAATCCCTATAGAAACTTCTGATGAAATCCCTAGAGGAACTTCCGATGGAATCGCTAGAGGGACTGCTGATGGAAGGAGCTCTAGATAGAATCCTTCGTTGAATTCATGATTGAATTTTTAAACGTACTTCTCATGGAATTCCTGGACGCACCCTTGAATAACTCTTGAACTCTAGAGGAACAACTGATGGAATCTTTATAGGAACTCCTGATGAAATCCTTGGAGGAAATTTTGATGGCGTTCCTGGTAAAATCCTCTCAATAATTTCTGATGAAAAATTTTGAAGTTCTCCTGATGGAATCCCTGAAAGCTTTTTTCTTCAAGGAATCCTTAGAAGAAATCCTGATGGAATCCCATGAGGAATTCCAGGTGAACTGTCGGAAGGAATTTCTGAAGGTATTCTTACAAGATTTCTTTGTTAAATCACTGGACAAGACCTTGATTCTGGAAGAAAACCTGATGGAATCATGCAGGAATTTTGGTAGAATTCCTAAAGAAATCCCTGCAGCTTTACCTGTAGTAATTCCTGGTAAAATACCTGATAGATACCTTATAGGAATTCCTGGTACAATCCCTGGAGGAATTCCTTATTGAGCTTTTGGAAGAGTCACAGGTAGAACTGCTGGTAGATTTGCTAGAGAAATAGGTTAAAGATTGTGGGAAATCTAGAGCGCACATTTGCTAAACAACCATTGCGATGACGCTGCGTAAATTCACCCATTATGACTTGCCACCCATCTGCATCGGCAGTTGATGGGACGTCGACGCCTCAAATTGACATGCAGACGTCGATGTTCGTGCAAAATTCCTACACACAGTACGATCAATTCGTCAAACATTTGGGTCCACCCACCGGTGGTTTGAGCAAAATCAAATTCGTTTACCATACAGGATATATATATTTAAAAACGGTCAAGCCGTTTTGCCAAGCATTCAGCCAAGCACCAGCATCCATCTGAATGTGGATCACTCTAATGAATTCATATCGCAAAAAAATCACATACTGCATCACCAACATTAGGGACGGCAGTTCTACCAGAGGATATGGGCTTTCGCTCCGGTGCTGTATGTGACCGCAGGGCGATATGGGCAGGCTGAATTGGCTGGATGTTTATAATGCTACAGATCCATATGTGGCAAACGATGCGGCGGCGGGCTAAACATGATGGTTTTCAAACAATGGTGAAAAATAACAATAGCAGGTATCTTTCTTTTAACGCCGTATTTATGTAAAATCCCGACTTTTAGTGCATCCGAAACATTGGTACATGGTTTGAACATGGAAATTGTGACAACAAATGCTATACTATTTATATGTTGTCTATTTCGACTATATTCCTCGCATAATGTATGAAAACGCACTGAAAGTCAATAGTAACAAAGTCTGTCTCACGTTGGTTTTGAGTAAATCCTTCATTCATTTCTAGCGCAGCGAACTAGATGGACCCATCTAGTTTGCTGCGCTCTAAGTCTAGTTGTACCAACCGGATCTGAAGCGAACATTCGTTGGTTCTCATCTGAGAGAGACTCGCGAAGAGGAAAAATATCAACGTCATATGCAGCCCAGATTCCCCTCTCACGAAACTTCAAATGCAGCCCACCGTTTTTATGGCTGAAAAAGTGAAAAGTTTTGTGTTCAAAGTAAACTGTTATTAAGAAGTTCAGTCGGCGGAGCAGTTTTTTCCAAAGTTGCTGATAAATCTTAGTAGAAGATTAATTATTTTTAATGTCTGCTACGTTTGCTGGCATGAAATTTCACTCAAACGGCTATTTATGATTCGATGTGATGCAAACTCAATCATTTTTTGCTGAGAGGTTCATGTGAGGATTTGAACAGCATGCGCATAATTGGTATAATCACAAAGTGGAATAAGAAAAATCTCAGCAATCATAGAAAAAGAAGACCGTCTTCGCGAGTCTCGTCTCAGGTTCTCATCACTCACTGATCCGACGTAGATCTTTATTATCATATTGCCATTCAAGTGTTTATCGAAGTGGTGCTTCCACCTTTTGATCACTTCATCTTCGTCCGTCAAGATGCTCTCATCTTTATCTCTGCACAAAAACTCGCTGCATGAATTGCCAAGGAGTCATTGAGAACACCTTGTCAACGCTAGGAAAATCTTACAAAGCCCTAAGGATTGTCTAAGCTCTGCTGATGAATCCTTGAGAACCCCTAATCGGTTCATAAATCCTTGGAAAATGTGACTCGCAAATCACAAACAGAGAAGTTTAAAGCTTAATAAAATTATTGAAATAAAAATAAAATGAAATGCGGTCTTGCTGCTGAGTGTTTTATTTTGTTTTGTTAACCTACATAGGCGTTAGCACGCGAAAATGTTTATTCCGTTGACTCCCAGTTTCAAAACACACTTTAACAGAGAGAGGCAAATATCAGAATTTGTTAAGATTTTGCAATCATCGCTTCAATCGTCAAAATTGTCGTGGCAGTACCGTAACTGAAGCACCAAAGCAATATGAAGGCATTTCTCGCAAATTCTCGCACCCTGGAAGACTGAGACAAAGTTCAAACAGCACTCAGGACCTTCGAGTGACAAAGGAATAAAATCGTTTGAATTGTAGATTTCTCGTCAAACGCTCCGGCTTGGCAGAAGGAAGAAATTCGATGCGCGAAGAGTTCGGAAAAAATATGCTATCCACGCTGGGGATGGAATATTAAATAGTCGTCGATGAAGAAGGAGGGAGACGAGATTTGAAGAATTTAAATTATCTTTAAAACGGGTGAGCAATTTCAAAACTATTTCATAGATGAGACTGATAGGATGTTGATAGAGAACGGATTTCGGGATTTCGTTTCAACTTCATAATCGGATGGTTGTGTCTCCCAGCTTAGTCTTTTGCGTTTACCGCTACGGCTATCTATGTCTCTGTAAATTTCTATGTTATGGAATTCGGGATAATGGCACTCCGGGTAATAGGGTAGAATCTCCTGTAGACATATATTCTATAGGTTTCTAAAACTCAGGGCAGGTATAACCAAAAATATTTATAACTAGATATCATAGTTCTGGATCAAAAAAAAAAACCCTACATAACGTTAAGGATTGCCAGATTTTATATGAGGTTCAATGTTCTTAATTTCAATGCTGTACGAATATTCATTTAAACAGATCTTAATAGTTTATGACAGTAAAATATCATTGAAGTATCACGGAGAAAATATTCAGGTGTGTAAATTAAAATCTTATAAAATCGATCAAAATCCACTAAAATACAATGCCATATTCTTGATGACACTTCAAAAAGCTTTCAACGGTACGTCCTTCAAAATGTTATAAATAAACTGTAAAATAGATGTGCTATCTCCATTTATTCTTTCTCTTAGTAGGAGTGCTAAACTTCCACGATGAAGGACCCCCATTGCAGTAAGGAATGATCCGGTCCGCCATCGCCAAGGAAGCAATGGTGGCTGCTGAGGGTAAAAGAAAGTGAAAAAGCACAATAGTTTATAACCCATCCATCCATGCCCATCCGCATTAACCCATCCATCGGTATTGGGTCTTGGGGAAGAATTCTTTCTCTGCACTATGGGCCAGAAATTAAAATTTCACGACAATGGCTCATTTTTTTCAAATCAGTTTTATGAGACGAATTTCTTATTATTGAGTCTACAATTCTTAAAAAAATATGCTCTGTTATTAAAAATGTCCAGAGTAATTGTTGTGCGAACATTTTTGGGATGCTTTTTAAAGTGTTTTGTATATCTGATATAAAGGGAACTTAAATTTAGATATTATCATGCATAATACAATTTAACTCACGTTATAGTTTTATAGTTAAAAGTTATAGTTTTCTGCCGTATTCGGCTTACAACTTTAGTTTGTATTACTTTGTGGTTGAAATTTGTTTATAATAAAAGTGCTCAGAATTTTGTCGTGGAATGTTTATTTCAGGCCCATAGTTCTCTGGCGACAAAAGCTCTTCGACTGGAGCGCTCTTGGATTTTCGCGAGGTGCTTCTCCAACACCAACACAAATTGAAAAGCGTCGATGTACCTAGACATGAGTTGACCGTCAATACTGACGGGTTTGTACGGAAATCCGAGACAGCGAAAGAGAGAGAGTGACAGCGAACGAACGGCTTTCACCAAAGCATATCTAAACAAAAGGGAAATCAAGTAGGAAGGAAATGTGTAAAAGTTATGAATAGGACCTTTTATCTGTCAAAAGCAGAGCTCTCTTCGGCAGCCGGCCCCATCCTACATACCTATCTACTCATCTTAACAATTTTCCCGTTCTTTTGAGTCTCGATTTCATCACCATCATTCGCATCGACATGGATGAGTGGATTGGTGTCTTGCAGACTGACTTTAGCGCCTGCCGTGCCTTTCCGGTGAAGTCGTCCGACCTTGCGAAGCTTTTCTTTTATTATTTTTATGAATATGCGGCGCACACATTGGCAATTCCAGGAAAGCGCGACTTAGAGGGACATGGTAGGTATCTCATGCTGATATTATTGCAAAACAATTTTGAAAACAGCATGATATAAATTTGTGTTTCTTCATACACAAATTCATCTCATGCTGTGGGTAAAATTAAAATGCAATTTTTTGATGTGATATTTGGGTAAGGATGTACAGTAAGGTCTTAAGTTACACCCTCGATACGGAGTCTCAGAAGTTACTGTTGTATATATTGAGTGCACTGCAATATATTGTAAGTATAAGTAATAGTATAAGTATAAAGGCAAGCCCCCAGAGTTTGGAATTTGTATTAGAAAACGGGCGCTTTCGATGGAATTTTTTTGTTAGTGACTTGAAGATTCCACAATCAACAGAAAAAGCAGCAATGAATAGAAAATTTGAAAATAACTCTTCCTAAATAGTTGTTCGTTTTCCTTCTTTGAGAAGTACTATCAATCAATATGCATTCAAAAATATCGAAAATCAGATGAGGCCCTCGTTATCAAAACGGAGGAAGCGAAATACGCCGAGGTTCTGAAGGCAATGCGAAGCACGTAGAAGTTGTCGCCATGGCGCGCAGATGTTCGAAGCATAAGGCGGATGGAGATGAGGATTGGTGAAATGATCCTAGTCTTAAAGAAGGATGCCAAGCAAATGGGTTCAGTCTATAAACAACTGACACAAGAAGTACTTGGCGACGAAGTTGATGTAAAATCCCTGACAGCAGAAGCGACTCCCAAGTCGTTGCCCTCAAAGAGCAGTGTGACATCGACATAGCCAGATAGGCAATCAACTTTAAAAAGTGCCCTCATGGAACCCAGATGGCGGCAATCAGGCTGCTGGTTGCAGAGTCAAACAAAGCGAAGAGCTTGGGCATATTCAAGGTAGGACGGTTTGTCGGCTGAGCGAGCATGCAACAGCTTTCTGAAGTTTGCTTCAAGTGTTTCGGGAAGGGCCATAAGTCGAGGAAATGCAATAGTCCCGACAGAATCACCCGACAGGCAAATCGACAACCAGTAGTGTGAGCCAGTAGAGGTAGCCGCTGCACCAATCAAAAAGGCCAACAGGCCGTCAGCGTACTGATGGTGCGAATCTATTGCAAATCTTCGAGCGATCTGCCTTTGAACTAGACGAAGAATGCAACGCGCACGCACAGAAGCACAAAGAGAAGAACGTGGTGCAGCATTCAGTGAGGCAACGTTAGCTCGCAAAAAGGAAATCAAGAGTCGAAAACGGGCATGCATTGATAGTCTATGCGAGAGTGCCATTTCGAGTCCGTGGGGTGATGCCTACAGAGTGGTAATAGCTAAGACCAGAGGTGCCATGGCGCCCCAAGAGAAGTCGCTCGAGTTGCTGCAATTAATAATCGATGTACTCTTTCCGTACCATCCCACAAGCCCATGGCCCCCAGCGCCGTATGCGGCAGATGAAGGAGAAGAAGTGGCGAGAGTGACGAACGAAGAGATGGCAGAAGTCGTGAAATCATTCACATCAAACAAGGCACCGAGACCCGATGGTATCCCAAATGTTGCCTTAAAAGCGGCAGTGAATGCGGATTCCGGATGTTCAGAACCACGATGCAACGCTGTATAGATCAAGGAATCTTCCCGGGTGTATGGAAGCGACAGAAATTGGTGCTACTACCAATGGCAGGGAAACCACCAGGTGACCCGTCGGCATATAGACCTATGTGACTACTAGATACGACAGGCAAGAAGTTGGAGTGGTTGATCCTCAATAGGCTAGCACCATATATGGAGGGTGTGGACGGTCTGTCTAAGAACCAGTTTGGAATCTGGACGCTATTCAGTTAGTCATTTGAACTGCTGTGGTGGCAATTGAGCATAAAAAAAGTGGCACTCGTTACTGCGCGATAGTCACTCTGGATGAAAAATACGTTCAACAGCGCAAACTAGGAAACGATAGTCCACTCAATTCACCGCCTCAAGGTACCGGTGCAGTTGTAACTGACGGTATTATAAAACATTTGCCTATGTCCTTGACGAATTTGTAGAATTCAGGATCGGTTAGCTTTGGCTTCAATCCAGCAGCACGCACTACCTTCTGCAGTGATTCTCCCATGGCAAGGAAGAGCAATAGGGTGCGTTGAGCAGGGTCATTAGCGTTGCTGAATGTAGCGGAAATTTCAAATGTAAACTACGGCAAGTTTCCCACATTTCTTTACACGGAACAAAATTGGGGATCGGCTTGATATCTTCTTCTCCTTCCACAGTTATTAACTGAGAGCTTTCTTTGCCTAAGTTGGCATTTTCGCATTCGTATATCGTGTGGCAGTTACGATTATACTCTATGGCCAGGAAAGTCAAGGAAATTTCCATTAAGAAAAGATCCTGGACCGACCGGTTGTCGAACCCAGACACCTTCAGCATGGCTTTGCTTTGTAGTCGCTAACTCTAACCACACGGCTAACGAAGGGCCTTTTATCGGCTTGATATGATCCAAGCATATATTATGGACTGGCTCATGGCTTGTTCCGACCATACTTGGCACACGTCAAGGGCTCTCAATGTTCCTGGTGGATAGCGTAATAGCACGTCTTTCGGTCGAACCATGGTTTTCCAGGATAGCTTCTGTCAAGCCCACAAAAGCTCATTCCAGGCGACCCATTCTCTCGGTTACAGCCGTATCTACTACATTTGCTAAACTTTCCGTTTGATGGCTGTAATTTCTTATGTCCAATTCGAGACTATACCCTTCCACCGTCTTTAAACTTACTTGCCTCTTAAGTTGGCTGCTCGTTGTCAAATCGTACACTGACGCCATCAGAGAGGGCGCGTACATAGCGTCCGTCAGCCATTACCACTTACGTATCCTAAACTGAAAAAATATGATATTGGTGCAAGAGGGGGGATATTGCATTCAAATATCCTTTCCGACAAATAAACTTCATTTTATTCATTTAGTTAACATCTAAACAGATAACAATGAATCAACAATTTCACGCCACAATACTCGGTTCGATGCTGCATCTCTCCTTCCTCGGTTTTGCCCACGCTCGCCAAATCGATATGTACTTGATCCGCCCACCTAACTCGCTGCGCTTTATGCCTTCTAGTACCAACCGGATCCGAAGCGAACACCATCTTTGCAGGGTTGCTGTCTGGTATTCTTTGCATCATGCCCTGCCCATCGTATCCTTCCAGCTTAAGCTACCTTCAGGAGTCGCCGTAGAGTTGAACGAGCTAGTGCTTAATCCATCGCCTCCACACACCGTTTTTATGCACACCACCAAAGATCGTCCTAAGCATCCGACGTTCGAAGACTCCGAATGCTTGCAAGTCCTCTTCGAGCATCGTCCACTTTTCATGTCCGTAGAGGACTATCGGCTTTATGAGCGTTTTATACATGGTACATTTGGTGCGGGTGTGAATATTTTTTGACCGCAGCTTCTTGTGGAGGCCATAGTAGACCCGACATTCACTGATGATGCGCCTCCGTATTTCACGAGCAACGTTATTGTCAGCCGTCAGCAAGGATCCAAGGTAGATGAACTCGTCGACCACCTCGAACGTATCCCCGTCTATCGTAACACTGCTACCTAGGCGAGCCCTGTCGCGCTCGGTCCCACCAGCTAGCATGTACTTTGTCTTGGTCGTGTTCGCCACCATTCCAACTTTTGCTGCCTTGCGTTTTGGGCAAGACAATGTTTATACCATCCGCAAAGCAAACAAATTTACTGGATCTCGTACCCCGGTTGTTGACCCCGGCTCTCCGCATAACACTTTCTAACGCAATATTGAACAACAGGCACGACATTCCTTCACCATCGTCGCTCTTATCAGTCTTGTGCGCTTCCCGGAAAAGCTGTTCTCGTCCATGATTTTCCATAGCTCTACGCTGTCGATACTGTCGTATGCCGCCTTGAAATCGATGAAAAGGTGATCCGTTGGAACTTGATATTGAATTGATGATCTACGCGGTCGATACTATCGTATGCCGCCTTGAAATCGATGAAAAGGTGATGCGTTAGAACTTGATGATGAAAGCTGTTGATGGATTTTCCGTAAGTGTTAAGATCTGGTCCGTTGTCGATCGACCGTCAACGAAGCTGGCTTGATAATTTCCCACAAACTCGATCACCTCACGCTCTCCTTCAAATTGCTCCCATCCTTATCCCTGCACATCTCGGCTGGCGGCACGAAACCGTTACAGGATGCGTTTAACTTCTGATAGAACTTACGTGTTTCTTGACACCGGAATAGCTGTTCCATCTCCTCGCACTCCGTTTCCTCCAGGCGGCGTTTATTTCTCCCGAAGAGGCGGGTCTGCTGTTGCCGTTTCCATCTATAACGCTCCGCATTCTACCGGGTCCCTTGCTGCAGCATAACCGCCCGCGATGCATTCTTCTCCTCTAGAATCTGCCTATATTCCTCGTCGAACCAATCGTTCCGTCGACTTCGTCCCACGTACCCGACGTTGTTCTCGGTTGCATTGTTGATGGCTGTCTTCGCTGTTCTCCAGCAGTGCTCAAGAGGGGCTTAATCCAGCTCACCCTCTTTCAGTAATGCAACCTTGATGTGCTGCGCGTATGCCGCTGCGACATTCGATTGCTCTAGATTATACTGGTGCGGCCGTCGATACCGTACGTTGTTAACGACGGAGAGTTCTGGGCGCATCAAAAGATAGTGGTCAGAGTCGATGTTAGCGTCACGATAGGTCGATTTGTGTTTCTTTCTGCTGTGATGATCTACAGATGTATCGGTATAGAAGGGTGCACCAGGTGCTACGATTGGGGCGGCGAAATCAATTAGTCGTGAGCCGTTTTCGTTCGTCAGCCGGTGGGCGCTGAACTTTCCAATAGTTGGTCTGATCTCCTCCTAATGGCCAATCTGAGCGTTTAGATCTCATAGGATGTTTATGACGTCATGGCTTGGGCAGCTGTCGTACTCGCGTTCGAGCTGCGCGTAAAAAGCGTCTCTGTCATCATCAGTGCTTTCGGAGTGAGGGCTGTGCACGTATATAATGCTTAAGTTGAAGAACCGGCTTTTGATCCTCAACTTGAACATTCTTTCGTTGATCGGCCACCTCCCAATCCCGCGCCTTTGCATATCACCCATCACGATGAAAGCTGTTCCCAGCTAGTGTGTGTTGCCGCATCTCTGGTAGATGGTATGGTTACCTCTAAACGTTCGCACCATTGATCCCACCGGGATCCCACTAAAGTTCCCACCGGGGTTAGCTACCAGATCTTCCCTAAGGTTACTCGTACCCCGGCCAGTACCACGAGGAGGTAGGGATAAGAGTTGCTGGGCACGCAAATTATACCTTCAGATACGCGAGGTACCAATGGTACGCCATGCCCAGCCATTTACCGTGCCTGGAAATCTATGCAATATGGGTATTTTCGGAACGGGCACGACGAGGGGATGACGAAAATCAATTGACGTCACTTTTTTACGAAGTAAATTTAAGAACATCAGTACAGATCAGTAAGTTTATCCATTTGCTTATATGAGGAGTCAAGAATTAATTCCATAACTAAGTATCATCAATAAACAACTACTTACGTTTGTAGGCCTATATTCCGTGGAGTCCTTGAAGTCCAAGAACCTCGACACATCTCAATACAATACTTCGTTTACTTATATGGATAGTTAGAGCCCTTCGCAATATTAAAGTACTATCTATTGATAATTGCTAACGCTTGTAGATCCAAAGGCCTATATTTAATATAAATCTTGGAGGATCAAGAACATCGGCACAAATTAATACAATACACCGTTTACTCACATGAATGGTTAGTGGCCTTTGGAGTATTTGGTAACTAATCTTAAATCACTTATTACGGTTGTATATAAGGCCTGTATTCAATAGAGTTCTTGGAGGACCAAAAACTTCCGATTAATCCAACAAAATATTCCGATGACATAAAAGTAAGGTTAAAGGTCTGTGCCATATTGAAAAACTATCGATGGGCCATTGATCACGCTTGTAGATCTTAATGCCTATATTCGGTGAAGTCCTTGAAGGACCTAGGATATTAGTTCAAATTATGACAATACTCATTTTACTGCTATAAAGAGATAAGCGTCTGTGTCATATCAAAAACTATGTTGAAGAATCGCTAAATACGCCAGTACATTGCAGGTATATATTCCAGGAAGTTTTTGGATGAACTAGAATACCTGTTGTACTCACTTAGTTACCAAAACTCAGATCTGACAATACAAAAACTTCTTCAAAATATAACAGTCTTCGAGGTTCTAGTATTGTGAGATATTTTTCTACATAGAAATGATAAATTGATTTTCATTAACTCATGTAAAACATATGCCCAAACTCCAAAGAGTTCTTCTTCTTAACTTGCACATATTCTAGCCGGATTAAGAACCAAATAAATCAAAAATATGTTAATAATACTAAAAGAGCATAATTTCAAAATAAAAATAAGTAATCAAGAAGACTTCAAAAGGCAAAACCGCGTTAGGCAAACTAAGCTCCCTCGTTTTACGCACTGATTCAATTGACGCACACCCGATCTAGTTCGTAAATTGAGGTTACAGTCTACCGTAAGGTAGGTCGGGGAAATAAGGGTTCAATGCAGAACATGGTTTAAATGGGTCGGCATTGGTGCACTGTACCCACACTTCTTCTGTTTTCAGAATTTCCACTTGAAACGGGTCGTCCATTAATTACGTAAGTGTTTATGGGGGGAGGGGGATCTGAGATTTCTTACGCGCCTTACGATTTATATATAAACTAGTGGTCCCGGCAAACTTCGTCTTGCCATCAAGTATGCTGTTGAAAAACGCTACGGATTGTCCCATGCAAAATGACAGTTCCGTTCACTCTCGGTTTTCAGACTTTCGCGATGAATATCCTGGGATTTTTATACACACAAATACGTCGGAACCCTTGACGAACAAAACGGAAAATGAATCATTCAAATTTGTTGACCCGTTCGTAAGTCATTTCGAGACATACAAACTCCATTCCATTTTAATTTTTATAAATTCCTTACAAAAACTCTTACAATGGGGGGAGTGGGGGGTGGTTTAGTTGGAAAACCCCGAAAATTGCCTTACGTAATCAATAGACCGTCCCTTAAAAAGATCTGTCTATTAGTCAGGTTTGATAGAAACTTTGCCGTTTTTCTGAGGAGAAAATATTGAACTCAGAATTTTCAACACAGATCCTCAAGTAATTCGAGTGAGAGTGCAAAAACATGCGAGGATTTTTTCTGGTACTCTCTCTCTCTCTCTCTCTCTCTCTCTCTCTCTCTCTCTCTCTCTCTCTCTCTCTCTCTCTCTCTCTCTCTCTCTCTCTCTCTCTCTCTCTCTCTCTCTCTCTCTCTCTCTCTCTCTCTCTCTCTCTCTCTCTCTCTCTCTCTCTCTCTCTCTCTCTCTCTCTCTCTCTCTCTCTCTCTCTCTCTCTCTCTCTCTCTCTCTCTCTCTCTCTCTCTCTCTCTCTCTCTCTCTCTCTCTCGCTTGTTGCGATGCTCCCCTTTACTCACACTTCAAAAGAACTCTTGAGTGTGCCGCCCGACCAAGGCAGTTCTCGAAGAGTTGTTATGGCAATCTTTTTATGGAATTTCACTCTGGTGTGTTTTGTGCTGCATCTTCCTCGCTCATTTTTCGTTGCCTCTCTACTTAGCATTTTTTGGCTCTCTCGCAAAGAGGCAAAGGCAGCACGCTGCTCTAGAGTATGTCACTGATCTCTGATGATGTTGAGGAGTATTATCAAGCCTGTTCTTAGCAAGACTATAAGTCTTCGTTGAACAGCCAATATTGGGAGTCTTTTTAAATTAACTGGATCGTTTGCCTGAAAATCGATCAAAAAACATTTATGGTTCCTTGAACTGAGCATTTGTAATATCCTCATCCTCATGAGCTGAGAAAAGAGGTTCATAATAAAAATTACAACCTAGAATATGTAGCGATGTGTCTGATAGCCAGTTCCCAGCAACATGAATCATGAATTGTAAAATAAACGACCTTCAAACGTCCTGATTCGTCGTGGAAGGAGATAAGGATTTGAAAATGGATAAGCCCCAGAAACAGCGCTACGAGTAGGAAGTGACTGTCAAAATTTGCCATTCTGTTAATACTATCACATGATACTTCACTATTCTGATTCCACCTATGGGTTAACATTTCTCGCACATTTCTCGCTTCCTTACAAAGAGTACTGGAACCGTCGTGCCTTTCATCCGGTCTGTCTTCGTTTTACCCATATCATCTCAAGGATAAATCCGTTGACATGCATATCGATGATGTTGGTAATGATGATGGTGATGCCTACTGCTTCTAGGCCGTTCTGCTTTTGACGGATTTAACCAAGGTATAAAGCAGCTTTTCCAATCTGGCCGCCAAGCGGAAACCGTTGACATGCAGATATAAATAGCACCATCATTCGTTCAATCGCGGGGTATGGATTACTTTCCCGTACGTGTCTTAAGCCATCAATGAGTCGATCTGAGTGATTAATGTTAGTCGTTAACTAGGTTTTTATAGAGCTTCCAGTTATATTCGAAAGCATAAGTATACCATAGAAAATAGTACTATAGGACGAATCCACTGTAAAATCGATCAGACACCGAAATCGACTATCATGGATCTAGATTAAATTTTAGACATATATGATATGTTTAAATATTCGCCCGTCAAAAGCATCCACTTACGAGGTTCATTTTATTAAGCATTTTTAATAGATTTTGATATAAACATTTTTTAATTTAGTTAACTGAAATTTAACTTTAAATTGTAACATTTAGAAAAAAGCACACTGAAAAAATATGGCTTACTTTTTCAGCATTGGATCGAATAAAATTTTAAATTAATGCGCCATTAGAATCGAAATCTCTCATTTTATCTTATTTCAGGACATCAGAAAAGTATTTGCATTCTGTGGTGTATAAATGAGAATTCGCTCAATGTATCCAATACTCTTCTTATCCCCAAGCTTATATCCTTGGTACCAAATGATAAATATATTCAGCATTTTCAACATAATATCAAGTTGCTTTGTCACTCTAGCACGTTTTCTCATTTCACTTACTTTTCAACGCAATACTGCATTACGATATAAATTTTCCATTATGATTTGATTCGAAGAAAGCAAATCATTTACGAAAAAGAAACCCGCAACCCCTATCTGCTTTGCAAACATCATTTTGATGGCGGTACCAGATGATAATTCTCCTGACTTCATTGCTAGATTATCGCAGGGCTGAAACCCGATATCTTCCTCAGTCAGTCGGACAGTTATGAAAAATGAAGTGAAACTCCCGCACTCGGGGGACGAACCCAAGTCGGGTTTGTTGAACAACGGCAAACTTAACTATGTAAATTGAAACAGTTTCTACGACCCGTTAAGGCTCTTCCGAACATTTCGAAGACTCTAAAGTAGGTCCTAGAGAGTGACGAAGTATATTGAATCAGAATAAATTGTTTTCTGTCAAATCCTGTCCAGCCCTGTAACGAGATCTCCGAACCGTTGTCATGGGACCACTTTGTCAATATATAGCGAATCTGTGTTTCTCAAACGAGAGTGTCTCAGAGACTTCTAAACCCGAGCGGAAAACCATAACAAACGAATTCCTTACTATTGCACTAAAATTGAATACAAACATTGCTGTTGTTGATCGGATATCCGCGACTGCATCTAATTCTTCTCAAAGAAGGGCACTTTGCGAAAAAGGACGACGTGATTATTGAGTAGAAATCGAATTCAGGTTTACTTCTGCGTTCATGGGTACTTTCGTGGCGTAGCGCTAACTCGCCTCGTCTTGTTAATTGCAAGTTGTAAGTTCCATTCTGATGGTTAAATTTCATTGAAGATTTTTCAAATTTTACAGAGGTGCAAAACTAATTGCTTGTGGACAAATTCATGAAACAGTCCGAGTGAAAATAGTCGATAGTGATTGTGGACTTATTTCGTAGAAAATTCGTGTTCAAATGTCAAAATAGTTAGTTAGCATTTCTGACATACTAAAAAAAAAACAGGGTTCTCTAGAGAAATTTGTACCACAATTCCAGAAAAATGTGAGTTTCTTCTCCTCTTATCTGCGAAGCGCTTTCAATATAAACCGAATCAGGTGAGTTGAAAGCATTAAGAATTAGTAAACAACTCTATGCATATAAGAAACATGTTGATTTCAATTGGTTGTTGCAATAATCATTTAATTGAAAATAATCTTTTTATCATTGAATTTTGCAACAATTTTTGTTGAAGTGCTTCTTATAGAAACACGTTTTTGGTAGGAACAGAGAAAGACGTGTGAAATAAAGGGACTTAGACAGCGTATAAATGTTTGCTCATGTGCTGCATTTTATAGTTCAATTTCTGATACCTACTATTTTTAGAAAACTACCGAAGAATACTGATTTCTAAAATAAAATTCAAGCGTAATACCTAGACGAGTTGAGGAAGAACTATTTAAATAATGTTTGATTGAAATCACCTTCTGAGTTTTCAGAGGTTCTTCAAAAAAGTAAGTTTAGGATTTCTTTTGACTTACAACCAAAAATCCTTGGAAAAACTGAATTTTCACTAGCTTTTCATTCAGCAGGTCTATTTGGAATTAACCTGGTTCTTGCCGTAAAAAAATGAAATATGTTTTCAAAATTTTGCTTGAATTTCCCCACAAAAATCAAACTTTCCTGAAAAATTTTCTACAGAATATTCAACTCAAAGTTTCTTTAGAATTTACTGTTTGAGTTTGAGAAGCTAAAATAATGCACATAAAGGGAATGCCAGATTTGTCGCAAAATTTACATGACACATCGTGTAACCTCACATCACTTACATTTTGGGGCCGGCCGCACACCTGGGCCATGTGAGATTTATGTTGATAGATGTTCCTGTGCTTGTGGTTCTCTGGGCTCCATGGCGCTGCTCGTCAAGCTGTTCGGGCGGACCGGTTCGCCCCGATGACCCAAAGCCGGCGATTCGTGATCGATACTACTGGGCGTAGTTCCCGATGGTGAAGCTAGCCGATGGTGAGTTGCCCAACGGATGAATATCTCCCGAAACCGGGAATGTTACGCGTTGTTCATACTCCGTTGTTGTCCGGTAGAGTGCCGAAGTCGGCCCAGCGATTCCGATTGGAGGATGGCTTCCGGTTCACTGATGCTCCGACGACTCAAGCCAATGATACGCTCGTATTACTTAGAATAGCCCACAACAGTGGATATATTCTCCTCCAACGAAGATTTTGTGGACGGTGGATGATCTCCCGACCCGATGCTATCCGGTCAAATGCCGAGGATGCGAAGGACGCTTTCGGTTCACAGGTGCCCCGACGATCATTTGCCGATGCTACTACGCGATTTACGCAGCTAGTCCCCAATGGTGGACTTAGCCTACTCCGAAGCTGGCCGGGCAAGTGACGAGATTACGGTGAACGGAATCTTCCGGTTCTCAGGCGCCCCGACTACCGTTTGCCAGTGCTGTTTCGTGATCTACTTTGCTAGTTTCCGGTGGAGGATCTAACCTACTCCGACTCTATGATGGTCGATTCTGCAATTTTGGTTGGAGGATGACTTCCGGTTTGCAGGCGCCTCGACGACCTATTACCGATACTACGTTACGCTCGTTCTACTGTGTCCGGTCCCCGACGGAGGGTCTAGTGCCGAAGTTGGTCCGACGATTCCGGTGTCGTCCGGTTCATCGGCACCCCGACAAACCGACCTCAAGCGCTGCTCTCTGCGTCTCGTTCCACTGCTCTGCTCGCCAGTTGTGCTGTAAGCCAGACATTATTTGCTCCATCATGTCGGTCCGCATTTTCCAAAGATCGGGATCGCTTATCATTCCGTGTACCACTTCTTCTACTCTGAAGTACTCACTAAAAGTTCCGACGTTTCTTCCATCTCCATAAACTCAGGACAAAATGGGGAAAACCCATGGCCGAATTAATATAGATACTGCTTGAAGCAGCAACTTGAAGCAGGAACTGTGTCAGGTGGAAGTTCACTTCCCGGTGCTCCCTGTTCAACCAGGCCGATAGATTCGGGATGTGCCTATGAGTCCACCTTCCTTTCTTGGTGGCATCCCATTCTTGCTGCCACTTAGCCAGCAAACAAATTCTTGCCAACTTGATCGCCTGCCTAGTGTCTCTTCGCTGATTGCAGTTGATATCTTCGGACAAATTGATGCTGATCGGGATCATTCCAGCAATTACGCATGCCACACTGTTTAACTTCACCCGATTGTGCATGGTCTACAGCGCCGCGCCTCAGGTTGTTACATCGTATCTTGTTGATACGTTGATACGCCAGCCAGAAGACGCCTCTTACTGCTTATAGGACCACCTATGTTGGGCATAGTTCTTGTGAGCGCATTGCTCGCCTTCATCACCTTATCACATGCATAATCGACGTGACTGTTGAAGTTCAGCCGATCGTTTAGCTTTACACCCAGGTGTTTTAGCGTTCGCTGTGATGCTATGGCATGATCCTTTACAGTGATCTCCCGTGCATAACTGCTTTGCCGTTGCTTACTAGTTGCACCTCTGTTTTGTGGTGGGCTGTCCTCAGCTTAACTTCCTCCATCGCATCCCTCAGCCTTGGACCCAGTAAGGAGTCTTGTGGGACTCCAGTCGTCATTCTTAACTCCTTCGGTTTCATACCTCAGTACTCGGTTTTGATAGTAGCTTTTCAAAATCTGGCACACGTAGTCAGAACCCGCATTCTATATAACGTTGTAGCAATGGCCACGGCTGGCGCTGTTGAACGCGCTCTCCACATCTATCGTGACCAAAGCACAGTGACGATCCCCTCTAGGCTTTTGTTTCAATGCTTTCTCGGTCCTCTCCAGCTCCGTCTGAATACCGTTCACCGTCGACCTTCCTCTCCGGAAACCAATCTGGCTTTCTGATAGTTCGTTCCAAAAGTTTACCGAGCGTATCTAGTAAACACATAGGCCTATCTGGTCCTGGATCCCCGGATGGTTTTCCTGGCTTCGGAAACAGTACCAGTTTTTGAATTTCTCATGTTTCTGGAAATTGACCTTCGTCCAGGCATTTCTGCGTAATCTTCTTAGCCATATCTGGATACGCAAGAACTGCTGCTGCAGGTGCCCATCTGGACTCGGAGCCTTGTTCAGCTTCAGCGCTTTCACCGCTGCTATAAGCGTATCGTTGAAGATCTGACGAGCTTAAGCATTTCCTACCTCTTCATTGCCATATAGAGTGGCCGGCCACATGCTTTGGGAATAGACCCTCGACGATGACTCTCAGTTTGACCGTATGCGTTCCGGCCAGCGTCAACAGGCTCTTGATTTTCGCTATTATCATTCGTCAGGCTTCCCCACAAGGATTGGCATCAGCTGCTCGGCACAGCTCTTTGAAGCAGTTAGACTTGCTCAGCTTAATCTCAACCCCTCTCTGGCTTGCTGGAACATAATTCTCCGCTCTTATCGGAAAACCCCGTTTATCGCACTCTGATATCGTCTCCTGGCTTGAAGTCAAGCGGCGGGAAGAGATCAGAGTACCTCTTTCCACCATTAAACGGGACGTCGGTTGTTTGGTGGCTTCCGTTTTTCGGCATTGTCATGTCACACCCTGACCATCATCCTTGTCAGCTCAACCGCATTGAGATCCGGGATATTGCTGTCCACACGAAGTGTTTTGACGAAAACGTCCTTGTCGAAGGCCTTCGTTTTCCACTGCTGCACGATAGTCGTGTTTCTCGGCGTTACCGCGAAGTCCCGTCGGCTAATGGTATAGCGGATTGCCTGGTGATCGCTATGGGTGTACTTCTCGCTTACCCTCCAGTTCGCCACTTACCCTTCCAGCCGCCAGTAATGGGCTACACCATGTAAATCGATGATCGATTGTCGTCCATTTTTCTTAAATGTGCTAACGGTAGTTTCATTGCATAGTTGGAGCGTATGGCAGCGTCCATTTATTACGTAACGCTAAAATTGAAATTTTTTAACCCCTCCCCCCCCTCCGTAACGCTTTTTGTATGAAAATTTTCAAAATTTTGTATGAGTCGTAACGCTTGTGCCTACTCCCCCCCTCCCCCTAGAGCGTTACGTAATTTGTGGATGCCGCCTATGGCGTCTCTCTTCGACCACTCACGCCGAGGGCGGCAAGTCACTTTCTTCGTACCCTCCTTTTTCTTTTCACTTCCTTCACCGTGTTTCTACTCTCTGTTCTTGTGGCTCCTGATGGATTCTTCATCCTTTTCTTCTCCGTGTAGCAGGTAGTTACCCTGTTTTTTCGAGCCCGCTTATTCTCCTGGAGAGTCTTTATTACGCTTCTTCAACGGCTTGTTGGCATGTGCCTTAGTGGTTTTATGCGTGTCAGCAACTGTTTGTTCCTTAGCATTTTGTACACGATAAACTTGCTCTGCTCAAAGATGAGTGCCGAGCGCACAAAATCAGCCTCTTTTCGCGCAGCACAGATTCTGTGCAAAGGGGGCTGTACACAGTTTTGTTCAAACGGTGGTAAACAAAACTGAATGAGTGAAATGCGCGCATAAGAGGAACGCTTGAAATGCGAAATTTGCTTCCATTTTTGTTTTGCTTCTGAAAACATTTAAAAAAACATTCCAATTTTCAAGTTTTTCAGAGATATTTTCATTTGAATAGCCGAAGCGGAAGCAAATGGGGAAAAACCTTTCGTATTTGAGACCAATTTACGGCTTTTCGCTAGAAAAAAATCCCAGGAAACTCCACATCTTACCAAAGGCCAACTGTTTGCTGCCGCGTGGGAGATGAGTGACTGTTCCGTTTCCATCTATCCCCGCACAGCCGAAGGCCAACACGTCGGCTTCTCACAGAATGAGTGCGACCTACATAGAATTTTCACTCAGTCAGCCAGTTCTACATTGGTTGCCTCATAATGTATAGTTTTAACACATGCGCTGCGTGGAGCAGGCTTAGCGTGTAGTGCCGTTTTGGCTGCCTCGGCTCTCATTTTTAGCACTTTCTGTTCATTTTCGGCTGCGTTTATGGTGGATTATACGCCCATTACTAGATTCCTAATCTTAAGAGGCACATTAGCCCTGTCCTTCATGTACTCATAGAGTTCATTGACTTTCTTTTTGACCTCCATCAACTTCGAATTCCCCATGAGGCCTTCCTGGAAAATTTCGGTGTGAATGAGGGGCTTTAAAACGCTAGTCCTTTTTGGAGTTTAGAATTCTCCCCTTGTAACACCCTGCTGCTACTTGCTGGTGTCTCCTGCTGTGCTACTGGCGAACGTTGTAGCTTTCCGCTTCTCGCGATCCCGTTTGCGTTCTCACCCTCTGCTGCTTCAACCTCCATTACGGTATTGTCTGAGATGTTCTCCATTTTGTTGTATCCCCCTCCAAGCCGATATCTTCCTCCGTCGTAAGTAGTCGCCTTTGCGATCCCATGGTGATCTTTGCAAGCAGTGAGAGCCATGCTAGGGTTGACACGGTCCTTCATGGGATACCGAGTCAACTCTAGTAATCGTGTCCATGTTGATTGCGGCCAGTATACCATAATCAGGAATCCATCCAGATGTGCCGGTTGGAATGCCAGGCGGTTAAGGCACTTTGAAAGTGGTAACAGGTCGCTTGTTCAGAGCTACTGTTTTTTTTTGCAGATTCACCACGGTCACCTCCCAGAGGAAGTGCCAAAGGTGGTATTCCATACGGCTGTATGTATGAATTTCGCTTAGAAAAGGCAAGAATCCCAAGCTCCCACCTAATCAGTTAATAACTGTAGAAGTGCTCTTTGAACACTTAGCTTAGAAGCAGGCTCTGTCCTAGTGAGGACGTAATGCCATAAAGAAGATCAAACAACATGCGTGTACTGTTATCAAACAATGATTTTTTTTCGCACGTAGATCCTATGAAATATCTTTCCGGAAGTTATTGGAATATTTAGAACTTCTGTTGTATTTACCAAGATGCGCAATTCAATTTTGAGCATGTACCAAATTCAAAATTCCCAAAATGTAACAAATTATGTCCGTTGGTTTGAAAAACTATATTTTTGGAAGTTCTTGGAAGACCGTAATTGCCCACAAATAATATTTTAAAGATATACATAATAATATTTAGGTTTCATTAAACATACTTCATTGAATTACTAAGAGTGTGTACTACATCATTAATAATCCAATATTTAACTGAACACCTATATTCCATCTAGTTTTTAGATGACTCAGAACATCTCCTCAATGAAACACAACAATTCAACAACAAAATCCAAACAACATGTTGCTCTGAACTCTTTTGCATATGCAAAGATTTCAAAAATTCATAGACCAAGCTTGTAGATCTAGAGATCCAGAGTACAGGCTTTGTAAATTGAGGTTTTAGTGTATGGTCTTCATCAGATCTTTATACTTACCCTAATAATAGCTAATCAAAAACAAGTCGAAATATCATACCTCACTCCGGTATGTGGTTGTTATAAACATGTCATTTTCTTCTGCTCGGGAAGACGTTTCCATCCCATCGACAACGACACACATCCACAAGTTCAGTGCTGCAGTTTGTTGTTCGGCATCATCGGAGAGAATCTGATTTAAGATACGGTACCGAATGGACCGAACCAGACCATCCGACCTGCAGCCATGAGGGAGAAAGTAAATAAATCAGTAAATCTCTTTGATCAAAATTTCAAATTTATTGCTCCACCAGCAGCGAATTTCCTTTTGGGGATGGCAAACGTTGGCTGGTTGGTCGGTCTACCGCCTTTGGTCGAAGGCACTTCTCGAAACGGTGCGGTGGTTTGTTTCCATCGTAAACTACACTTAGCTGCCGTTGCTTCTGCTGCAAGGATTCAAAGTTCGAAGAAACAAGAGACGAGTAAGTTTTCGGATAATGTGGTTTTTTTCTGAGCAAAGCAAAATCCATTTACCTTAGTTTGTGTTCTTATTTGCTTCAATCAGCATACATCAAATTGCATATTCGCATAATGTCGTTTTATGTTAATACATCAAAAGGAAGCAATTCGTAACAAAATGGTCTTATAATCGCAATATTTTTCGGATTTGGGTGATGAAATTATTACATCCACAGATATTGTTTCAATTCCAACTAAAATTAAACATCCTATCCCAAGAATTTCCTCAGATTCCCGCTTCCCAGAAAGTATTTATCGGTTTCCCTGGATGTCTGAATTTTCTGGGAAGTTTTCTTTGGAATCGGACATCCTATATTCAGACAATTGTTATCGTATAATCTGCTCCTACTCAACCAGTATCTTCACTAGAAACTTAAATTTTATACGGTTTCGAAGTTGGTCAATTTGATAAAACCTCATGACCGATGTTACGCCAATTGACTCAGTCCATGGCTGCGTCCCTCCAACTTCGATTTTGGCCCACGCTCTCCAGATCCTGTGCACCTGATCAAGCCATCTCACTCGCTGTGCTCTACACTTCTCGACGCGAACACCATTTTTGCAGAGTTGTTTTCTGGTAGTTTTGCAACATGCCCTGCCCTACGCACCCTTCCAGCTTTCGCAACTTTCTGGATACATGGTACGCCGTAGAGCCTGGCGATTTTGTGGTTCATTCTCTTCCGCCATACACCGTTCTCCTGCACAACATCAAAGATAGCTTAAAAGTCGAAATAATCAAAATTTCACCATTTTTTATAATCAGCTGATTCTGACAGCGTGCGACGGAAGATAATCTGGGATAGCTCTTTGTAGGTGGCATTCAGGATAGTGATCGCATGATAGTTTTCACATTCCAGTTTTTCGCCCTTTTTGTAGATGGGGCATGTTCCGTCTCCCAGATTCTGACAATCAGTCGGTGCAGACAAGCGGTCAACCTCCCCAGGCCCATTTTGATAATTTCAGCAGCAATATCATCCTTACCAGCTGCCTCGCTTTTCATGAGTTGGTTGATGTCATAACTCCCCTGAATGTGGGAACAGGTTGGTTTTGTTTATCCGCTGTGCTGACCTAGTCATTTCCTACGCTGCGGTTACCCTCTGCGCCTGTGTCCTCTGTTCCATTAAGGTGTTCGTCGTAGTACTGCTTCCACCTTTTGATCTGCTCACATCCATCCGTCAAGATGCTTCCATCCAAACCCCTGTTCATTTCTGTTCGCAACACGAAGCTCTTCCGGGATGCGTTAAGCTTCTCTATAACCATCTGACACTCCTTGTCAAACCAACCGTTTTGTCGATTTTTTTCCACGAACCCAATGGTACGTTCTGCTGCATTGCTAATGGCTACATAAACACTAACCCATTAGTCCTCAAGAGTAGCTTCGATGAGCTCTCCCTAATTCGGCAACGCTGCTTGAAGACTTTGCGCGTAATCAGATGCGACTTCGGGTAGCTTGCGTCGAAGGACAATCGTGCATGGAGAATAGACGCTATTTTGAGACGCTTTCAACACAGATAACAGACGTTCTGACGAGTTACACTCTCCGAAGACAAGAGCCTCCCTTCCCAGACCACATACGACGGAGGTTCCACCGGGATTGTTTACCCAATCTTTTCTATAGTTACTAGATCCCTTAGGCAGCCCATCTAGGAGATAGGGATAGGTGTTGGTGGACAAGTACCGTAAATTCGGGTGAAATTGATCAGTAGGGTGAAATTGATCACCATGTCACTCGATTTTATTTCTTCCTAATGGAGCACAAATATCAATGTAACCTGCAGTGAATGAACGTTGTTTGTCGTAACTATTGTTGAATTGTGTTTTGTTAAGTGTTTTGCATTAAAGAATGTTTATTTCTATGAAAATAATGTAAAATTCCAATATCATGTGCGGTGAAATATTGACGAACATCCATACACTTCTAGTTCTAAACAAGGATTTGAACATGGTATAAACCTGAAAGTTTGTGAGGATGTTTGAGATATATCCCCAAACCAGATTTCATAACCAAAACTCGTACCTATTTGGTCATTCGGTGGAAATAATTGAATTTCTGTTAGATATCGAGATATTCCTTAGGAAATTGCATACATTTAGGCGTTTTTCGCGTATTCTTCAAATTTAACCATTCATTATTTCTATAATTATTGTATTGTTAAGAATTTAGCAAGCATATTTGGATTCAGGGACCTCAAATTTATTATATAGAGTTGGTTTGAAAACTAACAATAATCTCATTGACAAGTGATCAATTTCACCCCGAAATGAGATTTCCCGATTTTTTATTTTAGAGATATTTCTTAGCACTAAAATTACATTTGTTAGAAAATTTTGGTACATGAGTCAATGAGACTCACCTTCGTATTTGTTTTGCTGCATTCAATTGTTTGGCATTGTCAACATTATAGAAAACGGACAAGAAAAACCGTGAAAAATGATCAATTTCACCCGAAATTACGGTAACTAAGGACCACAAGTTGGGTTATTTCGTACCTGCAGGAACGTGAAGTACCAATGCATGGGTACGCAATATCTAGGAATTTATCAACTAACTGAAATCCAACAGGATATTGCAGGAGGAGGAAAATCTCCAGGCTCATGGCGGCGCAGCCTCGACATTAAAATATAAGAGGCCGGATAAATTTTGACTTGGCAACATGTCGAGGCCACAGCAGCAATCCTCCAAGATGGAAATCTTTATCAACCTATGTATCACTAGGAGTGCCCAGGATTAGTCAGGATTCGAGAAACTTAAGAATCTAGGGGACATACACTCTTTCTACAAAACGAGCGACAATATTGAATATTAGAACTATCTAGCGATAACTAAGCCTTTCTATGACACTTATATGGTGATTGCGCAGACAAATTGGTGTAACCAAGTATGACGGAATTTCCATCAACAGAATTTCGTGCAACATGATCACCCGGATAGCCGTAGCGGTAAATGCGCAGCTATTCAGCAAGACCAAGCTGAGGGTCATGGGTTCGAATCCCACCGGTCGAGGATCTTTTCGGGTTGGAAATTTTCTCGATTTCCTAGGGCATAGAGTACCATTGTTCCTGCCACACGATATACACATGCAAAAATTGTCATTGGCATAGTAAGCTCTCTGTTAATAACTGTGGAAGTGCTCATAAGAACACTAAGCTGAGAAGCAGGCTCTGTTCCAGTGGGGACGTAACGTCAGAAAGAAGAAGATGATCACCAGGTGATGATAGTGTGAAACCGGGCGATGGATTTTAATGAAATTTGTTCCAAGTGATACGTCTATTTGTCTGTGGTGATTGTGTCTTGATAACATTTTCGAGTCTCTTTGTAAGGCAGAGCTGTTAAATTAATGCAAGAGGTGAACTTTTCCTATTTTAAGTTTATTAATTCAGCGTGAAAGGCGTGCGTTCTAACCACTATTCTAGTCCCTCCCCAGCCATATTAGCTTTATATTGTTAAGAAGAGTTTTTATTTTAGGAATATAGATTTTGACAAAAAAAAACATTAATGAGAACTTCTGCAAGTGTTTAGCAAATCAAAAACTGCCTTGAGCGAAAACTACGTTTTACACACTACATATTTAATCGGTCTAAATTATGACACATCTATCAAAGACGATGTGTGCCGCCTGTTCTTTTGTAATGCGCTAATGAAATAACTGTTGCGGGAATAACTTTATTATAACATTAATCCCCATCCAGCAGTGTCGACAACATTTGTACCTATAACACCACACCATAATACTATAAGCAGCAATTTCACCAAATTTAACTCATCCGCATAGTACGCGTACGCTGCTGCACACAAGTTTCTAATTTATTCAACATTACAACGGGTAACAAGCAATTCTGTTATTGCTCTACTGTTCCACTAAATTACACCACGCCTGGCAGACGTTGTGCCAAAAAAGCAGGTGCAAATACTCCGTGACGATATGCAGCAGCCACATTTACTCCAGTAAAGTTCGCCGTCTGCCATGCCAGCTTTCTCCCGGTCTTGGCGAATGATACAACAAAATATACAAACCGTAATTCATGGACAGACGGAAAACTTTAGAAAAATAAAATTGCGCCAAGTCACTAAATTGAAAGCGAGAAAAAGCAATTTCCAAAAGGCACCAGAAAACTGTTCTGCGAATCTATCCGGGTGGTGTGCAGGAAAAAGTAGAACTCGAAACTGGGCGTGATTCCTCCAGGAATACGTTTCGCAGCTTCATTGTCTGATTGAAGAAAATACTCCTGTCTACCTTTCTGGAATTTTAAATAGGCTGGCGGACAAGAATCATACCCATAGATTCAAGGTAAGTCAATTTTATTCAGCTTGGAAGAAAGTTTTCGTAGTTACAAACAAGGTGAATTTGAATTTTCGATAGATCTGCCATTGAGTTATATATGTAGAGCTACTTTTGCAATCCTCACATGTGAACATTGATATGAAGTTTTCTTCTTCTTCCTGGCGTTACGTTTTAACTAGAACAAAGCCCGCTTCATAGCTTCGCTTTCTTAGGAGTACTTCCGCAAACACTAACTGAGCTTCTTATTTTTGCATTAAAAATTACAAATTTTGTATCCCGAGAAGCACTTGCAACATATTTCAAGATGCCGTTTCCCAAACATTGTTTCAATTATGTTTCATTGAAGATACCCGGATCATTCTTTGTCTCAGTTCTGTTGTCAACAAGTTTTAGTTTTTCAACTTAGTTTAACTGAAATTGCAATTCACGTTTTTGATATAAACAATCTTTACGTTGTAGAGGCGGGTCTTAGATGTTTAATACAAACAGCAATACAGTTTCAGAAGATGCGTCATACACAACACTGCAATATCAAGCCCCACTGAACCTCCAACATCTTTAAAAATGCAGTTTCCCACGAACTAATACCGTTTATGATATAGAGACTTCATAAGATAATCCATAACTTCCGTTGCACCTAGTATCTGGGATTGGCACAGAGTAGCTATTCCCTTACTAAATTTCAACAACTTGGAGATTGTTTTGTGAAGAAAGTTGCCTTATATTGATAGAGTCTTTAACAATCAGCGTGAGTGGATTGTTCTTTCAAGTGATTATTTTTGAGAAAGGTCCAAGTGTCAAATTTCCCTTTCAATCATCGAAATGAACAACAGCAGATGTTGGCCATTGTATTAAAGTGTCATTGTCTTACCACCGATTCATCCATCTCTCTCAATCACATCTATAAGAACTTCAAAATCGAAAAGATTCAACGGGCACTTTGTCGGCTGTGACATTTGTCAACCGTTTGACATAATGTTAATTTCGGTGATAAACCTCTCCATTGCTGTCTAACCTTTTCAATTTCCTCGAGAGGCTCAATACATCAAACCCACCTTTCCAGTTGTCACCGTTCTTCTACCGGAGCACAGCCAAAAAGGGACAACCATTTCGGTTTCCTTATCAGCCGTAGCGACCAAAAAGGAAATTAGCCAACAAGCGGCAAGAGAAAAATCCATTAATTTTCGACGGTGGTCGGCTGCCCCGCAAGGCTTCAAGCGCGTGTCCCGCAAAGCTCCCAGTTTGTAGTGAAAGCCGCTTCAGTTTGGAAAAAGATCTCTTGGGAAAAGAAACAATACAATGGACTCCTGTTCGCACCATTTTTCTTTCGACCGTCTGGGTTGAAAGGAAAACATGGATCTATTTAACCTTAATCCAGGAGATTTTAGGTAACATTGATGCGCGTTTGACGCAACATTTTTAAACCCAGAGATGGATTACTATATAAACCATTAAATTTTATGTTGGCTAATACAGACACTTTCTTAATTCTTAATAATAAAAAATCGATGCAATAATATGCAGACCTCATTTACATCGCTTTGTTTCAGGCCTATCTAATCATGCTAGTTCATTACTTGCTATAATTTCAGTAACTAGCTGTGATGTTAAATTCACCAAAATGGCTTTGGTGAGTGAATTTGACGGATAGCGCCGACAATTTTTGTTGCATAGGATTCATCGAATGTAATACGGTTGTTGCACCGTGACCAGATTCATTTCCCGAGCACGTGCACGGAAAGAAATAACAATTGTGATTGAAAACAAATCTGTAAGGGGAAATCAACTGATGATTTTTGGGGCCCATTCACATATTTCATAACGATAAAGGAAGTGGGTGTCTTCAAGATGTTACAGGTCATACAAAATTCGGAAAATATTTTTACAAAATGCGTTATGAGAGGGTGGGTGGACACGGTGTCTCGGCATGTCTCAAATTTGGACCAATGAAAGACAAGACCTTCCTTTTTCATTTGCTGCTAAAATGAAAATAATCAATCGTGCAATTTTGTTTTTTTTTGAAATTTTGTTATTTGTAATATTATTTTAAATGCACCGTAAATTAATAAATTTTGGTGAGGTGAACTGCTGAAACGGATTTAGATGAAAATATTGCAAAAATCTAGTGTCAATATCTTGTTGATTATATTCTAGACAGCTCTAGACCTAAAAATTTACAGGCCGAGGCCGAAATTTAAATTTTTGAGTTGCCTCTCTTTTGCTTTCATCCATTGTTGAAATTTGCATTGCTTTTAAAACTAAGTATGTAAAACAACCTGTTTTCAATTTTCATTTGTAACTCAAGATATAATATTCATCTTTCTGACTTGGTATAGGAACAAGCGATCGAAAGACAAAAGGTCGAAAGGACAATAAGTCGAAAGACAAAAGGAAGACAAGACAAATGGTCGAAAATGCAAAAGTTCAAAAGGACCAATTACAGGTTTTCCGGTGGTCGTTTCGGTGGTCCAAAAGGACCAGAATAACCATCAATTCATTCTTTTGGCAAAATACATTCAACAATAATAAACCGTTATGAGTTGGACACAAGTCATTTGGTTTTTTGGCATCAATCCGAGTAATTTCATCGAATTGTCCAGATTGGGTACCTTCCGGGTCTCCAGGAACCGGTTCTGCATGGACCATACTGGACCGAGTTTTTCAAGGGATGTGCACCGGTAATTGGTTCCTTATTACAGAGAAATTTTATGACAAAATAACCATCAATTGAATAGTACCGATGTGAATTACATACACAAAACTGCGATGGAAACTTACTTTTCGGATGTTCCGGGTTTCCAGAACCGGGTATGAATAACTAAATGATTTGAGAATGTCTATTTACAGTCCACGTTAATACCTATTCAACAATATGAGGACGGTTCAGATTACTTGTTTAGTTACGGAACTACAGGTTGTCAAAGTAAGGGTATCTAAAGGGACTTTTTTTTCAGATGTGGCAGGCTGCCGGTGGCCACCGTGTCGCAATTCCGGATCTCCGGATGGGTTTCCGAAAATCGACATATGTACCTTTCATTTCAGCCCAACAGTACTAAATTAGGTCAACACACTGATTTTTCGTGCTCTTTGAATTTTGTAACTTTTATTAATGGAAGCTCATCCTTTTGTCTCCGAAAAAATAAATGTTCCCACAAAAAAATTGTCAGAAAACGTCAAATTGCAAGGTTATTTTAATCAAAAGTTACAATGATGTGAATTTTGAAATGGGTCGAAAACGACCCAAGGTCCTTACTAAGGTTAAGTTATATCTCAAACTCGGTAAAAAAAATTGAAAAAAAAAAAAATTGTTCTAGACCCCCCGACCGATTATTTTCGTTTTGGTCGCAAATGCTTTCTTGTGTCAAAATTTCAGACATGCCGAATTTTTTGTTTTGAAATTGCTCTACGAAACACACCGTGTGGATGTTAAAAAAGACGATTTTTGGCGTTATGAAATTTGTGAATAAACCCTTGTCGTTCTACTATTATCACACTTTGCGTGAAAAATTAATGCAAACAATATTATAAATAAAAACAAAATGCTTTTAAAAGTGCGCAGCAATGATAAATCGGTCTGATGTATTCTGCGCAGTTCATACTTACTTGCCACACGCTCTCTTATAATTGTTTTTAATCTACTTCGATTCACCCCCAAACCGGATGGTGTACAAATCACTCAGCTCGCCGCATGTAACCACAGATGTTACTTTCATGTACGTGACGTATATATATGCAATATGTTAAAAATATGTTAATATATTAGATGTGGTGCTAGACGACTTCCTGAAAATCCACTGAAATTAATATATGTAGTTATTTTCCAGATCGCTCTGAAACCTCCTTGGGGCTCCCTATTGGATTATCCCGAAAACCCCTCGTGGGTTATTATGAAAATCCTTTCAGGATTCTTCCGTAAAATTTCACCTGGAATTCTACCGAAAATGATTTTATGATTGCTTTCTGTCGGCGAGTTCGACGACCATTCCATCTCAGGCGTCGTCTCCGCGGGCGAAACCGATCGTGCGAAGTCGGATCCAGTCGTACAAACTCGACTCGGATGACGGAAGCGATCACGAGAAAATTGTACAAATTGCTATATATCTATTTTAAAAATATGGGTTACTTCCTCGGGATTTCTTCTGGTAGTCCATCCGAAATTATTATTTTAATCTTTCTGATATTTTACCCGAAATCCTTCAGTAGTTCTTTCGTGAATCTCTTAGAAATTTCTTCGAACATCCCTCTGAGATTCTTCTAGAAACATCTGGAATACTCTCGGAAAGACGTCTGAGACTATAATAAAAAAATCTATTATTTCACTTGGAATGGAATTCTTCCAGAAATCCCTGTGAAATACTTCCAAAAATCCTGTTTAGAAACTTCCAGATTTCCCTCAGGGATTTTTTGGAAATCTTTTTATATGGAAATCCCTCCGAAATTTTATACGAAATTTCTCTGAAATTCATCCGAAAATTCACCTGAAATTTTTTGGAAATCCTAATAGCACCTTTCAAGAAATCCTTCTTATATTCTAACAGAAATCATGATTTATTGTTTCAAGAAATCTGCCTGAGATAATTTTGAATACTAGGAAATTCCTTCGTGATTCTTGAGAATTTTTTTCCAAGGTTCTTTGAAAAAAAACTCTAGTATTCTTCTGGAAATACGTAAGGAAGGGTGCTTGATTTTTTTTCGTGATTTATCAGTTAATTTGCTTGGAAATTTTCTGAGATCCTTGGCGAAGTCTTATGAAAATTACTTTCGAGTTCAAATAGAAGTCCCTCAGGAAAACTTCTGGACCGCCCTCTGGGACTTTTAAAGAATAACTATAAGATTCTTTGATGATTTTTTTTTCCGAGAATTTTGTGGAAGTTACATTAAAATGGTTCCGGAAATTCTTCTTGACATTATTCCGTAAATCGTTCTGGAGTTCTTCTGGACATCGGAATTATTCCGGAAAATATTCAGGAAAACTTCTGTATGTCTGTAAATCTTCTTTAAATCTTTCAGGGATTCTAGCGAAATAACTTCTTGGGTTCTTGTGGATATCACTGTAAAAAAAACATTCAAAATCCATTTGTAATTCTCATGTTATTGTTTTAGATATTTACCAAAATCCTTAAATAATTCTTTTAGAAATCTCCCTGATAATATTTTAGTGATTTCTTTGTGATTCTTCTGTATGGCAACCTGGGATTCTTCCAGAAATCCTTCCATAATCCCAAAGCAATTTCCAGAAGAATTTTCAGTAGAAATTTTTTAATAATGCTTGATATTTTTCCGAGTGAATCTTAATGCAATTTCTGGGAAAATACTAATAATAATTTCACGAAAACTTCTGCTTGAATGATGTCCGGAAAAATTCCATAATTCCATTTTATTTTCAGATGAATCTCAGCAGAACTTACGGAAAAATTCCAGCAGGAATTTTTGTAAAATTCCAGTGAAATTTCTGGAAGAATTTCCCAAAGATATTTTGAAGCCTTCCAGCAGGATAACAGAAAGAAATCTGGGGGTATTTCAGAAGAATATCCGGAAGAATCCTAGAAACAATAATCACAGAGTTTTTTTTGAAAAGTTCAGGATGCTCCTGCATCCTAGAAGTAATTTGGGAAGAATTTCTGCAGGAATTTTTCAAAAAATCTAGAAGAATGAATTAAAAGGATCCTCAGAAAGATTTTCGAAAGAATCCCAGAAAGTTTCCCGAAAGAATCCTAGAAAGATATCCGGAAGAATTCCAACAGGTTTTTTTGGAAGAGTCCCAGAAGTATTTCCAAGATTTTGACGTAAAAATCTCAGTGGAATTTCTAGAAGGATTTCATAAAGATTTTCGGAAACATCCTCAAAAGTATTCAAAAGGATTTCTGAAAGCATCTTAGGTGATTTCCGGAAGAATAGCAGAGACATGCTCATAAGAATCCCAGAAGTATTTCAGAAAAAAAATCAGAGATATTTTCGGAGGAATTCCCGAAGAATTTCTGGTACCATTTTTTGGCAAAATCCTTTAAAAATATCCAGAAGAATTGCATCAGATTTTTTGGTAGAATCTTCCCGAGGGGCGGGACAGCTTTGCACAGAGCAACACTTTTGACATTGAGCAAGCTTGAGTTACTCACATTTTGCTCAAAATTATGTGCGATTACTTGGATCTCAATACCAATCGACATAAATTGTATGCAGTAGTCAATCTGTCAAATCGGTTTTTCGATAACATTGATTAGTACTCAATGCAAAGTTCCTAATATTGATGCAGAATATCTTGTGAAGGTAAAATCTTTCACGCCAGCCAATGTAAGTAAACCGGAAAATTATTTGAAATTAAATCAAAAACTGATCAAAACTCATTGGTGTCTTATTTTTCAGCTGGCTTATACTTGTATGAAATCTATGTCGGTCTTAACAGAGGCAACAAGAGCTATAAGCTGAGGCAGATACAGTACCGCGAAGATCGCCTGTCTCGTACCAATGAAATCCAAACTAAACTCACCAAACTCGTGCGCGATCTGATCCATGAGGTCGTCGTACATGCCACATTCAAGAAGAAAGACATGCTATTGCTAAAGGTGTTCCAGGATAAGCTTGCCCTGAGGTTTATGAGTGGCCCATCGCACATACGCGCCTAGAGTCAACATGAGGAACTGTCCAACATCCTGACCCATATGTGGAAGACTACCCGAGGAGGAACAAATAACTCCCCAATAACTTATGCATACCATTTTTTGGTATCATACCAAAATTAGGTATTGTTCAGTTGTCAATACCTCAATTTGGTATTAAAATGGTATTGAAAAAAATCTTTAAAACAATTAAAAATACTTCATTGAGGTATTAAACAGCTATTGAGGTCTGCTGGAGGTATTGAACTATAATTGAAAAATTTCATTTTTATATGAAAATCCATCAAGTATTATTGAGGTATTACAATACCTGATCTAGTTATCAGTTTGGTGTTCGTAGAATATGCTTGAGATATTATTTGAGGTATTTTACCTCTTATGCAGGGCTAATTCATACCTCATTCAGGTATTTAGTATTGGAAATCATCTGGTATGGAATACCTCAATTTGGTATTCAGTAGTTATTTTCTTCTGCTCGGGTACCCACAAGTAAATGACAGCTTCGGTTCTTATTTGTGAGATTTAACCATTCTCTCCTCTCTGAAATTGAAGGAATCTTTCTGGGAAGAAAAAACACTTTTGAAGTAGCAATGGGACATTCAAAGTGTGTAATAAATTCACGTCAATAAAATGATGAATTGTGAGAAAAAATCTGAAACATGAATGGTTTTTAATTTTACCCTACAGGAAAATCGCACTATGCAACGTAATACTCCACTGCACTGTGACGTCACGCATCAATTTTGACAGGTACTGGTCCTGTTGTTTACAGTTTGGACTTAGTACTTTTTTCGAATCATTCTTAATTTCGTGAAAATTTGCTGCGAGGAGAGGTCAAATCCACTGCAGATACCCACGGATCGTATTATTCTATCTTCCTACCGTGGAAAATTTTCACCATCAGCATGCTGGTGATAGAAGTGCGAAGATGAAAAAATGATGGAAAAAACGACTAAGTCCGAAACGTAAACAACAGGACCATCAGCTGTCAAATAAGTGAGGTTAGGCTCGTCATATGCAGCGCTCTATAGCGTGTAAGACTCAATTGGAACAGCCAGGAAAGGTTACGTTTTTAACAATATGTTTTTCGGAATGAGGTTAGCGTTCTATCCCCACATTAATTAAGAGATAAACATGAATTACGCGATACAATTATCTATAAGAGTAGTCTAGGGAACAGCTGGGAGGGAGAAACCGATACGAAATTTATGTACGTCAAGGTGAGCCGAGATTCTGCTGTCACGAACTGTCACTGTGAGCCCAGATCTAAAACAATGGACAAACATTTGTAATTGATTTAAACATATTTTTGCATTTCATCAAATGTGACAAAAAATCGATTGAAAAGCTATTCATGCTTATTCAAAAGTAATGTCACAATAGCACTTTTTATTCTGATTGAATACAAAGTATTGAAATATTCCTAATTTTTAATTTTTCCAATGAAAACGAAAATGAAATGCATAGAAAACTTTCGCCCTTTTTCCATGTTTGTCCAGAACGATCGAAGGAACACAACAAAAGAAAACTAGCGATTTTCATCAAGTCTGCCTTGATTGTCGTTGGCAAGCTGGAGTTTTCTTGCAGTTCAAAATAACTTTGTGTCATATTTCGTGTGTAGTATCGGTGCCTCCCTCCCAGGGGAACAGAATATTTTTTGGAAAAGTCAGCCATTTCAGAGAAGATCTCGCTGTTTGGTTTTATTCAGCCAGTTCATATGATGTGGTCATTAAATGTCAACTGACAATTCGTGCGTAAATGTAAACCTCTACGCTAATCCCTTTTGATAGAAAAGCGAAACTCGAGTCAAAGGCAGTGTCCGAACTTAAGTAAACGAAACTATATTCTTCAATGCTCAATTCTCATTGACGCATTTGTTTTCATTACACTAACGGCAGGTTACTACATGGGTTGCTATGCGCGCTTGATATCGAGCAACAAGAGTTACTCAGAGTTACTCTGTGTCGAGCTCAAGAGCTTGCTCAAAAGCAAAAGCTGTCCCGCCCCTAGAATCTTCCAAAGTATTTCCGAAATAATTTTCAAGAATTTCGAAGAATTTAATTTCTATGATTTCAAAAGTAATCCTTAAGGAGATACACGCAAAATCACATACAGATTTCTGCAAAAATTCCAAAAAGATGTGCAGAAAAATCATAAAGGGATATCCAGAAGAAAGAAGTCATACCGGAATGGTAACGGTTATGAATCCCAAAGCGATATCTGGAAGGATTCTGTGATTTCTAGAAGAACTTAGAGAAAAATCAGAAATTATCTCTAGATTTCCAAAACAATCCCAGAGAGGATTTGAAGGATCCATGAGTGATTTAAGGAAGAAACCTGGGAGAAACTCCCAAAAAATTCTAGAGAAATTTCTGGAACAATATATTTTTTAAATACTTTGATTCAAATTTATTTCTTGTATAGCATTAAGGTTTACTATAGACACAGCTCGTAACATCAATAGTAAATTTAATTTATAAATCTTTATCGAGGTGAATTTAAGCGCATCCAAATTAAATAACAGTTCAAAGAGTAAAACACCATGCTCATGAGTTTTCGAGGAAAAATATATGTTTGTTATATGATATTTAAATACTATAATTACGATATTTCAATATTTACAAGTAATTTTAATAAATAAGTATGTATGGAACAATAAAAAATAATGTTTCCCAATAACTGAACGAAAATTTTAATTAGAATGAGCTTCCACTACATAATCTCTCTCAGGAGGATTTTGATTCTCAATAAATATTGTTTTGCGGTGATTTAGAATTGAACATATCAAAAGTCTATTGTAATCACAAACTTGCATGTGTTGTTATTCAATATTTAAAATGAAATTCGTTAAGCCGAACATGTTGATGCTTCGACTAGATCCAACAACGAGCATTGCTGTAAGTAATGAGATTGTTTCGTAATACACAACCAGCATAAACGTTCTCCACCTTTTGTTTATTTACTAATTATAACTTCACATCATTTTAATTAAATTAGTTATGCTGTCTACTATTATACATGGCAACATGTTGCAAAATAAGTGGAGCTGCTTTTAAAACAAACTTTTTCATCGATCAATTAAACCATAGAACATCCAATAGAGCTTAGTGACATTTGAACACACGTAGACTAGCATAGGCTTGTCATACACAGTTTGTTTTTGTTTTCCTCAAAGAAACTTGCACACACTTTCCAGACTCATCAAATTGTATATGTAGAGATTACCCAATTTGAAAAATTTACACCCGGATTCTGGGTGTTTTTCGAGACAGAGTGCATATTGGTTTCCTCGAAGGTTCACAACTACATCTACACTAGGGCACCCATACCATTGGGCGTGATAACCACTATAGCGGAAAAATAATAATAACCGATCAGTTCAAATCGAGCCGACTGTCGCTCATCCCGTGCGCGTGCGCTTTCTGCAGAGCTGTCAAAACAGACTTTTGTGCCTTCCTTCTTTTCGCTCTCCTTCAACTCAACAACTCAGCACGATCCACCTCGGGGTGGATTGGTGAGCTGTCTGGTTGTTGCAGATGAACACTTATCGTGTAGCGCGACCAAGATCACAACTCACCAGAAAACGATAGGTATAATTAACAACTGCCTTACTATCTTGCTGACAGAGTTCCACGTGTTTCCAACTCTGCCTTTACCGCTTTCTACCGCTGTTCATCATTTTCGTTTCTTTTTCTTTTTTCTCCTGACGCTCTCAGCGTTAGAAGTGGTTGACCATTTAGGATTGCGGAGACGTCCGTACTGTCGGGCTAGGTATACAAACTTGTCTACAATCTCAAATTTATCGCCATCGATTGTCACACTTTACCCAATACGAGTTCTGTCGCGTTCAGTTCCTTCTGGCAGAAGATACTTAGTCATCGACGCATTTACTATCTCTGCTTCTCAGCCTAGAATACTCTCCAGCTCTTTCCAGCACCAATTGCGCCCACCTACGGCCTTCTTTCCGGCCTTCTTCTTTCTGGCGTTACGTCCCCACTGGGACAGAGCCTGCTTCCCTGCTTAATGTTCTTATGAGCACTTCCACAGTTATTAACTGAGAGCTTACCATGACAATGACCATTTTTGCATGTGTATATCGTGTGGCAGGTACGAAGATACTCTTTGTCCTGGGAAGCCGAAAAAATTTCCAACCCGAAAAGATCCTCGACCGGTGGGATTCGAACCCACGACCCTCAGCATGGTCTTGCTGAATAGCTGCGCGTTTACCGCTACGGCTATCTGGGCCCCAAAGGTTCTTTCCGGCCCCAGAACTTCTATTCCGGTAGTCCGTTTTTACTATTTGAACATTTAATTTCCCGGGTATAACCCGTTCCAAAAATTTGTCGAGTCTGAATTTCGCGTTTTTAAATTGCAAAGGCCATTAGAAACCACTCGTTGTACGGTTGTTTCCTTTCTCCGGCTTACAGAGTAAGCACATTGGTCGTTTCGAGCCATGTTTCCCAGAGTGCCTTTTTCCACCCAACGTTACACTAAGGTCGGGCCTTTACAGCTTCGGATCATTCACGCTTCGCTACATTTGACCTACCATTTGACGGTGGTTGCGTACGCGCACGTCACTCATGAGTGATTGTTGACATCAGTGAGTGACCGCGCACTGCTATAGCAGTATACTGGTTTCGGATGGGTTGAATGCTGCTGGTGATGATGTTGCTCCCGCATTTGACGTTTCTCCTCATGCAAGGAGTGTAGGGAACAGTGGGGCAATTTTTCCCGGGCTGGCCGCACAATTCGTATCGTATAGTCCATTTTGCGAAACTACAACACTGATGATATTGCTGTTACTTTCACACGTTACGACACCGCTTCATGTCAAAATTTGATTCATAAAATAAGCGATCAGCTGTTCAAAAACGTCTCGTAAAATGGACTATACGCATGCCGCCTCCGACGATACAGTTCTGTACGCGCTCACCACTCGCACTCGCAATACATGCTGGTAGGCGGAACTGAGCGCAACAGGGCTCGCCTAAGCAGCATTGCCACGATAGAGAAGGGTAATTTCGAGGTGGTGGACGAGATCGTCTACCTCGGATCCTCACTGACGGCTGACAACAATATTATTCGGGAATTACGAACTCACATCATCAGTGGAAGTCGTGCCTACTATGGGCTCCAAAAGAAACTGTGGTCGAGAAAGATTCACCTCCGGACCACATGCACGCTGTACCAGACGCTTATAAGACCGGTAGTCCTCTACGGCATAAGACGAGGGCTATGCTAACTCTTGGGGTTTTCGAAAGCCGAGTACCAAGGTCGATCTTCGGTGGCGTTCAAGAGAACGGTGTGTTGTGTAGCGGCGAAGAATGAATCACGAGCTCGCCTAACTCTACGGTGAACCAGTATCTTGAAGGTGGCTTAAGGTAGAAGGATACGCTGAGCAGGGCATGTTTCAAGAATGCAGGAAAACAATGCCTTGTTCGCGCTGGTTTTCGCTTCGAATCCGGTCGGAACAAGGAGTCGTGGGGTGCAGCGAGCTAGGTGGATTGACCAGGTGCACTAGGACCTGCGTTGTCCGCAGTAGAGGATGGAGAGAGGGGGCCATAAACCGAGGTTTTATCAAGTTTATTGATGTAGAACCAAATCAATAATATAAATAAATAAATATCATAAACAAGAACACAACCGAATGCAGTTTCTTAATTTACTCTTCAGGATGATTAAATTTTCATTTACAAGTGTAAATAGTAGTCCGGTTTCAGCGATAATTGCTCATATTGAATGATTGGAAAAACTTTTGCAAATAGTAGTATTTCCCGTTTATCTCTGGCGTATTTTGTCAAACACCCGAAAAATCCTACTCAAACAGATAGAGTCGACTCCGAGTTGGTAGGATGAATTTACAAAAATAGGTTGAAATGCGCATATCGTAGATAAGGAAGCTTTGATTTGCAATGGTTGTTTCAGCATCTTCACATGTTTGTTTAAAATTTGATTTTACTGACAATGACATGTCAATTTATCGAATGCTCGCATACTTCATAAATATTAAACTTCAGCTACTTTGCTGATTTACACACTAATAAGTGAGTCATTAGATTCTTAATGGCTCAAACTTTATGAAACGAAAATTTATCCTTCAATGATGTTCCAATTCCTGTACCTTCCTCTATGTTAAGTGTGAAAACGCCTGCCGTAAATCTTCCGGTGTTACTCCAGAACACATAAGCCGAGCAAAAGGCCCATTTTGCTCTCGCTAACGCGGTCACCGAGGGCTACGATTAAAAACAAGAGCCGAGAATGATAAATAGATTTGATAAAGTTATATAATCCCGCCACTCAACGGTTCGGATGGGTTCACGCACCAAAAAGAAAGGCGGAGGCCGCAGCTGCCTGTCGTGCTTAATCCAGCCATTTTCGCAGAATAACATCCCTCAGGCAGAGTGTGCGGAAGTGGCGGTGCTTTGTTTGTGCAAGGCGAGGGCGACTTTCGCAAGGACTGAGGGCAAAAGTGGCTCCATAATTTTGCTCTGGACCGTATGGTGTGTTGTTTGTAGTACGGATGTACACAAACTGAGCGCTGGTGCTAGGTGCTGGCCATGTCAACCTCCACCAGGCCTGATTATGGTTGATGATGTTTCAACAGATTGAAGGACAACCGTCAAGCACTGACGCCTGCAACATTAGCTTTTTTTTATTTTTAAAGAACATAGATTGTAGACGAAAGATGCTTTCTTATGTATACTGGTCATAGTATGTATGTTTATAGAAACATTTTGTTTTATATTTTGCAGGTAAATGTCGTCTCAACGATTGAGATCCACGAAGATTCACGTATGTATTTATGAATTTGTTTAAAATATTTATTTTTACTGTTATTGGTAAAACAAGATACAGAGCTTCTCATAAAAGTATGTGACACTCAACATGTTACTTAAAAAAATTATGTGACAATTTGGTAAAATATTTAAATGCTTGTAGGGTCGGTGTACCTTTAATAGGCAGCCCCCTATAGACGCACTTGTGTATTTTTACGGCTATTGTGCTATAAATCGTTGTAAATATTCTTCACTTGATGATCAGATGGTTTCTATCTAATAACCATCGATTCACAGCTTGATTTTGTTCAAAAAATGGTCGAAATAAATAATTTCGATTGAAATTGTAGCTCACTTGCATTTATAGTAGACCTAATGCGGCGCTACTGAGAGAAACTATTTTTTTTAAACAAAACAAAAGAAGAATTAAGAACATTTTACATCGATCGAAAGTTTTTGATTCATTCTTCACAGGGAAATATTGTTTTTTGTAAAAATACAACTTTGATTTGCGCTTTGCCTACGCCGGGGGCCAGGCTGCCTCCCCTTCAGAATTTTTCCAAGATATATGAAATGATTTCATGCATATTTCGTTACTTTTTTATAACAGCATCTCTAGGAACATTTCGAAACTCTTCTAAATATTCATCCTGTAATTCGATTTAACATAAATGACACTTTTAGTTGGAGCTCTTCAAGTATTTAAAACACTGTTTTCCATAATATAGCATGTTTTTACACATGTTCCCAAATCCCACAAACAGCATTCAGCAGTTCTTGAAATTTATTGGATTTTGAAACAATTAATCTTTACACAAATTTGACTGGAGGAATTTTTAACAAAACCACATACAAAACAAGAGCATGCTAAGAAATTCCACAGGGATATCGGTAATGAAAATTATATGTATTACATTGTTTTAGGAATTGCACCACTCAAAGTATTTCACTAGATTTTTATTTCATATTTCTCTCTGTATTTCTTTGAATATGTTCAACAAATCCGACTAGAAGTCACTTCACAATTTTTTTCAATCTTTCAAAAGAAAGTACATTAGAAATGTTTTTAAGCTCCTACTATGTATGATTATTCAAATTTCAAAACTCTACCAATATGTGAATCCCTTAGAAATCTTACAGAATTTTATTAAAAAATATTGTACTAAAAATTCTCTTACAAATCTTGATGATTAAAATAACAAAAAATGTCAAAAATATTACATCACATCCTTTTTAAATCTTAAATTATTGGAAAAAATTCTGGATTACTGATAAATCCCAGGAGAATTCTGAAGTTCAATGAAGGAATCTGGCAAATATCTTTTTAGAAATCGAGAAGTAATAACGTAGTCTTCAAGTAATTTTAGATGTTTTCATTAATGTTTGGTTGAACTTCTGAAGGAGCCACATAACTCTCCATAATCCATAAAGAGCTGTTTCCAGCTATTTCAATCAAATAGATACCTACTTTTGCCTTTCTTGGTTGGTGAAGGGTCTTCGATGGGCCACCTAATCAGGGTTGCGCTTCCTACATCATGCTGAAGGGGCTGCCTCCTCGGTGCTGACACGATACAGCATTGTCCGTTTGTTCTTTACATGATGACCACGGTCATAGCGATCACAACCATCCACCTTTATCAGGGCTTTGGACCTGTAGCTCTGGTTCTCAATAAATTCAAATTCTTCCGGACATGCTACTATGGTGAGTCGTCATGCGCTAGCGGAAGAATTAGTTCATAATCACAAAATAGTTTGTGCTATAAGTTCTATAATTTTTATTTGGTTATTCCATCAGGAACTTTGAGAGGTGACTCTTCCCCAGATATGTTTTGATAATCACATCAAGTTATTGGTTCAAGATTTCATCACAAAAACTGGCAAAATGTTGTCAAAAAAATCTCAAATAAGATCACCAGGAATTTTAAGAAAAAAGATTAAACCAAATTCAATCATTGTATGAGGATCGCGTCCTTCCCGTCCGATACTAAAGTTAGAGATTTGTGATTAACATCTGACTCTTATGCAGCCCATAGACGGTCAGACGGTTCGACTAACATTGATTTCATCAGATGTTCGTCTAGGGATTCCATCAGGAGTTCCTTCAGAGATTTCATTAGAAGTTCCTCTAGGTAGTTTCTGCAGGGATTCCATTCTTTTCATGGGTTCCATTAGAAAAACTTTCAAGATTTAATTTCAGAAGTACTTTCAGTGATTCTATCAGGAATTCTTTTGAAGATTCCTGCAGGAATCCCTCTAGGGTTGTTCTGGGTTTCAACAGTCTATTCATTACGGATTGTTCTTCTTCTTCTTTTCTGGCGTTACGTTCCCACTGGGACAGAGCCTGCTTCTCAGCTTAGTGTTCTTGTGAGCACTTCCACAGTTATTAACTGAGAGCTTACTATGCCAATGACCATTTTTGCATGCGTATATCGTGTGGCAGGTACGAAGATACTCTATGCCCTGGGAATTCGAGAAAATTTCCAACCCGAAAAGAACCTCGACCGGTGGGATTCGAACCCACGACCCTCAGCTTGGTCTTGCTGAATAGCTGCGCGTTTACCGCTACGGCTATCTGGGCCCCATTACGGATACTTTCCGGAATTTATTGGAGGATTCTACCAGAATTTTCTTCTAGGGGTTTCTCAAGGAAATTTTTCAAGAGATTCATCCAAGAACTTCTCAAGGTAGTCTTCCCGGAATTCCTAAAACGATTTCTCCCGGAATAAATCAAGGAAGGCCTCCCGAATTTTCTGAAGGAGTTGATCCTTAAGGAGTTCCTCCCGGAATATTTCCAATTATTAAATTTATTTTTTCCAATAATGATATTTTACTTGAAAAAGAACTCCAGGGATTCTTGGGAATTAACTGTTATTTACTCAAAGTATAAAAAAAAAAACATTTCTCTGAATGCCTTCAGGTTGAATTTCTGAAGTGGACCTGACAGAATAACTGGAGGAAGTTCCTGAGAATTCCATGGTTATGTTCCTTAATATATTTCTGGAAGAACTTCCAAAGCAATCCCTGAAGGATTCTCTAATGTAGTTCCTGGTGGATTCCTTGGTAAAAATCCTAAAAGGAATTGATGGGTAAATTCTTCAAGAAATCCTCGGAGAAAATTTTGGTAGATTCTTTATGTAACTTGCAGAAATCCCAGGATGAATGCTTCGTAGGATCCCTTCAGAGATATACGAAAGAATATTTGAAGGAAACATTGATGAAATTAAAGGAATATATTGAAGATTCCCTAGAAGAATACCGGAAATTAACGTGAAGAAACCTATCAAAAAATTGCAAGCGGAATCTCTAGAGGAAATCCTGCTGATATCACGAGAAAAAAATTCTGATGAATTCTTTTGCAATATTTCTCGTGGATTCCTTGAAGGTTTCCTGAAGAATCCTTGAAGGAATTCTTGGTGGAATCCCTGGAAGAACTCTTTGATGGATTAGTTCTGGGTAAAAGCATTGTTAGAAATCCTGGAGTTAATTCCGTAGGAATTTTTGAATGAATTTGTAATTAAAAACAGTGAAGCATTTTCTGGAGGAATCGGTGGAGATATTAATAGAAGAAATCACTGGAATTATTGATAGGAGCAATCCCTGGTGGAATTTTGGACAGTATCCCTCTATTAATTTCTTGGACGGGATTTTTATAGTAATCTCTTTAAGAATATCATTAGGAATTCTTGGTGGAATCGCGAAAAAATCTTGATATAATCTGTTCAGGAATTCCTGAAATTTCGCTGGAGGAATTCTTTAATAAGTCTTTGGAGGATTTTTGTTGTATTTTTTGAAGAAATCATTGGATTAATTACTTAATCCCTCAAAATGGGACGAATCACTGAAATCCCTCAGGAAGTTTTTGTATTAGTCCCTGGAGGAATCTGTAGAAAAAATACTAGAAAGAATCACTGAAAGAATCCTGGTGGAAATTCTGAAGCAACTCCTTATGGAATTTAAGGAGAAATCATAGAAGAAAGCCCTAAAAAAAGTCCTTGTGAAATCTTTGGGGGAATTTCTGGGAATAAATTTATTGAGGAATCCCTTGAGAAGCATCTGAAACAATTCATGAAGTGATTCCTGGGTAACGCGTAATGGAATCCTTGAAACTAACTTCTAGAAGAATTCCTGAAAGATTATCCTCGGAGGAATTTCTGGTTGAATCTGTGGATAAATTTCTAGAAGAATTATTGATAAAATTCCTGGTAGAATCCCAGGAAGCATTTTTAGTGGAATCCTAAAAGTATACCCCATGGATTCCTGGAAAAAATTCAAAGTAGAATAACATGAGAAAACCACTAAGAGATTCTGTATAGAAAGCTTGAAAACAATTCCCGTAGCCATTCCATATCGATGACTGCTCAGAATTTTCTCGGACAGAGACCCCTCTGAATTTTAGAGATTTGACGGAATACTTCGTGCGAATAATAACTGGAAGTCCTCAATAACATTCATTTCTCCCACTGCTTAAATGTTGGAAGTTCTGCTTTTCCTTACTACGAACACTGCAAAAAAAATCGTAGAAATATTCTCCCCCACAGCCACGAAATTCGAAACAAATAACAATCACATATTCACTGGACTAGCTGACATCATTTAAAACATGCGAAGAAATGTCGTGCTACTGCAACGAGCTCTGACAGTCAGTTGTATCAATATACATTGGTTCGACTTATTTGGGGGCGGAGTCAATGTTGGTCAAATCGTCTGAGCGTCTGTGGGCTGCATTAGACAAGATTGATGCATCCTCCAACAGTCGGGAGCTGTCCTGACCACGTCTTTGCGAATGCTGGAGGAAATGGGAAGGAATGGATAATTGAACACCTACCTAAGAACGATGCAGAAAACTCTACAACCTCTCATAGGTGTTACTCCGTTGAAAACAAATCAACCAAAATGATAATTGATAAATAAATTAATCAATTAATCAATAAAAGTAATAGATAAAATGTCTCAGGCTGTTACTCTTTTACGTCGAATGCATTTTTGTGACCCGTTTTGTTTGAAATTGTGCCACAATTAAATTTATGCGCGTTCTCCACGGATACGACGAGTCAGTTAGATGTCCTTCGTCATGATGCAGACTCAAACAAACCGATCAGTTAGGCCACTCGCTTCCTGCAGGACCATGACGGCCGAGCTCTGGAATCGTAGATTTGCCTCTACATTTTCCTGGATACCACGACGAAGCAGAAGTAGTTCTTCATGGTGCGGAACTTCTTCGAGTATCAAAATGAGATCATGCCAATCATCGTGGCTGGCAACTTTAACATCGATTTGAGCAAAGAGGAGAACATGGAGCTCGCGGACTTCATGGAGAAGTACCTCAACCTCAAACTGGCTTCGGAACCCACTAAAGCAACCAATCTTAGTGGATCATGCGTGGACCTAACGTTCAATCGGAATATTTGTATGGGGAGCAAGAGTGTGTTGAAGTGTTAATCGAACCAACCAAATAATAACACACAATGTCCATTATAGATCAGAATTGACTTGCAACAAATAGTGTTGAGTGTAGTATATTACTGGCCAAATCAATACAACCCTAGATAGGTAGGATTCGATGTTTTTGTAGAGTTTCTCGTTTATCATATGTCCTTATCACTCTGTGTATCATTGTATTGTACCCCAATAACGACATTACCCGAACCCGAAGATACGATCGATACGACTTAGCTAAGGAAAACGAATAATTAATAAATCAATTGGCTCTTGACCACCGCATGTTACGGTCGTTTTATTGAAGTCCGCGAGTATCATTTCAGTGCCGTCCGAGTGTCCCGAGTTCCTCAGTTTTCCGTGGCCACTGTCTACGCCGCATGTGCTGCTATTGCGAAGTGGTGAACATATAAAAGTGGTCCTTCGAGCCGGATTTGACCGGTGGATCTGTGCCGGACATTTGAGGCAGTTTGGTGAAGTGACCACAAAAAACGTGGAACTCGGACGGGAGTGCATGGGCATTGTGCGATTGTGAAATGGACGCTGGACATTGTGCGCCTTTTGTGTGCTGTGGAAGTGAACAATTGAACAATTGAAAAATCGAACGTTCAACAAAAAATTGAATCGATTGGATGCATGAGTGCTTGTGGAAAGAGTGAAAAATCAATGTACAGAGAGTGGGAAAACGTGCTGGGAAGGTCAGAAGTCTGCGGTGTTGTGCGCCATTGACAATTCTAGCTGGATCGCCGCGTAGTTTGATCGCTGATGCATGTATGTCTTTCATGCCTTTCAGGTCGGTCCTAAGTGAAATTGGTAAGGTTAGAAATCAGGTAATATCGTGCAAGTGGGTGCGTTGTTTCCGGAATAAAATAGCCAACAATGGCCGCCGAGAAAAAGATTCTCTTGTCCTTATATTCTCGCATGATGGACAGTATTGAGTCCCGTGCCAGCAAATTGCTCATTTTCGTTCGTTCTTTCGATTCCGAGAAGCAAGACAAGTCTCTTCTCGAAGATAAGCTACAGTCGGTTGATTAAATGCGTTCCTTTTTTCATGCGACAGAAGTGAAGTTGTACGGATTGCTAAAAGAAGACGAGGTAGAAGATTGGCAAATGACCAGTGAAAGGGTAGATGGAGATCCGCCATCTTATTCGTAGCCAGCTTCGTGATTTAGATCCCCCGAAACCCGTTTCTGCTCAAATTTCTGGGACCACGGCTCCGGTTTCCCATCCCAAACTGCCAGATATACCCCCACCCAGGTTCAACGGTCAACTCGAAGATTGGACCAGTTTCAAAAGCCAGTTCAATGCCCTTGTGAAGCACAATTGTGCTGGTCCGTCCCCAAGGCGGTCGATGTTCGAAAAAATAAATATATTTTTTTTTATTTTCTCTTTAAATTGTTCCAGTCATACCTTTTTGAAAAATTTTGGACCCGTATTTTTTATTTCTTCATTAGGGTGCTCTTTCGTGAAAAAGGGCGACCCAAAAATTCAGAAATAATTTTGTTTTTTTTTTATATGCATTAAAATTTAAAAAAAAAATACTGTAATTACATGTGATTAATATATATATGATTTTTTTTATAAATGGATCGAAAACAATGTACGAGATATGAAAACTCTTCATATTCCCTCTAAGATTCAAAGCATTAGGTGACGATGACCTTTATCGCTTTAATTCAAGAACTAGTCTACGTCATAGAAAAATGGGTAAACATACATGTGTGAAAACTTATTGTCTCAACCAAACCAACTTGGTTTTGCTATGTTTGTTAATATCCTCAATAATTGTATGAGATTTTTTTTCTCAAAAATAATTCATGGAATAAAATTAAAATTGAAAATAATTATAAAGCTTCGAATTGTTTAGTGGAATACTTATGAATAAATGAAAACCGAATTTAGTTCTATACCATTTAATTCCACTAGAGTTTGTATCTTTTGACAGATACGCGTAATTTGACCTCGAGTTTAAGGCCGATATCAGAGTCATGTACTAGACTCGAAAAGTAAGTTTATTTTTTTAGAGACACTTGGACCCTTGCCCGACAGCTTGGACGTTGATTACCAAGACGCATTTTTAAGCGTAAATAATTACCATCAAATTTCTTCTTCTTTCTGACGTTACAGAAGCCTGCTTCTCTACTACTCATGAGAACTTCCACAGTTATTAACTGACAGCTCTCTTTGTCAATCGACCAATTTTGCATGTGTATATCGTGTGACAGGTACGATCATACTCTACGCTCAGGGAAGTCAGGAAAATTTCCTTTACGAAAAGATCCTCGACCGGCTGGACTCTAACGTACGACCCTCAGCATGGTCTTGCTGAGTTTACTATTATGGCTACCTAGCCTCCAATATCAAATTTACTTTATTTTATTTTTTACATCGAGTATTTTGCTTGAAATTGAATTGACGTCATTATAATATTAGTTTTAAGTACTTGGTAGGAGTGAAAGAACTAAAACGAATAGCTAACATATAACAGGGAATTCAAAAACCCTTTTAAAAACGCATTGTCCAAATCAGGTCATTAACCATATTGAAGCATGAATTTGCTTTTTAAAATTGTTACATCTATTTCAGCTATTTGGAAAATTACATGAAACAATCAATTTTTTTTCGAATGTATTATATTATTTGGAATTTATCAGATTTGGAAATAAATAAACTGACAATGCTTCTAATAAGACAATCCATAAGACAGCTGCGATCAGCAGGCTTTTTTGTTTGCCATGAATTTTTAAAGTTGAGCAATCGGTGTGACCGTTAGATTACAAAAGAAAATGTTAAGCTCTGAGGGACGATTCAAATATGACGTCCATTGTTTTTCAGGATTTCTAGACCCCCCCTCCCCCATCTCTCACGCTTTTTGAATACCTAATTTTTTTAACCTAATACCTAACCACACTTTCATTGAACCCCCCCGCCCCTTCCTCTAAATGATGAACGTAATTTTTAATGACCCCTGACCATACTTGTAAGTTTTGATTTCCTTTTCGTTTCGGTTACATGGGTACTTCTAGCTGTCAACCCTACCATGGAAAGTTTCCTGGTAAGCATTATGCACGATTATGACCTTTGAAGAGAGCATCAAACGAATCAACGGACTAGCATGCAATGCCAAATGGCACAGTTTCTGACAAAAAACCGAGCTTAAGCGGGAATTTAGCCCACACTTCTTTGATCGATGCAGCTAGTTAGTTTGCAACACTATACGCACGGCAATGAAGTCCAGATTTTGTTGTTTTTTATTTATCTTTACCGCCTGAGGCGGAATTCGATTTAGTGAAGATTTTAATTTTCAATATATCAGTCTCAACAATAATCTAGGCTCTAGAACTTCATACATTGCTTTATAGTTTAGTTGAGTATTTCATAGTACTGCGAAAGCTTAAAGTTTGCCAGTTTAAAACAATATTTTGCAAGTAAAACCAGCATGGGCTGCATACATCAATAGAACGCCATTTAAAAGACTGCAGTTCAGAAGCAAATAGTAAGTAAAGGTTTTAAGCTCCAGTTGTCCAACTTCATAAATATTATAGCAGATATTAAACCAGCATGCATTGTAGAACACCAAAATGGATTATCGATTCAACATGGTATTGACAGATTATCAAAGCAAAGGGACATTCAAATATTACGTCCATTGTTTTTAAGTATATCTAAATCCTTCTTATGCTCACTGTCACGCTTTTTTCAAACAAATTTTCAGGCCAGCCATGTTGTATGCTGTACCAATATGGACTAGCTGTTGTAATACCAGGAAGAAAGCTCTGCAGAGAATTCAAAATAAAATTTTGAAAATGATTCTGAGGCTTCCTCCCTGGTATAGTACCAATGAGTTACATAGAATATCCAATGTTGAAACATTGGAACAAATGTCAAATTAAATAATAAATAATTTCAGGCAAAAATCGTTACAATCTTCTATTGCCACGATTAATGCGTTATATGTTTAGGTTAAGTTAGGTTAAGTATATTTAAAGCGTTTTTAGCTCTTATAAGCAGGTGAAATCAACTCACCTGTAAAAAATCAGAACTGCTACGGCAAATGAAATGTAATATGTTGTTAACAAAATGTTAATAAAATCTTAAATTTGTTTTACCAAATTAGGATGATAGTGTTGTCTAATAACACAGAACACCTAGATATAAAAAAAGAATGTAATGTTTGGAATAATACTAATAAAGAAATTAAAAAAAAATTGTCTCACTTTCGTACACCCCCACTCTCCTAAATGATAGACGTAATTTTTGAACGTTCCCCATAAAATTTACTGCTTCTTAACTTTGCAACAGGCGATTTAAGACAATAAATGTGATTCCCAATCTATTTCAAATATGGACTTATAAAAAAAGGTTTTAAACCAAAGCTATGGTTTTCTGTTACATAGTTTTTGTACGGTAGGGGAATTAGGGGCATAATGGACACGTTAAGCAAATGTTCGTTTTAAGACCCTTAAATGGCAATGTTTATAATTTACCCCCGGCTAGTTTTCAAGTTTGATGTTAGTACGACGTGCCACATTCATTCATAGTGATAAAAATCATATCATATGTCAGAAAAGCGAGATAGAAAATTGGGTCGAAAACAAGGCTGGTAAAAAGGTATCGGGGCGAAATGAACACCTGTATGAAATTTAGTTATTCCAACATATTCAATGACTGTCAATCATTCCGATATGCAAAAGGACTCTCCCTCAATCATAATAGCTAAAAAGAACCTTTCTGGGTTCGTTACTTTGCTCAAAAATTAGATGCTTCCACGGTCTTGCTTATATGCCAATTTGAAACTGAGAAAAATTTTAATTCAAATTTTAAAGAACAATTGAAGCAAAAAATATTTTTTTTACCGTCAAGCATTTCAAATGCATTACAGATTTCATGCAGTGAATGAACTTTTAATGAAATATGTGTATTATCAGATATTGAGAGGGTGTCCATTTCGCCCCGTATGTTCATTATGCCCCTAATCCCCCTACATAATTTTTATGATTCGTATGTAATCACTCATTCATGTTCCAATACTATATTATGCACTATTGTGGACATTAGAACCAGATTCAACCACTTAACTTGATCAAAATACTGAAAATGAAAATTTGTAGTCCACAACGAACATCGACCGGGTAAGGGCCGGCACCAGCACAATTGTGCTGGTCCCACTTTGTCTCTCCAGAATTTTTTGCTGTGTGAATTAATCACATTTGGTCTTCACCATTTCAAAGAATGACTCTTTCACTCTTGATTAATATCTGTGCATACCTAGAAAAAACGAATTGTTGAAAAGTTGCGACAGATAACACTTTTTCAATTCTTACGATGTTTGTTTACATTTTGTTTACCCTGAGCTTGTGTTTTCTAAACACGATGTAAACAAAAGTTTTTGCGCTTAATTACAAGTATCAATGATAATTCAATAATCGAAATCAAAAAAGTTTGGTAAAACAATGATTTATTGGCTTAAATAATCATTCTATGTCATGGGTGCCGAACAGCACAATTGTGCTGGTTCGTCCCGAAAGGGATATGGGCGATTTTTTGAGCGGAGCGGACACAATAGAAGAAGCAGTGGCGATGCAAGCAGAATTCGTCGAAATGATGGCGTCCGGAGGATTTGTATTGCACAAATGGGCCTCCAATCACCCAGCGTTGTTGCAATCCGTTCCCAATTCCGACACCGAACAAATCGCATTCTTCGAAGATGAGAAAACCACTCGAGCTTTAGGGTTGACCTGGCAACCCAAAAACGTCGTTTTTCTGACGAAGCTTCACGAGATCCAATTCCAAACCGGCCAGCCGAAACGATCTGTGTATTCGGACATTGCAAAATTGTACAACCCTCTAGGTTTGCTGGGTCCATTGATATTTGCTGCAAAAGTGAAACTGCAAAAACTGTGGCATCTGGAATCAGACTGGGATGAAACCTTGAGCACCGACGAAGCCGAATCTTGGGAATGTTTTCGCAACCAAATCATCTGAATGGGCGAAATCTCAATTCCCCGTTGTATTCTACCGTACAAATCACCAACGCAAATTGAATTACATGGCTTTTGCGATGTGTCCGAACTGGGGTACGGCGCATATGCTTATATTCGATCTGTGGATTGGACTGAAGATTGTTCGATACTCTTGCTCACTTCTAAGTCTCGAATCGCACCCCTTAAGAACGCAAAACTGACTACCGCACGTCTAGAACTATGCGGTGCGCTTGTACTTGCAGGATTGATTTCTAACATAACGCAAAACCTGAGCTTTACCTTTTCTAGAATCACCCTCTGGTCCGATTCCACGACCGCTTTAGCTTGGATTAGGACCGACCCAAGCAGACTAAAAACCTTCGTCTCCAACCGTGTTATCGACATCCAAAATCTGACTCCTAATATGGAATGGAGGTACGTCAACACCCACGACAACCCTGCTGATGTCCTTTCCCGAGGTCTAGTACCAAGTGAGATCAAAGACTGCGAACAATGGTGGACAGGACCACCGTTTCTACGCAAAACCGAGACCTTTTGGTCGTGCCGACCCCAGAACACACCCGCAGAGCAGCTCCCGGAAACGAAAAACATTGAACCAGTGATGCATTTTGAACTGAACGCGAGCCAAAAGTTAACGGATCCCGAGCCATATCTGCACTTGAACGCAGTAGTCAATGAATTTACGAGCAAGAGCCTGCCGTTGCTCAAGAACAGCCCGTTCAGTTCGCAATTATGATTGAAGCTCCCAGTTGGGAAATTAGTATATTAATCGTCGTAAATTATCATGAACAGAAAAAAAACATTCAGCCCTTGATATTATGTATATCAAAAATATAACTTTGACATAGATTTTTATTGTAAATCAGCCAAAACTAATTGGGTTCAATTTTTGGCTCGCACGGGTTTATATTTTTGAACTGATCAATGTTCAAGCCTACTTGATCGCTGAATTCAATAAAATGAACTGGAACGCGAAATGAACGCGTTCAAATGCATCACTGCATTGAACTAAGCCTCACAGTCACTGATCCTCCTGTACCGTTCCGGCTGTTCGAGACCGAAAGCGAGTTCCGGAAAATGCAACGAAAAATGGCATGGGTGCTACGATTCATCGACCACGTTTGTAAGGGAAACAAGCGAGAGCATCGACATGGAGAGCTGACTGTTCCTGAGCTCCAACAAGCAACAGTGGCGCTGACCAGCATTGCGCAGAGAGAGGCATTCCCAGATGGCATCAAACGCCTACAATCTGGAAAGGTAATTCATCCTAAAAGCAAACTAATCACCTCTTCTCTTCTTCTTAGAAGAGTCTCAGTTCAACGTTCTCCGAGTCAGTGGAAGAATCCCCCATGCAACTCTCCCCGTGGGTCAGAAACATCCCCCAAACATGGTCCTTCCATCTGGTCATCCGTTCACGCTGGCTTTGATCAGAGCATACCACGTCGAGATGCTGCACGCCCCTCAGCAAATGCTGAGCAAAAGCAAAAGCAGTGGCGATGCAAGCAGAATTCGTCGAAATGATGGCGTCCGGAGGATTTGTATTGCACAAATGGGCCTCCAATCACCCAGCGTTGTTGCAATCCGTTCCCAATTCCGACACCGAACAAATCGCATTCTTCGAAGATGAGAAAACCACTCGAGCTTTAGGGTTGACCTGGCAACCCAAAAACGTCGTTTTTCTGACGAAGCTTCACGAGATCCAATTCCAAACCGGCCAGCCGAAACGATCTGTGTATTCGGACATTGCAAAATTGTACAACCCTCTAGGTTTGCTGGGTCCATTGATATTTGCTGCAAAAGTGAAACTGCAAAAACTGTGGCATCTGGAATCAGACTGGGATGAAACCTTGAGCACCGACGAAGCCGAATCTTGGGAATGTTTTCGCAACCAAATCATCTGAATGGGCGAAATCTCAATTCCCCGTTGTATTCTACCGTACAAATCACCAACGCAAATTGAATTACATGGCTTTTGCGATGTGTCCGAACTGGGGTACGGCGCATATGCTTATATTCGATCTGTGGATTGGACTGAAGATTGTTCGATACTCTTGCTCACTTCTAAGTCTCGAATCGCACCCCTTAAGAACGCAAAACTGACTACCGCACGTCTAGAACTATGCGGTGCGCTTGTACTTGCAGGATTGATTTCTAACATAACGCAAAACCTGAGCTTTACCTTTTCTAGAATCACCCTCTGGTCCGATTCCACGACCGCTTTAGCTTGGATTAGGACCGACCCAAGCAGACTAAAAACCTTCGTCTCCAACCGTGTTATCGACATCCAAAATCTGACTCCTAATATGGAATGGAGGTACGTCAACACCCACGACAACCCTGCTGATGTCCTTTCCCGAGGTCTAGTACCAAGTGAGATCAAAGACTGCGAACAATGGTGGACAGGACCACCGTTTCTACGCAAAACCGAGACCTTTTGGTCGTGCCGACCCCAGAACACACCCGCAGAGCAGCTCCCGGAAACGAAAAACATTGAACCAGTGATGCATTTTGAACTGAACGCGAGCCAAAAGTTAACGGATCCCGAGCCATATCTGCACTTGAACGCAGTAGTCAATGAATTTACGAGCAAGAGCCTGCCGTTGCTCAAGAACAGCCCGTTCAGTTCGCAATTATGATTGAAGCTCCCAGTTGGGAAATTAGTATATTAATCGTCGTAAATTATCATGAACAGAAAAAAAACATTCAGCCCTTGATATTATGTATATCAAAAATATAACTTTGACATAGATTTTTATTGTAAATCAGCCAAAACTAATTGGGTTCAATTTTTGGCTCGCACGGGTTTATATTTTTGAACTGATCAATGTTCAAGCCTACTTGATCGCTGAATTCAATAAAATGAACTGGAACGCGAAATGAACGCGTTCAAATGCATCACTGCATTGAACTAAGCCTCACAGTCACTGATCCTCCTGTACCGTTCCGGCTGTTCGAGACCGAAAGCGAGTTCCGGAAAATGCAACGAAAAATGGCATGGGTGCTACGATTCATCGACCACGTTTGTAAGGGAAACAAGCGAGAGCATCGACATGGAGAGCTGACTGTTCCTGAGCTCCAACAAGCAACAGTGGCGCTGACCAGCATTGCGCAGAGAGAGGCATTCCCAGATGGCATCAAACGCCTACAATCTGGAAAGGTAATTCATCCTAAAAGCAAACTAATCACCTCTTCTCTTCTTCTTAGAAGAGTCTCAGTTCAACGTTCTCCGAGTCAGTGGAAGAATCCCCCATGCAACTCTCCCCGTGGGTCAGAAACATCCCCCAAACATGGTCCTTCCATCTGGTCATCCGTTCACGCTGGCTTTGATCAGAGCATACCACGTCGAGATGCTGCACGCCCCTCAGCAAATGCTGCTTGCAACACTACCCGAGCAGAAGAAAATAACTTTTTTTTTTTTTATTTTTTTATTAGTATCATTCCAAACATTACAATTATTTCTTATATCTAGGTGTGCTGTGTTATTAGACAGCACTATCATCCTAATTTGGTAAAACAAATTTAAGATTTTATTAACATATTACATTTCATTTGCCGTAGCAGTTCAGATTTTTAACAGGTGAGTTGATTTCACCTGCTTATAAGAGAAAAAAAAAGTTTTTAAAGAAGAAAATAACTTCTGAATACCAAACTAAGGTATTCCATACCAGATAATTTCCAATACTTACAACCTGAATGAGGTATGAATAGCCCTGCATAAGAGGTAAAATACCTCAAATAATATCTGAGGCATATTCTACGAACACCAAACTGATAACTAGATCAGGTATTGTAATACCTCAATAATACTTGATGGATATTCATATAAAATTGAAATTTTTCAATAGTAGTTCAATACCTCTAGCAGACCTCAATAGCTGTTTAATACCTCAATGAAGTATTTTTAATTCTTTTGAAGATTTTTTTCAATACCATTATAATACCAAATTGAGGTATTGACAACTGAACAATACCTAATTTTGGTATGATACCAAAATATGGTATGCATAAGTTATTGGGGAGTTATTTGTTCCTCCTCGGGTACGACGACAATTTTGGGTTCTTCACGGTCGCAGCATGGTCCGACAAGTCATCCGAAAGTGCGTCACGTGCTTCAGAGCGAAACCAATTTCGATCAGAGTTGCTTGCTGTCACTATCAACGCGCGAAATTAGCTGATTTGTACAGGCCGACTGCGATACAATTCGGATCATCCCATATCACATCAACGGTTGCTCTCTACTCCATCACCAGTGCATTGATGGCGATAGACTTTGGATATCACTGATGGCCCAAGTTTAGCCTTAAATTAAGCATCTAAATTGGCAATTTATCAGTACGATATTCTTGATAGTGCTGCAGACGGATTGAAACTGTGTGTTGGTCACTGAAAAACATTAATAGCGTGGGTAATTACCACGTGATCACTCATTCTGCTGTGATTGTGATCTAGAGTGCGATGTCGCATCACAGCTGTAGGTTTTCAGATCCAATTGATATTGATAGTTCGCAACTGATATTGATAGTTTTAGTCCATCAGCCATCAGCTGATATGACCGATATTGTGCAACTCTAATTTCGATGCAGCAGAAAATGGGAGATCTACCGAAATCTCGTTTGGAAGGAGTCTATCCTTTTCTCAACACTGGTGTGGACTTTTGTGGGCCAATTTAAATCCGTCAGCACAACAAGCGATCACCTACAAGGCATACGTAGCGGTATTTGTGTGTTTCGCTACCTGCGCCATACACCTAGAGCTGGTAGGAGATCTTAACGCAGACGCTTTCATCTCCGCTTTACATCGTTTTGTATCCCGAAGAGGTAAATGTTCCAAAATGTGTTCGGATAACGGTCTTAATTTCGTCGGCAGTAAGAACAAGCTCAATCAGATGTACGACATGTTCCGGTCTCAGCAACTGAAGGGCAAGCTAGATGACTTCTGCCCCAAATCAGCGATTGAATGGAACCTAATCCCCCCTCCGCCCCACACTTTGGAGGATTGTGGGAGGCCGGTGTGCGTTCTGCCAAATATCATTTGAAACGAATCACTGGCACAGCCAACATGAACTTCGAGGAGTACACTACCGTGTTCACCCGCATAGAAGCCCTGCTGAATTCTCGACCGATTATTGCATTTGCAAAAGACCCAAGTGACATCAGCCCGCTAACTCCTGGCCACTTTCTGGTGGGACGTTCGTTGACCGACATCGCCGAGCCTGACCTGACCAACCGCAAGGAGACTACACTATCACGCTGGCAACGTCAATCACAGATGGTGCAACATTTCTGGGCTCGTTGGTCGAATGATTATTACATCACAACACTGCAGAACCGGAATAAATGGCACAACCCTTTCCCAGTGAAGCCTGGACAGTTGGTGATCATCAGAGAAGACAATCAGCCACCGATGAGCTGGAAGCTAGGACGGATCGAGCTAGTATTCCCTGGTCCCGATGGATTGATACGAGTGGCCGATGTACGATCAAATGGCAAGCTGGTTCGGAGGCCGATCGCGATGCTATGTCTACTGCCGGTCGACGACAACGATGCGCAGCCTGACGATGACCTTCACGCAGAAGCAGACGATGGCGAATGACGAGATTGAAATGTGTTAATTTCAATGGGGGCAGCATGTTGAGTGTAGTATTACTGGCCAAATCAATACAACCAATACAGGTAGGATTCGATGTTTTTGTAGAGTTTCTCGTTTATCATTTGTCCTTATCACTCTGTGTATCAATGTATTGTGCCCCAATAACGACATTACCCGAACCCGAAGATACGATCGATAAGACTTAGCTAAAGAAAACGAATAATTAATAAATCAATTGGCTCTTGACCACCGCACGTTACGGTCGTTTTATTGAAGTCCGCGAGTATCATTTCAGTGCCGTCCGAGTGTCCCGAGTTCCTTAGTTTTCCGTGGCCACTGGCACTGTCTATGCCGCGTGTGCAGCTATTGCGAAGTGTTAAACAAATAGTATGAAAATTGATTGGATTTTTATCAGTAGAAATCTTTCATAAGTTCGTGACGGTCTCAAGCCAAGAAATAGAAGAAGTTAACATTATCCAACGTCAACTTGGCGGTTGTATCTCGGAAACAACTTCTTACTTTTTTTTGATAGTTAATGATAGCACTGCGGAACACGTTTTTGTCTCAAGCACCAAAATGCCGCTATTCATTCAATAAGGGGTGCTGAATCCATCGCCGTCTTCAAAAATATCATAGCACGTCTTGTTTTTGAGATATTGCCAACTTGCATGCAAGTTTGTCAGCTTGTAAGGCAATTTATTTGATTAAATTGCCACAGAATTCAAACTTTATGCGTAAAACAATACTTATCAACAAAGTTTATAATACTTTCGATGCGGAAAAGTTGTTCCGTTGCAAATCAATCAACTTTTAATTGAGAAGTTGATCAACAAAACGGCCTACTTTTCCTACTAAAAAAAAAACAATGCAGAAAAGTGCTACTTTTCAGCATTGCTGTTCTGTCAAACACACAAGGCTACGGTGGCGCTATCTATGCTTTCCATAGCGGCCGTTTTGGTTATTTTAATGTTCCATTGTCCCTCATTCGACTCGTATCGCCTCACATGCCGCGCAGAATAAGCATAATTGCATCTGTTTCTAGATCCGTTGTGCGATCTGATTCCGACAGGGGCTGTCCATTAACCACGTGATCGGTTTTTTTGTGATTTCAGGCCACCCCCCCTCCCTCCTCGTGGTCATTTGTCAATAGACAAATTTATAAAATTCGTATGGACCGTGATCATTGGCCAGACCCTCCCTCTCCCCATGAATGAATATGTGATTTATGGACGATCCACACAGACTGGCGATTCTGATTTGGAATCGAATAGTCCAACATTTGTGCTGTGCTGTCTTACCTGATATCAATGGGAGCATGAAAACTTGTGACATTCATGGGTAGAGGTACTACTGTATCACGGCCTACGTGATTGAAAAATACTGAATTGATACTACGCATGGATGTGTGCCCATGTGGGTTCTCTTGAAATGTTTGTTTGTGCTTTTAGAGTTCATCCAGCTGAAATTTCATTTTTCGAAATAGCAAAAAATGTTGTAGGCAACTCGTTGCAAAACTCGATTTTTTCAGCACTCGTTGTATTTATCCAACTCGGCCAGCCTCGTTGGATATATGTACAACTCGTGCTGAAAAAATCATCATTTTGCAACTTGTTGCCTAAATAACTATTTTGATGTTTTAAAAAAGTTTTGTATTTTTCCATAGAAGAGAAACGAAGAATTTTGTATAGAGACATTCAACATGTTGAAAAAATCAGTTTATTCTAAATTTAGTCGTGCGATTTCAACCAAATTATGTCTAAAATGAAAGTTTAAGTGCAACATCGCATTCTTGTTGGATTAGATCACAGAAAAGTTTGATAAATTATATATTTCACTAGATATATATTTTTCTTCTTTGCCTTCAACTCAATGGTTGCACAGACTGTAGCTTAAATTAATTATCTTATCCTACTTTTGAATGTCGTCTTTGTTATATTAAAATCGAACTTGTCATGAACTTCATTGAAATATCTACAGCAGCTATGGAGTGGATTATTATGACCGTAAAGAGTACGATGCGTCGGTAGATAAAATAACGTATTTTGTCGTAGACGACGAACCGGAGCATGGAAATTCATCTGTCGAAGAAGATTTGCGCAGTCGATGTTTCCTGTCAGTAAGTCAAAGCAGAAGATTCGTTGTGCCATAACTCTTCTCGACGCTAACGTGTCCAATCCTATTAGCCTGCAACGGTGATCGTAGGGAGGTAATCTGATGGGATCATTCCACGGTAATTGACGCAAAACATAACGCACAAAAGATCTCTGCACCCGTTCGATTCTGTCAGCTTGAACTTGATGATACGGTGCCCAGACTTGTACGGCGTACTCCAACACACTGCGAACTACTGAACAGTAGATCGATTTCATCGCATAAACATCCCGAAACGATTTTGTGATCCTTCGTACGAATCCTAGTAAGGAAAACGCTTTCGCCGTAGTAGTAGCAATATGCTCATTAAAGTTCATCCTGCTATCGACAATCACTCCAAGATCCTTAATAGAACTGACACGTTCAAGTGTTTGAGATGCCATTTCGTAATTTTGTTGCATCGGGGAACGTGAGCGTGAAAATAAAATACACTTACATTTGTCTGCATTTACTTCCATTCCGTTGGCGTGACACCACTTCACGATCGTATCCAAATCTCGTTGTATAATACAACAGTCGATACGGGATAGTATCGCTCGGAAGATTTTCAGGTCATCGGCGAAAAACAATTTTTCTGATTGAATTAGACCACACAGATCGGCAGTGAACAAAATGAAAAGCAGCGGTCCCAGATGACTTCCCTGAGGAACACCCGAAGGTATCCTGAAACGGGATGACTTACTACCATCAATTTTGACGAAAGCCCAGCGTGCAGTCAAATATGAGCGTAACCAAGATGTTGCCCACTCGGGGAGGCCCATTTTTTGTAGCTTTGCAATAAGTAATTCATGAGGTACTCTATCGAAAGCCTTTGCAAAATCGATATATACAGCTTCGACTTGACGATTTTTTTCCATTTTGGTTCTAACACTAGTCACAAACGTCATTAGATTCGTCGTTGTAGATCTGTTCTTGACAAAACCGTGCTGTACCTCCGGAATGACTGGCAAAACGGCTCGATACAAGGCCTCATGGAAGAAGCATTCGAGAATCTTGGAAAAACAGCTCAGTATTGAAATACCACGGTAATTTTCAGCATTCGTTAGGTTGCCCGATTTGTGAATTGGAGTAATAGATGCTTCTTTCCAAAAAGCAGGAAAAACGCAATTCGTAAGCGATCGATTAAAGAGAATTGATAAAGGTAGGGCAAGCGATTCGGCGCACTGCTTAATAAACAGCGGTGGAATTTCATCGGGACCTGGACCTTTAGTGGTATCCAAGTCAGATAAACGCTGGTAAACTTCGTCTACAGTTACCTCCATGGGTGGCATACGCAAATCATACGACAAAACACCATCGAGCACCTCGTGAGTAACTTGAGTCGAATTTTCGTTATACACACTTTTGAAAAATGCGGCTAAAAGATTGGCTGAGTCTGTTGCGGAACTAGCATGCTCATTCTGGAAAGATATCTCACGAGGCACGCTGTTTGGTTTGCGTTGATTTTTCACAAACTTCCAAAATGACGAAGGATCGCTTTTCGCTTTGTGTTCCAAGCCTGATATATACTCACGGAAACCTGTGCGACGCATGGATGAATACTCCCGTTCCATTGACTGAAGTGTAATCCAGTTCTCTTCGGATCTATGTTTAAAATACCTTTTACGGATTTTGCGTAGCCTGTTTCGAAAGTGTCGAAGATCGTCGTTCCACCACGGTTGATTGAAGCTGCGAGCTGCTTGGTTGTTTTTGCGAGGCACATGTTCACGGATGATGTCGTGGATTAGATTGTAAAACACGATGACTGCGTCGTCCACAGAGTTCTCATTCAGAGTTACATTCCAGTTGATGGCGGTTATACTCCTACAGACAGCACTGACGTAATAATGACGAAAATCGAGTCGGATGTCGTAATAATCCGTATCGTCATTTTTCAACGGTAGGTGAAAATTTAGGAGGATCGGCTTGTGGTGCTGGTCAACTTTTAACAGAGGCATAGGCGGCTCCAATACTTCCACACTTTGAGCATCATTTACAAACGCCAAATCGAGTAAACGACCATTTTGATTAAGGACGTTCAGCACTTGAAAGAGTCCGACTGAAAGCACTGATTCCGTCAACGTGATCTCTGATTCAGAAGATGCATTTGTCGGTAGGTACGCGTTGATTTCGTCATCATAACTCCAAATGAGATGCGGTAGATTGTAGTCGCCCAACAAAACTATGGTGTCGTTGATCGATGCTTTCTCGCAAACCACTCGTATGCAGGAAGCATGTTGGTCATAGATTGATGAATCGGAGCTGGGACTAATGTAGATACAGCAAACATAGACCGATTTTGATGGAAGCTTAATACGTACAGCAACTTGCTCAAGGCCGAACCCCTGACCGAATGAAACTATCTCGCATCGATGGTGCTTCTTAACAGCTATCATGACGCCACCCCCTCGTTGAAGATTGCTTGTCGAGGCGTTCCGATCACACCGATACAAATTGTATGCAGAGGACAGCTCTGAATTGGCAATACCTGGATGCAACCAAGTTTCCGTAAAAGCCAAAACCTCATAATCGCAGTCACTTAATTGTACAAACAGATCGCTCGTCTTTGTTCTTAGACCACGAACATTTTGGTAATACACAAGAAAGGAGGACAGGACAGACGACGTACGTGGCGGTTCGGTATCGGAATTCAGCATTAACCCATGCTCGGTTGCTGGGGGTCTGGTATGATGATCGTTTGTGGAACCGTAATCACGGGAACAGATGTTGGTCTCCAAAAATTCTGGCGTGTTAGGCTATGATCTTCAAACTCACGAAAACGAATTCCTCTGGGCCAGGTATCAGCAGACATTGCCTTTTCCCTCAAATCAGCAGAGACTCCAACTTTGAAAGAGACAAACGATAACGTTCGAAGATCTCTATTCCTTGGAATCAGCTTCACTACTTTCAGGTCGTTCGTCGCTAGGCTCTCCTGCACCATGTGACGCACCTGATCCTCTTCGACGTCGGGTTGAATACCAGACAAATACAACCAAAACTCTGGTGTTGTAAACATCGATAAAATCAATATTTTATACAACTTTGGCGACCTGTAGCTAAAAATTATGACGTGCTGGAACATTTCTGAAAATGGCAACAGATTCAGTAACCCCAAATCTACTTGAGACACATAATTTGGTCCTTGAGACACGCAAAAATGTCATTTTTGTTACGCTGTGTAGCTTGTGGCAAGTCATATAGTAAAAGAAAGACTCACATAAACTACAGAGGAAGTCTTCGGACGAGAAAGATTCCCTGAAGTTAGATTATGAAGCAAAGAAAGGTGTCCCCAAATGAAAGTATCGATCTTACCCCGAGTGGACACTTATTTTTCAATAGCATTTTCAGCTGTCGAAAAACCAAAATTTAAATTCTCCTCCATGTTGTATGAACGTAATAATAGTAAATGATGATGTAGACGCAGAACAAATAATGACATTTTAAAAATTTCACATGCGAAATAGTTGAGGAATAACAGTGAAATATTGCAACTGCTGTTGCTTCTATGTTATCCAATATGATTTTGTTGTTTATTGGTAGAGTCAGTTGTAATGTCATCCGAAACACAACATTTCACAAGTATAGGTAGAGCGTGGTGGAAACTGCATAAAAGTCTGCTCAAAACATGAAAAATCAAAGGGTGTCGATCTTACCCACAGTGTCGGTTTTACCCTGATTTCCCCTAGATTCGGAAATCAACCTCGGTCAATGGATTTGCCGAGAGCCCAACGCCCAGTTCACACCATCATCATCTGGTGAGCATGTTGCTTGAAATGCTGTTTTATGCAACAATACCGAAAGGAGGCGCAATACAAGATAGTCCTACTTCTTCTTCTTCTTGGCACTACGTCCTCTCTGGAGCAGAGTCTGCTTTACAGCAGTGTGCAATTATCACTTCCACTGTTATTAACTGTGTGCTTTCTTTGCCTAAATTGCCATATTTTTAATCGTTTATCATGTAACAGGTACGACGATACTCTATGGCCAGGTAATCAAGGAAATTTCCATTACAAAAAAAATCTGAACCGACCGGAAATCAAGTCCCAACATCTTTGGCATGGGTTTGCTTGGTAGCCGCGGATGTTACCGCTAGTCTAAGGAAGACCCTTAGGCCTACTATAAAATGCTCAATTGTGAACGCTCACTAACGCCACGTTATGGCAGAATTCCAGACCAAACTGTTTTCCTTTTGGTTGTCTTTAATCTTCGCTAAAACTCAAGATAACCAAAATTTTAAGATAAGGCCCACCCGGAAAAAGGTACAGTTTCAATGACTTGACTTCAATGTCTAGGTTTGGTCCAAAAATAGAATCCGCAACAATCGATTGAAAATTTGAGCTGTTTGCTAATTAAGAAAACTGGAGACTTTTAAATATAGAAATCTTATCTCATTCATTTTGTGGCACAGTTTATTTCTATCCACAGCGTGCTCCGTATATTAATTCGCAGCCATGACTTTGCGAAGCAACCCTTTGCTTAGCATCGCAAGGAGCCATACTTTAAAAACTATACCAAGACGCCAAAGCTTTAATAGTATGCCCCCAAGCGTACTCTCGTGCCAAGCTAATTGGGATTATGTTTTGCTGCTGCAATCTTCCCTGTAATCACCCTCATTTAGACGTACAGTCAGCTCACGGATTCCATATCTTTGCTGTCGATAAAATAACAACAGTTAATCCTCTAGCAAAAGGGGGAGACATCTACACCAACATCAGTCCCCTTCTAAATTCCATTGTCGCCGTATTTTCTCGCTTCGGCTGCAAGAGTGGATGTAGGGCAAAGTGGTTCAAAGTGCACTGATGGAGTAAAATGGCTTAGTTAACCTTTTAATCGAATTCAAGGGAAGGAAATACCGTAATTTCGGGTAAAATTGATCATTTTTCACAACTGAATGCTGGAAAAAAGTACGGCGGTGAGCGTCATTGAATCATATATCAAAATTTTCTAACAAATGTAGTTTTAGTGCTAAAAATTATATCAAAAATAAAAATTCGGGTGATCCCATTTCGGGGTGAAATAGATCACTTGTCAATGCGATTATGGTTAGTTTTGAAAACAACTTTACTTTCGTAATTACCTATTAGTACGCTACGTTCCTCATCTTTAAATTTCAAATTCTATTATGACATCAAAGTGACTTTTCGAACCATCTTCCCCTACTTCGAGCAACTCGACGTCGCCAGTTCGTACGCCGCCCCCCAGTTGTCCGTACTTATAATGTAATACGAAAGTTATATGGCATCTAGGCTCGGAGGCCGTCTTCACAGATTCACACCACACACCGGGCGCAGCTTTTCCAGACGAGGAGGCTGGCTTTCGATCCTCGCAAGTGTTTCCCTCTATTAGCATTTACAATGCAAAATAAGGTCCCATTTCCAGCAACCAACAACGACGATGGGGCTTCTTCTGCTGGGGGTGTATGAAGCAAAAATATTTGAAAAGATAATTGTTTCTCACCCCATAAACCAGCCACGGTGCGTGTATGCGCGCCACAAGGATCGTCACATAACTTTATGCCTCTTGATGTCATTGAAAGGGGACGTCAGACGTAGCGAATGTATTTTGCGGGAACTGGAGAAGAAAATTTCTTTTTTGGACGCCGCCGGGTATTGGATGGCACCAGAAATGGATGAATGAGTCTACTTTACGTGACAGCGATTTACCGATCCCGGCAGTGTGCGAGTAAGTTATTAAGAATGGAAGAGAGGTTTTAACATTTGACAGGAGTGATTAACTTCATAAAACGAATGATCCATAAAGTGCAGACAGAGGCGAAATAATAAGAAAATCGTTGGTTCCACTGATTAAGTTTTTAGGTATATTGTCAACTCTCCCTTACTCAATATTTTGTACATATCTCGATATTTCCTCTAACTCGATGAAATCCGCGGTCTCTTCTATTTAGCATACTTTGATCCCTCTGTAAGTCGATACTCTCAGGTCGATGTAGGGGAAGTGGTGGTAAAATGAACACCCTGACTTTTATCGAGAAAAATCTAATTTCGATGAATTTTTATCACGCACGGACGATTTATAGCATGAATCAGAGTGTTCGAGTTGATACGTAGGTCAATTGAAGTGAAAATCTCAACAAAAACTAATATTTTGGAAAATCATCATCATGCTAATAGTAAAATTTAGGGGCTTAACTTGTTTCAGGGTGATATGACTTTAAATTTTTGCTAACTATTCATAAGGTGTAAAGTAGGTGAATGAGTCAAAATTCTATTATTTTTAACGTTGAAATAACTATTTTGAATGTGTTTTGTAAAATTTACTGGGTTCGGTTACAATTACATTTTCGCGTGTCTTAAATATCAAAATATGTGTCTCAAGAGAATATGATGCCTTTCTGAGAAATGTTGCAGAACGTCACAATTTTGAGCAACAGGCCAGCAAAACTATTATTTATTTTATTTTATCTTTATTAAGGAGATTTTCAGCCAGTGGCTGGTTCGTCTCCGTCACCAGCCAGCAAAACTGTTTTTTTTATGTTCACATTAAATTTAGTGTATGAATTATCAATCTTTGTTGTGGTCTTATCCACCATACAAGCAAAATAGGACTCCAACTTTTATTGAAGATATAATTTAGTTAAAAATGCACGATCAAATTTAGAATACATCATCTTAGCATGCTTGCAGTCTCCATATTCAATTTTTAGTTTCTCCTATATGACGAAATAAAATACTTTTCTAAACCATTATAAAATTACTTTTGAGAATCGAAAGTATCATCAGCTTTGTTGATACGTGTTGTTTAACACATAGATTTTGGATTCTAATGCATTTTCGGAAAAAAAATTAGCATACAAGCTGCAAATTTCGCATTATAAAAGCCAATGTATCAAAAACTAGACATTTTATGATATTTTTGAAAACGGCATCGGACTTATCAACTCTAAATAAAGTAAGCTGTAAATTGGTGCTTGAGACAAAAAAGTGTTCCGCAGTGTTACCGATCAGTCCAGAATGTTTTTTCGAAATGTTTTTCCCTGAACATAGAATATCATCGTGCCTATCATAACTACCACATACCTGCTTGATACTTCTGGGCAAAAATTTCTTGCTCTTGCGTTGAATCTAGGCCCAGCCTACCGCTGCTTGCCGTGTTTTATACTCTTAGCAATATCCAATTCATATGACGCCGCAATGTGGTGGACACTGTGTACTCTAACCACAACACCAGGCCAGTCCCCAAAGATCATTGTTCTCTATTGCTGATTCATTACTGATTCACTTAGCCAATTTCTGAGAGTGAATTTCTTGAACACTTTAGATAAACTAGTATATGTGGTTTCCTTACACACCACAGAATCCAACCTTTCCAGTTGCCCCGACATTTTTTTTTTCATTTCACTCTATCTACGCAATTTTTATTACTCATTATATAACATTGCGGACTTTCCTCAGACAATTTTTATTACCTGTCTGTGGGAGTTGTCCCGACATGTCATTTTATTGGTAGGTTTTCATTACACATCCATTTTCAGATGGTTTCCATTACACACCATATTTTTTCAGGTGGTTTTCATTACAATTTTTTTTTTTCTGGTGATTTGAATTTTTTTTCTGAAGTGGTTTTTCATTACACACCCATTAATTCTCAGGTGGATTTTCACTATAAACCCTATTTTCCCGAGTGGTTTCCATTACACATCCTATTTCTTTCCGGGTTATCTTGCATTACACACCCTGTCATTTTCGAGTAGTTTCCATTACACACCACATTTTTTTCAGAGGGTTTCGAATACACTTTTTATTTTTATCAGGTGGTTTCCATTATAAACCCTGTTTTCAAAGATGGTTTTCATTACACACCATATTTGTTGAACTCAAGTGGTTTTCATTGCACACCCTTTTTTCTCAGGTGGTTTTCATTACAAATTATATTTTTTCCGAGTGGTTGTCATTACACACCCTTATTATTATTATTGTCTTTATAAAAGAGACTTTCAGCCCTTGGCTGGTTCGTCTATATAACACACCCTATTTTTCACGGGTGCTTCTCATTACATATCCTTTTCTCATCAGGTAGCTCTTATTACTCAACATATTTTTTCCCTAGGTGGTTTTCACTACTCACACTATTTTCATTGGGTGGTTTTCATTACGCACCCTTTTCTCCAGGTGGTTTTCATTACACGCCCTATTTTTCGGGTGGTTTTCATTACGCACCCTATTTTACCCGGCTAGTTTTCATTGCACACCCTATTTTTCCCGGGTGGTTTTCATTACGCACTTCAAACGGGCCTACTGTTGAAGTACGACGTCATCGAGTTTCCAGATAGTTACGTCATCACGGTGAAAAGGCTGGAGTACTTAGAACGCGACTAGAGTTGGTGACTAACCTGAAGAACCAAATATCAGAGTACTAGCAGAAAAACATGCACATCCAGCGACGCGGAAAGAGTAGCCGCAAACACATCCAAAGCGCGTGTTGAGCGTGGTAACGAATCCACGGAAACCGGACAAATCTCGGTTCATATGGGACGCGGCTGCCAAAGTGGATTGAATATTCTTGAGCAGCATGGAGTGCTCAAAGGTCCAGACCAGCTTACCACGCTTCCTGCAGTTCTATCAAGTTTTCGTCAGTTCAAGGTGATCATTTCTGCAGCATTAGAGAAATGTTCAACCAGCTATGGATCTATGAGCACGATCGTCATAACCTATTCCAACAAAACCAATAGAAATCTATTTAATGGATGAGACAATTTTCGGATCTACGTGTTCAGTTCACCTGCTTCGGCTCAAAATTTTAAAAACGAGAACGTCGAAAAAAATGTTGATGGTTTTCCGCGAGCTGGCAGAGGAATTCTGGGAAATCACTACGAGGAGAGGAGGCTGAACGAGTGTCGAGAGAAATCGGACCAATACATCAAAGAGGAGAGTTTCAACTCGATGTGGGGTATTAGGAAGTGCAGTCGAAGCATCAAATTAGTATTTGTTATAACTTCAGTTTTGAAGTGGAAGCTGTGCGTTGCCAACTTCGGCAAGCCGAGAATTCACGAAGTTGCCAAAGATGACGTTATGTTTGGTAGGTTTCGAACAAAACTTTTAGCATGCTTGTCGTCATCATCAGCTGATCGTTTTGTTTACATCTTTTTGGTCACTATTACAAGCAAACACATACTAAGAACTGGACCTGTTCTATAGGGCATTGGTGTCAACTCAGAAATTGGCTGGTGAATAGCGCCGTAGTTCTGCGATAAGGTTCTGGTCATGCAGTAGCAGACTGCTGAAGAATCAGGGATACACCGCACGTTGCCAAGTTTCCGGTGATCCTTCCTAGGAAACGTCTAGAAACGAAACTTCGGGTGGACGATTTCCATAGAGCCTTTCATCACGGTAAGTCCAAGACAGTTGTGAACGAGATTTGCAGGTATTGTTACATCTTGTAATTAAGAACCATACTGCATACCAAATGGTGCAAGGTAATGACAGCGGCTCCTTAAGTCCTGATAATGCCATCGCTACCTGCGACACGTTTGTCGGTGTTTGCTCGTCCATTTACGTACACCGGAATTGATAGTTTCGATCTGCTGCTGTTGAATATGGGTTCTACATATTCGCGTGCCTGACTACTAAGCCGTCCCTTATTTTTCGAAAATGCGAAATGTTGTAAGTTCGGCATTGTAAAGTACTCGTTTTGATAAGAAAAAAATCAGGTAAAAATTTGAAGTCCGTACGTGGACGCTAAGTGGTCCTCCAACGGCCCTGAAAGTATTAGGCGTAGATGATCCCGTGTGCAAAATCGAGCTCGCTGCTCTAGTGCACGCAGCATGAGTACGAAAAGCTACCAGTAACAAATTGCCAGGGTCGGTTCTGAAATTCCAGTTGGAGGCAGTGTTGTGAAAAACTCAATTTCTCATAGCTCACGCTTGAGATTTTTCATGAGTGAGTTGTCAATCGCGCAACTCAACAGTCATAAAATCATGGATGAGTTGGCTCACCTTTTTGACTCATTGTCTCGTTTTTTCACAGTTTACTTACACACGGCAATAATTTTTTGTTAGTCTGGTAAAATGAAAGTAATCCTTTCTAACGTAAACAACAACATTCGGGTTTCATGAGTTTTTGACGGGTTTTGTGATTGAATCATTTTTACGGTTTGAGTTGATTGAGTGATTTTGCATCAAAATCTCAAGCGTGAGATTTGCGAAGCTGATATCTAATGAGTTTGCTCTCACGGGAGAGCGTATTGATTGAGATTTGAGTGTGAGTCTATCAACACTGGTTGGAGGATGACTTTCGGTTTGCAGACGCCCCGACGACTTATTATCGATACTACGCCCGCTCTTTTCGGTCTACCCCCCGACGGAGGATCCAACTATCTCGACTCCATTCGGAAGTGTCAAGGTTAGCACTATGTTATACATCATATTCCACAGTGTTGGACCAAATATGGATCCCTGTGGAACTCCCGCCGTTAGTTCAATTGACATCCGTCCCCGGTTTGTGTCGTAAACCAGTACCCGGTTCTGAAAGTAACTTTGCAGAACTTTACAAAGATATTCGGGAAACCGCATTTTGTGTAGGGCTGTCGGCAATAGCATCCACCGTCGAAGTATTTTTATGGAATCCGAACCTGCCGTTCTCGCCTTCCGTGTAGATCGTCAGCCTGCCGAGAATGACCTTCTCCAGATGTTTGCCAAGAGTATCCAGCAAGCATATTGGTCTATACGAAGCAGGATCTTCTGGCAGTTTTCCCGGTTTTGGCAGCAACACCAGCTTCTGCACCTTCCATCTGTCTGGGAAGCAGTCTTCCACTAGACACTTCTGCAACGCTGTCCCGAATATGTCTGGGAACGCCAAGATTGCTGCCCTTAGCGCTACGTTAGGGATGCCATCTGGTCCGGGAGCTATGTTCAGCTTCAATTCTTTCGCAACCGTTATCAGCTTGGCGTTAGACACTTGGATACCGGCATTCTCTTCATCTACGTCAGCGTACGGTGTTGGCGGCCACGCGGTTGGAGCATGCGTAGGAAAGAAACCGTCCACTATCGCCTTCAGTTTGTCGGGGCACATTTCAGCTGGGGTAACTGGGCCCTTGATCTTCGCCATCACTACTCGGTAGGCGTTGCCCCAGGGATTTGCGTCAGCTTCCCGGTACAACTCCTTGTAGCAGTTCATTTTACTCGTTGCTATTTCCCATTTGAACGCGGCTTTGGCCAGCCGGTGGGTCCCCTTACGATCCTCCATGCTGGCTTCCGATCTTGCTCTCTGCACGCGTCTTTTGACTCTCAAGCAGGCTGCACGGAGGGTGCTGAGTCTGTCGTTCCACCAGTATGCAAAACGCCGCTGATTCCTTGGCTTCAATTTTCTCGGCATAGTTGCGTCACACGCTCTCGCCAACGCTTCTGTCAGCTCTCCTGCTCTCCTCCAGGTTTAGGGCGTCGCCTACTGCTCGGAGTGCTTCGTCGAAAAGATTCTTGTCGAAATGTTTCGTCTTTCGTCTTCGAGCTCATCCTAAGTTGTCACAGTCAGAGTATGGGCTGGTTTGAGTGGGTTGTCGGTATTGCAGCATCACCGCACTCCCTGAGTTATCTTCTCAGACGTATTTGTCTGGTTGCAGATTTTCCAATGGCACAAACAAGGGTTGAATTCTGAGAAAACTGAGAGTATATCTTACTTATCGCTCTCTGTAACAATTATGAGCCACTACACATCATGATGGTCTGTTTATCGTCTACTGAACAGCTCTGATTATGTTAGGGGCTAACAGTTTATGATAAAACCCATCTAAACAAGCTACTGACCAGGAGGACACTTTTGCTATCAGATTTTTATCATGTCAGTAGAGTAAAACACCTACCCTCAGTGGTGAATAAGCGAGAAAATGGGGTTTATCATCGCTCTTTCTTTGGGGCTCTCCATTTCTGCTGCTATTTATCATATTTGTGACAACTTGCAAAACATTGTCGATCATGGACCGATACAGATGGAATGTTTTTCTTCGCTTGCTTTGATCGTGCTTCGAAATTAATTGGCCGGTGTTCAGACAGACCGGACTAGATGAAGTAGGGGAAGTGGTGGTAAAATGAACAGGGGTGGTAAAATGAATTTTTATCACGCACGGACGATTTAGAGCATAAATCTGAGTGTTCGAGTTGATACTCAGGTCAATTGAAGTGAAAATATCAACGAAAACCAAGATTTTAGAAAACCACGTTTAAAAATTAGAACTGACGTAACTTTTAGCTCGGAAGACTTGAGGTTTTTCAGTGAGGTGAATATCGTTATGATATGATGTCAAATCTAATAGCTTTAGAATTCTTTTTGAATGTGTTACAATCATTAATGGATGTACGTTCGGTAGGGCAATGAAAATTTTCAAAAATATTTGTTTTGCTCACGTTTTTTGCGTGGTGTTCATTTTACCACCAACCGCTGTTCATTTTACCCACATAGTGCAGGTAAAATGAACATTTGCATCCCTTTTTGATAACGATGAAAATATGTGAAAATTTAGCTATTTTAGTCATAATCCTTGTCGTTGCTATAGATTACATCCCTATTTTTGATGTTGTGCGATAGAACTATGAAAAAAACTCATTTCTCTATCAGAAACAAAATGATTTCCTTAAGGTGTTCATTTTACCACCCCTTCCCCTATTGGTGTTCTGAAGACACTTTAAGGACTCCTGAAATGCTGTTATTTTCCTATGCGATTTTGATACAGAAGAATTATTGAATAGATAAGTTCCAGTGTTACATCAAATAATGCTAATATTTTGACTTTTCGATTACCCAGGGAACGTTTTCCTTAAATAATTTAAAACAATTTTGTCCAGTCTGTCTAAACACAGACCAATTGAGAACGCATTCTGCAATTTCTGGGCACAAGTTTTCCTTTTGGCGGCTGTATACCTGATACCTGAACTAAAGTAGGAAAAAGGAAAATATAGGTTGTAACCTGAGAGAGAGGAAACAGCTCACTGACAGATGGTATGTTTTCTTATTTTCTTTGTCTTCTTCCTTTAATATTTAGGTTGTGCACAACTGTCACATGAACATAATTTTGTTCAAAATTATTTTCACTCCTTATTCACTTTGACCCGACAAACCTTGTTTTGTTACGCAGTAGGCTTTTTGGTAATGCGAATAGAATTTTAACTAAAAAGTGTCAGTTTTATTATCCTGTTTTTCAAACTTTTACCGTAGAGTTCCTTGACTTTTTGTAAACACAAACACGTCGGAACACTGTGTAAGAATCAGGTAAATCCGCTGACTCGTTCTCAAGCTATTTGTTCCTCTGAATGAGGTCGCGAAAAATTAAAAACCGGCATAAACTCTCTACCTTATATCTAAACATTCTCAAATCTACAATCTGTAAACTCAGAGTTGCAGAAACGCAATCAAGCTACAATATGCCGAAGAAAAGATAGGCTAATTCGGTTCTTTCGGAAACAAATGCCTCAGTATGTCGTGCAATCACGTTATTACTCGTTATGCAATTTGAACCAACGGAGCTAATATGACGACATGTAGCACTGAATCCATACGAGGTAGGTGGGAGAAACAATTAAAATTTTATGCTTCCCCATATCCTGCCCCATATTTCCGCGTTACTGCAGTACACGTGTTACCCAGTGGATACACATGTTCGACTTCCGAACGGAATGCTGCCTTCCCAAAAAGTTATGCAAACATCCCTCCTACATGGTTCAGTCAATACACTGCACTGTCTGCAGCAGACAGAAGATACTTACAGCCATGCATAGTTTGAATATCATTGTCCCATTGCAGCTAAACTCAAACTCGATCGTATCCAGCTCCAGAACCGCAAAGGTCCCCAGGGTAGCCTAATCGCTCATGTAGGTCAGATTCCCTCCCCCTATCCCCATTGCTGGCTGCATTCTTGGCATAGGACAAAATGTGTGCGGAATCCGGGGTAAACATTAAATCTTTGTTCACCGACAGAATCCCATCGTCAAAAAGATAGTTGCGGTGCCTCTTATTGTCTTTGCTGCAGCTGCTTTGTGGATAAGGAGCAGCTTAATTTTCCTAAATCACAAATACTGACCGCCCACCCACCGGCTTTCGTTTTGCCGCCCAAGCAGGATGTTACGGTTGGTCAATGGTCAAATAATCTTGCAGCTCCTTGCTTCTCTTCTGAAAGTGTTCGTCGTGAATGATGAGAATGTGGAAAATTGCATTGCTCTCCGGGATGCATGCATGGCACAGTGGGCTAAAACATTCAAAGCAACAACTAATAGAAGATGCTTTTTTGACTTTTAAGGTGAAGATGAATCGAAGCCAAACCTCAAATTTTCAAGAGCACGAACCTGGAGAACCAAGCATCCGTTTAAGCTGAAAACTTTATCGATTGGTCACTAGCTGGGTGTGACCAATCGATTAAGTTTTCAGCTCAAATGGGTATTCGGTTCTCCAGATTCGTGCTCTTGAAAATTTGAGGTTTGGCTTCGATTTATCTTCACCTTAATGATCTTTATTTTCATGTTTTAGTTTAATTTTACATAACTGTTCATTTCAAATGATTCAGGGGAACCTTTTCATCTTTAGTTGTCGTGTTTTAAAAAGGAATAATCAAAATAATAAGGCAAGCTATTTAATACAAGTGTTAACCGCAAATATGCGATTGGTGGAATTTGGAAAATGTAAACTTAAAACTACTAAATACACCATGAATCTAACCTAATCTACTATATACAAAGTGCTTTTAAAAGCATGTTCAGATATACTACATTTATGTACAAATTTGTCTGTAATATCTCTAATTTTGAGACTGATTGAGGGGCATTTTGCCTCCTCATGTAGGTCGATGATCTCTGTGCCATAAGGGCTACCAGAGATCACCCTTAGCGCACGATTTTGTGCAACCTGGAGCCTGTTTTTGTGGGTATGCGATTGTTGTTCCCACACCGGAGCTGCATATAATAGTACAGGAGATATTATTAGCTTGTAGACCGCCAGTTTATTAACCCTCGAGAGGCGAGATCTACGGCAAATACGGCAAATAGCGAATACAGGCTTCTGGTTAGGGCGGAACATTTAGTCAGGGTTTTATCGACATGCGAGCGGAACAGTAGTTTGTCGTCGAACAGCAATCCAAGGTAAAATACCTCTGACGACCACTCGACCCTTGTGCCATCCATGATCACAGTGCAGTTTAGTGGGGGTTTCAGTCTGTAAAACATTCGATGAAGGGACATTACAGCCAGGGATTTGAACGCATTGATCTTAATCTTCCAGGTGGAAGCATATTCAACAAAGGCGTCAAGGCATCGTTGAAGTTTGACGGTGATTTCGGTACACGCTAACTTTGTAGTACCCTATAATGAGTATTTCGTACCCATTTCTAAGAAAAGTGGCATAACTCATTTAATGGGTATTGGCTATTTACTCATTAAAGAGTATTTGCCTCGAACTTCAAAACATGGGTATTATTTACCCCTCATCGATTTTACAAAAATGGGTAAAAAATACCCCCCTCTTGCCGGCACATACGGGAAAAATACGGTTTCAGATGAAGTTTTACAATCTTTCAGGGCCCAAAATAATACAGTGTAATGAAAATCATTCTATTAAATCACTTATAAAGGGTCAATTCGAACATTAATATGGTGACTTGCGCGTTAGTCCATCTGTATTCCTGCGTCTTGCTGTGTATCTTCCGATTCCAGATCCCGGATGAAAATTAATCCTTAAATTGCCGCTTCTCATGCTTCTTTCAGGGTTCTGCTGTAGAGAGAAGTCAAGTTAGTCCTTAATGTAAATAGTTTGTTCAAAAAATAGCTTCTTACCATTGTTCTTTCAATTGATTAATAAAATATGATCCGCGGCAAAAAAAAATCAATGTGGCTGCTCCAAATAACGACCAGTGACTTTTTTACCCATTATTGTTGACGGAGCTCATTTGTTTATTTGTTTATTTGTTTATTTGGAGCAGGGAAAAGCCCATTTGAGCAGAGCAATATTTAGCTCTTTCTCAAATGGGCGCAAACCCCTTTCTTCTTTTCGTATCAACAGACTATTACATTTGTTTCCAACTGATACAAAGATTACTTAAATCTACTTAATAACTATGACTAATTTAAACCTAGCTTGCCAGAACCAGATGAAATTTTTTACGAAGAGTTGAACGGGAAAGATGAAAATCAAATTCATTGAAACAACGGTTGAACGATCGGCACATACTTTTAAATGGTTCGTGATGCCCGTAATTTGTGCGAGCACCGTGCAAAAATAGGAAGGAGTTCGATCGAAGTTGACGGTATGGAACATTTATATTGAGGAGAGATAATAGTTGAGCGCAATTTATTCTCGATTGGAGAAGGTCGGAAACAAAGAGACTTTTTGAAACTTCACGGCGAACACTCAACAACTCTAAGCCGATTAACTTGCAAAGATCTTCATAACTGGGCAAGTTAATTGGATCGTTCCATGGGAGATGTCGCAGAGCAAAGCGCAGAAATTTCCGTTGAATTGCTTCAATACGAAATATGTTATTTTGATAGTACGGTGCCCAAACAACTGACGAATATTCAAGAATAGACCTTACCAAAGAACAGTACAATGATTTTAAGCATTGAATATTTCTGATATTTTTAGCGACGCCCAAACGTCAGTTTTGGGTCCAGTAACACACCAAGGTCCTTAATGACAGACTCTCTTTTGAGAGATGTGGATCTAATTTTATAGTCGTAATCTATTAAAATGCGTTTTCGGGAGAACGATATTACAGAGCATTTCAAAGCGTTTAGGTGCATGCGATTAGTTTCACACCAATTGGTAAATATCCCGAGCTGAGATTGCAAAAATAATGCATCATCTACATTATTTACAATCCAATACAGTTTGAAGTCGTCGGCAAAAGAAAGTTTGAAAGATTTAAGTAGAAGATTAACGTCATTGAGATACACGAGAAATATCAACGATCCTAGATGACTTCCTTGTGGTACCCCGGATGAAACGTGGAAGTAGGATGAAACAGCATCACCTAATTTAATGGCCATTTTTCGGCCGTTCAAGTAGGAGTGAAGCCAACTAAGAAAATATCCGGAGAAACCGAGACGTTCTAATTTTGCAATAGCTATCTGATGATTGATTCTATCAAACGCGGCCGAGAAATCGGTGTAGATAGAATCTACTTGCTTCCCTTTCTGTAGAGCTTTAGCGATGAAAGATTCTTCAAGAAGAATAAAATGTACCCTTATTCTGACAACTCAGTACTAGCAATAAAAATGGGTACAAGAAACCCATTAAATGGGTACTTCAAAGTTAGCGTGTAGGCATCGTCCCTTTGACAGCTATTGCGGTGTCATCTGCGAACAGAAAAAACACACAAGGTAACACCACCATAGCACGACACCAGTCAAGTAAAGGGCGAACACGAAGTTATTGCGACACATTCAGCAGGGCATAACTTTTCTATCATTGGGTAAAAATCAACCAAATTTTGCACACTTTCTCATAGATGTGTATTGTTTACATGCTGTCAAACTCGAAGTCGTGTTTTTCGATTCAACGAAAATGTAGGTGAACCAACGCGAGTCGAGAGAACAAATTCTTTCCAAACACCTGGAATTTCCTGACCTGTCGCACCGGCAGTTGGGAAAAATGTTGAACATTCACCATTCAACCGTCTTCAGGGCTTTGGAGCGGTTCCAGGAGCGGTTGACGTTGGACCACGGCAAAGGAGCTGGAAGAAAACCGGGACCGGAGAACAAAAAGACGGAGGGAAAGGTGAAGCGGATGATTAAAGCAAATCCCAACGTCTCAATCCGTGATTTGGCTAAAAAGATCGGCATGTCGCAGAGCTACGTCCAGAATGCAAAGAAGAGCCCTGGACTACATACATACAAGGTACAGAACTTCCCAAACCGCGATGCGTGGCTACAATCGACGGCTAAAACTTGGGCACGGAAGCTCTACGAGAAGATGCAAATTCCGGGGTTGGAATTTTTCACCGGCAAGAGCAAGTTCGATGTGGACGACAAATTTAAGAAGAAGATAATGTCGCAGTTCGCCTCCAAATGCTCTTGCGGACTGAAGAGTGAGTCTTTCTTGACAAAGGGCACAGTAAATGGCGAGATCTACAAATCTCAGTGCCTCGAGAAGCGCCTTTTGCCGTTCTTGCAGCAGCACGACGAAGCTCCGCTATTTTGGCCAGATTTGGCATCACTATTCTAAAAGTGTCCTGAAGTGGTATGAGGCCAATTCTGTCCATTTTGTACCAAATGACATGAATCCGCCAAACTGTCCGGAGCTGCGCCCGGTGGAGCAGTACTGGGCAATAATGAAGCGGGATTTTCGGAAGAGCAAGAAGGCAGTCAAAGACAAGAAGGACATGTTAAGAAAATGAAAAAAAAAAAAAAAAACTGAGAAACTGGTACCGGATGACACTTGATGGAGGACATCAAGTGGAAATGCCTTCAATATTACACTCAAGGCCAGGCTTGATAGAAACTCCTCTGCGAGGCAAAGAGGAGGCGATTTTGCCGTTTTTCTGAGGAGAAAAAAATAAACTCAAAATTTTCAACACAGATCCTCAAGCGATTCGAGTGAGAGTGCAGAAAAATGCGAGGATTTTTTCAGCCACTCTCTCTCTCTCTCTCGTTGCGATGCTCACCATCACTCACACTTCAAACGAACTCTCGAGTCTGCCGCCCGAACAGACAGTCCTCGGGGAGTTGTGAGAGCACCCTTTTTTGATGGAATTTAACTCGGTTTTTTTGTGTGCTGCTTCTTCCTCGCTCATTTTTCGTTGCCTCGCTGCTTAGCATTTTTTGGCTCCCTCGCAAAGAGGCACTGGCAGCACGCTGCTCTAGAGTATGTCACCGAATTCTGATGATGTTGAGGAGAATTATCAAGCCTGCTCAAGGCTCCATCGATCAACTTTTCTTTTGATTTTTGAAGTTAATATATGTATAAAACTATCCTAAAATTTTGGTTTGATTCTGAAAATTATAAAAAAAATGGGAATGACATTATATTTTTTTTTTAAATTAAGTTTTAGATCATAATTTATTAACTCACAGCCATCGTCAAGGGGAGGATGTGTAAATGCTGTAGAGCAGCGAACCAAGCAGGCTGCCTTGCGGTACTCCTGCTGGTATTGGGAAGGCGTTAGACAAATAGCCATTCAACTTCGGATAATTTTGATCTAGTGAGGTGGAAAGTTGAAGTTACAAAGCTTATATACAAGCCCGTCATGCCATACATTGTCAAACGCCTTCTCGTCGTCTAACAAGGCCATGGCAGAGGACTTGGATACAGCTTTGTTACTTCTGATGGTGTTCATCACCCTCACGAGTTGGTGAGTTGTGGAATGCTCCTTCCTGAACCCGAACTGCTCCGGCAGGAGAATGTTCCGTTCATCGACAAACTTAACGAGGCGGTTGAAGATGAGCTTTTCAAAGAGTTTGCTCAGCGCTGAGAGCAGGCGGATAGGCCTACAGCTCAATGGTAGAGTGGGGTCCTTCCCGGGTTTGCGGATCGGTATGATCTTGGCAACTTTCCAAGAGCTTGGAAAGCAGTGCAATTCCAAGCATCTGTTGAAGATGGCGCTCAAAAGTTCGTAAACTTAGATGTTTAAATGTTTGAGGATGAGGTTGAAGATCCCATCAAACCCGGAGGCCTTCATGTTTTTGGTTTGCCTCAGCGCTGAGGAGATTTGTTCAGAGGTGATCTTGTCTTCTGGTTGGACAGCATATATCGTGGACCCTTTGAGCAACCTGGTCTTCCATTGGACTGTAGATTTGCGATCCAAGCAGATGGGATGAAACAATGTGATCACCAATTGCATTGACTTTTTCGAGCGGAGCGATCAGAAGCGAATCACCGACATTGAGAGGTGGAACAGGTTTTGGGTGGGTTTTGAGGACTTTGGCTACCTTCTAGAATGGTCTAGATCGGTCAACAAAGTTTTGGATAACACGTCCGAGTCTTTCATTGCGGATTGACGCCATTATGGAAGCAATTTGCCTGTTCAGATGGGCTGTCTCTCTTTCTTTACACATATCTCTAGTCCTCTGGAACTGGCGTCTACGTATATTGCGCAGACGGATAAGCATTTGGGTGTGGGAATCAATGGCAACAAACTGAGGAGGGGTACTCACTGGAACTCGCATCACACACGTCTCGTCGGCCACGGTTATGGCTTGATGAAGCCCCTCCAGGGCCCGGTCGATGTCCTCCTCGGTGTCCAATGACTGGTTCTCGTCAACGCGGCGGTCCACCATTCGCGTGTATCCCACCCAGTTGGTCAGAGCTGAAGTCGTTGAGCGCCACAGGCTTGGAAAGTTGGACGATGGCCAGGAAAAAGGTTCAGGATTGAGGGATTTCCTGCCGGTGGGATGAAGGTGGGTTCGTCCAGGAATTGCACCGTGTACAATCTATGTTTTTCGTGGTCGAAGACAGCTTTCCGTTCTGGTTTCGCCGATAGCTCCGCCAAGCTTTGTGGCGGGCATTCAGGTCGTTACCGATGACAAAGCGATAGTTTGTCCTGGTGTGGGCAGTCAGCTCGTTCTTGAAGCTAGTTCCCAGGCCGTTGCTATCGGTACACTGGCAAGGACAGTACACCGCTGTGCATCGGATGCTCCCCGTCGATGTTTCCACCTCCACGCTGAGTGCCTTCAAGACAGACACGAGAATGTGGAGTAGAATGGAGAACTTAATGCCTTTCTTGGCAATAATCGCAACGCCACACCCCCTGGAGTTGGTGCGATCAAGGCGGATGATGTTGTGATCCGGCAGCCAGAAACTTTCGCCGGATTTGAGGTGGGTTCCGGTGATGAGCCCCACGTCGATGCTGTGCTTGCCGACGAAATCAGCAATCTCGATGGTTTTTGCCCTTACAAAGCAAGCACGCAGCTGCTCTGACTGGGTCCTGCAGGATCGCTTGATGAGCACCTCGGAGACCAACATGACCAGCTCCTCGTCGGATAGCAGGGATTCATCCGTGGCCTCACCGGACGGTTGATTCGCAGCGGCAGGGTAGGGATGCCGATGCGGCCAGGTGGGAGGCTCCTGCAGAAAATTGCCGCCTGCTGGAAGCGGCGGGAAATCCTCAGGCCTGAACGCCAGAGCCTTTTCCTTTCTTCGTCCCCGCTTGTTTGATGTTGAAGCCACCTTTCGGAATTGCTTGAATGTTTCTCGTTTTGGGCACCTGGGTATTCTTGCAGCGAGGCCGCAGGTGGCAATTTCTGGTGCCGTGCCCAAAGTTGAGGCACCGCTTACACTGGGTAACATCGCGGCGGCCTCCGCGATAGAGTTCCCAGCTGACGATGATGTTTCCGATGGTACGCACCGCCTGAACAGCGTTCAGCGAAGCCCTTACGAAAATGCACCAGATAAGCTCATAAGCTCATCACGCCGAGCCATTCTGTAGACGGCAATAGCGTCCAGCTTGTAGTGGTTCCGAAGCTCCGCTCGGATTCTCTTCGGGTCGGTGTTGTCCATGACCCTGATAACAGCCTAGAAGGGTTTGTCACCAAGGATGTCGTGGGTGTGGTCCACCCCTGCGTCCTTCAGGTTGGAACACACTCTATCGTATTCAGTTTTCGTGTGCACCATCACCTTGGTGCAAATCCTGGTAAGCTTGAATTCGCGGAGACGCGGAGAGCGGACATCTTTTTGGCTAGCTGTTCAATGGCAAGTTTTTTACCACCAGCGGAGGCAGCTTATCCTTCACGTTGTCGGCGACTGCTTGATGTTGGGTGGATGAGCGGGAAGGCGATTCCTCACGCTGGATTTTGACTTCGAGCTCCTCGCCGAAGCCTCTCAGGTCGCTGTCGTTGAGAGCGATGGCACCGGTGCTGTACCGGTTGATGGAGAGGAGCGATTCCATTATGAAAGCTTCATCGTCCATCCTCTTCTTCTCCGCCAGCTCTGGGGTGCTGACTGTGGTGTTTGCCGACTGATACGCGTCGGCCTTCTTGCAACGACGGCCCATGCTGTCGACGATTCGCACTAACTAACTACTTTACTTTCCCTAGCTATTGACTAATGCGTCCGTCACGGTCAATGAAAGATGCTACAGTCGCCTCTTCACATCTCGATATCGAAGGGACCATCGAGATAAGGAGAGATCGAGACAAAGAACGAATTTTTGAAGAATACTAGATTAAAAACACTCCGTTGCCAAGACAGTAATACACAAACAGACGTCATATTGCGCTCCTAATTTGTTTTGAATCCCAAAGCTTTGGTCTTGTAACGAAAGCTTTTTGCACTTAACAGCAGCAGTTTAAGCGCCACTCCCCTATGGAGAGACTGCTGTTGCTTTTTATAGAGGCCCGGCTTGAGACACTCGTTTGGGCGGGTCAATAGGCTCAAACAGTCGTCAATCTCAGCGTCACCAACAGACCAACAAAAATCTTTATACCTAACGGAATCTAAACGGAATGAAAAAAGAGGAAACTCAATATCGGGGCAAGAATCTTCAGCATCAATATCCCAATCACCCTGAGTGGAGGCGTAAATTACTGTCTTAGCACAACTAAACTGTCTAAAATTCTGAATTCAACATGTTCTATATTCTAGTTTTTAAATTTACCTAAGTGACGTCACTTGCTTTACATGGAGTTCTTCGAGCTCATTATGGTTCATAAAAAAATCAGATCTGACCTGTTATCCTGTTTTGGCGCAGAAGATCGGCAGCAGCAATCGGAAGCAGCGTGGCGGGAAGCATCTTGGTGGTGAAATCGTGGTAGATGGCGTGGTACTCGTTAACCCAGATACCAATAGGACTGGGCCCGAGTCGGAATGGCGGGTTGATATTCAAACGAGCGTGATGAAGGGCATCGATCAGCGGGCACCATTCATCCAACTGAAAGAGCGTGGTGGTAGTAGTCGTAACGCAGCGACCAATGGGCCGGGTGTCGGAAAGGCTGGCAGGTGATATTGGACTTGAATACGAAGACGGGCTTCGATCAGCGGGCACCGTACATCCAACTGAACGTAGTGTTGCACAATTCCTGCTCCGTGTGCACTAACGTGATGCAGACCCCTGGTCGGCGATTCCAGCAGATTCGGCTATCGAGCGGATCGGCTGATTATGTTGCGCTATTAGGTAGGCAACCCGTGTGACGTGTCGAGCAGTGAAACGCTTGGAGAATACTGCTGGTTCCTATGTTGGCCACCAGTGGCGCGGCCGTCTCTAGTAATGCGGTAGTAGACGATGCTCCCAAACGCTTCCACTCAGAATTTCCCCGGATGGGAGTGGGGTGGCTTGTCAGGAGGGAAAGCGATTAGGGTGGTCCTTCTGGATTGCTTATCGGATGTTTAACGGGTATCCGAACAACTTTCTGGTCCCAGACTGGCACCCACGTTGAGCAGTGGGGGTAATACCTGTTCAACGTGTCAATTTATGAATTTAAATCCTACCAACGCCATAGTACTAAATCTTACCAGCGAATACGGTTTTAGCCAGCTCGTCCTGTCTTTCCAGAACAGCTAAATCCCGATAGAGATCTTTTGGGCCTACATTGATTTGAAATCCAATCTAATCACCACTTTTGAATTCAAGAAACCAAACTTATTCTTACCCGTGAGTTGGGTTTTTCCAGCACGTGTTTTTCGCAACCCTATTCAATTTAAAGATTTGCCTATCACTTGGCTCTGCCGTACCTAAATTAATTTAATAATTAATTCTCAAAACGTTTGAACTTATTTTAATCACTACCTTGTTAAGATGTTCAATTCAATTTCACTTGGTATTAACTTTCAATACTCAGTTTTTTCCGATGTGCACTTGTTCACGATCTCCACTCGAATAAATTTAAAAAACCCATGCCAACTAAATTCTGCATTCAAACAGTGACCTTGAACACTGGACGCTATTGAAATTCCCATCTTTTCATAAAAAATCTACCTAAATTGAGGCTGTCTCATTCTGTTTTATATGCATGATGGACTTATACATTTTTTTAGTCCGTTTTCCACTGGTTTGTTTTTGAGTGCCAGCCTATCTTTTTCTAAAAATTTTGGATGGTTTGTTGCAACGTTGTGAGATCGCAACGGTACTCACGCCGCAGCCAAAAAGCTTTTGATTTGTTTTTTTTTTTCACAGGGAGGTGGCGCTACGCTTGTAAAGAAGCTAAATGCTTTCGTGCAGAAAGCTGCTCTAAACAGGGGTTATTCGATTTCAGTACAGTCTAGTTACCTTCGATATTGGTCATATCGACATACGGAGAGAAAATTGAGAACAAACAATCAACAGAAACACATCGAGATATGGAGATATCGACATAAGGAGGATATCGAGATATAAAGAGAGAAAATGTATGCAGACTGAAGGGACCTATGAAATCATCGACATAGGAAGAGATATTGAGATGTAGAACATCGAGATGTGGAGAGTCGACTGTAATTGAGAATGTTATAATATACACTCCCGAAAGATTGGATGCCCCCCCTCCCCAAAAGAACATACAAAAGTAATTTGTTTTGTGATAACACGTCTAAATGAAACTTTTTATGGCTCATTCGAAAGATTCGAAAGGCTATGAGTTATTCTCCGAAGGTATTTTTCCAACACACATTTTTTGATGTTTTTATACTAAATTTTCACTTAAAGTTGGGACCTTTTTCAAAAAAAACATGGTTAATTTCTTCAGCATTGGATCAATGAAAAAATCAATAAAACAGTTATTCAAGTCATCGTGCAAAAGTTTGAAGTGTGCTTCAAAGAATATAATATTACGATTCGAATGATGCATTTATTCAAAATTTTGTTCGATCCAGTGCTGATTTTTAGGTGTATTTTTTAAAAATGTCACAACTTTATGTAGAAATTTAGTAAACAAAATCCAAAAACTGTTTTTCAAAATACCTACAATGTAAGAATTACTCGTTGTTTTCCTAATGCGCCATAGAGAGCTTCAATTAGACGAGTTATCACAGAGTTAGCATAGCATAGCATAGACTGACTGTACATGTCAATGGTTGCTACTCCGTGATTGATCCGAACCGGTAAGAATTGCACTTCAATCCAAATGAATAAGGGATGGGATATTCCGCATATTCTCGAAGTGCAATTTTAGCAGTTCTCATATTATTGATTAATAACGGCGCCGGCCAAGTCCTTACAGTCAGTTTGGAAGGATAAGGAACGTTATTGTGTAATGGTCGTTGCTTCTAAAGACCGAGAATACCTCTGCATCTCCACAATCATCACGGAACAGGTGTAATTAGTGAGGGAGGAAAAAGATCTGGGAGTCACCTTTGGTCGGTGATGCGGTTCATGGATTAGGAGGGAGAATACGAAACTTAAAACTAGTGTTGCATTTTTGTATCGCAGTAAAAATATATTGAAAGAAATAATAAAAAAGTCGACATTCATAATATCGAACTATTCAAAGGTTATTTTTAGTAATGACGAAGACAGAAAGGATTGTGTATTTTAAAAGGGTATGTAACAGAAATGAGGGTATTGTCGACACATGTAATGACGAACCATTCAATGTATGTTTGAAAATTAAAATAAAATTGAAAAAGTTACGTAGCAACAAAAAAATGTCTTAAGTCGATATTCATAATTTCGAACTATTCAAAAGTTATTTTGACCAATGACGAAAACACCATTATGTTTAAATGAAACGCAAAAAAGTCGACACTTGTAGTGACGAACCATTCATAGCTTGTTTGAAAATACAGGGTGTCCGCAAATTATCCGAACAGCAAAATATTGGAAAGATGATCTCGCATTGAAAACATTGAAAAATCTATGTCCATGTACCTTTTATAATACTTCTATGTGATAACACAAAATTCAACTATAAAAAATTTCGAAATGATTGCTTTTCACTGAGATAGACACATTTATTTTTTTCGGAGACGTTTTGCCTGAGGGCCGCTAGTCATACTGGAGATGTGTTACCCCTAAAATCTAAAAGAGATGAATCCAAATGTCCTATTATTATTTGATGTTAACTGCAGTTTAGTGGCTTCAAGTTAAACTGGAAATAAAAAAATGTACGGTTCAAATCCAGTGAGTTCTATGGACATTTCTCTTCCGTCATGAAGCTTGAAAAACAGCTCATTTTAAGACACCTTAATACATTTGGCTTGGTTTTGCAAATATATCAAATCGAAAATGTGTCAAACGTATTTCTTAAGAATATAATAAGTCAATGTTTAAAACCGTGCGAGAATATTGAATTTATTATGCTTGATTGTACAGAGCCATGTCTTCAAAGCTTGTACGGATAATTTGCGGACACCCTGTAAAATAAAAGCTACTTATAGCAACGATAAAAATAAATTATCATAAGCACGAAACGATCTTACCAGTACTTCATCCTCGGCTGAACACGAAGCTTTTCGCACTTGATCACCACGAACCGAACACGATTGGTCTTGACTCCGTTGCGCGTCCCACCGGAACATGCAACCGAATCAAAAGACCACGCACTATGGACCGATGCACGAGTTCACTAATTTGACTTTTGAGCGGTGCCGAATTCACTGGTTTCCATGGTCACATAAATAACACGGCACCGCTAAAACGTCAGATAATGAACTCGTGCATAGGTCCATTGTTGATTTTTTTCTCCGCACTTGAATGACGTGAACCTATCACGATTTGTTTTGATTCCGAGTGCGCGAAAATTAATCGGACTGCTTGGATCTTCGCAAAGCACTGGGCAAACGAACGAAGCCAGCGAAAATACACTCCGAGCGCGCGAAAATGAATCGGACTGCTTGGGTCTTCGCAAAGCACTCTCAATGGACCGATGTACGAGTTCACTATCTGACGTTTGAGCGGTGCCGTGTTATTTACGTGACCATGGTAACGAGTGAATTTAGCACCGCTCAAACGTCAGATTAGTGAACTCGTGCATTGGTCCATTAGACGAGTTATCACAGAGTTAAGGCTAAGTAGCCCGTCATTCGTTTCGGCAACAATGATGATTTTTCAGCTTGCATTTCGAAGTGATAAAACTCAATATTGATAGTTTAAATTGACTTGAAAAAGTATCACTGTACGCGCTAACATGCATAAAGTATGCTGATACTTTTTCAGCTGTGTCAGTGCAAAACCAACTGATTTTCTTTGATTCGAAATCGTGAGATGAATTAGCAACAATCATCAACGACGCGTACAAATTCCAATGACTTTGCCTTAAGGACAAAACACTTTTGTATGTTTTTGAGGGGGGATGTACCCAAACATGTGCACGGGAGTGTATGTTCTTTTGATCGAATTTCATAGGCAAAACAGAGAACTCTTCAAACTTCAAGCATAATATGAAACTAACATCAATCGATTTCTTGCGATTTATTAACAAAACTTTGACGGAATAGATATATGATAAACTTTTTAGCCAACGGCTTCAGAAATTTGCGATTTTTGGTCCGCTTTTTTGCCCACTGTGCACTGTAGCAAGCACACATCATGAAACAGCACCACGTGGGAGGAGGCGAGATTGTGCTGAACACATGAATCAGTGACTATGGAAATGTACGTAGGTATCTGCCCAACCGAACACGTAACGTGTAGCCAACCGAAACGGAAATGGATAAGTGAAGAAAAGTGGATATCATCAGCTGAATTTTAAATTAGGGCGTGCCTCTTTCCCGAGGGAGAGGTTCGCTTGCTGGCTGCACTTGCTCGTTTAATGAAATCTGGATTCAATTCCGGCTGTCGAGCTGTGTTGATGGCGAACTGCATGCGGTTCAATCCGTGTGGTGATGTTTGTATAGGATGTAATGTATTTTAATGTCTGCCGTAAAAATTGCATCTAAAGTTCAAACTTTAAGCTGAATGAGCTTTTTCAAAAACCATTAGCTAATTGTAATTGACTTTCTCATGTCCACGAAATGGTTCGTAAAAGCTGGGCAAGGCGTACCATTGGTACCTCGCGTACCTGCAGGAATAAATAAGATCCCTTTGTGTGGTCCTTAGCGTCCTGCCCAACAAATCCTATCCCTATCTCCTCGTGGTACTGGCCGGCGTACGAGCAACCCTAGGGAAGATCGAGTAATTCACCCCGGTGGGAACTTTGTCGTATGCTAACATGGAGTTTGTACTCTATGTTAGGAGCGGCTCACAACAGCGTCTGTTTCACATGTCAGGGGCAGCTGATCATCTTCCGAGTGCCAGGGAAGGACTCTAAGCTAAACTGTGCACTATGGCGCTCCGAAAATTTAAGGGGAATGGTTCTCCGGAAATCTAGGGGGTTGATATCGGGCCCTGCAAGCTAGGAAGGAATCAATGGAGTCTATAGGTAACCATACCAGAGCTGTGCTACCGATACACCTGGAGATCACCACAGCAGACAGAATCACAAATCGACCACGTTCTGATTGATGGACGACATTATCTACGCCAGGACCTATCGTGGCGCTTAAATCGCCTCTGACCACTATCAGGTGATGGTGCAACTGCGTCCTAAATTCTCCGTCGTTAACAACGCACGGTACCGACGGCCGCCTCGGTTTGAATATGTAACGTAAATTTCTATTTTGGCAAAATAGTAAGGGTAACACATAGATTAACGTGAATTTGATAGTTAATGTCTTAAAACTGCGTCATTCTTGTACAGTTAAGTTCAATATGACTGAAAAGTTATGTGATTCGAACTAAATGAAATTCAATACAAAGTGAAATAGCTAACTTTTCTAAGTGAATATATTTATTGATTCGCATGTCTGTAATTATTTACTTTTCATATATATTTTTTTCAAAAATATTTAAGAGTTTACTGAAACGGTGATCGATAGAGTCAGAATAAAGCAATAATCATTTTGTAAGCTGCAACACCCGCCCCGACCATTTAACGCGATATTGCGAACAAGACACTTCTCGTGCGAACTTTGCCATAAGTGCTCTTCATGACATGCAATCACTTTTATGCTACTTCAATTGTTGCTCCAACTTCCACCACTGATGTGTACAGCGAAAAATAAAAACTGAAATTATACTTATCGCCCTTGTACACACATTTTCCGTACGGTCAACAGTCGAAACACCACGTTAATTGAATCGTTCATGTGCCATCGTTACACCGACATATTGAATCGCACCGTAGAACCACAGTTGGGCAATGCAGGTATGTGTACCCGAGCAGTGGATTACAACAGAATTGTATGACTATTATAAAAAAATGGTTACAAACAATAAATTTTGCTCCAATTTTGTAAGAAATACACTGCACTATTTCCCTCCCTATTAAACCTTTGACGCAAAACTCGCTGTATTTGCAAATACTATTTTAAATTTTGTTTAATTCAAAATACTACTATACCTAAAATATCCTAAACGTGCCAGAGAGCAATTTATTTTACAAGTGCAGCAAATGCAACGCAAACGTTACGTTGAATAATTTGTCAAATTGATACAAAACTTTACTAAGTGCATTAAAACACGTTCAAACATTTTTTTTCGTGTTTCAAATCTTTGAAATCTGGAGATTTAAGCTATTTCACAAGAAATTATCGATGCGCACAAATTTGTCAACTCCGAAATACACGTAAAACGTTTTTATTAAGATTCAGAGAATAACAAAATTTGATACAATTCATATGTGGGAAATGACACATTCTGTTATAATTTAATCTTATACCACCCTATTTTATGCTACTAAATAAATTTACAGCTTCTTTAAATTTGAACACAATATATCACAATATTGTTTTGTGAAGAGGGAATTTCGTTATTATTTTTGTTATTTTAACAACCAATTAGCCAAAATTCTAACACATTTCGTTAAAAATAAAGGCCGATGTAAAATAAAATGCCTGTTACAAATCTATTTCAATTCACTGGTCGGGTAAGAACGCCACAACGCCACAGCTGCAACACATGGTTCATGTTTATGGTATGTCGGGATGAAAACGTCAACAGTGCTTGAAGTCGTGCACTGAAAGAAGGATCCCACATAAACAGAATTGCAGTGTTCAACAACTTTAATCGAGCTAAATTGCCTGATACGAAAATACTCTTTATAAGAAGTATATGGAAGTTATAATAATTATTGGTAAAATAGATAAGAGCACCGAATGACCTTTGAAGAAACCAGGCTCAAATATGTCAACTAACTTATCAACTAATATCGGATGATCTATCATAAAATAACTCATGTAATCCACCAAAGTGCTGGGGTATCTGTGCCAACGATAGAGGCAAAGTAACGGATTGTGGAAGACAAAATCACCAAAAACAACGGAAGCTCGTTTTCCGTATTTGGATATGTCATTCGAAAGCTTTTCTATTCTTCTTCTTCTTCTTGGCATTAACGTCCCCACTGAGACAGAGCTTCTCAGCTTAGTGTTCTTATGAGCACTTCCACAGTTATTAACTGAGAGCTTTCTATGCAAAGTTGCCATTTTCGCATTCGTATATCGTATGGCAGGTACGATTATACTCTATGCCCAGGGAAATCAAGGAAATTTTTCATGGCTTTGCTTTCTAGCCACGGACTCTAACCGCTCGGCTAAGGAAGGCCACGCTTTTCTATTCTATTTCACGTAAAAAATATTCTTCGAGCGATAAAATCATTGAATTTTTTGAACAAGCATTTCCTCCATTACTGGAACATGTTCCAGTGATAGTGGTATTTGCTAGCTTCTGTTCCTATAATAGTGGTTTACATTGATTTCCCATTGAGATTCACTATTATAGGAACGCCCCACTATTACTGATGCAAAGTAGCAAAAAGTTAAGGTTTTTAATTGTTTTCTACTATTTTCTTACTAACTTCCAGATTTTTTTTGCACATTCATATCATTTTGACTAGGGCCATGTTAGAAAAATACTCACAATCACACCACAATGACCAAATATGAGCTAAGTAGCTTTTAAAACAAATAAATAATATAAAAATAAATGTGTCAAAGGTGCCAATAATAGTTTGTTTGTTTGTTTTATTAACGACACTGTACACCAAACGTTTGTGTCAGAATAACAATAAATACATTTTACAATACATTTTCTTACATTATTTACAATATTTAGCAATGAACTTCTCTTGCCCTAGCTTCCTAGTGGTCATTGTATTGCTTTGACTATAATTAAATTCTTAGGGTAAAACCTCACACAACAAATATTAAATAGTAATAACACGTCGTTTTCTCACTTTTTCTTTCTAGGTAAACCCACGAAACTAGTGGATGGACCAACTGGTGCTGCGTCGTCAGGTATCAAATTCTCATATATACTGTATATACCATCAATCCAACAAGTGGAGATATGAATTTTAGAAACTGAATGGAATATAATGTTGAAGTCTTATCATTGCTCTTTCACTTGTCAGCACTCGAGTATGGCATTTCATATATATTAAATATATCCACAATTAAGACAGATGATGCCATTACTACGATAAACCACTAGAGAAAGAGACCACTTTTAATACCAAGTGCGCCAGTTAAACCAGTTTAATAGCAGTTTTAAATACCAAGTTTGAATACCAGGATAACAGTATCTTGTAATAGTTCATTGGCATATTTTATATCGAGGAATCGCCTTAAATATGTTACAGTGGCCCAATTTTGAATTCATACAGGACACTGTTTTCACATCAAGTTGGTAAAATACTAATGAATGATGTATTGAGTTTAAAATATTTTATTAATATTGAAGGTCAAAGCTGTCATCTATTACTTGCCAATCATCATTTTTTTCCATTCATTCTTGGATCAATGAAAAAGTATTGAATTTGTGTCTAAAATTCATCCAATTCCAAATTCGTGCACGTATCAAATATTAAACAAACAACATTCAAAACTTAATTTTAATGCTTATTATTTTATAGCTGTAGTCCTTTATTATGTTGTTCAGATGTACTAAAGTACACTTGGACAATTTATCAGCGGACATATATGAGACTTAGGTAAAATTATGAGGAATACCAGCTTTCTAATGATTTTTGCCACAAAACCCAATAACTCGAGCAATAACGTTAATTTTTGTTGTTGGATCCAATCTATATACTATATACTTAAGCACTGAAAGAAGTCTAGTGGCAGTGTATTCAGATTACAAAAATTATAAGTAGTTTTTTATTTTTAATCAATGTATACCATATTTTCGTTCTAAGCAACAGGTTTATATTAATTTTGAACTTGTCTATAAAAAAGAAATAGTATCACGAACATTTTTTGCAACAAACTACCCAACACTACGTTGTAATACCTCCATATAATTGATGTTATCTCAATAGTCAGTTGTTTTTGAATTCATATTCAAATTATACTCAAAATAGGACCCTTTTTTGCAGTTTATTGATAAAAAAATCAAAAGAATTAGGATGAGCGGACAGCGTTTATACATGTTTCTACTAGAGTATATCTTGTAGCTTTCATCATTTCCAATAACGTTTGAGTTGCGGTAACGGCAACAATATTTATTCTATCAATCTCTATAATAATGTTTGGTAGTAAACTGGAAAACCAAAATAAAAGTTACGCAATGTTTCGATAGGAACATTAACTATGGATCATGCATATCCATTTAAGAGCCAAACTGAGAAAAATTGATTTCGGATTTGTTGTAAATGTTATATTATCCTAGATTCTAAAGTAATAGATGCCGATATTCACTCGTAGCTACTCTGAAACTGATTATAGGTTTTTGAAACTTGTTCAGTATTCGCAGTAACCATTTTCAAGGCGGTGATCTTGAAAAAAAGTACATTATTTTTGGACTCTCTGGCTTTGTTTAGCAGAAAACATTAATAAAGAGGTATTTTTTTTTAAGTTTCAAATATGTCCGCTTATTAATTGTTCAAAGGTACTCTACTACATCTAAACAACGCAATGAAGAACTTGAGCAGTCATCTGGCCCATTAAAAATGAATTTTGGAAGCTGTATGTTTGATTTTTGTTAGGTGTACAAATATGGAATTGGGTCAATTTCAGACACAAATCCAATATTTTCTCACTATTCCAAAGATTTCAGCAAATGGATACAGTTTATGATTGCCGAACAATAGATGACTCCCATGACCTCCGTTAATGATAAAGCATATCAAAATCCATAGATTCTTCAATAGTTTTATACCAACTTGACATGAAAACAGTGCCCCGTACGAAAATAGATTTGAGTCAATGTATAAAAAAAATCGGATAAACTGCGTTTAGTTTTAACCCGCATTTGGGTTGTCTCTCTCGCAAAAGCAGTCTGTTGATAACAACACCAAATAAGAAGCCGGGGAGCACTGAATTTCAAAGCCATTTATTGAGCGCTTCAAAGCCATTTATTGAGCGCTTCAAAGCTTAATTTCAATTAGAAGTTAGGAAAACGAATGAAGCGATTATTGTGTTGAGACAACCAATTGGCACCGACTTCGATTCCGTTCTATATAAATTAAATTCAAGACCTAGGGAATTGTAAGTGATCAATAGTACCATAATATTTCTAAACGTGTAACCAATATTTACCTTCTTTAAGCTTTTACGATTGGGAACTGCTAATAGCTATTTCACCCTGATTTAGCCTGTAATCAAATCTATTGTAATTCATGGCCAGTATTTCGAATTTTGTACCACTTACCTTAACTTCAATCAAACAAACTGTTTAGTAAACTTATATGAGTTTATTGCGATCTAATATTGTGGTTTCATATACGACATTGCACAAATTTGCCAGTCATTCTGTCATACAACAGGTATCTACTTCACCTCATCTGACAATTCGCATAAAACGACTCAACGATAACGCATGATGGTATTCTACGTATTAAATTTTGGTGTATGTGGCCGGGATGTCAAATCGTCCGCAGTTGTGGCAACATCCTCTTACAGATGGAACCCGCTGCCTTCCTCGGTTCCTTCTGCTTTGGCCACATCAAGGACAGCCATTCTGGCTACTGCTCGTCTTTGAATCCCTTTCGACGATTGAGCAATTACCTGACGAACTTTACCATCAGACGCAGTTATTGGTTCACCAGGCAACCAGAAGTCGCATAAGAATAAATGTTAAAACTCGTTTACTTGTACGAATAATATCACACTCGCACAAAACGTTGACAGAAATCGTTTTAGTGACGAGTTTCCTTGCATAGAATGCTCTTTTCTGAGTTCATCAGTGTATTTTGTTTCGTTCCATATAAACGTACAAAGTAAGTCGATTCAATCCGTAGCAGCTGTCGAATAAACTTTGTTGTCATGAATTAAGTCGCATAAGAGTACAGAAGAGTTCGCAATTAAATCTATTCACTCGCATTGCATGTCGACTTTCATCATATAATTTATGCACATATATCGCCTCCATTTTTGTACGTACATATAAGGCCTTTTCACGAGATCTTTTTTTTTTTTTTCTATCTTTATTAACGAGATTTTTAGCCCTGGGCTAGTTCATCTCGGGACCAACGGCTCTACTTCCCTTCCGAAGGAAGTCGTCACTGAATTTTTTAGTGACTATCTCGGGGATGGGATTCGATCCCAGGTCCTCGGCGTGAGAGGCGTGTGTTCTGACCACTACACCAGGTCCGTCCCTTCACGAGATCTTGTACGTGAAACTTTGCACATCATAGCATCGCATAACACAGAAGGTGATTTCCTTTTACGTACATTCTGGTTGTTTTGATTCCAATACAACCATTTCTTCTTCATTCATCGATTATGATGACCAAATCACCAGCTAGCACGTTTCTTGTAGGTCCGAACCATTTGGTCCTTTTCGTCAAAGTTGGCATATATTCTCGCACCCAACGTCTCCAGAATGCGTTGAGATAAAAATAAATAAATAAAAAGATTGGGCGTTATCACTTCTTGTTCAGCGGAGTCCAAGGGAATATATGTTAACGATCGACTCTGCTCCAGCGATCATTTTGTATAGGGCTTCGTCATCCATCTTATCGTTGTTGTACGTCGCTGTCAACGCCGTTTTTACCGATCGGACCAACCTCTTCAAATTGGTGCCGTTGTCGCTATGGATTTTTATAGGAGTAACTCTCGCTGAGACCGGCCCACTATTTATATGACATCCATCGTTTTTCAAAATTTCTTGACTCACTCCCTCCTCTCTCACGCTTTCTCCAATACCTAATACATGCACTTTCGTTGACTCCCTCCCCGCTCAAATTATGGACGTCATTTTTGGATGACCGCTAGCACCAACGTTTATAATATCTTATGTAAAACATCGTAGAGGGATTTTTGTGAAGCTTCTATGTTTTCTCTATCCAAAACCATGTTATTGTGGACAGGGTTGGAAAAAAATCTGAAATTCACTCTACAGTAGTCAAACAAAGCCAATCACAGTCAGCGAAGCCAGTGAAACTCACGCCCATCGCTGCTGTAGGCAAAGAGCCTTGAAAATTGCAAAAAACCCGTTGCTAAGGGCAACCCAAAATTACTGTAGAAAAATGTTCTATTTCCCGCTGCATTTCCCGCATTTAGAGCCTTCAATGACACTTCTGATTTAGAGAAATTCATATACCCAATATAGGCTACTTGATGAGATTCACGATTTTAAACTACTGTAGTGAGAGGTCCACAAGTAGAAGCATTAACCTAAGAATGCTAATGTCGCTACTGTTCGTGTTACCAACATCTAGTTTGCCACGCGCTGACAGCTTGAGTACCGGTCCTCAAAGTGTCAAATCAATTTTAAAATCATCCACTACAACATGGCATCGAACAAACAATGAAAACATACAGTCAAAGGTGATAAAACACTAATTCAGTTTTGTGAGAACTGCGCCATTAGCGTTCTACTACTAATATTTCTATTGGTCCACATGATTTTCGCGAAATTCAAGCCTACTACTATTACCATTCCCAGCACTGATTGTGAGGGAGTTGTTGAAGAAATTGCTGAGTTATGGCAGTTTGAGTGAGCCAAGCATTGTCAAAAATCGAGGTGTCATCAAAAACTATTTCAATTATAACTACCGAAGTGTCCATTAATTTGGTCAACCGAATGCAGTTTCTTTACTTACTCGACAGGAGCTTTAAATTAACCATAAATTTGAACATTTTGAAAAACCAAGTGTGGGCGGTCTTAGTGAGAATTACTCACCGGGATACTTCGGCGGCATAAAAAGCGACGAACACATGCAATACATGACTCGGTCGTGTGCCACTTCACGGCTCGCACGGTCATGCAGGTAAAAAGCGCAATCTACCTTTTAGAATGACTGCGCCCTACCTTTACCGATAATGGTCCAAAGTAATCATGCCCAACGTAGGTAAATGGACGGATAAATGGTGACAGTCTAGCTTGTGGTAATGAGGCCATTTGAGGGACGGTCGAGCTCTTCGAGTCTGGCATATTCCATCGGTAAACGATGGAACTTACAAAACTTCACAACTTCGGTATGCAGAACCGCTGCCGAATCTCGTTAACCAGGGTGTCTTTGTCATTTCTGAAGTTGACGATGTAGGTGCTCGGTTAACAAACTTGTCACATGGTGTTTTCTCAGTAGAATTACAGGATGTTTGACGTCGGCGATTGCGCGTTCCGCCGCTGCAATTCTTCCTTCCACACGGAGAATTTGCTGTTCGTCCAGTATTGGGGTCATCTTGAAGAAGGGAATGACTTTTTTGCAATTTCTCATCGTAATAGGCTGTTTTTCATCACGTCAATCTGTCATGAAACGGCCTACTTTCCTGCACTGAAGTATGCAGTGCGGGGATAGTCATTACCTAACTGAAACCAGTGCTGTAATGATTCATTACGCAACGCATTTTCATTACGCAACTGTTTTGAGTTGCGTAATGAATTATAACTCAACACTTTTCAGAAATTGTAAAACAACGGTGGATGCATTCCGATATAATTTCTGATACCCTCAAGTGGTATTCTACGAAATTGCAAAAAATGTTGTACGTAACTCGTTGCAGAACTCGATTTTTACAGCACTTGTCGTAATTATTCTACTCGGCAAGCCTCGTAGGATAAATTTACGACTCGTGCTGTAAAATCATCATTCTGCAACTTGTTCCGTAAACTACTATTCCAAGACACGTTGTTGACTTGGTGATAGAAGTCATCAAAGTTACCATTGCCATTGGTTCAACCGAAAAATCGAAGTTTCGGCTTTCTGCAGTTCGAATTTCTGCAATGGATCATTGTAGCGTTTTTTGTAACGACAGTTGTTGATAAATCTGTGGACAGATTACATTGCAGGCTGCAGACGCGTCCATTTGGAAAACCCGCTGATATCCACAATGTTTTGTGGGATAGGTTATTCCCGATGAATATAGCACACTCGTAGCACTTTATGTCCCACTGCATCGAGTGCACGTCTGATTTTTTTCTTGCCTTCTTGTCTTCTTGTCTTCTTGTCTTCTTGTCTTCTTGTCTTCTTGTCTTCTTGTCTTCTTGTCTTCTTGTCTTCTTGTCTTCTTGTCTTCTTGTCTTCTTGTCTTCTTGTCTTCTTGTCTTCTTGTCTTCTTGTCTTCTTGTCTTCTTGTCTTCTTGTCTTCTTGTCTTCTTGTCTTCTTGTCTTCTTGTCTTCTTGTCTTCTTGTCTTCTTGTCTTCTTGTCTTCTTGTCTTCTTGTCTTCTTGTCTTCTTGTCTTCTTGTCTTCTACCCATAATATAAGCTTTTTTTCTATTTACTTCAAATAAATTATTTATATTTCGTGGTCCTTGAATTGTTGCAAGCTGCCATCTTTATTTTGTTTTTAGATTAGTCCTTTTCGCATGTTTTTTTTTGGTTTATGTGCTGGAAACTATCGGTAAACGGGTTGAAAGTCCACCTAATGTATTGAAGTTTCCCCTCAGATCGCCCATATAACGAACCTGCTGAAAAGTGTGCTGTGAACCCCTGTCTAGTGGAATACAATACAGGGCGGTGGCGCTCAAGCCTATAGAGATTCTTCACCTCATTTCCTTATACAGGTCGTACTCGATTACCCGGAGACTCGGTTATTCGGGGACTCGATTATCCGGGATTCGATTATCCGGAATTTGTTTTTTGATGTTCTTGTTTTTTTTTAATTTTTCAACATAAATCAGAGATAATTTGGTATTGCAATTTACAATACCAATGGTTTTGCAGTTTAGAACGTATTTAAGGTGAAGGTAAATTGAAGCCTAAGTTCAAATTTTCAAAAGCACGAATCTGGAGAACCAAACATCTGTTTGAGCCGAAAACCTAATCGATTGGTCACCACCAGCTAGTGACTAATCGATTAAGTTTTCAGCTGAAACGTTTGTTTGGTTCTCCAGATCCGTGCTCTTGAAAATTTTGGCTTCGATTCATCTTCACCTTTAGAAAAGGGGAGTTAAAAAAGTGTTTTTTTTTTTTTGTTAAGACCCCTACTGTTCCTAGAAAAAATATCTGGCTACGCCACCGCATCATATAAATAAAAAAATGAAAAAAAAAAAAAATGTTTGAGTTCTTTTATCAAAGATATCCTTTTTTCCTAGTGATTCAATTATCCGGAGTGAAAAAAATCGATACTCCGGATAATCGAGTCCGACCTGTACTATCATTTCGAAAGATCAAAGATTCTGAAATTCCTGATGTACTGAAAGGGTTCTGGTAGAACCCCTGGAATCCTAGAAGGATTCTGATGAATATCCTGAAACGATGCTTTGCAGAACCCCGAAGGTATTTTTGAGATATTCCTAGCAGAACCACGATGATAAACCTGGAAAATTATTATGAGAATCCTGGAAAGGTTATGATGAGAAATCTGGATGGATTCTGATGAGAGTCGAGGAAGGGTTCTGATGAAAGTTCTGAAAGGATTTTGGTGAGAATCCGAGGAAGAATCAGATAAGACTCCGAAAAAATTTGAATGAGTATCCCGAAAGAATTTTGTTGAGAATCTGCAGACAAAAGGTTCTGTTGAGAAGTTTTAAAAGATTCGAATGAGCATACTGGAAAATTTCTGTTGAGAATTTTGAGCAGAGTACTTTGAGAAATTTGAAAAGATTTCTATGAAGATGAATCTAATGTTGATTTACTTAAATAAGTTTTCCTTTAATTAAAATAAAGTAGAAAAAATAATGAAAACTCAGGAAGAATTCTGAAAGGATTCTGATGAGAATCCTGGGAAAATTCTGATGAGAATCCGGAGAGTATTCGGATGAGTATTTCAAGAAGATGCTGATAGAAATACCGAAAGGATTATGATGAAAACCACACCCCCCTCCATAAGATATCGATGAGAATCCAGAGTTTCGGTATGATTATCGAACTATCCAATATACTCCAAATAATCTCCGGATTATTTCACCTTTACGAAACAGTTGGATTGAATATCTCTCATGATGAGGAAAATCTTTAAATTCGCATTGCACTTTTGACACAAGATTATTAATCCTTAAAAATAAATTTTTATTCCATAATCAAATACAGGAACTTTGATTTAAACCCAAAATACGTCCGGAATGTACCCACTTTTTCTCCAATAGTTTTTTTCCAACCTCAAATCCTTTTTTCAAACAAATATTTTCACCATATGGTATACGATGCCTGAAATAGATTGATTCCTACCTTTGTATGAATTACTATTCCAACGACTATTCATCCTAGTCTAAGAATCCATCGAACGTTCTCAAAACTTAATTACGTGTTTCGGATTTAATTCCAATGAAACTCTCCACATTAAGATAAGGTCCCCGAACCAATTCCTTCCCTGTCGTGTACATACGTAAAACCTGCACATCACAATCCGAACAAACGACTGAAGTTGAAAAGGCGATCATAAATATGTAAATGCGTTGGCACGCAGATGCACTTGGTCGTACGTTGTACGTGAAGAAGTGCACGCTCGTTCGTTTCGGAGGGTTGTATGTAGTTAGTTCGTGCGGAGAGCTTTTCACGTTCGCCCGTGTCGTGCATCATTATGAACTTTAATTTATTCATTTTGTTTTGGGAACTTACTGCATCACAACTACCGGTATAAATTTTCCCTTTTCGGGGATAAAGTTTAATAAACTGGAATTTCGCCATCATTAAGTAATGCTGCCATAAATTTGCTTACTACTTTGAGAGCAATTCATTTGAATTGACATTGTCATCGCTTTATTAATTTTTGAAACTTTGTCAATAAATTTTAATGAAAACGTTAGATAATTACAATATTTTAATTGAGCTTAATTCGAATAAAAGCTAATTTTGCGATGTATCAACACTCTCTCAGACAAATTTAAGCCTTATCAAACTAGTATGTAGAAACATTTGACTGGATTATTAACCGCGCTGAACCTCCAAGGATCTTTAAGTTTTGGTTAAATGGCACTGGTTTAATTGTTAATTATCATCCCAATTGCATCATTACCAGCACGCAAATGCAGTACAGTAATTCCCCAACTAGTGCGAATAACAAAAACTACACACTTAAATTATTTTACGGATTCCTGTATAATCTCAACAGCTGAACAGTTCGGTGAAATAAATTAACGAGTACGGTAAATTTTTACAGTATTCGGTGAAAAATCACCGGAATCCGTAAAATTTCGACGGAATTACGGTGTTTTATTTCACCGAACTGTTCAGCTGTTGAGATTACGGTGAAATTCACCGTAAGAGCTTAGTGTGTATGGTTTAGTGATATGCGTTTCTCGTTTTCTATCTAAATTCACTGTGACAAAGATTGATGTCTCCTCAAAAACTTACTTCGCTACTAACCTTACTTACTTCACTTTTGATGGTCCCACGTGCCTCAGCTTTTTACTCCAAAATGGTTGCAACGATTTGTTTCATTTTTCCACATCAGATTCTTATCATGTAAACTTTGGTTATGGATACGCGTCAGCCCCCAAGGGATTTCAAAATCGATATAGATTCTTAAGTAACTAGGATATTCATAAACATCTGAATAAATGCTGCATAAATATATTTAAAACAAAAATCAACAAGATTTAAACATTTGTGTAGCTAAGTAATGATACTGGCGAATTCAGAATGCAGAAAGATCAACCAAGTAGATTGCGTGGCCTTTAAACTTTTAAAAACGTTATTAACATCACATTTAATTCACCGCACAATTGGCTCAAAACCTGTACCTAAGATTCAGTCTGTGGGCCGACCATATGCTCCGTCTTTTGTCTGGCGCTAAGTAGACGTCTCTTGAAAACCGCAAAAGCATGAAACGTTATACCTGCCGGCGGCACAATGCGGTTGGCATTTAAATTATTAATTCCTTGGTTCCTCCTCCACGCTGCTCCGAAGCCAACTCCTTAATTCTGCATTATTTCCACTCTTGATTAAGTTAACCCAATAATCTCGACATCACCTTAAGGTGTGCAGCACATTATATTTACACTGGTGAAGGTGCACAGATCCTGGTTAGTTTCCGGGAGGGTATTGGCATCACGTACGGAAACGTTGACAGGAGAGACGGCGTGTTCAACTGCATTACCAATTAAAGTGCTGAGCTGAAATTAGTAATCGGCGTCATGGTAAGAGATGAAACGATACCTTCAATATCGATTATTTTACTTGAAACTAGTATTGGAAGAATGTATCGATACCAACAAAATATCGAATCAAAAGGGCTTAGTTAGGCCTATCATAAGGATGATTTAAAGTGTATTTTTTAAAAATGTTTGGAAACCAATTATGCCCATAGTGGAATAAAAGCTCGAATCATTGGCTGTTATCTCACATAAAAGCACACAACTTTTTCAAGCAAAATTGTAGCAAATATGTTAAAGGTCCACTGCGCGGTATTCATTTCTTTTCAAGTTGTTGCGGTGGATGAGACAGCAGCCTTTCAAGCAAAACTCGTAAGGAAAATGCTTTAAGCTGCGGGGTTTTTATTTGAATTAGTTTTAAGTTTCAATTATAAACATTTTAATGATAACTTACATTTGTAGTCACTATTTTAGTTTGTTTGTCCTCTTTCTGTTTTCCGCAATCAATTCTAGTTCCCTGTGTTGTACAATTATTTCAATAAATTTCAATTCAAGAGTGTGTTATATATCTGTACTTACAGTTCAATTTCAAAATTAATAAGTTTTAATCAAATTTTTCATTAATTTTAGGGTAATAAAGAAATAATTGTAATCGAGTTCACGTTCCTACTTTCAGTTTGTTGTTTTTTCCGTTTTTGTTTTGTACAACTGTACCACTGCACTGACAGTAACACTATGCATGGTCTAGGTATCGAAGGTTTGACCCAGACAACCAGAAATCGCATGAAAGTTCACGTTAAAACTCGTTTATTCATACTAATTACATCAAACCCGCAAAGCACCGTAGATCTCGGCAAATTGATGAGTTTCCTCGCATAAAACACTTTTTTTCTGTGTTCATTTGTACATTTTGTTTCTTTCCGTACACATGTACAAGGTAAGTCGAATCAATTCGTAGCAGCTGTCAAATCAACATTTGTTATCATAAGTTAAGTCGCATAAGATAACAGGTTAGTTCGGAAGAATATTTATACACTCGCATTGTATGTTATTAATCATCACATAATAAATGCACGCATATCGCCTCCACTTTTGTACGTAGAAGGCCTTTTCGCGACATCTTATAAGTGAAATTTTGCACATATAAAGCCTCCAGGTGATTTCGTTATGCGTACATTTTGGTTGTCTGGGGAACTATATCCACCGGAATAGTGGTAGTGCTCAAAGTGGACTCAATCCTGTACATTCCCCGACCCGTATTGCTGGTAGTCATCCACAGCCATACCTCCTGTAGCCACATCGAGTACAGCCACTTTGGTAACAGGTCGCTGAATCATTCCGTTTCCAGCCTGTGCCTCTAATCTTCGTATTCTACCATCGTTGCCAAGAATAGCCTTAAGTACTTTTCCACGGATCCAGCTGTTTAGCACGCCTTCATCGACTATCACCACCAAGTCTATCACCTTTACGGGCTTGGTGTCGTTGAACCATTTGGTGCGACGGCAGATGATCGGCAGGTATCCCTTAATCCACTTTTTCCAAAACTCGTCCAGCAGGCTTTGGAGCTGGTTCCAGTTAGCTTTGAGTGCTCGCCCGCTTTGTTCCATCGGAGCTTACGGCGGGTGCACTACACCACTTGAGCTCAGTATAAGGAAGTGGTTGGGTGTCAGCGCTTCAGCTTCCTCCGACTCCAACGGCGTGAATGCAGCGGCCTGGAGTTGACTATTCCTTCGACCTCGATCAAAAGTGTTTGGAATGTCTCTTCATCCGGTGTTCTACTGACCGATAGAGTTCCCAATGAAGATTTCACCGATCGTACCAGGCGTTCCCATACACCGCCCATGTGGGGAGCCGCCAGTGGGTTGAATCGCCATTGAGTGCCACGGTTGGTGAATGTTCCGGCCAAGAGACGATTGACTGTCGTCGAAATTCGTCCCGTAATCACTGTAGATCTCCTTCGGGGCACCTCTTCTAGCTATGAATCGCCTGATTGCCAGTTTGCATGATATGATATGATTCGCTTGACATACTGCTGGCCACCTCCAGATGTATGGCTCGTACCGTCAGGCATGTGAAGACTATACTCGTATACGACCCAACGCTTCACATTGATCCTTCCGAGGCGTATCAGAGAAGGTCCACAGTAATCGATGCCAATGAACGTGAACGGACGAACTTACGGAGTCACTCTTGCGGCAGGAAGGGGTGCCATTCGTGGTGCTTTGGGAACAGCTCGGTACACTACACACCATGAACATTTCTTGGCTACCTTTCTGATATGGTCCTTAAGCTGGGAATGTGGAAAAACTGACGTATTTCGTTTATCACTCTACAAGTAACTCGGTTAAACGATGCGTTTTTGGAAGGACGACGTGATAGTTTGGTCGATATTCGACGAATTTTGCGCACCCAATCCGACTTTCCATACACAGGACTTCATTTTGGTCGAGGAACACTGACAGCTTCTTCAGTGGACTGCTATTTGCCAAACGTCTACGCTAGCATCACGGCACACGCAGTCTGTCCTTTTCGACATTAACCAATAAAGCGAAGTACATAACCCATCGTTCGTAGCAGCCGTTGATATTTGGAGAAGCGATGATAGGCGATCAGAGATTGCTGAGCAACACGATGGTGAGCATGAACGGATCGCATTTCTTGTGGAGTATCCGGTGGCGAGATCTCTTGCTTAGGCCATTCTGATTCGTCGTTGTAAAGAAATTCGGGTCCGATAAACCAACGTCTATTAGGTTGAAGGTTGCTGCCTCACTTGCGTCCACAAATACGTGGAGTTTCAAGCTACGAAGACTATGAGGATCATATCCCGGAAAGTAGCAGCGAGGTACCTTCACATGCTTGAGATGATGAAGCACCTCCATCCAACACCGCCACTGAATGACCAACTCGGACTCGTCCCAGTCCACGCCGGCACGCCAAGTATCCAGCATTAGGCACTTTCCATGAACAACAAACGGTACTACAAATCCGAGTGGGTCAAAAATACTCATCACGACTCTAAGCTTGTGTGCGCAGCCCTTCATTTGATAATCGTGAATCTGCTGTCTGACGTAAGCGTAGACTTCTGGTTTCTTCGACAGGCATCGTTCCAAACACGTCAATCGCTTTCCTGCCACGAATCGGCTTTCTGGGAACTCAAAGTAGTCGAATTTCCATAGAAGTCTTGTTTGAAACCGTCCGGATTGAGTGCGAATAGTCGTACGTTCCAGTATCTCACGTGATCTACGGTCTTCATCAGCTTCAACTTGTGGAACTAAGGCCACGCCAACATTCTCGATAGAGAAAAAGTCCTCAACTGCGTCATGCAACTGCTGATCGGTCGAATGGACATAAACGTGAAGAACACGGTGCTCAGATGAAACAGGTATACCCTCCGCTTTGCCGTAAATGGTCCATCCAATTCGTGTTTTCGCGGCAACAGGTTCGCAGTACTTCCCTTCTCGTTTCTTTAAGGTTAGAAATAGCTTTGCATTGTCGGCACCGATCAAGATGCGAGGAGCCGCAGTCGAATAGCTGGTGATTGGAAGTCCTTTGAGGTAGTCGAACTTATGCGCCAGCTTTTCATAGTTCAAACATTGCGGAGGGAGGTTCAAACTGTAAACCGTTCGCACATGGTCCAACGTGTGCTTGCGGGTTTACCGATACCAGCGATATCTAACCGGACGTTCTGCGAAAATTGTTCCGTTCGTTTGATATTGCTAGTCCACTGCAAGCATAGAGGTTCCCCTTCACCTCCAACACCTAGTTCGTGAGCTAAATCCTTCTTGACAAGTGTGTGCGATGAACGTTAAAGTATTAACCGATGTGTTTTTTCCATGAAGAATTACAGGAAGTATCCGGAAAAGAACCGGACACGGAAGATGTCGGTGAACGTTTAAGGTTGCCGATGACATTGATGTAGATTGGCTTCTCGTTGGTGCTGCCAAGCATGGGAAAAATCACTCACTCACCCGAACGCCACCGATAAAAAATAGTAAAAAATCTGCTGCTACCGCCCAGTGAACCACGTATCGTATAAGAATGTGTGCCAAAAATCTCATATTCATACGTCAAAAATCAGAATCGCACAATATGCCAAATCATAACGAATAAATGTTAACACAAATTGTATATAATTCTCCACTACGATTCATTGTCGACAAACTTTGTTGACAACAAACCATGCCGTAAATAGTATAATCTAGAATCGCGTCAAGTTGTATAAACTGACAGATCATATATCAATGCAGACTAGCATCAAATGAAATCGCAATAACTTGGCGAAATTTACCACCCGAGGTTGGTATCTTTTGGCGGTGGGCTTCAAAGAACAACAAAGCGTGTGTGTTGTAGAGCAAACTTCCTTTCATATTGGCAAATAATCACTCTACTGGGTAGGGATGCAAAGGTCTGGTGTTCGAGTCTCGCTGGGAACTTTTTTTTTTATTTTATCGGAATTTTGTGGCACCGTATTGCTGACCATAGAAAGTCTGAAAAAGTCGTGGGAAGTGCGTATATGGCCTCCACTTTGGCCTTTGGTGTGTATATAGCGTTTTCATGCATTTTATACGAATGATATGATTCATATAGAATGATGTATAGCAAAAAATATACCAGCCAAAATGTTTACTGGGCGAGCATTCAGTGATAGCTGAATCGTACTGGGTGGAGTGTAGCATGAAAACGTCAAAATCGATTGTCCAAAAGCAAGAATCAGAAGGAACACGAAGAGAAGTGAATACGAATACACTTGTATCTGCGAGGCACGAGTGAAAGCATCAAGCATCCATTCTCGAATGCATGGAACTGAGTGAGCGGATTCCCACTCACTGAATCATTCCGTGCTGCTACTCCGGTAGTTAATGCTTGGGGATCCCCAGGGTGAAGTAACTTATGGTGACGTGCTTCGCAACTTTCTGTGCCACAAATCGTAGTCTTGCACGGCCATTTTCCGTGAGGAATCAGGCAGTGACGGCAAAGACTTAACTGATAAGCGGTCTTCCATCGATTCTCCAGCGACAATTGCTTAAAACTGTTGCACCCCCTCACTTTGCGCCCAATCTCCTTGCACATAAAACACGGCTTTGGTTGGTATGCTACATTCAAATCTACTTTCTCTTTTTTGGCTTCACTATCAGCTCTCAGATCAGGTTCCGCTGCATGAGTATTGACGAAACCCTTAGACTTCTCTAGCTTTCTCGATGGCTCGGCATAGAGCGCAACGTTACTTGCGGCACACACAATCGTCGTCATGCATGCGCTGTAAGCGCGCAAATCAATTACAGGTAGATGTCGTTGGTACATGGCCCAATCCAGCTTAGCGTTGACCGGCAGCAACGGATTGGATAAATGAGCTTCCATGCCCATGGACTGCAACTGGCTGCATAGATTCTGCACAACAAGACCGAAACTGATGATTGTCTCCAACTTGTCTAATTTTGGTGCCGGGGTTGAGTACACTTTAGCCATCAGACACTTGACAATTAACTCCGGGCGACCGTACAGCGTCTCCAGGGTTGTCATAATCTGTGTCACGGACGATGGATGGAATAGATGTCCCCTCACTGCTTCTTTCGCATTGCCCTTCAGACAACGTTGAAGTCGCTTGAAGTTTTCACATGCGCGTCGACTTGTAGTAAATACTCACAAATAGCGGCCTGTTTATGGGATCGCCAGCGAACTCAGGTAACTCCTAAATTTGCTGAGAGTTTGGCACACACCCTGAAGCTGGCAGGTCATTGCACTCTCTGCGCGTAACCATCGGAGTGACAATGGGATTAGGCACACTTGGTACACTTGCGACGAATGGATGAGATGGAGCACCTACCGGAAATGCCGATTGCTGGTTGATCGGATGATAAACACTTCTTTCATTTGTACTCAACGGGAACGAAGGAGCACCAACCGGAAAAGGCGGCCAATGAGAATTTGATTCACGCTGTTGGGGCACAACGTGTTAGAATTCCTTTTTTGGGCCAGCCTAATGTGGCCTTCTTGGGGACTCAGGGTCGTTCAAAATTACTCCGGTGAGGAAATCGGGTGATGGCGGAAAACCTTCCCTTAAAAAAACAATGGAATGACTGGTGGACTACGCACAAAAGATAGTAGAAAACAAGGCTCAGCGGTTAGAAAATGATAGACAATAAATAGGGTATTTAAATAACTTTTTTTTTTCTATATAATCATGCGCAATTCGATTGATGGAAATAGGGAAGGTAAATTAAGCACTTTACCGGGCTACGACGATCATGTGTTGCGACATTCGAGCCAAACGGCGACGGGCTTCTTCCATCGGGACCAGTCTAGACACGGGACGAGCTAGCCCTTCTTCTCGGGGCATTGATCATCTTCAACCGTCGGGGCATGTATCGGGCCGGGCTATACTCGGATCCGCTGTCGCGCCGGAGTCGGACTGTGGCTTCTCCGTCACTTCACTGATTTTCTTCCGTCGACCGGGCCTGGTTTGGAACACCGGCAACTTCTCCTCCGCACTGGTTCCGGAATATCTTTCAGCCGTCACTGCCGGGCCAATCGACTTCTGGCTCTTCCTACATGTACTTCTAACTATTCCGGATTGGCACAAGGCGTTCACTGCACAGGAGAAATAAAACGAGTTAAAACCGCGCACTGTTGCGATGACGATGGTGTTTCACCTATTGGCTTATATGACATATAACCTGACGAACCCATCTAGTTTCAATGGGGCAAAAAGCTGGACCTTGAGATAGTGTCTTGCGTGGTACAATTCGTTGCTAAACTAAAGCTAGCCTGAGTTACTGCGATACCTACTTCTGGGGCCATTTTGACCGGAGCATACGAGTTTGACGTACCTGTGCTTTTGCTTAGACTGGTTGTTACCGCTGTTCCTGGAAGCAGAACGCGGATGATTTTGACCAGCCATCAATCTCTTCAGGTCCGCTAACTGCTGCAGTACTTCCGGAACCTCATGCTCGAGTTCCGCTCTAGACTTCTCACTGGCGGTGGGTGAAGATATATTAATATTAGACATCAACGGTTCTCCTTTCTGTAACGTGGTGAGCGGTGAGATGCTAACTGCTGCAAATGCATTAACGGTCCGGGAAGCGTGTGCCTCGTATACCGGCGTGCTGGAATCTTGACCAGAAGTTGTTGGTAGCGATTGGGCTGGAGTCGGCACCGAATCTGCTGCATCCTATCCTGTCGATTGTATAGACCAGTAGCTACACCTACTCTGTGCTCATTGAGGACGTCAGATTGGGTAGACGTTTTCGGCCGCGGTCCATTTCCTGAGCTTCCGGCGGCTATGCTTTTAGGGTCAGCATCAGTGGCATGGAATTGGTTGGGTCTCCGTTGATCCCGAATTCAGTTTCCATAACCATGTCATGATTCTCGACCCAACTTCGCACGTTGCTAAGCATGCTGCGAGAGCTGGAATGACTTTTCCAGCTTCTACTATCGTTTGAATACTCCTTCTCCTGAAGCACTTCGTACTTCCTCGTAAGGTAACGCTTCGCTATCTCTAGCCTCTCATGCAAAGTCGACTTCATTCGCTCCATTTCCTCCTTCATAGCCTTCTTTTTGAGAGCAGCTTCGCCGCCTGTTCTGCCAGAAGCTTTTCCTGCAGTTCCTTTTCCTCTTCTAATCGTAGGAGTCCTCGTAGAGCTGGTACTGGATGCAATTGATCTAGTGGATTCTTTGCCGTGTCTGATAGCACAGGCAACACACGCAAAGCTGCGGTCTTTAACACTCTCATCAACCCGGGCACAAGAGAAGTGGAACCATCTCTCGTACAGGTCACACTGCACCATCCATTTATCGACCACATCTGTGCGATCGCAAGACGGGCAACGAGCGGTCTCTAAGCTTTCTTCCACCGTCAGCTGTCGGATGACACTGCGACGGTTGCCAGTCTTCTTTGAGGCACCTGACATTGATTTGTGAGGTAACAAACCTTAAAGTTTGTTGCGGTAGATGAGACAGCAGGACAATTCAGGACGCCTTTTTAGTAAAACTCGTATATTTGTTAGGGTTTCGTTCTACTTCGTTGTAAGAGCTACTATTCGTCGTATCAAACTTAAAATGTTCCACTACGGCGGATATTCCAACTTACCTGCAACATAGATTCATTTTCCAAATGTAATTTTGTGAAAGCTTTTATGATTCGTCCACCTGTACACGAAAAATGCAATGAAACTACTGTATTTCGATAAATAACATCAGTTCAATTATCCACTTTACACTTTTCCACCGAAATGGCATAGTGATCGACATCAGTCACACCACTTTCCAACACAAGTTTCTTCCTGCCCCTGTGGGTGGCTTACTTCACCGGACACTTAGTTTCACTATGGAAAACCTTCGTACTTCTTCACTGAAGGATTTCATTCCAATCACACGCCGTAAAACTTCAATAAATGAGCAAAGTTTACGAAATTTCCTCAACCGCCGCGTATAATTGAGAATGTAAATAAAGTTAAATCCGTCGTACTGAGAAAAAAAAGCTTGTGCGCATCAATGTGTGCGCGGCACTCGTCGTAAAAATACGGTTCCTTTGATTGTGTTGTTTTCGCTGTACTGTGAGCAAATGCCATAATTGTACGGTCAAAAGGAATTGCGTTCATATGTTTGGGCTGAATTTTGATGACGAACAATTAATTTTAAGGGGGCAGGATCCGTCATTGATTTAGGAATTTTCAAAACTAGTTTTTTCGTTCAAAATCAAAAAAAATTACAGGAAAATGTGTTCACTGTATTCTGTTCTCCAACCGAAACACAGTGAACACATTTTCATCTAATAATTTTTAGTTTTGAACAGAAAAACTGCTCTTGAAGTTTCGATGATGACGATGATTACGATGACGGAGCGTTGATCGTTAAAGGAAATTAGTATATTCCATCATGCTGAAGGAATGGAGGGAGATGCCCGTAGATCTATATATTCTAGTAAAACATTTTATTATAGCGTTGATATATTGTGTTTTAACCATTCAATACATCACAGTGAGCCGTAAGTTGTGAGACGAATCTGGAAACTGATTGCGACGGAGTTGAAAATGATACGACGGATTGAGAATACGGTAAGATGCATTTTCTTTGCATTATTTCCAAAAATAGATCAAGATTTATCAAAATGTTATTATGCAATGCTAAAGCCGTTTTGAGAAAGAATTGTTTGGCATCGGTTTGTATCAGCATCATTCACTGCAATACTGGGAAAATTTCAGTTCTTACTGATCAATGCTTAATACGATGGATAGTAGCACATCACCCTAGGAGAATGCTTCAAGCTACGAGGTTTTTATTTGAATTAGTTATAAGTTTCAATTATAAACATTGTAATGATAACTTACGTTTGTAGTCCTTATTTTAGTTTGTTTGTCTTCTCTTTGTTTTCCGCAATCAATTTTGTGTTGTACATTTATTTCATTACATTTTAATTTAAGAATGTGTTTTATATATCATTACTTACAGTACAATTTCGAAATTTAAAAGTTGTAATCAAATTTTTATTTAATTTTAGGGTTATGAAAAAATAATGATAATCGAGTTCACGTTCCATGTTTTTGTTTTTCACAACTGTACCACTGAGAGTTATACTATGAATGGTCCAGGTATCGAAGGTTTGAACTATATCCACCGGAATAGTGGTAGTGCTCACAGTGGACTCAATCATGTACACAAGTGTTATAGTGTTTTTGGAAATGTCGATTATATCACTAAGGTCGAACTTTTGCCCCACCTTACTCTTATTAGCAATCTACCCAAAATCTTGATGATTAAGCAATGGCCAGCTTACATACATTTTTTTCTTAGCAAAAGATTAGTACCATTTCCCCCATCTTTATCTCAATCGCTCGGTAAGACCACGTGTTACTGCTCTGATAAGGCTTAATCCGCAATGATGATGGCACTGTTGCCATACGCTTTTAACGTTTTGTTGAGAACTATTCGATGTTTGGCAAACATGACATTCCTGTTCGCATCATGAAAAATTTATTTTAATGATTGTGTAATTATGTTCGGCACCCTAAATGTTCGCCGCACAAACAAACCGAAAGGACGAAAACGACTGCCGCGATGAATCTGCAATATTCGCTGGGTATCTTCCGGCCCTGAGGAGTAGAGAGACTGCGATATGCTTTTAGCGTTCCAATCACAATATATGTGCGTCGGAATGGGGAGCCACTACTGGAGCCAACCATCAATGTCGTCGTCTTCCGGCCGTCTCGTCAAACTCTTCACTTGGTTAATGTGCCATAAACATAAAAATAAGGATCCTCACAAATTGGGCTTTGGGTATTGGGAGCTCCGCAGTGCTGGCAAACCGGTATACATCTGTGGGTAGTACAGTTAGGTATCCTAATAGAAGGCGCCACCCACTTTACGTCCATTGCGACGTCTCAGCTGTTATCCAATCCATTGGAGTGAAATCTGGTAGGAAATAAGTTCATATTATGTCCCAGCGACAAACGAAAAATCAGCTTCATCTCATCAACAACTGCTAAAAGAATTCTATGAGAGGGTAGTGGGTGGCAACATCTTATAGGAGACCCGACTGCATTGTGTGCGTTGTGTGGCGAGAAGCCACCGGATCCAAGAATCGTCCCGTCACTGCACCATTTCGAGTCCAACGAACGAATGAACCATCATTAAACGCATAAAGTGTATGTCGTGTGCTTGGTGGAAAATGTAATAAAATTAATCAATCTGGCGAAAGTGGGTTTATTTAAAGTGTTTGTGATCTTACTGCGTTAATGTCAAATTTAATGAAGGTAATAATAATGCGATTATCTATCTGCAACGATTTATGTGCAGATAATTTGGATAATGAAATAATCGATTTACATTAAAACAGAACAAAAGAAACCATATGATTTTTTTTGTAATGTCGTTCTCAGTTTTACGGAGTAGTGCAACATTAAAGTTACAATTCTATACTCTGATAGAACCTGACCACTTCTCATCGCACCCCAAATTTGTCGTTTTTGGAGTTGTTTTCTAAGAGAGTCATTGAACGCCCACAAACGACTAACTTTTCCATTACACGTTGGGCGTAGAACATTTCCTAAGAATTTATAATCAAAAACTGAACACCGATTACGGCTCTAACGAAGCAACTTCATCCAGAGTGATTTGAATTAACAAGCTTCTATTCTGTATCGCTGCTTGTTAGTATCGTTCAATGCCCCATCAATTTGCAATCGAAATCGTTTTACAGCCCGTTGGCACAGTTGATCCAGGCTGACAAAAATATCCCATTACATTCACACAGAGAGCGCACCTGGCAGTTGATGTTTGCTTTTTATCTCATCAACGTATCGGGCAACTGGGGACAAGCAGCCTTGGGGTCATTTACTGAACGGTATTTACCCACCTAGTCCCATCTGGACCGCCGAAATAATCTCCCAAAGACTGATCGTAAGGGTGCGGCTGAATTTAATTCACATAAGAGGAGAAACCTCCAAGTTTGAGTCATAGATATCAAGGTCAAGGCGTCAAAAGTGACTTGATGATGAGCTTTCACGATACAAAACATGAACTTCGGTTATTTATTAACATTTCGTTTTACAATTCATGTTGTTTTAAATTTGCTTGTACAACCCTCAGGGGTGCGGTCTCGAACATTTTGGTCTTTCAATTTGAACAATAATTTTTCTAGCAGCGCTAATTGTTGTTTGTTAGTTTGTCTCGCAGGAAACCATTTTCATGACGCACACTTAAAATACTTCACACAAAGCTTCTGCATTTTAATGCAGGTAATAAGTCCAATAAATCAGCTAAATCAGATAGTTTCTGACCGTATGTTAGTTAAAAATATGTTTTGCAAAAGTTCTGAAAAACTTGCGTATCAATAAGACCAATTAAACGTTTTTCCAACAGTTGATAGTTTTTGTGTCACATAAAATGCATACCAGTTTTTAACGTGACTAAGTAATGGCTACACATTCCTTGGCATACTCGGATAATTTTGATGAAAATTTCAGCTCGACAGCAGCCAGGCTGCTTGTTGATATCCAGTGCGCACCCCCTAGGTACAACCTAGTATCGTGCAAAAAAGTTAATAATTTCTCAATGACGTTTTCTTCACTTCCTAGGGCGTCTCGCAGTGTTGACCAGACACATTTCCCCGAAATTCGAATTGTGAAGCCATGAACTGTTATAACTGTGCGTTGTATTCCTGAGATGGAGGGGGAGGTGGTTGGGCTTGAGTGTTGCACATGGGATCCGACAGTTTCGATCTCGGTGGGCCGCAATTCAAGTTTCGGTGAAATGATTCGCACTCACTCACTCACTCATTTCATTTCACCGAAACTTGAATTGTGGCTCTCTGGGATCAAAATTGATCGATTTTGTGTGCAGTACTCAAGCTTAACCATCTGCTTTTCTATCTTAGGAGGATAGAGCATGGTTGTAGTAGTTCGTGGCTTCGTAGTTCGGAAAATGTTATTTTCGGGGAAATGAGTCTGAGCAACACTGGCGTCTCGCAAACTAGTTAAACTTATATCATTTCCAGTCTTTCACTGTCGTATATTCTGTAGTGTAGAATAAGGTGCCGTACGTCCACCGTTGTTCCACAACATTCGCAGGTTGGTGGGGTTTTTTTTTTTTTTAACAAGAACGTAAGGCGTAAGGCGCGTATGGCCGAACACACGATGGTCAGCTGCGCTGCCGTGTTCCGTCCATCGAAGTGTATCTTGCTTCACTTCCCGAAGCTTTGAATCACAAGTGTTGAACCACTGGTCATTCCATTCGCGCCGTATTAGTTGCTTGACAGCTCTCAACGCTTCCTCTCCTGGTATGGAATTATCGATGCCTCCTAGCCTCATTGGCCAGTCGGTCGGCTTCGCTGTTTCCACTGACACCTGCATGTCCAGGGATCCAACAGAATCGGACCCGTTTGGTCCTCGCTACTCGCTTGATGTAATTCGGCCTTTTTGCTGCAATTCGAATGGCCGACTGCGCTGCGGACTGTACCGCTAGAAAGTCAAATGGAAAAGTTCCTGCCTCGGCTATGACCGATGTAATCGGGCTGGTCACAAACGCACCAGATGCGAACCGAATCATCTTGTAGTCCTAGTCTGATCCCGTAGATTAGTTTCGATGTGACCAGTGCCGAACCAACCTAGAGCAGGGAAGATCGGTTGCCACGAGGAAGTTTAGCACCGATCATTTGCAGTATCCGCAGCCGCGACTCACACGCTTTCTTAACAGTCTGGCAGTGGGGTTTGAAGGTAAGCGTCCGATCCAGGGTTATGCCAAGGATTCTTAGACGGTTAGTCTTCGGGACGGCGGTTCGATTAATGGTAATTTCTTTAGCAGGCTTTCGGCGCGCATTCAGGCTACAATAGAATATATGTGACTTTGTCGCAGATATACCGAAACCCACACTCTTTGCCCACTTGACAACCGCTTTAAAGGCGATCTGAAGTTTATGGTGCAAACCTTCGTTTTTCGCTCCAAGCATAACGAGGAGATTGTCGTCGGCATATAAAAGGACTTCTACTCCAGTCGGTATGATCCGAATGATGTGTTGCATTGCGACAAGGAACAGTGTCACGGATAATACGGAACCCTGCGGCACCCAGTACTTAAGTTGGTGAGACAGATGTCCTCCTACTGACACCTGAAAAGTTCGCTCCGAGAGGAAGCTTTTTAGAATGTTGATCATTCGACCACATATTCGCCATGACTTTAAGTTACAGTGTCGCCAAGTCGTGTCATACGCCTTCGACAAATCCAAGGAGGCTATGAGGCAGTGCTCGTCAAGGTTTGGAAGCGGTCTCTCCAGCTCAGCAAAGTAGATATCAGTGCCACGTACCGCACGAAAAGTATGATTGTGTTTGTCGAGCCGCCCACTCGACTCTAGCTCTGTTAACAAACGACGGTTAATGATGCGCTCGAACAACTTCGCCATGCAACTGGTAAGCGAGATTGACCGGAATGCAGCCGGTCCGGAATCCTGACAATTCGGTTTTGGGATAGGAAGACGATAGCATTCCGCCAGCTGACGGGGAATTCACCACTTCGCCAGATTTTGTTGAGGAGCTCAAGAAGCGTCATCTTCACAGACAGAGGGAGACGTTGAAGAAGAGGTACCCTATAGAGTCAGCACCTGTTGAGGTGCCTCGTCCTTTGTCAAAGGTCCACAGATGTTCAGCTAGGGTGATATCGATGTTATATACATCGCCGGTGTTAGGCGAAAAATCCATGGACTCCTGTTCAGCTGCCGATTTCGTCATCTGGAAGGATGGAGGGTAGCTTGAAGTCGCCGATCTTTCGCTGTAATATTTCGCCAGTTCTTCCGCTTCTTCTTCGGGATTTTCTATAAACTACTCTCTTGAGTATAACCGGTCGCTGCTGCCGGCTGCCGCGTAATGTGTTGACCGTCCGCCACAGTTCAGTCGTTGTGTTGCTGGGTGATATTTTTGCCACGAAATCTTAACATGATCGTTGTTTTGCTTGATTATCCGCATTTTTCGCTGCTGCTCTAGCTTCCTGGAAGCTCGCCAGTGCTTCGGGTTGGCTCGGATCAAGTTGCTGGAGACGTCGGAGGGAGCGCAGACACTTTCGTCGTCGTTAAGTTGCCGCCTTTGCTTCTGGGCATCACCACGGTACCGATTTTGGTCCGATTCGTCCGCTGGTTGGCGGAATGGACTTCTTCGCTGCTGCAATTATCTTCTCCGTGAAGCTTTCAGCGTCCCACTCGACATCTGGGCGAATGGTTTCCGTCGTGAAACGTTCGTACAGCGACCAATCAGCTTGGTCGTACAGCCACTTCTGTCGTGTTGTTCGATGATTGGACCATCCGGGGATACTCACCGTTATCGGAAAGTGGTCGTGATCAACGGGTTGGGATAAGACGTCCCGCATGACTTCTTCAACCTGCCATACCTGCGTCGTGAGAGGTACTACACTTGTCCTGCTTCCGAACCGATTTATTTCGTTGTCCATATTCGTGCGAGGGTTGTCAATGTTGTCCAAACGGGATCTGAGAGTAGAATAATCGAAGACGCTGGTTAGGGAGTGTCTCCGATACCTCAGACTCTTAGCCGGAATACTCCATTTGCGTGAGGTCCTGTGTACTGGTTGCGGTCTTCTTTGGAGGTGGCGATGTAGCCGGATTGGAGAAGTTGAATTTCGTAGGTCTTCCGCGCATGGTCTCTTGGACGGCCGGGGAGTTGTTCCTCGACCGAGTTACTGGGCCACTCGTCTTGTGGGCCATTCGTTGCTCTCCGCCGTGACGAGGCTTCTCTGCGACGATGGTTTACTGGCATGGTGCGTTCGCTCTGGGTTTTAACTGCTGCTTCATTTGTTTGATGAAGGCCATCATCTGCTCGATCCTATCGTCCTTCCGCTTGCCCTCTTCCTGCAGTTTGGCGATCTCTTTATCTTTAGCGAGCATAGCCGCTTCCAGTTCCTTAAGTTTTTTCTCGAGCACACTCTGTTGAGCGGCTACTTGGGCGTAGCTACCTGACTGTTGCTCCATTCGTTTTCTCGCATCCAGAAAACTCAGGATTTCATTCACCTTCACTTTAATCACTTCTACTTCTTTCTTATACACTGGGCACTGGCGATTGTATTGCCGATGGTCACCCTTACAGTTCCGGCACGACGGAGCATCACCGCAATCTTCCCCGTGGAAGTTTTGCGAACAGTTTACGCAGCGTTGGGGTCCTGGACATCGGACGCGGGTGTGACCGTAGCTAAAGCAAGCCGTGACAAAACATGGGGTTGGGGAAATACGGCCGAGTTGAAACTCGCAGCAAGCCAACTTTGATGTATTCCGGGTATGTAGTCTTACAGAAAGTAAGAATCAACGCCGGAGTGTTCACTCTTCTGCCTCCTTCATTACGAGTGATCCATTGTACATGGATAACTTTCTTGCTTATCATCTCTTGTCCTCCATTTGGATCAGGTCGGTGCAAGAGATAACGCACCTGCTGACGTTCAAATTCGGGTGAGGAATAACTTCTACCTCGGTTCCGTCGATGAGCTGCTTGACGACTTGAGCTGGGTCCCGCATTCTCAAAGTGTATTTTGTACCCTGGGCTTCAGATTTCGCACATTCTAATGCGCCACCAGCGCAAGCCTCGACCGATTTTCCGATAATGTACGGATTGATCGGTGAAGCAGCACGATTCTTCCTCGTCAATTGCAAATAAGTTAACTCGCCTAATTGATTGGTCGGATCCATATACTCCGGCCTTCTTCGTCTGGCAGACCCACCTGGGTCACCGCTACTAGCGGCCGCCATTTTGGCTTACGTTGGAACTTCTCTCGTCACCCGTTACCTACCCCAAATGAACGAATAAGAAATAGAAAATGAAAAGATCCTACCTTATATGTTCCTTAAACGTGAAAACAGTACGGGTGTTCGAATATTTTCGTGCCGCACTGTAGGCACACTCACACGGAATGCACTGTAGTCTAGGGTGGAGCTTATTTCCAAAAATCTTCCGTAGTGAGGATTTACAAAGTGTAAAATGATCATCGGTCCCAAAATAACATCCCGTGAAAAAATGAGAATTTTTGGTGAAGGTTTAGAGGTTACAACGCAAAGGGAGTAAGTGCAGTTTTCCCATTTTAGTGAACTCTGGTATGCTTTTCAGCTTGTTTTGATGAAAACACTAAGGGCAAAAAAACACCTCAAAATTTAGGTGATATTTGACGAAATATATTTATGCATGCGATTTTTGGCCCTTGAATAGGTTACGCTGACTGATTACTATGAACCCGAATAAGCATATGCATAGCTGGGGAGGATTTCCTTTCCTAGTAGAATGTAACAAAGAGCAAAGAAGAGTGACAGAAAGAACAAAGAACACAGAACAATGTAAGGTGGGGTGGGTTAAACTGGAGGGATGGCCGTTTTTCTACCAATTTTTACGAAACCTTCACTGTGCCGTGTTTCTTCACTACCGCAACCACTGGTTCACACACGTTTCGACCGCGGAAAACTAGGAAAAGGACCTGGTTTATATCGTGAGCGCGCACAATGACAACCGGTCAAGACGGTGTGTCGGAACGTGATGGACCTTCGTCTACTTTCTTATCAATTTCGATTTTTTCCAAAATGAAAACAAGTCTTGTTACCTGATTTCAATAACATTTTTTTCACAACACCACTTGAATAGTGTTTCATGAACTATACTGGGAACCCAAGTTGGAACGTCAGTTCCGTATTTATACGGATATCTCGTGGGGTCTGTCCGAAGGTCATTTGAGACATTTTCATAATTATTTTGGGGTGGGCGTCGGTTAGGAGCGGCTAACAACAGCGTCTTTTACCATGTCAAGGGCGACTGACATTGTGCGACTGCCAGAGAAGGACTGTAAGCTAAACTGTGCACTGACCCTCCGAACATTCAGGGGGCATGGTCCTCCGGAAATCTAGGGAGTTGGTGCGAACGTTTAGAGGTAATCATACCATCTTCCAGAACTGCGGCACCACTCGTAATAGGCGATAGATATGTGAACTCTAACTCTAGCTTAATCAACGTGCATAGCCCACACTCCGGGACCCACATAGCCGTAGCGGTAAACGCGTAGCTATTCAGCAAGACCAAGCTGAGGGTCGTGGGTTCGAGTCCCACCGGTCGAGGATCTTTTCGGGTTGGACATTTTCTCGACTTCCCAGGGCATAGAGTATCTTCGTAACTGCCACACGATATACGCATGCAAAAATGGTCATTGGCATAGTAAGCTCTCAGATAATAACTGTGGAAGTGCTCATAAGAATTCTAAGCTGAGAAGCAGGCTCTGTCCCAGTGGGGACGTAACGCCAGAAAGAAGAAGAAGAAGATGCCCACACTCCGGAGGAGGTAAGAGCTAGCTAGGGACTTGTTCCCTAGTGTCAATGAAAACCAACCAATTGGCTTGACCGGGCCCTGGATCCGGTTTCCAGCCAGCCCAAGGGAAGGTTGCCTAGCACGTGAAATTTCAATGCAGGGCTCCTTTGAACTCCTACAAAACCCACAAGTCCGCAAGCACGTCACCGTACAAGCGACCCGTTCAGCTTTCAAGGAACTTTAACCCATCACAAGGAGCTCATTAGGATCCAGCTTATCGATATTATGATCATGGAAGACTGGCAGCATGAGAACATGGATACGACTACGGACCATGCATAGGAACCACGCTACAGAGCTGACAACCGTGCTATTCTACAGTCTACACCCTTAGTAAGGATGGATGACATCTCCCTGAACGGCGAGTGGGTTAATGGAACGATTGCTTCGTCCCATGGCAGGCCTCCAAGTGCATTCTATACCCGCCACCTTACCTGGTGTAAGTAGGCTCAGTTGGACCTTTCATGACTTGCGCCGATCTGGCTATGAACTTGACACCCCATAAGGGGCGAGTCAATCCTAGTAGGGCATTATTGCTTGCCAACATCACCATGTTGATCCCATGGCGAATATTTACGACGGGAGAGGATAGCGGCTTAGAGAGGGGACCCACTAAAATGGAGAATTCCTAAAACAATGCCGATACAATGGAGCTCAACACAGCAGGAGCAGAGCGGAGAAAACGTGGTTAGAACGCGGCGCAGTGACCTAACGATCAAGTGCTCGGCCGATCAGGAGCTAGTCGCGAAATCTTTGGCGAACGAGGCGGACGTAAGAGTACTTACTCAGGAAGCAGTTGTTGAGTGCGGATATCTGAACGGATGTTATCGTGGAGAGGGTGATTGAGGAGGAAGTCGTACTACGGCACATTGTCAGCGACAATTCGGCTACCAGTTGACATGACGAGAAAACTAATGAAGATGAAAATTTAATAAGATATGCCCACTGAGACTCGTCACACGAGCAGATAGGCCACTGATGCGATACTTCAAGTGCATGGTCTTTGGACACCCGGTGACGAGTTGTAAAGGTCCGGGCAGAACCGAACTGTGCAGGAAATGTGGAGAAAGACGTCACTTTGGGAAAGACTGCAAGAATCGGCCAAGATGCTTACTGTGCTCACCAGAGGAAAGAAACACCCATTCGACGGGCAGCTTTAATTGCCGTGCATATTAAAAGGCGATGACAGCTCAACAGTAACGGAGATAACGCAGATTAACATGAATCACTGCGACACCGCACAGCAACTGTTATGGCAGTCGAACCGTACAACGCCAATTGGGTGGCGGATAGCCCAGGCGCAGCAGAAATACAAGTGACGCATGGGTTTCCTATCCAGGAAGTGGATGCCAATTCAAACGCGGGGTTCGTGATCGCCAAAATCAACGGAATCTACCTTGTAGCTGCTACGTGCCTTCAAGATGGATGCTCAAAGAATTTAGTCGGATTTTGAAGGAGTTGATCGACGAGATAGTCGGTCAAAAACCGGTGCTGATTGGAGGTGACTTCAATGCATGGGCCGTGGAGTGAGGTTGCATGGTAACCAATGCCAGAGGTTGGCGGGAAACATGTTTCTGGAGCTGGCCTTCTGATACTGGAGGCTTTAGCAAAGCCGTGCCGAACCGCTGACGCTAACCCCTGTGGGTCATGGCGAAAGTCAAGGGTCAATCAATGCCGGTTGAAACGTGTGCTGAAAAGCTGAGCGTTATTGTCGATGGTCTCTTCCCAACACATAATATGACACCGTACCCGAGCAGAAGAAAATAACTACTGAATACCAAATTGAGGTATTCCATACCAGATAATTTCCAATACCTACAACCTGAATGAGGTTTGAATGAGCCCTGCATAAGAGGTAAAATACCTCAAATAATACCTTCAGCATATTCTACAAATACCAAGCTGATCATACATGATGGATTTTTATATAAAAGTGATTTTTTTTTTCAAAAATAGTTCAATACCTCCAGCAGTCCTCAATAGCCATCAAATACCAAAATGAAGTATTTTTGATTGTTTTAAACATATTTTTCAAATACTATTAAAATACCAAATTGAAGTATTGATAACTGAACAATACCTAATTATGGTATGATACCAAAATATGGTATGCATAAGTTATTGCGAGTTATTCTTTCCTCCTCGGGTAGCCACCCACACCGTATGTCGACGAGGAAGAAGCAAACGCCGAAGATCGTCAGGTCTCCGATGACGAGCTTTTAGCAGCGGCGCATAAAATATGAAAAAGGCCTCCGGAGCGGATGGGCATTTAAAGCGGCGATCCTAGCGTACCCGGATATGTTCTGGAAGGGGCTGCAGAAATGTCTGGAAGAAGATCACTTCACAGATATATGGAAGATCCAGAAGCTTGTGCTGTTACCGGAGCCAGGAGCTCAGAAAAGCATACGAACTTTTGGATTTTATAACTTTCGAAATATAAGTCGCACCCTACTATTCGGTGGTTCTGTTCTGCTCACTGAAAGTAAATGGGAAGAATGGAACACGAGATGAAGTCATATTTAATTTGCAAAAGAACGGTAACGGAGTGAGTAAAATCCCCAGGCTCATGAAAAAAAGGCAAAAACTTACACACAAACAGCTAGACCAACCTAACTGGAGCATTTGGAGCTTAACCGTGGAGATTGGGTTTGGCAGTGGGCAGAGGGACATGAAATAATCAATTGGTTTGTCTCTTTTCTTCGAAACGGTCGCACTTAAATCAATTTCCCGTGCCAAGGCGCTCGAATTCCAATTCCACTTTGGGCGGGCGAGAAAGGTACCCAGCTAGACTGTTACGTACCGCTTCGGTTCGGTGGCTTCTTCGGTTCAGTCTCCAGAGTTGGCAGCTGTAGGCGACAAGTCTCCTGTCCTGAGTTGGCACGTTTCCGATGTCAACGACGTGTTTGTTGGATGCGCATAGCAAAATTCTATTATAGGATGCGACCCAAAACTGAAATGTTCTGGGCAAAGTCGGTGCAAATAATTGCTGATTTCTTAATGCAAGACTAATGTCGTTGTCGTCTTGATTAAGTTTTATCTCACAGAAACTTTTCGTTCGAGGGAAGGTGAAAAAACATGAGATGACTCCCAAGCTTACGAGACAAAAGCGAGCGTATTAACTTTTAATTGAATTTACAGACATAAAAACGGAGGATTTATACGATGGGGAGATGAGCTAATTCCAGTCGTTTTAAGCAGGGATCAGTGAGTACCTACTATTCCCCTGTTTTGCAATGAATGATGCTAATGCTAAGGGACGATTCAAATATGACGTCCATCGTTTTTCGGGATTTCTAGACCCCCCCTCTGTCACGCTTTTTCCAATACCTATTGCACATACTGTCACACTTCCATAGAAACCCCCCCCCTCCCCCAAATGATGGACGTCATTTTTGAATGACCCCTAAACAATATTTTCACAAGATGACTTTCTCATTATGACATTAGATTCTGATAAATCCTGATCGTTTTTCATTCGAATGTAATTATCACTTACCGTCGCCTATTTCTGTAATATTCATTTCTATTACGGCCACCTTCATTTTCAATTCTTAATTAAGGCGTCGGCCACGGTAGACGCGTCACGCGAAGCGAATAGAAAAAAAAATCTCTGGAGTTTGACATTTCTTTATTATTAATTGATATTCCTTCCCATGCTATTTTCGCTTCGCTTCGCGTGACACGTTAGTTAAAAAGTTTACAAGATTCTTCATATTCTCTTTATTTGAATCCAATTCTTTATGTCGGAATACACAGAAAATTCACAAATCGATCTCGAATCGAAAAAAAAAACTGTATTGACCGCAGGGCCTGAAAGAATCCCAGCTGAATAAACGTGGATTGAAAATCTCATGTGAATCACGAGTGTGTTTGTGCGTATAGGCACGCATCCAGTCCTGGTAGCCAAGAGAAACGCAAATCGAACAGCACCCGATAATGTTTGTTTTTTGTTCGACTCTTGCCTCGACTTTGCAGAGATGACCAGCAATACGCCGAATACCCCGCTGGTGACAGTTTTTCGCAAATCAGATTTGCGAAGGCGGGATAAAATGGCATAAACGATTTCCAATCCCCATGCTGTTGAGACGCCTGCGGGCATCTCGGATCATACTCCAAAAACAGCAATCAAATAGCTTTTTTTGTCCTGATTAAAACATGGAACCAATACCCCAGCAGGAACAGTTGACTGGCCCTGGAGCACACCATTTTCTCGCTTTATAGCGTAATTAATTTTCGAGGGCCCAAATAGCCGTAGCAGTGGACGAGCAGATTTCGAACAAGACTATGCTGAGGATCGAGGGTTCGAATCTCGTCGATTTTACTTGTCACGCCGATAACACAAATGCAAAATTTGTGTTCTGGCAGTCAATAACTATTTAATTCCATTAGAGTTTGTATCCTTTGACTAAGTCGAGTCTAGTACACGACACTGAAAACGGCCTTACAGTTGAGGTCGAAATACGCGTATCTGTCAAAGGATACAAACTCTAGTGGAATTAAATGGTATAGTACTAAATTCGGTTTTTTCATCTACTTATAGGTATTCTACTAAACAGCTCGAAGATTTATTATAGTCAATTACTGTAAAAATGCTCACAGAGCTGAAAAACAGGCTCTGTACTAGTTGAGGTGTAAAGCCAGAAAGAAAAAGCACAAGAAGAAAACAACATCATAATTAGTTTCTATTCTGACGATGTTTCTTCTTGGTATCGTGACAATACCAAAAATATCTGTTTGTTATCGAATAATGCTTGAGGTTATTATTGTTGACGTTATTAGAGTGGCTTTTCGCCATTGGCAAATTTGCAACTTCTGCTTGAGATGTTATGTCGATTGTAGAACCACGCATTTTATCCAGCATTTGCAAATTGTTGGACCATTCTTTTTTAAGCTTTACGGTTATTTATTCATTTGTTTTTCATCACTATTCTTCAACTTTATATTATATTATGCTAAGGGATTCATATATTGTCATCTTAGTTCTAGCGAAATCAATACTTCATTGATCTTTATTAATGTACGTAAGTGATTTTTTATGAAATAACATTGAATATATCATAATACTAGCTTGAACAGTGTCGGGGCCGTACTAGGCTCCGGGAAACGCACGATTGACTTCCATGCTCTCTTGTGACACGTCGAAACACGTCAGGAAAGGAGATGGTGCCGCTCAAGCAGAAAGCCGGGAAAGGGCGAATGTTCTTCTCGGGAGCTTGTGGGGGAGGGAACAAACAACTCTTCTTGCACTCAAAAGGACGGATTGGATTCCACAAGTCCGTCGAAGCAAAACAACTCGATCGCCGGTGGACTGTAAACACTGCATGGAATTCTCCTCGTCGGGTGGTCTGCTCCTCAAGGAAGACGCCGAAAGAAAACTAGCCACTTCACTTCACTTTACTGAACATTTTATTCTTTCCGATGTTTACAGTTTGAAATTTGAAAAAAGACTGATACGCGCAACGCTACCTGCACTGGTGTTATACTCTGCCGGTCGTTATTGCTTCATCTTCTTCTTCCGTCCGGTTGTCGTTGCATGCCAGATGGGCGGAGCTAACGTCGAATGGTTGCGCAACATGGTATTCGCTCTCGCTGACTGGCGGCTGTCAGTCGTCGTTCACGTTTGGGCGTGAACAAATAGTAAACATTGAAAATAACCAACTGGGTGATGACTATACAAAAACAAGTTTAGGAATAAAAAAAAATGCTCTTCTTCTAAATTTGGGTCGCCAAATTCAGAAAATGAAATGACATCAAACTTCTTATAACTATGTTTGTTATGATGTACGATCTTAAACTCATACAGCTTAACAAACATAGATTTTTCACAAGTGTCGAATTGTTTCGCGGTCTTCGACAATATTGTCCATCGTAAAAATACCTATGGAGGTCTGTATTCAGAATTTTTATAGAGGACAATGGGCGTAAAATTAAGTTTTCCCATAGTAAATCCCATGCAAACTTTGAACGGCTGGCACTAAAATATAGTTTCTCAGATCGAGCTGAAATTTTGCACAGTTTTTATGGGACCTAAATGCAATTTTAAAAGTGGACTGGAGCGAGAATCTAAATTTTGTCCCACACTAATGTCCACCCCACAGTTGTGGATCCAACTTTGTAATTAATTTGTTAGGTTCTCCATGTACGATATAGCAGATCCAGATTTTTTTTTAATTGTCTTCGCATCCCTGTGTGGATTACTGGGAGAGGAGTACCGTAATCCGGGGTAACATTGATCAGCGGGGTAAAATTGATCGCAATGACCCTCTACGTAAAAAGCTCGAATCAACATTTGTTGATGAAATATTTTCAATGCATGAATGGTGATTCTCTTTATTCTAATCATGAGCTAATAAACAATAAGGTTTTTGCGAAAATAAAGTTGTGTTCATGCGTAAATTTTTCAGCTTTTGTAAACAATGATTTTCATGATTATGGATGACACCATAAAAGAATCATGTCTAACATGAGTTCTGTAAACGATATAAGCAAGAGAAATACGGTTGTTACTAAAAATGACATCGTCGAAAACGACTCCGTTGTCAAAATTTTCATAAATATGTTCAATAAAACATAATTCACAAATTATTATAAAGCGTGAAGAATTTCCTTAGGAAATTGCATACATTTAGGCGTATTCCACAATTCAAGGTGTTTTTAATTTTAAAATAACCTCAAAAAGTAAATGACTTATAAGAGTTTGACCTTCATATTCGGCTTCAGGGACCATGATTTTAGTAAGTAATGATATTTTCAATATTACCGAACGATGTTTTCATGGTGTGATCAATGTTACCCCATATCATCTAAATCAAAAACTCACTTAAAACATTTGTTTATACATGCTTTAAACTTTCAGAAAACAAAATACAGTACATAAACACGAACAATGGGTGGCAGTACTTGTTTTAAAAATATAAAATTTGCAACACATGCATTTTCAAATCAAATGTTTAAGAAATATTCAAAAAAATGATCAATGTTACCCCGGATTACGGTATCTCTATTATGGTTCAAATCGACTCATATGATGGATTGAAACACTATAACAGCAATTTATCTGCGAGGTACAGTCGAATTTCGTTCGTTGCACTACGTTTAATTGCACTTCGTTTTAATTGGGCTCCCGTTAAGTGGGCTATAGCCCACCTAAAACGAAGGCAAACGTCACTTTCTGACATAAACCGTAATTTGTCAATGTTGGTAGCGCTGAATTTCTATTGTAATCGGTTATTTGACAGCCCAAAACTTAGCCCGATTAGTGAAAGTCTTTCACTAGGAGGGCCACGGGTTTAGTGCAACGAACGAAAGTTGACTGTAAATGAATGGTGCGTTAGTGAAAGCATCCGTTTTGGCGTTTCTTTCGAAATCGTCTTATCATTGATTCATAACTGTGGTATGGTTTTCAATGCCCCACAATTATAAATTAACGCTTCTGGGAATACGGATGACATTTTATTTCCTACGAATGGAAAAAATATGCTTAAGTATATTTTGAATGATTGCGATGCTGTACAGATTTATGGTTCACGTAGGTAAAATGTGTTCTGTGTAATATAAATTTTATTTATATTTCCGTTTTAAACCAACTTTGATACATATTTTTGTGCTATCCATAACTGTGGAGTGACTGTAAGATCCAGATCGTTGTGTAAGATCTGTTGGTAAAAATTTAATCAAATTCTATACTTAACTAAGCTACCGATGATTACTTTTCCATCAATAAAATTACGGCTCCCTCTAGATGCTCCGTCAACCTCGATGACTATTTTATAACAATTGCTGTTTTAATTCTGCTAATATGAGCATTCTTGCTATAGAGCCTGAAACTTACGATTGAAACTAATTTCAGCAGCTTTACAGAAGTCTCCTTCCAATGTCCTGAATCCAATCATTTTTGGAAATGACCGCGAAAGATTATTTACAGTTGCCAACTGTAGGATGCCAAGCTGGACCTTTTTATTCGTTTTTCACTCGCAACAATGTTTTTCTTTGGTGATTCAGCAGTATTTTCGGCTTACATTATCGACTAATCCTTAGTTGTAAATACCATTGGATGCATTCTTCTTGTGATTACAGCTTTCCTCCGCTTTGCAGAAAATCTTTCCAATTCCTGTCTAGATAACCTGCAGCCGAGTATTTTATTTTTTCTGCGAGCACCGTCGTTTAATTCCAAAAATAATAACAGAAAAAGCATTCCAAAAATAATAACACAAGCACGAATGAAGCACTTATACTGCACAACAACCAACCAAATTTAGCATTTTCCCCAACCCCCCCGCGAAGTGACAGATAACGCAATTTTCACGTACCTACTTTCAACGTAAACAATGGGGCCATCCATCGCTGCCGGCACAATTTTTCACTATGGCAGATCGGAATTTTGTTTCGTTGTTGACGGGTGCAAAACAACGAATGGAATGAAATGAAATAAGGGCGAGTCTGATATTTTCGTCTGCCAATGGAAATAAATTTCATAAAATCACCAAGTTTAGGCACCAAATGAACTTAAGAGCGTACCAATTCGTTCGGTGAAAAGATTAAATGACGTGTTAGTGCTTTGTTTTGCGGAGAAGTAATCTATAAGAAATTACTTACAATACAGCCTAACTGATTTGTGGATCGCTTTTATGCCCTAAAAAGAAAGCGCTGGCCGTAACATAAAATAAAATAAAATATTGTGGGCCTCGTGGCCGTGCGGTTAGTGTCGTTAGGCATTTAAGCGCATCGTGTCATTGGGTGTGGGTTCGATTTCCGCTTCAGCCATTAAAACGTTTCGTCAGGAATGTTTCTGAACTGTGCCACTGGAGCATCCTTATCCATTGTCTAGTGTTAAGTTACTTTCCACGCAGCTAAATGGCTGAAGACGGTGTCCTTATCTTTTTATTTAAAATCGAATCATGTCGAAAAGTGATATTTATTTTTATTTGCAGTTTTTTTCTATGCGGATTAGAACACTTTTTCTCATACTCACCACCAGAGGTCTAAGTTTCAATCAAATAAGCCGATGAACTAATATACTTTCAGCGTGAAGAAAACCTTTACTGCGGGCGATGTATACAGAAAAATAAACAATTTCATCCACGCATTTTTCATCCGGTGAACATTCGTCCCAGACAACCAGAAATCGCATAAAAGTTTACGTTATAACTCGTTTATTCATACTAATTACATCAAACCCGCAAAACACCGTGGATAAAATCGTCAGATTGATGAGTTTCCTCGCATAAAACGCTTTTTTTCTGAGTTCATTTGCACATTTTGTTTCGTCCCGTACACTCGTACAAAGTAAATCGAATCAATCCGTAGCAGCTGTCAAATGGACATTTGTTATCATAAATTAAGTCGCACAAGACCACAGGTTAGTTCGGTAGAATATTTATACACTCACATTGTATGTTATTATTCACCACATAATATATGCACGCATATCACCTCCACTTTTGTACGTAGAAGACCTTTTCGCGACATCTTATAGGTGAAATTTTGCACATACAAAGCCTCCAGGTGATTTCGTTATACGTACATTTTGGTTGTCTGGGGTGTTTTCGTGGATGGCATTTTATGTAAACATATTTAGATAGGAAAAAATCAACAAGAAAAGAAGACCGTGGATAAGCCCATTGGATGAACTATCCAGCTTTTTAGAAGTGGTAATGGCCGCCAAAAGTTAGCTTACTTTCTGGTAGGGATCCAACATATTGACGTTTGGCTTTGGTCCGGTCAATTGACTTGTCCACCGGTGTGATAAATTCACTCGGTTAAAGAATTTTGACACTTTAGCGGGTCATGTAGATGCTTCCCACGTGTTTCGGTCAAGTGTCAAAATTCTTGGACTGAGTAAATTTAGTGTACCGGTGGATAAGTCCATGGGGCTTTGCACAAAAATCATGCCATCTCTTTCACTCCTTCATGGAATTAGTAAACAACAAGGCCAGTAAACGTCAAAATCCCGTACAAAATCAAAACAGTGCAGAGCCCCATATCAAGCGACCCAAGTCAAACGTCAGATCACTAGACCCCTTTTTGTAAAAGTGGGCTAATTTTTGGTGATATTAGCGATTGAAACTTAGACATCTGGTGGTGAGTATGAGAAAAAAAAGTGTTCAAATCCGCAAAAGAAAATGTACTGCGAGTTGATATGATCTCAGATTGATTTCAAGCTTATAACTACAGTCAATTTCCCATAAATTAATGATTATATTAATTATCTAAGGGATGATTCAAATATTACGTAACGAAGAAATTTGCCAATTTAAACCCCCTCCCTCCCTGAAGTAACAGGTTTTATATGGAAAATTTCAATTTATTGTATGGACTGAAACACTACAAAACATCCCTTACCTCCCCTTGTTGTGTTACGTAATATTTGAACGATCTCTAACAAATTTGTCTTGCTTTGAATTGTCAAGTGGTCAAAAAATAATTTCGTAAACAAAGGAACGCCCAAGTAACCAATAAGCCGTTAAAATCTGCAGTAAGCCGGTTCTATAGTCGATTTAAAGGCTTTGTCGACAGAGCTAATTGGAACTATATCGTAATTAACGGCTGTAATAAAGCCACTTTTGGCGAATTATTTGGCTGATAAACAGCCTACTCGTACTTTGTCTCTGAAATGAGTGATGTCAAAATTTTATAGCAAGTGGCAAAATAAAATAAACATAATAATTTTTTATCTTTCGTATGATTTTCTTTTCTTTCATGCTCCCTCTGAATACATTTTTTTCCATTTTGCTGTGGGACCCAGGCGCAAACTGCTGTCGTCGAAGTTCATATTTAAGATTCCCGTCGCATTTTCCATCTGCTCCATCGATGCACGAGTGGATTGAGATGCTTAACGTCGTATTTAAAAGAGAAATGTTTGCAGCGATGTGTCTATTTTTATCCTGTTGAATCACGAGTGATGCTGGCGATGCCGGCAAGGCATTTGACCATATAGCTATGTGCATAGCAGGGCAAAAGAAGCAAAATTCACAGAAAAAAAATTCGATAATGGATCAGCATTACCCCACCACAATCTTTTACAAACGATTTACGAATCTGTTCATATCTTAGAGCATCTTATATAAAAAAAAAAACATTCATGGAACGCCATTCATCGCAGGTTCGTTTTGGTTGAATTTCGAGACATCCAAGGTCCCCTGATACATTGCTTTATTCGCTTTATTTTCTGCGGTGAGAGAAAAAGAGGCGGAGAGATGTGTTGCGCTTCATTCTATCGCATGTTGACATTTGCGTACGATCTTTTTCATAGGTGCAAGCGGGATATGAAATGTCTTTCAACGTCGTAATCCCGATTCAGTTTTGTTATGGTTGATAAACGTCAAGGCACTAGGCCGTTTAGAAGCATTGACGGTCTTTGTGTACGGCTTATTGGCACAGGGCTTACAAGCACTAAAATAAAGCGTTATATACTCATATACGGCCAATAACAGTACCTGAGGGTCACAGTGCCTATAAGCATTCGAAAATGTTTTATGAAGCTAATAGGCACTGAAAATCCATTAAATGGCTCATATACCGCTTATAACAGTGCTTGTTGGTTACCTGGGCGGTTACTATAAGCAACTTACAGCATGAGGACCACATCACACCACTATTCAAACCTCGCTCGTGTGCCATACAAAATCTTCCCAATGACCGTACAAATCCTTTTAGAGAATCGCTATTTAGTGATCACTCGTTTATAATGATGTTACAAATGCCAAACAAAAAATGTAAAACTTTTTTATATGTCCATCAAACATAATTCTAGTTTACGCCCTATTTTGAGCACACTCCATGATTTCATTGAGTTTGACAGTACCACGGACCAAAATTTTTCGGTACATTGACGTTGTACTGCAGCTGTCATGATGCTCCCGGGTTGATTTTCCCAAACTTATAATTCTCATGGAATGAAACTTACTGATTGAAAGATTGCGTTCACTTGCAGATATCTTGTACAATCATTTATTGCGCGATGCGTGCAGTACAGGAATGACAAAATGGGTGAATATAATCATGGATGAACGCTGTCAAAGTGTTTAACCCTGTGTTGTGTTTCAATCTTTCACATGAATGCTTAACTCTCCAAATGTAGAGTTGCCAGAATTGTTTTCCTTATCAGGATAAGGTTCATGAAAGTTCCGATCCTTGGTTTTGATTCTACCCCTAATTGCTCAATTAACGAATGATTTACGTTTATAGGAATGTCAAGGCATATCTTCATGACACTACCACATCAAGACATATTCTTTGTTCTTTTAGCTCTGACTAAGATTGTCTGTCTGTCACTTGAAAGAGGGTCCTTTCTTTTCCCAAGGTGTTGAATTTCCGACCTGGCACCATCCTACTCGTAAGCCATGTTATGATATTTAATTCAATTTCATTTGCTCTTTGGTAGGTATGATTCATTTCACAACTTCTTTCCAACAGAGCAGATGCAAATGAAATCATTAGAGTGTTTCACTGCTATTCGCCTGGATTGAGTTGCACATCGCTCCGGCTTATTGAGTTGCAGTTGTTTTTCTTTTCCTGAAAAGAGTTTTCTTTTAGCAACCTAGAAATGACACTGCCAGTCTACTGTTGGTCGTTTTAGTCGTGTCGGAAATGAAGAAGAAAACGGATAGGGAAGACTAGGGTTCGTTTAGCCCACCATATTATCTCGGAATCTAAAACAGTTTTATTTTAAGCTTGCACTACTTCGTTTGTACGAAAGACAATGACAGAACAGAAAATTCTATCAGATTGTATTACAAACTAGTGGTCCCGGCAAACTTCGTCTTGCCATCAAGTAGGCTGTTGAAAAACGTCATGAAACGCCCCGTGCAAAATGGAAGTTCCGTTCACTCCTGTTTTCTCAACTTTCCCGTTAAATATCCTTTGCTTTTTATGCACACAAACACGTCGGAACACTTTAGGAACATAACTATGGAACAACTTTCAAAATCCAATAGCCCGTTCTCAAGCCATTTCGTGACATACAAACACCATTCCATTTTTATTTATATAGATAATATTCAAGAAGTTTAAGTTTGGTTTTAACCCATATAGGTCTGAGTGAAAGCAAAAATACTGAAACCCTCACCGCTCAGCGATTTTTTAACGGATTCAAATGATTTTTTGTCAGTATACTGGCCCACATATCTAGTTCCTAGAAGTGGCCAGAGGAACTCGAAAATATTCCTGTGGCCGGAGTTATTCTGGTGGGTCACTGGGTCAAGTCGGGTAAAAAAGGGTTATATTTTGGGACATATAAAGTTACTTTTATTTATTTGCAATGACAATCATTTTAATTTGCATAAATCATTAAGATATGATATTCAACATTATAAATGAAGAGTTTTACAGCATTTAAAACATACCGGATGTGGCCATTTGGACGTAATGCCCGGAAGAACCGGCTGTAGATTTGTTGGATATTTAATCGTTTCAATTCTCGAAAAGTAGAAATCAAACATAATTGTGCACTAAAATGCCTTCCCGTAAACTTTGCACAGATGTTCAGATACAAATTGACTACTTTATCGTAAGTTTGAGGCGTCCCGGGACCCGGAAATGGTCGTTTGTTGGATTATTCAAATGCAAAACTCATAGTTATCCAATTCAACCGTTTCTCAAAAGGTTTACACTGATGCAATTTTCTTTAAATTCCGCCATGTAGTGCCACATTATAGCCGATTCCGGAAATTACCTGTGATATGAAATTTGCCTACCTTCAGGGGCACAAACGCACTGTACCTTTCTCACCCGACCTGACCCAGTGATCCACCGGAATAACTCCGACCACCTGAATATTTCCACGTTCCTCTGTCCACTTCTAAAACTAGATATGTGTGCCAGTATCGCTGAGCAGTGTGGGTTTTAGAATTTTTGCTTTCACTCAGGCCTATACGGGTTAATTACTCAAAATAAACTTCAATAGAAATCTTTTGAACGGCTTCGAAAAATCCTTATAACCTTGTTTACCGTTCTGCTTTAAGTTCCCTACAGCCTCAAATTCTGGACACCCTAGTTGGTTTGGGAAATATTTCATATGAACTATTATAGTATTTGCCGGTCAAAAGTCCCCACTTTGGTGGTCCGTTCTAATAAACATATTCCTAAAATGGTTATGCTACTTTTCCCCGAACGCCAGTAAAGCTGCATTCAGAAGAAGGGATCAAGTCTCCCCAGTCTCCCCTTCCAAACCAATGTTGAAGAACAAGACAATTGCTGCAAACAGATTTTTATGAAATTCCAATCAGTCACCAGAGTGGAAAACGGAGAGTTATACCAGTCAGTAGTCAGTGTTTGTTGTTGTTCCGTTGGCCAATGGACCGGAACAAGCGGCTTCACAAGAACCATTCTGGGTCTGGGGTGGCTCATCTGGTTCGATGGAATTTTTTATGATCGTAAATCCAAATTTCGTTCGTTTTTATATGTTTCGTTTCCTATTTGGGGCATCGGCTGTTTTTTTTTCCATTTGGCTGGCAGTCTGCATGAAACTTTATGCTCTGCTTATCTATTGTGGTGCGACGATGACGCCAATGACGAAGACGACGCAGCATATGGCCATAAACTTTTCCACCAAAAGCGCTGCCGCCAGTTGCTCAAGGGAAACTTGAGACTACATCACATTCCACATGTTTATTAGCTATGGGTATAGATCGATGAAAGCCTGTTCTTTTATTTCAAAGCGTGCCACTTGAAAACTCTGGTATGATGATCATCTAATTTTGATGAAAGTCTTCTTCTAGTTCTACATGGCATTACATCCTAGCTGGAACAAACTCTTCGTCTTAGTTCAATGACCAACTCTACATATTAGGGTGTTCCAGAAGATATCTATGTCAGAAAACCTGAAATCAACCTGAAAGAATGGAAGAAATGATTTTTTTTTTCTGTCGTTTCTGGCAGAAGGCCTGTGCTCGAAAAAAATGCACCATTTTTATCCGTGTGTAATTTTTTTGTTCGTGGGTAAAAATTGATGAAAATCTTGGTATAACTATATTGGAGTGTATTGTTTACATGTACAAAATTTCATCGGAAGACAATTGGGAATCACCCATACAACTGTCTCTCGGGTGGTAAAATCTTTTAAGGAGTCCCAGACGACCGAGCGGCGGGCTGGAAGTGGAAGTAAATCAGCAGTAAAACAGCTGACCCTGTGAAGGCCCGGAAGGTGTTGGATTATTTTAAGCGTAATCCGAACCTTTCAATTCGCGACGCGGCTCTGAAGGCCAAATGTTCCACTTGGTTCGTTCAGCAAATCATGAAACGAGCTGGGCTTCGTGTATTCCAGGTCCGGAAGGCACCAAGCCGGCGTGAACAACAAAACACGGCGGCCAAATCCCGCGCAATGAAGCTGTATCGAGAGTGGTTAATGAAACTGAAATGTGTGTATATGGTTGACGAAACCTACATCAAGGCAGACGCAAAGCAAATACCAGGGCTGGAGTTCTACGTTGCCAAATTTCGGTATGATGTCCCGGAAGACATAAGGAAGGAAAAAATGGACAAATTCGCCGAATAATACTTGCTTTGGCAGGTCATATGCCAATGCGGTAAACTGAGTAAATCGTACATTATAACGGGTACCATCAACAGCGAAATTCACTGCACTGAGTGCCTCAAGAAGCCTATGTTGCCCTTCCTGCAGTCTCACGCAGGCGAGACATTATTTTGGCCAGATTTGGCATCATGCTATTACGCGCGATCGACGTTGGATTGGTACAGAGACAATAACGTTGTTTTTGTACCAAAAGCCGCCAACCCCCCAAATTCACCAGAAATTCATCCAATGGAAAGATTTCGGGCTATGATGAAAGCCAAAGTTCGAAAATCATACAAGGGGTTTGTTACGGTAAAATTGAGGGGTTTTCGAGGCTCACAGCCAAATTCTTCAAAGCAGCTCGCAAACTCCGTTGTGTGAGTGCAAATCAGCTTAAAGCTACAATTTATTCAATCATTAGGATTACAATTACGAACATTTCTTTGTAGGTTACATCCATAATTTGGTTTAAGGCATAATCTTGGATAATTATTCAATTCACTCGTAACATTTGCATGTCTTCTCCTGTGATTATAACTATTAGGTTAGAATATTAAATTTCAATAGCTCTTACTAACTTACTGCGATAGTTAGTTTAGTTCAGTTCATTTTAATTTATTTTAGTATTTTAAGAAGTCGCTGTAAATAGATTTATATAAATCAATGAATTAGATAAATTATTAAATCACACTATCTCAAATTACACTGGCATGACTTTGCATTCTAGTGCTCAGTATATTTCTCTCTTACAAATTCTATGTCATATCTCTCCGTCGAATTCAATCCTAATAGCAATGTCATCACTGGGCAGTGTTGACAGCAACAGTGTTTGAAAACGAGCTGGAATTGAAGAAAGCATGGATGAAAGTGACCAAAAAGGTTGGCTCCACCATTGCACAAAATGTAATGAGGGGTCTTAAGGGAATGGTGATGGCTTTCAGCGAAGGAAAGGACATTGAATAAAGTAATTATGCCAAAACATAATGCATATGTATTAGTTCAATCTCTGGAAATTTCAAGAAAATCCGACGTAAAATAAATTATTGGCGAATACTTTTGTCTAATGCATTTTTTTCGAGTACAGGTCTTAGATGCCTATTTTGCTTGACCAACATTTCTAGCGCTTTAGGGATACTTCCAAGAGGTATAATGCCTTTGGGAAATTATTTTGGGTCCTTTCAAATCTTGTTCATTGAAATGCTTATGAGAAAATTCCAAAGAAGCGTGTCATTTTGAATATCGCTTTTTGACAAAGAATAGAAACACCGGTTCTTAGGCCATAGCACCAATTGTAGCTTTAATGGAATAAGTAATGTTCTTCTTCTATATAGAGTTATGGCATACATGGGACAGAGCCTGTTTCTTTGCTTGCTCTGCTTATAAGAGCTTCTACAGTTATTTGCTGAAAGCTTCCTTCGCTGATTGATCATTTTTGCATGTGTATATCGTGTGCCAGGTACGAAGATACTTTATGACCTGAGAAGTCTATAACATTTGAAACCCGAAAAGTTTCTTAACCTAAACTTGGTCAAACTGAATTGCTGCGCGTTTACCGCTACGGCTATCTAGGCCCCAAAAACAAAGTAAATCTGTATGAATCGTTTCAGGTTTATTAGACCACAGTACAGTTACATTCCTGAGTCGTCCAAATTTGTTAAAACAATATTATTAAAAAAATGATTTTCATTCAAATTCTAACTGACATACGCCCAATTTGAGCAAGGTATTACTAATTCGGCCACTTCCGAAAGAAATCAATGATTTTGACCAATTTTGGAAACGAAGTTAAAAATTTGGATGAAACTGGTTCAGGTGGCCTATATTAACCCCTCTACCGGCAGCTTCATTTTTTCACCACAAAAAAATATTCAAACTGCGATAACTTTTACATTTTTTGATGTTTTTGCACCATTTTTTCATAAGCCCTCAAAAAACTCTTCTATTTTGAGAATCTAGGCTGATATTGATCATAAGTCATCTAGATCTAAAGATATTCCGAAAATTCTTGGGGGACCGACTTTTTTCTACAATCTACGTGAATATCTCAGGCTACAGATTTTTTCTTATTTTCGGTCATTCGCTATTCGAAAGAATACTTCAATAAGAGTTTGTTGCAAAAAAATGAAGCAAATTTATGCAACCGTTTTGGAGTAACGAACATTTATGTGTCTGGTACCAATCTGGCCGTATAAAGATCTTAAAAACTTCAAAAAACGTCTTTTTGTAATTTTCAGATTTCTTGAAGCCTACTCACCCGATTTGTATGATTTTTTCAGTGAAGCTCCTTATAACCTGACATTGTATAGCCCATATTTTAGTTTTTTGATAAATTGACAAGAAACAAAATGGCTCCCAAATAATTTTTGTATGGGAAATGTCGGTCCCCCAAGGAACATCTGAATATCTTCAAAACCATATGACCAATGTTCAATATTGATACAAACTCTTAAAATAGAAGAGTTTTTTGAGAGCTTGTGAGAAAATGGTGCAAAAATATCGAAAATCAAAAAAGTTATCGCTGTTTGAATATTTTTTTGTGGTGAAAAAATGAAGCTACCGGTAGAGTGGTTAATCAACGCAAAAAAAAAAATCTGCTCAGCTCCAATATTTGTCATACAGAATCTAGAATGAAAGCACTCAGTTGACGTATGTAATGTAGTACTTTTTGTATATCTTTAAGAAATATTTCCTCTTAGGCTAGCCAAAACCGGTGCTGCTACCCTAAAAAGAAATATTGTGTAAAATAAGGTTTGACTGTATATTTCTTCAGTCTTAAAATGATTTTTTCAATTTTTTAACTTTATCTATGTTTTTTAATGTGCTACCCAAACTACAGTAAACTCTTCACAACTCGATATTAAAGGGACCATCGAATTGAGGAAGTATCGACGTATATAATTCAAAACTAGTGCAATTGCGATCCAAAGAACCATCGAGTTAGTCATGAAAACCCACTTTATTATGGTTCCCTTACACGATATCGAGATACGGTATATCAAGTTAGGGAGAATTTACTGTATTTTGAAACTGTCATGAATCAAAAAGTAGCATCTAATTTATCCATTCATTTCGTCTGGAACATATATTGTGCAGTAAAAAACTCACACCATTTTGATCACACACTTTGAAGTTATCGCAAATGTCCCATATTGAAAGAAATGTCAAAATTTGTTTTGATATTCCGTAAAACGGGGTAACTTTGATAGCTATCGATTGCAGTTGTTCCTAGCTATAGATTGGAGTTGATAGATGGCTTAAAGATTTATTTTGATTGTATATATAATTTTTCTAATAATCAAAACTCGGTTTTCCATTTTGGGGTTTCTTTGATAATGGGTTACACAGCATAACAAAAATGACATTTTTGCGTGTCTCAAGGATCAAATTATGTGTTTCTAGTAGATTTGGGGTTGCTTAATCTGGTGCCATTCTCAGAAATGTTCCAGCACGTCACAATTTTTAGCTACAGGTCGCCAAAGTTGTATAAAATACTGGTTTTATTAATGTTTACATGAAATTTAAAATACAATTTATCAAACTTTTTTATAATCTAATCCACCAAACATGCAAAATAGAACTTGAACTTTCATTTCAGACATAATTTGATTGAAATTGCGCGATTAAATTTCGATTAAACCGATTTTTTCAACATGCTTGCAGTCTCCATACAAAATTCTTCGTTTCTTCTATATGGCAAAATACAACAATCCTCTAAACCATCAAAAAATAACTTTTCCGCTTCGAAAGTATTACAAACTCTGATGATAAGTATTGTTATACATATAAAGTTTGAATTCTGTGGCAAATTAAGCCAATATATTACCTTACAAGCTGACAAACTTGCATGCAAGTTGGCTGAGATAGTCTTTTTTTTGCATTTTCAACAGTCAATATCTCAAAAACTAGACGTGCTATGATATTTCTAAAAACGGCAATGGATTCAGCAACCCTTAATAAAGTGAATAGCGGTATTTTGATGCTGGAGACAAAAACGTGTTCCGCAGTGTTATAAATCGAACAAAGTTGAATGAATTACTTAACACTTATAGGGCATTGCATACCCCTAGGCGTTTAATGTCATATGGAAATATCTGACTTAGATTACAAAAATGGTCCCAGTTTGTGAAAAAGCTTTTCGCTAAGAGATTTGAGATCATATACAAGTTCCATAATAACTAGGCTGTTAAATATAAGTGACCAACTATTCAAAACTACTTCAAATAGTGATCGTAGAACTGTTTGTTTGTAAGCGTTCGTTTCGAAAGTGCTAAGATCGTATCAACTTTTAATATTCGTATACAAAGCCTCAAATGTTCTCGATTCAAATGAAAACAGCTCTTACATCAAGTTTCCTTCTAACACTTTACTTTTGCAGTCGTTTTGCTTAACCGATCAACAGAAATTCTGACATTTCGTTTAGTATATGGTGGGTAACGCACTATCAAAGTTACCCGTATTATCAAAGATACCTCGCATAACTTCTGATCTCGCCCTAAAAGCCATTGGTAACCATGTGTGTAGCTCATTGTTACTGAGCATCTGAATGGATTTTCATGTTATTCAATAACGCAATGGGGAAGAAAGGATCAATATCTACCTGCCCGTGATGTTGGTTTCGATGCTTATTCCTTCATTTGCTCAGAAACAACGAGCTACGCTCGTGGTTACCAATGGCTTTTAGGGCGTTATCTCAGAGTATGCGAGATACCCCGTTTTACGGAATTTTGGAAGTATGAATTTTACAGAAAAAATAATATTCTTCATATTTGTTTCTCTTGTTAAATCAAACATTTTTGCCAAAGGGTATATTGCTCTAAATCCTTTCGTTTCAAAAATAGATCAGAATTTAGCATTTTTAGCAACTTTGAATTTTTTACTGCACGGTTCAAGTTATTTCCTAGATTTTAGATAGACAGAAGGTCGAAAAACATAGAATCAGGCTCAAAGGGGGAACAATCTAATTTCAAGGAAGCAAAAATTAGCCAAAAGGCAACTAGGGTTATCATGTCTATTACGGCTTAAACCAGCCGACGATGTTTTGAAAAAAACTGAAGTTCGTAGACGCAAAAAATAAAATTGACTTTTGTGTCTGCGAACTTTAGGCTTGTGTAGCCAATAGTTTGAATGTCTACTATACGGATTTGTCGTATTCTTTCAAAATCAAACACTTTTTTCATGGCGTCACCAGGTAATTTATATATTTTTCCCAAATTATTTCATTTTCACCTCGCGCGAACTGAACTCAAACCGTCCGCGTCAAAAATCGTTATTAGACTGAGGAGCATGCGCAACGACATCGACCAGTCTTACTGCGTCACACACCCCTGTCTCTTTTCCTCCTTCACTTCGCATCATTCCATTCCATTCAGTACCAGTGCCAGTCGTAGCGTCAATCGACGTATTTCTCTTCTGCATCCATTCAGCTCAACCCCTCTGTCTCGGAGCGGAGACTCTCCGCTTCCGTTTGCGTTCTTCGCATCGTTCGCATACATTCTCTTGTTCTGTTTACTTGCGCTGGGAGCGAATGCAAAACTTACGACTACACTGAACGAAATGTTCTAGAGATTGAAATATGAAAAGTTTTCTTTTAGCGACAAACTTAATGATTTTGTTTCCTTACGATAGAATTTACTTCTTTCCAACTAGGATAGGATTTTACTTCTTTCCAACTGTTATATTGTTTTCTAGAAATACTGATTATTTCACCAAGCTTTTGCCTCCCCTTATTATACAGTTAAGCTCACGCTCAGAATTGAGTGCGACTCACACAAAATCGGCAATTTCTGAACCAATACACGCATAAACTATTATAGGTTACCTAGTCACGATTATTAGTCAGTCTGTTCCAACTCATTGGGGAGCTGAACCTATTGTTTATCGTCATAATCTACGGGATGGAGCATGTGGTGGAGTTGCTATCATCATTCATAGGCGTATAAAACATAACTTTTTTCGTCATTTGATAACACATTTTTTGAAACTTTGGGTGTTTTCGTTGAAACACAGATTAGTAAATATACTTCCATAGTTGCCTACCCAAGTAGCACTTGTAACTAATTCATCAGATAAGAAAAATTAAAAGAGTTACATAAAAATTACACTTAAGGTACAATGAAGCATATGGAATTTGGTTTCGTTACAGCAGTGTTGTCATTCTGTTTCGAGAAAACTTCGGAAAAATGTCAGCAATTAAGCAATTTCAAAACGGTCACTGAGTAACATTGTAGAAACTCACGAAATTTGTATGTTACTGTGCAGTTTTTGCTGTTACAGGATAACCAATCATTGCAGACTGGCTATATCACAACTAAGTAAAGTTGATAATTTCTTGTTTTAGGTCACTTTACCACAGACAAACAGACGTAACACTTTGAACAAATCTCGATCCAAATCATAGTCACGAGGACATGTACGCCCAATGCTAGAGTTAGTGTATTTGGCCGACGGGCCAACAGATGGCGGTAGTGTGTAAACGTCAAACGCGAACAAAAACGATGCAAGCGCTGCGGGTGGCGGATTGGCCACCTACCATATTTTTGAATCGACCGTTGAAAAGGTGGTCGATGGACAATGATGAGAGTGTGACGTCTGTTTGTCTGTGACTTTACATAGAAATAACAGATTTCGTCAGTGTATTTTGCACAAACAATGACAAATCATACTATAGAACAAATGGCGTAGCACAGTGAAATTTCTTTAATCGAAGAATAGCTTTGCACTTTTTGCCATTTCTTACCTCTGTGAACTCGTTCTGCATTAGACTTCTGGAAACAGCTTTCTTTGCCCAATTTCATTACCTGATCGATATTCAGATGCGGTCAATTTAGAGAACAATAGCAGAAATCACTTTTTACACTCTTTCAAAATATTCTTAAATCATTTTGTTTGATGCATATACAATTTCATTATCTTCATTCATCTATCATCTTTGAAGAACACTTGTAAACAAATATCTGGTGAGTGATTTAAATCCACTTAATAATAAACCGAGAAAGTTGCTGCTGCGTTACAGCATACATCTTAAAAGATTATTGAGGTTGCCCAGTAACCATTTTGACATATTTGCAACAATATTGCAACATGTTATTATATTGCACAATGGGCTATACCTGAGAGAGACTCGCGAAGAGGAAAAATATCAACGTCATATGCAGCCCAGATTCCCCTCTCACGAAACGTCAAATGCAGCCCACCGTTTTTATGGCTGAAAATGTGAAAAGTATTGTGTTCAAAGTAAATGCTTATTAAAAACCTCAGTCGGCGGAGCAGTTTTTTCTAAAGTTGCTGATAAATCTAAGCAGAAGATTAATTATTTCTAATGTCTGCTACGTTTGCTGGCATGAAATTTCACTCAAACGGCTATTTATGATTCGATGTGATGCAAACTCAATCATTTTTTGCTGAGAGGTTCATGTGAGAGTTTGAACAGCATGAGCATAATTGGTATAAACACAAAGTGGAATAAGAAAAAAAACTCAGCAATCACAGAAAAAGAAGACCGTCTTCGCGAGTCTCGTCTCAGGGCTATACTATCGTTTTTCTAGGATAGAATATTATTTTTTAATAATGAATTAAAATGATAAGCTTTGCTTAAATTCAAGGAGTAGATGTGTTTATTCATTCTTCTCTTTAAAGTTTGAAGTAATGGCATAATTAATGTTAAACTCATCGGAATATAATATGAACAGAACGTTGCAAACAGCTACCAAATATTTTTTTCTAATATATAACAGATTTAAATTCCTAATCTTTATATTAGTACATAATAAGTTTTGAACATTCACACAACAACAATACCATACAAAATACTATTGAGTGTAAGTACTAATTGGATCCTATTTTTAATTATTTTCCCATTGGGCATGACATTCTGATACTCCTCTCAGAATGCACAGAGTTCTTTTGTCGTTACAGAGCATCTTAATAGTTTACATGTAACCTGATACAGTTTGGAATTGGTGACAACAAAACTCCATGATTCGTTGCAAAGAAATTTAATACAGGTCAAGGAACAACCTTCGATCACAAGCGACTAATATGAAACTGGACAGTGATATGATTTATTTCACCACACTATTGGTCATAAATTTTTGTGTATCTAGATGTCTTTGTAATTGGATTATATTTATTGTTCATAATTAATTCAAGTTACTGACGATAAATATATTTAAAACTTCAATATTTTTTAATATTATTTTTTTTTAACAAACTCTGCTATAACTTATTTTGATTATTAGAAATTCAAAGAGGATCTATTTATGTACATCTGTGTCCAAACCTTTTGGAAGGTAGTGCATGTGAGATGGCGCAGAGCTTATCGAAAAGAGATCAGTTCCGTATACATTTTGCATGCGCTGATCATCAATATTTTAAGAATGTTGGTAGAAATGATTTATTATCTTGAGGCGCTTGAGTTATTCCTAAATATCATATAAATTTTCACGATAAAATTTAAATCGTTTTAAAATTTGGATTAACATATGTGTGAAAATAAGTATGGTGAACCTAAAATGATTAGCATCCACCATTTTCCTTCTTCATTTTGTTTTGGTTTTGCAAATTTCTATAAAGCTGGACAACAATTTAACGACATGTGTTTGATAACATTTTGTTCAGAATTCTGAAACATAATTTGTTATGTATGTGTGTTACATAGATGTAGCAACTTAGGCGATTGCAATTTAAAGGCGACTAGTGGCAATTTTCCTCAGTGGTTACATAATGGCTCCACCTCCTGCGCTTTTTTCGTTACATAGCTGTTAAATATTTCATTGCAATAGCTTGTCCGTTTTCTCTGAAAATGTTACACACAAATTGCTGTAATTTCAATAAAACAAAGTGTGCTGCTTGGGTATTTGCCTTTTCAATGAAGCGGGCAGCAAGTTGATTTGCTTCAAACTGACTAGCGGAAATTGATTCGCAATAAGTCGATTTTTTGGTCATTGGTGACTTCATTGCAAAACATCTTTTTTGGAATAATTCGCAAAGTAGTTCTAACGGCAGAATTTTATTTGATGAGTGCTTTTAAGGATATTTCTCAGTTCAATACCTTGATAGCCAGCCCTACATATTTTTCCTTTTCTATGAACTTTTCTACGATTGATTTGGTCTTAATCGACTCTAGTCATTTTTGTAGCCAACTGGTTACTCATGCTGATTTTGATTCTGATTATGTCCCTGTTACATTTCAAATCCCATCAGCTCCAAGTTGATTTTTTTTTTGAACCGACTGAAATACATTTGAAACATATATCTATAGTAATCTAGATGTTGCCATTTCTTAGCAAACAATTATTGACAATGTTCTCGAAACTTTAACAAATTTCATGGTTAAAGCAAGGGGTATTGCAATATCAAAATGTAACGTAAAATTTGCCGTGATTATAGGCAATCATTTTAAACCTTTTATTCGTTTAAGAAACGTGAGGAGAAACAAATTTCAACATTCTCGCGACCGTGCTTTAAAAGTTATGCGGCAGGGAAATCTTCAAAATGAATCATCTGCGACAATGCACTTAAAAACGCGTTTTCCAATAAAGAAACAACATTTTTTTTGGAAAGTATCCAAAATTTGTTGGGGAAAAAACACATAAGTCGATTCCGGTGTTGAAAGAGGAAAAAAAATATTCTCACTGATAAGACGTGTAACTTTTTCGCAAATCTTCACATAAATTTGTCCATCTAATCCAATTGCAAATTATATGTAAAGTTTAGCTTTTCGGTAGTTGTTAAAAAAATATTTTTTTTATTACGAAAAAGCACAAAAAACTTGTAATGCAGTTTGAGAGCGGATTCGCTAGCCCAATTGAAAATCAATTTGCTCAGGATTTTGAAAGCATTTTCAATCAATAGAACGTTTTCTAAAATTCCTGGTGAACTGATTTGGAAGAAGTGCGAACTATTATTAAAAACAATCAAAAATATGAAGGGTCCTGGTGTAATGGAATTTTTTACATCCCCATTATGAAAATTCCAGAGAAGACGTATCCATTCTTGATATATTTAACAAATGTTTTCTGTTGACATATTTTTCTGACAAATGGAAAATGCCTATGTTGAACCAATTTTTAAAACTAGACAAAAATCCTGCTGAAGTTTTTAGCTATCGTCTAATCAGCTTGGTTTCCTCCATCAGTAAACTTTTTGAAAAGGTCATTTTGACCAGAATCATGGCCCACATAAATGAAAATTCTATTTTTGCCTATGATTAGTTTGAATTCCGACATGGACATAGACAAATTTTACATTTTCCTAAACCATAATCTCAAAACCTAAGCGTGCTATGATATTTTTGAGAACAGCAATGGATCCAGCAACTCTTAATTAATTTAATAGTGGTATATTGGTGTTTAAGACAAAAAGGTGATCCCCAGCGATTATACAATATTTTCACATCTGACTTACCTGAGTTACCTCAGGGATACCAAAAATCTTTGTTTTGCGGATGACATAGGCCTCTCCACCAAAGGATGAAGCCTGCGTGTCAACTGTAGTAGATCGCAAAAAAAATGGATATTTTTTCTTCATACTTGCATAAATGGAAGATTTCTTCTAATGCTTCTAAAAACTCAACCTTTAAGCTTATACACATTTACAGGCCTGCCATGTTGTATGCTGTGCTAATATGGACAGCTGTGGTAATACCAGCAAGAAAGCTCGGCAGAGGGTTCAAAATATAAAATGAAATTTGAAAATGATTCTGAAGCTTTCTCCTTGGAAGAACACAAATGTTGACTAAATTATTTATAATTTCAGGCAAAAATCATTACAATCTTATACTACTAAGATTAATGCATTTTACAATTATGTAATGTTAGGTTAATTTAATAAGAAGCGTTTTTTCATGATCATGTGGGATAAACTCACTCGTTAAAATTCTAAACTGCTACGGTGAATAAAATGTAATCTGTTGTAACAAAATGTCAATAAAACCTTAACTAAGTTTTACCAAACTAAAATGATAGTGTAGTCTAAACATTTATATATAAGAAGTAAATGTAATGCTAGAAATGATACTTGTTGAAAGAATAGCTGCGGTAATCGCCAAAATTACCAAGTTCATCAACACTTTATTGTATTAAAGAGTTACAAATTCCTAGAAATTCGATATTATTAGATATTATATAAATATCTTGATTGAGTATGCAACTTACTTTTAGTAATTTTACTACTCTTCAACGAACTCGTCCTTAGCATTCCAATTGCTCGGTGAGCAGATTTAGCTGTTACACAATACATACAATTGTAGTAGGTGATTTGTTTAATTACTGATAATTTACTAATGTCAGATTCTTACCGTTATTGTGGAAAAATGTAAGATGATTACTTCGACTAGTGTACTGCAGCCGTTGACGGCTGAGAGCTATGAACAAAAAAAAAATACACCAATAAGTACACTTTCCGTGTTGCATGTAAAAATCTTCTCACCTGAGATACGTTTAGTTTAAGATTAACTTTATAATCTAAGTGGGTAAATTCAAGTAGATCTTATGAAATTCACGTATTACATAATAATAGTTTAAGTTAAACAGTAGATTTAGGATATTTTAGAAAAGCACTTAGTAGATAGTCTGCACGTTTTCTGCAATCATTAACGTTTGACATCGACGTCAAAGGGTGTTGTCATACGGATGGTAGTCCTTCTGGGTAGCACGTTGGCAGACGAAGCACAATGGGCTCGATGATCTGCGGGCGCGCTTACAGTCCCCCCAGAATGCGCGAAAGGTCATCCTGAAGCGTCTTGGTTTCTAACGCCTACGTCGAGCACTGCGAGCTTTACAGAAGGACGCTCATAGATACCGTTACTGGTTTGCACTGTGGCGCTTCTCACTTGGCCGTCTGGTCCTGATCTTGTCGCAATGATACGTCCTAGCGGCCAGTTGTTGCGAGGAGCCTTCGGGTCTACAATAACCACTACGTCGTCCACTCTGATTGGGTTCACCTTGGTGAACCACTTGCTGCGTCGAGTAATTACGGGTAAGTAGTCTCTCAACCACCTTTGCCAGAATTCTGTAGCCATGATCTGCGACTGCTTGAAACAGTTTCGGAGTACAGTTGCACTATCGCTGAATGGTACCCACGGTTTCATTCCATTAGAAGTCCCCAACAGGAAATGGTTAGGGGTTAGTACCGGGGACTCGTCATCGTCGTCTATTGGGATGTCAGTTAATGGTCTTGAATCAATCACATTCTCGATCTCAATTAAAGTGCTGTTCAGCACTTCATCCGTAGGTGACCTTCTCCATTGCAGTTTGGACAAATTGGTTTTTACGCTACGGATCAGGCGCTCCCACGCACCGCCCATGTGCGGAGACGCTGGTGGAATGAAGCTCCATTCAGTATTAGGCGTGGTAAATTCCTTGATAAGTTGTTCTTGATCAATATTCTGTAAGGCTTCTTTTAACTCTTTACTGGCACCTTGAAAATTTGTGCCGCGGTCACTGAAAATGACAGCGGGCGTTCCTCTTCTGGCCATAATGTTTCGTAACGCCAGGATACATGAGTCGGTTGTCAGTGTGTGGGCTAGTTCTATGTGGATGGCGCGTATCGTGAGGCATGTTGCCAGAACTCCCCATCGTTTTTCTGAGCGGCGTCCAACGGTGAAGATCATAGGGCCGAAGTAGTCGACTCCCATGAATGTGAACGGTCGTGAGAAAGCAGCGAGACGTTGCGGAGGCAAATCGCTCATGAGAGGAGGTTGGGGAGTGGCATAGTTATTCTTACACTCTTGACACTCTCTACGAATCTTTCTATACGCTACTTTCAGTTTGGGAATTCTGAAACGTTGACGTATTTCGTTGATAATTGTTTGATGATTCTGATGATTGAATCGCCTGTGAAAGTCCAGGAGAATGAGCTTGGTGATCGGATGATCGCGAGGAAGGACGATTGGTTCTACGGCGTCGCGTGCGATGAATAGACAGGCTTGCGTTCTACCTCGAATTCTGATGATATTCGCTTCGTCTAGAAAGACGCACTGGCGAAAGAGCGGACTGCTTTTTGGTAGGCGTTTGTCCGGATTTTTGGAGTTCCGATCTCTGGATAAAACGGCAATTTCATCTGAATAGGCCGTCTTTTGCGCTTCACGATAAAGGTAGCTTACTGCATCCCTCAGCTCTTGTTGGTTCAACGGTCCGTAGATTCGGTTCAACTTTTTCGTGCAGAATCCCAAATTGCGTATGTAGCGAAAAACGTAGGCTGTACAACGGAGCAGTTTTCGCCAATCAGAGAAGCGGGCAATGTCAACAGGACACGCAACAACCGTGGTGTGAAGTAGCAAATGTGGGCGTAATTCTTCGTTGGTGCTTCCTATGCGGTGTTTGGATTCGGGCCAACACTCAATTGTTTTCCACAAAAAATCAGGTCCCCGAAACCAGCGGCTTGACGCAGACATATCCGGGTTACGGTGCCACTTAGTACCCTCATCCGCCACGTTTTGTTTGGTTGGAATCCAATTCCATTCCTGCACATCTGAAGATTCTAAGACTTCACTCACTCGAAAGGCGACAAACTGACTATATCGACGGTGATCGGAGTTTAGCCAGCACAAAACGTCCTTAGAGTCTGTCCAGAAGAATCGTTGACGCACTTTGAACGATAATGAGTTACAGATAGTCTCTGCTAAACGGACGCCAAGAACAGCAGCTTGAAGCTCGGAACGAGGAATGGACAGGAACTTTAACGGTGAGACTCTTGTCTTTGATCCCAGTAACGCACATTCGATGATCGATCCTTCGTTGAACCTTAGGTACGCCACCGCAGCGAATCCTGCTTCGCTAGCATCGACGAAGATATGTAGTTGGATTATGTTCGCTTCAGATGTGGACGTTTTTTTTTTTTTTTTTTTTTTTTTTTTTTTTTTTTTTTTTTTTTTTTTTTTTTTTATTAGTATCATTCCAAACATTACATTCATTTCTTATATCTAGGTGTTCTGTGTTATTTGACAACACTATCATCCTAATTTGGTAAAACAAATTTAAGATTTAATTAACATTTTGTTAACAACATATTACATTCCATTTGCCGTAGCAGTTCAGTTATTTTTTACAGGTGAGTTGATGTCACCTGCTTATAAGAGAAAAAAAAAAATGTTTTTAATATACTTAACCTAACTTAACCTAAACATATAACGCATTAATCGTGGCAATAGAAGATTGTAACGATTTTTGCCTGAAATTATTAATGATTGTATTTGACATTTGTTCCAATGTTTCAACATTTGATATTCTATGTAACTCATTGGTACTATACCAGGGAGGAAGCCTCAGAATCATTTTCAAAATTTTATTTTGAATTCTCTGCAGAGCTTTCTTCCTGGTATTACAACAGCTAGTCCATATTGGTACAGCATACAACATGGCTGGCCTGAAAATTTGTTTGAATATCAACAGCTTGTTCTTAAGACAAAGTTTTACATATTTTACATATTTATTACATTTGGCTTGAATGCCCTCAATGTGATTTTTGAAAGTTAAATTCTTATCTAGCATGAGCCCTAGATACTTAACTTCATCTGACCAATTTATTGGAACCCCTCTCATCGTGACAACATGTCTACTTGAAGGTTTCAAATAAAGAGCTTTTGGTTTATGTGGGAATATTATTAGTTGAGTTTTGGAAGCATTAGGAGAAATCTTCCATTTTTGCAAGTATGAAGAAAAAATATCCAAACTTTTTTGCAATCGACTACAGATGACACGCAGGCTTCGTCCTTTGGCGGAGAGGCCTGTGTCATCCGCAAACAAAGATTTTTGACATCCCTGAGGTAGCTCAGGTAAGTCAGATGTGAAAATATTGTATAATATTGGTCCCAAAATGCTGCCTTGAGGAACACCAGCTCTTACAGGAAGTCTTTCAGATCTGGAGTTCTGATAATTAACCTGAAGTGTACGATTTGACAGATAACTTTGAATTATTCTAACAATGTATGTTGGAAAATGAAAGTTTTTTAATTTTACAATCAAACCTTCATGCCAAACACTGTCGAATGCTTTTTCTATGTCTAGAAGAGCAAGACCAGTAGAATAGCCTTCAGATTTGTTGGAACGGATCAAATTTTGTTACACGTAAAAGTTGATGAGTGGTCGAATGTCCATGGCGGAATCCGAACTGTTCATTGGCAAAAATTGAATTTTCGTTGATGTGGGCCATCATTCTGTTCAAAATAACCTTTTCAAAAAGTTTACTGATGGAGGAAAGCAAACTGATTGGACGATAGCTAGAAGCTTCTGCAGGATTTTTGTCTGGTTTTAAAATTGGAACAACCTTAGCATTTTTCCATTTGTCAGGAAAATATGCTAATTGAAAACATTTGTTAAATATATCAACTAAAAATGATAAGCTACTTTCTGGAAGTTTCTTGATGAGGATGTAGAAAATTCCATCATCGCCAGGAGCTTTCATGTTTTTGAATTTTTTAATAATAGTTCTCACTTCTTCCAAATCAGTCTCCCAGGCATTTTCGAAAACGTTCTCTTGATTGAGAATATTTTCGAACTCCTGAGTAACTTGATTTTCAATTGGACTAGTAAGTCCTAAATTAAAATTGTGCGCACTTTCAAACTGCATAGCAAGTTTTTGAGCTTTTTCGCAATTAGTTAGTAATAATTTGTTTTCCTCTTTCAATGCCGGTATTGGCTTCTGAGGTTTTTTCAAGATTTTCGATAATTTCCAAAAGGGCTTAGAGCCAGGGTCCAATTGAGAAATTTTATTTTCAAAATTTTTGTTTCTTAATTGAGCAAAACGTTTCTTGATTTCTTTCTGCAAATCCTGCCATATAATTTTCATAGCAGGATCGCGAGTGCGTTGAAATTGCCTTCTCCTCACGTTTTTAAGACGGATCAAGAGTTTAAGATCATCGTCTATAATCACGGATTCAAATTTTACTTCACATTTTGGAATTGCAATGCTCCGGGCTTCAACAATGGAATTTGTTAAAGTTTCAAGAGCATTGTCAATATCAAGTTTAGTTTCTAAAGAAATGTTAACATCAAGATTGGAGTCAACATACGTTTTATATATATATTCCAGTCGGCTCGTAAATAATTGAAAGTGGAGCTGATAGGATTGAGAATCGCTTCTTGAGATATTTGAAATGTAACAGGGACATGATCAGAATCAAAATCAGCATGAGTAATCAGTTGGCTACAAAGATGACTAGAGTCGGTTAAGACCAAATCAATCGTAGATGGATTTCTAGAAGAGGAAAAACATGTGGGGCTATCAGGGTATTGAATTGAGAAATATCCTGAAGAGCACTCATCAAATAAAATTCTGCCGTTGGAATTACTTTGAGAATTATTCCATGATCGATGTTTGGCATTAAAGTAACCAATGACAAAAAATTTTGACTTATTGCGAGTCAATTTACGCAAGTCAGTTTGGAGCAAATTAACTTGCTGCCCAGAGCATTGAAAAGGCAAATAGGCAGCTATGAAAGTATATTTACCAAACTGTGTTTCAACAGAAACACCTAAAGTTTCAAAAACTTTAGTTTCAAATGATGAAAACAGTTGATGTTTTATACGCCTATGAATGATGATTGCAACTCCCCCACATGCCCCATCAAGTCGATCATTACGATAAACAAAAAAGTTAGGATCTCTTTTGAGTTTAGATCCAGGTTTTAAATACGTTTCGGTAATAACTGCTATATGCACGTTATTAACCGTAAGAAAATTAAATAGCTCGTCCTCTTTACCATTCAGAGAACGAGCATTCCAATTTAAAATATTTAAATTATTATTTGGATCCATTAGAAAAACGTAATCCAATAACAATTTGATTTGTAAATTTTACACCTACTTGGACTGCTTCAGTCATAGTGGTGGCTTTGAACATTGCATCAATCATTAGATTCAATTGTTCAGTTAGAAAATTAAAATCAGAGGCAGACATGTCATGTGATTTCCCATTGGAATTTCCGGTACCAGATGTGGACGTTAGTGAACGGTAACATCGAGGTATCAATAGTTCTGTTATTGTAGGAAGAACTGCGCACCAGGTTGACCACTTTTCAAAGTGTTCGTCGTTGATCATGTCATCCCATCCAACCGAAGAGCGCCAAATTTCTTGAAGAAGCGTCTTTAACAGCATCATAAAGTGGCCAATAAGGCCTAGCGGATCGAAAACCATCATCAAGGACCGTAGAACTTGACGCTTCGTTGGCCGACGATCACCTGATAGTAGTTGCTTGTCTATACGGTCGGAGATCTTGAAAGTGAAGTGATCTGAAGATGTGTTCCACCATATACCAAGAATTTTCTCGACCACACTATCTTCGCTGAAGCTCTTTTCTGCCGTAGAAGGTTCGTTCAACTGCTCCAATACCGCAGATGAATTGGATGCCCAATTGCGGATTTCGAAGCCTTCTGACGCATGGATTTGCTTTACGTCTCGTGTCAGGTTTTTCACGTACTGCGCCGTACTTGGGTGAACAACAGGCTCCGAAAGTCATAACTTGTACAATGTATGTACTTGGCTCGGCATCAGTGCTGTTTTCCTTCCAAAAGAAGCGCTGGCATTGCTGGTCATCTTTTCGCATTTGAACCTGATGATACATTTCACGAATGTCACCACAAATAGCAATTTTATACTCCCGAAATTGTATCATCACTGAAAGCAGAGAGGTCAGTTGATCTGGTCCTTTCAACAGTACGGAGTTCAATGAAATTCCATGGGCGGTTGCCGCTGCATCCCAAACCAGCCTGGTTTTACTAGGTTTGTTTGGGTTGACTACCGGAAACATCGGCAAATACCATATGCGTGGATATTCTGCCTGAACTTCCTCGTTGGTCAATTTCCGAATATATCCTTTAGCTAGGTGATCATGGACTTTATTCCTTACGGCGTCTGCCAATTGCGGGTCGTGTTTCATTCTTCTTTCCAGACATTCCCATCTTTTCAGCGCCATTGCTTTACTGTCTGGGAGACGGACATTGTCGTACTTCCATAGAAGTCCGGATTCGTATCGTCCGTTTCTTTGTTTCGTGAGCGATTTCAAGAGCAACTGTGCTCGCTGATCGTCTTGCGACTGCGGCATCCTGTCCGGTTTAACAATCCCAATGCTGTCGAGGGAAAGGTAGCTTTTTACTGTTTGGTGGAGATCTTCATCGGTGTACTGATTGCATTGACAAATCTGAAGAGCGTGATAGTTTACGGAATGTGTAGTAGTATCCTTGAATGCACAGCTGCCGTAGACAGTCCAGCCAAGGCGTGTCTTAACGGCTATCGGCTCGTATGGCCGACCCTCCTGGCTTTTCAGCGGATGGCCGAGGTTCAAATTGTCCAGGCCTATTAGAATCCTTGGGCAAGCGTTCTTGTATGATTCTATTGGCAGCCCAGCGAGATGCTGATACACTTCCTGGATATCTGCATACATCAATGTCTGCGGACGTATCTGTAGGCTCTCTACGGTTTGTACGATGGTCCGTAGAGAACAACTGGGAGAATTCGAAAAAGGAGTTTTGACTGGCATTGATGAATGTTACAACTCGGTTGGGCTGTTTCGGCAGGCGCCGTAGTTTCAGTTATCGCCGCTGCCGATCTATCAGTTTGCTGCCTTGCAGTGGTGTGAAGAAGAGAATGATGTAGATATGTACAACCGTTAGTGCCGCACGGCCTCTGTTGTCTGCATGAGCCATTATGCTTACGCAAGCACTTCCGGCACAGTTTACATTCACGAACGGCGGCCCACCTTGAATCGATGCTGAATTCTGCAAAACGCTTGCATTTTACGACGGTCTGACATCCGCCCTTACATATAGGGCACTGTTTTTCCGATATGCAGGGAGTCGTTTGCTTCGCTGTCTGTGACCCTAGTTGAAGCTTGCTCTTACCGGATTCGCTTTCCACGTGTACATTTAGAAAACCATCCTTCTTATTGAATCGTGGCTTCGAATCTCCACTAGCCGATGCCATGACTGCACTGGCGTCTTCTGCCATTGAATACATCCAAGTGCTGAAGTCCAGTAAGTTGGGATTAGGTGTGTTCCTGGAGTATTTGGCCCAATCGAGCTTCAACGACGAAGGAAGCCTTTCGACCAATTCGTAACGCAGCGATGCGTTGTAGACGAAGTCGTTTACTCCGCATGCCTGAATTGTTGCAACCAAGTTCTCTACAGTGAGCGCGAAGTTGACCACCGTCTCTAACCGGTCGATGTTCGGCGATGGTAGGGCTCGAACCTTCTTTACGATCGCCTGTACAATAGCTTCAGGCCTACCGTACAACATTCTCAGCGTGGACATCACGCCTGTGACATTGGTTGGATGAAGCAGACGACATCTGACTGCTTCTAGTGCCCTTCCTTTCAAACATTTTCGAAGGCGCAACATGTTTTCCTCGTTGGAAAATCCGCACATTTGAGTGGAACTATTGAAGACTGAGAAGAACAAGGGCCAGTCTTCCGGATTTCCACTAAATTCCGGAAGCTCTTTTGATACTGCTTGTCTTGCAGCTAACTGGCTTCGATTAAGAATGCAAATAGGGTTGTCGCAAATTAATCGATTATTTCGATTAATCGATTAATCGACTCACTAATCGATTAATTTTTCATCGATACCTGGCTCACTCAATAATCGAGATAATCGATTAACTGACGTCGATTATTTGTCGATTTTTCCAAAATAAAATGTCCAATTCAAACTACAGTGATGTTTTCCTGTAAAACACTGTTTTGTGTTAGGTTGTGTACGAAAATTTATCGCACAGGCAATCATAAAACCACGAATATGTTTATAGATCTAGCAGTTATTCATTTCGATATTATCTGTACATTAACTCCAAATTGTCGTTTTCCAAGATCACCGGTGCGAGAATTGTTTTCGTTAAACACAGTCCTATACTGCCGTGAATCGCAAGGCAGCTTGCATTTTTGTCCTATTTTAGTTTATAAAAGTTTTCAACATATATGCCTATGATCTTTCAGCTACACTAACGAGACTATTAATTTGTTCGGTAAAATTTTTAAAACAAAAACACCAAGTCGAATTGCCCCATAATGAAATGTGCCCTCATTACATAGTTTTGTAACGTATTATACAAAAGTTACCGGTGCTTTGATCATCTTAATATTTATCTCAAAAGGTAACAGAATGGTAGGCAAATTGTGAAACTTTTATTGATATCCAAACATGTTTCAATCTCATCAACTTATTTTTGTTGAAACTCGCTATTACAGTAGAACACCCGCCAGCCGAACCGGACTTACTACGGGACTTTCACGTGATTGGAAGAAGACACCATGAATACAGAATGAAACTATATCTATCTTTATTACGGTTAATAATTACACGGAGCACTTTACATCGACTTGATAGACTCACTGCTAAACACAACAAAACGAACAGCGCGCCAATTCGGTTGACACCGAGGGGCAGCACACTCACATTCAAAGCACTAGACTACAAGGGGTCGGACACTACCTTTCTCCCAACAATTTTTGTATTTGTTTGGATGGATGGATGCGACTCACTTGCGATTTACAGCAGTATATTGTCTATCAATTAATTGGTCATGGATCATTATTTCATTGCCCACGCTACAAATTTTTACTAACGTTTCCATGTTTTACATCCACATTCAGCGTTTTCTTAGTCTTCCCAAAGTATCTCTTGAGATTCTCCCACATTTTTAAACGAATGTTTACAATTAAGTCATGGACGATTGGTTTTGGCCATGTGATTTCGGTTCTCGTAGATCTTTGTGTGGACATTTTCTGAATATCATGTTGTACCATCGACAGCTCAAAGTACATGATTTTCATCCACATTCAGAGAGACGTCATACCATAGACAATATTAAATAGGTTATATTCGAATTCTTCATTTTATGACAAAACACGAAGATATAACGAAATTTATATTTTTTTTATACAAAATTAAAATAAACGTAAACTCTGCGATCAATAGATTATGGAATTGATACAGATAGAGCTACAAAAATTTCTCCAGAATTTAAACAAATATTGCATGAGAATTTCCAGAGTTATTCTCCCGTCAATTTATCCAGGAATTCCTGGATTAATAAACTTGTATGGAACTTTCCATAGATTAATTCAAAAATTGCTCCAGGAATCACACTGCGAACAAGAGATCTCTAGGATTTTTTGTAGCTGTGTAATCGCTGTAGTTGTCTCTAGGAATTCAATATCAAGCTCAAACATGAGATTCCTTCATATTTTTCAGTGATTGCTTCAGAAATTCCTTCATGGATTCTTTCCCAAATTATTTCGTGATTCATACATTTCTTTCATACTATTATTTCGTGATTCTAGACATTTCTTCAAATGATTCTTGGAATTTGTCCAGGAAGATGGTAGAGATTATCCCGAATTTCATTTCAAGCAATCAATTAGGAATTTTTGTAGAGATTCCTTCAGGAGCTCCTACAGTAATACCAAAGACAAATTCAAGACCTCCTTGTTCCTTGCAGTTGCCCAACATTTTATGGCTCATTAGGTAATCTAAAATGCCGTGAAAAGTGTACTGCGATCTGTCAAACTTGGGCACTACCGAGGAACCAAATGCAGTACTAGAAGTGGTACCCAATCTGAGACCGAGTGGGACGGACCTGGTAATACCGCTTTTATTAATTCCAAGACTCCTTCAGGCATTACCCCAGCAACACACATGTTATAATTGTGTATTATCGACTGATATATGACCAAAACTAGTCATATTAGAGTTGATAATACACAATTATAACATGTGTGTTACTCGGGTATTTTCAAGACGACTCCTCCAGGCATTTTTCAAAAAGACAAAAAAAAAACTGTCGAATTAATCTCGAGCGATTCCCAAAAACATTCCAGAATATTTCTCTATCACTTCCATCTAGGATTCCTATGGAACGCTCTACTAGGAACCCCTCATGAAACCGTACACGACGTCCTCTATATTCACCTGCAATATTTGCCCTAAGAATCCTTACAGAAAATGCTCCACGAATTCCACCAGGAGTCGTCCACAGATTCCTCCTGATTTTTTCTAGAAATTGTTCAAATGATTCCTTCAAAAAATTCTATTAGGATTCCTGCGAGAATTCCTTCAGAAATTCCTCCAGACGTTACTAAGAGATTTTTTCTACGATTTCAACCAGGGTATCTAATAAAAACTCTAAGAAAACCCCGAAGAAATAATTGGAGAAATTCCGAAGGAGAAGAAAACTGTCCAAAACTGCGTTTCCAGATTTATCATTGTAATGGAAGAGTTTTTACAGGTATTCTTCAAAGAATTTCAGGAATAATACTTGTTGTTTTTTTTTAATAAAGAAACCTTGTAAGAAATTTCAGTATGAATTATTTGAGGAATAATCGGTAGACTTCATGGAAATCTTGTAAAAACAAATAAGGGATTCCTGAAATAAAAAAAAAATCGAGATTCTGGCCGATTTTAGGAGGAATGACTGTAAAAAAAAACAGATAGAATCGCTTGAAAAAAATCTGTAGCAATTCCTAGAATAAGGCGTAGAGGAATCGCTGGATAAATTTATAAGGGAAAATCGTTGGAATTTGTGTTTGAACACACCCAAGCCGTTCCCAAGGGGACGTTAGCCACAAGGAAGGACGTTTCAAGTAATACTGTTTCATATGGTATGCCCTCTTCAACATCTAATCCAATTTCTCTCGCCGTTCCCTTCGGTACCTATCCATCTAGTATTCATTGCTTTCTTCTCCATGATCCCTCCTACTTCGAGCAAAATAGACCGATATGCCGATAAACAAATTCAATATAATTATCACGGTCGATACCTTTGTATGTTAATATTTGCCTATAAATCCTCAAATGTACTTGATTCCAACGAAAATAGCTTGGACATGAAGTACCATTCTATAACTCTTTATTTTTGCATTCGTTTTTTTTTAACTAATTAACAGAAACTTCGTTGTTTCGTTTAGTATGTTGTGGTCAAGCACTATCAAAGTTACCCCGTTTTACGGTACTCAAAAAACGGTTGAACCGATTTGCTTCATTTTTTCACAACAGACTCTCGTCAATGTACAGTTTTGAAAAGCAAGTTACCGAACATGAGAAAAAACTGTAACGTGAGATATTAACGTGAGTCATGGCTACGCGAATAAGGATATTAAAATAGAAGAGTTTTTTGAGAACTTGTGGTGGTGCAAATATATTGAGAAACAAAAAAGTTATAGCGATTTGAATATTTATTTATGGCAGAATATTGAAGCTGCTGACACAAAATGCCTAGGAAAATCTTCGGTAGACTTTTTGAAAAAAAAAAAACGCGAAAGCAATAACTGATAAAAAATTTCTGGAGCAAAATCTGGAATAATCCCCTGTAATATTTCCAAAAAAAATCCTGATAGAACCTGCGAGAAATATCTGGAACAAATCCTTGTAGAATGAATAATGGTGAAATTATGGGTAAAATCCCTAAAAAAAATCTGTCGGTAGCATCCCTGGTGGAATTCCTATAAGAGTCACTGGATGAATTCCTGCTGCAATTGTTTCAAAATCATTGGCCATTTTCGCCCTCAACGCATGATGTGAAATTTTAACGTTTTAACCTTAACAAAGGACCATAACAAAATATCCAGGTTTCCTGAGGAAAAGGGGAAATATCCAGGTCTTACTCCAAGAATTCTGCCAGAAGTTTCCATTAATATTCGCCCCTATTTAATTATTGAAATTTTTAAAATGAATTCATAAAGGATTCAATTCTAAAAATTTATTCAACATTTTCCTCAGAGATTTTCTTTGAAGATTTCTGCAGCTGTTTTGCCTGAACATTTTCACGTGTCAAAAGTCTTTCAAAAGTATCAAGAAATTTATTCGTAAACTATCGTCAAGCTACCATTTCCCGTGCATTTAAAAAAAATCTGCACTTGAAAAAATTGTATATTTTTTCCAAATAATTTCCAAAAAAATATTCAAAAACTGTATTTACAAATTTCATGTTAAAATCGCCTCGTACCGTTCTATGTGACTATTTACCGTGCTTCTAGTTTTCGTCAATAAAAATTTCTTCAGAATTTACCCCCAGATTTATTTTAAAAAATAATCTAATAATTTCCAAGTCGTGTCTAGTACACGACACTAAAGACGGCCTTACAGTTGAGGGTGAAATTCGCGTACCTGTCAAAGCATACAAACACTAGTGGCATTAAATGGTATAGTACTAAATTCGGTTTTTCATTTACTAATAATTCCTAAAAAAAATCCTAGACGTTTCTCTGGAGACTTTGAAAAATGACTGGAAAATTTTCTTTATATTTATCTGACATTCCTAGTGAAAATCATGACGAAATGCATACAGTAATACAGATGGATAATACGAAAAGTAACACTTTTGGTAATGTCACGAGAAATGCCAAAAAATCTTCAAAATACTCTTAAAGAAATTCCTGGCCTGATTTTATGATAAATGGATCTCACATCCCCTATTTCCTGTTCAGTTTCTCTTTGTTTTCTTAATATTTGTTTGGTTCCTTATTGTTTTCTTCTGGTTCCAGTTTGGTGCCTTTTTTCAGGAAAGAACTAAAAAGTTCCAGTCCTATACCAGTCCTGGTCAAGAGTTAACATGAGAACGGGTCAACGGATTTGCATTTTTTTTTGTTCACTGATTTGTCCAGGACTCCGACGCATTCGTGCGAGGGAAAATTCAATAAACTTTAAAGATAACGTTAGGAAATTGTGTGTTGTACTTTGTATAATAAACGCCCATAAACGCGCAGTATGCCAAGATAGCTAGGTTGTAATGTGAAAAAAAAGAATGGATTAATAGCAAAAATTATTTTAATCTTTGCCGTTTTCCTCCTTGCAGAATTGTGAAAAAATATTCAGATGGTAGAAAATTCTGAAGTAACCTGAACAGAGCTTACCTGAGTTAACTGAATATCGCCGAAGTTAGCTAGAAATTCCCGAGCCAATCTAAAAATGTTCAGTAGATATAAAAACATCTTGAAAAATGAATCAAAAGTTCATTTGAAAATCGTGCAGGAACTCATTCCAAAATATCCCTAAAATTTTGTGACAATTCCGTAAACATTCAAGTGCTTCTGATTAATACGAATTGTTTTACAATTTCTTCAAGTTATTCCCTATAAATTACAATTAATCATGACACAAAATATCAATGGAAATTCAATCAAATTATTCTCCAGGAATAAGGAAACAAAACATAAATTTTCTACGAAGCTCGTTCATGTATGTTTTGCATAAATGGTTCAGTTCTATGTGCTTGATTTTTCATTTCCATAATGTAAATCATGCAAAACGGGAGAGGGAGGGATTAGCTTCAGAATTATAAATGTTAACCATTGGTTCACCGAAGTTGTATACTACCCAGTGAACCACGTATCGTATAAGAATGTGCATCCAAAATCACATATTCGTACGTCAAAAATCAGAATCGCACAACATGCCAAATAAGGCATTATCAATGTCAACACAAGTTGTATATAAATCCCTAATACGATTCATAAACGACAATCTGTGTTGACAAACTAAACATTATATATAGAGCATCACAAAATCGCGTTATGTTGTATAAACTGACAGATCATATATCAATCCAGAAAGCATCATATGAAATCACAATAACTTAGCAAAAATTGCCTCCCAAACTTGGTATCTGCTGACGATGGGCCTCACAGAACAACATAGCAAGTGTCGCTGAACATGAAACATGCGTTAATATTGGCAAATAATCACCACTCTGTTATATGATCCTTGGTGGTACAGTAGTAAGGTGTCCGCTCCCTAATCCAGAGGTCGCACGTTTGAGGCTTACTGGAGACTTTTTTTTATTTTCATTCAAATTTTGTGGCGTCGTATTTCTGATCAGAGAAAGTCTGAAAAAGTCGTGCTAAGTACGCATATAGCATCTGTTTGTCTGTGCATACAGCTTCCACTTTAGTACGTATATAGCCTTTTCGTGCATTCTATACGATTGAATTGATTCATATAGAATGATGTATAACAAAAGTTATACCTACCAAAATGTTGGCTGGGTAATAACATACTGAAATTCATCTTGATTTGAAAAAAAAATTGCTCAAAGAAACAATTTACTAAGCCATGAACCTCAACTTCATGCTTCGAAAATTGGATTAGTTCTATTAAATTTTAGAAGAATTTCACCGTGCACGTCGATCCGTATTTACAAGGATTTATCTATTAGGAGCAATTCTCAAAACTGTTTAATTTAAATTTCGAGCAAGTTAGCACGGCTGGGGTTACATGAAATGTAAAATTTCGTAATAATGTAAAATTTTACTACAGAAACATTGTGCTAATAAATGAAACAAACTTTAAAGAACGAAATACCTGCTAACACCTATTGTCATCATGTTTAAAACTTAGTACCTATTTCATTTTGCCCCACCCGTTTTAGCTTACTCCGGTGTACTTTATAGCAGTAATATCTTAAATTTTCAAAAAAAAAATGTCAATTAATTCGATTAATCGAAAAATACAAGTCGATTAATCGTTATCGATAATCGTCATTCTTGGACAGTAATCGATTACCAACTAATCGATTAATTGAGATTTTGCGACAACCCTAAATGCAAATCGTGTCATCACCAACTAATTGCACTGGCTGAACCCCTTGTTGATGGTCGTATCTCATTGGCGTTGATCGTTGTTCTGGGATGAATTGATTCGGATGTACGGTTGTCTCCGTCCTCATATGCGATTCTAGTGGCTGCGCCCGTTGCGCTAGACGATTTCTCACCGAAGGTGAATTGACGAACTGCAGACCTCGTCCTGGCGGTTGACCTTGTTGATAATTTGGTTGATCGACGTTATATCCGAGATTTTGAGCAGAATGCTCTGCAGGCCTACGCGAGTTAATCACCACTGGCCCATCCACCTCGTCCGCTAGACCGGAATCTACGTCGACACCAAAACGATCTGTATCGGCCATCCACTGTTCGATCTTCGAAGCGTTATCGAAAATCGATTCACTGTCGCTTGCTACCGCTGACGATTCACTGCCGAACTCTAGAAGCGCCTCGAATTTCTTCTCCAGGTATTCCTTTTCTAGCCTTTTCTCCTCTTCGATTTTCAGAAGCTGTAACTTTAGCCTCCTCCTAGCCTCACTTTGCATACTCTTCCCGCTACTCCTTGATCGCTGCGATGGATTTTGAAGTTGTTGCTTTTTAACCTCTGAGGTTTGACCCGCAGCGGAGCGAGCCAACGATTGACAGGGGAAGGCAACGCATTTGGTACAGCGCCAAGACTCATTCTCGATTTCATCCGTTAACTCCACACATTCACAATGAAACCATCCTCTACACGCATCACACTGAATCATGTTCATATTATCTAGCCCATCACACAACTGACAACTAGACTGACGATTTGGACGTGCGTCTCGCGGCGGATTACGTCTAGGAAGACTGACGGCACTACCAGGTTTATTCGCTATATTCTTTGGGATGGTACCCGTCTTGTGATAAGCAGAGATCCCCATATCTAAGTTTACCTAAGTAGCGGAGCCTACCGCATTGTCCGCCGGAAGCCCGGCTACAGATTGACTGATCATTGCCGTTGCTCTCGCATCGTCCCTGGATCCGGCCTTGGAATGCTTCGACATCTCTCAATTGGTAAAAGAATTTGTAAATTGTTGAAAGAATAGCTGCGGTGGTCGCCAAAATTACCAAGTTCATCAACACTTTATTGTATTAAAGAGTTACAAATTCCTAGAAATTCGATATTATTAGATATTATATAAATATCTTGATTGAGTATGCAACTTACTTTTAGTAATTTTACTACTCTTCAACGAACTCGTCCTTAGCATTCCAATTGCTCGGTGAGCAGATTTAGCTGTTACACAATACATACAGTTGTAGTAGGTGATTTGTTTAATTACTGATAATTTACTAATGTCAGATTCTTACCGTTATTGTGGAAAAATGTAAGATGATTACTTCGACTAGTGTACTGCAGCCGTTGACGGCTGAGAGCTATGAACAAAAAAAAATACACCAATAAGTACACTTTCCGTGTTGCATGTAATAATCTTCTCACCTGAGATACGTTTAGTTTAAGATTAACTTTATAGTCTAAGTGGGTAAATTCAAGTAGATCTTATGAAATTCACGTATTACATAATAATAGTTTAAGTTAAACAGTAGATTTAGGATATTTTAGAAAAGCACTTAGTAGATAGTCTGCACGTTTTCTGCAATCATTAACGTTTGACATCGACGTCAAAGGGTGTTGTCATACGGATGGTAGTCCTTCTGGGTAGCACGTTGGCAGACGAAGCACAATGGGCTCGATGATCGGCGGGCGCGCTTACAATACTTATAAAGGAATTGTGAAAAAGTTACTCTGCTCCAAATGCAATTCAAATGCAAATGAGCCACTGTGACCACTGTACAAAAGTTGTGTATTTTTCATACATCCTGGGAAAAAAACTGCAGTGCCTTAATTCTTCTTGTTCTTATATTATTTTATTCACAGGAATGCTCGATATAACGAATTATTTGAGTATGTCATTCTCTGTAACCTTGTTAAGCGTGCTGTTGACTATTGAGACTCATCTTAACAGAGCACTTACCTTATCTGTAGGTTACAGTAGGGGATTTTTTTTTATTTCCGTACGGGTTTGGGCCGAAAGGTATCAGATTTTTATGAAACTTTTTCCACAGGCAGGGCTCATCAATATATGAATAAAAAAAAATGAGAAAAAATTCAGGGTCGCCTATTTTTCCGGAAAACTCAGTTGGAATTTTTTTGTTTTGCCCTGACACTACTTACTTTGAAAAATCATAACTCAAGAACGAAGCATCGTAGAAACAAAGATTTTTTATGAAAATGAAAGAAAATTTTCTCAGGAATAAAAGAAAATATTAACTGGAAACAGTTTTCTATAAAATTTTCCACCGTTGAGTAAATTCGTAAAGGAAAGCCGGGAAAACTATGTTTCAATAAGTGAAAACTTTCAAAAATATATTTTTGAGAAGGTAATTTCATAAGCTTTAATCGCTGAAATTTTTGAAATGTACTTTTTTTTCGTTTTTGAGTTATGGCCAATTTTGTGGAAAATAACCATATAAGCCTTTTCTTCGAAAACCCATATTTCAATCGAAGCATCGGAAAAACAAAGATTATTCATCAAAGCAATTGCAAATTTTCTAAAACATCTGAAAAAGAGACATGGGATTGGTTTTAATGAAGTATAAGTCGGAATGGATGATATTTTTCATGAAAAATTACACCTCTAAGAAAAACTGAAAAAAAAACTGTTTCTGCCTCAATTTTTCGGTACACTGAAAAGGGATTCTTTCTTTTCTATGGAACAAATAAGATTATTATTATTATTTTTAATTTTATTTATACAATTATTCAGTATATAACTTACATTTTCATCTTAATACTATCTATTTTTTTAACCGGGAAGATTGTCTTTGGTTGCTAACACTAGAAGATTTTCGTTTCTTTGTATTATTAAGAACAAAGCATGCTGTATTTTCTTGGTTTTCATGTGCATCTGAGAAGAATTAAGAACAAAGCATGCTGTATTTTCTTGGTTTTCATGTGCATCTGAGAATTCACTAGCAAAAATGCTTCGTTCGTCTTTTGGTATAAATAAATGATATTATTTTGTTCCAGGAATTGGAACAAGGTTAGAAAATCTCTCCTGAATAAATTTTTCAGCCTCTGAATAGTCATTTTCAGTTGCATAGATAAATTCCCAATCTTTTTTAAATTGGTCTTTCACCTTTTGCGACACAGCCCAGTCGAAAAATTGTTTGGCGTTAATAATTTCTGCTGACTTTCTAATACTAGCATCTCTAGTCATTCGCTTAATGTTGCCACCGATACCATCACAAGGACCTTTTCCATGTAAGGTTGGGAAAAAGTTCAATCTGCTTCAATTTTGAAATCATTTTCATGGTTGCATACATTTTTGAAATTTGATTTATTTTTGTATAGCTCTCCACAACCATCAGAAAGATAAATTATTTTTTCAAGCTCCGGAAATTTGCTTCTTTCTTGAGTTATGATTTTTCAAAGAAAAGGCTCAAAATGGCACATTTGCACATTTTTTACAAAATTGGTCATAACTCAAAAACGAAAAATAAAAAATCATTTCAAAAATTTAAGCGATTAAAGCTTATGAAATTATTTTCTCAAAAGTATTTTTTTGAAAATTTTCCACGAGTTGGAGCATAGTTTTTCCGGCTTTTCTTTACGAATTTTCTCAACAGTGGAAAATTTTGTGGAAAACTGTTTCCAGTTAATATTTTTTTCATTCATGAGAAAATTTGCTTTAATTTTTATAAATAAACTTTGTTTCTACGATGCTTCGTTCTTGAGTTATGATTTTCCAAAGTAAGTTGTGTCAGAGGGAAACAAAAAAATCCAACTGAGTTTTCCAGGAAAATAAGCGACCCTGAATTTTTCTCAATGTTTCTTATTCATATATTGATGAGCCCTGCCTGTGGATAAAGTTTCATGAAAATCTGAGATCCTTCGGCCCACTTTGTACGGAAATAAAAAAAATCCCCAGTACCGATGTGCACGATGATTAAAGCAGGTTACCACCGCAATAGTACCCTATACATACTTTGAACAACGATGCATAAAACAAAATCTTCATGGCAAAGCACGCAAGAAACGAATTACTTGCGGAAAACGTGACGAAAAACATAAGCATGTCAGTACATCAACCGCAAACTTGGCTTTGACTCAGCCCAGAACCCAGCAAACATTTTGCGAGATAGAAACTTAGTCAGCAACTTTTTAATACCATCACATTCACAAAGTAAGGGAGAAAAAAAAACAGTAACACTGGGAAAGCGCAAGAAATGCCCATCTAAAGCTGCCACCGAGAAAAACGTGAATGATGAAATGAGCGCTGATGTGTGTCAATTTGGTAAGTAAACTGCTGGTTGCTGGGAAAGTACGGAAAACCGGCGAAAAATGAGTTGCCATATAGATAGCTCCGCTTTCCGTACCCGCAGAAGCATGTCCGGGAAAATAGAGCACAAATCGACCCGTACAGCACCCAGAAGTAGAGGAAGGTGGGGCTGAAGGTTGACCTTGGTGGGGTGTGGAGTGAAATTAATGCAGTACTAAACTTTTAAACTTACTTTTTGCTGAACAATCTTGTTTAAAAAAAAATATCCATTTTTCATTATAACAGCTTTGAAATGGATTTTCAATTACTTTTTATGACTTTTTCAAATCTCAATCAATTTCTATAATATTTGGAACGAAATTCTCTTACTTTAATAGCATCCGAACCACCATTACATTGAGGGTTCATTCACATATTTCATAACGCTGAAAACGTCAATTTTCGATACCCACCCACCACCTTCAGCGTTATAACATTTGTGAATAAGCTCTTACAAAATTTGTTTTGATTTGAGCTAGAAAACTTAGAAAGATATTTCTTCCCCACTTTACTCTACGGTCGGCAACCCTGGCTGCGAGAAGGAGGATGGACCTGATCATGAAAAATTGCTGTCATTAGATATAAATCTTCGCTGCTGGGTTGCTGCGGAAGATGGCGGTGCGACCGAAAGAAGAACTTTGGTTCGATCATTTTTAATGCAGCTCAATATATTTCTGTTCGGTTTCTATTTTAGACCAATTTTATGACATAATGGGACGCCACCGATTGCGAGAAATAAATGATGGAGGCTCTTCCAGCGATAGCTACCGGACTTGGGAATCGCACCCTCAAGGTTGTGCTCCTGGTCCATCAAGTGGCACATTCTGAATGCGAATTTTCTATTCTTCAAGCAACGGTTCAATCTAGCCTTCGAGTCTGGATGGTCTAGGTACAGGATGTGCCTGTAAAATTGATGCTCGCAGTTTGAGTTCGTCACAGCTGGAAAAAAATATGTTTACTACCACTCGTCACTCCTTGTCACATGCTTGTTGATCAACTGTGAACACAGTTGGTGGTACTGTCTGATGGATGTTTCAATTGGTTTACTGCCAGTTTGGAGAGGTACGCCATGTGTGATTTACTTTCATCAGATAGAGCAACGGTTCACTTGGGATCGAATGTTGTTTCTCAATTTTTTTAGATATTATCACAGATAAATTATTTGTTGAATTGAGTGATAAATAGAGATGTCCAAGCGCAAAGGGGTGTCAGTGCCATTTGGTCGGTTTTGAGTTAACTACGATAAATAATTCCACTGTTTTCAAACTATCCAATGGTATTTTAGTGGCTGGTTGGGCACGTCAGAAATTAATCATATTTATTTACTTCGTTTTCCCGATCAGCCTAGATAGTCGCATAGTGTCGGTAGCGGTTGTTTCAATTGGATACGAATTCACACTACGGACTGGCTGTTCGGGTGGTAAAAGTCCACCTCACAGGTGACCCCTAATTCATTGTGTGATGCGTATCGTGCCTAGGAATGAATGGTTAGGGGGGTCTAAATAAAAACTAACCACTAATGGAGTCTGAGGAGTATGATTATAACCCGTATAGGCCTGAGTGAAAGCAAAAATACTGAAACCCTCACCGCTCACAGAATTCTTAACGGATTCAAATGATTTTTTGTCAGTTCACTGGCCCGCATATCAAGTTTCTAGAAGAGGCCAGAGGAACTCGGAAATATTCATGTGATCTGAGTTATTCCGGTAGGTTACTGGGTCAAGTCGGGTGAAAAAATGCTATTTATTGGGACATGCAAGTTACCTTTATGTATATTCAATGACAATCATTTTAATTTGCATAAATCATTAAGATCTTATATTCAACATTATAAATGAAGAATCTTGCACCGTTTAAAATATACCGGATGTGGCCATTCGGTCGTAATGCTCGGAAAAACCGGCTTTAGTTTTGTTGGATACTAAACATTTCAATTCTCGAAAAGTAGAAATCAAACATAATTGTGCACTAAAATGCATTCCCATAAGCTTGGCACAGATGTTCAGATACAAATTGACCACTTTATCATAAGTTTGAGGCGTCCAACGACTCGAAAATGGTCATTTGTAAGATTAATAAAATGCAAAACTAATAGTTATCCAATTTAATAGTTTTACACTCATGCAATTTTCTTAAAATTCCGTCATGTAGTGGCCACATTATAAACGATTCCGGAAATTATCTGTGACTTGAAATTTGCCTACCTCCAGGGGCCCAAACGCACAGTAACCTACTCATCCGACCTGACCCAGTGATTCACCGGAATAACTCCGACCATATGAATATTTCCGCGTTCCTCTGTCCACTTCTAGAAACAAGATATGTGTGCCAGTATACTGACAAAAATCATTTGAATCCATTAAGAATCCGCTGAGCGGTGAGGGTTTTAGAATTTTCGCTTTCACTCAGGCCTATACGGGTTAATTTAAATTATCACCTATATGGTTTCGCATTATGCGTTTTACACAGTGTATTCTGTGTTTTTTGCCTATGGTGACTTTCAATAGATACCGACCTGGATTTTTCGCTGCTGATCTTTTTCGTGCTGAGATTGCAAAAAGCTCTATCCTGCCTAGTTTGGGTAGTGGCTACGGTTAGGATAGCTCAGATCATGCAAAATGGTACAGCCCATGTGGTGCCAGTTCAAGAACCCTACTTTTGTAGAGGGAACTTCAATCAAGGCAACCTTGTGGACCCAGTTTTTGCTACTTTCAGCAAACTTGAAATGGCAAACTCACGCTTCATACCCCACCCGCACATGTGTGCTCGTTAATAACGCAATCGGCGTTGCTACACTCATTTCTGAGTTAATTACCACCGTGCTACTGTGCTGTCACAATCGATGTTTCTGTTGGCGACCTCAACAAGAAATAGCATATTTAACACATGATGAACCATCTCCAACGGATGATTTCAAACGAATTGTCGTACACTGCTTAACAAAAGGCCTTCCGCTGATTGTGCCAATGCTCATTATATTATCTGGGACAGCTCAGATATCAATTTGAGAGGATCCAGTCTGATGGAATACTTAAGTAATACAGATCTTGGATTATTAAACATAAGCAATCGCCCAATCTTCATGGTATCTAATAGATAAGAAGTGCTAGACAAAACGCTCTGCTCGAATAGAATCAGTCACGAGTTAATGAATTGGCATGTATCAGATGAGGAACCATTATCTGATCATCACTACATCTTCTTTGAACATTGTAATGTGACTGCGCAAGCTTTGCCTTTTAGGAATCAAGGTCAACAAACTGGGAACTCTACACTGAATTGGTTGCGACCAAATTTCATGGATATTCTCCGTCCATTGAAAATCCAAGTGATGTGATGATGGATGTGATACTACAACATCATACATTATGAAAACTTTCGAAGAAGCATGTCCTCTGCGGTCTGTGAAGACTACAAGAGGGACCTCATGGTGGAATTCCGATCTGGCTAGGCTCAGGAAACAATATAGAAGGAGTTGGAACAGACGCCGCTCAGCTTGATCAGTGTCGTTCAAGTGGGCTTGCAAGGCTTACAAGAAGGCTCTTTGTTCTGCTGCACGATCCGGCTGGAAAAACCTTTGTACAAATGTTTCCAGTTTGAGTGAAGTTAGTCAGCTGAACAAAATCCTTGCAAAATCAAAGGATTTCCATGTGAACGAAATTCGCTTACCTAATGGTGACTTTACCATCTATGGATGAACCAAATGTCTTTTCATATAGTTACAAGTCTCTGGATTTAGCTCGCAGTATCGTAACTACTAAATTGATTCAATGTGCACTCAATGTGATTCATCCTTTTCTGCTCCAGAAGTGATTTGAATTTATCAAACATGTTTTTAAAATATTACTTGTCAGCAGTAGACTGGCCCAGCTCAGTATGGGAGAAAAATAAAGTTGTATAATTCTACGGGGCACCCCCCAGAATTATTCCTTAGGGTTGGAGGAAGGCTTCCTGAAAATTTCAGCTCATTTGGTTGTTCCATGAGCTGGCGCATTTGAATTGAAGTTAATATGGGATTTCCTGCTCAAACATATGAAAAACAATACATCATCTACTGTTTGATTCAGGATAATTGTTGATCGCGTTCAATTGAACCCACACGGTGTGTTTCGTAGAACAAGTTTATTACAAAAAAATAGGTAAGTTTGAAACTTCTCCACAATAAAGTCTAGGTTTCTCGCGTTCATTTGCTGCTAAAACCAAAATAATCGGTCGGGGGGTCCAGAGTAATTTTTTTTATGATTTAGAGAGACTTGCACATATGTTTGAATTTGCCTATTTATGTGTTTATGTACATTGGGGCGGTTCAAAATTAAAAAATGTTTGAGAATTCAATCTCACATATGTTCTTTACTATCCTTACTTTAAAAATAGTGTTCTGTGAAATTCGCAGCTTTCTAGGTGGTGATTTAAGGTGGCCCAAAGACAATGTAGGTTTATATGGAAATTACTATGAAGAAATTTTGAGGTATGTTCCAAACACGCTTGTACTGTAATGTAAGTACAAACTTATTATCCCATTGTAAAAGCTCATTCTTGAAACCATAATAAAGAAATTTGCTGAAGAGAGAAATTCAATTCGACAGATAGCAGAAGAGATATCATGAGTTTGTTTGTTATTATTTAGCTTAACCCCTCTACCGGCAGCTTCATTTTTTCAGCACAAAAATATATTTGAATCGCGATAACTTTTTTGTTTCTCAATATTTTTCCACCATTTTTTCACAACTTCTCAAAAAACTCTTCTGCTTTTGGAATCTATGTCGGAATCGACCATTGGTCAACTTGTTTTAAAAATATTTCGGTGTTCCTTGGGGGACCGACACTTCCCATATAAAATTTCAATATGATGTTTTAAGAAGTTTTCAAGATCTCGTTACGGCTAGAGTGGTACCAAAAACATAAAAGCTCATTGCTCAAAAACAGTAGCACCGATTTATTTAATTTCTTCACAATAGACTTTCATGAAAGTTTAGTTTTGAAAAGCGAATAACCGAATATAAGAAAAAATCTGTAGCCAGAGATAATTACGAGAGTTATGGCTATGCGTCGGTCCCCAAGGAATTTTGGTATATCTCCGAATAAAGATGACCAATGCTCAAAACCAATACAGATTCTGAAAATAAGAGAGTTTTTTGAGAAGTTGTGGATTTTTTTTTTCAAAAATATTGAGAAAAAAAAAGTTATCGCGATTTGAATATTTTGAAAAAATGAAGGTGCCGGTAGAGGGGTTAATATGGGGTTATAGTACTGCAAACAAGTACAAAAATCCCAAACCCATTTTAGCCTTATGATGTTAGTTTCTGATCTTTTCATAAGCACTGTGCCATAAAGAAAGTAACATAAAAATATAAGATTTGAAACTTCTCAAATACCATACAAATTAGCGTATTTTTCAGCACCATGGGGCAAGTATATTACATGCCTTATAACAAGGTTTATCACATGCGAAGCCCTCTACTAGTTAATTCGAATAACTCAAATTGTGTTGTTTGAAAGGCGGATAAGTCACTTTTGTAACGAGTAAAAAGAGAAATCTCGCATAATTTATGATCTCGTCCTAAAAGCCATAGCTTGTTATTACTGAGCAAACGAATAGATTTACACTTTATTTCACAATGCTACTGAAGAGAAGAGAAGAGAAATAAATAAATTATATAATAAACTCACTGAAATGAAAAACTAATAATCATCGTGTAGCTTTCTTATTTTACAATTCCGAAAAAAGAAACAAACAAATTCCCCACAACCCTCGTACATTTGCCTAGAATTTCGAATACTCAGCGTATCAGCAAAAAAAAAAAAAAAGAAAAAGGCGCGCAATTCATTGTCCAATAGGGGAATTTGAAAATTTCCCCTCCACTAGACTGATATCTGATCGGGTATAAATATGCCCAGCACTCCGGTACTGAGCTCATTCTACATTCGGACGCGGACACGATTGTGACTTCTCCTACAAGTCAACATTCGACTAGCCACCAGCCAGCACGCACAGAAATCGGCGCGAAACCCAATCGGACGAGCCAGCCAACCGACGCGAAAAGCGTCGCGTAACCACCACATGAGCGAGGGGCCATCCGGCTACAAAACCACCAGTTTGAGGCCCACGCGAGTTATTCGGAAATCAAACGGCGCAGCAGAAGCATCAGAGCAGCAGCAAGTCTTCAAGAGGCAAACACCCCCTCGAGTGTGAGATCGATCACCTGACGGACAGCCAGCCAAAGCGGGACGCGAAAAAAAAAAAAAACCGCGCAATTCGCGGTTGCTAGGGCAACCAACGCGTGGGCAGCCAGCGCTCTCATCGAAGCAAGAACGGATCGGATCGAATCATCGCGTGTGTGCAACCGAAGGCGCGAAAATTGAAACACGTGCTTCTGGAGAAGGTAGTCAGCTGGGTACGAGCGGTATCAGTAGTATTCATACTACAAATAGCTTTTCCTGATCTATTAGTTCTTCTAAGAACTTTTTAGATTAGGACTAGCATAAAGAGTTATAAGGTTTTTTCTAAAAAGAGTTGTTACGGTTTTCACTAAAGAGTTCTTGGATACTATTCCTACGCAAAATAGTTTTCCTCGGAAAATTATTGCGAACAAAAAGAGTTGCAAAAAAAAAAAAATAAAAATATTCCCAACAGCGCAGCAAGGGTCGAATTATCCCCTAATCCACCAAACCGGTGCGGCACGATGGATCACGTGGAACGAGCTCGCAGCGGCGATGAGGACATCGAACCTAGTCGCAAACCGCGAGTTCACGACAGCTACGACGAAGAGAAGATCCTCCTCTGTCTCCCAGCGGTGACAGTATTTATTTTGGTACGTTTATCTGCTTAATAACAACGAGCTACACACTCGGTTATCAATGGTTTTAAGGGTGAATATACATAGAAGCCAAACCTCGAATTTTCAAAAGCACAAGTCTAGAGAAGCAGACAACCGGTAACTCACTGGTCACTCGCTGGTGGCGACTAATCAATAAAATGTTCAACGCAAAAGGTTGTCAGGTTCTCAAGATACAAATCTACAAACAAGCTTTTGAAAATTCGAGGTTTGATATCGATGCATCTTCACCTATTAAAAATATTTTCTAATAACTTCTTACATCATTATGACCAATTTAAGTACGATTTTTAAGGTTTTTCGTGGAAAATAACTAAAATGACGTTTGAGACAATTTTGCAATTATGCGTATATCATATGTCATATATGCTTATTACAGCTCTTTTGAGCAAGAACAACTTTACCTTCCAAGCCAAGGTGTTCAAATGGTTTGACCTTGCAGTTTGTCCCGTATCTATGTTCAACGCAATGTGTGTCGGTAAAAAAAAACACATATTCATGAATACTTCACACAAAATAAAAAAAAAATGTTCCGGACCCCCCGACCGATTATTTTGATTTTAGTCGCAAATGAAAAAGCAAAGTCTAATTGTTTTAAGTTCGAAATTTCAGACTTACCTACTTTTTTGTAATAAAGTTACTCCACAAAGACACCGTGACCCAGAATGTTAAAAACACTATTTGATACTATAGCGAACAATATTGTAGAAGGCTGTATCATGATTAAAATTGATAAAGTTGGTGTTTTAACTATCTGAAGTAGATCTGCAATACAGCTCTGTATTTCTTCAACATAGCATGATGGTTACCACTAGGCGCATCATAGCCACCTATGACGCTGGGCGAGCTGCTGCGCAAGGCGCATGCATAAATGTGACTGTACGGGAGTTCTGATCTAAGCCTAACTTTCAACAACTGAAAGGGTAATGAAAATGAGCTTACATCCAGATACAACCTTCTGCAATTATGTTCATTAGGGTATCAACAAGTGTATTTGTCATTCTGGACCCAATTGAACACGATCAATTAGTATACAGAACAAAACCGTGACAAAGGGTCAATTTTCAATATATTTGAAACGAATATCCCATAAAAACTTCGAATTGAATGCGCCAGCTGGTGGCGCAACCAAATGAGTTGAAATTTTGAGAAACCTTTTTTCTTACCCTAAGGCATCTATCTAAGGGGTGCCCCGTTAAATTTTACAACTTTTTTTGTTTTAGGGCCAGTCTAGTCAGCAGTTTTGATATCGGGTATATTCCCAGATTCTGACGTGATATTACTGTAAAGTTCATCCCGGAAGGAGAAAGTGCGTCGTATGAAGAAGCGAAGAGTTTTAGATTAACCAGTCTGACCTCTTTTCTTCTGCAATGTCTGGGGAGTCTTGTCATCACTTTTGTGGAATCTCGTAGCAGATACACTATTGAGGCTACTCAATAATAGCGGTTTTTCAACTTATGGATTTGCCGACGACTATCTATCTTTGATATTATAATAAATCTTCGAGCTGTTTATTAGAATACCTATAAGTAGATAAAAAAAAACCTCGACTTCAAAGTCGAGTCTAGTACACGACAGTGTTGACCAGACTCATTTCCCCGAAATTCGAATTGTGAAGCCATGAACTGTTATAACTGTGCGTTGTATTCCTGAGATGGAGGGGGAGGTGGTTGGGCTTGAGTGTTGCACATGGGATCCGACAGTTTCGATCTCGGTGGGCCGCAATTCAAGTTTCGGTGAAATGATTCGCACTCACTCACTCACTCATTTCATTTCACCGAAACTTGAATTGTGGCTCTCTGGGATCAAAATTGATCGATTTTGTGTGCAGTATTCAAGCTTAACCATCTGCTTTTCTATCTTAGGAGGATAGAGCATGGTTGTAGTAGTTCGTGGCTTCGTAGTTCGAAAAATGTTATTTTCGGGGAAATGAGTCTGAACAACACTGGTACACGACACGGAAGAAGTTGAGTTGAAATACGCGTATCTGTCAAAGGATACAAAATCTAGTGGAATTAAATGGTATAGTACTAAATTCGTTTTTTTTTTTTTTTTTTTTTTTTTTTTTTTTTTTTTTTTTTTTTTTTTTTTTTTTTTTTTTTAAGGCACTCCGTGCTCGTGGCCACTACTGTGCCGGAATCAGTTTATCTGTATCTTCCTTACCGATACAGTTCTATTTTTAGCTAATCTATATTTACATCTGCTCACTCTCTTCTGCTCTTTTGCTCTCACACCGAGCAGGTAGGATAGTGCACTGCTGTTGGTCCAATCGATTTCCATAAGCCATAGTCAATTGCTCTTGCGGTGGTTCGTTTTTGCCGTGTTCCTGAGTCGTTTGAGGCTAGCTGCCTGCGAAGTGGGTCAGTTTGTCTCAGTCACCATCTGATACTGACGGAGGATGGATGTGTTCCCCTAAGCACGGTCCTCCGTGCGGCGTCTTCTGGTGGCTGGACGGGTTATTTTTTTGGAGGGGCTGGGAATTGAATCCATGACCTTCCGCTTATGAAGCGGAAGCGTTACCTCAAGGCTACGGACCCCCCTAACTAAATTCGTTTTGTTCATCTACTTACACTACCCGTCATAAAAGAGTTACGAGTTTTTTAACATATAGTACACAAATTTGTATGAAAAAACTCATTTAAAACATTTTTGTTTATAATTTGTTACTTAAATTTTTAATATTTTTCATGTCCTTAACAAAGTTCTTAAACATCATGAAACGCGTGTTTTTGCTGAACATCGCACCTCTCTATCTCTTAAAGTGAAAGAATTATCAGTCGAATTCGTTATAACAAGGCTTATTTGTTTGATAGTGAAAACCCATGCAAAGACGCTAATAGACAACAGTTTTTATCAACTGCCGAAAGGGGAGATATGGTACTTTCATGATTTATAAGAGTTGTCTGCGCCATTTTGCGCCGAAGCTAGTTATAGAGGCCTAAACAACCTCTTGAAAAAAGAGTAATTCATGAATAACTTTGTTACTTCCAAAGATAGGAAGATGATATGTTCAGCAAAAACACGGGTTTTTATGACAAACAACTTTGTAGAAAACACAAAAAATGTTAAAAATCTTGGAAAAGAGTTATGATAAAATATATGATTTTTAGGGGTCATTCACATACAACGGCGTATATCTCAAAAGGTATAAGAAATAGAAAAATCGTGTCTTCGACAAAGTTGTTTCAAATTGCCAATTGTACAACTTTGATGAAGACACCATATGTCTATCTAAATGTTTTGAAAAAATAGTTTTTCTATCTCACTGCTAGGTGGATTGGTGACAAAACTTTTTTCGTCAAAAGTTGCGCTTTAATATACCAAGTAACTTCTCCGAACAAACTGTACTGCTAAAATCAACGGTTTGGGCGCTATTCAAAAAGCGCGAGAAAATAAAACACAGTGCATTGATACCATAAGAGTACGATGCATAGCTTTTTGGTTAATTAAAATGTAATACAGGCTTCTCTCGTCAGAGCTGAGTGTTTTGGATGCTATACTACACCAAACATGTTTCCAACATATTTCTGGATGTTTCTGCATGATTTTTGGAATGATGACTTTTTCTAAAAATGCGTTCATAATCTATTTTGGGGAGGGATGACTTTCGAATTGCTCTAGCAGATAAGTTACTTCCTGCACTATTGATTGTAAACAAGGACAGTTTGAAGGAATACTTCTTACGTTTATTTAGAAACCTTTCTTACATACCTAGATATGTAGGGTTACCTTTGTTTTCTAGGTATGCAAAGTAGAAAGGCATCGAATCTATCTCTTTCAAGTGTCTACTTATTGGCAATGCTTTGCATTTAAATCCTGGTAGCTGTAATTTCAAACCTCCTTCTTCAACATCCAGAGCTAACTAATTGATGGGAATTCTATTACTGCAGCCTGACCATAACAAAGTGCTCATGAATGTGGTCAGTTTTGCTATATGCAATTTGTTAATGTGTACAATGGATGCGACATACCAAATTTTGGAACTACCATAGCTGTTTAGTAAAACGATTTTCTGATGCAACGAAAGCAGGCGCATTTTGTGCATCCAAAATTGTTGAGCGAACTTGGAGATCAATGGATCCCAGCTGAAATTGGTCATCAAACGCACCGAATTCGTGAACACGATACCAAGGATCTTGTATCTGTCCACGATATTATCAACCGATTGTTATCGCTTATTAAACCCACATCGAGTGAAATCGTTTTGGAAAGGTTTAGGCAAGCTCCAGATGATTTACCAAATTGATCGAAAAGCAATTTGGCTCGAATATACGGAAGTTTGAAAGAGTGCCTATCTTAGGAAGCAATTCTATCAGATTAGCATTAATACCAAGAGAACTCATGGAATCGAATAGAAACGTTCGGTTAACGCGATCGAATGCACTCTCTAGGTGGAATGAAACTAGCTTACCACAACGTTTATTCTTTCGGAGGTGTGCTATGTGATTCTTCAACATCAATGTGGCTTGGTATATGTTTCGTTTGTGTTTGGAACATTTTTGATAGCTTATGATAATCGAATGTTGCCTGAAGTTCTTGGATTTGAGATAAAAGTTTGAAGTCTACGTTTAAAAGAGAAATAGGCCGAAAGGATTTGACCTTGTTATTGGTGCCTTTCTTTTTAATAAGGTTTATCACACCGTTTGTGAAATCAGAGATGAATTCACCCCATTAGTGTTTCGTTTAGTATGAGGTTAAGTTGAACGTGGATAATATCGAAGGCCTTAGCATAAAACTCCTTCGGCAGTCCATCTGGACCTGCGCTTCCTTTTATAGAAAAGTAAATTTCCTCCGTAGAAATAGGATTCATGCACTTTGCATTCGCCATACTATCGTCTGGAAAACATTTGTCCATCTGAAATTCGGTGTTGATAGTTTCCTCTCATTGAGAGTACATCTCTCGGAAGTGTTCGCAGACATGGTTTTCTATCTCTGTAGAATCCTCTATGTATTCAGTATCGGATAGATCGAGTCGATTGATAGTGGTTCTTCTCAGTGCTATTAAATGTATATTCATGACACGTGACTTTGACATTTATATATTGCCAATATCATCCTTCCCCGTGGAAAATGTAATCGGAAAATGTTTTCCTGGTAACCATTTTTAAATTACTATCGGTTGGCCAAATTTGCTAATGCTGGATTCCGCATGGAAAAACGCTCTACGCTTTTGAATTTTTCCAAAATTTTGACAATTGACAGCACTGGTTCTTCTACGTCTACTTTCTCCCACCTGGAAGGCTGAGATTGGCTCACCAGATACAAAGCTTTCATCGCATGTACGAACATTTTGCTGAACTCACTTTGTAAACGTAGCATCTTACCAGGTGCGTCCCACTCGGGCACAGATTGGGTACCACTTCTGGTACTGCATTTGGTGTCATGGTACTGCAAAAGGTACCCAAGTTTGACAGATTGCAGTACACTTTTCACGACATTCTAGATTTTGCTCTATTACCTTATGTGCCATAAAATTTTGAACAACTACAAGGGACATGGAGGTCTTTATTTCGTCTTTGATCTTACCTTTGATAAGGTTTATTGTTGGAAGTACCGAACAGTCTGCAAAATAGCGATCGTATGCTATACGAAGCTGTGAATTCAAATACTGATATCGATCGTGAAATTCATCACACTTAAGTTGGGTTTTACATCGAAAAAACAATCTTTTCTAATGTTTTGCAAAGGATAACTGCCTTTGATAATTGTGCCTCCGACGTGTCCAATAGTCCCGCTTTAATTGACACTCATCCATGTTTTCAACAGTTAACAGTTAATCAAGTTAACCAAGATTTGATAAGCATAGTCTGCGTTGACACATGGTGGTTCGTAAAAGAACACACATGTGTATGTACGTTTCTCCGATGCTCCAGCAGTCCAGTTCACACGTATCTACGGCCGATTCTGGAAGCTGTATTATGGGTGATGTTTGTGTGCTGAACGAGCCTTCGGCGCAAACGATCTTATATATCATGAATCTAAGTTTGTTGTACGGTATTTTTGAGAGAGAGAGGCTGAAGTTACTTTCGCCAGTAGCGTCTTTTGGTTGTATTATCGCATTAAAATCTCTGCCAATAATCACTTGCTCTGTACTACGACGCAGATGATAAGCTAACGTTGTGTTAATAAAAGCTTCTCGAGATGCCCTGTTATGTGTGTTATGGAGCGTAAATGTTAATAATGGTTACTTTAAAATGAATCTTAACGGATATCAGTCTTGAATCTAAGCTTTGTTTTACTTGAGTGAATTTCATTTGACTTTTTAGCGCGATCACAGTGCCTCTGCGATTATGATCCACATTAAAAATAATGTTAAGTCCTTGAATTGAAATACTGCTGTTTTCCACCTCTTGGAGAAGTAGGATGTCCACATCTTGTGATCTCACAAAATGATGAGAGCTTCTAATTTGGTATTGTTTGTAATGTTGTTAATATTAACGGTACCTATAATGTAGCTTGAGGAATCCATTCCAGAAAATTGCGAGTGTCTGCTTACCAACGACAGTGAATGCGCTAGATAGAATCTTCACTGGTACTACCGTCTTCCTGTTTTGCGCCTCATTTTCGGTCGATGGGATACATAACAGCGCTTGCATAAAGGCTCTTCCAAATCTACGCGACTTTTTACGGCGACAGCGACAAAAAAATCGTGGCGATTTCGTTGTCGTGTCGCTGCAAGCACTCTTCTGTGGAACATGACCAGGTGACGAAGGAGCTGCCTCTGATTCCGGCTGCTGTGCTGGAACGGATTGATGGTAGGGACCCGATCCTTCTACAGATCCATATTCGGACGCTGTATCAGTACCATGCTCATCAGATACCGTGCTGGCCTGAGCGATGTAGCCGATATCTGGAGCTTGATTTGAACGATCGTTTGGGTCATCCGCGCTCTCACCCGCAGCGTTGTTGGTGTTGCCCGTTTTCATTTCTACGTCTGCTCTCAATCCAACGGACTCTCCTGAAACTTCCTGTACATAAACAGCCGGCGTCGGTAGTCTATGCAGAAACCAATGCTGTATTGTTTCCCTGATGTGTTGATGCTGTTTCAACCGGATTGCCTCTCACAGCTCCAGCATAGGAAGCTTTCTCGAGCCGATCGTTCAAACCGGCCTTCTGTGCCAAAAGCTTTTTATTTTGGTCACAGGATATTCCTGTGTGGAGGAGTTAACGAAAACTCCTCATCAAACAAACCCACACGGACGCCAACACCTTTCAACCCAAGACGAACCGGACAATCACCACCAGAAGGAACATGCTGACCATGCACCGTTGCACCGATCGTCACCACGTGCCGACGTAGCACCACTGCATGGCAACAAAGACGGACGAGTCACCTGATCGCGGAATTTGCAGAGTCAGGAGCGTTAGGGAAATAGGTAGGTCCAACTCAGACTAGAGAAGGGAACAATAAATTAATTCGTGTCTGTACGTTGTGGAGTGCACTTGTGATTCCGAAATCCTCCTGTTAAATTAGACTTAGTTTTTTAAAAAGTCTTTTCAGAAGATAAATGACTTAAGTGGCGCAGTCATGCGGATTTTTTTTTAAGTATCGTAACTCGGAATAGTCCATCCACGAACGCATATCGTGGATTAGTGGTTACATCGTTAAAAAAATTTCGCGAACCTTACGTAGAAAACATCCAGTGCTACCCGGAATTTCCTCCAAGATCGAACGGATATCGATCTTTTGCGGTAAGTAACCCCTTTTTCTATTAACTATCTAACTTCCTTCTTGTATATAAAAATCTTCTTAAAATCTGGGGATTGACGTTTTCTGGAAAAAAATAAAAACGTCATTCCTTTGAACAAACAAATAAACCATACTAATTCAGAGAGAGGAGGACCGACCCACGGTATCCGATTCTCTAAAATATCACAAACCAAGAAAGAAAAACTAACTTAAAACCCAACAAAAAAAATAATAAAAGCTGATAGTGATAGTGATAGTGATAGTGATAAATACAGGGAGATGCCAGAAACAAGAAACAGGAAAATGGCCTCTATCGAAGAGGAACATTCGAACCTAAGTAACGAAGATACTGGAATCTCTGAAAGTGAGCAATTCGCCCGTCTAAGCGAAGGGCCTTCCTCGCGGACGGAGCACCAAACAACAATTGATGCATTGAAGAGAGAGGTGGCTCATCTTACAGCCCAGCTGAGCCTCCTCAGCTCAAAATTATTAGACAATACTCCTAACAACAACACTGTTGCTAGGATCAGAAATGTGATGGCAGACGAGGACGTTTTCAAAAGCCTCCAAACGCCATCGACATTGAGAGATTTGATTCCGTTTGATGGGAATCCAATAAAACTGAACCAATTTCTCAAGGCTGTGGATAGGATTATGCCTATCCTAGAGCAGGCGAGAGATACACCTCAGTTTGACGTATGGATGCAAACCATACGATCGAAAATAATCGGTGACGCCGACACAATTCTTGAGCTGTACGGCACCGAGTTAGATTGGGACGAGATTAAGAATAATCTCATAGCCCATTATCACGACAAGAGAGATGAGGTTTCTCTAATTAGAGACCTTTTCTTGCTGAAGCAAACGGGAACGGTGCAGGAACTTTATGAAAAAATTTCCCACATAACTTCCCTACTTATGAACCAGTTAAATCTGAATGAGAAAAATACCAATGTTAGGCTTGCAAAACAGCAGAATTATCAAGCCATAGGCTTAAAAGTGTTTGTAGCAGGGCTATTTCCTCCATTAGGTCCCATCATCAGGGCACGGCAACCAAAAACATTAAAGGAAGCTTTACGTTTTTGTAGTGAAGAAGACAATTATAACTATGTTCAAAACTTCGCAAAATCGTTCAATAAAATACCTGCTAGTTCGACGCAAAATCAACAGAAACCGCCCACGCCCCCATTTAAACAATCACCTCATTCGAATTTTAAACCACCAGGCTTTTTCAACAAACCAGTCTACTTCGAAACAAAACAGTTTAATCCACCCCATCAGATTAAACCACCTGGCTTCTCTAGTAATTCAAACCCAAATCCATTTTATAGATCAAATAATAATAATACTCAATCTAACGGGTTTTCTCCTAACAAATTTGGCAACAATCAGCAACAAAGTCCATCGGGCGCAAGGCCATATCAAAACTTCTATAAAAAACCTCTATCAGGTAGAACACATGTAGGGTATCAAAATCAAAACCCAAACTTCCAAATAGAAGAGGAACACTCTCAATGTAACGAACCTTGTAATACTCAGTATGATGGAGCTTATTATTACAATGACCAAGATCAACCTTATTCGAACTACGATGAAATGGAAGCTAACCCACAACATTTTTACTCACATAACACAAACGTAGCTCCCTGCGAACCCGATACTCCAGAAGATGAATTAAATTTTCATATAGCCGAGGAAGCAGCGATGAAAAGATAAACAATTTCTTACCGTTTATCAAAATATTTACGAATAAAGGACCCCTGAAATTTTTAGTTGACACTGGTGCTAATAGAAATTACATTAGCCCCAAACACGTCAATTGGGACAAATGTAGACAAACTCAGCCAGTGAAAATCAAAAACATTAGTGGTAACCATCTCACTAACAAATATGTGGAGCTTGACCCTTTTCCAACTATTCCAGGTTCAAGCAAACAAAAATTCCTTGTCTTCGACTTTCACGATTACTTTGACGGTCTCATTGGATATGAGACGCTAAGATCTTTGAAAGCAGATATTCTTACAAACGAAAACAAACTTCAATTCCCCACCGGCGAGGTAAACATGTATAGAAAATATCCAGACTCAGCGGTCGTACAACTAAATTGCAACGAAACTCGAGTCGTGTGTTTACCAACAGACGAGAGTGATGGTGAATTTTACTTGGAGGAAGATATCTCACTAACGCCTCAAGTAATAATTCATGCCGGAGTGTATAGTTGCTCAGACAATCGCGTCTTTGCCACTGTATCAAATATCTCAAATGAGCCAACTAAGGTTGTGATTAATGACCCACTGATAGTGGAGTTGAATAATTTCACCACAACTCAAGCAACCCCAGATGAAAATTTGGATGGAAGTAGAGGCCGAGTCTTTGATCAATTGAGACTAGATCACCTCAATAGTGAGGAAAAGATCAACCTATTGAAATTGATAGCTGAATATGAACATATCTTTTATGCCGAAAATCAGCAATTAACGTTTACAAATGCCATTAAACATAAGATTAATACTAAAGATGAGATACCTATACACACTAAGTCTTACCGGTACCCGTTCTGTCACAGAGCGGAAGTACAGAGACAAATTTCAAAGATGCTCGATCAGGGAATAATAGGAACATTATCAGAAATTGGCCACTCCCGAAGAATGAAAAGGAACTTAGAGGGTTCCTAGGTGTTTTGGGCTATTATCGAAAGTTCATACGGGACTTTGCGAAAATAGCAAAACCGTTAACCCAAACATTGAGAAAGGGAGAGAAAATCATACACACTAAGGATTTCATAGACGCATTTCAACGTTGTAGAAATATCTTAACGTCAAGTGATATTCTCCAATATCCCGATCTGGAAAAACCATTTATTCTAACAACAGATGCCTCCAATTACGCCGTTGGCGCTGTCTTATCACAAGGCATAATTGGCAAGGACAAGCCAGTCGCTTTTGCTTCTAGGACTCTCAATAAGTCAGAGGAGAAATACTCTGCCATTGAGAAAGAACTATTGGCAATTGTCTGGGCTTGTAGATATTTCAGGCCGTATCTTTATGGGCGAAAATTTACGCTATATACGGACCATCAACCATTGACCTACGGACTGAATCTAAAGGATACAAACCACAGGCTCATTCACTGGAGGTTATCTCTAGAAGAATTCAATTATGACATAAAATATAGACCCGGAAAGCAAAACATTGTGGCTGACGGTCTTTCTAGGGTTCGAGAAGAATTGAATGCAAACGACATGGATGAAACATCTTCTAACGAATCTTCATCTGAAGATGACTCCGCAGAAACAGTACATTCCGCTGACACGGACGATTCTGCCTTCATACCATGTACATTACACCCACTTAATAAATTCAGTAACCAAATTATTTTAAAATTAGGAGTCAATGAAAATGAAACCTACGAGGAAATATTTCCTCGAATGTTTAGGCGTACCATCACAAAAATTTATTTTGGAGTACCCTATTTAATAAAAATGTTCAAAGAATACATGGACGTAAAAAGATCCAATTGTATTTTCTGTCCAGAGAGCGTTATTAAAACATTGCAAATAGTTTACAAAAATTACTTCAGCAGGGGGAAACCATTTAAAGTCTGCATTAGTCAAAAACTACTGATAGACCTAAAAACCTTGGAAGACCAAAACCTGGTAATAGAGCAAACACATACCAACGGACACCGCAGCGTCTGGGAGAATAACCAATAGATAGCCAGTCGCTATTATTTCCCATCGATGAAAACCACAATCCAACGGTTTATAAGGCTCTGTCGAATTTGTAATAAAAACAAATACGAGAGACACCCTTACAAGATAAAGTATGGCTCTACACCTAATCCAAAAAAATCATTAGAAATAGTACATTTAGATATTTTTATAAAAAACCCTAATATATTTTTATCTTTCGTAGACAAATTTTCCCGATTTGCAACGATCATACCGATCAAATCCCGCAACATAAACGATGTAAGAAATGGGCTTACGAAATACTTTTCCTTGATTGGTACTCCAAATTTGCTCATATCAGATAATGAACCTGCAATGCGTTCTATCGAGATAAGAACCCTTTTGGAAAATGTAAATGTCCAAATACATTTCACTCCACCAAACCACAGTAAAAGTAATGGAACCGTCGAAAGATTCCACTCAACGTTAGGTGAAATCTATCGATGCTTAAAACCCGCATACCCCGATCTAAATGATAAAGAACTTTTCAGAATAGCATGCACTACATACAATAATACAGTGCATTCAGCTTTAAAATTAAAACCAAGGGAAATCATGTATGCAAGAAGAGACGGAGAGGAAATGCCTTTGGACATGAACAAAATTATAGAGAATAGAAATAAATTTTATCAAGAGGTCAGTGCTCAATCGAAGTCAACCCAGAATAAAAATTTGGAGTATCACAACAAGGCGAGAGAGGAACCACCCATCCTACTGGAAGAAGGCACCGTGTACAACAAGGTGCAGGGTGTGCGGAATAAGGGTCGAGAAAGATACCTCCCTGTCACAGTGGTCCAAGATAACGGTAGAACGTTTGAAGACCACTATGGCCGAGAGATCCATAAAGACAACATTCGGCGTACCTGAATCCACTACAAAATTCTTGCATTCACAATTTCAGATGTGGATTCACCTAACGACTCTGACATGCCTGATCATTACGACTACATTATCACAAACTATACAGCTATACGACCTCACGAGAAACCCTGGACTACTAACGATACAATCTGGTAACACACTCATAAAGACAGGACGACACCGCATCTATCATGCCATTGATTTAAACAAATACAAACCACTTTTGGACAACATCGAACTCGCTGTCGATGGACTCAAAATTTTCACCGACTTCGACGACCTGACATCCATGCTAAGAACAAAGTTGGAAGATGTTAAAACCTCATATAGGAAACTAAACCCATTAAAACACAGTAGACGGAGGCGAGGAGCTTTCAACCTGCTAGGATCAGCCATAAAAGCCATAACTGGAAATCTAGACGAAAATGATTTGCATCAAATAAATAATGATATCGAAGAACTAAGAGGTAGCAATCAAGATTTAGTCAGACAAAATAACATTCAAGTAAAATTAAATAGACATTTAGAGAATAGAATCAATAAAATCATAGACACGGTTAATAGAGAACAGAGTATCATCAAACGGCAAATAATAATAGCTAGACAGTCATTTATAAATAACAAACTGATAAATCAGAACTTTACGACTATCCGACAGGCTTTTAAAATTTCCTATTACCTTGACCTTTTACAGAAACACCTAGATTCAATTTTTGAAGTTATTCAGTTATCAAAAATCCACATTATATCAAAGAACTTCTTGGAAACAGAGGAAATTAAATTTATCTCAGAGAAATTAGAAGAACAGGGCATAACAGTTTTGAATCCCGATCAGGTCTACGATTATCTGGACATCCGTGCTCTTTTTAAGGGCTCAACACTCTACTTAATAATCGGCATCCCACAAATTTCGCCCTTGTATTTCAATAATTTGATACTGGAACCCCTACCAATCAACGGTAGAACTATTAAATTACCCTGGAATCAAGCAATAATACACAACAACCTGACCTACTTTCTCAAAGATGAATGTCAAAATATTGGAGGAAGCTCTCTTTGCAAGGAAGATACACTTGAAGACATCTCAGGCGATGAATGTTTCTCAAAAATCATAAGAGGACTCCCCGGACAATGCAGCTTTACAACCTATAGAAGTCTTGACCATGTTACTAGACTAACAGATAACCACGTCATAGTTAAAAACGCATCGGTCACACTATCACTAGCTGCCTGCAAAACAAGCGAAAGCTTTTTGGCACAACCTTAATATTCTTCTCAAACTGTACCATTTCAATAGATGGGAAGAATTTCACAACTACTGCATTTTCATCGAAAACGCTACCAACAATAATACCCATGGACGGAGTAAAAATTCAGCAGACAGACTTTGAATCAACCATAGATCTCAAAGATCTGGAAAAATTGCACATCGAAACCCGAGAACAACTTCAGATCATCAAATACCAACATTCTCTCCGAACATCCACCAGTTTGGGGCTATCTTCCATTTGTATCATTCTAGGCATTTACATCATTATCTACACTCGGTGTAAGAGAAAGACGTCGCCGGAAGATTCCAGCTTGATCATCAACGTAGACACACGAGACAACACAAAAACGACAAACTGCAGCAAAATTGTATCGGGACGATCCAATCTTCAGGAGGGGCTAGTTAACGAAAACTCCTCATCAAACAAACCCACACGGACGCCAACACCTTTCAACCCAAGACGAACCGGACAATCACCACCAGAAGGAACATGCTGACCATGCACCGTTGCACCGATCGTCACCACGTGCCGACGTAGCACCACTGCATGGCAACAAAGACGGACGAGTCACCTGATCGCGGAATTTGCAGAGTCAGGAGCGTTAGGGAAATAGGTAGGTCCAACTCAGACTAGAGAAGGGAACAATAAATTAATTCGTGTCTGTACGTTGTGGAGTGCACTTGTGATTCCGAAATCCTCCTGTTAAATTAGACTTAGTTTTTTAAAAAGTCTTTTCAGAAGACAAATGACTTAAGTGAGGTATTCTCCAGAATTGCGACACGTTTGTCTTTGTCTTGGGTATGTGACCAGCCTAGATTCTTCGTCTATCACGATGCACGATTTTATTGGCTCTCTGAGAACCATCCTCACTAGGCGAATACCTGATGAGAGTCCTGAAAAGTGGTGTTTGTCACTCCATAACAGTTCCTGTACGAACAGAACATCACCGTAAAACTCCATGTGTCTCCGGATCTGTTCGTTTGTAGTGTTCTCTGACAGATCGTGGAGCCTCACATCCACGCATTCGTCCGCCGTACGGAGCCGTAGCTTATATTTGACACCCTTGACGTCGAAATCGAGCTGGTTGTCGTATTGGTCCACTACCCGCTGAGCGATTGATTGTTTAACGATAAACTTGAGACGATCGACCGAGGTTGGTTTTTTGGTAGTTTTGCGAATTCTACTCGAACCGTCGTCCGAGATGCTCACACTGTGTAACGATTTTCCGGCACCGGACTCGGGCCAACTTGAACGTTGTTCACCGACGGCACTTCACTTAAAATCACCGATTGACGAGCTATCAAAACGACGGGTTAACGCTTCGGTGGTCGAAGCCCTACTGAACATTTCTTTGATCGTAGTACGTAGTTGTGAAAAAATATCATTTAATATGGAGCTCTCTGTGGGAAATTGCTCAAGGAATTTCATTACTTTTCTTGAGCGAAACATCATCCTTGGCGTATAGATCTAGAGGCCAGTGTTGAATAGAGTTATTTGATTATCTTGTATAGCCGTTGAACTTAAACATGGTAGAACTTAACTATATAAGCCGGTACGGGTTCAATCAATGTTGTGAAAGGTCATTCGTTACGTTTATAGATCTGGTGACCTATTTTTCAAATAGTTCATGAATATTCTTAGACGGACGTTGTGCTATTATAATTAAGTAAATCTGTATGGGTATCAACCTTTTTGATAACCCTTAGAAAGCCACTGATTTCGCTTGTGGATCTGAAGGCCTGTTTACCATGGAATTCATGGTTGCATAAGCATGAGCATGAGCATGAGCATTGATGACCGTACAATTCGTAGTTGCTACTCCGTGATTGACAAGACTCATCGAAATCGTACAGGGAACCATCAGATGTAGCTTGGGAGTAGCATACCATCTTCAATGTACATTTTTGAGGACTCTGAAATCAGTAATGTCAATAACGGCGCCGGCCACGTCCTTACGGTCATCGGGGAAGGGAAGGAATGTTAGTGTGACATTGTTACTAAAGACCGAGCATCTTCATGGTTGCCACGTGAAGGAGTTTTGTTAGTGGGAGGGCTTCAAAGCTACATGATCAGGATTCACCTTGGTAAGTGATGCGATTCATGTAACTTCTGTTTAAAAAGTTATCTATCAATGCGTCGACATCTTAAACATCGAACTATTTAAAGGTTTTAATCTCGAAATTTTGTAAAACATGAATAAGCGCTTATGTAAACACTTAAAGTGACGAACCATTCATAGTTTGTTCAACAAATTCATAAAAAATACATGTTATGATACAATTGAGCTGTTACAAGCATGTAACGAGCTCACCAATTGGTAATCCAACCCCGGCTGAACTGCGATTGTACAGCGTCAACACGCATAAGCAGGAATATAAAATAACTCCGATGGCGCGCGATTGAAGTGCTAACTGAAAAAAAAAAAAACACTCCGAGCGCACGAAAAATGAATCGGACGGCTTGGGTTTTCGCAAGGCACTGGGCAAACGAACAAAGCCAGCGAAAATCACTCCGAGCGCGCGAAAATGAATCGGACGGCTTGGGCCTTCGCAAAGCACTGGGCAAACGAACGAAGGTACCGAAAATCACTCCGAGCGCGTTTACCATGGAATTCATGGTTGATCTAAAAAGTTGAGATAAATTTGTCTATTCAGGGACATAGTTGCTTGAGTACCAAAATGGCCCCTAATATGACACCTCACCTCCCCCTTCACTTTCCGCTCCCCCTCCCATACTTCTCACAGTGCTATCGAGAGCGATCACAAAAAAGATTATTTGTAGTTACTAACCTTATCGTAGAGGGGTGGTTTCTTAACTGAAAGCATTCCATAGTGAATTTTTCATAATTTATTAGTTTTTGAACGCGAACACATAGTTATTTATGTGATTTGTGCTGTAAAATACCATTCTCTACCGATTCACTTCTTCTTCACGCATCGTGTTATTGTTTGTTGGCTCTTCTATGCCCGTACTAAAAGCCACTTTTAATTGTATTTCTAATCACCGTAACAATTCAAAAATTTGATACGATACTTGAAACACTTTGATTTTTCACGCAACGTGCTCCTAGGAGCAATCAATCACCTAAATTCATCAATTTGTGCTCGAAAAACAGCACAGGAACGCGAATTCAATGAGCCAATGTTGATTATGAAAGGAGAGCGCAATTCTAACTGATTGGAAGTGATGTCAGTTTGTATGTTTGGAATTTACATTATTTGGATATTCATGCGCTTGCTTCAACCACGTATTCTACAATTTCTGAACATTCAAAAGGTGTACATGAACGTACAAAAGGTGTACGTGAGAAAAACAATAAAGAACGCAATATAACAGCAAAAATGAATGTAGGACATGATACACTATAATTGACCGTACAATTCAAATACATACTGATGGCAACTTCTTCCGTCTTTGTAAAGCGAGAGAAGAGAGGAAAAAATGTCAAAAAAGGTAAATAAAATCACGCATGGTGCGAAAAATGCTTAAAATTTTGGTCAAAACACTATTCCCTCTACAAAATTAAATAAATTGCAATTTTGAGCTTTTTTAAAGGTGTTGATGAATTCATATAGACAATAATACCTTAGTATGCAACGTGCTCAAGTAAAAATACCTACTTAATTCTGTGGAAGGAGGTATACACGGAATATTATGATTTATTTCTGGCCGGCGCACAAAACACTGTGCTCCGTCTTGTTGGGTGTCTCGAGAGAGTGATTTAGTGAGTAATTCGATTGGGTGGCAACATTATGTTTACGTACTCAATGTACTTTCACCTTAATATAATTTACAACATTTCATACAAACTTCTATTTACGTAAAACTTAATTCACGATCCGTTTTGACTCATTTTCCGAACACTTAAGGTTACCAGTGACTTCAAATGCACCTGGTAGGCATAAATTAGCTGATATTTATGAAAATTCTAGTTTCTTTGCAATGTCTCACTGTTAGCTGTTGGGTGTACTGATAGAAATATTCATTTGAGCTTGTTTAGTATTGTTTTTACGTAAAAGTATGGAATTAACAATTGACTGCCATTTCATAGTAATTTGATTATATATTTCAGCGGAACATTTCAACCTTATCACCATACATAAAGCGAGTGTTTGGAATATGAGACTGTTCGGAATTTGACACAAAACGGAATACCCAATCCAGTTTGTAAATAAAAGATTTGGTGTAGCTGGAATTTAGAGGTACTGTACTAAATTCGCCAATTTTCCATCTAAACCAACTGTGGATAGCTTTGAGACCAATGAGCTGAGAAAGGTTCTGCATTGTAATGACTGCTTCCAAAAAGAAAATAAATAAAATACTATACGTTCTGTCCAATGGGGCACAATGATATATCAATTGTGTGCCATAAATCTTCTGAATAATTTGCGTGTCACATTTAATTTAATATGATTTCAAAAAATTCTCACCCTGGGGAGCGTTTTCCCTAATGGCACATCTTGTACTCTGGTCAACCAACAGTCGGCCTAGACAAGCAACCTATTTAATTTTCCGAATTCGTTTACATTTTGCTGTGTACACTCTCTCTATCTCTCAACGAGTTTATTTTGTAAAGGATAACAACGTCTGTTTAGATAGAGAAATAACTTTTTGGGGGGCTTGTGTCGAACGGTTGCGGCCATTCGGTGGGACACCACCACGAGTATCGAAGTTAGAATATGCCTTCTTGCCAGCGAGAGAATTCGTGGGATGGGGGGCGAAATGGAAATGCGAGCACGAAATTAAGGATGCCACAACTGATTTCATGTAAAACGACTTGAGCTTGATGAAATTCGATTTAAGTTTGGTTAAATTTGCATGCTTTTGAAGTGGGAGAGGGTTCGTGCCGAATCAAATGGCCCAAACAGATTTCACTGAGTATCTGCTGTTCAAACAGAAACTTAAGCAATTAGCATGCATTTTTGACTCAACATGACCAATGTTTTAGTTATTCTTTTGAATTTTGTTTTAAAAATAACGTTGAAATTATGTGCATACAATTACCGAAAAGTAAAAATCTCATAATTCATTTAGAAATTCCTTCCGAACACCTTACAATTATTCATCTATGTTGTTACGTCTCCGCGGATTTGTCTAGAAATTCTTTCAACAATTGAACATATTTCTAAATAGAGTTTTCAATCCCGCGGGAACATTTCCCGGGATTTCCGTTTTCCGGGAAATGATTTTCTATTTCCCGGGATTCCCGTATTTCTAGGGAAGCTCTGCCTCAATGAAGAATTGAGCATATATATTCAAGTAAACTATCGCACAATTTACTTTTCACATCATACCAACAAATGTCCTCACTAGATTACTAATTATACTTTGATGTTTATTGGTATTTTTTCGTAATCAAATAGTTATTAATAAAAGCATATATTTTTGACGATATGTTTTTCCAAGAAAGTTTATATGCAATACAATATAAAGGAAAGTAATTCCAATGAGTGCTCTTCAGGATATTTCTCAATTCAATACCCTGATAGCCCTACATGTTTTTCCTCTTCTAGAAATCCATCTACAATTGATTTGGTCTTAACCGACTCTAGTCATCTTTGTAGCCAATTAGTTACTCATGCTGATTTTGATTCTGATCATGTGCCTGTTACAATTCAAATATCCCATGAAGCGATTCTCAATCCTATCAGCTCCACTTTTAATTATTTACGAGCCGACTGGAATACATATGAAACGTATATTGACTCTAATCTTGATGTTAACATTTCTTTAGAAACTAATGTTTAGGTTAAGTTAGGTTAAATATATTGAAAACGTTTTTTTTTCTCTTATAAGCAGGTGAAATCAACACACCTGTAAAAAATCTGAACAGCTACGGCAAATGAAATGTAATATGTTGTTAACAAAATGTTTATAAAATCTTAGATTTGTTTTACCAAATGGATGATAGTGTTGTCTAATAACACAGAACACCTAGATATAAGAAATAATGAATGTAATGTTTGGAATGATACTTATAATAAAAAAAAAACAATATAAAGGAACATTCGAGGGATTTATTCCATGATTTGAATAGGTTTATTGACTTTTTATGATTTCTATATTTTTATATGCTTTCTATACGAGCTCGGACCTCGTTGATCCATCTCGCTTACGGTTTCTATCAAATGTAACAATCACAATTTTTAGCGAAAGGCTCTAGTTGGTTTTTATTATAGTGTTTGAAATGATTGTCTATTTTATAAGTCGAGTCGATCAAAAACAACTCGACTGGAGTCACTGTCGACCAAAAAATTTTACTCGACACGACTCTGTCACTCGAATTATTCGACAGCTGTCCACTCTATGTGACAGAATTTATATGGTAGTCGATGGGTGACTTCTGAAATATGCATGCCTACTGTGTTCGACAGTGACTGCAGACGAGTCACATCAAATGGTTCGATTTACAAAAATAGACTCCTAAATGTTGGCAAGTATTATTTTAATTTAAGATAATTTGTCTAGCATGACCTGATGATGGCTTCAACTATCAAAAAACGAAGCCTACAGAATTTTTGTGGAAACATAGATAAATTACTCACAAATAAGAGAAATAATCGTGCTTATTTACTGTTCTAAAATATAGGGGTCTATTTTAAAAATCGAGCAATCTCAAGTGACTCATCTGTTGCCATTGTCGATCAAAGTAAGCATGCATATTTCGGATGTCACACGTCGACTGCCATAGTAATCCGGTCACATAGAATGACTACTGTTGAAAAACTCGAGTGACAGAGCCGTGTCGAGCGAATTTTTTGGTCGACAGTGATTTCAGTCGAGTCATTTCGATCGACACGACTTATAAAATAGGGCCCATAATATACTGCATCAAATTAGCTTAATTTACAGGTTTTAAGGATTTCCCGGAATCCCGGGAAATAACAATTTTATTTCCCGTTTCTCGGGAAGTCAAATCCCGGGAAAATTGAAAACTCTATTTCTAAAGTTACTGTTATGATTGTTTTAATAACGTAAAGGTTAATAAAGATAAAAAAAAAACGTAAAGGTTCACCTATGAGTGATTGATTGATTGCAAAATCACAAAGATAGATAATAAAAGTCGTCACGGCGAGAGGTGCTTCAAATGCTGATAGATTGATGTGAATCACTGTAATTTGCATGGAATCAGTTACTTCCATTATCAACATTATCATCATTGTCGAAAAAACCCGTAACTGCAATGGACCATGAATTTCTTACCTAGTCCAAGTAATGATGGTTTAAGTTGCTTGTTGTCTTGTAACTTTATCCAACCCATGGCTCTCGTCCATCCCCAAAGTATCAAAGTGGTTGCAGTAATCACCTCGATTTATCGCCACCCAGGCCAACAAAGTTATCCGTACGGTGTGATGGGCACTCAATTTTTCCCTGTTTTGCTACTCATCATCACGAACTTTCTTCTGTAGGCCCCCGTTGTTGCGGCAAATTCGGTCCACAAGGTAAGATCGGCATCAGCAGTTTATTGTTAACCGATTTTCTATTATCCTTGTCCAGCTCCGGCACCTGCTCGTCAGAAGAGCCCGAGCCATAAACAAGGAGCCAACACTTAACTTTTGCGCTTGTTGAAGCAATTTTCTCCGAGCTCGTTCTCATTTTTTTACATCGTGTCAGTTTTTCTTTTAACTTATTGTTTTCCTGCTGGCCGTTGTTGGGGGAAGAATTATGAAATTGCAGATACTTGAAAAAACCGGCCGACCGAAGTGGTCAAACTTTTAAAAACTTTTGTTGCTCTCGAAACTTGGCCACGAAAACAAGCCGTGCGTTAGAATGGAGCTCTAAGTTGAGGGTTTATCATTGCAAAGGGGAGAGAGTATGTTTGGAAGCTGTTAAATTTTGATTGATATTGGAACATTGCAATCATATTTAAGGTTTTTAGACTTGTAGGTGAAATTTATCATTTAGCTGAAACGCTTCATTGCACTCACAGTACGTTCAAACAACTGATGACCTTAATTACAGGGCCACGAAGCCCACAATTTTACCAATTCAAAGAAGATGCTGTAATTTTTTTTCACCGAATATTGAACATTTTGTATTTTGATTGTGAATCAGCTATTCTGAATGTATATGAACTGTCCATTAACCACGTGGTCATTTTTTTTAAATTCCAGACGCCCACTTCCCCTCGTGGTCATTTGCCCATAAAAAAATTGTGTGGACCGTGGTCATTGGCCAGAATCTCCTTTCCCTCAATCAATGTCCACGTGGTTTATGGCCGACCCGTACAAACTTGACAATTATGCTGAAACTGATGAAATGGATGATATTTGCATAGCAGGGTTAGATCTGAGATATTTAAAGATAAATTTGCATGAATATTCACAGTTTTTCAGACTTTACATGCTTTGCATTATATATTTTTAAGTTATTTTTCTAATCACAAGTTCACCGTAGTGATTTTTTATTATGAGCAAATAAGCTTATGATGGTTTTTGTGTGGAGCTACCTTATTTTTGGATAAATCGTTTATAAGTTTTCGTCTAAAATTTCACCTTAGTCAAGTTGTTTTTACAATTGAAGTTGTGCATGGAAAAATTACTCAAAAATATATGTTGAAATTTAAGTTATGCCTGACACGCTGTGAAAATTTCATTTATATCCGTCAGTAAATAACTGAGAACTAGCCTGCCCAAGTTGACCATTTGGTATGGAAAATTGAAAAAGTTGCAAATATATTGTCCAAATGTCCATAATACTTACATATGGCATAAAATATGTCAAATATATGATTTCAACTATTTTTTAAGAGAGTTTGAGTTTTTGGCCGACATTTGTTCTAGATCGAACCACTCCGGCCGCAGGAATATACCCGAGTTCCTCTGGTCACTTCTAGAACATAGATCTCTGAGCGGTGAGGGTTTTAATATTTTTGCTTCCACTCAGGCCTATACGGGTTAAGTGGGTTTATCATACTTGTGAAGCATTTTAGATGTCTTTTCGTCTCGTTTGCATCATATTTCATTAATATTTTTCAGCTGTGAATGATTTTGCAATCATATTCTCAAAAACAAGTTATTTCAATCACAGTGACCCAATGTCACCCCCTCTATTATGGGGTGAGATTGGGCATATATTTTTCTTTAATTTTTTGGACTGTTGTAAATGAACCATCAAAGTACATACACCATATTTGGAGTTTATTAAAGTTAAATTGCGATAGTTTTTCAATAAACAATTCATTATTATCTTTTTTTGACCCATTTTCACCCTCTACGACGGTATGTCAAAGGGATATCATCATTCAATATAGTGATTTTTTTTTGTGGTGTATTCATGAGGAGTTCAACTAATTTATCTAGAATCCCAGAGCAGTTAATAGCTAAATTATTTGATGTTATTGATAAATATTTCGAAGTTCACGACAGATTATTGGTAACATTCTTGCAAAACGTACTTAGGATTCTTGTTGGATTTCTGATGATGTTCCGAACAATGTCCTGGTAGACTCCTTATTAGATTTCTTTTCAGTTCTCTGCTGAGTTTCAATTAGTTGCTCAGTGCATTCCTGGGAAGGTTATTCCAGAGGCGCGTCCACATTCGAAACCATGGGCAGGGCAAATGTAGACAAATATTTTGTGCACAGTGAAGCTAAGAAAATGTTAAAACCTATGGAAGCCTAGGCTCCAAATTGAAAGTGACTGTATTTGAGGGGTTTAAACACAAAGGGGTGTTAGTGTCATTTTGGTCGGATTTTGATAGAGTATATAAAAATAGCAGATAATTTTTCCGGTTAACAGAAAAAAATACCATTTTTCTTTGAAAACTGGCTTATCGACATATAGTTTGTATAGAATGAAAAATTGCTATTTAAACTTGAAAGTAGATTTTTCAAAACTAGGTCTTTGTCACTGACATCCCTTTGCTCCATGCTAGTCGTTACCACAAGACTAAGAAAGCTTATTGTCTTTATAGATTAATCTATTACTTCTGGAAATTTAGCGTGACATAATTTGTGTACCATCCCAAAGAGTACATAAAGAACTTAAATTCGTGTAGTATTTTGTGTTATCTCGTCTGATAACTCCAAGATAAATTCGTCAAAAGCATTACCAGTCCAATAATTCGAGTGGAAACATTCAAAAACCACAGAAGAAAAATGCAAAGAATTTCAGTATGAGTCAGTCCAACTCAAAATTTTCAAACAAAAACAAAATTTTCCAAAGATTTCATCAACTCTTAAAATTTTGAAGAAATGCACTTTCATCGAGAATTGCTTTGATATAGAAATTCATTTTTGTTAGCTCATATGTGTCAATTATTAAAATTAGATATTTTTGGTAAATACTTTTTTAATAACTTTTTGACTTTTCATCAAAATCAACACTTTTTGTTGAAATGGCCCCACGGACCCCAGAGGTCGTCACGACCTCCTACGGAACGCTACCATTGAGGATTGCACCATTAGCTTTCGTAACGGTTAACACTTCAGTCGTCGCGCTGTTGTATTTTGTACTACACAGCTGACAAAAGCTCGTTATTCGTTCACAACAGCAGCGCGGTGGTTCTGACGGTGGCAAACCGCGCGACGATTGGAAGGTTAAAGAAGTTTCTTGTAACAATTCTTATCGTTAATGTCCCAGGATCTTCACTATAGATATTCCTAATCGTTCATCAAACGAAGTTATGGGGGTCATACCATGTCACATTTCACTATGCATAATAAACCTTGAAAACATCGGTATCTTTCATCCTCTATAAGAATAAGTACGACCCTGATCAAGTTATTGAACAGATGGTAAACAGTTCAATAGATTTATCAACCTTTCTGCTGATTTTCTTTTGTTTTTTTTTTTACATGTCCTACCCACTTTCCGCGCCACTGTTATTGGCGTATTCATGAAGATCTGCATGACAGATTTTTCAAAAATCGTAGTAACCATCCGTTCTGAGAGATCTTGCCTATGACTCCATCCGTGAAGAGAAGCCACATCAGTGTGTATGCATTTCATCATTTATTTATTTGAATACTTTTAATAATTTATTATACCTCACCCGTGGCGCTTAATGATTGGTCCATATAGGGTAGAAGCACCGGTTTTGGCCATACGCCAGTTGTAGCCATAGTGGATTATACACCGTTTTACATAGCCAATCATCATAAAACCTTTTGTGTTTAGTGGATCACATTCATATGATAGAGCTTCATTCATTTACTCATCCAAATTGATTCAAAACATGAGAAAAACAATTAATTTTCCTTATAATTTTAACTCCCATACACCTAATTTGGCCAGGGCACTCCTAAGTTGGCCACTCTCGTGAGAAATCAATGCAATTGGCCAATTTAGGAATCGAAGTTAACTCTCTGGCCGAAACTGGTTCCGTTGGCCTATATTGACCAACGGGATTTTGAAAGCGAAAAAATGGTTTAAGCTCAGTTTTGATATTTACACACATAATATGGATTGAAAGCTTGCTTTTGACATATTTGTAGTATAAATACGACTTCCCATTTAAGAGGAAAATAACCATCATCGTTTTGAAAATTTTCAAAACCAGTGTTTTGCATTAAATCTAAGCAATGCTAATGAAAATCTATCATTGCATTTCACTTACTATCTGTAATGCAATGATAGATTTTCTCGAGGATTCCTTCAAATTTGAACGTTAAAACTGGTTTTTAATTTTGGATGACTGCTGATGATTGAATGATGGATTCTTGAGCCTTAATTTATATTGACATTTTCTCTTAGACTGGCCAAAACCGGTGCTTTTACCCTAACGGAAAAAAATCAAAAGACATTTGGTGGAACCCTGAGACGAGACTCGCGAAGTCGGTCTTCTTTTTCTACGGTTGCTAAGATTTTCTTCTTCGATTCTGTGTTTACACAAATTTGTGAGCAAGATGTTCAAGCTTTGACATGAACTCAATGGCAAAGATGAATTGCGATTGCATCGTTCCAAGTTCAGAAAACCTTTTCAAGTTAAATTTCACATCCGCAAACGCAGTAAACATTGCAATAACAAATGTTTTGCTTGTATCGATTTAGTTTCGTCAGCGCAAATCAAATGGAATATTTCGCTGAATTATTTTTTTTATTAATGATTCCAATACTCTCCACATATTCGCCCACAAAATCAACTGGCTGCATCTGACAGCGAAATCTGGGCTGCATATGACGTTGCTTTTTTTCCTCTTCGCGAGTCTCGTCTCAGGTGGAACCTATTCCTTGAGCACTGGATATAACAGAAATATAGCAAAATAGGCCTGGTCTTGTCTAAGAGGGGAATTGCTACGAAGTCTCCAAAATCATAGACACACAATAAATGTATCAGAAGTGTTTTTTCCTCACAGAACTGTTTGTTTAAATTGAAATTGAAAAAAAAAATCCACAATAACGAAAATAAATATGTCTTAAAAAGTGATCACAAAACAAACAAAAAATCAATTCTAAGTTATTAAAAGTGAAGCTATTGCAAAAGTAGTGCGAACAGATTACCAAGTTTTATAACAATTTATCGTAAGATGTTTGTGTGAGTCCATGGTTCTCACAATGCTGCAGTTTAAATGAATGAAATTAGCAATTTTTTTTTAGCAAAGTTCCATGTTTAAAAATGACCCATGAAATTTAGCAGAATTCCTTCCTTGACTTCTGGATTCCTAAGAATTCTGACAGAAAACATCTATGAGTTCCGCCTAGTGATTGCATAAGAATTCAATCCCAGGATATGGATTCTATCAATAATTGATAAAACAATTTTTGAAGAAATATTTTAAGGAAGATCCTTACAAATCTCTCTATTAATATCTTATTAAATCCCTTTCACCTTCCCAGTTTGTTAAATGTTTTCCCACAGATTTCTTTACCGTTGTGCTACCTTTGGAAGTGAAAGTGCTCCTGGGTTTCTTCAACAAATTTCCTCTGAAGATTCGAAGACAAGAGACATTTCTTAAACACTTTCGTAGATAATTCGGGGATTTAAAGAAGTTTTCACAAAAAAAAAAAAAACAAACATTCTGACACAATGTGTAATGTATTTTGAAAATATTTGATGAACTTGTGGGTTTAGTGGCCATGCGGTTAGTGTTACCAAGGTTTTCGTCAGGAAATTATTTCGACTGTGTCACTAGGCGTTGCAAGCTAGTTTTTTTGTCTAGTGTAGTGCTTGCTTCAAATCGTTCACTGAAAGCATTAACGTGTCAGTGTTTTTTTAAACTTCACAAAAAATGTGATATATTTTTGGAAATTATTTGAAGGAATTTACAGAGGGATTTCCAGTAGAACTTTCAGCGAAATATATCGGTGTAAGATTTGAAAGAATCAATGATTTTTTGGAGGAATTGCGAAGGAAAGTTTTGAACTTTTAAATGATTATTTGTTTTAGTTGAATCCGAACATATTTTAGGCAAAAAGCAAAATTATTTGACTTTTTTTCGAGAGGCAAATGTTCTGAAACCACCCTTCGACATTACTTGAAAATAAGATGTCATGAGAATTGTTTTAAAAGGTTGTTCTTCACGTTAGAGTCATGGTATTTTTTTTTCAATTTTTATATTAACTAACATTCGAAATTCTGGGGGTGGGGTGTTCTGAATTATTTTATCTATTTGTATTTTTACAATGTTTCGTTTTGCACAATAGTAACTAGGTTCATTCAAAATAAATAATGTAACAAATATTTTGTTTCTTCTATTGCAGGTAATTTCTTGGACTTTCCACTTTGATTTGTGAGAAAAACACGTGAGTAAGTAAATAGGTTCTATTATTATTATGCTAACTGACAAACCAAAAACAAATATAACAAATAGTCATTTATATGGCAGTTAAAGTAATTTAATGAGGCCGCATGTAAAAAATGTTATCAAACAGAATATCATTGCCTTATCAATTGAAATAAATAAATTGCCGTTAAGAAAAGTAAAACAACACGCCAGAGATTTGTTTCCATGCTTTCCGTCCAGGTAAACCAATCCTAAATTCGGAAAATCGACCGTTTTACCAGTTAAACGTTCAACTTCATAAAGTTTTCCACTAGATTTCACAAAACCATAAATGCCATTCATATTTCACCACCTGCAGCATAGTAAACGAACTAACTTTCTCGACCAGCCAGAACCAGGTCCAATTTACGATGGAGGTGCTTCTCTGTAGCATAAAAAAAATCGCTACCTGCCTGACCGACGAAGAAATCGAGAAATTACCAGCTTGTTGCTTTTCCTAGCCTCTCCGCTCTTGGGAGTTCAATTGCAAGAAAACCGTCACGCAACTATCCCTAAATCAAACTCCAATTCACCCCACGAAAGGAAGTGAAAACAATGCCATATTTCTCTGCCACCCTATGAATGCTATTTGCGCTCTGTAGCCAGCCATTCAAATCCTGCCCGTGTTGTGAAAGTTCGTCTCGGATACGTAGAGTAAGGTGGGGAGAAATGGCTACCTTACTGGTATACATATTACAGTACGAACGAAACCTGTAATATGGACCAGTGCACGAGTTCACTATCTGACGTATGAGCGGTGCCGTGTTATTTATGTGACCATGGCAACGAGTGAATTCGGCACCGCTAAAACGTCAAATTCGTGAAATCATGCACTGATCCATAGCGAGTCAAATGTAACAAAAGAACTCCATCATATATGATGGATATTTATGTGAGATCTTAAAATTACATTGCTGCTGGTTTGAAAATGAGCTATAATTAGCTACCAAACTAAATGAATATATAAAAAAGTTCTAAACGGGAATTGAATTCGCGACCTCTGGAGCGATAGCTACACGCCCGAGCTCTGGTGAAAGTGGAACACGTTCTGCGTAAAATAAGTGTATCACAGAATTGCTTCGACAGTTGGCGGTTTCATCGAGAAGTGATTGAAAGAGCAGTCAACAATGCGGAGCGTTCTCTCGGTCTCGTGATTGTTGAGCGTGGCTGGGTTTGTTTTGTGACAGATTCATGTAAATTTCTAGCGGATTTAACTGAAATATAGTTGGAAGGCCCTGATTGGTTGACAGATGGTCTTATTTGCTTCAGCTGTTGGCTAACGCTTGTAATTTTCAAATGCCTGCCATAATTTTCCGTCGATATCCAAATTGCGTGCTGCTTAATATCCAAAAATTTTTGCTGATATTTTTTTTAGAAAATGGTCTTCAATATATTAACTACAATTTTGCCAAACAAACTTAAAAAATATTTATCCATGTTAAATTCTAACAATTTTAAAACAGAATGGCTTAAACGAATGTTTGCCCTACCTAAGGGGCAACTTTTACTAATCTCAATGGAATTCTACAACTACTTGAATAGCAATTGAGTCACTATGACAATTAAAAAAAGACACTACACGTTAAATGCTTCCAGTGGGCTATTTGCCCTTTGAAGGAAGCACCACACTAGACAACGGACTAGCATGCAACGCCCAGTGGCACGCACAGTCAGAAAACATTCCTCTCGAAAAGTTTTTCGGCCTGAGGCGGGAATCGAACCCACACTCCTTAGCACGATGTGGCTTAATGCTTCGGTGAGACTAACCGCACGGCTACGAAGCCCACAAATGCCTATTATAATATTTTTTTCGGATTGAGCTAGAAATATTGTAAAGAAATCTTTGCCCCACCTCACTCTAAGGAAGACGCAAGCAGAGCGCTTAAGCTTTTACTGCCAGGAAGCGAATGTACTCAGTGCTTTTCCCAGACGCCAGTGGAAATAATAACAGTTTTCATATTAGTTTCCTTTCGCTGGCGACATATTCCATTTCCGAGTTTGTTTTCTTTTTGCGATTCTGTCGAGCACTGGGTACTTGCCTGACTATGGTTTCATGTTTCGCTGACTGTTTTTTTCTTCTTCTTGCGGGCGCTATATAGCAAACAAGAAGTGGGGTGGTTGATGGCTTTGCTTTCGTTATTCACCTTTGTTTCCCACATCCCGTCGTTGTTCTACGGTAGGAACCGTAAAAAGGGATAACTTTGATAGTGAACGAAATGACATATTTTCTGATAATAAGTTAAGCAAAACGAATGCAATCGTTAAAAGTAACATAATGACACTTCATGTTAGAGCTATTTTTCGTTGGAATCGAGAACATTTGAGACTTTATATTCGATTATTGAAATCTGATGATAATTTAGCATGTTTTAATGTTAATGTTTTGATGCATAACATCTAATTTCCATGTGTCTACAAATCCATTATTAAAGTTATCGCAGTATCGAAAATCGACTTTCAATTATACGCAAAATTATAGGTGCATTCGAAATTAATCATTATGCCGTCTTTTGACTTCTATCGATAACGAAAAAAACAGTGCCTACTCATCAAAAAAATTTAAATAATAATCGCAATGCAACAAATAATAGAGCGCAATGCAAGAAAAAAAAAATCAAATTTTCCTCCAAACCAGCATTTAAAATTACCCCATTTTACGGTACTCACTTTCCCGCTGTGTCGCGCCGGTAGTGGTCTTCCTTCTCAGCTGCCCACCTACTATAGACCACCCCACCAAGAAGTGAATGTCAGTCTACGGCCACCGCAACAATCGCAGCTCAGTACGAGCTTATGCCAGCACGCGATTTTCCACCCATCAGCAACAGCAATTTGATGCCACTTTGAAGCGCGGATCGTACAGTTGGGCACTGGGTTAGAAAAGGGGCAAACTTTTGCAAAGATTGGGAAATCAATTTTCCATTCATGTCCTGAACGTCCACTCAAAAAAATATAATAGTTTCATATCGTTTTCGAACTTTTCTGTAAGAATAATTAATTTTTTGTATGAAACGCAAAACTGCTAATGTTTGGAAGAGAAGTGATTGTGAAAAGTTCAACTGCTTAAATGTAGTTTCAAATTAATGGAATTGTCTTTAAGTTTGAAAATAAGTATTGGTTTTAATGACATATCTTTTCCAATGAGAATATTAACAGACTGAACAATAAAAACTCTATCAATGAACCTGTTCAAAAGTTCCTTACAGTACAGGGATTCCTTACAGTAAATGTCATTCATTTTTCGATTTTGATTCACATTCTGATGGTATTTTTCAAAACTCGCTTAGCGTAAGCGTAGTTACGGTATACTTTGTAGATAGGATTTAACAAAACCCATGTTCCTTTTGACAATTTCATCAAGACTGCTTTCAAGAATATGGCTGGGGTGTACTTTGAACCAATCTTAATATAGAATACTTACCTTATCAGTCAGGTTAAGGCTTGGATGGCCTGTACTGTACATAGAAGACGTCTCCATCCGACTCGGTCCATTGCTGCTTGTCGCCAACCACACATTCTGCGAAAAGTACGCAGATCGTCATCAATTTGATTGACGCATCTCGCTCGGCTTCCTTAGCCGAGAGGTTAGAGTCCGCGGCTAGCAAAGCAAAGCCATGCTGAAGGTGTCCGGGTTCGATTCCCGGTCGGTCCAGGATTTTTTCGTAATGGAAATTTCCTTGACTTCCCTGGGCAGAGAGTATCATCGTACCTGCCACACGATATACGAATGCGAAAATGGCAACTATGGCAAAGCAAGCTCTCAGTTAATAACTGTGGAAGTGCTCGTAAGAACACTAAGCTGAGAAGCAGGCTCTGTCCCAGTGAGGACGTTAATGCCAAGAAGAAGAATCTCGCTCGTTGCGCACCACGTCGTCTTGTGCCGGTCGGATTGTTCTAGGGAACCATTTTCACAGGATTGTTAACCCACATTCTTAGCCAGGCATGTTACGGTCGACCGCAATCTACCATTTTTTGCGAGGATGACGATGGTTGGTTATTCCAACAGCTGGTGCAGTTCATGATACATCGCCTTTCATCTACACTCCTCCGTAGATGGTCCGCAACACCTTCCGTTCGAAAACACCAAGGGTACATTGATCCTCTGTTTCTCTGAACCATGTTTCGTGCTCATAGCGAGGTACCAGTTTAATCAGCGTCCTGTAGATGATTAACTTCGTGCGATGGCAAACTTTGCTCTATCGAAGAGTTTTGCGAAGTCCAAAGTAGCCACGTTTTCCAGCAAAGATGCGTCTCTGGATTTCTCTGATGGTGTCATTGTCTGCGATCACCAGTAAGCCCAAGTACATGAATTATTGAATCACCTCGATTTCATCCCAGTTAATATGAACTCGAGGTAGGCGCCCCCATCATGTCCTCTCTTGAGCCTCTCGCTATCGTGTACTTCGTCTTTGACACATTGATTTTCAGTCCGATTCACCTAGCTTCAGCCCTTAGTCGGATGTACGTATTCGCCATTATCTCAAAGTTCCGTGCTACAATATCAATGTCGTCGGCGAAACCAATTAACTAAACGGACTTTCTGAAGATCGTTCTACTCGTGTCTAGCCCCGCTCTACTTGTCACATTCTTTAACGCAATGTTGAACAGTAAAACGGAACGCCATCACCTTGCAGTAACTCTACGCGAGATTCTAAGGGACTCTAGAGTAACCCTGATACGCACATCACTCGTCCAATCTCCGTCTCTACCTTTTGGATATCTGAAGGTGGAAGTCTTTCATTCTCCACGCATGCTCCCAAAGTTATTTCCGCGCCACCTTCGCTACTGGCCACATCACCATTCCGGTGCTCGTCGTAGTGCTGCCGCCACCTTTCGATCATCTCACGTTCATTCGTGACAAGATTTCCGTCACAGTCTCTGCACATGTCAGCTTGTGGCACAAAGCCTTCACACAAGCGGATCAGCTTCTCGTAAAATTGTCATTTGTCTTTAGCGCGGAACAGCTCTTCCATCGCTTCGCAATTTCGTTCTTCTTGCTGGCGCTTCTTCCTCCGGTCAATCGAGTTTTATCTATTCAGTGCCTGTTTATACCGAGCCTTGTTCGCTCTCGTGCGGTATTGTAGCATTATCGCCCATGCTGTATTCTTCTCATTCTTCCTCTGCTCGCATTCGTCGTCGTACCAGTCGTTTCTCTAATGTGAGGTCGCTGAACCTAGTTCTGCTGTTGCGGTGCTAACTATGGCGGATCGTATGTGAATCCAGCCAAGCTGCTCTTCCGTTGATAGGGCCACATCCAGCAGCTACGCGTATTCTTGGGCTACTGCTGAGTCCCATAGCCGTGGCGTTCGGTTCAACGCGAGCTGGTCTCCGTCGAAAGTATTGATCGCATACATATAGCAACTAGGTCACTGTTTCTCAATCTTGGTAACCACGAAAAAACGGGACGCTGTAAAGTGCTCGTTTCAGCTAGCTTCTGTCATGGTCGGGGGTCCGCGGTCCCTCTGTTGGGTGAACAAGGTAGTGATCCGAATCTATATTCGCACTTGCGGTATGCACACCCATTGGTGATGTCGAAGAAGAATTTTTCCTTCAATTAGAACGTGGTCGATTTGGTTTTCGATTAGATTATCCGATGACCTTATGGAAATCTTTGAGGAGGATATCTTTGAGGAGGAAGAAAGTGCTTAGAACTACCACACCACAAGAGGCCGCAAAGCTGACGTGTCGTTGGCCGTTGTCGTTCGATACGGTGTGCAGGCTATTCCGCCATCGCCATCGTGTGCGCGGCGTAACGCGAAATCGACGGCCCCATTCGGGTTCTCTACTGAATATTGCTAGTTGCACCACGTGACCAGCGCAACCTAGTCTACCATGTTTTATGAGCTTGATGATATCCATTCCTTTATATACTTGGTACAATGGCACGGTAAATGGCAGGGCATGGCGTACCATTGGTAGGTACTACAGGAATAAAAAGTAAGAGGTTGTTTCCGAGATACGACCGCCAAGTTGACGTTGGATAACGTTAGCTTCTTTTTTTTCCCGTCACAAAATTATGTAAGATTTCTACTTATAAAAATCCAATCAATTTTTATACTATTTGTTGCATGTCAATTCTGACGTATTATGGGCATTGTGTGTTATTATTTTGGTGGTTCGGTTACCACTTCAACACCGATAGAATCGGTCGATGTAAGAAGAAGCATGAGCGGTAACTCTTGCTCCCTAACAAAGATTTCGGTTGAACGTTAGGTCCACGCATAATCCACTAATTTTGATAATTATAAAAATGTAAACAATCAATTTTTGACATTTGAACCCCGCTCAGGTTGGATCGCAAAAAATCGACAGAGCGAACCTCGTTGTGTTTGGGTCGAACCTGGGGTGGATCTGGGTTTGACCCGACCCAATAAAAAAACGTTCTGACAGCTGTTAGAGCGGATCCAGGGTGAACCTAGGTTCGCCCCAGCAATAAACGAAAACGCCATAAGATTGGCTGCTTTAGTGAGTTTCGAAGCCAGTTTGAGGTTAAGGTACTTCTCCATGAACCGCGAACTCTATGTTCTCCTCTTTGCTGAAATCGATGTTAAAGTTGCGAACCGTAAAACGGGGTAACTTTGATAATGCGGGTAACTTTGATAGTGCGAGACCCACAACATGCTTAACAAAATAACGACGTTTATTTTAATCAGTTAAGCAAAACGAATGCAAAAGTGAAGAGTATTAGTATGACACTTCATGTCAAAGCTATTTTTGTTGGAATCAAGTACATTTGAGATTTTATATGCAAATATTGAAAATTTACAAGATTTTAGCATTTTTGCAACGCTTACAAACAATCTGTTCTACGATCACTATTTGATGAAGTCATAATGAGTTCGTCACTTATTCTTGACAGCCTAGTTGTAGTAGAACATTAATTCGGTCTCAAATCTTTTAGCGAAAACCATTTTTACAAACTGGGGTCATTTTTGTAATCTAAGTAAGAAATTTCCATATAGCGTTAAACGCTTCTTCTTCTTTCTGGCGTTACGTCCCCACTGGGACAGAGCCTGCTTCTCAGCTTAGTGTTCTTATGAGCACTTCCACAGTTATTAACTGAGAGCTTACTATGCCAATGACCATTTTTGCATGCGTATATCGTGTGGCAGGTACGATGATACTTTATGCCCTGGGAAGTCGAGAAAATTTCCAACCCGAAAAGATCCTCGACCAGTGGGATTCGAACCCACGACCCTCAGCTTGGTGTTGCTGAAGAGCTGCGCGTTAACCGCTACGGCTATCTGGGCCCCCCGTTAAACGCCTAGAGGTAAAAAAAGGTATGCAACGTCCTATAAATGTTCCGTAGTTCATTCAATTTTGTTCGATTTGTTCTCCATTATCAAAGTTACCCCAAAACAGAAAACCAACTTTCGATTTCATGAAAAAATATATGTCCATTCAGAATAAATCTTTTGGCCATCTATCAACTGCAATCGATAGCTAGGATGCCAGTACTTGTTTTAAAAATATAAATTATAATTCTTTGAAACAGCATGCATAAATATTCATGTTTTCTTTGAAAAAACTATCAAAGTTGCCCCGTTTTACGGCACATGTAAACTTCAAAACGTCAAAACCTTATAACAGCAAGAAAAATGTGCTTTTCTATGAAAAATAAGACATATCTCGATATTTCCCAATTTTTCAATAGTTTAGTCATGAGAATCAATAGTTTTCACTGTTGGAGTAGATTTGTAGAAAGATTTCCAATCGATTGGTGCACGAATCTTGAAAATCTATCCCAGCGTTAGTAAGTTATGAACAGTCAAAATCTAACCACTTTTCGTGACGCGAGCGATTTTTCGTTTTTCGAAATTGTACCCCAGTATGTTACCGTAAGACGTTATCCTACGTCAAAAAGACCCCATTGTGTGCTCCTTAGCCTCTTGCCCAGCAACTCCTATCCCTACCTCCTCGTGGTACTGGCTGGGGTATGAGTAATCTTGGGGAAGTTCGGGTAACCAACCCCCGGTGGGAACTTTGGTCGTATGCTGACAGGGAAGGGAAGATTTGCTTTTGCTCTTGCTTCTGCAAACCTTGAGCGTCTGTACTCCATGTAAGGAGCGGCTCACAACAGCGTCTGTTCCTCATGTCAGGGCCGGCTGATCATCATCCGAGTGCCAGAGAAGGACTCTAAGCTAAACTGCGCACTATGGCCCTCCGAACATTTAGGGGGAATGGTCCTCCGGGGGTTGGTGTCAGGCCCTGCAAGCCAGCCGTAAACATACACCAGCACAGGAACGTCAACGAGAGAATACGGACCGGAACAATCGGCAAAGACCACAGCGACGAAAATGAACTAGCGATTGGAAACTCGGTACGTGGAACTGCAAATCTCTCAACTTCATCGGAAGCACACGCATACTCTCCGATGTACTGAAGATTCGCGGTTTCGACATCGTAGCGCTGCAGGAGGTGTGCTGGACAGGTTCGATGGTGCGAACGTTTAGAGGTAATCATACTGTCTACCAGAGCTGCGGCAACACACGTGAGCTGGGAACAGCTTTTATAGTGATGGGTGATATGCAAAGGCGCGTGATCAGGTCGTGGCCGATCAACGAAAGAATGTGCAAGTTGAGGCCGGTTCTTCAACTTCAGCATCATAAACGTGCATAGTCCACACTCCGGAAGCACTGATGATGACAAAGACGCATTTTACGCGTAGCTTGAACGCGAGTACGACCGCTGCTCAAGCCACGACGTCAAGATCACCATAGGAGATTTGAACGCTTAAGTTGGCCAGGAAGAGGAGTTCAGACCTACGATTGAAAAGTTCAGCGCCCACCGGCTGACGAACAAGAACGGCCTACAACTGATAGATTTTGCCGCCTCCAAGAACATGGCCATTCGCAGCACCTACTTCCAGCAATGCTTCCCGTATCGATACACTTGGAGATCACCACTGCAGACAGAATCACAAATCGACTTCTCCGATATTACCGACGTCAGAACCTATCGTGGCGCTGACATTGACTCTGACCACTATCTAGTGATGGTGAAACTGCGCCAAAAACTATCCGTCATCAACAATGTACGGTATCGACGCCCGCCTCGGTATAACCTAGCGCGACTGGCCCAACCGAACGTCGCTGCCGCATACGCGGAGCATCTCGAGGTAGCGTTGCCGGAAGAGGACTGCTGGAGCAACATAAAAGCAGCCGAGAGCATCGTCGGGTACGTGGAAAGGTGGACATGTAACGATTGGTTCGACGAAAAATGCAGGCAGGTTTTGGAGGAGAAGGATGCAGCGCGAGCTGCAATTCTACGGCAAGGAACGCGACAAAACGTGGAGCGATATAACAGAAAACGAAAGCAGAAAACTCGCCTATTCCGGGACAAAAAGCGCTGCCTGGGAGAAGCGGAATGTGAAGAAATGGAACAGCTGCATCGTTCACAAGAAACGCGAAAGTTCTACGAGAAGCTTAACGCATCCCGAAAAGGCTTGTGCCGAAATGTGTAGGGATAAGGATGGAAGCATCTTGACGAACGGACGTGAGGTGATTGAAAGGTGAAAGCAGCACTACGATGAACACCTGAATGGCACGGAGAACACAGGCGCCGAGGGCCACGACAACGGAGGAAGGGACTACGTCATTTTATTTGTTTTTTCATTTCATTTAATTTTTATTTTCCATACACATAAGACACAGTCTTTTCTGTTAAGCGTAGATTGAGCGTATAAGAAGACATATTAAAAAAAACTTTCTACGAAAATTAATATCTATTCATGATTAAAGAATTGTAAACATGTTTTCTTAAACTGTCAGCACGGCGAATGAAGGAAACCAACCTGCCCCCACATTGAGGGAAGTTAAGCATGCCATCAACCAGCTCAACAAGGCCGCTGGTAAGGATGGTATTGGAGCTGAACTCATCAAAATGAGCCCGGAGAGGTTGGCCGCCTGTCTGCACCGGCTGATTGTCAGAATCTGGGAAACAGAACAGCTGCCGGAGGAGTGGAAGCAAGGGATCATATGCCCCATCTACAAGAAGGGCGACACACTAGAATGTGAAAACTATCGTGCGATCACTATCCTGAATGCCGCCTACAAAGTGCTATCCCAGATTATATTCCGTCGTCTATCACCAATAACAAATGAGTTTGTGGGAAGTTATCAAGCTGGTTTCATCAACGGCCGCTCGACAACGGACCAAATCTTCACTGTACGGCAAATCCTCCAGAAATGCCGTGAATACCAAGTCCCAACGCATCACCTGTTCATCGACTTCAAAGCGACTTATGATAGCATCGATCGCGAAGAGCTATGGAAAATCATGGACGAGTACAGCTTTCCCGGGAAGCTCACAAGACTAATAAGAGCAACGATGGACGGTGTGCAGAATAGCGTGAAGATTTCGGGTGAACATTCCAGTTCGTTCAAATCCCGCTGGGGACTTTGACAGGGTGATGGACTTTCGTGCCTGCTGTTCAACATCGCTCTAGAAGGTGTCATGCGGAGAGCCGGGTTCAATAACCGAGGTACGATTTCCACAAGATCCAGCCAATTTGTTTGCTTCGCGGATGATATGGATATTGTCGGCAGAACATTTGGAACGGTGGCAGACCTGTACATCCGCCTGAAACGTGAAGCGACAAAAGTCGGCCTGGTGGTGAATGCGTCAAAAACAAAGTACTTGCTGATAGGCGGAACCGAGCGCGATAGAGCCCGCCTGGGATGCAGTGCTACGATAGACGGGGATACTTTTGAGGTGGTTGATGAGTTCGTCTACCTCGGATCCTTGTTAACGGCTGATAACAACGTTAGTCGTGAAATACGGAGACGCATCATCGGTGGAAGTCACGCCTACTATGAGCTCCAGAAGAAGCTGCGGTCGAGAAAGATTAACCCCCGCACCAAATGTACCATGTACAAAACGCTTATAAGACCGGTGGTCCTCTATGGACATGAATCATGGACCATGCTGGAAGAGGACCTGCAAGCACTTGGAGTGTTCGAACGAAGGGTGCTAAGGATGATCTTTGGCGGAGTGCAGGAGAACGGTGTGTGGCGACGGAGAATGACCCACGAGCTCGCTAGGCTCTACGGCGAACCCAGTATCCAGAAGGTTGCGAAAGCCGGAAGGGTGCGCTGGGCAGGGCATGTTGCAAGTCTACCGGACAACAACCCTGCAAAGATGGTGTTTGCGTCGAATCCGGTTGGCACAGGAAGGCGGGAAGCACAGCGAGCGAGGTGGCTTGATCAGGTGCAACAAGATCTGGAGAGCGTGGGCCAAAATCGAAGTTGGAGGGACACAACCATAGACCGAATAAATCGGCGTAACATCGTTAACGAGGTTTTATCAAATTAATTGATGTAACACCAACTAAATAAATAAATAAAACTTGATACAATTCATCATTCATGCGGCGCCGCCAGATGTCATTTTCTTGTTCACAGACGAGTATCGTTCGTTGCGCCATTCATTCGAAAACCCCGAACGCTTTCCGGTTGACCTCTTTTAACGTCCAGGATGCTGGCCGTATAGAGCAACCGGAAGGATCAGTGTCTTGTATAGCGCTAATTTTATTTTCGTATGCAGGCTACGGGACTTCAGCTGGTTACGGAGCCCGTAAAAAGCCCTATTTGCAGCTGCTAGACGCCTTTTCATTTCGAGGGTAAAAGGTCATTATCGCACGTCACTAGAGTACCAAGGTTAACCAATGGTTCCACTACTTCAAATCGTTTACCACCCAGCAACACTTCACTACCAATATCTCGATTAAAACCACACTGTCTACGGGCAATCATGTACTTAGCTTTGCTGGTATTGATGGTAAATCCAATTCTCGTAGTCTCCCCTTTAAAAGTCACAAATGCCTCTCGCACGGCTCGACGATCGAAACCTAGGAGCATATGAGACCGCGTGACGATGGTACCGCTTATTTATTTATTTATTTATTTCGTCAATCATTTGTAGACTACATAGTTACATAGTTTCTTATATTCTAAGATTTCCTAGTGAGTTAAAATATGATTTCAATTTGGTCCGGGGCATACTTAGATCAATCAATTTAACAGTGCTCATTGTAAACAGACATCATTTGATTTAGAGGACTAAATTTGGCGTAGTTTGTACGATAACGATCTAAAGTAAACAAATTTCTGTGACGCAATTGTCGATTAGGAGCTTAAAAGTTTAATTTGGATAATAGCTTGGTTGAGTCAATACTTTGTGAAACGATATCGTTAACAAATGCGACCATGGCATATTCTCGTCGCTGTTTTAATGTCTGAATGTTTATCAACATGCATCGTGCTTTATATGGCGGAAGAGGAAATACAGTCCATCCTAATTTGCGGAGTGCGTATAGTAAAAACTGCTTTTGAATCGACTCTATTCGTTCTTCATGTGATTTCAAATATGGGGACCAGACAACACTACAATACTCTAATATGGATCTCACATAAGCAATGTAAAGGGTTTTGATCGTATAAGGGTCATTGCATTGGTGGCGGAGTGAAGGCTCTCCGTACCAATTATTGGACGGAAAAGGTCCTCTCTTCCGACCTGAGAATTGGCATCCCCGATACAAATGTTCACGTCATATTTTTAGGCATTCTCCGCAGTCTTGTCAAGACAATTATAAAACGCATTCTTCATGTCGTCGTGTTTATCATTTGTTGGCGCATAGATGTTGATCAGACTGTGGTTGACGAATTTGCCCCGTATCCTCAATACACAGAAACGTTCATTAATCCGTTTTCTACCTCATAACACGCTTCATCTGCTCCCCGATCACTAAGAATCATACATCATGTTCTGCCTTATCGCTTCCACTATATCTACCATAGTGTTAGTGCAGGAAAAATCAAGAACGAACACAAACTTCGCTCAACTATTTCACGCGACCAAAACGTCGCTGGATTCTGACGACCTTTTCATGTTAGTGCTTGAGCGACACAGGATATTTCAATGCGTCGCTCGAGCACTAAACTGCAAAGCGCTTGCCAGTCCAGCGACGCGATAGTTGAGCGACAGTGCAGTGATTACTCGGATGCACAATATTTGAAAGTTGTATTGGCGACGGGATCCACTGCCCTGAATTCACGTTCTCCAGATCTGGACCATCTTTCTTCCTGAATAGCAGCCACGCTTACACCAACATTGTGCAATTTTTGAGCCAAAAAGCTCACTCCTATGGGTTCATTTGACGTCCTGAGATTCCAGGTACCGATTTTCCAATCATAGTCCATATTTCGTTGCATCGGTTGTAAAAAAGATATTCATGCTCATTTCGATCAAAATACCGAAAATACACATTGAAGGTTGGAAGATTTTTTTTCAAGTCGTAGGAAGCTAAACGTCTATCTAAACTAAACTAAACTTCAAATATATATGATGTGAAATTTTGATATTTTGCAATATCAATTTGTGATAAGGAACTCTCAGAAGATTACATTAATATTTCTACATTAAATGTCTATGCTGTTTCAAATGTGTCATACACAGTGATTTATTTTATCAATTTCATGATCAAAATAGAATAACTTCAAACTGTTAATTTTAGATGTTTGGTGTCTTCGGTGGTTTCTTGATATTTGAAGGCGCATCTTTTGGTATTATGTGAAAGTGAGATAATATTTTGTTAATTAAGTTAGAGATTTGAATTTTTCGAGTAGCTAGGTAGAGTAGGTATGTAATTACAAACAACTTTGTCGAAAACGCAAAATTTCTATATATTCGCGGTAATGAGGTATGGAGCGTTTTGTCTTCAACATTCCTTAAAACTTGTTTTTTTGTACATAACTTTTTAATAGAATTTTTCCTATTCTTCGCATCTTCTACAAAGTTGTTTATACACATTTTTGCTGAACATGAAAACCTTCAATCTTTTATCGTTAAAAAGTTATACTCAAATTTATGTTAAATTTTAGTCCACTTTCACCTTAAAAAACTTCATTCTACGCAAAAGGACGTAGCAAATTTCATGGCAACTTGAAGTTCTAACTTTCAACTTTTGCCTGCAGGTAATAACTTTTGGAAACAGAAGGTTTTTTGCATTATTTTTCTCACAAGATATATCGTTAATTTTTAACTTTAAACTCTCCCTGTTAACTACAATTTTCTTGTCAAGGTACATCGGAGCCACTAAGAATACTGGACTATTAACACCTTGTCACAACTTCAATTGAATAAAATTGTCAGGTTTGTTTTACAAGCTAGATAAAGATGTGGTGATATGTTTGATACAAACATTTTTGGATTACAATACAATGCATAACATGTACCAGTTCTCACTGTTGCACCATTTTCATAACGCAACGAAAATTGAAGCATTATGCGTTTTTCTTTTGTAATACTAGTCAACTATTTTTTAGTTAGACTTTTAGCCCTAGTAAACTTATTGTGTAAGTATTTGGGGCAGAAATATGGAGTGTTTTGTTATCAATTTTGTTTTTGATTTTCGAATCCTACTATCAAAATTTAAGAAATGGAATTAGGGAGTTTTGAATGAATTGTTCACAAGGCCTTTCTTAGCCTAGGTGAAGTCCACAGCTGCAAAGCGAAGTCATACTTAGGTTTTTGGATTCGATTCCCGGTCGATCCATGATTTTTTCGTTTCAGAAATAGAGTATCACCATTCCTGACACACGGATGAACCGATTCGATTCAGTACGAAAAAATACTCGATACTTTTGAACGATATCAAGTAAAATTTTAATCAATACTTTTCATTACGATACCAAGGAGGTATCGAATGAAACTACTTGAATAAAATAAGTGCTTTCTTATGTACATGTTTTTAAAGGCTGGTGCAGACTTTGAGCAATCCTGTTTTATTCACAAAAAATTATTGAGAATTTGGGTTCAGAAGTTTTTTTAAGCCTTTAAAAATATCTACCGAAATCGTTGTAGTTCTATGTTTCCTTTATGATAAAAAATCAGGGGGGGTTGTGTACAAGACACGACCGCATGACGTTAACTACGCCAAGTGATTTTCTGCATTTGAATTTTAGTCGATTGTCATAGTTTCAGCCTTAATTTAGTTCAAACTCTAACATAATATCGTAACGGTCGCAACATTATAGATTTTCAATTGACACCCAGTATATTGCCGTAAGACGTAGTTAACGTCAATATATTGCATTACAACGGCACAGCAGCAGCGTCCTCGGAAACATCCTCAAATTGCCGGATTGTCAATTATTCGTAATAAATTAATTATTGTATGCTGCTATGCGATGAATTGAGAAATTATAGCAAGTATGTGGTAAATACATTAGGGAATATTACACAATCAACTCTTTAAAACACATTTGTTGGCTCCGGAAAGTGCCGATTGAATTGTTGAATTTGCGTAACACGGACACATTTTGACGGCGCAATGGTTGCAATCCTCCTCGCCCGATGAGATTTTCGGTGCTGATGACGATGTGCGCTTCAACAAGCGGCTTTGGTCGATTTTCTACAGCCATCTCGAACAAATTAAGGAATATTACAAATCAACTCTTTAAAACACATTTGTTGGCTCTGGAAAGGGTCGATTGAATTGTTGAATTTGCGTAACACGAACACATTTCGGCGGCTTTAGTCGATTTTCTTCAGCCATCTCGAACAAATTAAGGAATATTACAAATCAACTCTTTATAACACATTTGTTGGCTCTGAAAAGGGCCGATTGAATTGTTGAATTTGCGTAACACGGACACACTTTGACGGAACACTGGTAGCAATCCTCCTCGCCCGATGAGATTTGCGGTGCGGATGGCGATGTGCGCTTCAACAAGCGGCTTTGGTCGATTTTCTTCAGCCATCTCGTACAAACAGCTTGCCTCTGGTAGCGAGGAGCTGAGCAGGTTTGGAGGAGCTCTTACCAGCTCGAAAGCGAAAACAGAATGAAACCGAATTCAACGAAGAAGGGATGCTTTATACCCTTAGAATAGCAGGTGATGCTCCTCCTTTCAAATTCTTCGTTTTCTTATCTGGGAAATAGGCTATATGAAACTGATGTCTGGGTAAGGGAATTACAAGACTAGCATTAGCTGTTATTGCATCCCGACGGCACTGCAGCAGCGTCTTCGGAAACATCCTCAAATTGCCGTATTGTCAATTATTCGTAATAAATCAATTATTGTATGCTGCTATGAGATGAATTAAGAAATTATAGCAAGTATGTGGTAAACACATTAGGGAATATTACACAATTAACTCTTTAAAACACATTTGTTGGCTCCGGAAAGAGCCTATTGAATTGTTGAATTTGCGTAACACGGACACATTTCGGCGGCTTTGGTCGATTTTCTTCAGCCATCTCGAACAAATTAAAGAATATTACACAATCAACTCTTTAAAACACATTTGTTGGCTCTGAAAAGTGCCGATTGAATTGTTGAATTTGCGTAACACGGACACATTTTGACGGCGCACTGGTAGCAATCCTCCTCGCCCGATGAGGTTTGCGGTGGCAATGACGATGTGCGCTTCAACAAGCGGCTTCAGTCGTGGCGGCGTGTTGTTGTTCCATTCGCGTTCCATTGAAAACTGAGCTGAGAATGCGAAAGGCACTCGAGACTTGCTCGCTGACCATGTTCACAGTCTGACGGCAAAAAGAAGAATGAGCGAAGAAGCAGGAATCGGTCTGCTTTTATAGTGCGAAGCGGAACGCAAAAGAAGCGTGGAAAACTGCTTGCACGTGATTGGTTGCGTAAGAAAGGGGTCGACATTTTCCAAATTTTCAATAGTTTATTGTCGATATTCAATAGTTTTCTCCTTTCGAGAAAATTGCTGTATACATTTCCGACCGATTGGTGGGAAAATTTTTAAAATCTATAGATAAATGACTGAGTTATTAGCGTTCAAAATCTTTCATAATTTCGTGACGGTCGCAACATTTTAGATTTTCAATTGACACCCAGTATATTGCCGTAAGACGTAGTTAACGTCAAAACTACTTATATGATTGAAGTAGGCATCGATACTTTTCTCCAATACTACTTTCTGTTCGGATTACTACACAAAGTTTAATCAACTTGGTGGACATGTTTCAGCTGTAAGAACAAGAAAAAAAAACAAAATTATCGCGAGCATCAGAGTACTGATATACTCGCATCTGCCGTGTTCGCGAGTAAACAAAGCTAAAGAGATTCTTACTCACAAAATGTCTGTTCGCGAGTCTGTCATGTTTGTTTTGCGTTGGTTTACGCTCGTGACGCGTATATTTCCACCAGTGACTTTCTGCTGAATCAAAAATAGCAACCCGACCAAATAATTTGTTGAAGAGAAAATCGATGAAGAACAATCGATCACTGCAGTTAAATATTTAAGACACTGAACGTGATATATAATTTGAATTTCCACGAATAAACATGCTGCGTCGTACTTAAAACTTGAAAACTAACAGAGGATAACTGCAAAGAATTTATATTTTATAATCTATTTGAAAATAAGAAATTGCTAAATGTTTGCATTTGCAAGAACATAATCCCCTGTTTCGGCATATTTTCTTCTACCTTGTAAGACACTTTCTGATAATATTATTTCATTGAGTTTGTACCATGGCGTTGATTGTCTAGTATTATTACTTGCTCCGATGTATCTTAACAAGAAAATTGAAGTTAACATGGAGAGTTTAAAGCTTCAAATTTTAAATGAACGATGTATCATCTGTGAAAAACACTGCAAAAAACCTATTGTTTCTAAAAGTAACCTGCAGACAAAAGTAGAAAGTTAGAACTATTTTTTCGCAAATTCATGTCTCAATTTGTCAAACAAACACACTGTATCTTCTGGTTACAAGCTCCCAAAACTTAGAACTTCAAGTTGTCATGAAACATTTTGCGTAGAATGGAGTTTTTTAAGGTGAAAGTGGACTAAAATTCAACATAAATTTGTATATAATTTCTCAACGATATGAGATAGAAGCTTTTCATGCGTATTTTATTGCCCCGAACAACTTTGTAGAAGATACGAAAAATGGGAAAATTCTATTAACAAGTTATGAATAAAAAACATATTTTAAGGGGAGTTGAAGACAAAACGCTCCATATCTCATTACCGCGAATATATAGAAATTTTACATCTTCGGCAAAGTTGCTTGTAATTATATAAGGTACCGTGGGGTAAGTGGATACAGAAAAAGCAATAGTCAACTTCATTGTTATGTACAGCTAACGTGAATAATGTAATTCAAACTTTTTTCTGTGGATAACAAAGGAGGGACTCATATACTTCAAATCAACGAATATTTTGATTTTTCTGATTGTTATTTATTGAGTATGAGGGACTTAAAAATTTGCGCCAAATGATCCACTTGCCCCACCATGGTGGGGTAAGTGGATCACCAAAAGAAAACAATCTGTTCTCAGAACAAATGTGATGTAAAAATGTATAGTAAGAATGATATTACTCTCGTTCTTATTATAAGTGCTAGTAATTGTACATTTTAATACTTTACAATTAAAAAGTATCTTTATTTAATCAAAATATATTTAAAAATATGCATACATTAGTTCACACTGATTCGCACAACAAAAAATCATTGTAATTAGAATAATTTGGAGAAAATTGATCAATTTATACACATAAGTTATACAGAAGTATTGTAGGGTTATTCTTATCGATGTTTTCGAATAACACTCGTAGTTTGAAAATATTAGTTACATTTATTTTTGAATAACAAACCGAAATCTTTTTATTCTATTTATGAATATGTTTGTATCATAAGTCTAGAATAATTTATATGGTCAAATAAGGTACGATAATATGCTTTCAATTGGAAAATCAGTATATTGTGCTCTTTTGCTACTCAGCTTAGATAAACCACAAAAAGTTTCGTGTGAGTTTTGAAATTATTATTATTTTATATTTTTTGATACCAGAAAGGGTAAAAAAAACTTTTAGGTGGATTAACTCAAATTCTCTATGGTCAATTTGACAAATTTAAGCTGGGAATGAAAAAATAAAGGAAAACAACATTTGCGAATATTAAAACTTATTAAAATTCTGGTAAGCAGTCTGCCAATAAATGACAATAATACTTGATCCACTTACCCCACCCCATTTAAAAGTAGGGGTAAGTGTACGATGTACAATATATCTGAATTTATTTATAAAAATCACATCTTTTTCATTATGATTCATTCAATTAGAACTGAAATGGCCACCATGTGTCGAAAAAACTAATAGAATTCGATTTTAGACAGAGATACAATGGATTTTTGATTGCTGGAAAACAATTTTGAAATTAATTAATATTTGCCGCTAACAAGTTTGCTTGTGTTAGTGTACGTGTTTTACCAGTTTTTCAATAGTATTAGTGTGGACGTAAGAATATAACCTAAAACGAAGCAATGGTGCGAAAACATTCAACATATTTAAGTATTTATGCTTAATATTGACGAATGATCCACTTACCCCACTGATACACTTCCCCCACTGTACCTTACTCTAGAAGACTTCAAATCTCTAACTCATTTTTTGAAAAAAATATTTGTTTTCTCATTTTTTTATCTAACTCACAATACCAAAAGAAGCGACATTCAATATCATGAAACTTCAACGAAGACACCAAATATCTAGAACCAATAGTTTTGAAGTTATTCTGTTTTGATCGTGAAATGGATGAAATAAATCACTGTGGCATAGATTTTGCCAACAATTCATCAAGATGATGCAACATACATCTAGACCAACATAAGCGAACAACGTATGTCGAAAATGTGAACATATAGTGATTTTTTTCCGGAAGTGATGAATCTTATAGAGGACTAATCGTTGCATCAAGAATCATTATTAAAAAAAAAAAACATCAAATTCCTTCCCTGCAGAATTTATTTGTATGAGTTACTGTAAAAATGATAATTTTAACATCGTTTTTTTTCGTTCATCAGATTTGTAAAAAAAAGTGTTTTTAAATGTTAGTAAAGATGATAATGTTGTTAGGAGGAATCTACTAAAAATTTTCCAGAAAATTACCTATTTATCTATCATGAATTACTCTAAGTCATCCAGACTTTTACTAAGATTTCGCTAAGAGTTTTGACCATCATCTAAAGTTTGCAGCAATACATAGAATACGGAGTTGGTGGATACGGGGTTGGTGGTCTGACGGCTACCGCTTCTGCTTCATAAGCAGAAGGTCATGGGTTCAATCCCAGGCCCGTCCCTTTCCTCGTACTTTATAGTTGTATCTTTCACTTGCTTCTATCTACCACTCTTAATTATCACAGTTGATGTATCTATCACAGTTCATAGCATTTGCTAGAACCAGAGATGGACAGAAATAAACCGTTTTCCTACGCTTCCATTCGTTCATCATTATAGCATGCCTTCCTTTACGTCTGATACATAGGCAGTCTGCTAACCAAACCAGCAAGCCTCTCTGCCATACAAATTACCCCACCCTTTCACCCTTCCCGCATAAACTGGCGTTGACGCAGTGGTTTATACGGTCAACCGTGGGAGTCAGTTGAATGCATCATTAATTCCTTCCCCTTCCCCTTATTGGTCTGCATTCTGACGTGGCAGGCACCATTGTTGCCTAAAAATAGAAGAGGGCGGCCAACCAAGCTCAAGCTCAAGCTCTCATCTAAAGTTTGCAGCAATACATAGAATATTTCAAGAGTGAAATAAAGTTAAACAAAAGATTCTTATAGAGATTTTTAGCTTGATTTGAAAAATGTAATGGTAGTTCGAGTGCGCGACTTGCACTGCATAATTCATAAAAAATCAACCGAAAATCGGAAAAATATGTTTTTTTGACGCAAAACTTGTAATTTTCAATATATCTTCATGCATGATGATATATCACATGCATGATGGAACAAAATAAAAATTAAACTTATTAGGTGTTTTATGTAAGGGCGTTTTTAGGCCTATCTTAAAGATGCTCTGAGATGTATTATTGTTTGCACAAATGTTTCAAACCTGTTTTTGGCCCATAATGGGGCAGAAGTTCTAATCAGTGTGGCAACAGTTGAAGCCATATGTTATTTTATGTACAAAATATGATTCATTATGCGAAAAAAGTCACGTTTTTACTTTTTTTTGTGAAAAACTGCTATTTATAGGAATATTACAACAAACCCAGTTTTGAACAATATAAATTGATGTTAATTTTGATTGTATTTTTCAGCAAACATACCTTAATGGCGAGTATAAAGAAGCGAACTTTTGCCCCACACTACATTCAAACTCTTGTCCCACCGGTGGGGCAAGAGTTAGTTTTAGACAATCAGTTTTAAAACAGTTATAACTAAAAATGTTTTGCTCATCAAAATTGTAGCCTCCAACACATTGGCTCCACAGTCCACAGTGTAGTATTTTTTTCTTCTCAAAGGCTATAGTTGGGGGGTCCGTAGCCTTGAGGTTACGCTTTCGCTTCATAAGCGGAAGGTCATGGATTCAATTCCCAGCCCCTCCAAAAAATAACCCGTCCAGCCACCAGAAGACGCCGCACGGAAGACCGTGCTTAGGGGAACACATCCATCCTCCGTCAGTATCAGATGGTAACTGAGACAAACTGACCCACTTCGCAGGCAGCTAGCCTCAAACGACTCAGGAACACGGCAAAACGAACCAACGCAAGAGCAATGGACTATGGCTTATGGAAATCGATTGGACCAACAGCAGAGCACTCTCCTACCTGCTCGGTGTGAGAGCAAAAGAGCAGAAGAGAGTGAAAGCAGATGTAAATATAGATTAGTTAAAAATAGAACTGTATCGGTAAAGAAGATACAGATAAACTGATTCCGGCACAGTAGTGGCCACGAGCACGGAGTGCCTTAAAAAAAAAGGCTATAGTTTTCTGGAAATACAGATTCATCCACTAAATGAAATCAAGATTTAGGATCTTTGTTTAACTTCGATTATTCTTACCAATCACAGAGTAGTAACTGAGAATTGTACATACGGCCATCTATGTATTGCTTATGCTTATGCCGCCTATGGTTAAAATGAGAAATGAAATTGAAACAAAAATCAAAATACTTAAGCGTTTGAATAAAGAAGTTATCTACCTTCAGGATATGATAAATATCTTTCGAGGCGATTCTTCAAAATTCGAAATTTGTGACGATCCCAAATAGGTTCACACCAGCCATATTAAAACAAGAACAATAATTCTGTGACATTTTGTCAAATGAACTATAATAACAAAACAGTATTTCAACCCTCTATTACAAAACCATGCCACGTTCTCACGATATCACATTCCTACAAAGTGTCCTATGCACGTTGCACATATGGAGAACCAGCTTGTGACAGCTAATGATAGCAATTTTCGCTGAGAAAAATAGGAAAAAAAATCGCACATACGCGACGTCTAGCTAGTCAACGAGGATATCTTACATTCTTCCAGCATTTCTGCATTTTCTCTCCACATCCCTTTAGCCCGGTCGTATCCATTTCCATTCCATTGAGCTGAACTTTCCGCCGCCGATAGTTTCAGTTCGCCTTTGCCTACTCCAGAGCGATGGACCAGATGTGGATCTGCGGCTTGGCAATCAATGTATATTCCGAAACTTTTTCCTTTGCAGCGCCAGGGCCACTATAGATAGGAAAATTGCAATTTGGGATCGAAATTTCATTTGTCCCGGTCCTTGATTGGAGTTTTTTACGAGTGTTTGGACTAGGTCTTCAATCATCTTTTTTCTTCGTGGTTCCGCGTTCGTTTAGGAATAATGCGGACAGTAATTTTTGGAATAAATTCAGGAAACATATTTAGCAGTGAAAGAAGCTCTTTGTGAATCATTTTGGTTGTAAAATTTGCTAATTTTGATGCAGGTCTCTTTCTAGAGACTTGGTCACTATTTTTAAATATTAAATGGAAGACCTCTTATTTACTTTTAATGGCACTACGTCTTTCAAGACATGACAACCATGTTACGCATACATACTCGGTTCATTGCTGCTTGCCACTAGTTTCTCAATCGTCTTACTCTTCCAAGATCCTGCTCCACTTCGCCAAAACACCCAGCTCTTTGCATCCCTCTAAATCTTATATCGGCTGGATTCGAGGTGAACACCATTTTTGCGGGATTGTTGTCCGACAGTGTTTCCCGCCCATCGTACCCTTTCAACTTAGGTGATTTTCTGGATATTCGGTTCATCGAAAAGTTGTGTAAGCTCGTGGTTTATTCTTCAACTCCACATGCTGTTTCCACATACTCGGTCAAAGATCGTCCTAAGCACACGTCGTTCAAAAACTCCTGGCGCTTGCAGGTCCTCTTCATGCATTGTCTATGTCTCATGCCCGTTGAGGACTACCGGTCTTATCAGCGTCTTGTACATGGTACACTTAGAACGGAACTGTAGTATACCAGACTCTATGGTCTTGTGGAGTCCAACGCAAAGTGAGCACGACTTCTGGCAATGATACGTCTTCGAATTTGTCTGCTACAGTTATTATCCGACGTTACCAATGATCCGAGGTAGACAAAATCATCCACCACCTCAAACTTTCCTCCCTCGATCAACTCACGTCTGCCAATGCGAGCTCTAACGCGCTCAGTTCTTCCAAGCAGCAGATATTTCGTCTTCGGTGTATTTACCTTCATTCCAATTCTTTTGTGGTTCACGTGTCAGCCTGGGTCACTGCTCAGCAACCACCTGGAACTTTTTCCCGATAATGTCCACGTCAACAGATGAACGAGTTGGAATTATTGAAGATTTGAAGATTTTGAAGATCATCCGTTTCATAACACTTTATAGTACATATGATATGACCTGAAAAACGGTGCAGTTTCTACCAAGCAAATAAAACTGATTCAGCCTTTGCTCACGAGAATATTCACCTGCACCAGCTTTACCTTCAAGAAGGGACTTATTAGTGTAACATACTATATTGTTTGATATACTTCTTTCCATGTAGCCAGACGTCCACTCTTCCCGTGAAGGGAATTGTGTAGTAAATGTCCTGTAAGGAAAGTGACAAGCAATTGTGAGATCACTTGGAGCTAGGACAATTTTGTCCCAATTCACCAAAAGTGGAAACAACGAAGTGTGTGTAGATCTTCGATTCACTGGATTTTTCTCCAGTAGATCCAGTACCCATAAACAGTAAGAGCAAGAAAGTGCTTCTTGTTTAAGATGTATGTGTAGTAGTGCAACGTCAAAAAAGGCCTCGAGCGGTGCCGTGGGAGTCGTAAAGAACGCACCAGACATCGCCATCAAGCACATCCTTTGGAGATGGCCCAAATTCGATTGGATTGTTCTTACTTCGCCGTTTTGCCACCACACAAGACATCCATATGCCAATATTAGTCGAATAACTGTTGTGTAAATCCATTTGATATACTTGGGTTTGAGGCCCCAGGATTTACCAAAGGTTCGCCGGCATTGACCGAAGGCCATGCAAGCTTTTTTGACTCTGAAATCAATGTGAGATGTGCAAGAAAGTTTGGAATATAGAACGACTCCGATTTACTTTACCTGATCATTAATCGCAGTGCCAAAGACGATTCTACCCCATTACCCCGAATCCCATTACCCTGAATTCCATTAACCCGAACGCCATTACCCCGAATTCCAAAACCCCGAACGACATTACCCAGAATTACAAAATCATGGGGAAATGTCATCAATATCATCATGTCAAGATAATTGTGAATTCGGGAAAGTAGCATTCGGGGTGATGGAATTCGGGGTAATGGTACATTTGGGGTAATGGAATTCAGGGTGATGGGATTCGGGGTAATGGCATTCGGGGTAATGGGGTAGAATCGCCAAAGACGTAAAAGTCGAATTCCATAGCGGTTTCGTCTTTCCGTAAAAAGAACAATGTTTTATTCGGGTTAACCGAAAGGCCATATTGGCGACACCAACTCTCGACTACCTGAAGAGCACTTTGCATCAGGTCGAATAGGGTGCTGACCAGGCATTGCAGAAATCGCTCTCATTTGAGTATGAAGCACGATCAAAGCAAGCAAAGAAAAACATCCCATCTGTTGCGGTCCGCGATCGTCATTGTATCGCAAGGTGTAACAAGTCTGATAAATGGAAGCAGCGAGCGAGAGCCCCAAAGAGAGAGCGATGATGAAATCCATTTTTCTCGCTAGTTTGCCGTTGGGGATAGGTGTTTTTCTTTACTGGCACGATAAACAATCCACGAACTTTCAATAGCAATAGTGTCCCCCAGGCTTGGAGCATGTTTAGGGGGGTTTTATCATACACTACTATCCCCCCAATCTGATCAAAGCTGTAGCAGTATACGATAAACAGTCTCTCATAATGTGCAGCATGTTATGATAGTTACAGAGAGCGATACGCGAGAGATTCTCTCAGTTTTCTCAGGATTCAATCCCTGGTGCTGACGCACATACCAACTATCAAAGCTAGATAGTCGTAAACTTTACAGCAATATCACGCCAGGATCTCGAAATATACCTGGTAGAAAAACTGCTTACAAGCAGCTTTTTCAAAATATGTTTGATTAACTCAAATCCCTTCTGGAACAGAACAGGATAAATCCCATCCACTCCTGAGGATTTGAAAGGAGCTAAACTATTAAGTGCCCATTGAATCGATCAGTAGTTACGATACTGCGAGCCGAAGCAAGAGACTCGTAACTACATGAAAAGACATTTGGTGCATCCGTAGATGCTTTGTCCTCACATACGGGGAAGTGTGTATTAATAAACATTCTAAAACTTCTTCATCAGAAGAAGTAAAGTCACCATTAGGTAAGCGAATTTCGTTCACTTGGAAATCCTTAGATATTGCAAGGATTTTGTTCAGCCGACTGACTTCACTCAAACGGAAACATTTGTACAAAGGTTTTTCCAGCCGGATCGTTCAGCAGAAAGAAGAACCTTTTTGTAAGCTTTGCGAGTCAATTTGAACGACCCTGATCCAGCTGAACGGCGTCTGTTCCAACTCCTTCTACATTGTTTCCTGAGTCTAGTCAGATCAAAATTCCACCATGGGGTCCTTCTTGTAGTCTTAACAGACCGCAGAGGACATACTTCTTCAAAAGCTTCCATAATGTAGGATGTTGTAGTATCAACGGCATCATCCAAACCACTTGGATTTTCAATAGACGGGGAATGTCCATAAAATATGATCGCAACCAATCCAATATAGGGTTCTTGAGTTCTTCGAGTTTGCCATTTCAAGTTTGCTGAAAGTAGCAAAAACTGGGTTTACAAGGTTACCTAGATAGATGTTCCCTCTACGAAAGTAGGGTTCTTGAACTAGCGCCACTTGGGATGTACCATTTTGCATGAGTCTGCAATGATTGATCGTTGCTGTTTTTTATACTGAAGATTGAGCTGAGCTAACCTAACCGTAGCCACTACCCAAACTAGGCAGGATTAAGCTTTTTGCAATCTCAGCACGAAAATACCACCAGCGAAAAAAAACTGATCGGTATCTATTGAATGTCGCCAAAGGCGAAAAAGCACAGAATACACTGTGTGAAACACATAATTCGAAACCATCTAGGTGATAATTTAAAGTAAATAACAACATATTCATAATCCCACCCTTATTTAGCCTCATAATCGCACCCTTTATTTAGCCTCAGGCTAGAGACTGAAGACGAGCAGCTGATTATCTCGGAAAAACACAAGGTCACCTGCGCCATTGCTCCGGGTAGCACAGGAAGGGCACGATACTGCAGAGGGCGCCCTGGTACTCCACAGCCTCGTTTGCGGTTAGGTTTTATTTAGACCCCCTTTACTATTCATTCCTAGGCACGGTACGCATTACACCGTAAATTAGGGGTCACCTGTAAGGTGGACTTTTACCTCTGGAACAGGCAGTCCGTAGTATTAATTCTTAACCAGTTGAAGCAACCGCTACCGACACTACGCGGCTATCTAGGCTGCTCGGGAAAAGGAGGCTAATATTGATGAATAACGTGCCCAAACAGCCAGCAGCCAGCAAGAGTCCCAAAATCCACACAAGATATCCAGAATCCATTTGTAATCCTAGGTTCCACACTAAAATCCAAGGATCCTTACTAGAAATTCAACATCCACATTAATATCCCAATATATACACTGAAATCCTAGAATTCACACCGGAAACCTGGGATCCACACTGGAATCCAAGGATTCACATTAGAAACCAAGGACCTATGTTTCCAAGATCCACACTAGAATTCCAAGGTAGACTGGAGCCTCAAGATCCCACTGAATCTCAAGATCCTCACTGAAATCTTAGGGTTCACACTAGGTCGTGCCCAAGATACATTTCGAGGGTTCAAACTGGAATACCAGGATTCGCACTTATTCCCAATATCCACACTGGAATTCCAAGGTGCACACTGACAAACTACGATTTAAATAACAGTCTAAGGATCTACACTGAAATACAACAAACTACGCTTAAATCCCAATACAGTGTCTTACCGTCAACAAGGCGTGATTTATATGTTGTCAAATTGGGAATGTTGCCAAAATCGGAAATTTAGAAATGTTTATGTTTTTTATCATTTTATTCTCTAAAAGTATCAAGAAATGCATGTAAACTGTTACAAATGATGTGAACAATGTCTGGGAGCCTTCTTCAGTTCAGCTTTTAACCCTTATTATTGGAAACAACATCGAGAAACACAAAAAAAAGTCAATTCAATGTCGTCTGACACGACGACAATGCATAAATCATAAACAACATGAATAAATTGATCTTGCTTGTTTTGTAAAATGAAAACAGCGCATATAACGAAAAATGAGAGAAACAAACAAAACCGTGACGTTTCCTAGCAAAGTTAACATAGTCTTGGTATTCAATTGACATTTTTCTTTCCAACATTCGTTTGACCGCTCGTGTTGGGAAGCGCTGCCGAATATCAGCGAAAACGTGTCGACTACCGTGATAGCTTACAACACTGATGTGGTCAAAAAAACTCTTGAATGCTGAAGAAGCGTGAATCTGGTCTAGCTCACTAAAGATAATTTCAAAATGAATAAATAGAGTGTGCGAGGAAAACACACAATTTTCAACAATGTTCATAGAATTTTGAACATGAGCTCTTTTTAATTCGTTCTTCTCCATAAACGTTTTTCAATAACTACCTCAAAACCCATTCTCAACATTAAACTTTTACCAAAAGTGTCATCTTGAGTTATGAACAAAGTTTCTCAATGTTTTCCGAAACAACTGTTATTGAAATGTCGACAGAAATATATGAAAGAAATCACTCATCAATTGTTCAATATTTTTTTACGGATTAACTTATCAATGATCACGACATAATTCGAATATATTTTCGGGCTCATTAGACGGCCACACATAATCCTATTGAAATGTTGAAAAATACAAGCACGATAACAACAAAACATATACGATCAACACAGTATTCCTGTTCATCTGCTTTCATTACACTTGATTTAATGTCGATTACCATCGTATTCCACCAATTTATGATGCCTTTCATACTATGTAGCAATAATTTATACAGTTTGCTTGCTTTATAAGACTTCTCCTATACGTTAAACAATAACTTTGCAATTCTATGTTCCACATCACGTTTATTAGCTCGCAATGGTCACCACCATTTTCATTTTGACTTATTTTCACTTTATTTTAACTAAAAATGTTAAGTTTCAGTAATTAATAATCAATTAAAAATATTTGTCAATGTGTTGCCAAAATCAGGAAGAAAATGTTGCCAAAAACGGGTGTTGCTAAAATCGGGAGTAGACAAAATCGGATGTTGTTAAAATCGAGAAGGCACTGTATACACATAAAAAACCAGTAACACAATCTACACTAGAATCCCAGAATCCACACCGAAACCTTAGGATCCATATTTCAATCGCAGGATCCACACTGGAATCCCAGGATCCATTTGGATTCCTAGGATCCATACTCCATAATCCTAGGATTAACACTGGAATGCCTGAATCTACACTGAAATCCCAAAATCCACATTGCAATCTCAGAACCCACACTGGAATCACAGTATCTACACCAGAACCCCAACATTCGCCATGAAATACCAGAATTTAATCTCAGGATCCACACTAGAAAGTATGTATGCATTCTGGAGTTCAAAGCTCTACACTGGAAAACCAGGATCCACAATGGAAACCTATGTATGCAAAAATTTTAAAATCCACACTGGACAACCATTATCCACAATATAAACTCTAAATCGACACTGAAATTCTAGAATCTACATTGGCTTCCGAGGATCCATATATAAATTCAAAGATCCACACAGGAATTCCAGTATCCACTTTAGATTGCCTATATCTACACTGAAATCTTAGGATTCACACTGAAATACCAGAATCTACCTGAACTACCAGGATTCATTCAGGAACCCCAGCATCCACACTGGAATACCAACAACCACACTGAAATCCTAGAATTCACACTTGAATACCATTATCCACACTGAAATCCTAGAACCTACACTGGAATCTCAGCATTCACACATGAATCCTAGAATCCACACTGGAATCTAAGGATTTACATTGGAAATTTAAGATTCCTGCTCCATCCATTGAAATCTAGTGATTCACATTACAATTGCAGAGTTCACATCGAAATCCCACGATCCACATTGAAATCTCAAGATCCACATTGTAATCCCAAAAATTCCGCGACTACCAGAAGTCGCATAAGAATTTACATAAAAAGTCATTATTTGGTATAAATTACTTCGCACCCGCAAAACACGGTGAAGGAAATCGTGTGATTGACGAGCTTCCTCGAAAAAGACGTCATTTTCCGAGTTCGTTAGTGAATTTTATTTCGTCCCGCATACACGTTCAAAGTAAGTCGGATCAGTCCGTAGCAGCTGTCAAATATATTTTTTTATCATAAATGAAGTCGCATAAGATTAAAAATTTATTCGTAACTAGTGGTCCCGGCAAACTTCGTCTTGCCATCAAGTAGGCTGCTGAAAAACGCTATGGGGCTCTGCACAAAAATCTATCTCTCTCTTTCACTCTAGCTTGGAATTTGTAAACTACAAGGCCAGTAAACGTCAAAATCCCTAACAAAATCAAAACAGTGAAGTGCCCCATGGTTCGTCCCTGGGAGGGAGAAACCAATACAAAATTTCTGTACGTCATAGTGAGCCGGGATTCCGCTGCCACGAACTGTCCCTGTGAGCCCAGATCTCAAACATTGGACTAACATGGAAGCGCGTAACTGATTGAAACGCATTTTCACATTTCATCAAAAGTGACAAAAATCGAATGAAAATCAATTCATGCACACAATGCAAGTAATGTCACGTGAGCACCTTTCAATCTGATTTATTATAAAGTATTGAAAAACGCATCGTTTTACTTTTTCCAATGAAAATGAATGTTTAGTGCATAGAAAACTGTGACCCTTTTTCCATGTTTGTCAGGAAGGATCGAAAGTACACAACAAATGAAAACTAGCGATTTTCCCCAAGCCTGCCTTGATTGTTGTTGGCAAGCTGGAGTTATCTTGCAGTTCAAACAAACGTTGTTCTATATTTCGTGTGTAGTATCTGTGCCTCCCTCCCAGGTTCGTCCCATACAAAATGACAGTTCCGTTCCCTCTTGTTTTTTTTTGTCAATTTCCCGGTGAACATTCTAGGATTTTTATACACCCAAACACGTCGGTACCCTTGACTTAGGGTTTATTCACAAATTTCATAACGCCAAAAATGGACATTTTTGACACCCACCCACCCCCTCGTAACGCTTTTTGTATGAATATTTAACAAATTTTGTATTTGTTATTTGTATTTGTAATTTTGTAACCCACCCACCCCCTTCAGCGTTATGAAATTTGTGAATGGGCCCTTACAAAACGCAGAATGTATCATTTAAATCCGTTGACCCGTTTGTAAGTCATTTCGTGACATATAAACACCATTCCATTTTTATTTATATAGAAGATACAATTTATACACTCGTATAGTATGCTAGTTTTCATCATATTAAATATGCACATATATCGCCTCCGCTTTTATACTATAAAGCCTTTTTACGGAATCAAAAGATCCACACTGGAATGTCAGAATCCATTCTGAAAGCTCAGACTGTCCTTGAGCTCTTCCACAACGTTGTCAAAAATACCACCCATCAATTATGTCTGAAAAAACAACTGTATTCATAAAAGTAACTGAACTCAAACTAGATCATTAAGCGTTCGAGGCGGCTGATCTCAAAATAGATCTTCATTATATTTTTTTTATTTGTCATTATCTAAATTTATCATAAAAAAACAAAAGGAGAGTATCGTAAAAAAATAACATCCCATGAGAATTTGAAATAATTTATTCCACGTGAGGTTGCAATTTCTTATTGAACATATTTCAAGCATGTGCTAGAATAAGGGCGTAAGTCGCTTGATCGATTTCTTTTTATCGATCCTCTCTTTTTAATAAAGGTGACACGATGCAAGCTTGTTATCAGGTTTTCACTTCAAACCGCTTAGCAGCGATGCAGTCTTGCGTCCTGAGGTGAAAAAATGCTGACAAATTTGCATCTTGTCACCTTTATTCACAGAAAAGAGGATCAATGAAGAGAAATCGATCATGTGACTTACGCCCTTTTTCTAGCACAAGTTTGATTTATGAACTCAATTAATAATAAAGGACAACCCACTCAACAAAAAAGCACAATTTTCTCCAAGTGCTGCACTAAATATTATCATAAGTTTAATAACTTTCGAATATATCATCCAAACCACGCTAGCAAGATTAAAATCAGCTTCGTCAATATTCTTCTCCCATGTCCATCGGGCCGTAACGAAAAGCACTTACCCAGCATTCCATCAGCAGCCGAGGCTATAGATATATAGAACAGAATGGATCCCCCGCCTTCGGGAAGCGATGAGAAAATGGATTTTCCTGATTCTTGCCCCGGTTAACCTCCGCACCACCGGGTGTCTGCCCCCAGGACCGCAATCGTTCTCATTTGTATTAAATGTAGCGAACGGACGAAAAACATGGGAATTGAAGAATTTTGAATAATCCACCACGAGGTAGCAGAGATTTAGAGAGGATTCGCTCCTCATAAATCATTTATATATGCATATTCATTTCATTCATAGCCTCCAGAACGCGGCGGGCGGCGGCTTGGATCAGGGCACTACCAAACAAAGAATGACGTCGGACAGCCTGAGGGGTTGTCGTGCTCTGTCCAAGTAGGGTTGCCCTTCATCGCCACCTGGGATAGGGATCTATGGTATAGTGTTCGGGTTAGCAAATGAATAGGTGAGGGAACACAGCTGGCAAAGGAAAATGCGAATTGTTGTTCATCTTCACATGGCGTTCTTCTACATGAAAAGGAAGGATTTTGCCATTTCTTTCTATCAAAAGACTACATTTTTATTCCATTTATTTATTGATAAATAAATGTTGCTTTCGCAAGATTAAAAAAGCTATGGAGAATGAAAAAGGAATTAATCTGACCAAATATTAGCATATTCAGTAACGCTTGGCGTAGTGCAAAGCCGACTGTATGGAAAGAGATAACGACTTTACATATTTACAAAGATTTGGATTGAATTTAAAATGGTGAGCTTCAGTTCAATTCATTCAGCATGATAAATTCAAAGTTTTGTTCAAGAGATTCAAAAACAGGCTCGTCATAATCGCTGCAATTGCATCACAGTGATGTCAAAAACTCAAAGTCTCATAAGTAACTCACGGCTGCGATTTTTCATGCGAGAGTTTTCAATCACGCAACTCAGCAGTCAAATATATCATGGGTGAGTTGGCTCATCTATTTGACTCACTGCCTCGTATTTCCACAGTTTTCTTCAATGCAATGCAATGATTTCCTGTTAGTCTTGTAGAATTGTAATAATTCTTTCTAACATAAAAACAATATTCGGTTTTTATGAGTTTTTGACGGGATTTGAGATTGAATCTTTTTTTACGGCTAGAGTGTGATTGAGTAATTTTGCATGAAAATCCCAAGCACCTATCAAATATAAGAGAGCCTTCGTTTAATTTGGTCTTTAGAGCTATAATGAAAAACTTCTCGAAAGCTTTAGTATTGCACTGTTATGTAACTCACGACTGTTCACCGGCAGCTACAGTCAGTTTATGGAGGGTTCACAGAAGGTGAATCAAGGTATTACTGCCTTTCACAACTGAGTGCTCCAAATTATACCTGTGTCCTCCAAACACCACACTCACTGTCCCACCTCTATCACTGTTGGGAATATTTGGGCAAATGGCCGATCGTAGCTACTGCGGAGCTCCAGAATATAAATCATGACTTGCTACCAATGATTGCTCTGATGGAATTTAGGCAGAGTCCTCTATTGGTCGGTGGCTTCAAGTTAAGGTGGCATTTGGCAGGTTGCGTACCGATCGGGTGACTACACGGAGAAATCAGACTACCCAAAAATTAAGTTCTTTTTACTCAAATTTGGGTAAAAAGCATTCAGTTTTTACCCACGTTTGGGATGTTTTGCCTCTCTCGCAACAGCAATGTTGTTAAAAACAGAGAGAGAGACACACCGACCCAGCGTCGAAGTTCAATGGAATAAGCCAAATTTGGGTTCTTTCGAGTTTACCTAACGTTAAGTTCTCGCGGAACATTATTAAAGGACCTATCTAACATTGAGAGGCTCTCTTTGTTTTCTTTCTCTTTCATTAATAACTGAGTCACATTAACCTCTTCTGTTGCGTTTTTTGTATGAAACGCTAGTCAAGGAAATTGACTTTCGATCTATAGTGAAAAACTTCCCAAAATCTTAAGTATTCCACTGTTATAATCGAAAGAGAACGAGAAATGAGAGAATCTCTCATTTGTACATAGGTTTTTTAGTAATGTTCCGCGAGAGTTGTTTTAACCTATCACGGCGACTTCGAAAGCTAACGCTGGGTAGATTTTTTTTACACTGAGTTGTTTGTTTTGCCGCTGTCAAATGGAAACAACCTAATGATAGGTATATATCAGTTAACCCAAATTTGGGTTATCCCACGGAAGAGCCGAATTGCGTCAAAAGAAGTCAAAGTTGGGTTGATTTGCTGCTCCGTGTAAACATAGAGCAGAAACACACAACACAAACACTTTCCTGAATTATAAAAATTCAAATGGCACGAAAACTAATGTAATGATGCCTGCAGAACAGTCCAAAAATTATAGCCAAAGTTTTACAACTCATTTTAAAATAAATAACTAATTACTGGAGCGTCCGATTTGAAAACGGTTTTCGGCAAAGTTGTAGCAGATGAATGTATCTCACAGTATCAACGTAGTTCTAATCCCCAAGAGCGCATGGGCACACACTATGACCGATTGAATGAATTGCTTGCTTTTCCCAAATTAATTCCCTTATAAACTTTAAATGACTTGTGCAGTCTCAGTTTTCATCCGAATGAGCTCAAATTTTGGGAGGACACTTAGAATTTGATCGGTGTGGAGCAAAAACGATTTTTTGAACCGTTTTAATACCCAGTTTTGCAATTTCAGTGGTAGCGGCTGTACCGTCTTCGATCTTAGCGCACTGGTCAATTATGATTCGAACGACCGTTCTCCAACTGGCCAATTTCTGATTCGCGACTCCGAGACTATCCGGATTGCACTTATGGGCGATTACTCTGGTGATGAATCCCGCACACGGATGGGCAGATTTCTTTCTACCGCCCAAGCAAAATACCTTCCATCCTGCTTTCTTCAAACAACCGTTATGGTACGAATTTGCTGACGACAGCTTTTTTTTTTGAATACAAAAAAACCTTCAATTCTTCAATATGATACGGTAGCCAAGCAGTTTTAGGATTTAAAGTTTTTAACTCTAACAAAAAAGGTATTATTCAATCCTATGATCAAATTTCGATTTCGAGAGGCTTAGAGAAATGAATCGTTCGCTACAGAAATACTGAGCAACAATAATCCATATTTTCAAACTAGCAAGCGTTTTTTTCAAAGGCTTGGGTTTTTTTACTTGTCGGCTTCAAGAGGTTAGAATTTCACATTGATTTTGAACTTTAATTGAACAGATGCATTTAAATCTTTATCTTGTTTTATAAATTTCCAAAAATACTAGTTTAAATCGAATTGGAAAGGTAAATCCTGATTATAGTCTGCTTTTAAATCCTTGTATTCTGTTCGAGATCTATTAGATTGGGTTGAATACGTCATCTTGGCAATATAAAGCAAGAAAAAAAAAAGATTTTTAAATACGTTTACTATTTTCCATAAAAGTGACATTTGGTAACTAAGAAAGTTGATCAATCGGTTTTGGACGATTTTCTGGTTTTGATCTACCTCTGTATGAAATTGCGTATAGTGGCGCATCGGTTCACAAATATTATCGAAACAAGCATTATTAAGTTATATAAATCCTTTACGACTTTTTTCTCTCATGAGAAGGGGCCGTGGCCCCCCTCAAGTCTGATGGCTATTTACGCCCATGTGTACGAATATGGAATTGGGATAATTTTAGACATAAATTCAATACTTTTCCATTAATCCAAAGATGAATGTAAATGTAAACATTTTGTGATTGGCAAATAATAGATGACACCTATTACCTTCAATGTGGATAAAGTATTTTGAACTCAATACATCATTTAATAGTTTTTACTAACTTGATGTGTACGAATATGAAACTGGGCCACTTTTGCCCCACGAGTTGATTAAAGTTTAAGTCCTTCAATACGCTTTTTAAGGTTGAATTCAACACTTTTTTCGCATGTAATACAAACTATGGGAATGCACAAGTCGAATCTCGGTGATAGTTTCAAAAGTTTTGTTTTTTATCGGCCGGAAAAATGGCCGATTTATGCCAGGAAAACACTTAAAAATATATATAGAGAAGCATTTTAATACATTTTCCATTGTCTCGTCTGAAAAACAGCGTCCCAAAGCACGTCGTTCGTTCAAACTCCAACGGCGCATTTTACACCCAGTTCCCCTACGTAGTTCACTAGCGATGCATAAACTTTCAACTGAATTGCGCTAGGATGAATGAGCTTACGAATGAATGGATACAAGAGGAAACAGTAAAAGAATGAATGTTCTGTTAATAGGATTAGTGAAAGCTTCCTCAAGCGTTAGACTACTAAATGCTCGTTCGTATATCATAATGAAAGCTAGTCTACGTCACATTTGAGATACCTGATTAAAAATGAATAAATAATTATAACAATAATGAATTTACAATTATCTCCCTTCTTTTCTACTAATCGACATTTGAAATTTTGTGCCAAACTTAAACAGAGATTTTTTTTCATAAATTTTGTGTTTATTTTCCTAAAAAATAAGAATATTGATTGTACTTCCAACCAAAAACTGTGTGGTATTCTCTTTCGTCCAACAACATTTGTGTGTCAAAAATCGAAAGTGCTGCATCTACCCAATGAGTCCCATTGTGTTTAGCCCAATAAGCTAAACTTGGGTAAATGCAACATTCTTATGTTTGGTTGAAAGAACTCAATTTTGCGCAAAATCAATCCGAAATTGAGTTTTTTTTTATGAAATTAAAAACAAACTACCAAGTTATTGCGTTGCGTTGAAACAATCCAAAACTGTCTCCGTGAATGTAAACTCTTCTCCCTTATATAAACGAAACGAAAAAAAACAGCGCTGATGAACTCAGAAAATAGCGTTTTATGCGATGGAATCCGTCATTTAAACGATTTCTATCACCGTTATCACTGTTATCACTGATTTCAAGTTGATATCTTAACGCGTATCATCAGTCTTTTATTATATTATGGTCACAAATCACAGAAAAATAGAGGGATGAGTGTTCTGGCTTGAACCAACGCTCCATACAATTTTTGAAAAAAAAAATGTATGATGAAAAATCTACTTTGTTTATTAACACATGCTTTACAAAAAGGTTATGGGAAAGATGTGTGATGACATATTTTGTTATCAACCTGTTATCAAACGTATATGTCATGGGTACAATGATAACAAATTTTGTTATCATTCGGTTATCATTGATAACAGAATATCATAGTGATAACAGCGATACCAAAATGTGTTATCCATTTGATATCATTCAGTTACGGGCCCAGATAGCCGTAGTGGTAAACGCGCAGCTATTCCGCTTGACCATGCTGAGGGTCGTGGGTTCGAATCCTGCTAGTCGAGGATCTTTTCGTAAAGGAAATTTTCTCGATTCCTGGGGCATAGAGTATCTTCGTATTTTCCACACGATATACACATGCAAAAATGGTCAATCGGCAAAGAAAGCTCTCAGTCAATAACTGTGGAAGTGCTCATAAGAACACTAATCTGAGAAGCAGGCTTTGTCCCAGTTGAGACGTAATGCCAAAAAAGAAGAAAGAGAAGATCATTCAGTTATCCGCCTTTGCTCGGGTCACGTCCTGTCCTAGCGAAAAACTTGTCATTGCACTCCGACGTTACTATAGGAATCAGGCGTCGAAGATGTGCCATGCCTGCTAGATTGTTTGTGGTGCGATCCGATGCTACATTCTCGGAGTTCTCTCAATGGTCCTATGTACGTGTTCACTATTACTCGATTACTTTTTCAAATCGACGTAAGTAACTTCCATACGGTTTTGAGAAAATTAATTCAGAAGAATCACAACCTGTCTTCTAAACTGTTTTGAAAAGAATCACCTTTTTGACATTTTTTCGCCGTGTACATAGCTTAAATTTTGCATACTATAAGCTCGCATTCAAAAACTAGGGAGTTCCTGTTATTTCCCACAGAAATTTTATTACAAAATGATAAGCCGATTCATTCAGTTACTTTCGACGTTTTTCTACCAGTGTAAAATCAACTCAAGTAGTGTTTTGTTTCGATTCGTGGTTAAGTCACTTTGTCTCTCCATACAGCGGAGCGGCGAAAGTAGTGGTTAGGTAGCGAAAGTTGTTAATCTTACTTTCGTCGTTTTGTAAATCCGGAAAGTAAACGTTCTAAAAGTGAAAAATCGAATTGGTTTAGAGCAAAATGTGTAGAATTTCGTCTGCGAAACACGCAGAATCGATAAAGCAAGTTTATATACTTTTTTGACTTGAGTCTGTTTGAATAAGTTTTCGAGATTTGACGTTTTTGCGGTGCCGTGTTATTTATGTGACCATGGAAACCAGTGAATTCGGTACCGTTCGAACGTCGAGCTAGTGAACTCGTGCACTGGTCCATAGGCTTTTTTTAAGTCAGCTATCACAACAGGATTGGAAGCCAAGATCCATGACAATGTCCATTTTTTCCATATGGAGATGAACCAGCCACGAGTTGAAGTCTCCCTTATACAGCTAATAATAATGATAATAATGTCCATTCATTGCCACGCAGATTTCTAGTTTTTTTTGGTGGTACAGCAACATTAAAGTCGCCAGCTATCACTTCTAGTTACTGTTTAGCTAGTTCGGCTATCATGCTGTCGACCATATGGGAAAATTCCTTAATCGATCACCTTGATTTGCTGCAATAGACATCTGAATCGCGTTGAGAGCACAGGCACGAAGATTCTAGGCAACGGGAAACATGACTGACTTTCCGTCACGCAAACCCATCAAGAAACGGCGCACTTTTCCGCATCAAGTTATGAATTGTCGAGTGATTTCATTACGTTACGCTTGTTCGTTATGCAATCCTTAGAAAGTTTTCAATTTCTGAAAAAACATTGTGCATTTCGCAGCACAAATTGTCAACATATTTCAAATTAAAGAAAAGTGTCTCGTAATGAGTAATTGTAGGTTAATGAAAAGGGGGCCATCCTTAGCCGAGTGGTTTGAGTCTGCGGCTATAAACAATGAGAATATATACCGAGGTGTGGAAAAGACATTTAGTGTGCGTGACATCCGTGTACGGTGCAAAATGTTTCACGACTACAAGCGAGTGAGCTTCCATAAGAAGTGGTGTAAATTAGTGACGTAGTTATTTTTGTTTACGTTTTTTCTCCTTATTAATACATAGTCTTTGCTTCTTCTTCCACACCTTGATATCTATCCTCATTGGACAATAAAGCAAAGCCATGCTGAAGCTGTCTGTGTTCGATTCCCGGTCAACTTTGGCATAGAAAGCTCTCTGTCGCTGTGGGGTATTTAGAGGTGTGGACGAACATCAATATTTTGGATATATTTTCTTCATACTTGCAAAAATGGAAGATTTCTCCTAATGCTTCCAAAACTCAACTAATAATATTCCCATATAAACCAAAAGCTCTTTATTTGAAACCTTCAAGTGGACATATTGTCACAATGAGAGGGGTTCCAATAAATTGGTCAGATGAAGTTAAGTATCCAGGGCTCATGCTAGATAAGAGTTTAACTTTCAAAAATCACATTGAGGGCATTCAAGCCAAATGTAACAAATATGTAAAATGTCTCTATCCCCGTATTAATAGAAAATCAAAACTTTGTCTCAAGAACAAACTTTTGATATTCAAACAAATTTTCAGGCCAGCCATGTTGTATGCTGTACCAATATGGACTAGCTGTTGTAATACCAGGAAGAAAGCTCTGCAGAGAATTCAAAATAAAATTTTGAAAATGATTCTGAGGCTTCCTCCCTGGTATAGTACCAATGAGTTACATAGAATATCCAATGTTGAAAAATTGGAACAAATGTCAACAAAAATAATTAATAATTTCAGGCAAAAATCGTTACAATCTTCTATTGCCACGATTAATGCGTTATATGTTTAGATTGAGTTAGGTTAAGTATATTAAAAACGTCTTTTTTTCTCTTATAAGTACGTGAAATCAACTCACCTGTAAAAAACTGAACTGCTACGGCAAATGAAATGTAATATGTTGTTAACAAAATGTTAATAAAATCTTAGATTTGTTTTACCAAATTAGGATGATAGTGTTGTCTAATAACACAGAACACCTAGATATAAGAAATAATGAATGTAATGTTTGGAACGATACTGATAAAGAAATTAAAAATAAAAGTATTTGTGATAACAACAGTTTTGAAGTGGTAGTTGTGCAATGTCAACTTCGGCGAGCCGAAAGTTCACGAAGTAGCCGAAGATGACGTCACGTTGAGAAAACTGCGAACAAAATTTTTCGCAGCCTTGTCACCATCAGCTGATCGTTTTGTTGACATCTTTTTCGTGACTAATACAAGCAAACACATACTAAGAGCCGGACCTGTTATATATAACATTGGCTCTCTGTTCATAACTGTGGAAGTGCTCATTCAACATTAAGCTGAGAAGCAGGCTCTGTACTATTGAGGACGTATTGCCAAAAAGAAGATGGCTAATGAATCATGCAAGACCGTTTCATTTGCGTGATTGAAAACAATCTACTAAGATAAGAAATTCAAAAAATAAACTGGATCTTGTACTGCAAATTAAGCATTTTTTTAAGTGGGCCTGAATATCTATTTTTAGAAACATGTATCTTCTGAAACGGAGTCTTTTACAAATATATTTTTTCGGGAGGAGGTTGGGACTGGCCAAGAAAGTAAGGACTACTCAATGGGGTCTTTTTCATTCTTTCACCAACCCATTCTATTGTTTATCTCTCAAAGATTGTACAGCATAGATACACACCAATTAGAAATAAAGCTGCATTATGCGACAAAATTTGCTGGTAGAAATTTAATCTGCCATCGCTACATTTCTTTCTCTCAAATCAGTTGACCAGCAAGCTTCAGAATCTGCAACGGTTCCACTCTTATGCGGCTGCTGCTCCATTCCGTAAAAATTGGGTGGAAGTGATGCCCTAAAACGATTGCTGAAATATATAACTGTTCTCCATTTATTCAAAACCGTTTATTGAGCGTAAGCTGCTTTATTCTTGGGAAATGCAACCCGTCACTAGGGTAGGTTGGCCACTGATGGATGCAATATGTCAGCAGTAAAACAAAAATAAGATTTTGGCCGTGTTTCTTAAACGTAAGAATGACTTGTTTATGTTAATTACTAGTTTAGCTAGACTTGAATTGCAAAATAGATGAAATAAAAAATAATAGTATTTAATTGACTTTTAGCTTCTAAACATTGGTTTTAGAAATTGCTGTCTTTGCACCAGCTATGGCAAAAGAGATCCTAAAAGTTGTCACACAAGAGCAGCAATTATGAAGTATCAATATTTGCACAAAATTAACTAAAATGCCATTCTGAGCGATTGATAATGCAACGCTGAAAAGTAAGAGAGTGAGTGCTCAAAACATTTTTTCGAAATTGTGATAAATTGATATTAGTTCAACCTAAAGAAAATGGGTGATGGAAGCAAATATGTTTTCTAAAAGATGCCGAAATGGCGTGCAAATTAAAAATATGCTGTAGTAATGAACCCAAATATCTTCGCGGTTCGTGGTTTTCTTGACTGACCATTTTCCCCGGAAAATGTTTATTGCACGAATATTCTTATCAAGGCCTAGTTTTACTCGACAACAAATAGTTTTATCATTCCTGTGGATATTTGCTATTATATTCCCATTGCACAATGAAACAAATCTCGTTTATTTTTCATTATTGCAATAGTTAGCCATAATTGGCACATCCACCCTACTCGGACTGCTTCAGTTTCTTTCTGCTTTCCAGCGTTCCTCACCGGAAAACCACAGAACATTCCAATTTTGCCGAACAATAACGGCGCGGTAGTCATTCTCCCAGGGGCGGCGACAGAGAAACCGAAATCACTTTATTTTAATTTAATTTTGTATTCCTTCTGCAACGATGGGTTTCAATTGCCGGCCTCTGTTCTAGCGGAATTGAATAAAGACTTACGGATTGAGAGGCTCTGTCCACTGATGATGATAATGGTCTTGTTATTTTTTTTTTTTTTTTCGTTGGCAGCACTGCATCCCTCTACGGGTGTTGGACTCGTGCGTTCGAACGCCAGAAAGCTTTTATTTCACAGCCTTAGAAGAAAAATATGAAATATGAATATTTTCTTTTAATCGCTGAGCTGAATAAATAATAACTACAGTCTTTGTGTTAGAGATTCTCGCCGAGTGAACAAAGTCATGGCTGGAAGATTTCGAGCTCAGGCTGAACGGCGAATGTGGCGTTGGCTCGGTCGATGAATAGAATGGAAAATTAATTCTCGTTGAAAGCAAAATATGATTTGATGACTCTATTTGCCGTTAGCTGCGGCAGATCGTTTGAAATCATTAGGAGAAGTTCTTGATTTTAGAGATGATATAAATCTCCCAATGTTCTCTACAGGGATTTTCTTTTGAACAGTTGTAGAGGTATTATACTGCCCAATAAATATTATTCATTGCTTCATGCTGTAGTAAATACACTGTCTTTCAGAAGAATACACGACGAAAGTTAAATAAGTAAGAAAGAGTAAATATTCAAGGTATTGACATTATGAACATATTTTGAGTGGTTACGAGTTCAAAAGAACCCGGCAATGGCATATAATATATGTATATACAGTATTGGACAAAACATTTGCAACTTTTTTGATTTTTCATACAAAATGACCAACTTTGGTAAGTTATATCTCAGTTATTTAACAACCGATTTGAATGAAATTTTGGCAGAACATCAGACATAACTTGAATTTTAACATATATTTTTGAGTAAATTTTCCAATCACAAGTTCAAAAGCATTAACGATTTAACTAAAGTCAATTTTTTGACGATTTTTTCTAAATGACATAACTAAACATATTGAAGGAATAGCTTCATGGTATTTTCAGCAAAGTTGTAGATTTTAATGAGGTGAACATGTTTGCTGAAGACAGTTTTTGTGTAGGGCTATCAGATTTTGAGATAAATAGTTCTGAATTTTTCTTCGAAAATTACACTTTAGATAAACCGTTATAATTTATAAACCCGTGATTGGAAAAATAACTCAAAAATATATGTTAAAATTCAAGTTATATCTGATGTTCTGTGAAAATTTCATTCAAATCGGTCTATAAATAACTGAGATATAGCTTACCAAAGTTGGTCATTTTGTATGGAAAATCGAAAAAGTTGCAAATGTTTTGTCCAATACTGTATCTATCAGTGCAAACCGTACTTGAGTAGTGTATCCTTCGACCTTGATGCTTGCTCCTACGGGGGCGGGCGACAAGGGCAGGATCGAATATGTCGCGCGTCGTTCGCGTTAAGGCTCCCTCAGATCTAAGCGACTTTTTACGGCGACAGCGACAAAAAATCAAGAGCTAACAACACTTTATTGAATGCGAAAACAAACAATAATTTACTGCCGTTAACACGGCCGTTCGGCAATGTGTAGATCGCGATGGTTTACTTATGTCAGCTGACTTGCTGGCAGGCGATCGAGAAGCGATCGAGAAGCGATCGCAAGGTAAATTTACATACAATAGGCCTATTCACATGACGTTCAAAAACAGCTGATCGGGGAGCTCTTTGACAGTTCTTCTATGAAAATGACAGCCTCGTGTAAGCACCGGTCCTCCACCGATGTAAACAAATGCATATACGGACCTGCCACATGAAAAGGCCTATACAGAAACAGCACACGAATTAGAGGGACAGACTGACCAGACGCGTGCAGCAGAAAAAGACACTCTACCTTCGGTCAGTGATGGAAAGTGACGAACGTTTCTGCTGAACTGGAACAAAAACAAAACCAAATACTCCCAAGCGTCACAGCGCTGGTTTATTCGCATCTGTCGTGCTCCCGAGTAACCGAAGCTAAAAGTAATTCGCGAACGTGTGTGGAGCTGTTCAGAGTCATATTGTGTTTTTGGGAAAAAAGCTGCTTCCCCTCCGAGATTTATGGTTTCCAAGGGTTTTTGACAACAAACTTGTAGTTAACTGTCGATTTGATGGTTATACAACTAATTTGTCTGTCAAAACCATAATAAATCACACCTTGCTCGGTTACTCGCGAGTAAACGTTCCCAAGCTTGTTGCTACTTCTTTTGACATGTTTTCTCGAGCAGACGGGTGCGGACTTACTCACACCTAGCCAGTTCGCGAGTCTGTGATGTTTGTTGTGCGTTGGTATGAGCCTCTGTACGTGCCATAAATTCTTTTGTTCTCATGACTTTTACTGTGCGCCGTGTGTTGGTGCCGTCTCGCTCTCTCTCATGGCCAACTTGAAAACAGGGCGCACAGTAAAAGTCAAACGTTTTATAGCATGCATAGGCTCATCCAGCTTTTTACGCTAGTTTGCTATAAACTTTGAATCACCCCCTTTTGACTTTTCTTGTCCACACTATAATATTTTTATGGTAAAATCAAAGCAAACCTCGCGATGTTGGAATTTTTTTCAACGTTGTTTGTTTGAAACGTCAAAAAATATTTTCGTTGCAGTAAATGGAAATCATTAAACTATTTTACAAATTTTCTGTTTAATACTTATGTTTTTATCATTTTAGGATTGTATTTAGCAGACATATATGTTGGATTGGTTCCTGTTGATTTTTGAGATAAATTAGTCCCTTAGTCCCTTGAAATTAGTGCATTTAAAGAGTTCATGTGATAGTCTCACTTGATGAACAGCTCAAGTTCTGATTGCAGTGGTTCCGGGCCTTCTTTACACTATTGCTGGCGTTGAATGCAATGAAAAAAAAAATATTTACACTTTACCATACTTTGTCATGTTTTCTACATCCAACACATAGATTAAAAGCTAATTTCTCGGCAAGCCGGAATTGTTTGAGTCATATGAAAGCATGTAAATATTTCACTGTTCAGACCTTGACGAAGATCTGAATTTGAACATCTCAAACCACACATATATTTTTCAAAAAGTGCATGTAATCCATTAGTCCCTTTTACTCTACGAAGGCTTACGGGAGGTATCAAAAATCTATCGTCCGTGCCCGTCAGAGTTTCGTTGTGTTTGCTGACTGCGTTTGTTAGAATAAGTCAGTTCAATGATTATGTACAAAATGTTGCTCATTTAAAATTCTTCATCTCCATTAGTTTGGCTTAGAAACTCATTCCATGTGTATAATTGTGGTTTAATGATACCTTAAATAAAATGAATAAAGTTAAAATACGATTGTACCCCGTTTGGCATAAAGTCGTTTGGCATAAAGCCGTTTGGCATAAAGTCGTTTGGCATAATGGTCGTTTGGCATAATGGTCGTTTGGCATAATGGCCGTTTGGCATAATAGTCGTTTGGCATAATGATTGAGTAAGAATGAATATTGGCATTTACGAATCTTTCACCGAGATCAACACCACTGAGCCCATAGCAAATTTTTTTTGTAGTTTCTCAATGAGCGTGGTGGTCGTTCAGAGATAATCCAAGCTATGAATGTTATAAATTGTAGTGACATTAGAGAGCATAACTAAATAAAACTCGTGACGGGTCTGGTGGAAGATCTTTTCGGAACAATAATTTTCTTCACATCCCAGAACATAAAGTATTGTTGAATTGTTGCGATATAGATAATTGAAAATAGTAAATTGGCAAAGAAAGTTTGCAGTTATTAATAGAGGGAATGCACATCTATTATTGCAGCATAATGCAAATATAGCCTATATAAAAGAGCAGATTTTTTTTCGTTTAAAATGTTTAAGGCTGTAACACTAAATATCTTCTCACAACATAACTCAAATGAACAACACATTCAATATAAATTTAAATTTTGAAAGTGTACATCAAAAACACTGGCTATTATCGAAGGGGGGAAAATGTGTGATTGAAACAATATTTTTCCAGCATATCTTGAAAGTAGATCTTGTGTTTGCAAAAAAAAATATGTTGAATATTTACAGGTTTTAAAGTAATTATTATTCTAACAGCACATCTGGCAAGAATTGCGAAATATATAAATGGTGAACATTTATCTTGACTGAATAATAAAATTTAAAACAGTATAAATATAAAGAACAGCCTATTTTTAGAAGAAGGCAAAATAAATGATTAAATCAATAGAAGATTGGACGCCAAAAACTATATCGGCATAATAAAACGAAAAGACATCAAAAATTGCGTTCAGAATCATAGCTCTTGTCCTTCCCCGAATGTCGTTTCTCTGAATGTCGGTTCTCCGAATGCCAGTTCCTAGAATGACTCGTTTCCCCGAAAAGTGATGCAGTTTGAATAGGTGCTATAATAGTCTTTAGTGGCTGGAAGGTGAACGAGCAAGAACGATAAGCAATCAAAAGAAGTAGGTATTCTGTCATTCTTGGCTATACACATGTTGGCAAACATATTGAGGACGGTAGAACTCGAAAGAACCATCAATTAAATAAAGAAGGGTGCATATCAGATGGCCAGTTCGTTCACCACCCTGAAATGTTTAAAGTTACGACAAGTATGATTGACACAAACTTTTCGGGGAAGTGGACTTTTTGTTGAAGCGGGATATTCTGGGAACTGGTATTCGGGATACTGGCGTTCGGGGTAACGACATTCGGGGAACCGACATTACGGGAAAAGTAGCACAACCCATCTAAGTAACTCCAGTAATCGATTTCTCTTTTCGCTGATAACTTGAGCAGATCAATGTCATCAATTGCTGCCATTTTGTCAGTTGGGAACAACGAAATCTTAAAAGATTGATTGACTCTTTATTAAGGGGAAATTCAGCCCGAGGCTGGTTCATCCCCGCTCTTAAGAGAACAGCCTATGTATAAAAGAAGGTAAAATTTGTTTCAATTTCAAATCAACAGTTTTTATGCCTATAATTTGGTTACATCACATTTAAAAGAAATCCCATGTTTGAAAGAAGGGTAAATTAGTGCTAAATCTATCAAAATCTTCAGTGCAAAAAAAATATTCCAATAGCGGAACTCAAAAGAAAAATTAATATTTTAAAGAAAGGTAATTTCTGCATAAATTATAAAATATTATTGACAATAACTTTTCTTATATGCTTTAGATTATTCAAGAGCATATGATTGTTGAATAAAGTGACATTTTGTATCAATTATTGTCAATTATTGACTCCGCAACAAGCCTAATATCATCAGAAAGATTCAAAAGAAACGTAAAAACGAATCTCATCTTAAGAAATTCTTGGTTTCAGACTTATTATGCCAAACGACTATTATGCCAAACGACCATTATGCCAAACGACCGTTATGCCAAACGACTTTATGCCAAATGACCATTATGCCAAACGACTTTATGCCAAACGGCTTTATGCCAAACGACTTTATGCCAAATGACCTACCACCTTAAAATACAATGGATCGATATTGCAATACATAAAAAAACGCCGCTGCAAAACAAATTCAGTGAAAATTATTGATAATTCAATCAACAATCTAAAATTATTGCCTACTAAGACTAAACTATAAACTCGGTTGGTAAGAAATGTCAAAGTCAAATCACCCCTCGTTTTTTCATAGCTAGCGTTAAAAGCTGGATACACTCGTGAGCTGCTTCGTGATGCGAACTTTTCCACCACTGCCTTCGGTAGATTGAGGCCTTCCTTAGCCGAGTGGTTAGAATTCGCGGCTACAAAGCAATGCCATACTGAAGGAGACTGGGTTCGATTCCCGATCGGTCCAGGATCTTTTCGTAATGGAAATTTTCTTGACTTCCCTGGGCATAGAGTATCATCGTACCTGCCACACGAATGCGAAAATGTCAACTTTAGCAAAAAAAGGCTCTCTGTTCATAACTGTGGAAGTATTGATTGAACACTAAGCTGAGAAACAAGCTTTGTCCCCGTCGGTTGGGCAACAGTGGCTGTTAGCCAACTTCACCATGCAAGATAAATAGTGAGATGTGTAGATAAAAATGTAACTTTCAAAAATCACATTGAAGATATTTAATCACAATGTGACAAGCACATAAAATCTCTGTATTCACTTTTTAACAGAAAAATCAAAACATCGTCATAGACAATGTCTAAGCAACAATCTGCAAAAGTTTTGTCAATTTTAAACCTGTGCATTTTGAATAAAATACTAATAAAATATTCGAAAAAAAAGAAACATATTGTTGTTTCGTTTCTCCTGTTCTTCCGATTAAAGTGAAACATATTGGGATATGAAAATGACAATTTTACTTGTTTACTAACTTTTTATAGCACTAAACCAAAAAAGAGTAAACCAACAATCTCGATCTTCTACTGTGCATCTTTCTTCTTCTGACATAGCTGAAACGGAAATGAGGATGTTGCTTGTTGTTTCCTTTGTGAGATTTGTGTCACTGAAGTTGATACAATATTAGAATTGAGTTCTCAGCTGTTTCACTTTAATCTGTTCCATATAATTCAAACTTGCATGACTCTTCTATCCACTTGCTGGTGGTGGAGAATAATATTGAATTGATGCCGGCGTAAATCACTCGAGGCTAGACAGGGCTAATCATAAACCAATCTTTCCTCCACACTTCCTAATGATGCCATTCTTCCATACAATGGCGACGAACTGTATTGTGTGGATATTCCAGCTGTAAAACTCTTGGAAGCGCGACACGTAGCATCGGATGCAATAAAGGGACGTCTCAACCACTTCGTCGACAACTACCTACTACAACAACGGTGGTGGTGGTGGTTACAATGGTGAAATGGCCCCCAGGGTTGGGGCCACTGTTGTGGCAATCCACAGAATTGCACTCTTCACTGACCTCTCCGGAACTCACCCTTGAGTCTATCGTCAACAGTCGCAGCTCTGTACCCATTGAAAAGCGGCCCTGTTTGTACAATTCTTGAACGTGACGCGAACCAGACTCTTACCTTCTGAGCGATTCCAGCTCAAAATGCAAATCAACAACTGAACTGAACTGAACGGAATTGTATATTTCAGTGTGTTTTGCAAATCATAAAAAATTGAAACAAATCGGTTGAGGTAACACGGGGTACCTATTTTCCCTATCTTTTGTCTCACTCTAACAATATTCATCAAAACTTTGCAGAAGCAAATCTCGAGTTTTAGTGAACCAATGAAGCTGTACATTTTAAGGGGGGTTTTGAACTACATATATAGAATTATATGATAAATTTTTCACATCGATATATGGAGTAGTACTTAAGATTTGCTCCTTCAAATGGATAGGATGATTATAATGACGCCCTGTGCGGCCTTAATAAGATATAATTGTTATTTTAACTTTGAGCTTGACTTCAAAAACATGTCATTTCTATTCGAGTTTTGAGCTGGGAAAACCTCTTCTGCAGCAGAACCTAAGCCAACGCGCTGCCACCGGTTCCAAAGCTAGGCAGGAATGCACATTATGCATAACGTTGCATTGCATACAATTTTCAGCGATATAAGTTGCCTCCATTGGTTTTTGCTTTGGGTATGAAACGTAGCAGCCAGTAGCAAAAGCCTGGTCCAAAATATGGCACTAGTAGTCTAGTAAAACGTGAGAGTTTCCTCGTTAGAGCAGAGCCCCGGCGATGATGTTGGCCATAAGTAGTGAACGGAGTCCGCCGCCACTGGAAGATGTGTTATTTGAGTGGATCTTGAGCAACAAAGTGAAGATTGGCGTTTAGCGAATGGTTTTGCCTGGGACGTTGTTCTACACAACAAGCAACACCGGAAAAACATACCGAAGCGCACCAAAGTCTGAAAGCGATGAGAGCAAGCTGAACTTCATGCTTCATAAAATAGGAAGTGGCATGACCTATTCCCGATAGACTACAACCGGAGTGAGTTGAAGCCCGAATTAAAGTGAACTTGGGAGGAAATATTGTCCGCGAGAATTCAAGTACCTAGCTTGCTGGAATTTTGATAACTCATTTCTCCGTCGAAATTTCACTGGCATAATTTGATGCATTCTGTGCTTGGTGTAGTTCTGAAAATCTTAAGTGGTCTACAATCTCTCTACATATTAATCTTTACTGACAACATCATTTTTCTCCTACAAAAAAAAAAATCAAATCACGATAACTTTTTTATTAATGAGCCCATTTTTATACTATATGGAAACTTTTATATTTTTAGAATCTGTGTCGATTTGATCATTGGTCATCTGGTTCCGAAGATATTCCGAAATTCCTTGGAGGACCGACGCGTATCATCATCTAAATATCTGAGGCAACAATTTGGTGCATTCGTTTTTAAGTAAATTAACAATGCATGTTATCACTCTGACCGTATTAAGATCTTAAACATTTACTATCTTCTATAATATTTTATTTTGAAACCTTCGTTTTACCTGACATAACACAATGGTCCGATTCGACAATTTAGCAGGAAAAAAGTATTTTCTCTGTTCTCGATGATATTATACGTATAATGTCTACAGAGAAGTTGTTTGTAATCTTTCTAGGAATAAGGTGGTCCTTATTTAAGTTCTTATTTTTGAACCATTTTTTTTGTTCGATAAAATATTACTGTCAATAACTAACAACTGAACTGAGCTGAACTGAACTAACAGCTGAAGTCACTTTTGATTTAACTCTTCATTTGAGCATAGTAAATTCATTCTGAAAGTTTTTGCTGAGGGTGGACTTTTTCTGGTATCACTTTTTTGTTTTCAGTTTCACATGAATGTTGTCTTCAAAAGAGAAAAAAATAATGAAACACATTTTTGGTAAACATTGCCGGTTTCATTTTGAAGTAATATGCAAAATATGTATATAAATCTATGAAATATATAAATGCTCATAACTCATGGAGTTGGTTTTTTATTTTTGTTTTAGTAGCAGTTATAATAATATTCTCTCAATAAATTCATAAACCTGTACACCTTTTGGGAACTTTGGCTTCTTCACTGATGTTTAATTATTCCTCCGCTGCCGCAGCTCTGTACCTCATAACACAACTGTATGAAAGTGTTCAAAATAAGTGTATGGAAAGGGCAAGTGATTTTTTTCAAACATCGCGTATCGAATTAAATACCTGTTTGTCTCATATTCCGAACAAGGTCTATCTCAAAAGCAAGAATCGATAGTTTCATAACATTTAAATGTAGAGAACTTGCATTACAGAAAAATTGATCATCCTGTGAGGAAATTTAAGCTATTTTCTTTAATTTTGTTTTAAAGTTGAGTATTTTATTAAGAGTCATGTTCGGCATTTGAAGCAAAACGGTTCAAGGTGGCCTACATCTGAATAGTATAATCATTTCTTCATTTTCTGTTTAACATTTTCCAAAAATATATATAAGAAAAAATATAAATTTAGTGAAAACCTTCAACTTTGCTTTTTAAAGTGTTTCGGGATATTTATGAAGTGAATTTCCTCAATTTAAAGAAAGATAGGGATCCGGATCCTATTCTTGGCACATTTGATTCATTTCGGCAGTGGGGTTTTTTTGAAAGCTACCGAGCTCATATTTGGCCACAATATGCATCGTACTAATGCGCTTCTTATCGCAAAGTTTCAGACAATTCGACCCAGAAACCCCCCCCATGCTAAAGTGAATCATGAAAGTGCCCAAGTAGCTCTGCACCCTACGTTTGTACAGTTTTTGCAGCAAAAGATGCTTAATACATGGTCTTTTGAATGCCGTTAAAAATTTCATTGAACCAACTCCATGAGTTATGATGATCTGAATATTTCAATGTTTCTCACATCTATTTGCTTATAACTTCAAAACGACAGGAACACAAATTCGCAATGATCAGCGAAATAGTGTATCAGTAATTTCCCTACTCTTCTTTTGAAGACTATGTCCACGTAAAACTGAAAAAAATCAAACAAAAATAAACTGTTTCTTTGGGTTTACCCTGAGTTGAAACTTTTATAAATTCACCAAAACTTGTATGGGTTTTAGGCAAATGATTTTGAAAGGAATTCATCATAGGTATCAAATGAAATAGACTAATTCTTTAAGAAGAATTTAATTCTTAAACATTGAATTCGTTCAGATATTTCTCTGGGCGTTACTTTAGAAATTTTTCTAGAGATACCTTCAAAATTTGTTATAATCTTCTTTTTTCTAACGGTTTACTGATTTTTTTGTCGAAACATTTTAGAAGATTTTGATTTGAATTTTTCAAGTACCGTAATCTGGGGTAACATTGATGATTTTTTTTTTCAGAAATCCCTGGAAGAACCACTAGAATGACTAACTTAGTAAACGTTAGAGAGAAATATCTTGTGGTTCATTTCATCTATTTAGTAAACATCTGAAAAGATAACACTGAAAAAAAAATGCGCACTTGATCCGCCCACCTAGCTCGCTGCACTTCACGCCTTCTTGTAACAACCGAATCCGAAGCGAACACCATCTTTGCAGGGTTGCTATCTGACATTCTTGCAACATGCCATGCCCATCGTATCCTTCCAGCTATGGCCATCTTCTGGATACTGGGTTCGCCGTAGAGTTGGGCGAGGTCGTGGTTCATCCTTCGCCGCCAAACACCGTTTTTTTGCACACCGAAAAAGATCGTCCTAAGCATCCGACGTTCGAAGACTTCGAATGCTTGCAAGTCCTCCTCGAGCATCGTTCACGTTTCATGCCCGTGGAGGACTACCGGCCATATGAGCGTTTTGTACATGGTGCGTTTAGTGCGGGTGTGTATCTTTTTTGACCACAGCTTCTTGTGGAGGCCATAGTAGGTACGACTTCTACTGAAGATGCACCTCCGTATTTCATGGCTAACGTTGTTGTCAGCCGTCAGTAAGGATCCAAGGTAGACGAACTCGTCAACCACCTTGAACGTATCCCCGTCTATCGTGACACTAAACCTAGGCGAGCCCTGTCGCGCTCGCCTCACCGACTAGCATGTACATTGTCTTGGACGCATCCACCATCAGTCCAATTTTTGCTGCCTCGCGTTTCAGACGGGTGTACAGGTCTGCCACCTTTTCAAATCCACAAAGCAAACAAATTGACTGGACCTCGTGAAAATCGTACCCCAGGTGTTGAGCCCGGCTCTCCGCAAGACACCTTTTAGCGCAATATTGAACAACAGGCACGAAAGTCTATCACCTTGTCGTTGTCCCCGGACGAATCCAAACGAATAGGAATGCAGGAATAAAATAGACCCCTTTGTGCGGTCCTTAGACTTTTGCCCCCTTTTTGCCTATTCCTACCTCATCGTGGTACTGGCCGGGGTACGAGTAACCTTAGGAAAGATCTGGTAACCAACCCCGGGGGGAACTATGCTGACAGGTAAGGGGGGTTAGCTTTAGATTTTACTTCAGCAAACCTGAAGCGTTTGTACTCCATGTTAGGAGCGGCTCACAACAGTGTCTGTTCCCCATGTCAGGGGCGGTTGATCATCGTCCGAGTGCCATAGAAGGACTTTAAGCTAAATTGCGCACTATGGTCCTCCGAATATTAAGGGGGAATGGTCCTCCGGAAATCTAAGGGGTTGGTGTTCAGGCCCTGCAAGCCAACCGTAAGAACACATCAGCACAGGAACGTCAACGAGAGACTACGGACCGGAACAATCGCAAAGGCTACAGCAACGGAAATGGACTAGCGATTGGAAAATCGGTACGTTGAACTGCAAATCTCTCAATTTCATCGGAAGCGCTCGCATACTCTTCGATGTACTGAAGATCCGCGGTTTCGGTATCGTAGCGCTGCAGGAGGTGTGCTGGACAGAAGCAATCGTGCGAACGTTTAGAGGTAGCCATACCATATATTAGAGCTACGGCAACACACGTGAGCTGGGAACAGCTTTCATAGTGATGGGTGAGAATTAAAGGCCGATTCTTCAACTTCAGCATAATCAAAGTACATAGCCCACAATCCGGAAGCATTGATGATAACAAGGACGCATTTTACGCGCAGCTCAAAAGCGAGTACGACCTCTGTCCAAGCCACGACGTCAAGATCATCATAGGAGATTTGAACTCTCAGGTTGGTCAGGAGGAGGCGTTCAGACCGACGATTGGAAAGTTCAGCGCCCACCGGCTGACGAACTAGAACGGCCTACGACTGGTAGATTTCGCCGCCTCCAAAAATATGGCCATTAGACTGATGCAAATTTTGAAGTTTTTGCTCCCCTATGCTTAAACGATGTCAATTATGATAAAAATCATTCTCCCAAAATTTGAAGTGATTTGGATGAAATTTGGTTGTGCACACGCCATTCGAAGTTTATTTGGAAATTACTATGGAAAATCCGAACCTTTTGTGCTCAGTCTTCTATCTGCTCGTAATAATAATCTATGGAAAAGTGGACAAACTCTTCTCATGTGAAATCTTCCCAGCTTCATCTTTGCCGAACACCACATTTTGATTGGACGTAAGGATAATTTGTTATCATTGATAACAAAGTTTAAATCATTAAAGTTGTAGCTGAAAGGATTTCACATCAGAAGAGTTTGTTCAAAATATGATGATGGAGAGATAGAGGGCTGAACACAAAATTTTGGCGTTTTCCATAGTAATTTTCATATGGCGTGTGCGCAGTCAAATTTCTTCCAAATCATTTCAAACTTTGGGAGAATGCTATTTACGATAAGAGAATCGTTAAAGCATAGGGAAGCCAACATTTAAAAATTTGCATCACTCTAATAACCATTCGTAGCACCTATTTCCAGCACAGTCTCCCGAATCGGTACACCTGAAGATCACCTCAGCAGACAGAATCGCAAATCGACCATGTTTTGATCGATGGGCGGTATTTCTCCAACATGATTGTGCTACTTTTCCCCGAACGCTAGTTCCCCGAATGACCCGTTTCCCCGAATGACCCGTTTCCCCGAAAAGTGAAACAGTTCAAATAGGCGCAATAATAGTTTCCAGTGACAGGATGGTGAATTAGAAAGAACGATAAGCAATCGAAATAAGGAGGTTTTATTGGGTCATTTTTGGCTTTACACATGTTGCCAAAAATGCTGAGGACGGTGATACTCGTAAGAACCACTAATCAAATAAAGAAGGGTGCATATCAGATAACCAGTACGTTCACCACCATGAAATGTATAAAGATATGACAATTATGAGTTCCAAAAACTTTTCGGGGAACTGGTTTATTCGAGGAAACGGGATATTCGAGGAACTGGCATTCGGGGAACTGGCGTTCGGGGGAAACGACATTCGGGGAACCGATATTCGGGGAAATGTAGCACAACCACGCGCACCATCTAGAGGCAGCGTTGCCGGATGAGGGCGAACTAGATAGAGCCCCTCTTGAGGACTGCTGGAGGACAGTCAAAGCAGCCATTAACGACGCTGCCGAAAACATTGTCGGATAAGTGAAACGGAGCTCAAGAAACGATTGGTTCGACTAAGAGTGCCATGAGGTTTTAGAGGAGAAGAATGCAGCGTGGACTGCAATGCTGCAGCATGGTACGCGGCAAAACGTGGTACGATACAGACTGAAGCGGAAACAGCAAACCCGCCTATTCCGGGACAAAAAGCGCCGCATGGAAGAGGTGGAATGCCAAGAGATGGAGTTGCTGCACCGTTCTCGAGAAATACGTAAGTTCTATCAGAAGCTCAACACATCCTACACAGGCTTCGTGCCGCGAGCTGAAATGTGCCGGGATAAGGATGGGAGCATCTTGACGGGTGAAGGCGAGGTGATCGAAAGGTGGAAGCAGCACTACGATGAACACATGAATGGCGCAGAGAACACAGGCACAGAAGGTCAGGACAACGAAGGCGATGGTCCAAATAGCCGTAGCGGTAAACGCGCAGCTATTCAGCAAGACCAAGCTGAGGGTCGTGGGTTCGAATCCCACCGGTCGAGGATCTTTTCGGGTTGGAAATTTTCTCGACTTCCCTGGGCATAGAGTATGTTCGTACCTGCCACACGATATACGCATGCAAAAATGGTCATTGGCATAGTAAGCTTTCAGTTAATAACTGTGGAAGTGCTCATAAGAACACTAAGCTCTGTCCCAGTGGGGACGTAACGCCAGAAAAAGAAAGAAGAAGAAGAAGGCTACGTCAGCACAGCGGAAACCAATTAGCTCCCACGATGGGGGAAGTTAAGGATGCCATTGAACAGCTAAAGAACAACAAGGCTGCTGGCAAGGATGGTATCGGAGCTGAACTCATCAAGATGGGCCCGGACAAGTTGGCCGCTTGTCTGCATCGGATAATAGTCAGAATCTGGGAAACGGAACAGCTACCGGAAGAGTGGAAGCAAGGCGTTATATGCCCAAGAAGGGCGACAAACTGGAGTATGAAAATTATCGTGCATTCACTATCCTTAACGCCGCCTACAAAGTGATAACCCAGATTCTCTTCCGTCGTCTATAACCTATAGCAAACGAGTTCGTGGGAAGTTATCAAGCAAGTTTCATCGACGGCCGCTCGACAACGGACCAGATCTTTTCCGTGCGGCAAATCCTCCAAAAATGTCGTGAGTACCAAGTCCCTACGCACTATTTGTTTATCGATTTCAAGGCGGCATACGAGAGTATTGACCATGTAGAGCTAAAGAAAATCATGGACGAGAACAGCTTTCCCGGGAAGCTCACAAGATTGATCAGAGCAACGATGGATGGTGTGCAAAACTGCGTGTAGATCTCGGGCGAACACTTCAATTCGTTCGAGTCTCGGTGGGGACTACGACAGGGCGACGGACTTTCGTGCATGTTGTTTAATATTGCGCTTGAAGGTCTCATGCGGAGAGCCGGACTTAATAGTCGAGCCACGATTTTCACGAGATCCGGACAATTTGTTTGCTTCGCGGACCACATGGAAATTATTGGGAGAAAATATGAAACAGGAGAAGGCGTGTGGCGCTGCAATCCAGGTGGATTGACCAGGTGCACCAGGACCTGGAGAGCGTGAGTCGCAGTCGACGAAGGAAAGAAGCGGCCATGAACCGAGTGAATTGGTGAAATATTGCGAGGTTTTATTATTTATTTTATTATTTAGGATGTAAACCAAATAAATAAATAAATAATAACGTGATTAGCATAAGTATTGGAGAGTAGAGACCTCAGACTTTTACACGATAATTGTGTCAAAATACCTACAAAGTATGTACGATTTACTCATTACCATTCGAACGAAACAGACAGAGTTTCAGTTAGACGTGTAACCGCATAGATGTGGACAAAACGTTTTTGTACCCTACCAGTGGATTACAACAAAATTATTGCACAATTATATCAAGATTTGTTACAAACAACAAATGTTGTTTCATTTCTGTTAGAAGCAGTTTGAGTTGATAGAGGAAATTATAACATAATTGAAACAAAATCAGTTACAATAACTAAGGCTGTTTCAAATTTGTTCCAATTCAAAACATATTCCTAACACAAATTGTTATTAAAAAATCAGGGGGGGTTGTGTACAAGACACGACCGCATGACGTTAACTACGCCAAGTGATTTTCTGCATTTGAATTTTAGTCGATTGTCATAGTTTCAGCCTTAATTTAGTTCAAACTCTAACATAATATCGTAACGGTCGCAACATTATAGATTTTCAATTGACACCCAGTATATTGCCGTAAGACGTAGTTAACGTCAATATATTGCATTACAACGGCACAGCAGCAGCGTCCTCGGAAACATCCTCAAATTGCCGGATTGTCAATTATTCGTAATAAATTAATTATTGTATGCTGCTATGCGATGAATTGAGAAATTATAGCAAGTATGTGGTAAACACATTAGGGAATATTACACAATCAACTCTTTAAAACACATTTGTTGGCTCCGGAAAGTGCCGATTGAATTGTTGAATTTGCGTAACACGGACACATTTTGACGGCGCAATGGTTGCAATCCTCCTCGCCCGGTGAGATTTTCGGTGCTGATGACGATGTGCGCTTCAACAAGCGGCTTTGGTCGATTTTCTACAGCCATCTCGAACAAATTAAGGAATATTACAAATCAACTCTTTAAAACACATTTGTTGGCTCTGGAAAGGGTCGATTGAATTGTTGAATTTGCGTAACACGAACACATTTCGGCGGCTTTAGTCGATTTTCTTCAGCCATCTCGAACAAATTAAGGAATATTACACAATCAACTCTTTATAACACATTTGTTGGCTCTGAAAAGGGCCGATTGAATTGTTGAATTTGCGTAACACGGACACACTTTGACGGAACACTGGTAGCAATCCTCCTCGCCCGATGAGATTTGCGGTGCGGATGGCGATGTGCGCTTCAACAAGCGGCTTTGGTCGATTTTCTTCAGCCATCTCGTACAAACAGCTTGCCTCTGGTAGCGAGGAGCTGAGCAGGTTTGGAGGAGCTCTTACCAGCTCGAAAGCGAAAACAGAATGAAACCGAATGCAACGAAGAAGGGATGCTTTATACCCTTAGAATAGCAGGTGATGCTCCTCCTTTCAAATTCTTCGTTTTCTTATCTGGGAAATAGGCTATATGAAACTGATGTCTGGGTAAGGGAATTACAAGACTAGCATTATGCTGTTATTGCATCCCGACGGCACTGCAGCAGCGTCTTCGGAAACATCCTCAAATTGCCGTATTGTCAATTATTCGTAATAAATCAATTATTGTATGCTGCTATGAGATGAATTAAGAAATTATAGCAAGTATGTGGTAAACACATTAGGGAATATTACACAATTAACTCTTTAAAACACATTTGTTGGCTCCGGAAAGAGCCTATTGAATTGTTGAATTTGCGTAACACGGACACATTTCGGCGGCTTTGGTCGATTTTCTTCAGCCATCTCGAACAAATTAAAGAATATTACACAATCAACTCTTTAAAACACATTTGTTGGCTCTGAAAAGTGCCGATTGAATTGTTGAATTTGCGTAACACGGACACATTTTGACGGCGCACTGGTAGCAATCCTCCTCGCCCGATGAGGTTTGCGGTGGCAATGACGATGTGCGCTTCAACAAGCGGCTTCAGTCGTGGCGGCGTGTTGTTGTTCCATTCGCGTTCCATTGAAAACTGAGCTGAGAATGCGAAAGGCACTCGAGACTTGCTCGCTGACCATGTTCACAGTCTGACGGCAAAAAGAAGAATGAGCGAAGAAGCAGGAATCGGTCTGCTTTTATAGTGCGAAGCGGAACGCAAAAGAAGCGTGGAAAACTGCTTGCACGTGATTGGTTGCGAAAGAAAGGGGTCGACATTTTCCAAATTTTCAATAGTTTATTGTCGATATTCAATAGTTTTCTCCATTCGAGAAAATTGCTGTATACATTTCCGACCGATTGGTGGGAAAATTTTTAAAATCTATAGATAAATGACTGAGTTATTAGCGTTCAAAATCTTTCATAATTTCGTGACGGTCGCAACATTTTAGATTTTCAATTGACACCCAGTATATTGCCGTAAGACGTAGTTAACGTCAAAATTGAGAGCAATTTTTTATGATTCAGTTATAGGAAATAACCAAATTAGTAATTTTTTTGTTTGATTTGAAACATTATAGGTTACACATTTGTGTTCAAATTATAACATATTTTGTTACAATTTTGGGTAGTGTAGAGGAAATTGTGTTATATTTTTTGTTATTTCAACTTATAACCAGCCAAAATTATAACATATTTTGTAAGAAATATAGCTCAACTGTATAAAAAAATCTGTTACAACTCTGTTGTAATCCACTGGTCGGGTATGTTTTAGGAGGTAACCGCAAACTTTGGTACGGGCATTAATATCTCCATTACTATGCATGATAAATTAGCTCTTCCATTTCACGTTGCCTAAGCCAAAACTCACAATTTCTTTTTCCTAAGAATGCTAGCATTGAAATTCGGCAAGAATCCTCGAAAATCCTCAAGAGCTTTCGATTTGCTCCACAGTGGAACTTAAGAGCTGCGGTGAGTGAACAGTTTTTGTCGTCAAACTTTACAGCTATCCTCAGTAATTTCCAAAAAGTTTCCACACAGAACTGGAGTGCACGGCGATGAAACTTCGTCTTCCTTTGTTCGACCTGACCTGGTCTCCAGAGTGCACTCAACAAATTCAGGTCGAGCCCCCAGAAATGCACCGAACAGTGACTGTGATTGTGAGTGAGCGTTACCGTTAATGTGCGCTGTCCAATGCGGGTGGGGCAAAATTCACCCATTTACAAATTATCGACCCGGAATTGAGCAAGCGTCGAAAGAAAATATAAACTGTTTCTAGTTGTTTTCAAATAGATTAAATGCTTATTCAATCACACAAGAAATTAAGTGCTCAGCTAAAGATCGCTAAACTAAATAATAATCACATTATTGCAGTATTGACCTTTAACCCTATAAGGCTTCGATGGTTAATTTCCCATAAAAAACTTTCTAGCACAATGTAAGCTGCCGATGATGGAACCAGAAAGTAAGAAACTGCAAATGGTTCAAATAGTTCGGGTAACCTCCTACCAGAAGCAGCAGCTCTCTGAAACTTCGAGTCAGAAGACGTAAGTAAGCAAACAAGATAAATGTGTAGATAGAATTCACATCACTTCGGGCAGTGAGCCGTGAAATTTCCCCTGAGACAGATTTATTGTTTCTTCCTGGACGCCCACCCGTAGCTATAGAGAGATATAGAGCGCCCACGTGGTGCTCCCCAGACCATTATTAGCAAAAAAAAAACACCAGTCATTTTCTATGACTAAGCTTCATGTCTTTCAAAAACATCGTTGGGCACGTTTCCAAGTTACGCTCTTTTGATGGCGTAAGTGTACAAATACAAAGGATATCAGAGATATAAAAGCAGGTGTCTATTAATCGTGATTATCAGTTGTTTTGTTTAGTAATGTGTTCCTGTGAACGAAGTTTTATTTAAAAATATCTGCAAAATTTTAATTATAACAACTTAAAAAAAATGTTTCAAAGTGCATATACTTCTTCTGGAAATCAAGATTAATAAAACTCGTTTAAATAACTCTGATTTCCTTTCATTTTGTGGATTTTCGTCATCAAAATGGCGTATCTTCATGATGGGCCTTTCGAGCCATAGAAACAGACGCGATGGAGATTTTTGTCCTAATAATGACGGTATGGGAAGCACCGCGGTCCAACTTCGTATTTCCGACTGTGTTGGATCTGTATCAATGTGGCGAGATAACGTCAGAACGAGATATCCACCATAGGCGGCGGAAAACTGCACAGTAGGAGATTTTCACAGTCAGACAAACAATCATCGGGCGGTCGGAATCGGACGGAGGCACGACTTTGAAGTAATTGAAATTCGAATTGGACGGATAATTTGCTACAAGTTGCAGAGCGAAAGCGGCCAGAGCTGGGAATTGGATTGATCTCCGGTAAACGCTAGATTTGCTGGCGATATTCATGCATTCACCTGGAATGAATGCTATATTTATAGGTTTACCTATATTGGCTGTATATCCTGGGGCATGGAGAACTTAAAAGATGTATGTGCTTCCAGATCGGTAGCTTTCATTTGCTTCGTTTATCTTAGATCGAGTTTGTAATCTGAGTTGAGCTGCATCATAATTTGGTAGAAACATTTATTTGACAACATTATTCCTTGCCTTTTTTTTTAATTCTATATAAGTATTACTCCAAACATTACATTCATTTCTTATATCTAGGTGTTCTGTGTTATTAGACAACATTATCATCCTAATTTGGTAAAACAAATTTAAGATTTTATTAATATTTTGTTAACAACATATTACATTTCATTTGCCGTAGCAGTGCAGATTTTTTACAGGTGAGTTGATTCCACCTGCTTACAAGAAAAAAAAACACGTTTTCAATTTACTCAACCTAACTTAACCTAAATATATAACGCATTCATCGTGGCAATAGAGATTGTAACTAAGCCGTTGGATTGGATATTCTATGTAACTCATTGGTACTATACCAGGGAGGAAGGTTCAGAATCATTTTCAAAACTTTATTTTGAATCCTCTGCAGAGCTCTCTTCCTGGTATTACAACAGCTATATTGGTACAGCATACAACATGGCTGGCCTGAAAATTTGTTTGAATATCAAAAGCTTCTTCTTAAGACAAAGTTTTGATTTTCTATTAATAAGGGGATAGAGACATTTTACATTTTTGTTACATTTGGCTTGAATGCCCTCAATGTGATTTTTGAAAGTTATAAGAAGAATTGACTTTAACTAGCATGAGCCCTAGATACTTAACTTCATCTGATCAATTAATTGGAGCCCCTCTCATTGTTACAACATATCATCTTGAAGGTTTCAAAAAGAGAGCTTTTGGTTTAAGTGGAAATGCTATTAGTCGAGTTTTGGAAGCATTAGGAGATAGCTTCCATTTATGCAAGTATGAAGAAAAATATCCAAACTTTTCTGCAATCTACTACACTGCCCATAACTGCATATTTGTAACATTCGACAAAAGTAGGCATTGAGTAAAATGGATAACAAGTTTTTATTTTATTGCAGTATGGGGGGAAACCAAAATTTCAAAAAATCACTAGGAATTTAAAAGTGCTTATTTGAGGCTGAAATTTTGTACATCTCATATCGCATATTGGATGAATAGCCAGAAAAAAATTCTGATGGAAATTTCGTTGCTACTGCATCTTGAGGCTCATGTATAATCTCAATGTGACTGTTATGCGGTATCAATTGCCAATGTGACAAAACAACTTGGTATTTTTTTCAAATTTTCTAGAACAATCTCACAGATTTCAGTAAGTTGATCGAAAGTATTTGTCATTTGATGACTCTACATTAGACCTGTTCATATTAGAAAAAAATGTCTGGAAATCTTCCGGTCAAGCAGTATTCGGAATTCTCATGCAAAGAACAATGGCTAGTCAAATTTTCAACTCATTCGATAAAGATTTAAATATGCTTCAAGTTAAAAATGTGTTTTAGGGCTTATTTTAAGGTTTGAAAAATCATAACTAGCATGTGGAACATCACAATCACTTGTTATTACCACTATTTGAAAGTTCAATCTATGCTGTTGAATTTTGTCGAACACGCTATTGAGATTAAATTGAGTTTTAACATTGTTTGAGCGAGATATGTTCTCCATAGTACCCAGAAATCACAGTTTTCTGAATATATATGGTTTAATAAACACACATTGACATTAGTTTTTCAGGCCCTAGTAAACGGGAATCGGAAGTAATTAATCTATGAAATCATCAACCATCAACAGCTTACATGTTGCTTGAGGCAATAAATTACAGAAAATGCCCAAAGATCGAACACCGCATCGCAACCTGCTGATTGATAAATCGCGCATGACACATGTACCGACGAATGAATGAATTGAACAAGTTAGCATTGCTTTTTCTTTTCGAGTGATGATTGTTTTGATCGCATTTCATTGACGATTCAGAACGATTTGAAAACAATCATCGTCATCGACTGAGAAAAAGCAATGCTAACGTGTTCATTTTTTTCATTTTTCAAAGCTCACGGTGGTTCTCTTGGCTCACCCACATCGAATTTACAAATGTGCTTCCTAATTTCTCATTTTTTACAATTTATTTTTGTTAGATAAACTGTAACTTTAAACGTGATTGAGTTTAAGATGTGTAAAGTTATCATGTTCTGGAAATTGAAAGTCAAAAATTTGCATGCAGGTATGTTTTTCTGAGAGAACACTCCCCAAAATTGGTGATTTTCAAGAGCCTCGAAGCGCAAACCTCAACCAAACTATGTTAAAACTTGCTCCAATCATAAAATTGTGTTCGGCAAAAGTTCGTAGAATTGAATCAACTACTATGAAGAGGTATTTTCGATCATTTTAGTTGTTCCGTTTGGTAGTTATGAATTTTTAAAGCTTGAAATTAGCCCAAAAACATATAATTGATTTGAAGCACACCTAAATTTTCTCCAAATTGACTGAAATTTTGACCAGAAGTTCATTTAGACATGAAAAATCGAAATATTGGTTGACTGGGAAATTTCCAGACATTTTCTAAAATATGAATAGGTCTACTCTACATGGTATTAACTCCATTTTGTCAAAAATGTCGAATGTGACTGTTTTGCAGTTATGGGCAGTACAGATGTCCATTGGCGTAGCTAGGAACTCCTGGAGGATGCCTGAGGGGGCCAGCAAACTTTGGTTTTACAGAGGTAAGGTCGGTCGCAATAATCACGATTTTCACAAATTTTGTGCATTGATTTGTATTGATTTTATTTGTTTGTTATTTTATCTCATACCGCTCTACTGCATTGATATTTTAAAATTTCAATTTCTACTAAGGAATATATTTATTTTATGTTCAATCCAGGTAAAAAAGTTTTCACGTATGCTTCCAAAGAACTCATTAGGTATATCACTTATTAATTCTTCCAAGAGCTTTCAGGTATGCTATTCAACCATGTGCTTTCGAGAAATTATTCTGAGAACACCTATGGTGATTTCTTCATGAATTATTTCCGTACTTTTTCAGTTCTTTCTCCAAGAACTCCTTTTTCAGTTAAAACTGAGTTCCTCCTGGGATTCCCAGTTCCCACCGAAACACAATTCCTGAATTATAAATTTTTATTTAACCAATTCTTCCTGCAGTTTCTTAGACATTCTGATCTCACCAGATTTTTTTTTTCGGAGATTATCATCAAATAGCTTAAAAATCCTTTGAAAAATTCCGTAAGAGAAAGCTACAGAAAATCTACACTTTTTTAAATGTTATAAAGGGATTTTTAGAGTATGTTAATTAGTAGTATTTTCTTTTAGAAAATCTTTTTAACATTTCTTCAGAAGTAAACGTACTTCTTCTTGACATTACGTCCTCACTGAGACAGAGCCTGCTTCTCAGCTTAGTGTTAAATGACCACTTCCACAGTTATCAACTGAGAACGTTCTTAATAATCAGTTAAGGATTTTCTGAAAGAGGATTTTTCCGAGAAATAGTGCAAACAAGTCAAGGAGTCTCACCTGGATTGCGATTTAAATCACTAAGCAAGGATTCTTTCCACAAATTCTTCAAAGAGTTCACTAAAAGTGATTACAACTTTGACGTTGATTTTTTTTCCTAAAGTTTTCCTTCAGGTTCTATTAAATATTCTCTCTGAAAATTTCTCGGAATTTCTGCAAGAATGGCTTAGAAAATTCGCAGCAAAAATATCCTGGACTTCATGCAAAGAAACATTGAATGATTCTTCAAGGTGTTACTCTGAAGATGCCTCCTAGTATTTCACAAACTTTTCATACGCAATTAAACATGATTCAACTGTTGGAAAATGTTCTTAGCAATTTTTCAGAGAAGTTGTCTGTAGTTTTCTCCACATATCTTCAACACTCTCAGGAAAATTATATTTTTAAATTTCTTCTAGGATGCCTGCATATTTATTTTGAAATTACTTTATTAATCAATCCGTATCCATTTCAAGTTTAAAAAAAGACAATTTACACCGTCTTCAGCCAAAGGCTGCACAGACTGAACAATCACGAACATTAGGCAACGGACAACACAGAACACCCAGTAGTCCAGTGATGAATTTTTCGTTTGACGAAATGTTTCCACCGACTGGAGTGGGAATCGAACCCACGCTTCGTGGCACAATACGCCTAAACGGCTGACGCCGCTAACCGCACGGCCACGAAGCCCAGACTTCTAGAGTAACACAGGTAAAAACAAGAAAGAATTTCTTGAGAAATTTGATAGATAAATTCCGCCTTAATTGAAATTGGAAATAATACTAATTTCTTACTTGACAGAAAGGCTTAACCCTCTAATACCCAAATTTTTATTTTCGATTTAAGTATTATTTTTCGTTATCTAAAATCGTTCTAAACACGTTTTGGGCAATTATTTTTTTTATTTGCAAATTTTCAAATTTTGGTTTTTGATTTTTATAATTTTTATTTTTGAACATCCCTAGATTTTTTCATTTTTTCATGAAGCGTTTTCTAGTTGTTGATTTTTGGCAATAATAAAAATTTAAATTTTTACGGTGTTTTTAAAAACATTAAATTTTTAATTTTTTTTCGGAGCGTATTTTATTTTCCGTGTAACTAACGGAAAAAAACAGGTTTGAAATTATATTAATACCACCCGGCTCTTCTTTTGTGATAGTTTGATCGTAGAAAAATATAAAAGGTACGATTTTTTATATTACACGTTAAATGAATTCCAGGCTTTTGTAGGTTATATAAGAATGCAATTTTTCAAACAATTTTTAAAAATACAAAAAAGTTTCAAAAGTCATAAAAAACTTTTCTTATATGCGTGTTATGGTTCAAGGTGTAAGCCAAAAATAAAATCATTTTGATTTCCGAGCTACGAAAAAATACACAAAATTCCAAAGTGTACCCCGTCCAAAGACCCGGTTGGGTATTAGAGGGTTAAGTGGTCTACTACAAAATATCTTGTTCTTTTCCCTTAGTCTCTTGTAATGGATAACCATTGCCGTTAAAAGGGATGAAATTATTACTGAGATATTTGTATCATACATCTTAGGAAACGTTTTGCATGAACTCCAAAGTTACATGATTCTTTTGGATCAGATTGATATAAACATTTTTTTTCTACTTGCAGAAGTTCCAAACAAACTTTTTTGGATGGACTATTTTTCATTATTGGGGTATGAAATATATAAAATTATCGATGATATTTTTCAATATCATTGCCTTAGATGTGTTGTGGTTATTTTTCTTTATTATTGAGATTTTCAGCCCTAGGCTGGTTTATCTCATGTACATAAATGTCTTGTGGTAAAATTTGGAATGTAAGATTTTACTGAATCTTGGAGGGAATTTTTGAATTACTTTAAGCATTTGTTGAGGAATTTTTGATTGAACTTCTGATATCAGAAACCAAACGAATAAAAATTCTGCATTTTTTGAACTCCTGAAATTCACTTTGTTTTTAAGATTCTTTGAAATGTGTTTTATTTTTGTTGGAGTTAAAGAGATTTTTGTTTTAAGTTCCTCAAGCATGTGTCAATTTAACGAAAGTCAAGTGATCATTTATTTTTTCTTGAGATGAATGGAATAAAATAACACATTTTTTTGAGAAATAACTTATGAATATTTTTGAGAAATATTTTTGGATCCTTCAGAACTCTGCCAGAAAGCCTCTAAGAATTTCACACTGGAATCGGACAAGTATTCAATCCCAAGAATGGGTACTCATAGTACGAGCAGGGGAGGAGTTCAAATTACCTGTTACGATATCGGCAAAGGATTTTCCGTGGGTAAATGCATTCAAAATTAAGGGATTCGAACGGCTACCCGATGGATTAAAATTAGTTTGTGAATCAGCATGATTATGATCTTCCTGATGGGTATGATTCTTGATCAAGCGATCGTTAACTGAAAAATGAGAATTATTCGATACTCTACCAGGAAAATTCCGGAAACGACCGTTATCGTAACGGACATAACCGTTCATCTGCCTGGCACGAGCCCCGACGACTCGCCTACGCGTAGGGCAAGCCAAAAATTTGACCTATGAGGACCTTTGCAATTTGCGCATTCAAACTTACTGGTACCATCCTTCACATGACAGACGTACTTAGCGTAAGAACCTTCGCAAATCTTGCATTTATCATCCATGCGACAATGTTTTGTTCTATGACCCCACTTTTGGTACCGACGGCACTGAATGGAGTTCTGGAAATTTCATCCAGGTTTCTGGAAATGTTCCCATAGCACACGGTCATTGAATATAAGTCTTGATTTTTCTAAAGCTTTAATATTATTTAGATCTCTTTTTTTAAACTTGGGGACGGGCCTGGTGTAGTGATTAGAACACACGCCTCTCACGCCGAGGACCTGGGATTGAATCCCATCCCCGAGATAGTCACTTATGACGTAAAGGTCATAGTGATGACTTCTTTCGGAAGGAAAGTAAAGCCGTTGGTCCCGAGAGGAACTAGCCCGGGGCTAAAAATCTCGTTAATAAAGATAGAAAAAAAAATCTTTTGTTAAAGTGAACTAAATAATATTCTTGAGATAGCCCTTTCGGAACAATTCTAGATTGGGTTCTCTATTTCATAATGATTAGTTGGACTGGGGAAAATCCAAGTAAATCATTTATTCCATTTTTGATCTCTTCAAGTGACTTATAGTCACTTGAAAGACCTTTCGAGACGACTTTGAATAAACGTTCAGTTTCGCAGTCATAATTAAAAAATTGTGCTTCTTCTCTTCAAGATGTTTGAGAAGAAGTTCGCGATCTTTGAGAGTTTCCGGCAAAACGCGACAGTCTCCTTTCTTTTCCATTTGGAAGGAAACCTTGATTTCCCTAATAGAGTTCAAGATATCCTGCCTAAATCCCCCAAATTCGGATTTGATGTTCGGAGATTTGTCTAGAGCATCGAACTGATTGCTCATTTCGATGCAATTATCAACATTAACCATTACACTCTTGGGAGAGAGCGTGCATTCCGGAGAAACATCCTCTCTTCCATTTTTGCCACGTTTAGTGACGCAGTATGCGTACTCTTCAAAAAGTTTGGTATCCTTCAATGTTCAATAGATATATACTTTTGGAAATTCTACGCAAACAGCTTCAACGCTATGACGCAGCAATTATTATTACAGCTTGAGGAGATTTGTGTTACCTTAAGGTGTGTTTATTTGCCGTTAACTGCTCGACGCCATGAAATTCTTGCTCATTGCCATTCGCACGTCGGAAAAAGGCATCCTTCCATGGTGCATTATTACCCGAGCGCTACATTTTTTCCCCATTTTCCATCTCTCGCAAGAATCGACCGTGAGACGAACCGGTACTAACCCATCGTAAATTAATGGCACACGGCCGACTCAGACGTTCTCAGAAGACATCTCGTGGGATAGAAAAAAAATGACGGTGCTTTAACCCACGTTTATCAGCGTTGCACAGTGGCGCATCATCGGGACAAACCTTAAAAATTGGCATTAAACACGATTGTTAATATTCTTTATAGATATTGAGTATCCCAAATGTTGAGACAGATTGTAACTTTTCGATTTTTGAAAGTACTTCAAACGTGGAAAGCCAAGAAAATTTGACCGCTTGAAATTCATGAACTATTGTTCACTAAACAAACTTCATAAAGCTGTGTCTCTACTAAATCAAATCCAATATCAGTGAACTTTTTGGAAAAGTTAGTAAAAACAGAATTATTAGCCACATGAAAAAAAATCAATTTTTGCTGCTGAACTCTTATTACAACATAGACATTCGACCACTCATAAACTTTTACATACAACGAATTTGACTCGTTCCAACAAATTTGAATTCTACTGGTCTTGCTTTTCTATACATAGAAAAAGCATTCGATAGTGTTAGGCATGAAGGCTTGATTGGATATTGAATAAAAAAAATACTTTAATTTCCAAACATACATTCTTAGAATAGTCCAAAGTTATCTGTCAAATCGTAAACTTCCTTACACGTTCTCCTGTCTGAAAAAAATCTTGTGAGAACTGGTGTTCCTCAAAACAGCATTCTGGGACCAATATTATACAATACATTTCCTTCCCAAAAATCAAAAATAGTAAAAAAAATCTGTGTTTGCGGATGACACAGGCTTCTCTACTAAAGAACGAAGCCTGCGTGTCATATGTAGTGGATTTCACAAAAAAATGTATACTGTATAATGTATGTTTTTCCGTACTTTCAGTGATTGAAGATTTATCCTAATGTTCCAAAACTGCGAACTGAACGCCTTGTAAATAAAGTTAATAACACATAATATTAACAACTTTAATAATTCCGATCTATCATATGTAGCACCGCAAAAGCAGCGCTGCAACGGCTCCAAATCAGAGAACGAATGTATGACGGCGAATGCGAGCAGCTGAAGAATTAGAGGATGCAGCATGGGCGCGGTAAATGGCTGGGCATAGCGTACCATTGGTACCTCGCGTACCTAAAGGAATAAAATAGACCCCTTTGTGTGGTCCTTAGCCTCTTGCCCAGCAACTCCTATTCCTACCTACTCGTGGTACTGGCCGGGGTACGAGTAACCTTAAGGAAGATCGGGTAACCAACCCCCGGTGGAAACTTTGGTCGTATGCTGACAGGGAAGGGGGGGTTTGCTTTTGCCTTTGCAAACCTGGAGCGTCTGTATTCCATGTTAGGAGCGGCTCACAGCAGCGTCTGTTCCCCATGTCAGGGGCGGCTGATCATCATCCGAGTGCCAGAGAAAAACTCTAAGCTAAACTGCGCACTATGGCTTTCCGAACATTTAGGGGGAATGGTCCTCCGGAAATCTAGGGGGTTGGTGTCAGGCCCTGCAAGCCAACCGTAAAAACACATCAGCGTCAACGAGAGAACACGGACCGAAACAATCAGCAAAGACCACAGCGACGAAAATGGACTAGCTATTGGAAACTCGGTACGTGGAACTGCAAATCTCTCAACTTCATTGGAAGTACTCGCATACTCTCCGATGTAGGGGATTTTTTTTTTATTATCGTACAAATTGGGCCGAAGGGTCTCAGATTTTCATGAAACTTTTTCCACAGGCAGGGCTCATGGATATGAGAATAAAAAAAAATTGAGAAAAATTCAAGGTCGCCTATTTTCCCGGAAAACTCAGGTGGAAATTTTTTGTTTTCCCTTGACACTACTTACTTTGAAAAATCATAACTCAAGAACGAAGCATCGTAGAAACAAAGTTTTTATATGAAAATTTAAGCAAATTTTTTCAAAAATCCAAAAAAAATATGAACTGGAAAAAGTTTTCCACAAAATTTTCTACCGTTGGGAAAATTCGTAAAGAAAAGCCGGAAAAACTATGCCCGAACTCGTGGAAAATTTTCAAAAAAATATTTTCGAGAAGGTAATTTTATAAGCTTTAATCACTGAAATTTTTGGAATGCACTTTTTTTTCGTTTTTGAGTTATGGCCAATTTTGTGAAAAAAGTCCAGATGTGCCATATAAGACTTTTCTTTGAAAAATCATAACTCAAGAACGAAACATTGTAGAAACAAACAATCACCATTCTAAATGCCGCCTACAAAGAGCTATCCCAGATTTCTTCCGTCGTCTATCACCTATAGCAAACGAGTTCGTGGGAAGTTATCAAGCAGGTTTCATCGACGGCCGCTCGACAACGGACCAGATCTTTTCTGTGCGGCAAATCCTCTAGAAATGCCGTGAGTACCAGGTCCCTACGCACCATTTGTTCATCGATTTCAAGGCGGCATACGATAGTATCGACCGCGTAGAGCTATGGAAAATCATGGACGAGAACAGCTTTACCGGGAAGCTCACAAGATTGATCAGAGCGGTGTGCAAAACTGCGTGAAGATCTCGGGCGAACACTCCAGTTCGTTCGAGTCTCGGCGGAGACTACGACAGGGCGACGGACTTTCGTGCCTGTTGTTCAATATTGCGCTTGAAGGTGTTATGCGGAGAGCCGGACTTAACAGTCGAGGCACGATTTTCACGAGATCCGGACAATTTGTTTGCTATCCATTATTGGGAGAAAATTTGAAACGGTGGTAGATTTTTTCACCCGCCTAAAACGCGAATCAACAAGAGTCGGGCTAATGGTGAATGCGTCGAAAACAAAGTACATGCTGGTTGGCGGAACTGATCGCGACTGGACCCGCCTAGGAAACAGTGTTACGATAGACGGAGATACCTTCGAGGTGGTGGACGAGTTCGTCTACCTCGGATCCTTGTTGACGGCTGACAACAATGTTAGTCGGGAAATACGGAGGCGCATCATCAGCGGAAGTCGTGCCTACTATGGGCTCCAGAAGAAACTACGGTCAAGAAAGATTGACCCCCGCACCAAATGTACGATATACAAAACGCTCATAAGACCGGTAGTCCTCTATAGGCATGAGGCGTGGACTATGCTCGAGGAGAACTTGCAAGCTTTTGGGGTTTTCGAACGCCGAGTGCTAAGGACGATCTTCGGCGGCATGCAGGAGAACGGTGTGTGGCGGCGAAGGATGAACCACGAGCTCGCTCAACTCTACGGCGAACCCAGTATCGTGAAGGTAGCTAAAGCTGGAAGGATACGCTGGGCAGGGCATGTTGCAAGAATGCCGAACACCAACCCTGTAAAGATGGTGTTCACTACGAATCCGATCGGAACAAGAAGGCGTGGGGCGCAGCGAGCTAGGTGGATTGACCAGGTGCACCAGGACCTGGAGAGCGTGGGTCACAGTCGAGGATGGAGAGAAGCGGCCAAAAACCGAGTGAATTGGCGAATTATTGTTGGTGAGGCTTTATCAAGATAATTGATGTAAAGCCAAATTAGTAAGTAAGTAGCATGGGCGAGAATGCTGTAACAGGAGAGCAAACAAAGCACGGCATAAACCGCACAGAACAGACAAAACTCGATTTTCGGTAGAAAGAAGCGCTAGGAAAAAGAACAGGATCGATCGAAGAACTGTTCCGCGCTAAGAACACACGGAAGTTTAAGAAAAACTAAACCGCTCGCGTAAAGCTTAGCCACACAAGCTGACATGTTCAGAGATTGTGACGGAAATGTTGTCACGACCGAACGTGAGTTTTTTTTTTAGTGACACTTTACACCGCGCTGATGCATTCGTGGCATTGGAAATTCAATTTTATTTGTACATCATTTTACATTTTGCATATCACACTTCGCACAGCTTTTGTTTTTTTCTGGACTCTCACCTTAATGGTGATGTCGCCAATAGCGAAGGTACGGAAATAATTTTGGGTGCACACGCGGGGGACGAAAGACTTCCGGTTCTAGATCTGTCTCCCCTTTCTGGGTGCGCCGCGTTCTAACCACTTTTTCTCCGAGGTTCTTCAGGTTCGAATCGTCCTTAACTCTCTGAAGGATATCTGGGCACGTTGTTTGGTCTACGCAGCGAACATACGCAAACGACGAGCTCGACAGTATTGTTTGTACTGCAAACCTCGCAAACCCGGTGGAAATGTATTCCTACTAGGTTGTGGGAAACCCTTGTAGTTCTTATCTGGAGATTAATTTTTAGTCCTTCATTGGTTTCAGGTCCGTGCAAGCATCAACGCATTCCTTCGTTTTTCGTAGGTAGGCTCCTCGTGAGTTAGTCCACTTCGTCTGCCATGCTCAGCGCACTGTTGATTTTACCCAACGTCGAATATCGGCCAGCGGAACCGTTGTTGTATACCGGCGGCTGGAATAGCCGGATCCGGCTAGGTGATCGGCTGTACTATTCCCCAGAATGGCACAGTACCCTGAAACCCATGATGGTTACATCGGATTATATATACCTGATTATCCCCTGATCCCCCCACGGATGACGGGGAGCTTCCGACTGAAGGGCGAAGTAGCAACTGGTTGATTCGGTTATTATCATGATCGGGCGAGTGATTGGTTTAGTTGCGGCAAAGAAAGTAGCCGCGGCTTCGGCTTTCACCGGGAAGACTTAGACTTACCGCAAGTTTATCGTCTGCGATGCCTATTTCAACCCATTGCACATAGAGAGAGCCATATGTATAGCGCCGCTGATGTGCTGCAGAGTCTGTCCGCAAGACTTCAGCGACAGATTGTAGCAGCCGCATTGACGAGTCTCCTGCCCTGAAGTTGTCTTTTATTCCACCTTCGAATTTGAGTGATGAGTAGTGCCAGTCACGCTCGTCGTACCAGTGAACCTTGGCGACTGGAAGGAGTTTCGTGCCAGCTATGCTGTCAAGCAGAATGAGAGGCCGACCTCTTCTAGAAGGCGGTTTCTGGCATTACCAGCAGTCCTCTCTTTTAAGGCAGCCTTCATGCAAAGTGTCGCAGTAATTAAGTAACGGAAAGGCAAAAGGCCGACTTCCGCGCAGACTGCGTCGGCGGGGGTAGATAGGAGGAGACCCGAAACTATTGGCACGTAGCGGTTATAGATGGGAGACAGTGTGTCAATCAGTCTGTTCATCGCCAAGAAAGTGGTTTCTCGACCGTAAAACAGTCGACTGTCAATAAGAGCGGCGGCGAGACGGAATCGAATAGCTTGGTTGTTACTGCGGTGCGGTTTTTTACTGTCCTACGATAAGGGATGGTTTGGTTGTTTATTACGATCGGAGGCACACTGAAACCTACGGTGGTAGCGGCATTTGACCACACGAGAGACGGCTGCTTGTGCTTTTCTGCGTGTGACTACAATTGTCGGTCCAGATACTACGATGACTATATCGTCCACATAGACGAAAATTTGCTCTCCTGTTGGCAGGTCTTCGAATATCCCAGACAACCAGAAATCGCATGAAAGTTTACGTTACAACTCGTTTATTCATACTAATTACATCAAACCCGCAAAACACGGTGGATAAACTCGTCAGATTGATGAGTTTCCTCGCATAAAATACTTCTTTTCTGAGTTCATTTGTACATTTTGTTTCGTCCCGTACACTTGTACAAAGTAAGTCGAATCAATCCGTAGCAGCTGTCAAATCAACATATGTTATCATAAGTTAAGTCGCATAAGATTACAGGTTAGTTCCATAGAATATTTATCCACTCGCATTGTATGTTATCATTCTTCACATAACATATGCACGCATATCGCCTCCACTTTTGTACGTAGAAGGCCTTTTCGCGACATCTTATAAGTGAAATTTTGCACATACATAGCCTCCAGGTGATTTCGTTGTACGTACATTTTGGTTGTCTGGGATGCCGTCCATCATGACCAGAAATAAAGTTACCGATATGACGGACCCCAGTGGTACGCCGGTGTTCATTGAAGGTGGTGGACTTGGCATTCCCTATAACCACCCTAAAGGATCAGTTGGTGAGGAAGTTCTTTATGAAGTGCAGGATGTGACCAGTTTTGTCCCAGCGGACTAGTCTCTCTAGAACGAATGGTGTCCGCTTTTGAGATGTCCAGTGAGATCATCTCAGTGTGGTAGTTTTTATTATTTGTCTCTTGCAGGACTTCACGAGTGCTGCAAAGTAGGTGTTCGTGCCATACCCAGACCGGAAAGCGTGCTGCCGGTGGTCGAGTAGATCGTGTTGCTGTAAATGGTTTGTTAGTCGGTGGTTCACCATTCGCTCTGCTTCCTTCGAGAGGCAGCAAGTGAGAGCAATCGGACGGTAGCTTGGTTCTAGGCAACTGATTTCCGGGCTGAGGTATCGGAACAACGAAACTCTCTCGCCACTCTGGGACAGTTTGCCATCCGCCATCGTTCCCGTCCACCTTTTCCTTGCTCGTTGCGCTTCTTTTTTGAGACTTCCTCTTCTCCTTGTGCCTCTCTGTCTCGCTTCTTCGTAGGTTTGTAGCCTCGTACCTTCGAGGTCCTAAGCCTGCCAGCCGCTGCTTGCTCCGTAACTCCATTTTTCGGCATTGTTTTGGAAGTTCTCCATTTCAGTGGGTTCCCCTCTCTAAGCTGCTATCCTCGCCCGTCGTTAGTAGTCGCCTTCGTGATCCCATGCTGATGTTGGCAAGCAGTGACGTCATGCTAGGGTTGTCGGCCCTTTATGGGGTGCCAATTCCAGAGCCATGTCGGTGTAAGTCAGGAAAGGTTCAACTGGGCCTACTTCCACCAGCTAAGGTAGCGGGCTTAGAACGTACCTGGAAGTTAGCCAAGATTTAATGGGACGGATTCATCATTCATTTATTGGTATTACATTGTTATTATAATAAAACCGCGTCAAAAATTCCACGCCATACAACTCGGTTCGCAGCTGCCTCCCTCCATCCTCGGCTGCGGCCCACACTCGGCAGATCTTGCGGCACCTGGTCAGCCCATTGTGCCCACTGCGCTCTTCGCCTTCTTGTACCTGCTGGATCGGAAGCGAACACCATTTTTGCAGGGTTGTTGTCCAGCATTCTTACAACATGCCCTGCCCATCGTATCCTTCCAGCTTTGGCCACCTTCTGGATACTGGGTTCACTGTAGAGTTGGGCGAGCTCGTGGTTCATCCTTCGTCGCCACACACCGTTCTCTTGCACACCGCCAAAGATCGTCCTAAGCATCCGACGTTCGAAGACTCCGAGGGCTTGCAGGTCCTCCTCGAGCATTGTCCTCGTTTCATGCTCGTAAAGGACCACCGGTCTAATCAGCGTTTTGTACATGGTACATTTTGTGCGGGGATGAATCTTTTTTGACCGCAGGTTATTCTGGAGCCCATAGTAGGCACGACTTCCACAGATGATGCGTCGCCGTATTTCACGGCTAAAATTATTGTCTGCCGTCAGCAAGGATCCAAGGTAAATGAATTCATCTACCACCTCGAAGGTTTCCCCATCAATTGTAACGCTGGTTCTTAGGTGAGTCCTGTCGCGTTCGGTTCAGCCAGCATGAACTTTGTTTTTCGATGCATTCACCACCAGTCAGACTCTTGTTGCTTCGCGTTTTAGGCAGGTGTACATTTCTACCACCGTTTCAAATGTTCTTCCGATTATATCCATGTCATCAGCAAAGCAAACGAATTGACTAGACCTTGTGAAAATCATGCCTCGGCTATTAAAGCCGGCTCTCCGCATGACACTAGCGCAATGTTGAACAACAGGCACGAAAGTCCATCACCTTGTCATAGCCACTGAAAAGACTCGAACGAACTGGAGGGTTCGCCCGGGACGAGGGCAACCGTACCATTAACCCACTCGTCGTTTCAGGGAGGCGTCATCCATCCTGACTAAGGGTGTAGAATAGCACGGCTGTCAGCTCTGATCATAGTTTCTATGCGTGGTCCGTAGTTGCATCCATGTTCTTATGCCATAAACAGGATCTCGCTGGCCTGGATCCTAGTGCGCCGGGTGGCGCTCATGGTGATGGGCTAAAGTACTTTAAAAGCGATACTGGTTGCTTGTATGGAGATGTGCTTGCGGACCTGTGTGTTTATGTAGGCATTCAAAAGAGTCCTGCATGGAACCCCCGCCAAGTCCTAGGCAACCCTTGGGCTGACTGGAAACCGGTAAACCGGATCCAGGGCTCGGTCAAGCAAACCGGTGGTTTTTCTTTCGGCGCTAGGGTACAAGTCCCTAGCTCCCAGCGCTTTATATATTTGTGCTATCCATAACTGTGTGGCGACGGTTTTGAAGAAACGTAATGATTATAGGGGTCTATTTTGTAAATCGAGCAGATTCATGTGACTCGTCTGTAGTCATTGTCGATCAAAGTAAGCACGCATATTATAGATGTCACCGTCGACTGCCATAGTAATCTAGTCACATTAAGTGACAACTGTCGAAAAACTCGAGTGGCAGAGCCGTGTCGAGCGAATTTTTCGGTCGACAGTGACTCAGGTCGAGTCATTTTGATCGTTTCGACTTATAAAATAGGGCCCATAATTTTCAATCAATTCTGGACATATTTGAGGTTTGTCCGAACTTTTGTTGAAGACGCGCTTCTGTGTCGTCGTCCCGGATGGAAGCACTTGTTCCCTCGTTGTACGACTCCTGCCTGGGTATGAATAATTAAATAATTTTAATTGAAAATGCTCCACGTCAACCTCATTTTCTTGTCCGTTCTCTCTATGTTAGTGTTGCGCAGATAGTTTTTTGTTATCGCGGCTTATGACAGGAATTGTCATATTTTTAGTCACAAAAGTCGTCCACCGGTAGCGGTAATAAACGAATAAAATGGAGAAATAACAAGATGATGTGCATCAGAGGGAAATCACGGTTCGAAAAAACTATGTTGGTACAAAGAACAGACAAAATGGTTGAGATAGGCATTTTTGTCCACATTTATTACAACTACGAAAGAACAATCGATGATACAAGTTCAGGAAATACATGACGAAATATGTGCTTAGTCGAGAATGGTAAAATATCTCATCTTTCTTTTGCTTGTCCTTCTTCATAGTTAACCACCGTGTCACTATTGACTATTCTTCGAAGCAACATAAGATCGATCGCATTTATTTTCAATTTTTGAAGCACACCTTAAAATTGCAATATTACATATAATTTAAATGAGTAACTCAATAATAATGATCAACTGCTATGCTGTGTAGTATTTGGTCCTTTGATTGCGTTGCTTGCTCCTGCAGGAAAACGTTTTCGAATGAAGTAAGTCACAAATCCTTACGTTATGCCGCTAAGCCAACATTTTTTTCCATGACAACTGTGGAGATGCAAAGGTATCCTCGGTTTGTAGTAACAATGTTTGTTTAACTAAATTTTAGCATACTAACAAAATAACTAATCAGTGTATAAATGAACGTACATTCGTATTGTTACTCCGTGCATTACTTACAATTAGTAGTGTAGGAAAACCTGATAAACGTAAGGACCTGGCTGGTTCTGATTCCTTTTCAATGTTGTGCTCTCGACATTGAGCAAAATTAGCTATTCAAAACTCATATTCTTTTGGTCTATGTGTAACTTTGATTGTTCTGGCCAATCATGGAGCTTATCTTTGGTGATGTCCATGCAATTATGATTAACTGATTCCTTCTTGATCCATGTTCGTATTATGCGGAATTTTCGGTGAAGTGTATTTTGCGTCATCCTTCCCAACACGTAATAAAAAGTGAGCGCCTCTGGTTGTTGAGTTTTTGCATAAGTTTGTACAAACAAGATAACAGCTTTGCTCAACGACGCTCAACCAAGGCGAGAATGGAACACAATGTTGCAGAAAAAAAAACCTTTGCAGATAGGTTCTGACTGACTGCTGAAGCAACGAAGCGGTAGCAAAACGTTGAGTAGAGCTAGAAATGGATTGCCATTTTGGAGGATTCGCCTTTTTTGCCTTGGACTCTTGTTGCACACATCCACCACCGACTGCAAAGAATGAACGTCAACATTAAGTGGTGGCTTAGATGGATGCTCGTTCCTGCTTAGCTAGGGTTATCCATCAACCTCAACCTGGCGGGACTCGAGACGAGCGATGTAATAGACAATTTTGAGGGTAAAAGGGATCCACGCTAAGCGACGGTGCCTGTCAAAGTCATGTTGAATAAATTTGCCACGATGTAGATACGAGGTTGTGCTACTGGTATGATTGACAGGTAAATTTATAGGATATGAAGTATCAAGAGCAAACATCGTGTTGTGATACGACTTCATCATAAATTTCATTTTCAGTCATCTGGCTCATTGTGTAATGCAGATTTTTCTAACGTCTTCTATTTTTTTTCTTATTACAGGTACAGTTGCGCCAATAGCTACAAGACAGGTAAAATTACAGGTTCATAAATTTATACTTCTTCACAATCAATCCATGTCAAGAACATGCAGGAATGTTAGAACTCTCTCTAGTGGAAATTGAGACTATTGGACGCATCTATAAATTAAGTGACTCTGATCGTTGAACTTTTCTGCCTAATCTTTCACTGCTTCAATTTACATTCATATTCATTCTAAGACATGTACTATATACCAAGTTAATTGAAATAAACAGTATTGACAATGTACTGTGAAGTTAAAAATGGTTCTTTCCCGGATAATCCGGGACGTCTGGACACTTTATCGTAACAACATGCCTATTTGAAAGGTTTCAAAATCATGCGATTTGATTTCTCTGGTGATATAATAATGTTATGTTTTTGGTCGGACTATTGCTGAATAAATCCAGTTTACCATATTAGGTCGCAGTCCCCAAGTTTTTCCTAGGGCTTTATTGCAGACCCATAGGGCATTAGTACCCTTACTTATGACCTTGCTCAGATGGACCAAAAATTAGTTATGCTTCACTGGTATGGTGGCCCAAGACAGATGAGGTAACCGCTCAGAAGAAGCTGGCTAAGTTGCAGAGACTTGCTTGTATATCAATGACAGGGGCAATGAAAAGTACACCATCGGTTGCCTTGGATGCCCTTCTTAATATACTGCCTTTGCATCAATTCATTAAACTGCAAGCTGCAAAAAATGCCTTGCAGTTTATTCGTTATAATAAAATACTAGATGGTGATTTGATTGGTCACATGAAAATCATCAAGGAATTCAATTTGAATTCAGATAACAAAACAATAGAAGATTGGATGACAACGAAGACCAACTATGATGATCCCTTTAAAGTGGTTAAACCAAGCCGCTATACTTGGGATTCTGGTGGGCCAAGTTTACGTGCAGGTTCTATTGTGTTTTATACCGACGGGTCAAAGATGGGCGACAATACCGGAGCTGGAGTTTTCGGCCCTGGTATCAGCAAGGTAATCGCTATGGGGCGCAGTCCCACTGTGTTCCAAGCTGAAATACAAGCCATCATTGACTGTACAAATGTTTGTCTCAAAAGAAACTATAGGTTTGCAAAGATCTGTATTTTCTCAGACAGTCAAGCAGCTTTGAATGCTCTAAAGGCATTCACATGTAGATCAAAGTTAGTGTGGGAATGCATTCTTTCTTTGAAGCAATTGGCCAGTAGGAACGAAGTTACATTGTACTGGGTGCCCGGCCATTGTGGAATTGAGGGGAATGAAATCGCCGACAATCTAGCAAGACAGGGTGCAGCTTCGAGCTTTGTCGGCCCTGAACCGTTCTGTGGTATTCCTGAGTGCACTCTCAGGATGAAACTGAAAAATTGGGAAATGTCCATGGTAGAATCCAATTGGAACGCCACGGATACATCCAAGCAAGCGAAAATCATCTTAAAAATATAGATCCTCTGAGTGTCGTTTTTGTCAAGCTGAAGACGAAACTGCTGAGCATTTACTCTGCAACTGCGGAGCATTGCTTAATCAAAGAACGTTAACATTTGGAAAAGGGTTATTAGAGCCCTTGGAAATTTGGCAAGGTAGTCCTAATAGGGTAATAGACTTTATAAAACGAGTTGTGCCCAGTTGGGACAGTGTGACACATCAACCAATGTCTATCACATCTCAATTGTGAAAGGATATTTGATGAGCACCAAATAAAATATGGGTCATACCACAATATTCCTAAATAATGGAAGCAGTGGTTGAAAGGCTCTACAGATGAGGGAAAAAAAAATGTTATGTTTTAGAAGCAATAGACAAAATCCTCCATTCTGCAAGTATCTTGAAAACATATCCAAAATTGTGTGCAATCTACTACAGGTGACACGCAGGCTACAATCTTTGGCGGAGAGGCCTGTGTCTACTAAGTGTGACTAACTACAGTGAAATACTTCTGCTATCATTGAACGATTGAATGGGGATATTTTTATGGAACTAATTCAGGGGTCTATTTATGTCACCCCATAGTCACGGCATAAAAATAAACAAGGCAGGCTCTTTACTGATGTAAATGTCAAGTTTGTTTGTAAACATGTGATGTCATTTCTATCGTACCATTTACCTTCCGAACCACTAGATCATTTTTTTTTTGCTAATTTGTTCGAGGTGGATAGGAATGACGTCGTAAATTAGCTGTCAGTTTTCGAAATATATCACCTTTTTAATAAAGTACACCGTGCCCATAGTAATCCAGTCACATAGAGTGGCAACAGTAGGGGGGCTGGGGGCAAGAAGGACACTTTAAGATATATAGGTTCAAATCATGGTTGATTCGCACAATTTTTGAAGATTATTCCAGTGTAGGGGCAAGCTCACCTCTTGTTCTAAATGATGTTATCGATAGATTTCAAAAATATAAGAAACACATGATGATTTGAGATTTCTGAAGATGTCCCTTCTTATGAGGTTTTTAAACGAGGCACGGGGCAAGAGTGCCACTCGTATGGGGCAAGAAGACCACCAGAGCAAAATGCCACAAATTTCGTATATTATTATTTCCCCGCCTAAACGATAAATTGTAGAGTAAGTAAAGATAAAACTGAGGGATAAAAGTTGACTTATAATTAAAAAGTAATTTTATGAAATTAATTTAGTTTTCATCTTATTTGACTGTAACAATAATAGAAAAAAATTCAGAAACCATTTTGAATGTCCAAGATGGTTTATTTTGATTTTATTTAGTAGGAAGCATTGATTTAATGCAATATTAAACAAAAAAAATAAATGTTCGTTTGATTTTATATGAGAAAATTGCATAGACATACTGTTATAATATATGTAAAATTTAATGTCAAAAGGACTTTTTCGAAAAAAAAGTTCCTCACAGCTATATTAAACAATTGAAAATCATCAATACTGTTCGAAAAAATCAATATGTTTTGTATTTATTGGGAGTCAAACCTTGTTTTCTTGTCTTACATTCTTATAATATTTCGTATATTTTACGCTGGTGAGTTAAAGACATTTTTCTATTTTTTTGTACTAAACATTTTTAATTGTAATATTTACACAACCCTCGATTAGTACTCAATTTTTACTTATCCTGCGTTAAACATCAAAAAATTTATTTGAACTACGTGAAATTAGAGGTGGCACTTTTGCCCCGGGCGTCCTTCTTGCCCCATGTCCCCCTAACTGTCGATAAACTCGAGTGACAGAGCCAAGTCGAGTGAATTTTTTGGTCGACACAGTCATTTTGATCGACTCGACATATAAAATAGGGTCCTGTCAACATATAAAATGCATGGCTTACTACTTCCTACTACTCCTCCTCAATAAGAAGACCAAGTTTGATTCGGAAAAACCTGGGAGGGAGGCACCGATACTACACACGGAATATAAGACAACTTTATTTTGAACTGCAAGATAACTCCAGCTTGCCAACAACAATCAAGGCAGGCTTCGAGAAAATCGGTAGTTTCCTTTTGTTGTGCACCTTCGATCTTTCCTGACAAACATGAAAAAAGGGCCGCAGTATTCTATGCACTAAGGCTGTGAACCGTTTCACCAGTTCGTTTGACTATTAGTTAAAATTTGACATTTCAATAGTTATTTTCCCCTCAAATGGTTAAATTGAACATCGCAGTCGACCCATTTGAGCTTTGACAGTCGAGTAGTTATTTCAGAACAAAGTTGACAGATGGTTAGTTATTCTCAAATTCACGGGAGCAAAAAATAACCTTCGAACTGTCAAGTTTAACCATGCTCCAGAGCAGGGTTATTTCTAACCGGAGGGGAAACAACTATCGAGCTGTCAAATTTTAACTAAAAGTTAAACGAACTGGTGAAACGGTTCACAGCCTAAATATTCATTTTCATTGGAAAAAGTAGAACGATGCGTTTTTCAATGCTTTATGTTCAATCAGATTAAATGGTGCTCACCACGTGACATTACTTGCCACGGTGCTCCAATTACCGTTATTATCAAATAAAATATACCTTTCAAACGGCAGTCAGCAGTTGATTCCTGACGTTGTTCTGCACCTCTGGGCCGATTTTTAAAAAAATCCTTAGGCTGAATTTTGAGTTACGCCCTTTTGAAGTTTATATGATAGAAATCACACGAAATATGCCACTTTAACTTGTTTAAACAAAGAGATTATAATAAAATTTTGTAGTTTTAATTTTTTATATGGTTTTAGATATTGAAAAATACATTTTTCTAAAATTTTTCTCGACCGACATTTGAAAAGGGCCAATGCTTTTTTTTTTTATTATTACTAATAAGCCAATACACGAAAAATGATATCTACCAAATTAACGCCTGTTAGTGATTTTAGGAAATTGTCCAAAGCATTCAAATTTGTATGAAAAATTCTTGGACAGGATATGCAGATACGCCCTTTTGAAATGTATGGAAAGAATATGGAATATGGGATATAGTGGATTCTGCTCCATATGTAATCAACGGTTAGCTAGGTGCATACATAATCATTACACTTTTGCGGTTGTTCTTATTTCATTCAATTTAGCAAGTTGCATAGAAGGAATGATTCAAATTGTATTCAAATGTAACGCAGAATTTTCCAATTTGAGACCACCTTTCCTCCCCCACGTTACAGCTTTTGTATGGAAAATGTATGAACCGTAACACAACCGAACCTCCTCGTTACGTAACATTTGAACGATTCCAAATTTACACGTACACATGTTGTCTATACTGACATTGAAAAAGGATCAAAGTATAATTGAAATATACACATTTCAATATAGCTGAACAATGACTGTATTAAAGTTGACCGGAACACTCGAACATCACTTATCTTTATCTATATTATATATTCATACATACATACTTCTATTCTAATCTGTTCTATTCTATTCAATTATACTCTACTTAAATTTATTCTACTCTGATAAACCCTACTTGCTCTTATACATATTTTTACAAATAGACACTGTAAAAATTACCAACTGCGCGCAAAAGATTTGAACGGTACTCTTTCGATATTTGTACGGCTTTTTAGAGCTCCCAGCTCTGCTAAACAAAAAATGCTATGCACAGATTCTGACTCCTAATGCGTGCTTCTCATATGATCCATAAAAATGAAGATTTGAATTATTATTTCACAAGGGTTTCAACTTATATATGATAGTTTTTAAATATTTTAAGGAATTTAAGCTTTTTGTATTAAATGCTTTTCATTTGAGCTGGATCCTCGTTTTAAAGGTAATTTGAACAAGTTTGTCGAGGGATGGGAAGAGCAGAGTCTGACAAAATCTTCGAAATATCATATCACCATGTTTAATGTAAAAGACTTCTGCAATGCAACTGGTCGAGGACTAGGCTGACATAATGAGCTGGCGTCGGATAACGCTGTTTCACAGACCTGTCTGCGCTATAAAGTCGAACAAACATCGAAAGTGTATCGTTAAATTCTTTTGCGCGCAGTTTTTGATTACAACATTGGCATTTGTAAAAATATGTATAAGAACAAGTAGGGTGGATCAGAATAGAATAAATTTAAGTAGAGTAAAATTGAATAGAATAGAACAGATTAGAATAGAAGAGAATTAAATAGAATTGAATAGAATATAGAATATAGAATTATGTAGATACAGATATATAATGTTCGAATGTTGCGATCAACTTTGATGTTCAGCTATATTGATGTGTATATATTTCAATAATACTTTGGCCCTTTTATAATGTCAATCTAGACAATATGTGTACGTGTAAATTTTGTGCAACTTGCTAAATTGAATGAAATAAGAACAACCGCAGAGGTATAATGATTATGCATGCACCTAACCGTTGATTATAGATGAAACGGGATTCACCATGCAATATTATTTCCATAAACTTCAAAAGGGCGTATCTGCATATCCTGTCCAAGAATTATTCATTCATATTTGAATGCTTTGGACAATTTCCTAAAATCACTATCAGGCGTTAGATTGTTAGATATAATTGTTCGTGTATTGGTTGATAAGCAATAACTTATCATAGCATTGGCCCTTTCCAAATGTCGGTCTAGATTTTTTTTTATGAAAATGATTTTCAATATATAAAACCAGATAAAAAATCAAAACTACATTTTTTGTATGATCTCTTTGTTTAAACAAGTAAAAATGACATATTTTCAGTGATTTCTATCATATAAACTTCAAAAGGGCGTAACTCAAAATTCTGCCTAAGGATTTTTTTCAAAATCGGGCCAGAGGTGCAGAACAACGTTAGGAATCAACTGCTGACTGCCGTTTGAATGGTATATTTTATTTGATAATAACGGTAATTGGAGCACCGTGCTTGCGTTATGTGCATGAATTGATTTTCATTCGATTGTTATCACTTTTGAAGAAATACGAAAATGTGTTTTAATCAGTTACACGCTTTTTTCATGTTAGTCCAATGTTTGAGATCTGGGCTCACAGTGACAGTTCGTGACAGTGGAATCTCGGCTCACTATGACGTACAGAAATTTTGTATTGATTTCTCCCTCCCAGGGAAATACTACAGCTTGAGCTTGTTCAGGGTATCAGTCACCATCTTGTTTGTTGGGATGTAGGAAACTGCAATTGTTTCATTTCGGTAGAGGTCCTTGATGAACTGAAATCGGGTGTCCACGTGCTTCGAGCGTTGATGGACGAATTCTTGTTTCAGCTGCTTTATACAACTTTGGTTGTCCTCTCCAATGGTAACCGGATACGTGACTTCTGAAATTTTTGCTAGTTAATTAGGTGTTAGATATTGCAGTATTGCAGGATATCACATTGGCGATCCTGCCATGTAAATAGTCTACTAGTTTTAATAGAAGATCGAAGGAAATATGAAAGGTTTTGGTTTGGAAGGCAAAGGAGAAGCAGATTTTTCTTCCAGCTGTGAGTATGGTGACTGCTACATACCTATACAAAATGAGTGAACATTCTTTTGTCATGGTTGCCAGAATTTAAAATAAAAATAAAAAGGATAAAAGAGGATGACTTGAGTAGAGTTTAGCTCATTGCCAAGCATCATGGTGAGTTTTTAAGCTGGTGAAGTCCAAGGTTAATGTATGTATTGAGTCGAGTTTAGCTCATGGCCAATACGAGAAAACAAACGTAAATCTTGCGCAGAGTTCGAGCTCATTACCAAGAATTTTGAAGGTTGAGTCGGGTAAAGCCCATGGCCAACGTATATATTGCGCCGAGTTTAGCTCATGGCCAATAGGTTAAGCCTGCAAAATGATCAGTTTTGTAAAATATAAAAAATATACAGAAGTTGAGTCGGGTTAAGCCCATGGCCAACAAAACTGAATAGAAATAGCAAATGATCAATAATAATATTTTAATGAGTAAGCAGCTAGATTAGCATCATGGAAAATTATTTTGAATGTTGAGCAAAACGTGTATCTATTAGTGCGAAAGTACGTCATTACGAGTATTTGAAAATAATTTGGAATAAATTGAAAATTTTCCACAACGAAATCATTGACCGATCGTTTTCTGTGGCGTGCAAGTGGCGTGAAAAACAAAGTATTTTACGCAAAATCTGAATTGGTATGCCTTGATTATTATATAAATTATTGGCTCTTAGTTTTTGAATGTTTTAAAACTGGTAATCCAAAATATGGTTATCTGCTTGCACTGCTCAAGCTCAGCTACTGAAATACAAGAAACCCGAAAGAGATATGGATTCATCGTTTGGGTGATGTTCATTTTTCAAGCGTTTGGATGTGTGCGAGAATTGGCGAACAGCGCAGCAAAGTTTTCGGTCTAAAGTTGCGGCTGTATGTTGCTGCGAGCTGATTTCGGCGATTTCGGCTTGCTCTCACTCTCTGTTTAAGCTAGAGTTTTGATTGTATGGACCGACCACAACAAAACAGATGCGTCGGATGCGTATAGATTACATAATGATGTTGAGGTGTGTTGAAGCAGCGATGTAATTGAGAGGGTTTGATACACTAGCACTCAGTAGTCGTGCTGTTATATGTTGTACAAATCATGTGAGAAAGCCTCGCTTATTCGTACACATCATCAGCGCGGTGCTTCTGGCGGTAGCAGGGGGTATGTAACGAGGTAGGTCTACCAGGTCTACCGTTCATGTTTTGTGAGTGTGTCGCACAACGCTGCTAGAGATCCCATTGATTGAGTGCTGAAAAGCATCAACGTTTACTGTTTGGCATGGCCCGTGTTTTCGAGCCGTGCTGTTTGGGCCGGCCCGCGTAAGAGATGACTATTAGGCGAGCTTTCTTCGTAGTTGACAATCGTATACCCACCCTGGGCGGTAGTCAACCGTGCAACGACCGGAAGGTCAATAAGTGCTAGATACACATCGTGAATTGAAACGGATTGTTAGCAATATAGATTTTAACTTTATTTTGCAAAGCGAATGAAGTTATTTGCGCCTTTTGTATCAAGTTGGGGTTTATTAACAAGACATGCTTACCGTCATGGCACAACATTTTTATGGAGTGCATATTGCCTTCTCAACGTTGACATTATTGGAGAATTTTAGATAGATGATGATTTGATTTTTCAGTGAAAACTTGCTCTCTTGCTATTGCTAGTCGGCCACATGTAATAAATACTTTAATGATGTCATAGTCAGGATATGACACCGACTTGTGATAAGGAATAAATCAATTAAACGGTACGGTTGCTCAATAACATTGGATTGTGAACTTAAATATCACTCAAAGATCACCGAGATTTAAAATGTGCGTGCTTGTTACGATTGGGATTTGAATCATGAGGAATTTGCTTACAAATTTGAAGCAACAAGTTTATTTTAGTGACAAGTTAAGTTTTCTCTATATACCACTTATTTTTTTCAGCAATTTACAGCTGTGCTGCTTATAAATAGGTTCTTTTTCAAAAGGTGTTTCACTTCGTTTTAAGAAGGTAACATATTAATTTTACTTTTGATTTCTTGTTATGGCTATTGAAAGGTTGCTTGGAAGAGTGCAGTTATGAGTCGTCAATTCGTCCCGACTAGTTAGAAAACACAACAAGTGTGGGGCGGAAACGAAAATGAATTCATCGACTCTGCAGGTTAGGATGATATAAGCAAATATGAGAATGTAATAAAGAGATATTTATTTCTCCAGGTTTTAATGGTTTCTCTGGATTAGTGAAGTTGCAAAACTCTTAGCGTCTACCTATTGGATTGGACGATTGTAAGCAGATTTTCGATGGATTCGCTTGCGTTTTGACACAAGCAGGTGGTTTAAGATTCTAGGATTTTGGAGTGCCCATATAAATTCGAAGTCAAATCTTATCAAAAGGGAGGTATAGGTGTCTTACTCAATGATGGCATTTCTCCGGAGGCAGATATTACTTTAGCATTAGTACGATATGCTATTGACAATGGTCACGGTTTAGAAACAATATAGTAAAGCCATAGTTGAAGACGTTTCAAAAAACAGTGGATGCAGAAAATGAGGTTTTCACTGTAGGAAAGATTTAGAAATCCAGGTAGATTCATTTTTTGTAATGGTTCACTAAGTCTGTTCTCTTGCATTATTTGCATGATAATACAATTGATTAACTATGATCACTCTGGCGTAGGCTTATCTCATAACACATGTTAGAGAGTTGCAGGGATGATTGAAACATTTTCTGGAAAGGGAGGATGTGGCATCCTAAGATGTGTGAGGGAGTGTACGGGAGTGGTTTTGCATAGATGGAAGAACATTGAGGGAGTGGAGATTTGCCCGGTGCTTAAGTGTGTTTTCTTGGCATAAATTGCTAGTTAATTAGGTGTTAGATATTGCAGTATTGCAGGATATCACATCCCCCTCCCGTTACGTAATTAGTGGATGCCGCCTAAGATCCAAAGTAGTTCCTGGCCACTCTTTGCCAAAGATATATACTCTGCTCCAGTGCTAAACATGTATGCTTCCGTGCTACGCATGCAATTGGTGCTCCGCCTAGTTGAAACAGAAATCCGGTGTTCGATTTCCAGCCCAGTCTGCGTCTGCATAACAAGCTAGCATGTCGTCATCACACTCCAATCGTAGATTCAGATTAGATGTCATGTTCAGGTACCGAAAAGTACGCTTTGCCTCATTCCAATCTCCCGTTATTGGGCAACTCACCTTTCTTCCGAGAATCGATGTTGAAATAGCGATATCCGGCCGACTGTTCACTGCAACATACAGCAGACCACAGACTCAACTTTGGTATTAGTCCGCCTCCTTGAGCTAGATAAAGTCAGGCTCTATCGTTCATGTTTAAAGGCAGGCCAGGCATGTTCGTGTTTGAATTATGCTATCACTCGGACATCGTTTCGTAGATGGGCAACATCGAACCCTAAACCGGACGGCTAAAAAGATAACTTTAACTTATTTTAATCAATTTTAGAGGTTGGTAAATGGCTGGGCACAGCGTACCATAGGTACCTCACGTACTTGAAAGCTAAACTGTGTACTATGGCCCTCCGAACATTTAGGAGGAATGGTCCTACGGAAAACTAGGGGGATGGTGTCAAGCCCTGCAAGCCAGCCGTAAAAAAATCAAGCAACGAATAATCAACGAGAGAATACGAACCGGGACAATCGGCGAAGACCACAGCGACGTAAGGGAACTAGTGATTGGAAGCTCGGCAAGTGGATTTGTAAATCTCTCAACTTCATCGGGAGCACACGCAAACTTGCCGACGTGCTAAAGGACCGCGGATTCGGCATCGTAGCGTTGCAGGAAGTGTGTTGGAAAGGATCAATGGTGCGATCGTTTAGAGGTAACCATACCATCAACCAGAGCTGCGGCAACACACACGAGCTGGGAACAGCTTTTATAGTGATGGGTGGTATGTAGAGGTGCGTGATCGAGTGGTAGCCGATCAATGAGAGAATGTGCAAGTTGAGGCTCATTGGCCGGTTCTTCAACTTTTACAAAACGTGCACAGTCCTCACTCCGGAAGCACTGAAGATGATAAAGACGCAGCTCGAACGCGAGTACGACAGCAAGCCATGACGTCAAAATCATCATAGGGATCGAAACGTTCAGGTTGGCCTGGAGGACCACAGCAGACGGAATCGCAAATCGACATCGACTCTGACCACTATCTGGTGATGGTTAAACTGCGCCCAAAACTCTCCGCCGTTAACAACGTACGATACCGACGGCCACCCCGGTACGATCTAAAGCGGCTCAAGCAACCGGATGTCGCAGCGGCATACGCGCAGCACCTCGAGGCTGCATTACCGAAAGTGGGTGAGCTGGATGAAGCCCCTCTTGAGGACTGCTGGAGAACAGTGTAAGTAACCATCAACAATGCAGCTGAGCAACGTCGAGTACGAGGAACGGAGTCGACGGAACGATTGGTTTGACGAGGAATGTAGGCAGATTCTGGAGGAGAAGAATGCAGCGCGGGCGGTCATGGTACAGGGACCCGACAGAACGTGGAACGTTATAGACGGAAACGGCAACAGCAGACCCACCTCTTTCGGGAGAAAAAACGCCGCCTGGAGGAGACGGAGTGCGAGGAGATGGAACAGCTTTGCTGATCTCAAGAAACACGTAAGTTCTATCAGAAGCTCAACGCAACAGCTTCGTGCCACGAGTCGAGATGTGCAGGGATAAGGCTGGGATCATTTTGACGGACGAGCGTGAAGTGATCGAAAGGTGGAAGCAGCTCTTCGACGAACACCCGAATTGCGCTGAGAGCACACGCACTGAAGGACGGGACATAGAAGGAAATGCCTTCGTCAGTACTGCGGGCGATGGAAACCAACCAGCCCCCACTTTGAGGGAGGTTAAGGATGCCATCCACCAGCTTAATAACAACAAAGCTGCTGGTACGGATGGTATTGCAACTGAACTCATAAAGATGGGCCTGGAGAGGCTGTCCATGAGTCTGCACCGACTGATAGGCACAATCTGGGAAACAGAACAGCTACCGGAGGAGTGGAAGGAAGCGGTAATATACTCCATCTACAAGATAGGCGACAAGCTGGATTGTGAAAACTTTCGAGCGATCACCATTCTAAATGCTGCCTACAAAGTATTGTCCCAGATCATCTTCCATTGTCTGTCACCTATTATCAAGCCGGCTTCGTTGACGGCCGATCGTTAACGGACCAGATCTTTACGGTACGGCAAATCCTCCAAAAAATATCGTGAATACTTAGTCCCAACGCATCACCTTTTCATCGATTTATAGGCGGCATACGATAATATCGACCGCGTATAGCTATGGAACATCATGGACAACAGCATTTCCGGGAAGCTCACGGGACTGATAAGAGCGACGATGGAAGGTGTGCTCAATTGTGTGAAGGTTTCAGGTGACAGGGGACTACGACTTTCATGTATGTTGTTTAATATTGCGCTAGAAGGTGTTATGCAGAGAGCCGGGCTTTTCAGCCGGGGTACGATTTTTACGAAATCCTGTCAATTTGTTTGCTTTACGGATGAGATGGACATTGTCGGCCGAATAAGGTGGCAGACCTGTACACCAGCCTGAAACGCGAGGCAGCAAAAGTTTGACTGGTGGTGAATGCCACCAAGACAAAGTACATGCTAGCTGGTGGGGCCGAGTGCGACAGGGCTCGCCTAGGTAGCAGTGTTACTCTGGACGGGGATACTTTCGAGGTGGTCGACGAGTTCCTCTACCTTGGATCCTTGCTGACGGCTGACAATAACGTTAGCCGTGAAATACGGAGGCGCATCATCAGTGGAAGTCTGGCCTACTATGGCCTCCACAAGAAGCTGCGGCCAAAAAAGATTCATACTCGTACCAAATGTACCATGTACAAAACGCTCAGAAGACCGGAACTTAGTCCTCTACGGGCATGAAACGTGGACAAAGCTCGGGGAGGACTAGCAAGTACTTGGAGTCTTCGAACGTCGGGTGCTTAGGATGATCTTTGGTGGTGTGCAGGAAAACGATGTGTGGCGGCGAAGTATGAATCACGAGCTCGCCCAACTCTACGGCGTATCCAGTATCCAGAAGATGGCCAAAGCTGGAAGGATACAATGAGCAGGGCATGTTGCAAGAATGCCGGACAGCAACCCTGCAAAGAAAGTGTTCGCTTCGGATCTGGTTGGCACAAGAAGGCGTAGAGCGCAGGATGGAGAGATGCGGCCACGAATCGAGTATTGTGGCGTGAAATTGTTGATTCAGTGTTATCTGTTGGGACGTTAACTGAATAAATGAATATGAAATGAAAATATCTGGCCTAAATCCTAAAAATTCGGAGCAACTGATCACGATTGGTGGCACCCTTTGTTTCCTTACTTAAATCAAAGAGCTTGGGCTAGAGGCTGCTTCGATTTGAAGTTCGAAAAATATGTCTAAAGCATCGAACCGATTGCACATTTCTATGCAATATTTAACATTATCCATTATAACCTTGTAGAAAAGCGTGCAAAAATATTCTATTTTTATTTGTGCCAAGTTTATCGACAGTTTTAAGTTCTTGGTTTTTTAAAGATAGTTGTTAATTCAGGGATTTATTGTTTCTTTTGTTCGTGGTAGCAGTCATGTATAATGAATTGCTTTAAATAAGTCCGAGAGACTTCAGAATATCATTATATTAGACTTATGACAATTCAAGAATGAGTAGAAGGGGTAATCAATCCTGTCAATGCTGTTGAATAAGAAAAGAACTCCATCTCGTAATAGTTTATGTGACAACTGTTGCAGTATACAGTTTTCCATCACTAATTTACGATTTGTGAGACCTAGTGATGAAATTAACTTACCTGTCCATTCGCTATGCAACATCAAAGCTCTATTTTCCTATTTAAATTTACTTCATCCAAATCTCCAATAACTGCCTTGAAGCAGAGCGATAATTTATTCGCAACAATTGTGCACATTTTGCCTGCATCCGTTCCGCGTGTAGTCTGACCACCATCACGTTGAGCTGTATCTCAATTGACAAATTAATAAGTGCACTGCAACACATATGCACCAACTCTGCCGGTTTTCAGAACTAAGGTTCGTCGTCACGTCTCTCAACTGAATGATGATGCTGAATTTCGGCTTCTGCCCCGAGCAGGGAAAAAGTTTAACTGAAATTGTTCGGTATTGTATGCGAACATATTATTTATACACCATAAATAAGGATTTTATAAAATTTGCACTTAGTTCTTCATTTGATAAAGTATTTGGCAGGAACAATAATTTTGACTCCATTTTTATTTCGTTTTAACTGCTTCAAATAATTGATAAAACTATAATAAAATTAGGATTCGGGCACATTTTATTATTCGGACCCAACGTACAAATCCAATAACTCTAGTCCAGCCTGCAGATTTCGAAGCAAACCACTTTTAATAAACCGCCGGTATTATGATTTATTTTTTCCATCCTGATCGAGCGAGAGGTGGCTGGCTGGATTCGCTTTGGCGTATCATCGGCCTGTTCTGCGGTGTCCACAAATATTGCACGCTTTATTGCACTGGCCGACTTCAATGGCGGCATGGCATCATCTGAGGGCAGAACCGCCGGATCAGGATCAGATGGTTCCAATTTTACATTGTATCGAATAACGAGCAAAGCGGGTCAGCGACGGGTTCACCATAAGCGCCCAACCACAACGGCATCAATGCGCTCCGGAATTCAAACACCACATAAATTACTGGCGGCAGCTCTTTTTCCCGTCCTGCCTAGGCCGAACAAAGCTTTCACTGGCTGGTCATCCACATGCCCCGGATTGCGTATCAGCCAGTGGCCGCTTCAAAGGCACGTACGGAGCGCGATGGATGAGATCTCCAGAGGCACGTTTTGTGGATGTTACACGGCACTCAATGCTCCGCGGTTGATTGCTTCATCCCGGTCTAAGCATTGTTGCAAGAATGCCTAACCAAACATTATTTTAATGCTTATTGCTATGTCGGTCAATTTGAATTGGTTTAAATTTTAATTACAAATCGAGATTTGTTTATTTTACACTTTGCTCTAAAGAGCTGCAGCAATATCCTAAAAGTTGATAAGCGATAAATGTCCTGATGAAATTTTGAATCCATTTTCACTTAATGAAAGAGCATAATGAATTCGAAATTACGAACTACAGTAAAAAACGGCAAGCAAACTTACCTACCAACATACAAACAAAAGAAATCAACTAACTAACTATAAATATGCTTGTTCAACCAATGTGCACTGTAGCAAAACAATCGTATTGCAGGTGAAGTATAGGATAATCAACTTGTATTTTTTTTTCGATTTTTCATTCTTTTGGTCAATTTTGGTAGCCTAGCTATCTGTTGAGGAATGAGTCAAAATCCCCATCCACACTGCGAGGAATATGCGTGTACAACACAATTAGGACTTCTCACTTCCGTAAGCTCCAAATAATATCAACGGGGGGATAGTGGATGGGGATTTTGATTCATTCCTCAACACTATCAGTAAGTCGAGTCTAGTACACGACACTGAAGACGGCCTTAGAGTAAAGTGGGGCAAAAGTTCGAGTGGGGTAAGAGTTTCTTTTTAAGATTTCTAGCTCAATTCAAAACAAATCTTATAAATGTCATGGTGGTTCGAATGCTATTCAAGTAAGAGACTTTCACTCCAAATATCATAAAAATCGATTGAGATTTGGAAAAGTTATGACTATTTGTTGTTTTTCGACGTGAATATTGTAATTTTTGGTCAAACTTTCGTTGCATGGAACCAATTGAAGATAAAATCTTTTTCAATATTTTATGTAAGGGCGTTTCTAGGCCTATCATAAGGTTGCTTTGAGGTGTATCCAGCTTTTTACGCTCGCCATAAAAACAATATGCTATAAAATATTTGACAGATGCTGACTATCAGCACTGAACTGAAACTTAGAAATATATCCTCAGCATGCCTTGACGAACCGTCAAATTTCATTGTTTTTCTTTCTGTCAATCAAACGAAAAGTTTGTTTGAATTTGCGGAAATAATCTCATTCCTTATTGGCCCTGTTCTTTGGTTCAGAAAGGGGTATGGGCGTGTTATGCTAACTCGGTCGAGGCAGATTTCTTGTGTGAACAAGTTACAACATAGACGTTCTAAACTGCCAGAATGAAGTGTTGTGCTTGTGGGGAACACTTGAAGATGGGATGTAAGGTCATTACTTCGCGTTCGTGCTTTACTTCTGCTTATCTAAAAAGTTATATACAATAACCGACCCTTAGCTTAACTATCTAAATTAACAGTTGCAAATACAATAATCGTTCTGAGCTTACTAACATGTCGTCGCGTTAATTCTATCATAATGATCTTTTATCTACTTCAGTCGAACCATTCTGAATGGCCGTTGTGAGAATATCACCAAGCACTTCTCACATGCAATAAAGCTGGATTGTCCTACATTGAAACATCAAAGTTTTCACTCTTTAGGATTCATTTTTTGTTGTTTATCATTACTTTCAGGGATGGTTATCGTGGGAATCCAAAGAGCGAATTTTGTATAACTTCAATGTAGACCAACACTGCAATAAAGCATGTAACAATCACTAACATTCCTTCTCTTTTTATCCTTGTTTTCATATCTAACCCAACTGTTTCAACTGTTGTAACACTGACATGTCCCATTAAATTAGATCAAATAATAAAATTATGTAAATTGATTGCAATTAGGAGTTAGGAAAAAAAACTGTACATTTTTCTTTATAAATTTGCCCTGAGAAGCACCGTCACTTAATCCTCGCTCATCAAAGCACACTCCTTACCTCGGCTAAGCTGGAGAATTAGACGAGAATGGGATAAGCGAGAAGATTAGCCGAGTCGCAGAATCCCCATCCGGGATCAAGTCCCCGAGATCGCTCTCTTTTGTGCCAACCTTCAAAGCGAGTAGATGGTGAAATAGTCGGATTGGGAGATAACCTTCGAGCCGCGATATATCCGGGTGCCAAGAAGTCCATACCGCGAGTGAGATTCATTTTTATAACCGCCTCGGTGTGATTTGGGGAGAAGAAAACGTAAAGCCCCGGGTGTGGGTGACCGCGAGTGCGATAACGATTTGTGGAGACCGAACGGGTCCGAAAATCTATCCGCGTGTATGCTAGATCAATGTGCGATTCTGGAGTGCCCTAAAACCCAGAACAACCGCATCAGGAGGCCCAAAAGTGTGGCAAATTGTTGGTCTCCGCTTTATAAAAGCCCTTAAAAGGTGAAACCCAAAATATATCCCAACCGCGTGGGCCGGGCCCGAGCAATCTTTAAGACCCCAGTGTGTGTGTGCGCGAGTGAGTGTGTCTATCACACCAAGGAAGCATCCCTCAGCGACGTGACGGTCTAGGGCCACCCTAACGTTAAACTCTCAATAGCTAGAAGCCCCTGGGATGAGACTAAAAGGTAAGTCGCATACTTCATCTAATTAGTCGACTAAAACTCGAACTTACACTGTCCGCAGAGGGAAAACTGGAACGTCTGTTGAGTTCCTGCGATTTGGGAGACATGCGGCCAACGCACCTCCTCGTGAAAATGATGGAGCTTGCCGCCGGATTGAATGTCACGGATGACCTTCTCAAGATGTTGTTTTGTATTTCGAAGACGGTCGTTATAGCTCGAATCGGACTCTTCGAATTCACGCGAATACAGTTCGGTTACGCCACAATCTAAATAAAACCTACAATAAAACAAAATAGATTGATGATTAAGCGATTAAAGCATTATCTATGCAAATCTGAATTAGATTTTAGTTTGAGTGACAGAAAAGCAACGATAATTATTTCAGTGAGTGATGGGTTACTATGATTTGTTTTCGAGTTTCAGTTCAGTGGTGATCAGGGATTGAATCTTGAGAAAATTGAGAGAATCTCTCACGTATCGCTCTCTGTAACTATCATAACATGCTGCACATTATGAGAGACTGTTTATCGTATACTGCTACAAGTTTGATCAGATTGGGGGGATAGAAGTGCATGATAAAACCCCTCTAAACATGCTCCAAGCCTGGGGGCACTGTTGTTATTGGAAGTTCGTGGATTGTTTATCGTGCCAGTAAAGAAAAACACCTATCCCCAACGGTAAACAAGCGAGAAAAATGGATTTTATCATCGCTCTCTCGTTGGGGCTCTCGCTCGCTGCTTCCATTTATCAGACTTGTTACACCTTGCGATACAATGACGATCGTGGACCGCAACAGATGGGATGTTTTTCTTTGCTTGCTTTGATCGTGCTTCATTCTCAAATGAGAGCGAATTCTGCAACGCCTGGTGGTGATAGTCAGCTTCTGTCAAAGATTTTATAGCATGGCAAGCGTAAAAAGCTGGATTAGTTTTTGCATAAATACTTGAAAACAATTTTTGGCCCATAGTGGGGCAAAAGTTCGAATCAGCGGGGCAAAAGTTCGACACATGTATAAAATCACGGAAAAATTTGCAAATTGCCTAAAATCCACATATTATCTTCAAATTTAGTTAAATTTGCCTGATCGTGTGAAAATTGTCACAAAAATTTTAAATTTTCACTTAGTTTTGCGAAAAACTGCTATTTTTGAGTGTATTACAATTAACTCGGTTTTGGGCAATTTTTTGATGAAAATTTAGTGTGTATTTTTCGTTAAACTTAGGTTAACGGCTGGTGTAAGGTATGCCTGTCATTAAAGGATCAATATTTTGTGTTTTAGCCAGCGAACTTTTGCCCCACACTAGATTCGAACTCTTGCCCCACCGGTGGGGCAAAAGTTCGAATAAGACAATCAATTTTGAAACTGTTATAACTAAAAATGAGTAAATATTTTGACACAAGTTTTTTCAGCAAAGTTATAGCCAATATGTTGAAGGTTCACTGTATGGTATTTGTTTTGTTTTAACTGCTATTGTTTTCCTGGAAACTTTGATTATACCACTAAGGTCGAACTTTTGCCCCACCTTACTCTACAGTTGAGGTCGAAATACGCGTATCTGTCAAAGAATACAAACTCTAGTGGAATTAAATGGTATAGGGTAGGTGTACCAGTTATAAACATAATGGTTCCCTATTTCGCCATTCGTGATAATTTGATTATTTTAAAATTTTTAATCATTCTGTTTGTTTTAATAGTTTGATATCAATCGGATCTTGCTGTTAAAACATTCGAAAATATTCAAAATGTGAAAGTTTTTGAGAAAACACATATGGCCAAATAGGGAAAAATATTTGGTAGTGTCGAATACTGTCGTTATTGTCACGTTTCGATTTTGCCACGTTCCGAATTCTCCAACAAATTATTCCATTTTTATCAACAAACTTTTTTTTTCTTTTTGGGATGCTTTCAATGTAAACTGAAGACTTATTTTGTAGCAAGCCAATTGCCGCCCGCAATTCAATTAGTGTTTTTGAACATAACTTGAGCTTTTAGATTAGATAGACGCATCTTTCAATAGTAGACAATGGCCCTGGCTACATCCTAGTGACAACTTGAGATTGGGATTAGTTGAATACGTATGTAAGACAGTTGTTGAGACCTCTGCTGTTTCTTGTGAATGTGATAGACGTATACGTTCAGTCATGCACAGTACGAACGCCACTCCACTGGAGAAGGAGTGGCTAAAAGTCATTGGCGGAAGAGAGAAAAACCAGCAAAAGCAGACGGAGGTACAGGAAATGGAGCAGAAGAAGAAAGAAAAGCCTCCGCATCGGCAGATGCCGTCGTAGAGGGACGCCGTACTCGTCAAGGCTAACAATGCTATGACTTACGTAGCGCTTCTCAAAAGCTTTAGATAAGACCCGATGTTAAGGGATTTGGGCGAAAACGTGGTCAAAGCCATACGTATCCAAAAAGATGAGATGCTCTTTGAGTTGAAGGAGAATCCTACAAGTGACAGTTTGGCTATTCACGAGCGCATGGCGCAATCTCTGGGTGATAAGACAGAAGTGAAGGATTTATGCCTGGAAATTGTACTAGTCTGCAAGGATCTGGACGAAGTTACGTCAGAAGAAGAGCTGAATGCACTCAAGTCACAGTGTAACTTAGACGACATGCAAATGACGATCCGATTGAGGAAGTTCTCAGAAACTTGTTCTGAACCATCTGGAGGTTAAGATGATATGTTTTAGCGAAGCTCTCCCAGACCGGCATGCCGTACTCAATCACGGGCCGTTTTGTCAACTTGTTGTCGAAAGATCAGCTTGCTGTCCAAAGTCAAACCAAGATAATCGGCCTCGTTGGACCATTCCACTGCTGTGCCGTTTAGAGTGATTTTGCAATCCTCAGCCGGAACAAATCTGGGGGACTTGGATGGAGAGGATGACCTAGGTCTTCGCCGCGTTAATACATATCTTCCAGCTGGTGAGGTATTCTGTCAAGACATCCAGGCCTCGTTGGAGTTTTGCCGTGAGCCGATGATGGCATGGTGGGGACACCTGGTGTATGGGTTAGAACACACGCCTCTCACGCCGAGGACCTGGGATCGAATCCCATCCCCGAGATAGTCACTAAAAATTTCAGTGACGACCGCCGCCGCCGAGTTAGCTTGGTGATGTCCTGCCATAGGGCCGTTGCCGACCCATCGTTTAGGTTCGCTTGCGTTGGGTAGTATGCAGCGATGATTGCAATCGGGCCGTCCGAAACATGCACTTCTACTCCTACGGCCTCTATGAGTTTGAGCTGCAGTTCATATTGTGGCGCAAAGCGATGGCGACTCCCCCACCTTCAAAGCCGGACCGATCTGATCGCACAAGTGGATGGTTGTGAATGAAGACGCTCAACTCAGGCTTGAGGTGCGTCTCCGTGATGATGGCGATATCGATGCTTTTCCCTTCGGGATAATCGACGAATTCGATAGTTTTGTTCCGGAGGGAACAAGCATACCAGTTTGCGATCCTGGTGATGGCCTCACGGCCATATTTGGAGAGGAAAGCAAATACCTGCGCGCAGCCGTTGGAACAAGTTCCTGGTATATTCCAACATTTGCTCCGGTGTGTACAGGGAGCCGTCGTCGGAGGGAGGAGTGCCGGGAACACTGGGTCTAGGATTCCCCCACTCTTTGCACCGGTGGAGCAGCAGCGACGGCCGCAAAGCGATGCTGAACGGAGGGGAACGGCTGGTGGGATGCCTGCCGGTGGGTTGGTGGATGCGGCGGCAGATTAGGCACCTGGTAGCGAGGAGTTGGAAAGTGTTCCTCAGTCAGCGATGGGGGAAGCCGGCGCTGGCGCTGTCGTCCCTGCTTCTTGGCGGATGCTTGCTGGCGGATTGGCAGGAACTCCGCTCGTTTGGGGCAATTACGGCTGCTGCCCTCGTAGTTGGAACCGCAGTTGGCACACTTCGGTTCGGTGCCCTCCTCCATTGGTTGGCATGTCGTTGCATGCGCGCCGGCCCATTTGCCACAGCGGGGCTTCATATCGCAGTGCCTTGTCCCGTGACCAAACGCGAGGCAGTTGCCGCACTGCGTCACGTCTCTTCGAGCGGTAGTGCTCCCATTCAACCACGATGTTGAAGAGCGCTCTAACCTTCGTCAGGTCCGCCATGGCGATGGATCCTTTCTTCAGGTAGAGGCTGTCCCGATGCCTTCCTCCTTGCACTCGCCGGATGCGGAACATGTTCGTCGGCTCCAGTCCGGCCAACATCATCTCCTTGATAATTGCCTCCGAGGTGTATTCCGGAAGCCCTCGAATGAGCACACCTTCATCGGCTTGCTATCGGGGGCATCGTGGGTGTGAAACTCCAACCCCTTTGCCTTCAGTAGCTTGCCGGCCTTCTCAAAGTCATTGCGGGAGTCGCAAATGACCTTCGTGCCAGTGTGCCGCGAACAAGGGGGTAACCTTTACATTCTGGGGGACTTGGTCCACTGGCAGGGAGGCAAACTGGTTGATTGCCAGCAACCTGTTGTTGTTAGCCGCCAGGTTGGCATCTCGTTTCGCGCGCGCTTTGGCGCACTCGTTTGCCCGGCCAGCGGGGCAGGGTGTGAGGCGGGATCCGCCTTCTGCTTTCGCTTGCGACCCATCGCAAATGCTATGGGCCGTGGTTGGTCTGCTGCTACTTGCCGCAGGGACATGCTCTCGCTCACACCAAGAAGGTATGATAGCTCCGGGGAGCAGTCACGGGAACGCCAAATCTCGAAGAGCATGGAAAGTGCACTTGCACACAAACTAAAATGGAACTTCGGAAACGAGCAATCAAAAAAAAAAAAAACGTTCGAATCGTACGACAGTCCGAAACAAAATGAAGTTGTCTACTGCTCGATTCATATGGGTTTTGTTTACCATTGACAATGAGGGTTCGATGTCTTTAATTAGAGTCAACGAAGGTACGGTGCTGCCATCTGGAAAAAGTTTACTCGGGAAAATTTTAAATGCTTGTATAAAATTAACTACAATAGTTGTTTAAAATATTTTCAGTACTTGTTGATAAACTTTAGATGGGCTACATTATAGACACATTATTTTGATTTCTATATTTTTTTTTCTCAATATTCCATGGGTTCTATATAGCTTATCATAAATCAAACCCCGTGCACTTTTTTAGAAGGATTTGAAAATTGACTTCCTATGTAAAGAAATTGGAGCCTCACGCATAGGGTCATCTGTGGTAATTGCCTTCTTCATCGCGAATACTTGATATACCACTTGCCAGCTGCTCGAAGTTGGTACAACTTTTTAACTCGCTTTCACTTCTTAGTTCCACAGTTGATTTCCGGTCGACTCACATTTTGTCGGTTGAGCTTCATACTGCCAGTAACACGGACACAAATATGATCCACTGAGTTTTGACGGCGCACTAGTTGATATCCTTCTCGCACAGGTTGACAGCTCCTCGCCCGATGACATTTGGTGGCGATAACGATGACGATGGCTGGGGCACTTCCCCTAGCGGCGAGTTGGTCTTCTTCGCAAGGCTCTTATCGAACCTTGCGTCCTCCGCATTAACGTCTAAGGCCGATGACATAGTAACGCGTTTGCGTGCGCGAACGCGTTGTGATCAAACAATAGCATTCTGCTTTACGGGTTTGCATACGCGCACGCGTCGCATGACGCGTTTACTATGGCAGCACCCTTAAACAGAACTCAGACGCGTGTTCAAAAGCAAAACGAGAATGAGTCGTCCGATCGTGGTCGCAGACCTACAGCAAAAAAAATAATAAGCGAAGAAGCAGGAATTGGTCTGCTTTTATATAGTGCAAAGCGGAACCCAAAGAAATGTGAAAAACTGCTTGAACGTGATTGGTTGCATAAGAAGGGATTGAAATTGTTCCAGTTTTCAATATTTTATTGTCGTTAATCAATAGTTTTCTTCCATTCTATTTCAATTTTAGTTTGTATTAAAGTCCGACAGATTGGTGGGAAAATATTAAAAACACATCTATAAATGGCCACGGGTAAAAATCAGAATCCAAAATCATGATTATGCACCCGGATATCATGATTCCAGTGTGTTTCATCTTATGAAAATACACCATTCGTTTCGGATCTATTTATAATCCTGTCAGTCAACCCGATAAAATGAAAACAAAAAAAAAACAAAATTTTCTAGAGCAAGATTCGATCCAAGAACCTTCAGATTGAGAGCCACGTACTTTACCACAGTACCAATCTATCGTGATGAATGATGGGTGATTGATGCGAATGAATGCAGCAAAGTGCACCGCTTTGTGATGTCGCTCTGGATGTTACGTTAATGAGGAATCATGATTACACGCAGCGAACTGGACTATCGAATTTCATACATTTTGCCTTATGAAAGGTGGAACGGTTATTGCAATACGAACGCTTTATGTATCGTTTTAGCATCAATGCACATCAAGGCGTCGATAGGCGCGTGGGGTACGCTCGGGCCTATCGATCGCGAGATTCTTGGTTCGATTCCAGGATGCCGCTTAAACGTTTTTTGTTTTCAAATTCTGGTTTCATAAGGCAAATTTATGAATTTCAATTCGATTTCTTGTGGCAAATTTTCATAAGGGGTTCCTATGTTTATCGCTAGTCCATTTTCCTGAGTGTATGACTCCAGAAACCATGATTTGTCGTCCTGATATCACGACCTAATCAATTTATAAATTTCATGACTTGTAAATCATGGTGTGGGAATCAGATTTTTATCCGTGTAGCATTCTCTAGCCTACATTATTTGGTGACGGCCGCAAAATTATGGATTTTCTATTCACACCCAGTATATTGCCGTAAGACGTAGTTAACGTCAACAAAAAACTGTGGAAATACATGACAATGAGTCGGAAGGATGAGCCAATCCATGCATTATGTATTATTGGTTGTTGAGTTGCGTGAGATCAAGCGTGAAAATATCAAACATGAGGTCACTGTGTCCAGTTGTAACAAATATTAGTCCAATTTAGCTTCACACTACAGTTCATGAATCTTTAATATGTGAAAAACTTTATCATATTGTGCCAAAATTTCATTGAAATCGATTGAAAACTGAAAACTAGAGCCAAAAGATCACGAAAATTGTTAGTAAAAAATGGATAAGGAACGCAAAGGTTAAGTTTGGAATTAAAATCACATTGTTTTATGCGCCCATTATATGTCATAAATTCTGGGTTTTTCATTTTAATTTTTCATAGCATTAAACTAAATAGAATGAATCTAGCTCAAGCTTTATTTGCACAGATGATTCGGAATGGTTATCAATCAATCAAAATAAAACTAACGATTTCGCCATAATCCAACCACACTTCGCCTCTTCCAATAGAGCTGCACTGAACGAATCAGTCGTTTACCAACCACTCTCCCTCAAAACACACACACCGGACTGGATGTGCTAATATTTCACTCAAATAAAGTCCTCAATTGTTTGGTCATAAATTATGACTAATTGTCTCCGCTTCAAATAACCATTAAAGCTCAATAAATCAGGAAAACATTCTGCAAAGCGGCTGACAACCCACACTGACTGACACATGTGGATAGATAATCCAAAGCCCACAAATCTCGCAGATCGCTGACCTCAAACCCGGGCATCCTTCCGTGGAGAGAGAGAGAGATTGAGGGTGGAATGCATTGCGAAAGACTGGTGAGGGCTGTTTATTTTATAAAGTGGACACTTTGTGCGTGAAGTGTCTTTTTATTATTGAAATTTCATTCGGGTTTCTGGTTTCTGTACGTCGTTCGAATACTATGGTGGAATGGTAAAATTATTGAAACTCTAAAAAACACTTTCTCAATCATTGGTATTTGCTAACTTTTCTTCCTATAATAAATATGCCTATTAAGACTCATTATTAAGGAACTCATTACTACTACTGGTGTAAAGGAGCACACAAGGTCAGGTTTTTGATTGTTTTCTACTGTTTCCTCACTAAATTCCAAGATTTTTTACATTTTTTTAGATTCATTACATTTCGATAAGTGCCATGTTAGAAAACTATCCATAAAAATAAATATTTCCAATAACATGCTATAAACTACCACCACTATTATTGGACACCCTTGAACTTTCATATAAAATACAACCTACGCTTTCAAAGTGTTGTTGGTTTAGACTCCACGATGTAGTAAAACCTTATTTTATTTTCTATGTGTTACCGGGAACTGGCGTTCGGGGAAACGGCACTCGAGGAAGACTAGCACAACCATCATGAACAAGGTGTCCACTTTATACAATGAACAGTCTTTACATTCGGTGCATGGCACCAATATTGGTGGTCGGCCTTCCGTTCATCGGTAGGTGGATGGTTTGATTTGGTGTTTCGGTTTGCATTGCATGCGGTTGCTACTGTTGAGTGTGTACCGTAGAGTGACATTTGACTGACATCAATTAGCCAAAACCGAAAGGTGTAGTTGGTCGAACTGTATGTGATCTGCTCCATGGGTCACCGTAGCTGGCCACAAATCTGGTTACGTGAGTAGGTATGACTTTGATAGAGTCCATGATATTCCAAGAAGGTGTGGTGTGTAAATGTCGGCTAATGCTCTCCAGATGAAAGTGCGTTGAAATTCAATGATTTCAAATGCAGCTTTGATGGAATAATCATCACCACCGGTAATTATGGCATCACGATCCACGGTAATTATTTATAATTTTTGCTTTGACACGGACCAACCACCGGTAGAGTGACCGAGTCGCTGCTCCATGTGGGACGCTGTATCAGGGAATCCTTTTTGCTGACTTTTCCCAACACGGTGCTTCATTTACCGTTGTTTTGAAAAAAAAATAATAAAAGTTAGAAGATATACCAAGTTACGCCATTATGACGCGTAATAGTTTAAATCGTTGATTTGTAGAGCATCAACCTTGTATTCCAATGAGATAGTCTATGATTGTTTTAATATACATGAAATATTTAAATTTAACAAATAATTACCATAATTGCTTATTTATGTAATGGTTCAAGCGCTCTCAGGCATAACAGAGCTGACTTCATTCATACTTAGTCCCAACGCATCACCTTTTTATCGATTTCCAAGTGCCATACGATAGTATCGACCGCGTACAGCTATGGAAAATCATGGACGAGAACAGCTTTCCCGGGAAGCTCTCGAAACTAATAAGAGCGACGATGGAAGATGTGCAAAATTGTGTGAAGGTTTCAGGCGAACATTCCAGTTCGTTTGAATCCCGCCGGGGACTACGACAAGGTGATGGACTTTCGTGCCTGCTGGCCAATATTGCGCAAGAAGGTGTTATGTGGAGAGCCGGGCTCAACAGCTGGGGTACGATTTTTATGAGATCCGGACAATTTGTTTGCTTCGCGGATCATACAGACATTGTCGGCAGAACATTTGAAAACGTGGCAGACATATACATCCGCCTGAAACGCGAGGCAGCAAAAGTCGGACTGGTGGTGAATGTGGCCAAGACAAAGTACATGCTAGTTGGTGTGGTCGAGCGCGACAGAACTCGCCTAGGTAGCAGTGTTACGATGGACGGGGATACGTTCGAGGTGGTCGACAAGTTCGTCTACCTTGGATCCTTGTTGACGGCTGACAATAACGTTAGCCATGAAATACGGAGGCGCATCATCAGTTGAAGTCGGGCCTACTTTGGCCTCCACGAGAAGCTGCGGTCAGAAAAGATTCTCAACCGTACCAAATGTATCATGTACAAAACGCTCATAAGGCCGGTAGTCCTCTACGGGCATGAAACGTGGACGATGTTCGAGGAGGACTTGCAAGCACTTGGAGTCTTCGAACGTTGAGTGCTCAGGACGATCTTTGACAGTGTGCAGGGAAACTGTGTGTGGCGGCGAAGGATGAACCACGAGCTCGCCCAACTCTACGGCGAACCCAGTATCCAGAAGATGGCCAAAGCTGGAAGGATATGATGGGCAATTCATGTTGCAAGAATGCCGGACAGCAACTCAGCAAAGATGGTGTTCGCTTCGGATCCGGTCGGCACAAGAAGGCGTGGAGTGCAGCGAGCTAGGTGGGCGAATCAAATGCATATCGATTTGGCGAGCGTCGGGCAGAACTGAGGATGGAAAGATGCGGCCACAAACCGAGTATTGTGGTGTGAAATTGTTGATTCAGTGTTATCTGTTAAGATGTTAACTAAATAAATGAATGAAATGCCCGTATCCACAATCAGTGTTAGTAGACTCACAGTCTCAATCAACAAAGCATAAGTGCTTTGCATTGCACAGCATAGACCGTACATGTTAATGATTGCTATTGTCAATGGTTAGGAACTGGTAACAATTGCACTTCTTACCACATTAATAAGGAATGGGATTTTGGAACAACTGACCACGATAGGCGGCACTCTTTGTTTGCTCACTTGAATCAAAGAGCCTGGGCTAGAGACTGCTTGCTGTTCGAAAACAATTGTCTAGAGCCTCGAACTGATTGCTCATTCCGTTGCAATTATCAGCATCAACCATTTCACCATTGGAAGAAAGTGCGCATATCGGAAAAACGACCTTTCTTCCACTTTTGCAGCGTTTATTGACAGTTTGTAATCCAACTTTTTTGGAAGGAAGTTGTGAGTTCAGAGATTCATCCTTCCTTTTGTTCGTGGTTGCAACCATGTTTAGTGAACAAACGAAATACAAAGAGACCTTCTAAGACGTTTTTTTCGAAGACGATATCCAAGAAGGATTATCACCGCTAGATTTCGCCAACGGGTCCAACTAAAAAACCAAAGGCATGGGTCCTAACAAGTATCGTAAAGGGATCAATAGCACTGAAAAGTACTTTTTTTTGTAGCACTGAGAAATACTGTTTTATTGCTCTAGGTTGTTTTTTAAAACTTCCAAGTTGAGAAAGAATTTATGTACGCACAGCACGAACAAAAATATAGCACAGTATGAGTCAAGTTCACTTCATCATCACTCAATTACGATTAGTGTTCCATTCCCTTAGGAGTTACAAGCTTTGACGACTTTGTTTTGTTATAATAACGGTAAACGAAGCACCGTGCATCCGTGGTTGTCAATCATGCAGATTACAATCGAAAAGGTCAACATCGGATACTACTCCGAATCCGGCCAGCCTGTATCAGCAATCCATCGTTTCCTGGGTCGTGTGACATGTGCGCTGAACAGGACATGAGCCTGTCTCATTAGCATGTTTCTGCCGTCAAAATCGAACGATTTGTCATGATGGGGGCAGAAGCTACCCGAGCAGTCAATGGTAAAGGCAATCGTAACTAATTGGAATTGCTTGCGCGGAGAGAAAGGCTATCTGCAGTAGTACGACATGTCTACTTTGGGAAAATTTAATTGACGTTGCCGCAGTAAAATCTATGTAATTTTAGAATCAGATCGTTATGAAACATTTCAACGGTTTGGTGTTCCAAACCAGCTTTTCTTGTTGTGCCATTAAGGTTTATTACTAAATGACTGTCTGCGCTATAAAAATAACACGCCATTTTGATACACAAAAAAATATACATGAACCGATTTAGCCGACGGCGGCGGACTTCCACAGGAATTGAGAATGATTGGTGATGTCATTAGAATCTGCGACTAATGGCATCGGGTGTCACTGGTCCCGGATGTGTCAGAGCTTTTACATAATGATAACAGCTAGCAACAAAGGAAAATGCGATGAAAGAGGAACGATTTATTTCCCAAAGAACACAAAAAAGGAATAATGCGTGACTATGATGGAACGGTTCGACGTTTCCGAGAATCGTTGAATTTGTACAAGGTGTGATGTTCGTGCACGATTTTTGGGTGGAAATTCAAATCAAGTGCAAGCGCGTTTTCAACCATCGTCCAGTGTTGGTTGAGAGACAAAATTTCGATAGACAAAACGCCGAATCCTAAAACGGAGGTTCCTCATGTAAGTCAGATGTAGAAATGTTGTATAATATTGGCCCCAAATACTACCTTGAGGAATACCAGCTCTTACAGGAAGACTTGCAGACTTGAAGTTCTGGTAATAAACCTGAAGCATGTGACCATTTGACAGATAACTTTGAATTATTCTAACAATGTATGTTGGAAAATTAAAGTTTTTTAATTTTACAATGAAGCACTGTTTTTTTTTGTCTGGAAAAGCAAGACCACACACTTGGAAAATATAATGATTACGGTGAAATTTCACCGTTATCTCAACAGCTGAACGCTCGGTGTAAAATCACCGAACAATCTGTTAAATCGTTGGACTAAATCATAAAGAAAAACAAGAAAATGGCTCCACCAGGAATCGAACTCCTTACCTACCGATAAGGAAGCAAGCTTGCTACCTCTAAGCCAGCTTTCACTGCTTGTTAGTGGTGTGCAAAAACTGAAATAAAAGGAAGCTCATGCCTGCCAGAGCGACTATCACACGATTTCACAGAAGTTCGGTGAAAATAAAGCTTTTACCGAATTGTTCGTTAGTATTTCACAGGGTTACAGTAAAATGGTTTGTTTCGCGGATTTTTTCCGGTAAAATAGTAGATTTCGCCGATTTTCTCCGGTAAAATAGTAGATTTCACAGGAAAATCTGTATTTAATTGTTTACAGTTCAAATTCGGTGATTTATTTCGCGGGATGCAGTACTCACAAAAAGCAGCCGCCACCGTATCTCGTACTATATTGAACCTCGGGCAGTCGAAGGCAACATGATCTGAAGTTTCTCAAATCTCCATGCACTCAGGACAAAATGTTGAAAACGCATGGCCGAATCGATACAGATACTGCTTGAAGCATTCGTGACCTGGCAGGAACTGTGTCAGGTGGAAGTTCACTTCTCCATGCTCCCTGCTCACCCAGGCCGATAGATTCGGGTTGAGCCTGTGAGTCGACAGTGATCTCGCCGTGCATGACTGCTTTGTTGTTGCTTACTAGTAGCGCCTCCATTTTGTGGTTTGACCAGACCAATTGCCTCCGTTGCCAGCATGTCTACTTCCACCTGCGACTCATCTATTGCCGTTAGGCTGGGTAGCTCCAGCGATAGGACCCCGTCGCATTCCACAGCGTTGATAGCTAGAAAGGATTATTCTTAACTCCCTCGAGCCGGCGTCGGTTTCTTACCTCAGTACTTGGTTTTAGTAGTAGTTCTTCAAAATCTGGCACAAGAAGTCGGGAACACGCATTCTGCGCTATGACAATGGCCGTCCATCTGGTGCTGTTAAATGCGTTCTTCACATCACAGCACAGTAACGATCCCTCAACGTTTTTGTTTCAATGCTTTCTCGGCCCAGCACCATCCGAATTGCGTCTACCGTTAATCTTCCGTTCTCGCTCTCTGTGCATTTCAACACCAAGAGTTTACCAAGTGAATCCAGTAAAGATATAGGCCTATATGATCCTGGATTCCCGGATTGTTTTTCCTGGCTTCGACAACAGTACCAGTTTCCGAATTTTCCATATTTCTGAAAATTGACCTTCGTCCAGGCGTTTCTGCAGAACCTAGCAAGCAACGCTGCTTTTAGTACCACGTTGAGGTTTCCGTCCGGACCCGGGGCCTTGTTCAGCTTCAGCGCTTTCACAGCTGCTATAAGCTCCTCGTTGGAGATCTGACAAGCGCATCGGCATTTCCTACCTCTTCATTGCCATATGATAAGGCCGGCCACATTGTATGGTCATGCTTTGGGAATAGACCATCGACAATGACTCTCAGTTGGTCTGCACACGTTTCGACCGGCGTCAACGGGCCCTTAATTTCCGCCATTATGACTCGGTAGGCATCATCTCCCCCAAGGATTAGCATCAGCTGCTCGGAACAGCTCTTTGAAGCAGTTGGACTTGCTCAGCTTGAACGCCGCTCTGGCTTGCTGGAACACAATTCTCTGCTCTTCTCGAACATCCTATCTCCTATATGGTCTCCTGGCCTTAAGACAAGCAGCGCGAAGAGTGTTTTTTTTTTTTTTTTTTTTTTTCTTCTAAGCAATGGGGGGATAATCTGCTCAACAGACGCCGTGTGGGGTTAGGGACCATTTACTACATGCAAGCAGTAAACAGGACTACACCCCCGACCCACTAAACCATTTCCATTGCCGCCAAACCCTTCGTCTCTCCGGGACCACCAAGAAGGCATTGCTTCGAAGAGGGGCTATTGCACATCGCATCCTCCAGGTTAGCTGCGTAGCCATGCAGCAACGAACATCGATGACACGCTTAGGGGGGTCCACCAAGGTAGCATGCTGGCGCTTTGCCAGCTTCCCAAGTGGTCCTCACCTCCCGTTGTCCGCTGAAAGCGGGCAGGGTCGACCACTACGCCCGCGCCCAGCTGCACCGCAGGTATCAAGAACTGATACTGCGGGCTTCGCAATTTGACCTACTGAAGGCTCAGGCCCTATCAGCTAGCACCAGCTGGGATTGCTGACGAAGGGGTCTCCACCTGCCCCGAACAACCAGAGGCTCGTATCCACCCAGTAGGCCGGCGCCACGACAGCAGCGCTACCAGGATGTTCTCCCCGCGGCCACTTAATCGCTGTAAGGGTCGATTTCGACCGTAGGGCACCGGTATGACCTACGTGGCCGACTGCGAACCCTTGGACCACCTGTTGTTTAGCGTCTGCACTAGCCACTCCTCGAGTCCACTCGCCACCTCCTTTGCAGTTCCGAGACGATGTGGGTGATAGCCGATGAAACGGCATTCCAGCCAAACTCGTCTTCACACATCCTCTGGACCAAATTGTCCGGAGTCGTGTCCCGACCGCATGTGGCTAACATGCGGTCACGCATTGTGCGGAAACGCGGGCACACGAACAAAACGTGTTCCGCCGTTTCCTCTAAACCTGCACAAACTGGACATTCGGGAGAACCCGCATGACCGAAACGGTGTAGATACTGTCTAAAGCAACCATGGCCCGAAAGGACCTGTGTCAGGTGGAATGTTAGTTCCCCATGGCGCCTATTGACCCAGATATCTAACCTCGGAATCAACCTGTGAGTCCACACTCCCTTGGTGGAACTGTCCCACGCACGCTGCCATTTGACCATGGAGGCCAGTCTGGCAGTCCTGCGTATGCCTCTTGTGCCGCGCATTTCGAAGCACTCTATGTCTTCCATAATAAGGATACCAATAGGCACCATACCGGTGATGACGCAGAGTGCATCGTGTGACACGGTACGGTACGCGCTCGCAACCCTCAGGCACATTAGCCTATAAGTACTCTCTAGCTTGCTACGGTAGCTCTTGGTACTTAAGGCCGTGCCCCAAGCCGGGCCACCATACCTCAGTATGGACGAGGCGACACTGGCCAGAAGCTTTCGCTTGCTGGCGTACACCGCAGAGCTATTGGACATCATCCGGGACAGTGCCACAATAGCTGTGGAGGCTCTCTTGCAGGCATAATCGACGTGGCTACCGAAGGTAAGCTTATCGTCGATCATCACCCCCAAGTGTTTGACGGAGCGCTTCGAAGTGATCGTGCAGTCGCCTACACTGATCACCGCTTGCTGCACCGACTTTCGGTTGTTGACAACAACCGCCTCAGTTTTGTGGTGAGCCAATTCCAGTTTCCTGGAGCTCATCCACTCCTCCACAATTGCGATCGAGTGGGCTGCAGTCAATTCCACTTCTTCGATCGATTCACCGTAGACCTCCAGCGTAATATCGTCGGCAAAGCCAACGATGACCACACCCGCCGGGAATTTTAATCTCAACACCTCGTCGTACATGACATTCCATAACACCGGGCCCAGGATGGAACCTTGCGGGACTCCTGAGGTTATGTGAAAGCACTTCCGACCCACCTCTGTGTCATAGACTAATACCCGATTCTGGAAGTAACTTCCGAGAATCTTGTACAGGTACTCGGGTATCCCCAGACGCAGGAGCGCATCGGCAATAGCCGCCCAACTGGCACTATTAAATGCGTTCCTTACATCCAGAGTCACTACTGCGCAGTAGCGAATCCCCCTCCTCTTACGCTGGAGTGCTATCTCAGCGGTTTTCTTAACCGTCAGAATAGCGTCTACGGTGGACTTCCCTTTCCGGAAGCCGAACTGGTTGCTTGAGAGACCATTTACACTCTCAGTGTACCTCAACAGTCTGTTGAGGATGATCTTCTCGAGCACCTTCCCCGCCGTGTCAATCAAGCATATTGGTCTATACGCCGACGGGTCACCAGGTGGTTTCCCCGCCTTTGGCAATAGTACCAGGCTCTGCCTCTTCCACGCATCTGGAAATACTCCCTCGTCCAGGCATATCTGCATAGCAGATCTGAACATACCGGGAGCCTCCAAGATTGCGACTTTGAGGGCCAGGTTTGGAACTCCGTCCGGACCTGGTGCCTTCCCCATGCTTAGGGATTTTGCAATCCCTACAAGTTCCTCATCGGTTACTCTATCCTCATCGCCAGCCCCAATCCCCGGCTGTCCTACAAAAGGAGGCCATGGGCTAGGGTTGTGGCGCGGAAAGAGCCCCTCGATGATCCCCTCCAGCATCTGTGGAGATTGCTCCGTAGGAGCAATTGCACCTCTTGTCTTCGCCATAACGATCCTGTAGGCATCACCCCACGGGTTCACGTTGGCACTCTGACAGAGTCTCTCAAAGCAGGCCTTTTTGCTTGCCCTTATCTCGGACTTCAGCGCGACTTTGGCAGCGGTGAACACCGCCCGTCGTTCTTCACGCTCCTGCTCGGTACGTGCTCGCTGCATCCGCCTCCTGGCCCGTAGGCAGGCACGGCGCAGGTTCGCAATTGCTTGAGTCCACCAGTACGTCGGTGGTCTCCCATTTCTAGGGTGGACTTTCCTAGGCATGGTCGCATCGCACGCACGCGAAAGCACCGCTACCAGTTCGTCCCCGCTTAGGCCGAGTAGGTTACGCTCACGACGGAGCGCCTCCCTAAGTACTTCGTCATTGAAGTACGATGTCTTCCACCTACGAGGGCTTGGCCGTGACCTAGCCGCTTCCTCTACGCGCTGCCTGCTGTTGTTGTAGTCGATACTGTAGCGAACCGCCAGGTGGTCGCTGTGAGTGTAGGCATTGTCTACCCTCCAGTTCGAACTACTCGTTAGGCCAGGACTACAAAAAGTAACGTCGATAATCGACTCCGCTCCGTTTCGGCTGAAGGTACTTTTGGTACCAACATTAGCCAGATCGACATCTAGCACGGCCAGTGCCTCTAGCAGGATTTGACCTCGCTGGTTCGTGATGCGGCTTCCCCATTCCACGGCCCAGGCATTGAAGTCACCCGCTATTACTACTGGCCTTCGCCCTGTCAACACGGTCGTCATGCAGTCCAGCATCTGCGTGAACCGCTCGGTCGACCAACTCGGAGGCGCATAGCAGCTACAAAAGAGGACCCCGTTTACCTTGGCGATCACGAAGCCCTCGTAGGTAGTAGACACCAACTCCTGGACGGGGTATTTACCCGTCGTCCATATCGCCGCCATTTTTCCGGATCCATCCACGACCCAGTTGCCGTTGCCGGCGGGTACTCGGTATGGGTCCGATATGATGGCGATGTCCGTCCCCCACTCAGCAACTGCCTGGTACAGCAGTTGCTGAGCTGCGTCACAGTGGTTCAGGTTCAGCTGCGTTACCTGCACTGTGACTTTTCGTTAATGGCTCGTTTGAAGGTCGGGCACCTTGAGCCTCCCGTTGGATGATTGTTGTTCACGGACTTGCCGGAACAAATCAAGCACTTGGGAGGGTTCTTGCAGCCTAGTGCCTTATGACCTTCCTCACCACAACGCCTACACAACTTGGTCCTATCAGGGCCTTTACAGCCCCAGGACTTGTGTCCTGGTTCCCTACACCTAAAGCAGATCACCGGTTGCTCATGTATGTTCAGTGAGCATACTGACCAACCAACCTTGATCTTGCCTACCTTAGCGGACTTATTTGCGTCCGCCACAGGTAGGTGTACTAAGGCCACCTGAGTACCTGCCGGACCTTTCCGTAGCTGAACGGCAGCGGTGGGCACCTGAATCTCGCACTGTTGCCGCAGTGCTGTGACGAGCTCTTCTGCGTTGGTGATCTCGTCAAGGTTCATCACCTTCAGAGTCACTGACTGCGTCAGAGCCCTCACTTCGACACCCTCGCCAAGGACCTCTTCCGCCAAACTTTTGTAGGCGGCGCCCTTGCGCTCCTTGTCGCGCTTAAGCTCGAGAATCATTTCACCTGTACGAGTGCGTCTGACACTGCGTACGTCGGCACCAAGATCTGCGAGCTTCGCGTCACTGCGCATCGCCTTCAGGACTTCCGAGTACTTGGACTCTTCCGTCTTGATGATGATCGCATCACCCTTTTCGCGCTTGGCACCTACCCTCCTACTTTTCTTAGGCCTGGTATCCCTGCGCTCCTGAACTTCCTGCTTCTCCTTCTTCTTCTTTCTCACTACGGTTGTCCAGGGGGCGTCCCCCCCCTGATCCGCCCTAACCTGTGGTGATTGAGGACCTCTCAAAGGTCGCAACCCCCTGTTCCCATCACTCCGTGAGGGGCCAGCCTTTTCGGGCCCACCCTTCTCGGCTTTCCGGGACGCCTGGCTGGGGTCCGATTTTCCGGCACTTCTGCCGGTTTTCGGGGTTAATATCCGCCTGGCCTTGCGAGCGCCGCCGGGTAGCTCCTCCCCTGACGGCTGCCTCGCGCGCTTCTGCGATTGCTTGTTGTAAGCATTCGCTTCCGCACTTTTGGGGCTACCCGCGAAGACGAAGGGCTCCGTCTGGGTAGACTTCGGCACCTTCAATTTCACGGGTTCTGCCGCAGCCACAGTCGCCATGGGTTCAGCATGGTTCTGCTTGGCCGCGAACATCGACTTACGAAGTCTGAACAGGGCCTGCTTGAGGTCCTTGCTGATGTTAGACTTCGAGGACGCAAAGTCAATTATGGAGTCGAGCTGCTGTGCAGCCACTTCCATCGCAGAGAGCCCATCTCTACTTTTATTGATGGCCCTCATCAACCACGCTCCATCCATAACCTCACCCGATGCGTTAGCCGGGGATGAAATATGGTTTCCAGCACTGGCACTACGTGCACTGCTGCCTCCTCCTGCTTCCGCTCTCCTCAACGGAGACCTAGCTAACCCACTTCTTGCGAAGGGGTTCGCTTCCCTACTACTGCTACTACCTGCACTACTACTATTATTTTGATTTTGGTTTAAGTTTGTATTCATGATTGGATCCCACGAGTAGCACGGGAAAAGAGGTCCACCACGCCAGAGCCCTGCATTAACGCGGTAAGGGACAAAATACTGTGAGGGGTGCCCAGGTGCCCCACAGGCTCCGTTAACGGCCGAACATCTTTTTCACCCCTTCGACCATTCATTCCTCAGCACGGTTTTTCGCATCACACCTTGAATTGGGGTTACCCCGTTTGGTGGACTCTTACCACCGGAACAGGTCGTCCGTAGTTCTATTCTATACGCCGGAACTACACGGCGCGAAGAGTGTGCCTCATTCCATTCGGGACGCCGGTTGTTTAGTGGATTCCGTTTTCTCGACATTGTTATGTCACACGCCCTGACTATCGTCCTTGTCAGCTCCTCAGCATCGAGATCTGGGATATTGCTGTCTACACGAAGTGCTTCGACGATGCACGAAGTGCTTGCCGAAGGCCTTCTTCTTCCACTGCTGCACGATAGTCGTGTTTCTCGGCGTTGCCTTACAGTCCTGTCTGCTAATGGTACAGTGGATTGCCTGGTGATCGCTATGGGTATACTCCTCTCTTACCTTCCAGTTCATGTTGCCCACCAGCGATGGGCTATACCATGTAAGATCGATGATCGATTCTCGTTCGTGTTCCTAAATGTGCTTTCGGTACCTTCAATGCACAGTTGGAGATCTAGCTTTGTCAAGGCCTCCAGCAGGCTGTAACTGCTGGCATTAGTTACCTTGCTACCACACTGCACGTTCCATGTATTGAAGTCTCCTCCAATTCTCCTCCGACAAGCTCATCGATCAATTCCTCTAACATCCACCTAAATTCGTCAAGCGTCCACCTTGGAAAAGCGTGAATCTTTCTTTGATGCATGAAACTACTTCTTGGATTGGAAACCTACCAAACTCGTATACGATAGCGTATACGAGTACAAAAGTGGAGGCGACATACGTACATATGCCATTAGGCTGCGTGCAAATGGTACGTATATCGCCTCCACATTTGTACTCTTATATCCTATTACATACGATCGTGTGTTTACTGGGCTATCACTTTTATCGCCGCTATTCCCGTGCTGTTTCTGTTTCTGTTTCTGTTTCTGTTTCTGTTTCTGTTTCTGTTTCTGTTTCTGTTTCTGTTTCTGTTTCTGTTTCTGTTTCTGTTTCTGTTTCTGTTTCTGTTTCTGTTTCTGTTTCTGTTTCTGTTTCTGTTTCTGTTTCTGTTTCTGTTTCTGTTTCTGTTTCTGTTTCTGTTTCTGTTTCTGTTTCTGTTTCTGTTTCTGTTTCTGTTTCTGTTCTGTTTCTGTTTCTGTTTCTGTTTCTGTTTCTGTTTCTGTTTCTGTTTCTGTTTCTGTTTCTGTTTCTGTTTCTGTTTCTGTTTCTGTTTCTGTTTCTGTTTCTGTTTCTGTTCTGTTTCTGTTTCTGTTTCTGTTTCTGTTTCTGTTTCTGTTTCTGTTTCTGTTTCTGTTTCTGTTTCTGTTTCTGTTTCTGTTTCTGTTTCTGTTTCTGTTTCTGTTTCTGTTTCTGTTTCTGTTTCTGTTTCTGTTTCTGTTTCTGTTTCTGTTTCTGCTTGTGTTGCAGAATTTGGACGGAAAAATCTGGAAAAAAGCCAATACAGGTCGGACTTGATCATTCGGAGTATCGATTTTTTTTTTCACTCCGGATAATCGAATCACTAAGAAAAAAAAAAAAGAAATCTCTGATAAAAGAACTTAAATACTATGTTTTTTCGTTATTTTATTTATATGATGCGGTGGCGTAGCCAGAATTTTTTTCTAGGGACAGTAGGGGTCTTTACAAGAAAAAAAAAAAATGAACGGCATACACAAAAAAAAAACACTTTTTCAACCCTCCCTTTTTTTTAAATACGTTCTAAACTGCATAACCATTCATATTGTATATTGCAATACCAAATTTCTCAGATTTATGCATAAAAATTGAAAAACAAGAACATCAAAAAACAAATTCCGGATAATCGAGTCTAAAATTCCGGATAATCGAATCCCAGATAATCGAGTCTCCGGATAATCGAGTCCAACCTGTATTAATGAAAAAGTCATTCAAGTCATCGTGCAAAAGTTTTGTTCACCTACGAAGCAGGTAAATCATTTTTGATAATATCTCTGTCATTTCTCGACCATCTTAAAAAGTCTCTGGCCTATTTAAACGTTAATAATGTAGTTTAACTAATTAGAAATTTCTTTCTCTTAATAATACCAATGTACTTAAGCCTTTGAATTTTACATTATACTGTGGTTATGTTTGTTGTTATTCCTGCTTGAAAAAGTATTTTTCATTTCAACTCACTGCTTCAACCAAAGAAATTGTATCAAAACATCGCAATATTCAATACACAACAGTGATGTTAGATATACATTCGGCGCCACAACTCATGCTTCGATTTGAAAATAAAACAAAATTCCCCGATATTACTTTTCAAGTTAGACGGGTACGGTAGAATAGTACAAAATGCATCAACGAGGTAAAATATTTCGAGAGAAAATATGTATATATTTTACACAGCCAACAGCAGTGCAGTGTATTCAAGTGAAAATAATTGGTTTCTTAGCTTAATGATTGGTTACTTATTTGTTGTTACATTTATAAATGTGACTGCTTTTCCTACCAAGCTTCCTAATGACTAGGAAATGATCACAAGAAACTTAATCAGTGCGTTCTCCAACATCCTTCTCTAGCAATTTCGTTTTCCTCCCACTGCTTAAGATCAAACGAGACGTTAGCCTTGGTCTTGGCCGTCTTCTGGAGGAAGCGTCTGCGGTAGCTGCAATAATTTTTCTTTCCTCACCCTAGGCGAGGATTGATTGATCCGCTTATTTTCCTCTTTTCCAGACTTCCGTTACAACTAAGCACAGGAAGCCAATCGCAAAAAAAAGAAGCAATAAAGAAAGCTGATCGCAATTTATTAAAATACCTCTGCTTGCGTGCCAGCATTAGCATAAAACGAAAGAAAAAGTCTATGCTTTGCAGACGACGACGTTGGACGGCAGCCTGTGCAATGCACCAGTAAGAAATTTAAAAGACTTCATAGAAAATTGAAACATGATTCCACAATAAAACCGATTTTGTGACACATTCCATAAATAACATTCCATAAATAGATTTCTCTATGTATAACTAAAGTGGTTCCGATAAAAAAATATATTTATTTTTAATTTAAAGTGGAAGTAATGCCAGTTATATTAAGTTATAGTTAAATTCAAAATACACCATAAACATAAACGAATGACACTCTGACCGGTTTTAAGTCGGATTGGGCCTATTATTTTTTTTTCTTGAAACTTACTGTACGCATTGAAATACATAATAATCACTTATACAGCAAAAAATAAATTGTAATATCCCTTAATTTTAGCTGTACATCCGTCTCGTAGCAAATATAATGCACTATAACATCGTTGAAAAGCTAAAAAAGCCAGTGACTGCTGAAAATCGGAGTTTAGCTATCGACAGAACTGGTTAAAGAAGTTAACAAAAAAGATATGAACCAGATATGATACCTTTCGATCAGCTCACCGTGCTGAGAGTAGCAAGTTCAATTTGCTATTAGTTTTGTGTTGCGACTCGAAATGGGTTTTTGGCATTTTGTAGTTGTACAATTTTTCACTTTAAATTGGAAAATGTGTGGTTTTTCTTTTGTCACTGATGTTATTTATTAAGCAAATATGTTTTTCATGAAACATAATATAAATTGTGATAGTAACTAGCATCATATATCATGGAGAAGTTTTTAATTTTCTTTGGGCAAAAACCTTTCGCCACGCTGACCGGCAGTGAAAAAATATTACGGCTCCTGCTTTCATCCTTTAACCGACGAAGGGACAATACACCCTCAACATTACTTGTCGCTCGTTAAGCCATTCACTGGAAAAAAGGGTGGAATGAAATTGTTGCTCCGTCTTGGAAGGTTTCGTCATATCTATGGGTCCAGGACCAGACCGAGCCGAGAGTGACCTACAGCCATCAAACTCCGAACCGGATATTATGATTGTGGGATACCGCCAACAGCACACGATCAGTTTGTGCTTCAAAGTATGCTCCCAGAATTGTGTGAACCTTGATGAAACAAACTTTCCACAGTGTACCTTTTTGCCTTCAATTGGGTCCTAAAATTTTCAATGAAATCTTGTTTTTATTTAATAACACAAAAAAGCATGTTACTGTAACTACTTTAGCAATTTCTCCCGCTCAAATAATGGCTATACCATGTTTAAACTTTAATTTAAAAATTTGGTCCATAAATGAACCTTGACACTTTTGATCATGTTTGACGTTCGCTTAGTCGACAAAAACACCACAGGGGTTTTAGTTCGACCACTGGGGTTGTTCCTATCTGACATTTCGTAAGGGACACGGAAAACAAAATACACCCAAAATTTGAGTTTAAGCCAAAGGATGTGACAAAATCTAAAAAAATGTTTTTTGGGCTTGAACCAACGGAAAACATTAGAAAATTGAGTAAACATGTGTTTTTGGCCTAAACTTAAGCGTTTGGCACTAAAATTGGGACAGGGCTTTAGGACCCTATTTGCACCATTTTTATGAGTTCTGGAAGAGAATCCTGAAAAAAAAACTGGGGATGATTACGCTGAGCAACGTGCTATAAATTAGAAATTCTAATTACTTTGTTTGCAACGCAAAGCTGGCAAATTGAAGGTTATTAGCATGGGTAGTCCGATATTTTTCCTGTCTCATTTCATATTTTGTCAATTAATAAGGTTATTAATTTTGGCAAGGTTGTAAATTAATTTCTGGAAATTTAATGTCAAGGTTGATTCGGGGAAACATAAGGACTCAATCTGGGTGCTGTCAATACCCTGTGTTTCGGTTTAATTAATCTAGGTATGTTTGAAGCTTTAACTTTTTTGTTGACTGTCTGTTAGCTGGAATTTCGTGAGTATTTTCTGTACTTGCAGGAATAAAATAGACGCTACTAAGAAACATACACTTTTGCCAACATATTGGGTAGCATTTAAAAAAGACATATGTATACGCATGTAGAGCTTATATTAGGCTTGTTTATTGTTAGCGTGCTTATTTTTCAAAGAAATCTTTTAGAAGGAAAAAATCTAAAAAAACAGATCACCAAGAAAAAGCTCAGGGAATGTGAGGATGATGCAACTCCGCTGACAGAGTAAAAGCAGCTTATGTTCTGCATTGTGGTATACAGAGAGTAGAAATTATCTCCCTTGACCTCTACCCAGAATCACATGATGGCGTCAGGTGGAAGTTCACTTCCCCATGGTTTATTTTATACCAATTTCACGGTTCGTTATTGTCAAACAAAAATATCCATTAAAACTTCAAACGCTAAATAGTTCATATCCTTAGACAAAATTTTGAGTTACACCCTTTTCGCCTTTAAAAACGTCAGCTGTTTTCAATCGATTTTTGATGAATTAACAATGTATTTTAATACTGGGAGCTGGTTTGGAATGTTTTCTATTGCATAAAATCATTCATTTTATAGGAATTTACCACTATTAACTGATTAGGGGTCATGCACAAACTACGTCACGCTCCAAGGGGGAGGGGGAGGTGGTCGAGCCAAGCGTGACAACCCTTACATAATTTCCGGAGCACTCATACAAAAAGTGTGACATAGGGGGGGGGGGTCAAAAAAGTTGAAATTTAGCGTGACATAATTTGTGTACCATCCCTTATGTGCATGCACAAATGCTATAAGGCATAACGGAGCTGATATAATTTTGTATACACTAACAAACTCCATTTCCGACCCACGCTCTCCAGGTCCTGGTGCATCTGGTCAATCCACCTAGCTTGCTGCGCCCCACGCCTTCTTGTTTCGACCAGATTCGTAGCGGACACCATCTTTACAGGGCTGCTGTCCGGCATTCTTGCAACATGCTCTGCCCAGCGTTTCCTTCCAGCTTTAGCTACCTTCAGGATATTGAAATCCTTGTAGAGTTGGGCGAGCTCATGGTATGTCTAATACTTCTTCTCTAGCAGATGCCATGAAAATTGGGCGATTGCCTATAATAAGTAATCCCAGATCTGTACTACTTATGTATTCAATCAGATTGGAGCTTCTCTGCCGTGTAGTTTCCGGCTTAGAATAGAACTACGGATAACCTGTTCCGGTGGTAAGAGTCCACCAAACAGGGTAACCCCAATTCAAGGTGTGAAGCGAAAAACCGTGCTGTGGAATGAGTGGTCGAACCCGTTCGCAATAAGTGGGTTAGCTAGGTCTCCGTTGAGGAGAGTGGAAGCAGGAGGAGGCAGCAGTGCACGTAGTTCCAGTGCTGGACATCCCCGGCTAACGCATCGGGTGAGGTTATGGATGGAGCGTGGTTGATGAGGGCCATCAATAAAAGTAGAGATGAGCTCTCTGCGATGGAAGTGGCTGCACAGCAGCTTGACTCCATCATTGACTTTGCGTCCTCGAAGTCTAACATCAGCAAAGGCCTCAAGCAGGCCCTGTTCAGACTTCGTAAGTCCATGTTGGCGGCCAAGCAGAATCATGCTGATCCCATGGCGACTGTAGCAGCGGCAGAACCCGTGGAATTGAAGGTGCCGAAGTCTACCCAGACGGAGCCCTTCATTTTCGCGGGTAGCCCTAAGAGTGCGGAAGCGAATGCTTACAACAAGCAATCGCAGAAGCGTGCGAGGCAGCCGCCAGGGGAGGAGCTACCCGGCGGCGCTCACAAGGCCAGGCGAATACTGACCCCGAAAGTCGGCAGAAGTGCCGGAAAATCGGACCGCAGCCAGGCATCCCGGAAAGCCGAGAAGCGTGGGCCCGAAAAGGCTGGTCCCTCACGGATTTATGGGAACAGGGGGTTGCGACCATTGAGAGGTCCTCAATCACCACAGGTTAGGGCAGATCAGGGGGGGAGGCGCCCCCTGGACAACCGTAGAGCGAAAGAAGAGTAACAAGAAGCATGAAGTGCAGGAGCGTAGGGATACCAGGCCAAAGAAAGGTAAGAGGGTAGGTGCCAAGCGCGAAAAGGGTGATGCGATCATCATCAAGACGGTAGAGTCCTAGTACCCGGTAGTCTTGAAGGCGATGCGCAGCGACGCAAAGCTCGCAGATCTAGGAGCCGACGTACGCAGTGTCAGACGCACTCGTGCAGGTGATATGATCCTCGAGCTTAAGCGTGACAAGGAGCGCAAGGGCGCCGTCTACAAAAGTTTGGCGGAAGAGTTCCTTGGCGAGGGTGTCAAGGTGAGGGCTCTAACGCAGTCAGTGACTCTGAAGGTGATGAACCTTGACGAGATCACCGACGCAGAAGAGCTCGTCACGGCACTACGGCAACAGTGCGAGATACAGGTGCCCTCCGCAACCGTTCGGTCCGGCAGGAACTCAGGTGGCCTTAGTACAGCTACTTGTGGCGGACGCTAATAAGTCCGCTAAGGTAGGAAAGATCAAGGTGGGTTGGTCAGTATGCTCAATGACCATACACGAGCAACCGGTGATCTGCTTCAGGTGTAGGGAACCAGGACACAAGTCCTGGGGCTGTAAAGGCCCTGATAGGACCAAGTTGTGTAGGCGATGTGGCGAGGAAGGTCATTAGGCACTAGGCTGCAAGAACCCTCCCAAGTGCTTGATTTGTTCCGGGGAGTCCGTGAACAACAAGCATCCAACGGGAGGCTCAAAGTGCCCGACCTTCAAAAGAGCCATAAATGAAAAGTCTCAGTGCAGGTAACGCAGCTGAACCTGAACCACTGTGACACAGCTCAGCAATTGCTGTGTCAGGCCGTTGCTGAGTGGGGGCGGATGTCGCCATCATATCGGACCCATACCGAGTACCCGCCGGCAACGGCAACTGGGTCGTGGATGGATCCGGGAAAATGGCGGCGATATGGACAACGGGTAAATACCCCGTCCAGGAGTTGGTGTCTACTACCTACGAGGGCTTAGTGATCGCCAAGGTAAACGGGGTTCTCTTCTGTAGCTGCTATGCGCCTCCGAGTTGGTCGACCGAGCGGTTCACGCAGATGCTGGACTGTATGACGACCGTGCTGACAGGGCGAAGGCCAGTAGTAATATGGGGTGACTTCAATGCCTGGGATGTGGAATCGGGAAGCCGTATCACGAACCAGAGGGGTCTCATCCTGCAAGAGGCACTGGCCGTGCTAGATGTCGATCTGCCTAATGTCGGTACTAAAAGTACCTTTAGCCGAAACGGAGCGGAGTCGATTATCGTCGTTACTTTTTGTAGTCCTGGCCTAACGAGTAGTTCGAACTGGAGGGTAGACAATGCCTACACTCACAACGACCACCTGGCAGTTCGCTACAGTATCGACTACAACAACAGCAGGCAGCGAGTAGAGGAAGCGGCTAGATCAAGGCCAAGCCCTCGTAGGTGGAAGACATCGTACTTCAATGACGAAGTACTTAGAGAGGCGCTCCGCCGTGAGCGTAACCTACTCGGCCTAAGCGGGGATGAACTGGTAGCGGTGCTCTCGCGTGCATGCGATGCGACCATGCCTAGAAAAGTCCACCCTAGGAATGGGAGACCACCGACAGTACGGTGGACTCAAGCGGTTGCGAACCTGCGCCGTGCCTGCCTACGGGCCAGGAGGCGGATGCAACGAGCACGTGCTGAGGAGGAGCGTGATGAACGACGGGTGGTGTTCACCGCTGCCAAAGTCGCGCTGAAGTCCGAGATAAGGGCAAGCAAAAAGGCCTGCTTTGAGGGACTCTGTCAGAGTGCCAACGTGAATCCGTGGGGCGATGCCTTCAGGATCGTTATGGCGAAGGCAAGAGGTGCAATGGCTCTTACAGAGCAATCTCCAGAGATGCTGGAGGGGATCATCGAGGGGCTCTTTCCGCGCCACAACCCTAGCCCATGGCCTCCTTTCGTAGGACAGCCGGGGATTGGGGCTGGCGATGAGGGGAGGGTAACCGATGAGGAACTTGTAGGGATTGCAAAATCCCTCAGTATAGGTAAGGCAACGGGTCCGGACGGAGTTCCAAACCTGGCCCTCAAAGTCGCAATCTTGGAGGCTCCCGGGATGTTCAGATCTGCTATGCAGATATGCCTGGACGAGAGAGTTTTTCCAGACGTGTGGAAGAGGCAGAGCCTGGTACTATTGCCAAAGGCGGGAAACCACCCGGTGACCCGTCGCCGTATATACCAATATGCTTAATCGACACGGCGGGGAAGGTGCTCGAGAAGATCATCCTCAACAGACTGTTGAGGTACACCGAGGGTGTAAATGGTCTCTCAAGCAACCAGTTTGGCTTCCGGAAAGGGAGGTCCACCGTATACGCTATTCTGACGGTTAAGAAAACCCCTGAGACAGCACTCCAGCGTAAGAGGAGGGGTATTCGCTACTGCGCAGTAGTGACTCTGAATGTAAGGAACGCATTTAAAAGTGCTAGTTGGGCGGCTATTGCTGATGCGCTCCTGCGTCTGAGGATACCCGAGTACCTGTACAAGATTCTCGGAAGTTACTTCCACAATCGGGTACTAGTCTACGACACATAGGTGGGTCGGAAGTGCTTTCACATAAACTCAGGAGTCCCGCAAGGTTCCATCCTGGGTCCGGTGTTATGGAATGTCATGACCGACGAGGTGTTGAGATTAAGATTCTCAGCGGGTGTGCTCATTGTTGGCTTTGCCGATGATATTACGCTGGAGGTCTACGGTGAATCGATCGAAGAAGTGGAATTGACTGCAGCCCACTCGATCGCGATTGTGGAGGAGTGGATGAGCTCCAGAAAACTGGAATTGGCTCACCACAAAACTGAGGCGGTTGTTGTCAACAACCGAAAGTCGGTGCAGCAAGCGGTGATCAGTGTAGGCGACTTCACGATCACTTCGAAGCGCTCCGTCAAACACTTGGGGGTGATGATCGACGATAAGCTTACCTTCGGTAGCCACGTCGATTATGCCTGCAAGAGAGCCTCCAGAGCTATTGTGGCACTGTCCCGGATGATGTCCAATAGCTCTGGGGAACTTACATTCCATTTGACACAGGTCCTTTCGGGCCATGGTTGCTTTAGACAGTATCTACACCGTTTCGGTCATGCGGGTTCTCCCGAACGTCCAGTTTGTGCAGGTTTAGAGGAAACGGCGGAATACGTTTTGTTCGGGTGCCCGCGTTTCCGCAAATGTGTGACCGCATGTTTGCCACATGTGGTTGGAACACGACTCCGTACAATCTGGTTCAGAGGCTATCACCCACATCGTCTTGGAACTACAAAGGAGGTGGCGAGTGGACTCGAGAAGTGGCTAGTGCAGACGCTAAACAACAGGGTGTCCAAGGGTTCACAGTCGGCTACGTAGGTCATACCGGTGCCCTACGGTCGAAATCGACCCTTACAGCGATTAAGTGGCCGCGGGGAGAACATCCTGGTAGCGTTACTGTCGTGGCGCCGGCCTACTGGGTTGGATTCGAGCCTCTGGATGTTCGGGGCAGGTGGAGGCTCCTTCGTCAGCAATTCCAGCTGGTGTATGACGTGTGTTGAGGTTACCGGTTACCACAAAGCTGGTTCCGCTGGTGAGCTTCTCGAGGTCCTCTGAGAATTGGACGGTTGTGCCGTTGTTATCCGTACACTGTCGAGGAGCATAGACAGCATATAGAGAGATGTCACCACTGAGTGCAATGTTCACCCCGATTGCCTCGAAGACGCTGGATTTCGTATACGGCAGGATTTCGTAGCGGATGCTCTGCTTGATAAGGACAGCCACTCCGCCTCCACCACTTGGGATGGGCCGATCAACCTGGACCATGGTGTGTGTCGGAAGCGAGAAGTTGAACGATGGGTTGAGTCGGGTCAAGATTTTCCATAGACCACTAGTGAGATGCCCACAATTTTAAAACCCGTCGGAAGGGGCAGCCTCAGTACGTCATCGCATTCCATAACATCGGGCCTACGTTTGAACATTGAGGTACTCACGCGGTATTTCGAACGCTTCTCTGCCCCTCTTCTGTGTCATGCAGTAGAATTGTCCCATCAAAATAGCCATCTAGAAGCTTACACAGCTGTACTGGTACTTTAAGGCGATGAAGTGCGTGAGCTATCGCTCTCCAGCTTGCGCTGTTAAACGCATTCTCCACATCCAGAGTGACAACTGCATAGTAACGGATGCCGCTCCTTTTGTGCTCGATTGCTACCTTAGCTGTCTGAACGACCGGCTGGACAGCGTCCAGAGTGTATTTACCCTTCCTGAATCAAAACTAGTTGTTGGACAGGCCGTCTGCACCTTCCGTATACGGTAGTAGCCTGTTGAGGATCAACCTCTCCAATGCCTGTCGTATCTAGTAGATAGTAGGTCTATACGTCGACGGGTCACCTAGTGGTTTGTCCGCCTTTGGTACTTGCACCAATTTCTGTGGCTTGCATACATCCGAGAAGATTCCGTGATGTGTGCAGCGTTGCATCGCGGTTATGAACATATCAGGAACCGCGTTGAATTCCGGTATCGAGGTAACATTCCGGATATCAACGGGTCCTTGGAAGCACGATTCTGAATACCGCTGTGTCGTAAAAAAAAACAATCATCTATCGTTGATTGCCCGTTGATTCTCAATAGCTATCCAGGATAAGCTCAACAAAAAAACTTCTTCCATGGTTCAAGGGTTGAGAAACAAATTGTGTGACAGTATTCCTAAATCTTTGTTCCGAAGAATAATCCCTCTGTTATTGATGCCCTCCATTCCATGCTCATTAACTTCGTTTCCATCATTATTCAAATTAACTGTGTGTATCGCATAAACTAACCCACGGTGGCGGTAATGTTTCACACCCAGGAAACTGAACCGGCATCTCCGGAAAATCAAGTGCACAACAATTGGATTGTAAAACTGTAATTAGATCCACTCTAATGCGTACGCATTCACCCAATCAGAATTGAATTGATTCTGCAACATTTTTCCCTCGCTCTTCGTTTTGTGCACAATTGTCCCGGCGGTGGGACTCTATGGATATTGCTGTAGGTCACGAGTTTTGAGTGGAAGAAGTAGCGAGGATATCGAAGCCTAACCAATCAGAATCAGGTTTTATTGTTCATTATACGTTTGAGAAGAGTATTCAAGCATCGTAAAACGGGAAAAATCGTTGATTTCTGCGTTAAACAAATTGTGCTAGTCGATAAGAAGATCTCATCTCTCAAGTTTTTGAAGTTTTATGTTCTTCAGTTTTCGTTCAGCAAAATCAACAGAAAAAGAATGAACTTTGGTTGAAAACGAACAATCAGTATAAAGGGTTTTTTTTTTTTTGTGTACAGTTCATACTTGGATTACATGTTCATTTTCCTTATCTAAATCTTATTTCTATGTACTTTTCAACATATATTCAAATTATTTCCAAAGTGTTTTACAAAAAGTTTTCGATTGATCCATCTTAGCTCTCTTAATTGCTTTTTAAAAACAAACAAATTAGGAACGGATCCTGCTAAATTGAACGAAATCACGCGTAAAGTCAACCATAATGCAGCTTTCTGTTTTTGTGATCGCAAACATATCGTTTGTGAAAGAAACTCTTCTAAATCATCTACGTTACAACCAATTCGTGTCCGAATAATCTGACTACACCATTGCCATACAATTTTGGCATTTGGACAAACCTTAAGCCTGTGAGTTATATTATCTACTCCTCCACATATATCACAAACTGCTGCTTTACGAACATTGTAGGCATAGAGTTTTTCTCCTGTAGCTATCAAATTGTTTACAAAACAGAACACTTTGGAACGATCATTCAAAGAAATAAAATTGTGATTTAAATTTTCCCATAATGTCGGCCAATCAATATCGATCTTTTCTTCAATTTTTGGTACAGAATTGTTCATACCAACAAAATAGTCGTATAATAACTTTGTTGAATTTAACTGAGGTCTAGATTTAACTTCAATAGCGTTTGCTATCCATTCTCGAGCATTTTTCGTTATTCTTTGAGGTGTTCTTAATTGAAGTAAATAGTTTTCCTCTAAGAAGTCTCCATTCATGTCTTCATTATAGAGTAAATTTTTTATGAAAAGCGCTTTCATTTTTGCCTCGGGATCAATTAATCTTAATCCTCCCTTGAAATAATCAAGATAAAGTTGATTCCTTTCCACTCTAAATATCAAACCATTCCAGATAAAGTTTCCACAAATTTTCCTAATTTCAGCAATATGTCGATTGAGTGGCGGAAAAACCTGAGCAATATACCAAAGCTTTGATAAGATGAAGGTATTTAAAACCATACATCTTTCATAACTCAAGTTTTTTAAGCTTTATGTTCTTCAGTTTTCGTTCAGCAAAATCAACAGAAAAAGAAAGAACTTTGGTTGAAAATGAACAATCAGTATAAAGGGTTCAATCACGATTGAAGTTCATTTTACTGAAGCCGAAAACGGCAATTGGACTTTAAAATATATTCCATCCGATAAGCATCGATAGAAAGATCAAGACTCTCCAAACGTGAATTTACATATTACGGGTTAAAAAATTCTCTCGACATTCCAACCCTGTGGTAACGCATTGTTCGTTAGTTTGCATCTGCTGGATACGCAATAAGGTGTTCCATTTTTAAATGGAAAAAATCAAGCTGTGAAAGTTTCACCCCTCAAATTTGTTCTTTTTGACCCCCAGAAGCTACTGTGAAAGTTTGAACCGAATTCATCAAGTCTATTGGGAGTGTTCGCAACGAGTTTGAAGTTTGTACACTCCTTCGTAAAAAAATCTGTTGTGAAAATTAAGTTATAATAATATTTTTTTCAAAATGTAACGATATTTTCCAAAATAACCATTCAAGTTTTAATTGTTTGCTTGATTGTTATCAAAAGCCATTTTTATAGGGGTGTAAAATGTAGATTTTATAAAAAAATTTAAGATAACTATGTTCAATGTTCATTAAAATTGAAGAGAGTAATGCATGCTATGCATTCTGCCGATGTACAAATGTTCATGTAGCTGGCAACACTATTTAAAAAAAGATACAAATCCTAAAACTTTAGCGAGTTTGAAAAGTAGATCTTTTAGTACGGTTGCAATAAACTTTCACTGTAATCCAAATTGTAATTTAGGTTTCAATGCTGGCAACACTGTTCAAGCCAACTATAAACAAAAAATCAAAATATAACATTTTCTGCTGGTTATTTAAGTCGAACCTCACCTACTTGGAAAGATGACGTCTTCGGCAAAGCTGTTCAGTAGCTCAAATGCTTGAAATTTTTCCACCAGGTCCAAATAAACAAATTTAGGGAATGCAGCATACGCTTTTTGCACTTCAATGACAATGGGCCACCTAACAGCACAAGCCGTCGACCGAAACCGACACCAATAAACCACCCTCAGCCCAGTATCAGCACCGAAAATCTCTCGCCCGGATCCTGGGTACCGATCACCGCTGCTGCCGGGGAATGCAATCCTTGGTAAAACAAACAAAAATTAATTAATCAAGCAAATTTCGATTCGGTTTCGGAGCAGTAGATTCAATTAGTGGTGCTCGCAAAGTCTGGAGCAGCGAGCGAGTTGCGATTGTTTTTCACACGTTGTGCGATTTGAATCCGGTGAACTACGGAGCTCGTAGCATTCATTGCCTTGCAAGCTGGCTGGCTGGGAAAGCAATTGCAGTTGGAAGAACCTTTTCCAATGGAGGATGCGGGTCAAAAGGGCGAAAGAAATTTAGATGAAAAGATTTTAGTGATTACGCGTTCGACGTTGGGCTGCTGTTCGACAATAGCAACCGACGACGATGAATTCCAGTTGTAGGTGAGAGAAAGGCGTCATGCAAGGATGGTTTCATTTTCTAATAGTGCTGATTCAGTAGTTACTACAGTCAAGACTTGTATAGTTCGAATATCTTAAACCGCTGCGTGATATTCGTGCCCATCCTAACATACTGCATCCAAACCTTCTTCTTCAAACTGTATCTGGAGCGAACAACTTTTTTGCAGCGTAATTGTCTGGCATTCTAGCAGCATGTCCTGCCCATCATGTGTTTCTTAGATCTTCTCACCGTCAAACATCGCACTACATTCAAATACCGTAATACCGTATTTTCCCGGTGATTCCATTTCGTAACCTACCTCTGGTCTCACAGGTTATGGGTCCAGGTGGAAGTTCCGATGAATAAGTGTTTTCTCGGTCGAATTTTCATGAAGAAAGTTGGTCGCCATTTGGCTCGTTTTCGGCGGGTACTTCCGCGGTCCATTTATGTGCGTGTGATTTGCCGGACCGAAAAACTGTTTCGTTCGTGTGTGTCGGGATGGAAGCGCTGAGCAAATTCTCCAAATTGAACTATCAAAACTAGCAGTCATGGAAGTTCAGAATGGAGATGCTCTAGATTCGCGAAGAGCTTTGGTATGTGGTGGAAGATCCAAAGCCGGAGCCCTAAGTGTCTGTTCCATTACCGCGGGGTTGACGTAGGACTACTATCGACACAAGTTCGATCAAATGTGGGTTAGACTCTAACAACAGTGCGGTAGCTTTTTGCAGATGATAGGATGTTTGATGATAGATGATAGGTGCTGTGATTGTGAGTATTCAATAGCGTTATGGTTTTAAGGGAGATCTGTCATTTGGTTTGGAAGCTTTTTCAGAGTGTCGGATTTCAAAGTAAACTAATTTTAAAAAATCTTTTAAAAGTTCGTTGATGGCGAACTTCAGGTCGATCAAGCAACGTATTAAATAAATAATTATTCTAATTATCATATTTTCAGCATTAAGGATGGTTTATCTCCGTACATAAAAACGTTAGAGGTTCACTCATTATTTACATCTTATTTCCATTAAAATTATGTTTTGGAACAAATCTAAAGTAATGTAGTTGAGCGAAAATGATCTAGCTGTTCCTATGGTTACCAACAGGAAAACCCTATTACAGTCGATTCTCCACAACTCGATGTTCTATAACTCGATATATTCTATAACTCGATGGATTTTGCGGTCCCTTCAAATTCCCATACATCATGCTCTTCATAAGTCGATATTTCTATAACTCGATGTCTCCACTAGTCAATGTCACGTGGGAGGAAAATTTTCCTCCATAATCCGATATCCATTTGAAAACGCTTTTTTATACAAGGAAACATGGATCATATCTGGTTTGGCAGTGAATAAAGGACTTGCAATATGTAATAAAAGTTAAAAAACATAAAAATAAAAACATTTTTTTTAGTAAAATAAGGGATTTTTTGAGCATTTCGAAATAAGTTTCCAAAGATATTTTTCAAAATGTTATCAACAAAGTAGTATTGTTTGCTTACAGAAGTGGTCATAAAAGTATTGGAAATATAGAAATTTGAACCTTTGATTGTATGTTCTTTAACTCGATAATTCTATAAGTCGATGGTCCTTCAATATCGAGTTATGGAGAGTCGACTGTATTGATTATCTTATACAAATGAAGCTGCTAATGGTGAATAACAAGTTTTCAAGACAACTAGGCACAAATATGAAAAAAAGGGTTCCAGGATACTTACGGCACAAAGATGAATAAAAATTGTTTGGCAAAATTCGTGTATTACGAGTCTGTAAGTTCAAAGCTAAATGTTTGTTGACATTCCATGATGCATGAGCAACCATCCGGATGGACCCAGAAAGAGCTTACTTCGTGTCTTAAAGTTAAACACTCATATTCTTGTTTACGTTCGAATGCTCTTTCGGTCGAAAACCGCTTTGAATTCCCATTTACGTCAGCAAAATCAAGTGGGCCGTGGGTTCGAATGAATAGGATTCTATCGAAAGTTGGATCCGTCATAAACAAGAGTGAGGGTGAATATTACTCAATATATCGGCAACATTTTCGAAATTCATATAAAACGCATAACTGTGGATGGTTTAAGGGCAGATTTGAATGCATGTGGTCCACCACTTCAGATAAAACTTGAGTTTCATCACATATTTTTGAGTATTTCATCATTTATAACTCATGACTAGAATGATCTACTCATTATTATTGAAAGAGCATAATTAATTAATGTTATAATTCATAATAATGAAGAATATGCTGGATAATATTTGAAAAAGTAGCAAATTCGTTGTTCAATACTGTATGGTATATGATCATTGCAAAAAAAAATCTCCGGAGAACAGGTACTCGTCAAAAGGGTTCGGTACTAGGAACTCTAATCGATATCGTCATCGTCATCGCCACCGTAAATTTCAATTTGCCGTATTGTCAATTCTTATTCTTCTTCTTGGCATAACGTCCTCTCTGCGAGGGAGCCTGCTTCTCAGCCTAGTGTTCGAGTTACCTAGTCTTAGTAACTCGAGTTATCTAGGGGAAAAGCACCAATGTTCGACCCATCCATAAGAGTTTGGCCTACTTTGTATGAAAATCCGAAAATTGGCACAGAATTCTAGTAGGTCGAAAATTAGTGCTTTTTCCCTAGTTTTAGCACAAAATACGTTTGTTCTACGTTGAGATATCGTGTTTTGAAAATATACTATAACTTTTATAATTTTAAATCGCTCGTTTATGAGCTTTGGATATGTTATAGAGCTAGTTTTGAGCAATATTTTGGTATAGAAAATAGAAAAAAAAATCTTCCCGATTTTAATATCTAATAATATTAGAATACAATTGTTCAAAAAGTGATAGTGGAAAAAATGAAGAAGGGAAAAGTGATTTCGTTGACTCGTGTTCTAGGTACTGTGAATCAAATGGTTTTTGGCTACTCCATGCTTTGCAACGAACCGTCCGGAAGTTACATGTAACACAGGATTTCAGAGAATCAATCCGGTGAGTTTGCTCCAGTTTGATACTTTTTCTTTTGTAAGTTTTAAGGATCGTATTTTTTCGTGCGTTGTGGAACTTCTGGTCGTTTCTTGAACGAAAAATGTTTTTTCGGATTTTGACATTTTTGTTCGGTTTGCGTGTTCTGTTAAAATACTATTTATACAATAAATAAACTGTTGCTTTCTCTTTTGATTGCCGGCATTCAATAGACTAAATAATTACCACCTAATCACAAATACTCTAGCTTTTCGGGCGAATCCTGACGTGACCTCATACAGTTATAAACGTTTAAAATATGTCATGCCAACGTAACGCTCTTGGTTTTTGAAATTCCAATTTCACTCCTGTATAGAAAAGAAAGACGTAGTCCTACGTCGAAAACTGGCTAATAAGAAATGCAGCTCTAACTGGATCATGTGTTGACTGGCGGGAAGAGCACACATGATAGAGACAACCTCTCTGACTATGTGTTAATTACCAATCATCGATCGATAGAACCGTTAGGTTGATAGCCAACAGTAAATGAGCACATTGAAGCCTCCTGTATTTTGCCTGTGTTGATAGCAAAGCTCAAAGCTTTGAACCAACCCTTTTCCAGTAGAGAAACTAGGTAGAATACAGGACGCTTCGACGCTTACTGACTTTAAAACGGCTTGCTCAATTTTCACCACCTAATAAAATTTCAATATTGTCGCTTCCTTGCGACGCCTATCCACCTATTCATTTCATTCATTTTGTAAAAATCTTCTATAGACTCACTTAACCTTTGAGTTGCATGACTGCTATAGCCATGAACAAAAATAATTTGAAGTTGTAGTGCAATCTTAGAATTTGTTTTCAAACTGTTTCACCTTAAGCGTCATGTAGAACATTTGCATTTCTTGTGAACGATACAGCTGCTCCATTTCTTCACAATATAACAGGGAACAATATGATATTTCATCAGGCACCAGTGAACCGGATGTTCTCTCAAAAAATGGAAAATCGACCTCGTAGCCTGACAAATCGACAGTGATTACAATAGAATTCTCTGCCCTATTATGCTAGTCCACGTCTGAGAACCATGCTTAATAGTGAGCGTTTTTGAAGAATCGCTTGATCTGCGTGTCGGAGCGCCAGTGGACATGAAGCCATACATAATCAGGAACCATCGAACCAACTGCAGTACCTTACCGAATGTGTCTTGGTTCGATTCTCGCTCGGTCAGGATCTTTTTGTAATGAAAATTTCTTATATTTTCCTGGGTATAGAATACCATCGTGCCTGTCATACGATATACGAATGTGAATTTTGGCAACTATGGACCGGTGCACGAGTTCATTATTTGACGTTTGAGCGGTGTCGTGTTATTTATGTGACCATGGTAACTAGTGAATTCGGCACTTAGAATTCTAAACTAAAAAGTTGGCTCTGTCTTAGTTGACACTTAATACCAAAAAGAGAAGTAAGGGACATAAAACCGAGATAATATTTCCTAGTGAAATATAAATATAATGAGTTGTAACCAATTTGTTGGAAAACGCTTCTCTGGTTATTCAACCGAATGCCCTTTTATCGAACTACTGGAAAAGTCAACTTCAAATGTTTTTCTTTCCTTTCCCTGCTCCATGACTACACACAGCGCTCTCATTATTAATTCCTCAAGAACGTATTCTTTCGTGCTGAAAAGTTTTTCAAAGTCATTCACAATCGAGAGCAGCTCATTAGATCTTACGAGTATAATCGCTCATCTGCGGTGGATACGGTTCACCATCCGACGGTAAACAGTTCTGGTTTATCTCGACGAAGAAGAGCGCACTTTCCACCGATATCGTATCTCAAAGCTAATTACCATATGTGTGGGCGTATCGAAAAGTGGATGATGCGCAAATAGCAAAAGCGCTTCATTAGCGCTGCCTCTGATGATAAAAATTGCAATGAAAGGGGAAGTGTGTTAAAAATTGTGAGGTGACAATAGTAGTTTACGGAACAAGTTGCAGAATGATGATTTTTACAGCACGAGTCGTAAATTTATCCTACGAGGCTTGCCGAGTAGGATAATTACGACGAGTGCTGTAAAAATCGATTTCTGCACCGAGTTACGTACAACATTTTTTGCAATTTCGTAGAAGACCACTTGAGGGTATTAGAAATTATATCAGAATGCATTCACCATTATTTTACAATTTCTGAGAAATTGTTGTGTTATGATTCATTACGCAACTCAAAACAGTTGCGTAATGAGAAAGCGTTGCGTAATGAATCATTACAGCATTGGTTTCAGTTAGGTAATGACTATTCCCGCACTGCATATTTCAGTGCAGGAAAGTAGGCCGTTTCATGACAGATTGGCGTAATGAAAAACAGCCTATTACGATGAGAAATTGCAAAAACAAATTTATGCGTTTCATTCTATGTGTTGGTTACTGTGGAAATTCGTTTTGAAAATATCCTATTGGTACGAGATGTTTCAAAAGGTTCATTAATAAACTTACCAACCCGGCGCATCTAAATTTGCGGAATTTTATATCAAATTGATCCAATACGTTGCTGTCTGAGAATGACAATATTGACCACATGGGTTACCATGGCAGATTCTTGGGTTCCCATAGGAGTCTTGAGAAAGTGATCAATTCTTTCATTTGATAGAACCATATCATGCGACACATCAAACATTTCAGGATTCGAAATTCATGAGATATTCATTTATTTACCTTAGTCAATGTAAGTCACCCTGTGGTTCCGTTACAGGTTCCAGGATTCCGGAGAAGTGCCCATTCCAAACAGTCGATAGAACTGAGCCGTGCGGCACATCAAAATATGCAGAATTCCTTAGAAAATTCATCGGAGATATCTTCAAAAATCAAAAGCAGCATTGGCCACCTAGTGATTCCGCAAAATGTTCCGGGATTCCCGAGTCAATTCAATCATTTGATGCAACCGTATCATGCAATACATCGAACTTTTAAAAAATTTGTACAGAACCCATTAGAGATTCAGAAAAGAGATATTTCGTGGATAAAACGAATTCAATCATTCGATATAACTGAGCCGTGTGGCACAAAAAAAAACAGAATTCCATAGAGAATTCATTTGAGATATTTTCAGTACCTTTGGTCACTTAGCGGATCCATAACACTTTCCGGAATTCTCAAAAATGTGGCCAATTCAAATTCAAATTCTCCATGGATACTTAAAACTCTGATGTGCCACATTGCTTGGTACTATTCAATGTTTGAATTTGGTACTTATCCAAGTGAACTTCAACCGCAAACACAGCAAGCACAATCCTAAACACCAACACACCAGACAGCATCCACCACAACCCGTAACGAACCTTCCACTTCATTATCAATTGTCCAGACACATTCATATAACACCAACCCACAGCTCGTCACAGATCAATCGAACACATTGCAAAACACTGTATCCCTCCCATCGCACACGAAAACTTCTTCGCAACAAATTCTTCTATCAACTGCCATTGTGAGGATATGTGATGGTGACGGGCGTACGATGCTGACCAGAGCGTTTTTAGATTCATGCTCGCAGTATTGCTTCGTCACATCCGATTTTTGTCGACGAATGAGCCTCAAGGAGCTCCCGATAGTTCACGGTCAAGGGAATCGGAGGATTTTCAAACGTCTGCAACAAGGCAGTTAGCGGCTTGGTCAGCCCGCGCTTCGCAAGCATCTCTAACTTCGAGGAAGAAATGCGATTAAACATCCTACCGAGATTCCACTCCCATGTGAAGGCTTCGACATTAGCCAGTGGAATCTGCCAGATCATATCGTGCTAGCGGATCCAGATTTATACCAAACGTCGGACATCGATATCATTATCAGTGCTGAATACTACCTCGACCTGCTGCAAGAGGGAAGATTTCGACTGGACGACGATGGACCTACCTTCCAGAATACGGTGTTTGGATGGATTGTGTCAGGCTGCGTTACTGATTCTGGAACAACCGTACCAGTGATTTCCACATCGTTGTGTTCTACGGCAGATCTTCAAGAGCAGTTCACGCGATTCTGGGAGCTTGAAAGCTTGTAGTCTTAGTGGAAGAATCCACTTGCGAAGAAATTTTCCGGATAACAACTGTTCGGGATAGCGACGGCCGTTTCATAGTGACGTTGTCGAGGAAGCAAGACATTATCGAACGATTGGGAGATTCCAGAAACATCGCAGAAAAGAGGTTTGCGAGCCTGCAAAGGCGATTCGCTGTAAATCAGCAGCTGAAGCAACTGTATTTGAAGTTCATGACAAAATACGAGTTGATGGGTCGCATGAAGAGAGTAGACGAAAAGGAGTTGGCTGTTGGTGTTATTATTACTTGCCGCATCACGCCGTATTGAAACCGGACAGTACTACTACAAAACTGCGCAAAGTGTTTGACGCTTCGTGCAAAACCACGTCTGGCATTTCGCTCAACGGCTGAACGATGGTCGGGCCTGTAGTTCAAGACGACCTCGTTTCAATTCACGCTTGATTTCGCTTGCACCGGATCGGCATTGTGGCCGAAGTAGCAAAAATGTATCGGATGATCAACATGTGCTCTCGAGACCAGAAGTTGCAGCTGATTTTATGGAGGAAGTCCCCGGAAGAGCCAATCCAGATCTATCAGTTGACGACCGTTACATACGGTACCGCGTCAGCTTCGTTTCTCGCAACGCACTGCTTGGTGCAGCTGGCCAAGAAAGGAGAATAAACGCATATCGGCATTAAATCCCAAGCTCAGAGATGAATTACTACGCATTGGTGGCCGGCTGCAGAACGCACCAATTTCGGGAAACCGGAAGCATCCAGTTAGGGCTGTGCATGATGAGGATTTATCGGTATCGGCGATATCATATTGATTCAATATCGGTATCGGCGATATATCGGATTGGACATTATCGATATCGAACCGATATCCGATAAATTGAAAGAGAGATATTTCAATGCCAAACCGACAAATAAGGCTTTATTTGACAACCAAATTTGCATTATGCAGTCCATTACTTGCATTTCGAAGTGATTTTATGTCGTACCCCTCGAATATTTGAAATAACATAGAATAAGTTTCGTTTATGTAATAAAATCAATAAATTTTCTTCCGAATATCGGATTTGTTATCAGACGACAAAAAAATTATCGATACCGGAAAATATCTGGTCGAGAGTTATCGGATATCGTATCGATAAAATTGACCCGATAATATCGATATTATCGATAAAATCGATAAATGCACAGCCCTACATCCAGTGATCATCGACCATCGTCATCCCCTCGCTCCGATGATTATCCAGCGCTTTGATGCTTCATTCCGGACAGCAAGTGGTCATCGCCAGCACCAGAGAAAGATTCAATTTTGAATTTCCGAATTTGAATTTATTGAACATCCGGAAGCTAGTGCGAAAAGTCCTTTACGAATGTGTCACCTGTTTCCGAGCGAGACCAAGATGCCAGGAACAGCGAATGGCAGAACTGCCACCGGAAAGAGTAAATCCGGCACCGCCATTCCTCAAGGTTGGAGTGAATTATTGTGGACGGTCGCAGCCCTCCTGTGAAATTCTTTGTAGCTGCATTTGTTGGTCAAAGCCGTCCCCGTTGAGCTAGTCAGCAATCTTACCACTGAGGCATTCCTGGCAGCCCTGAAGCGTTTCACCGCCCGTCGAGGTCGCCCAGCGATGATAATGTGCAACAATGCTATGAATTTCGTCGGAGCCAAGCGGGAACTTCGAAAATTGTTTAACCTATTCAAGCAACAGCAGTTCGAGAACGCCGTCGCCTGCAACGCCGCAGCTGAGCAGATTGAATTCAAATTCATCCCTGCCAGATCGCCCAACTTTGCCGTGCAGCCGTGAAGAGCAGCCGTGAAGAGCTTCAAGATCACCTTCAAGAAGATTATTGGAACACGAACGTTGTTGTACGACGAAATGCAGACGGTACTCACGCAGGTTGAGGTGGTGTTGAACTCCAGATCGCTCACTCCCGATTTGAAAACCATCCCGGCAAATCGTCTATCCGTCTGGCAAAAAGCACAGGATTACACGCAGAATCTGTGGAAGAAGTGGACTACACAGTACTTTTTCGACTTGCACAACCGGACGAAGTGGACAAGGCAACGTGACAACATCGCCGTTGGAACAATGGTTTTGTTGATGGACGAGCGGCTTCCGCCGTTAAAATAGAGACTCGACCGTGTTACTGAGGCTTTTCGAGGATCGGAGGATAATATCCGTGTGGTAGACGTGCGCACCAGCAATTTCAATAATTTGCGTGCTCCCGACCAGGGACAACGCAACGTCGTCAAACGAAGGGACATAACTCTGCCTCCACCGGTGGTGCTTCGGCACCCGCGGAGGTCCATGTGGCCTCCGCATTCCAGTAAGTTTTTGATTTTGTCAATCATTCAAAAAAAGTAACCGAAGTATCATACCCTATAGCCGCTGTTCTACCCGGTTCCGGGTCACCGGGAAATTCCGCCATCCGAATTCAACCATCGCCCGTCCATGATCTCGTTTCTAAGTCCCACGTTTCGAGGTAAATGCATGTTGGTGAAGGTAGCTGTGGTCGTCATCAAAACCTATGAAGTCCGTCAAAGCATAGATGCTCCCCAAGCAGTGGACTTTTCCTTTCGTTTCTGGGTCCATCGACTCAACCTACGACCGTACGCTAATCAGGTTTTGTCTCTCTGATAACCCTCCCATGGTCCAGCAATCCATAGCGTCAGTCGGAGTTTGGACAACTCAAAGATCGGCACTGTAGCAACCGGATCATGGTCACCCTAGAAGCGGTAAGAGCTCACCGCAACAGTCAGGATATTCTCGGCATACGAGGTGATATGTACAGCATCCCATTTTCATCCATGGGGTCATCATCATCGCCACTGATAGCGGCTGCGGAGGCCATGAGGGCTTCCGTTCCAGACAAGTCTTTGTAAAGTTCTTAAATCCAGTTGAAAAAGCACCCTCCCATTTGTAGCAACGTGTGATGCCCCACCCCATCATCGTTGAGGACGACTTCAGCACAACCTCTGATGAGTACGCGCTGTCGATCGATGTCCTTCGTCCGTGTAAAAAAGGAATCGAGCGAAATTCGAGCATCAACCCGATCAATCCGTCAGCAACAACCATCCCGTCAACGTTATCGACCAAGTCGCTGATTCAGCAGAAATTCGAAGAAGTTCTCCGTGAAACCATAAAGATTCCGTGCCAGCAACCAGGAGAAAGATCGCTCACAAACCATGCAGAACTACCGAAGAGAAGCAAGAGTCAGGAGAAGAAAACAATGTAAATTCGATTAGATGTAATCAACTAGAACAGTAAATTTCGTTAGATTAGTTAGTTAGTATGCAACTAACAGATATTGACATCCGTAGGTTTCAAGGCGGCCGGCTATGGTTGCGCCAAAAGTTTATGTAATTATTTGAATTTATGTTGGGAGTGCCACCCTAGCGCGTGATCACTCACTCTCAGTGTGCCGAACCCAACACCAGCAGGCACAGCTGATTACTGCATACTATTGCCCACGAGCACAGATAGGCTATGTATAATTTATTAATAAACTAAAATACTTTTTCTGGATTTCTATATAACAATGACATGTAAAAAAGTCATATATCTGTTAGTGCAAGTAGTGAGAAATTAACAGACCAAATTTTTTAACTAAACAATACTTGGTATCTTCGTAACACATTTTCTTTGAAATGAAACACAAACTAGACACGTGCAAATGCATGCGTTTGGAATACATATTAAAGTATTTGTGATAATTTTCTTATGGGACACCCTCAGTAGAAGCGCCCCCAGGGCTATAGCTACGCCCCCCTTAAAAGGGGACGACTAAGGAGCTCAAATTTTACGACGACAGAACTGAATGGCAACCATTTCCACTCGACTGAAAAAGGCTTAAGAACGCACTTTACAATTACCTGCATCCACATCTAGCTATCCACAGCTTCGCATTCGTACAGTGTTCGAAAAAATCACGTGGTAGTTTTAGCAGAAGATTGTCTCTGTTCGAATCGAAAGTTTATCAGGATAAAATATCGCTTATAAAATAATGAAAACTACACCAAATGCAAACTTCGTATGTGTGATATAAACATTAAGGCTTAGTTATGTAAATTCAAAACTAATATCTATTATTTTTTACATTTTTGTCATATCAGTGGCTTTATTTGATATGACATTAAAGTTTACATACCATATAAAGTAAAAATTGAAGAAATCTCATGCATTATAAATCTGTGCATTATAAGTCATAGAAATTTATATGTTTCATATGAGTACCATAGTAGTACCTTGTAGTCTATTGTCGAAACACAATTTTTGCGCATGTTTAAACAACATACGTTTTATTGTCGTACTTTCAGTACTAATTTTCAAACTTTTTGAAATGGCTTACTTTGCTATCTGAAATAAACAAGAGGATGACTATTTTGGGAATCACGCTAACGAATGAGAATGGCGCTTACCACCTTTTTCAACAAATCATGACACTTTCAGTATCGAATAACTTTATAGCCTAAAATGAACGACAGCAAAAAAGTTTTGCTTACTGCTGAATTTTGCATTCGGGATCATTGTGCATCGGGTGGTGGTGCACTGAGCACGATCCCACGAGAACGATGACCATTATCGATGATGTCGGCCGAGAACGACCAGTCGAAAGCGAGTAATTAAATTAATTAATCTATAGCTTTCAGCCGGCATTGGATTCAATTATGGTGGATGTTGATTTTTCTTTTCCTTCTTCGTAGCCATACTGCGAACTCATCCTGAGTGGTCAAAGTATATTGATGAAGATTGATTTTTAAAGAAATTGCTGCTCGCGTAGTACATGAACATGAGGTAACCATTGATATATTAGAATTAGATGTTGAATAATACAGAGCTAAATTTCAGTTCAATAAACGAATTGAGTTATTGGCACACCAAAACATTTTTCAACAGTTCAACAGAAACTTACTCGATTTCAGTATAAAATTCAAGTTTATTTACTATTCAGACATAAGTCTATTTGAATACTTTTCTGAGTTTTATTTTAAAAAAGTTCCAGAAGAAAAGTTATGATATTTTCGAATTTGTTATCTAAACTTTATGAAAATTTCTTAGTTTGATTGAAAAAGTATTCGAGAAATAGTGTCATGAGAATAACATTTAATTATCTTTTCGTTACAGGTATGCAAAAGCGGTGGTACAATAAAACTCGGGTAAATATTTTTTCATATAGGTGCACAAAAAATCATATGTTGATTACCATTACATAGACTACAATTATGATAACAATTTCCACCACACTTGTTATTAATGCCAAACAAGTTAAATCTTCCTGAACGAAATCATCTCGTTTGTGCCAATCTTTGCCAGCAAGTGTTAAAGAAAAAGCGATACATCCGTGACCACCATCCGGATGCCAGCAAAAAGTTCGCCGGTTCAGTTTCCCACGTGGCATGCCCTCCACTGGATCCGACGAGGAAACCCCACCCGTCGGCATTGGATAAAATAAACATTGGCTTCCGGGAACATGTGTTTTTGCTGCGAACGAGAACGCCCGGAACTGAGAACTGGGCTGTGCTGTCCGTTTTAATTGAGCCGTTAATTTGATTACCACTGTAATGTTCACTTGACACCGCACTAATGAGGTAAATTTTCTCAGTTTCCATATGGACTGCTGCTGTGCTGCTACTGTGGTGCGCTAATGGGAAGAAACAATTGTGCCAGCTTGATTTTTTCGCGATGATCATTCGGGAAAAGTTTTGTTTAGTGTTAAAGTTTTCATTGATATATTTGAGTATGCATGTTTAGCAAAACGTATCATAGCAGTAATTGCTAGACATAAAATGAAGTGAAATAAAATCATGGGAGTTATAAAACTGATGTTCTTGTTTTATTTGTTGTGCTAATACAATTTAAACCATAACAATCAATTCTTATACAATCATTCCATGAAAAACCGATCTAGTGGGTCACCGGATTCCGTGAAAATTTTGCTATTTTGTTCCTTATCCGAGATGAGGATCAGTGGCGCAACCAAGGGGGGTTTTGGGAGTCAAAACCCCCCCTAGAACAAAATAAATTATATGGCTTACCATACTGCAATCTACAAACACCGGAGCACTGGGTTGTCTTTAAAGTTATATGCTTCTATGTTGTGCCTTTTTTATTATTCGATCCCGAAGAGTTTCATAAAAATACATAGTTGTCTACTTTTACTGATAAATACACTGCAGGCTTTTGACGAGATATTTTTCAAAAATACAAGTATACATCTACTATAGATACAGTATTGGACAAATCATTTGCAACTTTTTCGATTTTAACCAACTTTGGTAAGCTAGATCTCAGTTATTTATGGACCGATTCAAATGAAACTTTCACAGAATATATATCAGATCAGATCAGATATAATCAGATATAACTTGAATTTTAACATATAATTTTGAATAATTTTTCCAATCACGAGTTTATAAATAATAACGGTTTAAGGCCGCATGGGACGTCATCATAATCACTGTCGGGGTGTATGTGGGGCCTACCAACCAAACGCTTCCGATTCCAGGTAGAATTCCAATCGCCCTTCCTGCGATCTAATGGGTTTGATGTGGACTGTATGAGGATACACAGTCCCGACACTGGCGAATTTTCCACAAACCGGCTCTTCCTTTCTCAAGATTAAATATAACTTCACACGCGACGTACAGCAATTACACCATTTATTTGGACGGAAACAACACACTACAGTTCACTTTTATTGCAACTTAAACTCTAACATTGAAACTTACGACTAACAGTTTAAAACTTAGACTCTAACATCGAGTTTATGTGACCGCGCGATCGGACTATATGGAGCTAACTGATTACATATCTCATCTCATCAACCCACTAACCCATTTGCTCAACCTCGAGCCTAACTCCGACACCCGAACCTTCTACCTGACGTCATCGATTCGAATCGGTTCAGGTACCGAAGTAGTTATATCGTAGTAGCTTCTCCACATCTCTCAGCTACGTAGGTCCAAAGATCTCTCTCAGCAGACCCAGGTTCATAGGCGTAGCTAGGCATCTGAATCCTCTTCAACATGCTCGCCCATCCTGAAAGCGCGGTGATTTCTGAAAATATAAAACCTCTTCGACCAGAATTGCTGCGAGTTGCGTAAGGAACTTATGGTTGGACTGCGACGTCTTGGTTTGGTAACGGGAGTAGGCAAATCCTTTCAACAGGACGTTTCAAATAGCCATTGCTAGTCTTAAGAGTGACTACCCTAACGACCCCATCATCACCAGGGTGAAGCTGATGAATCCTAGCCATCTTCCAACGTAAAGGGGGTTGATTATCATCTTGGATAATGACTAGTTTCCCAGTCTCGATTTCTACAGGTGGTTTCCACCTTTTCATCCTGCCTTGCAATTGAGCTAAATACTCCTTCTTCCATCTTCTCCAGAAATGTTGAAATTTTTGTTGGACAGCGTGCCATTGTTTAAGTCGGTTAAAGGGGATTTCAGTGTAGTCATACTCGGGAAGGCCTTGTAGTGATGAACCAACGAGGAAATGGGCTGGCGTTAAAGGAGTTAAATCTTCAGGATCTTCGGTTAACTGTGTTAAAGGCCGTGAGTTCAAGCAACTCTCTATTTGAACAATGAGAGTATTCATATCCTCGAAGGTCAAAACGTTTTCGCCAAGCACCTTGAGCAGATGTTTTTTCGCAGAACGTACTGCGGCTTCCCAGAGGCCGCCAAAATGTGGCCCACTGGGGGGACTAAAATGCCACTGTATACCCTCTGCGTTACATTCCTTGGATATCTTCTCGTGGCAGTCTCGATTTTTCAGCAATGCCATCAATTCGGTCAGCTGATTTCTCTCTCCAACGAAATTGGTTCCGTTATCGGAGAAAATGTCGCTTGGTTTCCCTCTGCGTGAAATAAATCGTCTCAAGGCCTGGAGAACAAAAAAGGTAAGTAGGCCTTGACCGGCTTGGATGGTCTTTTTTCTGCTTGTCATTTTTTTTCAATTTTCAGATACGAGTTTTCAAGATTTTTCAATTATTGTGACCTGGTGAATCTGTTTATCTGTGGAATTGTATCAGGAGTTGCTGATTGGCGTGCTTTTGAAGTGATATTCGGTGGATACTGAAGTAGCTGAAACGATTGAAAATTCCGGTGTTTCTTGGATTCAGTTTGTCGTCCGTTAAGTATTTTTATTTCTATTTTTTTGTTAGCTTAGATCTTTTTTTTTTTAGTTATTTATTCAGTCCCCACGTTCAATTTTCATCATGGAAATTGACGGGGGTGTGCAAAACTCAGGTACTAATAATGATTTAGTACCTTCAACTTCAAAACCTTTTCGTGTAAAAGTTTATCCCTCAACATTTGCTGGTCCATTTCCTGTATATTTCCGCAAGAAAGAACGACCTATAAATGTTCTTTTAATTTCATCGGAAGTTTACAAGAAGTACAAATCAGTTAAGGAAATTAAAAAAATTTCCTTAGATAAACTTCGGGTAGTTTTTGGTAATAGAGAAGATGCCAATTCCCTTTTGGAGTCTAAATTATTTAATGAATTTTATCGTGTTTATGCTCCGTGTGATTCTTGCGAAATCAGCGGAGTCATTTATGATGAATCATTAAATTGTGATGATATTCGATCACATGGTTCTGGTATTTTCAGAAATCAATCGATTTCGCCAGTTAAAATTTTAGATTGTGAACGATTATCAAAATTATTCTTTGATGACAAAGGAATTTCTAAATATATTCATTCCAATTGCATCAAAATTACTTTTTCTGGGTCAGTTTTACCAGATTTTGTTAACATAGATAATGTTTTGTTTCGTGTAAGGCTTTACTTTCCGAAACTTATGCACTGTAATCGGTGTTTATTGTTTGGGCATACATCAAATTTTTGTTCGAACAAACAAAAGTGCTCAAAATGTGGAGATTTTCATTCTGCAGATGATTGTAAATTAATTTCTGATAATTGTGTTTATTGTAAACAAAAACATTTTTCGATTAAAAATTGTTCAGTATACATGACAAATCAAAAAAACCTCAATGAAAAAATAAAAAATCAAAATAAATTTTCTTATTCGGAAATTTTAAAAACTTCTGAAGACTTTAGTTCACCTAATGTATATGAAACATTATCAGATATTAAAAATGATACTTCATTAGATAATCATAATAAATATATTTACAAACCTCCTAGTAAAAGAAAAAGGCTTAATATTTCATCAATTCATGATGATGATATGTCTTATACTTATTCTTCGAACCAGTTTGAAAAAAAATTCCCTCCCTTAAATATTGCATCAACTTCTAAAAACATTCCTGGTTTTCAGAAAATAAATACACCTTCTAGGTCACCGAATGATTGTAGTAATGACGTAACTAAAAATAATAACAATAGCAATAATAATAATAACAACAATTCAGGTGATAATGAGAAAAATGATTTTTCTATTTTGAGCATTTTGGAAGAAATTTTAAATTTATTAGGTATGAGTGATTTTTGGAAAAATTTAATAAAACGATTTTTACCATTTCTTGCGAATCTTTTTGAAAAACTCAATTCATTTGGTCCCTTTTTGTCTTCATTATTTACGTAATGGCTTCTACAAGTTTAGAAGATTTGAATATTTTACAATGGAATTGCCATAGTATTTTTCCAAAAATTGATAGGCTTAAAGCCATGTTGATTGATTATAATTTTGATATATTTTGTTTGAGTGAGACTTGGTTGACTGAGGATAAATTCTTTCGTGTTCCTTCATATAGATAGAAATGTACCTTATGGAGGAGTATTAATTGGTATCCGTGATAATATTGAATTTAAATATTTGGATATAACATTTAATACAAATATTGAATGTGTTGCTATTTCTGTAAATTGTAATGGTTTACAATTTTCAATTATTTGTATATACATTCCTCCAAATGTTTCATTTTCATTACTTGATATTAAACATATTTTGGAAAATGTTCCCTCTCCTTTTTACATTCTTGGAGATTTTAATGCTCATAATTTTGCATGGGGAAGCGATAAAATTGATGGTAGAGGATCTTTGTTGATGGATTTGATAGATGACCTAAATTTAATTATAATGAATGATGGATCATTCACTAGAATTGCAGTTCCTCCGGCTCATAATTCAGCAATTGATTTATCACTTTGCACTAGTAATTTATCATTTATTTCCTCTTGGAAAACATTAAATGATCCAAATGGCAGTGATCATTTACCCATTTTAATACAAATTCATGGTTCTAAAAGTAAATCTGAATATGTTTCAACAAATTCTCCTGATTTGTGTAAAAATGTTGATTGGAATAAATTTTCAGATCTTGTTTCTTTTTCTTTAATTCAGTTTGATTATTCCTCTACTCCACTTGAAAATTACAAATTATTTTTGAAGTTATTAACAGAAGCTTTGATGAGATCACAAATTAAACATAATGCTTCCTATTCTTTTGTTAAAAAACGTCCGACATTTTGGTGGGATAATGATTGTTCTTTTGCACCTCAAAAAATAAATTTCAAAACTCATCAAAAATTCAACTATTTCCCAGAGCTTTGTAGTTTATTTTCTCTGGAAGAAATGAATTTGGCTTTATCTGTTACTCATAATACTTCTCCAGGAATTGATAAAATTAAATTTATTGTATTACAAAATTTACCATTTGAAGGAAAAATGCATTTACTATCATTGTATAATAGCTTTCTTCTTCTAAATATTTTCCCACCAGAATGACGTTTTGTAAAAGTTATAAGTTTATTGAAACCAGGTAAAAATCCTTCATTGGCTGACAGTCGACGGCCTATTAGTTTATTTTCATGTGTACGTAAACTCATGGAAAGAATGATTTTAAATCGCCTAGAATTATGAGCTGAGAGGAATAACATTTTATCTTCATCACAATATGGTTTTAGAAAAGGTTGTGGTACACGGGATTGTACTGCACTTCTAGCATCGCAAATTTATTTATCTTTTAATAGAAAACAAGATACGGTTTCATCTTTTCTTGATGTTTCTGGAGCATATGATTCTGTTCTTATTGATTTATTATATGAAAAAATGATAAATTTCAAAATTCCAATTGTATTATCAAATTTTATATGTAATATGTTTTCTTTCAAAATCATGTATTTTTACCACAATGGATCATCCAAAATGATTCGTCATAGTTATTTTGGTCTTCCTCAAGGATCTTGCTTGAGTCCTTTTTTATATAATGTGTTTACAAGTGATTTAGCATCTGTTATACCAAATGGTTGTTACTTTTATCAATTTGCTGATGATAAAGTTATTTCTATTAGTGGCAAAAATAGAGAAACAATTCGTCATTTTATGCAATGTCTTCTTCTTTCTGGCGTTACGTCCCCACTGGAACAAAGCCTGCTTCTCAGCTTAGTGTTCTTGTGAGCACTTCCACAGTTATTAACCGAGAGCTTACTATGCCAATGACCATTTTTGCATGCGTATATCGTGTGGCAGGTACGATGATACTCTATGCCCTGGGAAGTCGAGAAAATTTACAACCCGAAAAGATCCTCGACCGGTGGTTTATGCAATGTGCACTTGATAATATTTATGATTGGGCACATAATAATGGTTTTACGTTTTCAGTGGCTAAAACAAAATTTATAATTTTTTCACGTAAACATTCTTATATTAATATTAATTTATTTTTCAATAATATTGAAATTGAACAAGTTGATGTATACAAATATCTAATACAAATAGTTGATGTATACAAATATTTTTTGATTCTAAGTTAACGTGGAAATTTCATATACAACAAATTAAAAAAACTTGCTCAAAACGGATAAATTTCTTGGCACTTGGTGGGGTGCTCATCCTTCTGATATGTTAACACTTTATAAAACAACAATTCGATCTGTTCTAGAATACGGTTGTTTTACTTTTGGATGTGCTGCTCATACACATTTTTCTAAAATTGAAAAAATTCAATATCGTTGTTTAAGAATTTGTTTAAAATTAATGAATTCCACTCACACAATGTCTGTGGAAGTTTTAACAGGAATTGTTCCATTAAAAAATCGATTTCATGAATTAAATTGTAAGTATATTACTCAATGTATTTCGAACAATCATCCTATAATAACAATTTTGAAATCCTTAGCAGAAATTAATCATACGAGTAAAATTTTAGATTCCTTCAATTATTGCATGGAGCAAAACATTATACCTGTTTCTTCAAGCGTTTTTTATAAACATGAAATTGAAATTCACTCACTGCAACCTTCCATTGATTTATCTTTACATGAAGAATTGAAACAAATTTCATGTCATGACTATTCTCGGTTTGCTAGATTGTTTTTTCATCGAAAATTTGTTGGAGTAAATGTTGATCAATTTTATTTTTCAGATGGATCATTAATCAATGATATTGCAGGATTTGGAGTGTATAATCATTTCTCAGCACATTTTTTCAAATTACAATCCCCGTGTACCATTTTTATTGCTGAATTAACTGCATTATATTTTGCATGTAGTTTGATAAAATCTCGTTCACCAAACATATTTTTTATTTGTTCCGATAGTTTTAGTTGTCTTAAAGCTATTCGTTCAGTAAACTTTCATTCTAAAACTCATCATCTTATTCTAATGATAAAGCAATTATTACTTGAATTAAATTTATTAGGATTTATTATTAAATTTGTATGGGTTCCAGCTCATTCACAAATTTACGGTTATGAACAAGCTGATTCTTTAGCTAAATTAGGTGTTCGTTGTGGAAGTACATATAATCGCATTATTTCAGGATCTGAATATTTTCCAAAACTAAAAAAATCTTCTTTGTATAATTGGCAAGTGTCTTGGGACACTAGTGATAAAGAGCGTTGGTGTCATTCTATTCATCCAAAAGTTAATCTAAATCCATGGTTTAAAAATTTATCAGTTAGTAGAAATTTTATTTGCTGTATTTCAAGATTGATTTCAAACCATTATAATTGTAATAGTCATTTATATCGCATTAACATAAAAGATTCCAATTTATGTGACTGTGGTGAATCCTATGAAGACATAGATCATATAATTTTTCATTGTACTCGATACATCTTACCAAGAAATACATTTTTAAAACAAATTCAAAATACAGGTTATCCCATTCCAATATCTGTTCGAGATATTTTAGGAAATATGTTTCTGCCAATTTTGAAACTTCTATTTCAGTTTTTAAATGAAATCTCATATTATGTGTGATATTTTCTTTTTCTTCGTATGTTTCTTTTCAGATGTGAAGAATTTTTTACTGTGTGTGGTATCTCAATAATCCTGGACGTTTCCCATTTTCAAGAAACTGGCTCTGCTATGGATCATTACCGTTTGAGCCTTTTATTATTAAGATTGTTGATTTTATAATGTATTCAGAAAAGATAAAGAGGTTTTGTGCCTTTTTGAGAAAGATTTTAATTAAAAATCACTCAAAGGGGCTTTTCCCTCTTTCAAAATTTGAAGTTAAAAAATAAAATAAATGAATAAATAAATAAGGCCTGGAGAAACCTCTCCGTGGACAAATCTGTCACCAATTCCATATGGATGGCCTTGGTGCAAAAACATACAAGAAGAGCCACGTATGCCTTTACAACGGTTCGCCTTGGACCAAGTCTTACATAGACAGGACCAAAATAGTCCACTCCAACCCGAGAAAATGGTCTCGATACAGTCACCCTTGACGATGGTAAATCTCCCATAAATTGTTGGACAGTCGACGGTTGCGACCGATAGCATCTAAGGCATTTATGTACCAACTGACGAGCAAGACTTCTTCCACCTAAAGGCCAATAATGAAGCCTTACTGTTGCTAACAACAACTGTAGCCCAGCGTGCAAAAGTCTCTCATGGAACGACTGGAGAAGTTTCCGAGTGAATATATGACGGGCTGGAAGAATTGGTGGGTGCTTCTTATTTTCAGGCTCTTGTGAATGATTGAGCCTTCCTCCAAAGCGCAGAAGTCCATCCTCTTTGGAGATGTAGGGGTGGAACCATCTTAACGGTGATTTAACAGACACAGACGACCCTTTCGACAACGCCTTCCATTCTTCTGGAAACGCTTCCATTTGAACACGACGAATGAGAACCTGTTCGGCCCTTTTCCTTTCGACGATAGTCAAAAACTCCTCGTTTTTCCTCTGATCTTTCGGTTGCTTGAGTAATTCCATCATTCTCAACCAATAAGCGGTACGCCGAATCAAATCGTCGTACGAATCAAACTTAGCAATGTACCACTGGTTGAACTCATCACACGTTGACACGGTATTAGCTGTAGCACATCGACGTCGTTCTTCCTCTCCTTCTTCGTTGGTTCCCGCATCTCTTACCGGCCACTGTTCCTGGGAATGTTGAAGCCAGAAAAGTCCCGACCACCACAGAGCGTTATCGATGATATTGGAGGCGTTCAGCCCGCGGGAAATCAGGTCCGCAGGACTCTCGGTACCCTTCACATGTCCCCAATGACATCCATCTGATAGAGCTTGGATTTTGGACACCCTATTAGCCACAAATGTTGTCCATATCGCCGGAGTTGCGGCTATCCAGCGCAAGACACATGTTGAGTCGGTCCAAAAGAAAATCTCTCCTTTGAAACGAATTGCTTCACGCATTTTATGACAGAGTTGAGTTCCAAGTAGCGCCCCACAAAGTTCTAACCTGGGTAGAGATTGGGTTTTTAAAGGTGCCACCTTGGAACGTGATGCCATCAGCCGTACAAGAATATTTCCTGACGAATCTTGACTCCGCAAATATATGCAAGCCCCATAAGCCTTCATTGAAGCATCGGAAAAACAATGAACCTCTACAATGACTGCAGCTGGGATGATTACACACCGATGGACTTCGACCTCTTGCAACCGTGGTAGATGTTCATAGAATTTGCACCATTCCTCGCCCACCTTCGGCGGTACCGGCTGATCCCAATCCAGTCGTTGACCATCTTCACCTTCTATCGTCCATAAACGCTGCATGAATATTTTTGCTTCTACGACCACAGCTCCTATGAGTCCAGTGGGATCGAAAAGTGGGGCGATCGTAGACAGTATTTTTCGTTTTGTCAACAATTCTGCTGGATTAAGTTGTGGAACTTGGAATTTGAATCTTAATTTGTCCGTTCCTGGCACCCACACCAGGCCAAGTGTAGTAACCGATGGATTCGACTCGAGAGTGATTTCTTAGGTGTTGGGAATAGCCAAATTTTCGACGGGGACGCCCTCTAACACCCTTGAACAATTGGACGCCCATTTTCGGAGATGAAAACCACCTGCTTCCATCATATCTTGTAGTTCGCAACGCAATCTTGTTGCATCCTCCACGTTATCCGCTCCAGTGATTACATCGTCCATGTAAGTGTCTTCTCTCACAGCGACTGCTGCCGATGGAAACCGACGACCTTCGTCGGTGGCAAGTTGCTGTAGTGTCCTCGTAGCCAGAAATGGAGCAGGTTTGGTTCCGTAGGTAACCGTATTTAGCTCATAGGTTCTGACGTCTTCCATGGGTGAAGAACGCCAAAGAATGCATTGAAGATGCCGGACGTATCCAAATTTGGCGGAACATCTTCTCCACGTCTGCCACAACCATGATCTGCCGAGTTCGCCCACGAATGATGATCGCTCGTAAATCCTCCTGAATAACCGAACCAGCATAGAGCGCATCGTTGAGTGATATGCCATTGGACGTCCTACAGGATGCGTCAAACACGACCCGTACCTTGGTTGTCGTGGACGCCTCCTTCACTACAGGATGGTGTGGTAGGTAACACCGTTTGCTACCTTCGCTTGCTATTTCCTGAACCTCCTTCATATGTCGTAGCTGTAGGTATTCGTCCATGAATGCTACATATTGCTGACGTAAATTGGAATCCCTATCCAATCTTCGTTCCGTACTGTAGAAACGACGCAAGGCTATGTCCCTTGACTCGCCAAGTCGCTGCAGTTTAACACCGTCCATGGGAAGACCAACGATGTATCTACCGTCTTCAGCTCTTTTGACTGATTCCTGATATTGTTCCTCGCAAAGCGTCTCTTCAGGTGAAGATTTGATTTGATCTGCGACCTCTTCGCATTCCCAAAACCGTATGAGTAAGTTTTCAAGACGATCCTTCACCGAAAGATTACAGTTGACCTGGGATATCGCCTTGGGCATTGCCATGGTGCCGCACACCACCCAACCAAACACCGAATCGATCAACGTGGGCATATTGTCTCCGAGCGATATTTTGCGATCGATATCGAACAAGCTGAAGAAGAGTTCAATACCTAGAACCATGTCTACTCCACTTGATTTGAAGAAACCTGGGTCCGCTAGCCGTACGCCTTCAGGAATGACCAATTCCCGAGTGTCCACAGTAGTAGTAGGAAGGTTAACGGTTACCTTCGGTAAAACCAGAAAATTCACCGACCGAGCGAATGATGAAACCCTTGATCGAACCTTGATCTGGACCTGATGTTTCACCAGTGATGTAGTTTGACCGATTCCTTGTACCCTGACGCCAGTCTTTAATCGAACCACCTTGAGAAGCTGACAAAGCCTTTCCAAAACAAAGTTGCATTCGGATCCAGAGTCCAAAAGCGCACGCGCTCCATATTCGTTGCCTTCGTTGTCCTCGACAAGTATTAACGTTGTAGCCAAGAAAACTTGCGATGCTGCCCCTGACGCATTGCATACAGATATCTCCGAAGTCGCCACGCTCGCTACTGTATTCGTTCCAGGACATGATGGCTCTCCGTTATCTGGAGGACAATTTGAAACACTATTTCCAACCGTAGAAACAGTGTCCGCATTTTGCTTGAAGCAAACTAGTGTATGATGTCGCCCCTTACATGTTCGACAGGAGTACTTCGACCGACAATCCTTCCCTTGGTGTCCAAATCTGAAGCAGTTTCGGCATAACGAGTGCTTCCGTAGCACACCCTCGCGATCCTTAACTGACAGTCCTTGGAATGCCGGACAGCTATACAAGAAATGGTTCTCCGAACAGCATACGCAACTGGTAGACGATTGTGACGCAGAATTTAAGCTAGCCTTCACCACGGCCCTCTGCCGTGATGCATTGGTTGATGAAACCTTGGAGTCCGATGATCGTGCCGGTATCGATGCCAATACTTGTATACGACGTTGCAAGAAATCAACCAAATCCTTGAACGTATCCTTGTCCTTTGTAGATGACTGTTCTTCCCATGATCGACGAGTAATAGGGTCTAATCGACTAGACAGAATGTTGACCAAAAGTAAATCCTTGTATTCCGCTACCTCAACAACCTGGTCAAGGGTCTGGACAATCCTCTCAAAACCTTCGACTAAAGGTTGCAGTTCCGAAACCGATTCCTTGGCAATATAGGGCATATTCAAAAGGGCTTGGATTTGTCGTTTCCTAAGTTGCTTGCTGTTATCGTAACGTTTAGTGATCAGGTTCCAAGCAACATTATAATTGGCTGCGGTAATTGCTAGAGGGTCGATTAATCCCTTGGGTTCACCCATCAAGCACCCCTTCAAATAATGTAACTTCTCGACGTCAGGTAAATCCGTACGAGAATGAATGAGCGAAATGAACAAATCTCGAAAACTAATCCATTCGTCTATATCTCCCTTAAAGGTTTGCAATTTGATCTGCGGTAACCTAACGTGTTCCGATATGTTCAACGTAGAGCTGTCATGGACATTAGTTGAATGATCCATTGCCGCTCGTTGGATCTGCTCTAATTTCTCCAAAAGGAATGCCTTAATGTTATAATACTGAGCGCTAAACTGCTGTCTTTCCTTAGCATACTTTTCCTCATCTGCTACATAATCCTCATGCGACATAATCTCAACCAAGGTATCGCTAAACATTTTCCACAACTCATCTACCTTGCTTAATCTAACCTGAATCTGAACTGCGCTAGTATCTGCTCTATATTTAGAGACGAAATGCTGAATATCATTGAACATCAGCAGGACCTCCTTGAGCTTGAGCTGCAATGCTCGTAGGCTCGGCGACTTCCCAGCTCCAAGCATGATGATTGTTGGTTCTCACACGTTCGGGGTAAATCGAAAAAAGGTTCAGGTGTAGTAGCAAAATAAATGTCTAGTCTCGGCTAGACATATACTCAGTAAGACTGACCTGACGGAACAGTCACATCGACCAAAAGGTTTCGAAATGCTGAAGAAAATCCAAGTCCAATTCCAAAATATATCCAAATCGCATTAGCAGTCCAACCGATCGATCAAGTGTCGCATCCACGGTGACGACTCGAACAGCAGTGATCAAAGAGTGCAAAATAAGCAATGTAGTATCCAAAATAAACCTAACTTCGGCAGGCCATATACTGTAGCACAAACATTCACAAAAGCTACGGTGCGCTGTTGGCCTTCTCACGAAGTATAGTGCAGCAGTATGGTAGGTAAAATCAGTCCAAATCCAATACAATCTCGATCAAGCAAACATGTGTAAGGGGAAGATTCATGTAGTATCAAAATGAGTCGGCCTCGGCTGGCCATATACTGCAGTAACTAACCTTACAGGAAAGTTGTCTGCAAAATAGCAGAATAGGTACCGAATCTCGATCCAGACGTAAACAAGTTTTCGATCCAGACGTAAACAAGTTCTTTGTTCTCAAGGCTCATGCAGTGTGCAAACGGTCAACAACAATACCGGTCGAAGAGGATTATATAATTAAAATGTGTATATAGTCTGCAATGTCCAGGCTGGCTGAACACATACTATTGTTCACTAACCTGACAGACCATTTACGCTGGCCTCCTCTTCGATCGATGTGTTGTGCAGGCCTTCCGTATGGTGTTTATTTCCCCCGTCACCAATAGCAAGCGATATCTCGATAGTCCGACGAAGCCGTTGCCGATGTAGATGATATGCCAGAGAGCCTCTCTCGGTGACCACGTTGTAATGATGACGTCGTACCAAACGCACGTGCTCGATGTCCCGAAGTAGTCGAATGTTGTTGTCTTCGATGACGAATGATGATTATGCAAGGGTATCCCCGATGACGTTGCTTCCAGTGGTTCTCAACGCATAGGAAAATCGAAGTGTGGTGTTAGTACTTGCACGAATTGCTCCGGCTGGACATATACATAGTACATTCATGCAGTTACCTTAGAAAATGTTACTGCCAACAGGTCCAGCGCAAGTCCGAAGTCCAATGATGTCTTCAAAGCGGTCGAATGTGAACCTTCCAAGCCGAAAGAGTGTGTTCCAGGGCATAGGGTTGTTTCCGATCCAATGAATATTCCAGGGGATTTACAGGTGCTCGTACGTCGTTGTCGTTGGATTCCGTGTTACCAATAGAGAAGTGTTAGAAGGAGTCCGGAATGTCCAGCTTCGGCAGGACATATACAGTAGCTATACTGACCTACACAATAGCCAACGGTGCTGATGTCCAAGCCAGATGTAGCGTCCAAGATGGTGACACCGTCCTCTGTTCCATACAGATGATGGCGTTATCCTTTGTATCCAACGACAATAGGCGACAATTGATGCGACAATTTGGCGGTTGCAAATGGCGTTCCAGCGGATGGCGTTTTAGTGATAATGAGCGGGTTTGTGGGTTCCAAAGTCCTACCGGGGGTCCCTAATCCGGCTCGAAGGACCAAATGTCGGGGTGTATGTGGGGCCTACCAACCAAACGCTTCCGATTCCAGGTAGAATTCCAATCGCCCTTCCTGCGATCTAATGGGTTTGATGTGGACTGTATGAGGATACACAGTCCCGACACTGGCGAATTTTCCACAAACCGGCTCTTCCTTTCTCAAGATTAAATATAACTTCACACGCGACGTACAGCAATTACACCATTTATTTGGACGGAAACAACACACTACAGTTCACTTTTATTGCAACTTAAACTCTAACATTGAAACTTACGACTAACAGTTTAAAACTTAGACTCTAACATCGAGTTTATGTGACCGCGCGATCGGACTATATGGAGCTAACTGATTACATATCTCATCTCATCAACCCACTAACCCATTTGCTCAACCTCGAGCCTAACTCCGACACCCGAACCTTCTACCTGACGTCATCGATTCGAATCGGTTCAGGTACCGAAGTAGTTATATCGTAGTAGCTTCTCCACATCTCTCAGCTACGTAGGTCCAAAGATCTCTCTCAGCAGACCCAGGTTCATAGGCGTAGCTAGGCATCTGAATCCTCTTCAACAATCACCCTATCCATTTCAAAAAGCAAATCCCAAGAACCACTCCGTATATCGATGCGAAAATGTATCACTATGATTTTATATATGTAGTGCACAACCCAATAAATTTTCAGCTTAATCGGTTCACTAAAACTCGAGATTTGCTTCCACAAAGTTTTGATGATAATTGTTAGAGTGAGACGAAAGATAGGGAAAATAACATGGTCTCCCGTGTCCCCTTAACTAGAGTGTAAATTTTGATGAAAAATTCAATACTATTTATCTCAAAATCTGATAGCCCTACACAAAAACTGTCTTGAGCAAACTTATTCATCTCGTTAAAATCTGCAACTTTACTGAAGATACTATGAAGCTATTCCTTCAATACGTTAAGTTATGTCAATTATAAAAAATTGTCAAAAAATTCACTTTAGTCCAACCGTTACTGCTTTTGAACTTATGATTGGAAAAATGACTCAAAAATATATGTTAAAATTCAATTTATGTATGATGTTCTGCCAAAATTTCATTCAAATTGGTCCAAAACAACTGAGATTTAATTTACCAAAATTGGTCATTTTGTATGGAAAATCGAAAAAGTTCCAAATGTTTTGTCTAATACTGTATATTGTTAGCAGTTGATTGATGTAACATCCGAAGCTTCAAAAATATTTTAATTGACCTTGAATTTAGCCAAACCTTATGACCTTATTGGCACGTGAATTGTTGGAGCAGCATTTCTTTTGTTTCAATGATAAAGAATAAAATCCTAGTCCTAGAAAAGTTCAAAGGAGTTGGAGCTTCCGCTGAAAAATCATCAATCGATACTGTTCCTCAAAGGATTAACTGACATAAGCGATTTCTCCTCATCGATGTTCTCTTTCGCTAGTAATATATCCTGTGGAACACGAAGCTTTTTTCTCCCAGTACAGGCGTATTTCAGAAAGTTTTGGAAAATTATAACAGGCACTAATGACTCTTTTTAACTAGTGGTGCAAGTTTATACAAAAGGGCATGAAACTAAAATTTGCAAATGTTGTTTTATCCTTTTTGTAAATTTTAGTCCAGAAACATTTATATTTTTTCTGTTTTGATTCCTGTTCAATCGTACAAAACCCCCCCTAGAGCCAAATCCTGGTTGTGCTACTGATAAGGATACACGTGTTTTTGGATTTTTTGATTAGGGTGACCATTTCCGAAATAGGGTGACCAGAAAAATAGCGATTTTGCAAAATTTTTATTTTTCGAAATATAATTACTTTTTAACCGCTTGATCGATTTTTAATTTTCTTGGACGAAATGAAAGCAAAAGATATTGAGTTTCAAGAATAATATAAAATTTCACAAAAAAAGTTTTTTACATGAATAAAAATCGTTTTTTGTGTTTTGAAGGCCTCGGGACAAAAGGGGCTATTGCTGTTCTCTTTTTTTTTTGAACATTCAGTAAATTTTACCTTTATTGTTAATAGTTTTTGAGAATAAAAATCAGTCATTTTTCATTGGCACACACTGTAGGTCTCAGCGCGTTTGTTTTTTATTTCTAAAAATCATAACTTTTGAACAGCTCAATCGATTTCCAATCTTTTTAAGGAATAAAAGCTTAAGATTTCAAATTAAAAAAATATAGAAACCTGTTTTTTTTTTTTTCATTTTAACATATTTTTTAGGAAGTTTTAATATATTTTCATGTGAAAATATTTTTTTCAGAGTTCTATATATTTTTTTGAAAAGTTTAAATCTTAAGCTTTCATTCCATGGTACAAGATTGGAAATGTTCAAAAGTTATGATGTTTTTTAAAAATAAAAAATCTAATGCGCTGAGACCTACAGTGTGCGCCGCTGAAAAATGTCTAATTTTTTGTATTCAAATAAATATATCTCAAAAATTAAAAACATATATCGTTGAAAAATTTGACAGCAAACGTAGAATTTTCTGAACATTCAAGAAAAAATGAGAACATCAATAGCCCCTTTTGTTCTAAGGCCTTTAAAACACGAAAAAACGGAAATTTTTGATTTGTTTTATGTAAAAAACATTTGTTGTGAAAAGTCAAAATCTTTAGCTTTCATTTCGTCCAAGAAAATTGAAAATCGGTCAAGCGGTTTAAAGTTATAATTTCTTATAAATACAAATTATCACTCTATTTCGGAAATGGTCACCCAAAATTTCAGTCATAATATTTACCCATTTTTAGTTATAACAATTTCAAAATGGGTCAAATGGGTCTAAATTTTAGAGGAAGTAGAGATGTTTTTAAATCGACCCATTTTTAAATGTTTGCATGTTGACCTGAGAGAAAGTATAATTGAAAATATCAAAAGTTTCGTTATATTTAAATGAACATTGAAAAAAATATATCCATTACTCTATTTATGACATTCTCCCTCAGATTAACATTGTGCAGCAAACTTTCCAATGTGATTAATCTTGAAACAGTCAACAGAGCGTCCAACGAAGTTTTCGAAGGTCACAGGGCGTAAAGTTTATCTTCCCAACGTCATAAGTTGTTGCGCGCTGAAACTTACGACAGTTTCATTAACTTGCACGACTGACTGATCTCAGACACGAAGTTTTTCCGCCCCGCCCTGGCGTCCTATTAAATGCACAGTGCATCCGTAATATAACATTTACCACGTTTCTCATTCTGCCATAATTTCTTGCTCATGGTTCCCGGGTTGACGAGGACGACAACGACGAGGACTCCTCTGATGGCTGACTATGAGAAACAGTTTAGCCATTCATCTTTTCCGAATTACATAACATAGTCTCATCCAGGGCTGCTAGAGCGCACAGTGGGATGAAACTAGAAAAAAAGACGGTCAGGTTGTCTCCGGGATGATTTTTTGAAATAGCATTTTGAAAAATAATTAACATTTCAGGTTAGAAAAAGCGGTATCAATTTTCAGAGACAGTCTCAAAATTTAACATGTTGAGTGCCAGCAAGGTGAAAACTCATTCTACTAATTAAAATCGAGATCTCGTCAAAATTGTTTCAAGATTAGACCCACTGTGCCATCGTTTGCATGAAAACCCCCCGGCCGAATGGAAGAGCGAAGCACACTTCAGAATGTCCACCGAAAAACAGCCATCCCTGCGAAGAGTGTGCCAGCATGTTCGGTGTCGTATAAAGATGAAGCAACATGACAAACGTGACAAACAGCAAGTCTAGTGCGTTAAGATCCAGCATGGCATGGCGGTAGAGTAGGTACCTTCAACTGTGGTGACGCGACGTGGGCGAGAAAAAAAGGACAGCTAAACGAGGAAAAATCATCATAGCCGACTGTCGTTTCTTCCTTGATAGGGTATGGCACGTTGCTGCTTAACATTTGCGGAATATTTATTAGGACCTTAATTTGATACAGGTGTGCCTTCCAAGTCGAATATCGAGTGCCGCTTTTCTATGAAGTGTAGTTGAGGATCTGGTCAGCTTGGTTTTATTCGTAGAGTAGGAAATAGAGTAAAGCTACTTCCAGCGTTTCATTATGTGGTGGCATTTATAAATGGGAAAATCAAACTGTAAAATTTCAAGTTCTTGTACTTCTTCATCTTGACATTACGTCCCTACTGGTACATTGCTTATTTTTAAACTTACATTTCCACAGTTATAAACTGAGAGCTAGAGAAAGCCCCAAAATCATAAGGTACACCTCCCCAAAACAAGTTCATTGTCGGCCAAAGTTGCATGATCAATTTCTTTCGTTTTCGTCTAGAATCAGAAAAAGTTATCACCCACATTCTTGTTTACGGCGGATCCAACTTTCCCAGACAAACAAAATGTACGCATAACGAAATCACCTGGAGGCTTTGTATGTGCAAAATTTCACTTATAAGACGTCGCGAAAAGGCTTTCTACGTACCTACAAAAGTGGAGGCGATATGCGTGCATATATTATGTGATGAATAATAACATACAATGCGAGTGTATAAATATTCCACTGAACTAACCTGTGATTTTATGCGACTTAACTTATGATAACAAATGTTGATTTGACAGCTGCTACGAATTTATTCGACTTACTTTGTACGAGTGTACGGGACGAAACAAAATGTTCAAATGAACTCAGAAAAAAAGTGTATTATGCGAGGAAACTCATCAATTTGACGAGTTTATCCACGGTGTTTTGCGAGTTTGATATAATTAGTATGAATAAACGAGTTAAAACGCGAACTTTCATGCGATTTCTGGTTGTCTGGGTTCTTTCGAATCCATAGCCCACTTGATTTTGCTGGCGTAAACGGGAATACAAAACGCTTTTCGATCAAAAGAGCATTCAAATAGGAGTTGCTCCGGGGTAAAACAGGCAACTATATAGAAAATAGTAGTTTACGCAATAAGTAGCAAAATGATGATTTTTATTGCAAGAGTCGTCCATTGCGATGAGTGCTGTAAAAATCGTGTTCTGCAACGAGATGCGAACAACATTTTTTGCAATTTCGTAGAAGACTACTGGAGGGTCAGAAATCATATCGGACTGAATTCGCCATTATTTTACAATTTCTGAATCAAAATGTGCAATGATTCATTGCGCAACTCAAAACAGTTGCGTAATGAGAAAGCGATGCATACTAAATCATTACAGCATTGGTTTTAATTGCGTAATGACTATTAACACTGTATAATTCAGTGCAGGAAAGTAGGCCGTTTCGTGACAGTTTGGCGTGATGAAAAACAGCCTATTACGATAAGAAATTGCAAAAAGTTATTTTTAAATTTCTTATTTAGAGTGAGGCAAATTATACCTCAACATATTCACCCCTATTCTTGTTTACGTTCGAATGCTCTTTCGATCGAAAACCGTTTTGCATTCCCGTTTACGCCAGCAAAATCAAATGGGCCTTGGAATCGAACGAATAGGATTCGATCGGAAGTTGGATTCGCCGTTAAAAAGAATGAGGGTGTGTGACTTGCAAATAGTTTATGAAGATTATATTTTAACTCGTCTACTGAGTCATGAGATCGCAGCAAACTATGTGCGCGCGGGTGAATGCGTTTTTAAGCTAGTTATCACGTTTTGTTTTGGTTCCGCATTGATTTTGATTACGCGGGTGAAATACTAGGGGGTGACTTTGACCGACTCTTTCGATGCATCTCATGGTTAGTAGGAACGCCAAAAACTAATATATGACCATCTAAGGGCTATTTATAACGTATTCTTGAAACTTGACACATTGTTTTCATTATTATGCTATTCACCCTACACGAAAAGGACAATATAAGTGAAAATGTATGTGAAGTTATGCTCGACAAAGCTGCAATCGGGCGTATTTTGTATTCGTGTTCGAGGTTATTCGTCTATTTCCCGTTTTTTTTCGGCTCAGTCAGGAATTTCACTGCTTTTCAGGCGAACCCTGACCTATTACCCTTTCCAACTCCCAACTCCGTTGCACTTATGAGGGTGAGGCTGAGTCGATTGCCTCTCATTAAGTAAGTGCTACATGATCATTTCCTTCCCCTATCCCATGTTACGGTAGAGATGGGCGTGGCCAGAAATAGCGATATTCATGGTTTTTGTATTATTATTTAAGGTTGAATCAAGGTTAACTCCCATGCCTTGTTTATTAAAATTATATAATTGGGACTATTGAAGAAAAATATAAATAATGCTAGTATTTAATCTACGAAGTATACCGTAGCTACGCTAACGCCAAACTCATCTACTTTTCCTGCTCACGGAACCCTGATGGTGTATAGGGCCAACGATTACCTTCCAAGACGATTGGTTTTCTATTGGCTTGACCTGTTGCCTATCAAATTTTCATCGACTTCTTTTATTTCTTTGTAGAGGCGGCGCCACCATGAGCCTCTGCGTCTGCCTCTGCATCTGCCTCTGCTGCGATGTCCTGATGGGTTTCAGTCTAACGCCTGCTTGCAGATTTCGTTTCCGCTCCTTCGTAGAGTGTGACCGGCCCACTTCAACTTCCGTTCACGATTTTCTGTTGTAATTGGCTTCTGGTCGCATCGACGATGGAGCTCAACATTGGTGATCCAGTTGTGAGGCCACTAAGCAGGCATCTATTGATAAACACGTATAGCTGTTAAGTGTTTTTTGCTGATACACACCAGGTCTCACTGGCGTATAGCTGGTGTCGAATATTCGGATCCAAGTGCGTTGACTAATCTAAAGCCCTTGCCTTCACTGAACGAAATCTCCCGCCATATATTGAATGATTTTTGCCTCATCCGAGCCCCATACCTATTTTCAGACACATTCAAGATGATTTTCATCTTTGGTGAAATCATCTGTTTACAAATCGTACTGTATGGAAATCATCCTATCTTGAAAGTATTTTCATCCTTTCAAAAGATGCTTGATTTTGAATGATTTTCATACGTCAATGTTAACAACCCCCATCACATGCTTGGTTTAAATAAAAATATTCAAATCGACTTCAAACAATAATAACTTTAATGATTGTATACACATTCTATTTTGTTGTAAGTTATCAACATCAAAAATTCTCATTAATCCAGGAATAATTGATCTCATGACCGCATGAGCCGCAGGCACCTGCATGAAGCGGCTGGTGATGTGAATCCAGAATTTGAACGGAAGGCCTTGGGTTTCACGATTTGTGGTTTTGTGCATTTTAAAGCAAGCTTGAAAGTAAGAAAACATAATTTCAATAGAAATAATTCTGGATAAATCGTTCACAAAATGCAATTACCTGTAAAATCCACGAGGCAAAACTTGAAACACCACGCTGCTGCCACCATATTTTCGGTAAACATTTCAAGAGTAATTTGACGTTTAGGATCGTTAGTTTTCCGTATGATATTTAAGTCGATAGGTGAATGATTTTTGATTTGGGGCATGGTATAAAACAAAACCCGTCAATTATTGGATGTTACTCATTTGTGGTGTCTTAATTCAACTGTCTACTTATTGTCATACGGAATTTTAGTAAAAGTCATTTCAGGATTGGATGATTTTTGTTTAGTAGTCGGTGGATGTGTCATATTCTTCAATAGTCATTCAATATAAGGAATATGAATATTTACGGCCATGTGTATTACAAATCATTCAATATAAGGAAGGAACTTTCGTTCAGTGTTCTTGATCCGTGCACCTATATCGATCTTGGTGCCGCCGGGTGACGCCATCTGACCACCAAGATATTGAAAGCATTCGACATTCTCTTTTGTTTGCCCAGTTACCGTGAAGTTAGAAGCACTAGATGTGTTCACATCCAACGGTTTGGTCTGAATGACGTTGATTTTTAGACCTGCGTTCAGAAGCGTTCGGCAAGATCATCTAGCTTATTCTGAATATCCGAGCGTCGTTGTGCCAATAGAGCAACATCATCAGCCAATTCTTAGTCATTTAGATGCTTCATGCTAATGAGTTGCCACAATAACCCTCGGATTGGTTAACGATCAAAAGCTTCAACCAAGATCTCATCGATTACGATGAGGAATTGTAGGTGCGATAGAAAACATCCTTGCCTCACTTTAGCTACGACCTGTGTAGGGTCGGACAATACGCAAATGTGCAAAACTCTACATGTGAACGCCTCGTACTGTGCTACTGACCGGCGATTTCATGGCCGACCATTTTCATGGTTGAGCCGCTCAAAAGCTTTTTCGTAGTCAATGAACACCAAATATAGGGACTCTTGGAATTAATTGACCTGCTCAAAGATGATGCGGAGAGTGACAATATGGTCCAAACAGGATCGTCCGGCACGGAATCCTGCCTGCTGCCGCCGAAGAGTCGCGTCAATCTTTTCCTGTATCTGGTTCAGGATTACTTTGCACAGAACTTTGTCAGTTGTGCAGATGGCCGTTTCTATCTCAAGCACTGATACACTGACGGAGTTTCGGCGTTGACACTTGGCACGAGTAATGCGTCGAATCCTTGACAAGTCGTGCCGAGAGGTTGGAGGCGTAGTTTACACTTCTAAAAGATTTTCCGAAATTCTCGAACCAGTGTTTTTGTTGGTCAGCTGGGTGTCCAGACCTATCTTTAACGGGCTACGTTGCGTGAATCTGCCCACGCTCGTTTTTCCCGTGTGCATGAGCGTTTCACTTCATTTCCTAGAGCCGAGTATTGCTGACGGGCTGAAGCTTTAGTTCCACGGGGTTTCTCTCGCTCTATCGCGGTTTTAGCATCCTCTATTTTCCTCGATGCGTCATCCTTGATCCACTGCTTTATCTGAGTGCGCAATTCACCCAAATTATTCTCGCAGGTAGCGCTGAAGGCGTTCTTGATGGCGATCAATTGTTCTTCCATGCTGCCACCTTCGGGAATTTTCGCAGCGCGAGTCCCCAAATCTTCGATGAAGGACCTCTTTACTACGACGTCTTCCAGTCGGTGTGCGTTGAATCGTCGTCCAATTTACTCCTCCTGACGATGGATCTGCGCGATACGCAGTCAGATCTCACCAACGAGAAGATGAGGGTCAGATGCGATGTCGGCACTGCTTATATTCCGTACATCAAGAAGACCTCGTCTCCATTTACGGCTGATGCAGATTTGGTTTTCTGTAAAGCCTGCACGGGAAACTCACGTGATCTTCTGCACTTGCCGATGGGGAAGAGCGAACTCCCGACCATAATGTCCCATGACGCGCTCATAGGCAGAGTTATTGGAATTAAAGTCGCCCATGTAGATATTGATATCAGTTTTTTTGAATTTTATTTTATTAGTAGATTGTAAAAGTAATCTTTATCTTGCATTTCGGCAGCATCGGTTGGCGCATGAGATTAGATTGTGGAAAGGTTGCTGTTGAGGCTCTCGCAGGAAAGAGCACACTGATCCGGCTCGAAAGACCAAATGTTGAGGCGCCGCAGTACCTCAAACAGGATTTTTCATTCCATCGAGAAAGGAAACACGGGTGGGTTTAACTTTTACTCAATACCTTATTCACTGCACTTACAGAGCTTTAGCCAGCTCAATTATACTTAAGACTTATCACTTCAACTTGACCGTTAGCCGGGTCAGATTATACTATTCGTCAATACGACGTTTCCTCTAGCTTTATATATCCTCCCCGAAGACATCTAGAATATTCCATTCTTCTCTAGATTAGAACATTCTATATAAATCGAGAATCTGGGTGCACTGCCGCTCACGCCGTCGTAATCCATTGCGCGCGATGATGATGATGACGTTGAGCATCAGTTGACAGCGGTTGCGTGCGCGCGCGTCACTCATGAGTGATTGTTGACGTCAGTGAGTGACCGCGCACTTCTGCTGATTGCTGTAGGGGACAGTGGGGCAATATTTCCACCGGAGTGATCGATTCGGGCGCGAATATACTCCCCCCGGACTGGCAAGAACTCGTATCAAAGCTCTGGCATAATGAATACAGTTGTCTTCTCGGGGTTCCGTTTGATGATTGCAGCAGAGTCTTTCTTCCTTCATCGTTTGAAGGACAGAAGACGGTACTGGGTTGGTTCCGACGATGGACGACTCCCCATCGACCAGTCGGAGATCTCCACATGGATTCGTTGAGCTACACACCAGGATTGTCCATTTTCGAGCTGGTGCAAGAATCGTCACGGCTCACTTTGCGGTTGCGCAGCATAACACAACTGATCCATTGGATGCATGTTGTAGTACGCCCTTTGCTCGATGAAATGCAGCTGAATTCTACTCCAAAACCCTTCGGAAATTGACGCTGGATGACACGTTGCTATGTGCCCGTTAATGTCTCCGATCGTCCCTTCCTTGGTGAGCGCACACTGACGCTGATCGAGAGCTGTAAGACGCAAGCCATTGCTACTCGATGCCGGGCTTCCTGAGTTGATATTTCTCACTTCCGGTGTACTCAACGGCTTGGAAGGAGTCGTCTTGCTGTTCATCAGACTCAGCCCGATCAACACGTTGCTCCTCTGCTTGATCAATCCTTGGAGATGCAAGCTGCGGCATTCCTCTCGATCTCCTGGACAAGCCGGTTGGGAAACACAGTGTGCGCTACATCAAATTTCGGATGAGTGAAGAGCATCAGGCGACTTGGTGATGTCTTCACGTTCTCTTGTTGGTCGGTGGGCTCCTCCTGAGCAAGCTCCATTTTGTTGGTAGCTGTTGTTACACACAATGTCTTTACAAACAACAGCCTGCAGTGCTCATCCTGAGCGAACTCGAATTATTGGTAGCTGTCGTAGCACACAATGGCTTTACATACGACAGCCTAGAGTACTCCTCTGGAATGGGCTCAATTTGGTTGGTATTGTCCACAGTGTCATCCCTCGGATTCTCACTGAATGCCAGGTAACGCTCTTCATAGTCGAACTCCGGTTGTACAGCAGATGTCTCCTCGGGAAGAAGTTGGGTCGCACAGGATTCAACAGAAAGTTCCTACCGAATAGACTCTGATATCTCCTTGCAAGCCGGAGAATCGTTGGTAACCATATCGGGATACATTGGCACCATTTTGAACTGATTGGGTCTGCTGTACTCTTTCGGAATGAAATCCAGTTTATCGACGGAAGTCACAGTGTGGAAGGGCTGGTTCACACTGGACAGATCAGAGAGCTCCACCACTCCGGATTTACCATAGCTGCAGCTATCCCTATCACAGTACCAGCGGCTGCATTGTGTGACTGCTCTTTTCTGGAATGCGCGGACTGCTCCTTGGTAGCGGGTGTAGTGTAATTATTTAACCTTAACATCCCCACAACATTATTAAATCAAATCGCTTGCGCTTAGCAACGCTCAACCATTTTTCATTAAATCAGCACTTTATCATTTCCATAGAATTCTACGTTTTGAAGCTTTCTCACGACCATAAGTCTTCAACGGAAAATGTCTCCAGTTTCACAGTCTACACGCGCCATTCTAGTTGCGCTAAGAATGCTAACGTAGTAGAAAACCATACGTGGGAATGTAGTATTTTTCGAGTCTCATTTAATCCACATTCCATCAATATGTAACGACAGAACTAATGGATAAAATAAACGACACTTGTGTTTTAACTTAAAACCGAGGCAGATGTGTATCATCCGAAATCCACGGAACAATTATTCGCGACGGTTCACCACACGGGTCCTACTTGGTCGGCACATGTCACTCCACCGATCGATGAATCCACATCTGGCTGTTCGGACGCCTCTTCTCGAGTCGACTCCTGACGGTGTTCAAGACAATCACTTCGCTGATGTGTCCTGGTTGCTGGTATGTTGGACGTCACAGTACGTTTTGGTGATTCTACTCTGAGCAAATCGGAGAATACTTGCTCCTCTTGAGCTTTCTTTGGTACGATGTCGGTCGGGACGCGTTCGAGAGAGTCGGCACTGCATGACTCGGAGACCTCTTCTTCGGCGGGCTCTGACAAAGGATGAATCCGAAAGGCCTCTGGAAGTTGGTACACTTCGCTAGCATGAGACTTGGCTGCTCGAGCAAATGCCGCTGATTTACTCGGTACCTCCGCGTAAGACAGGTTGAAGTATCCTTTTCGAGCAGACTCCGTCTGGTACCGATTCCGGAACCTATCCGAAAATCGATCTTCGCTGACTGTAGATTCAATGAGCTTGCTTACGCTGGACGGCTTCGACTGGATATTGGCTTTCGCAGCGATGTACGGCGTCTTCGCTTTTTTTACTTAATCATTTATTTATTAGGTTCATGCGCCAATAGGCATTACGCAGCCGAGTTCTTTTGATTTTATTTACCAATTCTTAATTTTCTATTTTAGTTTTGGGGAACCCGAAAACACGCGATTTTGTCGAGGTTAGGGGTAACAATAATTTCAAGGAAGGGATAGGACACTGGGATCGTTCCTTTGGCGTTTTCGCTCTTTGTGTGAGAGAGCTCTCTGTGAGCGGTCTCTGACAGCAGTCTATCTCGCGATTCGGCTGGTGGCTTGCTAGGAATTCCAGTGCGGTACGGTTGCTTCCTGCTGGACTGGTGAGAGTACTTAGACTCCATTTGGTTTGGTCGTCGCAACGTGATTTGGCGTTTTCACGCTGGACGTGTCAGAGCGCTTCTCATGGCCGTACTCTGACCGCTGTCTATTTTAGGAGCCTTCCAAACCTAGGCGTTCACTCTCACCTATTGGCAACTTACCAGCCAGGCTCGCGGTTAGCTGCTCGATCCTCAGCACAGATTCGGTATGAAGCTGGTTGAACCTTAGACGCTGCTCATCATGTCCTTCGAACTCCGTCGTTGGAACCCATTTCAAGATCTCCTGATGAAGGTTGGTGTACTCTCGATAGTACATATCCAGCTTCTTCTCATAGGCCCGGAGCAGGGATGATATTGTCTTGGATAGGTCAACCTTCGCCTCCTCCAGGTTACGGATGATGTACGTGACCTTGCGGGTGACTTGATCGCGTAGATGCATAAATTTCTGTATCTCATCCATGCTCTTCGCAAGTAGTAGCTCATGGGGTAGATCGACCAAGAATCCTTACTGTCAGTTGGCTCACTGACTAGTTGGGCTTTCTCGAATGGTCACCTTGTTGACGACCATTTTAAATTTGGCCGCCATCTTGAATTTTGTTAGAAAAACCATTTTTTCACCATCAGCGCACCGCTCGTAGAACATAGAAACAAGTTTTCAATCGTTGGTAGTTTCTTCGAGTCGAGTGAAGAATAAGAGCATTAATTTAAGTGAAAAAATTGGCGGCCATCTTGGATTTTGACGCCATCTTGATTTTAAGTAGTAGAAAAAGTGTTTCAACTTGTTAGTACTTGTTGAATTTTAAGGATACCGTATCGCTTACTCTTCTTGTCCTTATTTTCCTGGCATTACGTGTTTACTGGAACCAGAAATCGATCCCAGACACTTTCAGCATGGCTTTGCTTTGTAGCCACGTACGATACCACAACGAACGCCTCCGAACACAACATATCTCGGAAAATGTTTCCTCGCTTTGCTTCGAGATGCTAGGGTTAGTCTGTATTTCGTTGAATGAAACAGAAATTGCTAATTATCTTGGTAATTATAAGCCCAGATACAATCAGGCAACTTGTGGAGATGCGTTCGTTGTAGAAAAGGAACGACCAGATAAATTAGAAAAGTAAAAATGAGAATAATTTATCTGGCAAAATATGAGAGGATAAGCATCCATAAATTTGCTGGCCGCATTTGAACGTTTCACGCTTCGTTCCTAAAAATCCGACCCCCATATTTTCAAAGAACTCCATCCACCCGCAAAATTAAAATATAAAATATCTCCTCCAAAAGTGCTTTTGTCAGTCATTTCACCAAAACTAAAGACAAGATCAGATTCCTGGTTCGTGTTTCGGGAGACTCGCTGTTCAGCAACATCATCCCGAACATATTCCCATTCGAGAGGCATTGGCCCGTATCGTGTGTATCTGAAACTTCACCTCAATGACATCGAACCTCCGACAGGGTGTGCTTTCCGTTTAGGGTAGGGCGAGGCACGACGAGCACCCTTGGGATGCACCGCCGTATCGTAGATGTGACCAAAGTTGATCTCTCCCGTACCACAGGAAGATGCTCTAGTTAATGTTCTAATGCTTTGATAATTTAACCATATTTTATAGTTCTTATTGTTTTATTATAAATTGTTAAGGAAAGTAGTAGAATGAACTTCAATTTAACAAGGCAAGTGATCATCTTGCCCCTTCCTACCCTATAAATATTTTCTTTCATCCTGCTAATGCCGCTGCTGCTTCACATTTTCTGGGTCCCGTTTTTTTGCTCGATTCTACCGCCTCGCACCGATGGATGGGTGGTTTGGTATGTTGAGCCAACTTCCGATGATGCCCTGCAGATATAATGCCCCGTCTGGTATTTGTGGTCAAAAGGGAAGAGGACGAGGAGGGCAAACTGTCGTCACGGTCATAAGCTTATCGATTTGGCTTCTGGCGGCGTCTTCGCTTCAATAATTGATGCTTTCTGAAGCGCACACAATGACACATGACGCGAGCTTAATTAGTTTATTATGTGCGGGGGGGAGAGATGCCCTTTTCGCCGGGTTGCTTGCGGTTTTCATCAGGTTTCTGAAGATATGCATATAATTCCTTATTGGCTTCATATTATGGATCACGACCCTTGACAGAACAGTTTCAAATGTTCAACTTTCTTTGGCTCACGTTGAACTTTCTAATAGTCGGCGTGATCTCCTCCCTCCTGGCCAGCCTGAGCGTTTAGATTTCGCATGATGATTTTGACGTCGTGGCTTGGGTAGCTGTTGTACTCGCGTTTGAGCTGCGTGTAAAAAGCGTCTTTAACTTCATCAATGCTTCCGGAGTGAGGGCTGTGCACGTAAGTTGAAGAACCGGCCTTTAATACTCAACTTGTACATTCTCTCGGTACGGTAAATGGCTGGGCATGGTGTACCATTGGTACCTCGCGTACCTACAGGATAAAAATAGACCCCATTGTGTGGTCCTTAGCCTCTTACCCAGCAACTCCTATCCTTACCTCCTCGTGATACTGGCCGGGGTACGAGTAACCTTAGGGAAGATCGGGTAACCAACCCCGGTGGGTGCTTAGGTTGTATGCCGACAGGGGAGGGGGGGGGATGTTGCATCTGCAAACCTGGAGCGTCTGTACTCCATGTTAGGCGCGGTTCACAACAGCGTATGTTCCCCTTGTAAGGGGCGGCTAATCATCGTTCGAGTTTCAGAGAAGAACTTAAGTTAAACTGCGCACTATGATCCTCTGAACATTAAGGGGGAATGGTCCTCCGGCAATCTAGGGGGTTGGTGTCAGGCCCTGCAAGCCAACCGTAAAAATACACCTGCACAGGAACGACAACGGGAGAATACGGACCAGAACAATCAGCAAAGACCACAGCGACGGAAATGGACTAGCGATTGGAACCTCGGTACGTGGAATTGCAAATCTCTCAACTTCATCGGAAAGCACATGCATACTCTCCGATGTACTGAAGATCCGCGGTTTCGACATCGTAGCTCTGCAGGAGGTGTGCTGGATAGGTTCGATGATGAGAACGTTTAGAAGTAATCACACCATCTACCAGAGCTGTGGCAACAAACGGTAGCTGGGAACAGCTTTTATAGTGATGCAAAGGCGAGTAATCGGGTGGTGGCCGATCAACGAAAGAATGTGCAAGTTGAGGCTCAAAGGCCGGTTCTTCAACTTCAGCATCATAAACGTACATGGCCCTCACTCCGAAAGCACTGGTGATGACAAGGACGCATTTTATGCGCAGCTCGAACGCAAGTACGACCGCTGCCCAAGCCACGACGTCAAGATCATCATAGGAGATTGAACGCTCAGGTTGGCCAGGAGGAGGAGTTCAGACCGGAAAGTTCAGCACCTACCGGCTGACGAACGAAAACGGCCTGCGACTGATAGATTCTGCCGCCTTCGAGAACATGGCCATTTGCAGTACCTACTTCCAGCACAGCCTCCCGTATCAATACACCTGGAGATCACCACAGCAAACAGAATCACAAATCTATCAAGTTTTGATCGATGGACGGCACTTTTCCGATATAACCGACGTCAGAACCTATCGTGGCGCTTACATTGACTCTGACCACTATCTGGTGATGGTCAAACTGCGCCCAAAACTCTCCGTCATCAACAATGTACGGTATCGACGCCCGCTTCGGTACAACCTAGCGTGACTGGCCCAACCGAACGTCGCCGTCGCATACGCGCAGCATCTCGAGGTAGCGTTGCCGGAAAAGGGCGAGCTTGACGAAAGCCCCTCTTGAGGACTGTTGGAGCAACATAAAAGCAGCCATCAACAACGCAGCCGAGAGCATCGTCAGGTACGTGGAAAGGAGGACATGTAACGATTGGTTCGACGAAGAATGCAGGCAGATTTTGGAGGAGAAGAATGCAGCAAAGAACACGACAAAACGTGGAGCGATATAAAAGGAAACGAAAGCAGCAAACCCGCCTATTCTGGGACAAAAAGCGCCGCCTGGAAGAAGCGGAATGTGAAGAAATGGAACAGCTGAATCGTTCACAAGGAACGCGAAAGTTCTACGAGAAACTTAACGCATCCCGAAAAGGCTTCGTGCCGCGAGTCTAAATATGTAGGGATAAGGACGGAAGCATCTTGACGGACGGACGTGAGGTGCTTGAAAGATGGAAGCCGCACTACGATGAACACCTGAATGGCACGGAGAACACAGGCGCAGAGGGTCACGACAGCGGAGGAAGTGACTACCTCAGCACGGCGGATAAAGGAAACCAACCTGCCCCCACATTGAGGGAAGTTAAGGATGCCATCAACCAGCTCAAGAATAACAAGGCCGCTGGTAAGGATGGTATTGGAGCTGAACTCATCAAAAGGGGCTCGGAGAGGTTGGCTGCCTGTCTGCACCGGCTGATTGTCAGAATCTGGGAAACGGAACAGCTGCCGGAGGAGTGGAAGCAAGGGATCATATGCCCTATCTACAAGAAGGGCGACAAACTGGAATGTGAAAACTATCGTGCGATCACTATCTTGAATGCCGCCTACAAAGTGCTATCCCAGATATTCTTCCGTCGTCTATCACCAATTGCAAATGAGTTTGTGGGAAGTTATCGAGCTGGTTTCATCAACGGCCGTTCGACGACGGACTAAATCTATACTGTACGGCAAATCCTCCAGAAATGCCGTGAATACCAAGTCCCAAAGCATCACCTGTTCATCGATTTTAAAGCGGCTTATAATAGCATCGACCGCGAAGAACTATGGGAAATCATGGACGAGTACAGCTTTCCAGGGAAGCTCACAAGACTAATAAGAGATGCTCTTGGACGGTGGGCAGAATAGCGTGAAGATTTCGGGCGAACATTTCAGTTTGTTCGAATCCCACCGGGGACTTCGACAGGGTGATGGACTTTCGTGCCTGCTGTTCAACATCGCGCTAGAAGGTGTCATGCGGAGAGCCGGGTTCAATAATCGAGGAATGATTTTCACAAGATCCAGCCAATTTGTTTGCTTCGCGGATGATATGGATATTGTCGGCAGAACATTTGGAACGGTGGCAGACCTGTACACCCGCCTGAAACGTGAAGCAACAAAAGTCGGTCTGGTGGTGAACGCATCAAAAACAAAGTACATGCTGATAAGCGGAACCGAACACGACAGAGCCCGCCTAGGAAGCAGAGTTACGATAGACGGGGATACTTTTGAGGTGGTTGATGAGTTCGTCTACCTCGGATCCTTGTTAACGGCTGTTAACAACGTTAGTCGTGAAATACGGAGACGCATCATCAGTGTAATTCGTGCCTACTATTGGCTCTAGAAGAAGCTGTGGTCGAGAAAGATTCACCCCCGCACCAAATGTACCATGTACAAAACGCTTATAAGACCGGTGGTCCTCTATGGACATGAAGCATGGACCATGCTGGAAGAGGACCTGCAAGCACTTGGAGTGTTCAAACGAAGGGTGCTTAGGACCATCATTGGCGGAGTGCTGCAGGAGAGCGGTGTGTGGCGGCGGAGAATGAACCACGAGATCGCTAGGCTCTACGGCGAACCCAGTATCCAGAAGATGGCGAAAGCCGGAAGAGTGCGCTGGGCAGGGCATGTTGCAAGACTACCGGACAACAATCCTGCAAAGATGGTGTTCGCGTAGAATCCAGTTGGCACAGGAAGGCGGGAAGCACAGCGAGCGAGGTGGCTTGATCAGGTGCAACAAGATCTGGAGAGCGTGGGCCAAAATCGAAGTTGGAGGGACACAGCCATAGACCGAATAAATCGGCGTATCATCGCTAATGAGGTTTTATTAAATTGTGTAACACCAACTAAATAAACAAATAATAATCAGATGAGGAATCATTGTCTGATCATCGCTACATCTTCTCTGAACATTCAAATGTAAATTTGCGCAGACTTTGCGTTTCAGTAATCCTCGGTCAACAAACTAAAAGTTCTATACTGAGTTAATAGCGACTTAATTTTATGAATACTCTCCTTCCATTGAAACCCCAAGTAATTTGTATGATATTGCAGATACTACAACATACAACATTATGGAAGCTTTTGAAGAAGCATGTCCTCTGCAGTCTGTGAAGACTACAAGATGGATCCTAAGGTGGAATTCCGATCTGACTAGACTCAGGAAACAATGTTGAAGGAGTTGGAACAGACGCCGTTCAGCTGGATCAGAGTCGTTCAAGTCGGCTCGCAAGGCTTACAAGAAGGCTCTTCGATCTTCTGAACAATCCGGCTGGAAAACCCTTTGTAGAAATGTTTCCAGTTTTAGTGAAGTCAGCCAGCTGACTAAAATCCTTACCTAATAGTGACTCCACTTCTTCTGGTGAAGAAGTTTCAGAATTAAAATTTATTTTAGAATTAAAATTTCCATAGATGACATATCTAGCATCTTTGGATGAAGCAATTGTCTTTCCATGTTTTTGCAAGTCACTGGCTTCTCGCAGTATCGTAACTACTGAATTTATTAAATAGGCAATTAATAGTTTTGTTCCTTTCAAATCTCCAGAACTCTTTTATTAATTTCAAGACCCTGAGCATTTAAAAAGTACCTGTGTAGTTTTTTTTTTTCAGGCGAGTCCTTCTGGATTATTCCATCTACCGAACTGGAAATTAAACCATCAAGAGAAACGTATGGAATGAATCTATAGAAGACCATCGTCTCCTTTACAATGAAAAGAAATTGTCACCAGTCCTTGGAAATGATTCAGCATTTCTCATTGGATACGAAGAGAACATATATGATACCATCATTGGCACATATTAAAGGTATCTTGTATGGTGCTTACCATCTGTTTGCATCGATTTTGCGCTAGAATAGAACGCGGGCTTATTTGAGCGACCAAATGATGAATTATTGGGCTGTATAAATAAAAGATGAGTTGCGCCAGAAACGTGAGCATTTCATGCGTATATTTTGGAGAGCTCCCGTATACGTGTTTTTTTTTTTGTCTCGGGGTAGCTAGAGGCTCTAGGCTAGATCCGTTGCGACACGGTTCCAAAGAGTCAGCTCCAACGTCGGATGGTTTTTACCACTTTTTACCATATAAATAAACTAATCTGAATGACGTGACGGAGCAAAGGTGTGCCGTAAATGGAAAATGGTAATAGTTTTCCGTGAATTTAATTCCATCAGCTTAGCGTTCGTGATCTAATGTGCATGAGTGCGCTGAAATATTGGTCAGATTAAAATTGGGCATTGAGCAGGTGACTGAGAGCAGGATTGCTAAAAGCAAGATGACAAGATTATGAAATGGTGAAGTTGCCGATAAAAACAGGATTTATATTGAGGCATGGTTATGTTGAAGGAAAAATATCTTTCATAAAATATCAGCGTTATTGAGAGCTTTGCTATAATTTGCTACGATAAAAATGAATTAACTTCACTTTTATAACTAATTACTTTCTAGAAAGTATGAATGGTAATAAATCAATTCAAAACTTATTTTGCAAAGCTGTCCTATAGGGGTGTATGCATTTCCCTCGAGAGAGCCAGTTTGTGGTTCAAGCCGAATACTGTTGAAAAAAAAGATGTGATTCCAATTCTTTATACGTAGTTATAGAATACATAGGTCGATATCATTGTTTATGCTTTGTAGAACATTTCGAGTTGATGCTGTCATTGTAAGGATAGAAAGATCACAAGTGGCTAGAATACCAAATGTAGCACATACATACATAAGTAGCATGAATATCAATGAAATAAAAGCATTATCAAAAATGTATGACCTTCTGCACTTAACCCCCAATTAGTTTCCATTCGAATCCAATCCCACGCCCTCCATCCCCGACTATGTGCAATAAGACATTGATTTCAAGCGCTTCAGCAATTTGCAGTATTTCAATTATTCCTTATCATGTCGGTTTCCCTCGTTTCACAATCCGCTTTCGTTGCGGCTTCCATCAGAGCAGCCGCTGATGGCGCTGGTTTCCTACCAACCAATCGGGGAGAATTATTCATCGTTGCGGAAAGTTTTGTCTCACTCCCGCCAACTTCGCATTTTCATTTGAATTCTGGACTGCACGTACCTTTGTCTTCGCTTGTCAGCTGTCGGGAAGAGCTCATTTGAAGACTTCATGCTCCATCCATAGGCGAGTTCAGCAGAAAGCTTCATCATCTACACCTCACAGCTATGATGTATACCTACCTACTTGTCGCACTATCGCCGTTTTGCATTTGTCACAGTTTGAGAATAGCTAGGATGATGGGCACCGGCAGGTGACAATGAACTATGTACGTGGAAACAGCACTTTGCAATAAGCGAACTACGATTATAATGTGAAGCACCATATGTGAATATATCTGGACTGAGACGTGATTTGCGGGGCAAATGTAGACATAAAGTAAGGTGGGGCATAAGTTCGACCTTAGAGGAATAATCAACATTTCCAGGAAAACTATTGTGGTTGAAATGGAACAAATACCACACACTGGACCTTTCTTTTGAAAAACGAAGACTGCGTTGTTCATCCTTAGGTTTTGAGGATTACATAGGACATGCCGTCATCTGCTCAGCCGAGTTGAATTTTCTTATGTGCCTTTTCGTAATCTCTTCAGTTGGGGACTTTTTTGAAATTGGTATCTATTGGACGCCTATCATTTTATCGTCGAAGTAATGCTTTAAATTGTAAAATAAAAAAAATACTTAAATTCGGGAAATATCCCGACTTTAGCGAACTCTTATGAACAACTGTGTTTCGACTGCCGTAATCTCAGGGAAGCAAGTTCTTGGAATCCGGAATTCCAAGTCAGATTCAGGAGTTGTAAAACATCACTTTGTCATCAATCGACTCCAGTGTCGAGAGGATGGTAGCTAGCCAAATTGATGGTTCGGAGTAACCTTTTCGTATCGAACCAGATAACAACCACTATTCACAGTTTTAGAAACACTGCATATCGTTTATTGGCACCTTTCTTTTTTTTTTTTTTTTTAGTTTTAGAAGGTGGTAAATTACATTTACGAACTAACCCAGCGTTTCACGTTCGATATGGAGGCTAGTCATATCGAATTCGTCCATCGTGCGCCAGAGTGTCGGACTCTTTTATACCGACTAAAGTCCACCTTCGCCCACGAGCCAGTCCCCCCGAAACTGCCTCTTGGCATTACTTCATGGGGGAGGCTATTGTGCTAACCACTGCACTGCTCCTTGCTTCTTACGCTCCTGTACTTCCCTTGCTCTCTTCGTACTGCTGGCATCACGCCAGGGCCATGTTTCTACTGCCGCTTCGTCATTGCTACGCTTCGTTGCTCTACTGCGACGTGTTTGGGGCTGGCATCTCGCCAGAGCCCTGCGCAACTTTTGCACCTGCTGCTAATCCGCCGATTCTCGAGTTCTCCAGGTTGGACCAGTTGGATGCCGAGGTCGGTCCAGCGATTCCGGTTGGAGGGTAGCTTCCGGTTCACTGGCGCCCCGACGACCCAAAACTGGTGGTTGTCACGATCGCTACTCGGTATAGTCCCCGACGGTGGATCTAGCCTACTCCAGCGGAGAGTTCCTAACGTAGGAATGTCTCCCGAAACCGTTAACGTTACGCGTTTGTTCCCGCTTCACTGCTGCTGACCGGTGAAGTGCCGAGGTCGATCCAGCGATTCCGGTTGGAGGATGGCTTCCGGTTCACTGGTGCCCCGACGACTTAAGCCGGTGACTCGCTACGGACTACTCAGAATAGTCCCCGACGGTGGATCTATCCTACTCCGACGAAGATTTCCCCGACGGCGGAAGATCTCCCGAACCGATGCTTTCCGGGCTGATGCCGAGGTCGGTTCTGCGATTTCGGTGGAGAGAAACTTCCGGTTCACAGGCGCCTCGACGACCATTTGCCGGTGCAACTACGCGTTCTACTCAGTTAGTCCCCGACGGTGAACTTAACCTACTCCGAAGCTGACCGGGCAGATGCCGAGGTCGGCCCTGCGATTCCGGTGGAGGGAAACTTCCGGTTCACAGGCGCCCCGACGACCATTTGCCGGAGCTGTTTCGCGATCTACTCGGTTAGTCCCCGGCGGAAGGACATAGCCTACTCCGACGCGATGTTGATCGGTAAGTGCCGAGGTCGGTCCTGCAATTCCGGTTGGAGGATGACTTCCGGTTTGCAGGCGCCTCGACGACTTATTACCGATATTACGTTACTCCCGCTCTACTCGGTCTAGTCCCCGGCGGAGGATCTAGCCTACTCCGGTCGCGCCCGTAGGTCTCCTTCATATGCTCGCTTCAACAGGCTGACTTGTCAAGCGCCAAGGTCGGTCCGCCGATTCCGGCTGCCCCAACGATTCAGAGCCATGTGCTGTCCGCTGTGTTGAGTTCCGCTGCTCCTCTCGCCATCTTCGTTGTAAAAGAGACATCATCTGAACGATAGTCGTGTTTACCGCGTCCCATTTCTCTTCGTCGGCACACATTCGTTGGACGATATTGTGCACATTAACGTCATTTCTGACGACGGATGTCATCTCGGCTCGCTCATGCTCGAAGCGCGGACATTCGAAGACAACGTGCTCAGGAGTTTCGTCAGCATCGCCGCACCCGGTGCATAACGGCGATCTTGCGTGTCCAAACCTATTGAGGTATTTCTTGAAACAGCCATGACCAGACAAAAACTGCGTCAAGTGGAAATTCACTTCTCCGTGTTTTCTGTTTACCCACGTCGACAGGCACGGAATTAGACGGTGGGTCCATCTACCGTTCTCAGCGCTATCCCACTGCTGTTGCCATTTCCTCATGGTTTCATCCCGGGCTCTTTTCCGAATTCCCCGCGTGCTTCGGTCCCTGTAGCACTCGCTGTCCTCTTCGAGTTGAAGGCTTAGAGGGATCAATCCTGCAATCACACAGACTGCCTCTGATGAAATCGTACGATACGCGCTCGCCACACGCATGGCCATCAGTCTGAACGTACTGTTCAGCCGGGAGCGGTTCCTCTTCGTCTGCAATGCTGTCACCCACACGGGGCCAGCGTATCTGAGTACCGACGTCGACACGCTCGCCAGTAGTCGCTTCTTGCTGCTGCTGATCGCTGAATCGTTGGGCATGATCCGGGATAGAGCTGATATCACCTTCACGGCTCTCTCACATGTATAATCGACATGATTGTTGACGTTCCGCCAATCATCGATCATCACTCCTAGGTGTCTGACTTCCCGCTTTGAGTCGATGGTACACTGTCCAACCGAGATTCTCGCCTTCTGCACTGCCTTTCGGTTGCTTATCATCACAACTTCGGTTTTGTGATGGGCTAACACAAGCTTCTTCCCTCGCATCTATTCTTCCACGGCGTCTACTGCTTCGGTAGCAAGTATCTCTACTTCCTCTAGTGATTCGCCGATGACTACGAGCACCACGTCATCCGCGAAGCCGACGATCTTCACACCCCGGGGGAAGCTCAGCTTCAACACTCCATCATACATAGCGTTCCAGAGAGTCGGGCCAAGAATAGAACCCTGTGGGACGCCCGCTGTGACTGTCGTGCACCTTTTCCCAGCGTCTGTTTCATAGATCAGTGTACGATTTTGAAAGTAGCTCCTCAAAATCTTACAAAGATACTCGGGGACCTCCAATCTGTGCAGCGATTCGGCGATCGCAGCCCAACTGGCACTGTTGAAGGCATTTTTTACGTCTAGAGTGACCACACCGCAGTACCAATTACCTCTCCTCTTTTGCTTCCGCGCCGTATCCATAGCTTCCACGACCTTTCGGATGGCATCAACGGTGGATCTACCTTTCCGAAAGCCGAACTGCATGTCGCACAGGCCGTTTTCTCATTCCGTGTATTTCGTAAGCCTGTTTAGGATTACTCGCTCCAGCACTTTGCCAACTGTGTCCAGCAGACATATCGGTCTATATGCTGAAGGATCTCCAGGAGGCTTGCCTGGTTTAGGCAGCAGCACCAGCTTTTGTCGCTTCCAAATGTCGAGGAAGTTACCCTCCTCGATACATTTTTGCAGTACGATCCTGAACATATCTGGGTTTTCTTGGATTGCTGCTTGCAGAGCTACGTTGGGGATACCGTCTGGTCCCGGAGCCTTCCTGGTTTTTAAGGCTTTCGCCACCGCGATCAGCTCATCGTTCGTTACCTGGGCTTCTTCTACGTCGTTATCCTGAGCTCCGTAAGGTGTGGACGGCCAGCTCGTCGGTTCGTGCCGGGGGAATAGCGCTTCAATGATGGTCTTCATCTTCTCCGGACACCTATCGGGTGGTACAGCTGGGCCCCTCAACTTCGCCATTGCAACTCTGTAGGCGTCACCCCACGGGTTTGAATTGGCGTTGCGACAGAGCTCCTCCAGACAGGCTTTCTTGCTGAGCCGGATTTCCCTGTTGAGAGCGGTTTTCACCGCCTTGTACGCTGGTCTTCGATCTGCTCTTTCAGCGTCGTTGCGGGCTCTCTGCATGATTCTCCTAGCCCGAAAGCAGCTTGTACGCAGATCGGCAATCGTCGAGTTCCACCAGTAAGCTGGGCGGCGACCATGTCGCGGTTTACCTTCCCTCTGCATGGTTGCATCGCACGCTCGTGCTAATGCCGCTGTCAACTCATTCGCAGTAGCGTGTTGAGCATTGCGCTCCAATCTCAACGCCTCAACAAACACCTCCTTGTCGAACTGCGACGTTTTCCACCTCCGCTCTTTCGATGGGATCGCACGCGCTTCCAACTGCCGTCCGCTACCAATATTGTACCGAAGCGCTTGGTGGTCACTGTGCGTATACTCCTCACTCACTCGCCAGTTCAAACTTCCTGACAGCCCAGGGCTACAGAAAGTTACGTCAATAATTGACTCTCGACCATCCCAACGGTATGTGCTGGTGGTACCATCGTTGGCAACATCGACGTTTAGCCTTGCCAAGGCCTCCAGTAGACTGCTCCCTCTTGAGTTGGTGAAGCGACTGCCCCATTCTATGGCCCACGCGTTGAAATCGCCGGCTATGACGACTGGTCTGCGGTCTGTGAGCTCTTCCGTCAGCTTGTCGAGCATCTCATTGAACTGGTCAATAGACCATCGCGGGGGTGCGTAGCAGCTACAGAAGAAGACTCCGTTAATTTTGGCTATAACAAAGCCTTCATCTGCACGATGTACCACTTCCTGGAAAGGATATCTTCCCACCGTCCATATCGCCACTGATTTTGCGTTGTCTGCTATCCAGTTCCCATCGCCGGCCGGGACACGGTATGGCTTCGAGATGATAGCCACATCGCACTTGTACTCCGCCACAGATTGCCTCAGCAAGTGTTGTGCTGTGTCACAGTGGTTGAGGTTAATTTGAATTACCTCCACTGTGGTTTGGTAGCAGTCGCCTTTATGAAGGCCGGGCATCGCAGGCCTCCTGTAACGTGGTTGTTATTCTCTCCGTTAGCGCAGATCATGCACTTTGGAGGCTTCCGGCAGGCTTGCGCCTTGTGGCCTTCTTCTCCGCACCTTCTGCATAAATTACCTCTGTCAGGCCCCTTGCAGAATCTCGCAAGATGGCCGTACTCGTGGCATCTATAGCACGCTTCCGGTTTCTGAGAGACGCTCAGTGGACATACCGACCAGCCTACTTTAATCTTCTCCGTTTTTAGTGCCTTGACGGCCGCTTCAATCGGAAGCCTAAGTGATGCTATTAGCATTCCGGATGGCCCCTTCCTTATGCGGATCTGCATCTGCACTTCCCCTAGCTTGCACTGCTCTTTCATTCTTTCACCCTTACATCGTCGTCCGTAGAGATTGCGTCCAAGTTCTTGCATTCAAGGACTGCCTCCGGACACACGGCTCTCACTTCTACCGTATTACCCATGGCTTTCTCGGCGAGCTCTTTGTAGGAAGAGCTGCTGGCCATCGGGTCTCGTTTTAGCTCCAGGATCATATCTCCGGTGCGGGTGCGCCTGACTTTCCGCACGTCTGACCCCAGCTGTTCGAGCTCCGGGTTTGTCCGCATTGCACGGAGAACCTTCTCGTACGAGTCATCGCTTGCCTTGACTATAAGCGCCTCGCCTCTCTTCCGGCCCTTGAAGAGGCTTTGTTTTTCGGACCTGCTCTTGGTTTTCGTCTTCCGATTTTTTGCCTTGACGATTTCCCATGGGGTATCGTTGCCTTCCTTGGTGGTTGCTGCGTTCGCTGGGCCTGACTCGTTGACGCGAGTGTCCTTTTGTTTTTTGGAACCACCCGGTCTTGCATCTCCTGGTGATGCTCTTGGTCTCTTCGGTGTGAAGGGCACGCTCTCCGTCCTCTGGGATTTGTCCCTCTTTGCGTTGGTTTCCCTCGCAAAAGTAATTGGCACCGCCGTTTGTTGAATCGGCACTTGCCTTATTTCTAAGGCAGTCTTGGCCGCCGACAACTCCTTCTCAGTCGATTCCACTTTCTGTGCAACGGCCGTCCATTCCTTGACAGCTATTCCAAGGGTTCCTTGGATCTTCAACACCAAAGTCTTGATGTCTTTGTGCACATTACTTCTTTTATCGACGAACTCGTGCAATTCGTCCACCAGTTTCTTGGCTGCTACAACTCTCGGTAGCTTTGGCACCTTCGACCATGCACTGACCTGAGCCTGTTGCTGCTGCTGAAGCTGTTGCTGCTGCTCTCGAGGCTGCTGCTGCTGCTGTTGAAGCTGCCGCTGTATCTGCTGCTCCTCCTGGCACTTAACTTTTTTTTTTTTTCCTTCTAAGCAATGGGGGGATAATCTGCTCAACAGACTCCGGACCGAGGTCCGGGAGTGTGGGGTTGGGGACCATTTACTACGTACAAGCAGTAAACAGGACTACACCCCCGACCCACTAAACCATTTCCATTGCCGCCAAACCCTTCGTCTCTCCGGGACCACCAAGAAGGCATTGCTTCGGAGAGGGGCTATTGCACATCGCATCCTCCAGGTTAGCTGCGTAGCCATGCAGCAACGAACATCGATGACACGCTTTTGGGGGTCCACCAAGGTAGCATGCTGGCGCATTGCCAGCTTCCCGGGTGGTCCTCACCTCCCATTGTCCGCTGAAGGCGGGCAGGGTCGACCACTAAGCCCGCGCCCAGCTGCACCGCAGGTATCAGGAACTGATACTGCGGGCTTCGCAATTTGACCTACTGAAGGCTCAGGCCCTATCAGCTAGCATCAGCTGGGATTGCTGACGAAGGGGCCTCCACCTGCCCCGAACAACCAGAGGCTCGTATCCACCCAGTAGGCCAGCGCCACGACAGCAGCGCTACCAGGATGTTCTCCCGCGGCCACTTAATCGCTGTAAGGGTCGATCTCGACCGTAGGGCACCGGTATGACCTACGTAGCCGACTGCGAACCCTTGGACCACCTGTTGATTAGCGTCTGCACTAGTCACTCCTCGAGTCCACACGCCACCTCCTTTGGAGTTCCGAGACGATGTGGGTGATAGCCGATGAAACGGCATTCCAGCCAAACTCGTCTGCACACATCCTCTGGACCAAATTGTCCGGAGTCGTGTCCCGACCGCATGTGGCAAACATGCGGTCACGCATTGTGCGGAAACGCGGGCACACGAACAAAACGTGTTCCGCCGTTTCCTCTAAACCTGCACAAACTGGACATTCGGGAGAACCCGCATGACCGAAACGATGTAGATATTGTCTAAAGCATCCATGACCCGAAAGGACCTGTGTTAGGCGCCATGGCGCCTATTGACCCAGATATCTAACCTCGGAATCAACCTGTGAGTCCACACTCCCTTGGTGGAACTGTCCCACGCACGCTGCCATTTGACCATGGAGGCCAGTCTGGCAGTCCTGCGTATGCCTCTTGTGCCGCGCATTTCGAAGCACTCTATGTCTTCCATGATAAGGATACCAATAGGCATCATACCGGTGATGACACAAAGTGCATCGTGTGACACGGTACGGTACGCGCTCGCAACCCTCAGGCACATTAGCCTATAAGTACTCTCTAGCTTGCTACGGTAGCTATCGGTACTCAAAGCCGTGCCCCAAGCCGGGCCACCATACCTCAGTATGGACCAGGCGACACTGGCCAGAAGCTTACGCTTGCTGGCGTACACCGCAGAGCTATTGGACATCATCCGGGACAGTGCCACAATAGCTGTGGAGGCTCTCTTGCAGGCATAATCGACATGGCTACCGAAGGTAAGCTTGTCGTCGATCATCACCCCCAAGTGTTTGACGGAGCGCTTCGAAGTGATTGTGCAGTCGCCTACACTGATCACCGCTTGCTGCACCGACTTTCGGTTGTTGACAACAACAGCCTCGGTTTTGTGGTGAGCCAATTCCAGTTTCCTGGAGCTCATCCACTCCTCCACAATTGCGATCGAGTGGGCTGCAGTCAATTCCACTTCTTCGATCGATTCACCGTAGACCTCCAGCGTAATATCGTCGGCAAAGCCAACGATGACCACACCCGCCGGGAATTTTAATCTCAACACCTCGTCGTACATGACATTCTATAACACCGGACCCAGGATGGAACCTTGCGGGACTCCTGAGGTTATGTGAAAGCACTTCCGACCCACCTCTGTGTCATAGACTAATACCCGATTCTGGAAGTAACTTCCGAGAATCTTGTACAGGTACTCGGGTATCCCCAGACGCAGGAGCGCATCAGCAATAGCCGCCCAACTGGCACTATTAAATGCATTCCTTACATCCAGAGTCACTACTGCGCAGTAGCGAATACCCCTCCTCTTACGCTGGAGTGCTATCTCAGCGGTTTTCTTAACCGTCAGAATAGCGTCTACAGTGGACCTCCCTTTCCGGAAGCCAAACTGGTTGCCTGAGAGACCATTTACACCCTCGGTGTACCTCGACAGTCTGTTGAGGATGATCTTCTCGAGCACTTTCCCCACCGTGTCAATCAAGCATATTGGTCTATACGCCGACGGGTCACCGGGTGGTTTCCCCGCCTTTGGCAATAGTACCAGGCTCTGCCTCTTCCACGCATCTGGAAATACTCCCTCATCCAGGCATATCTGCATAGCAGATCTGAACATACCGGGAGCCTCCAAGATTGCGACTTTGAGGGCCAGGTTTGGAACTCCGTCCGGACCTGGTGCCTTCCCCATGCTTAGGGATTTTGCAATCCCTACAAGTTCCTCATCAGTTACTCTATCCTCATCGCCAGCCCCAATCCCCGGCTGTCCTACAAAAGGAGGCCATGGGCTAGGGTTGTGGCGCGGAAAGAGCCCCTCGATGATCCCCTCCAGCATCTGTGGAGATTGCTCCGTAGGAGCAGTTGCACCTCTTGTCTTCGCCATTACGATCCTGTAGGCATCACCCCACGGGTTCGCGTTGGCACTCTGACAGAGTCCCTCGAAGCAGGCCTTTTTGCTTGCCCTTATCTCAGACTTCAGCGCGACTTTGGCAGCGGTGAACACCGCCCGTCGTTCTTCACGCTCCTGCTCGGTACGTGCTCGCTGCATCCGTCTCCTGGCCCGTAGGCAGGCACGGCGCAGGTTCGCAATAGCTTGAGTCCACCAGTATGTCGGTGGTCTCCCATTCCTAGGGTGGACTTTTCTAGGCATGGTCGCATCGCATGCACGCGTAAGCACCGCTACCAGTTCGTCCCCGCTTAGGCCGAGTAGGTTACGCTCACGGCGGAGCGCCTCCCTAAGTACTTCATCATTGAAGTACGATGTCTTCCACCTACGAGGGCTTGGCCTTGACCTAGCCGCTTCCTCAACCCGCTGTTTGCTGTTGTTGTAGTCGATACTGTAGCGAACCGCCAGGTGGTCGCTGTGAGTGTAGGCATCGTCTACCCTCCAGTTCGAACTACTCGTTAGGCCAGGACTACAAAAAGTAACGTGATAATCGACTCCGCTCCGTTACGGCTGAAGGTACTTTTGGCACCAACATTAGCCAGATCGACATCTAGCACGGCCAGTGCCTCTAGCAGGATTTGACCTCGCTGGTTCGTGTTACGGCTTCCCCATTCCACGGCCCAGGCATTGAAGTCACCCGCTATTACAACTGGCCTTCGCCCTGTCAGCGCGGTCGTCATACAGTCCAGCATCTGCGTGAACCGCTCGGTCGACCAACTCGGAGGCGCATAGCAGCTACAGAAGAGGACCCCGTTTACTTTGGCGATCACGAAGCCCTCGTAGGTAGTAGACACCAACTGCTGGACAGGGTATTTACCCGTTGTCCATATCGCCGCCATTTTTCCGGATCCATCCACGACCCAGTTGCCGTTGCCGGCGGGTACTCGGTATGGGTCCGATATGATGGCGACATCCGTCCCCCACTCAGCAACTGACTGGTACAGCAGTTGCTGAGCTGCGTCACAGTGGTTCAGGTTCAGCTGCGTTACCTGCACTGTGATTTTTCGTTGATGGCTCGTTTGAAGGTCGGGCACCTTGAACCTCCCGTTGGGTGATTGTTGTTCACGGACTTGCCGGAACAAATCAAGCACTTGGGAGGGTTCTTGCAGCCTAGTGCCTTATGACCTTCCTCACCACAACGCCTGCACAACTTAGTCCTATCAGGGCCTTTACAGCCCCAGGACTTGTGTCCAGGTTCCCTGCACCTAAAGCAGATCACTGGTTGCTCATGTATGTTCAGTGAACATACTGACCAACCAACCTTGATCTTACCTACCTTAGCGGACTTATTTGCGTCTGCCACAGGTAGGTGTACTAAGGCCACCTGAGTACCTGCCGGACCTTTCCGTAGCTGAACGGCGGTGGTGGGCACCTGCACTTTGCACTGTTGCCGCAGTGCCGTGACGAGCTCTTCTGCGTTAGTGATCTCGTCAAGGTTCATCACCTTCAGAGTCACTGACTGCGTCAGAGCCCTCACTTCAACACCAGCGCCAAGGACCTCTTCCGCCAAACTTTTGTAGGCGGCGCCCTTGCGCTCCTTGTCGCGCTTAAGCTCGAGGATCATTTCACCTGTACGAGTGCGTCTGACACTGCGTACGTCGGCTCCTAGATCCGCAAGCTTCGCGTCACTGCGCATCGCCTTCAGGACTTCCGAGTACTTGGACTCTTCCGTCTTGATGATGATCGCATCACCCTTTTCGCGCTTGGCACCTACCCTCCTACCTTTCTTAGGTCTGGTATCCCTGCGCTCCTGTTTCTTCTTCTTCTTCTTCCTCACTACGGTTGTCCAGGGGGCGTCCCCCCCCTGCTCCGCCCTGACCTGTGGTGATGGAGGACCTCTCAAAGGTCGCAACCCCCTGTTCCCATCACTCCGTGAGGGGCCAGCCTTTTCGGGCCCACCCTTCTCGGCTTTCCGGGACGCCTGGCTGGGGTCCGATTTTCCGGCACTTCTGCCGGTTTTCGGGGTCAGTATCCGCCTGGCCTTACGAGCGCCGCCGGGTAGCTCCTCCCCTGACGGCTGCCTCGCGCGCTTCTGCGATTGCTTGCTGTAAGCATTCGCTTCCACGCTTTTGGGGCTGCCCGCGAAAACGAAGGGTTCCGTCTGGGTAGACTTCGGCACCTTCAGTTCCACGGGTTCTGCCGCAGCCACAGTCACCATGGGTTCAGCATGGTTCTGCTTGGCCGCCAACATTGACTTACGAAGTCTAAGCAAGGCCCGCTTGAGGTCCTTGCTGATGTTAGACTTCGAGGACGCAAAGTCAATTATGGAGTCGAGCTGCTGTGCAGCCACTTCCATCGCAGAGAGCCCATCTCTACTTTTATTGATGGCCCTCATCAACCACGCTCCATCCATAACTTCACCCGATGCGTTAGCCGGGGATGAAATATGGGTTCCAGCACTGGCACTACGTGCACTGCTGCCTCCTCCTGCTTCTACTCTCCTCAACGGAGATCTAGCTAGCCCACTTCTTGCGAATGGGTTCGCTTCCCTACTACTGCAACTACCTGCACTACCACTACTAATCTGATTGTTGTTTGAATTTGTACTCATTTTGGATCCCACGAGTAGCACGGGAAAAGAGGTCAACCACGCCAGAGCCCTGCATTAACGCGGTAAGGGACAAATACTGTGAGGGGTGCCCAGGTGCCCCACAGGCTCCGTTAATGGCCGAACATCTTTTTCACCCCTTCGACCATTCATTCCTCAGCACGGTTTTTCGCATCACACCTTGAATTGGGGTTACCCCGTTTGGTGGACTCTTACCACCGGAACGGGTTGTCCGTAGTTCTATTCTGGACGCCGGAACTACACGGCCATGGCACTTAACTTTAGATTCATTTATTCGTACTTGAGTATACTACTAATCAGAAATTTTATTGCTAACACTTAACATCTTCACAATTGCTCACACTAACGACTTAACATACCGATCCCGGCGAGGTGTAAATGCGTACTGTCTGTCTTTCGGTTTTCCTGACGATTCGCTGGCTCATCTATCGAGAATGTACTACGTGCTCTCGTTGAGGATCGTACGTTCTCCCGCTCTGGATGATAAAGTACATAGTAACTCGCAGCTAGTACTCAGAGACTATGAGCACTAAGATAAACTGATTCGAAGCCCGTTGAAGATCCAACAACTCGTAGATCCGACGACTCAGGGTGGTGCGACATCCAATCTAAATCGACATGTTGCATCGCTCGTCGAGTATAATACCGTACCACTTCGCATTTGTACGCAAACAGGAGTTTTACCTGCAGCTACATCGGCGTTGGGTACAGTAGTTACTGTAGCTCCTATCATGACGTCGCATATTGGCTCAAGTGGTCTGATGCCTACAGTTTACGGAAGTCACCAGTACTATGTTACCCTCTCACAAAGGCGCGTCCACGCTCGAAACCATGGGTAGGACAAGCGTTAGCAAATATTTTGTGTACAGTGAAGCTAAGATTTTTTTTCTCTGGACTGGGAATTGAAAGTTACCATATTTGAGGGGTTCAAACGCAAACGGGGTGTAAGAGACATTTTGGTCGGTTTTGAGTTGAGTAAATTCTACTGTTTCCAAGCGATCTAACAATATTTTCAGGTGATTTTCCGCTCAACAGTAAAAAACGACATAATTCTTAAAAGACTGAATTGAAGTAGATTTTCTTAAAACTAGGTTTTTGTCACTGACACCCCTTTAGTTCTAACCCTCTTATTTTCATGCCAGTCGTTACCCCAAGATTAAAAAAGCTTTTTTTTTCGGGCTGGTGGCGACTGAGTGCTTTTAAAATAGGAAATTGAAGACCTTTTGCCAGAAAAAATTGACCTCAAACTAGCCACAAAAAGGCCGAAAAGAGACCAAACAGGAACCAAGAAAACAAAACGAAACCTAATAGAAGCCAGGAGATAAGAGTTTGAGTAATAGCAGACATTTCTCTAAGATCTAAGACTTTTTTTTGAGAATTCCTCGTGACAATACAACAAGTATAACTGAATGTGTTTGTTAATGATTTTCTCCAGGAATGATTTTTAGTTCATTTCAGTTCATGATTTTTTCCAGAAAGCAATTATTTACGTATTTGCCCGAATGTTCAAATAATTACTGAGGAAACTTCTACGAATTTTCTTAGGATTTCTTCAAAAATGTTGTCTAGGGTGCCTCAAGAATCCAACCTGGATTTTCCCAAGGAGAACCACAGAAATGGAATTACTCCAACGATTGGTTCAGAAACTAGCTGAATTCCTCCAAAAATACTTTGAGACTTTTGTCAAGAAAGTCCGACAAGATTTTATGCACCAATCGGTCAATATTTCTTTGAAAATTCGATGTTATTGATCTCCAGAAATTTCCCGGAATTTTCTTTAAAATTGTTTCTCAGGATATATATAATTTTAAACTCCAAGCAAGTGCTCTAAAGATTGCTTTTAATATTTCTACAGAAACTCTTCCAGTTATTCTTTGATATTTTCTCAGATTAGTCTTGAATTTTTTGTATAAGGAATGTCTCCATGAAAATGCCAAGTAATTTTTTTCTAAAAAATAAATCAATGCAGCAATTCTAAGGAAAATCCTAGAGTCACCTTTGATAGAACTTGGGTAGGTTTTAAAGTCACCCTAAATAAACAAGAATCTTTGAAATAACTCCTGGACTCTTGAGAAATTTTTAGATGATAACGTTCGTAAACAATACCGGCAACATTTTTGCGTTAAAACTTTACAGTGTTACAAAATAATCGATAACAGACCCTTCAAAAAAGTTTGTTGGGAAATTCTAAAGGTAGAAAAAAAAGTTCTTTCTTCATCAATATGTTCACCATGGTACCATAAAACTTCGGAGTTAAGCTTTGTAAGAACTATCTAAGATATTAGTTACAAATACTTTCAATAAAAATTCCATCTGTTTTAACACTAATAATTTTCTATTATAGACGAAGAAAATAGAACAAGATTATTTGTAGTAAATCCTACAAGGACCACTTAAGCTATTCTGTTGAAATTCGACGGTTTAATTCTTTAATTTTGCCACAGAAATTCAGTAGTTTTTTTTTCGAATTATATTTAATCTGCAATAATTCAAAAAACTACTGACAAAGTTCTTTCAAACCTTTTCTTGTATGTGTTTCTCTAGAAATCTGATAAAAAGTCAGTCGTAGAGATATTTTTGGGTGGTAAATGACTGGACAATGCGTACCATTGGTACTTCGCGTACCTGCAGGTATAAAATAGGCCCCATTTGTGGTCCTTAGCCTCTTGTCCAGTAACTCCTATCCCTACCTCCCCGTGGTGCCGCCTGGGATACGAGTAACCGTAGGGAAGATCGGGTAACCAACCCTGGTGGGACCTTGGTCGTATGCTGACAGGGAAGGGGGGCTCCTCTCTTCTGAGGGTGTAGCTTATCAGAGCGTCTGTTCTCCATGTTAGGGGCGGCTCAAAACAGTGTCTGTTCTTCATGGTAGGAGCGGCTGATCATCGTCCTAGTGCCAGCGTGGGACTCTAAACAGTGCTGTGCACGATGATCCTCCGGCGAGACAGGGGGTTGGTGCAGGCCTTACAAGCCAGCCGTAAAAACCATCAGTACAGGAAGCATACAATGTAAATTCGGAACGGTTGGTTCGACGAGGAATGTCGGACGGTTTTGGACGAGAAGAATGCAGTGCGGGCGATGATGCTGCAGCAAGGTACCCGTCAAAACGTGGAACGATACAAACAGAAGCGAAGACAGCAATCCCATATATTCCAGGATAAAAAGCGCCGCCTGGGAGAATTGAAGTGCGGAAGAGATGGAGCAGCTCTATCGTTCTCAAGAAACACGAAAGTTCTACAAGAAACTCAATGCATCCCGCAAAGGCTTTGTGCCGCGAGCCGAAATGTGCCGGGATAAGGATGGAGGTATCTTGACGGACGAACGTGAGGTGGAAGCAGCATTACGATGAACACCTGAACGGCGCAGAGGAGGAAGATCAAGATAGCAGGAGGAATGGCTTCATCAGTACGGCGGATGAAGGAGCAGTGCCAACTCCCACAATAGGTGAAGTTAAGGATGCTATCAAACAGCTCAAGAACAACAAAGCAGCTGGGAAGGATGGTATTGGAGCGGAACTTATTAAAATGGGCCCGGATAGGTTGGCCACTTGTCTGCACCGATTGATAGCCATGATCTGGGATACAGAACAGCTACCGGAGGAGTGGAAGGAGGGAATAATATACCCAATATACAAAAAGGGTGACAAGTTAGAATGTGAGAACTATCGAGCGATCACGATAACGATCTTCAATAAATTCAGCCAGTTCATCTGCTTTGCTGATGACGTGGACATTGTCGGAAGAACGTTCCATGTGGTTTCTGAACAGTATACCAGGCTGAAACGTGAAGCAGATCGGGTTGGATTGAAGGTAAATACGTCGAAGACGAAATATCTGCTGGCTGGAGGAACCGAGCGCGATAGAGCTCGCATTGGCAGATGCGTGATGATCGACGGGGATGAGTTCGAGGTGCGGTCTGGTAAACTTTACTTCCGTACTAAGTGTACCATTACAAGACGCTGATAAGACCGGTAGTCCTCTGCGGGCATGAGACGTGGACAATGCTCGAAGAGGACCTGCAAGCGCTAGGAGTTTTTGAACGACGTGTGCTTAGGACGATCTTCGGCGGAGTATGTGAGAACGGCGTATGGAGGAGAAGGATGAACCACGAGCTTGCGCAACTCTACGGTGAACCCAGTATCCAGAAGGTCGCCAAAGCTGGAAGGGTACGATGGGTGGAACACGTTGTGAGAATGCCGGACAACAATCCCGCAAAAATGGTGATCAACTCAAATCCGGCCGGTACACTCCTGGAGTAGTTTTTCACCAAAAAAAAAAATGAAGAGTGGATAAATTTTCAATTGTTTTTTTTTTTGGAAGAATCCTGAGAAGGAAGAAAATGATTTATTTCTAGAACCTGAAACAATACTTCATGGAACTTCTGGAGAAAGTTTTCGAGAAGTTCAAGAACTGCCAAATTATAGTACATAAATCTGATGAGAATTTTAAAGAAAAAAAAAACTGTAGAAAATACTTAGATGAATCTCTGGTAAATATTTCGGGAGAATCTTAGCCAAACAACAATATAATTCTCTAAGAAATCCTTAAAAAAATTACTTGGAAAATCTGAATGTTTTCGCGGAAGAGTTTCTGAAAGAAAGGTTGAACGTATTCCACTAAGATCTTTGCAGGAATGTTAGAATTCTTTTAACATTTCTAAGTTAGGTATTTCTGAAAAAAAAATCGAGTTTTAAAAGGAATGCGGGATGTTGCACCATGATTTCAGGGTAATTTTAAAAAATAATCATCTAAGAAAAAAATGCAGATAGATCTGCGGAGAATTTAATTGAGATATCATGAATAAAATTTTCCTAGTTGAATTCTCTTTACTTGGTCATAAAATTCTTGAGGAATATCACGAGGAATCCTTAGAGTAACACCTGGAAGAATCATTTTTATTTTTGCAGGAATTATGGATAATTGTTGCTGCGAGTTTTTCAAACAATCCTGTAGAAAAACTTTAGGAAGAATTTCAAAAGCAAAATTGGAAAAACTGTTGGCAAACTCTCTGAAGAATTTGAGGAATAAATCCTAGCTTGGTTGCCTTGAAAACATGTTTTTTGAGACTTCTAGAATTTTTTTGTACTTTCTTAAACAAATTATTATTGAACAACTGGAGTTAATATGTAATGAGTTCGTAGAAGACCTACCAGGAGAAATGATTAGAAGAAGTTCTAAAGCGTTCTCTGACTCAAGAGATTTTTCAGCAATTTGGTAGAGATTCTTGTAGAAATTTTTTCAAGAATTCTTGAAGGATTTTTGGCTGGCGAAAATTGAAATTAACAAATATCACTGATGTGCCGTGAAATAAAATAAAATAACAAATAAATGAAATCAATACACATCTATTAAAACTACGAAATTTGCGCAAATCTTAATTATTGCGACCGACATTACTTCTGTAAAACAAGTATTTTCTAGACCGATTCTACCCCATTACCCCGAATCCCATTACCCCGAATGCCATTAACCCGAACGCCATTACCCCGAATTCCAAAACCCCGAACGACCCATCACCCCGAATGACATCACCCCGAATTCCACAATCATGGGGAAATGTCATCAATATCATCATGTTAAGATAATTGTGAATTCGGGGAAATATCATTCGGGGTGATGGAATTCGGGGTAATGGTACATTCGGGGTAATGGAATTCGGGGTGATGGGATTCGGGGAAATGGCATTCGGGGTAATGGGGTAGAATCTTCTAGACCCCCTTCAGCAAAAAAAAATCCTTGCTATGCCAATACCACAAATTAGATGAAAATGAAAGGGCCTTTGGGTTGAATCCTTGATTTTCGGCTTATAAAGCAGAAACGATAGCCATTAGACCATCTAGTACCACAGTAAGTTACTTAGCTTAGCTTAGCTTATACTGACTACACATATCAATGGTTGCTATTCCGTGATTGACCGAAGTCAGTGAAAATGCACAAAGAATCAACTAGAAGTTCGGCTGGGATTGGCCATAATCTTTTTCAGTGCCTCTATTAATACATGTTCAATAACGGCGCCGGCCACGTCCTTGCAGTCAAGTGGGATTGGGGAAAGGAATGTTAGTGTGTAACCTTTGCTATTTGGAGACCGTGTTTGCCTCTGCATCTCCACAAAGGTTACTGGGAGGGATGTTTGTTAATGGGAAGGATCGTTGGGTCACAGGATTCACTTTGATAAGCGATTAGACCATGATAAATAATGATTTGTGAGATATCTTCTTCTTTTTTCTGGCGTTACGTCCCAACTGGGACATAGCCTGCTTCTCAGATTAGTGTTCTTATGACCACTTCCACAGTTATTAACTGAGAGCTTTCTTAGCCGATTGACCATTTTTGCATGTGTTTATCGTGTGGCAGGTACGAAGATACTTGTATGCCCTGGGAAGCGAGAAAATTTCCTTTACAAAAAGATCCTCGACCAGTGGGATTCGAACCCACGACCCTCAGCATGGTCATGCTGAATAGCTACGCGTTTACCACTACGGCTATCTGTGCCCCGAGATATATACATGCTTATATGAAAATATAATATTTTCATTTGATATGAACAATTTCTATGTAGAGGAAAACTAAGTCGACACTTGAGGTGACGAACCATTCAAAGTTTGTTGAACAAATACCTAAATGTTACAATCCTACAGTAGGGCGATTCAAATTTTAAAAATGTTTGCAAATCCAATCTCCCATATGCTCGTTACCATCCTTACCATAAAAATAGCGTTCTATGAAATTTACAGCTTTCTAGGTGGTGATTTAAAGGTGGTCCAAAGACATTATAGGTTTATATGGAAATTACTATGGAGAAATGTTCCATACACGCTTGTACTGTTATTTAAGTAGAAACTTTTCATCCCATATTAAAAACGCATTCTTAAAACTTTAATGAAGGATGTTGCTGAAGACACAACCCCCTTTCGAGATTATTTTGTTTGGGATTTTTGTACATGTTAATCCCATACAGTGGCGAACCATCCAAAGTTTGTTGAATAAAGTGAACCTCTCGCAAGTCTACACTTGTAATGTCAAACCATTCAAAGTTTTTTTTTTAATTACAAAAATAAAGGTAAAAAAGGAATGTTTTGAAAATAAAAAAAAAATGGTCAACATAAATACAGTGATCCCTCCATGAGTCGATGATCCATAACTCGATAGAGACTCATAGAACCATACTGGAAGCAAAATTTCATGGTTACTATGATGGACCCTTCAAACAGCTTTCCAAAGGATTGCTGTTCCATGACTCGATATGTCCATAAGTCGATGGTCCCTTCAATATCGATTCATGGAGGTTTCACTGTAATTCATTAATCATGAGTTTGTGTCGACACTCACTGTGACGAACCATTCATAGTTTGTAGAAAAATCATATACACGTCCCAACATTGTAACGATTAAATGTGCAGTCATACATATTTTATGGATTAGAAATAGTAGCATGAAACAAGCTCACCAATTGATCCGTTATCCTTGAATGAGCAGCCACAATACACTCTCAGCTTTACTCGTTTGCTCGGCTATATAAAAGCACTCAGAAAAAAAATAGGCGTGCGACCCGAAAAGGAAAAAAAAACTGACGACTGCTCGGGCTTTCTTGACGCACTACCCAGGAGCAAGCATCAAAGTCGAAGGATCAAAAAGAACTAACCGATTGCGGCACTTTTCACTTACTCTAACCGATCACGCCACTTTTTCGCGCGACATGTTTGATCCTGCCTTCGTCACTCGCCCCCGCAGGAGCAAGCATCAAGGTCGAAGAATCAAACAGAACTCCATCTAGTACCACAGTAAGTTACTACCTAAAAAATGAATGTTGGTAAAGGATCGACTTTTGGAATTGCTTATCATTCCGTGTAATGAAATATATTGTGACTGAGATAGGTAATGGCTCACTTACCGTGGGCTGAGAATGGTTATATTTTCAAAGAAGCAAGGCAATATGTATGTACATATTTGAATCTTCCTTCTTGAAGTTTCAATCCCCCCTAGAACATTCCAAGCACTTTACTCCTGACATAGCTATCTTCTGATTTACGCACACATCCTGGAACACCTTTCCTGGTTTTCCTGTTCCGTCGACAGTTCCGCTCCGGTTCTTGTTGTGTATCGGAGGAGCATCACCGGGCTTGAATAATTTATCTGCTTGTCATTAAAATTGATTGAGTATTCTGCCCCTTTTATTACATGCCCTTCTCGGGGGCTAGGTTAATGTGCTTTTCCACTAGGTAGACCATCGCCGGCGTCGCTTCACCGGGTTGTCGGTCGGAATCTGCTCTAGTCTAGCAGGAGGGCGTATCGTTGTTGGGTTAGTCTGCAATTATACACCGTATCGTTTCTCGATGGGAGGTCTGCCCGTAAGCTATCGCATTCCTTAGTGGTGTTGGCAGCACGTGGAAAACCGTTCTTCCGGCAACGAACATCCGAGCGACCCGTCCATGATGACTTTAATTATCGCCCCCTATAAGTCATGATTTTTAACCGCCGGTGCAGCGATAAGGAATGATTTTATGAGGGAGGCTCCATGTAGCGATATTGGATAGCAGTGCCGAGTGGAATCTAGCAGGATTAAAGTGTGAAACGTACTGAAGGGTTGTGAAACGAGCAATACATGACAAATTATTGAATTAATATTGGCTATTTACAACCTGCTTGCAAACTTAATGAAACTCATTAGGGTAAAGATGTAACGAAGCTAAACGTCATATGTTCAAGAGCACAAATCTTGAGAATCAAACAGCCGTTTTAGCAGGAAATTCAATCGATTGGACACATGCTGGTGGTGATCAATCGATTGAGTTTTAAACTTTTTTGTTATCGTAATGATCGACTTGATGGGACATGTGGATTAGTTGCAATCATCATTCATAGGCGTATAAAACATCAACTGATAGCATCATTTGAAACTGAAGTTTTTGAAACTTTAATCGTTTCTGTTGAAACACAGCTTGGTGAATATATTTTTAAAGCTGCCTATTTGCCTTTTCAAAGCTCTGGACAGCAAGTTAAATTGCTTCAAACTGACTTGCGGAACTTGGCTCGCAATAAGTCAACATTTTAAGTTATTGGTGACTTTAATGCCAAGCATCGGTCATGGAATAATTCGCAAAGTAGTTCAAACGGCAGAATATTATTTGATGAGTGTACTTCAGGGTATTTCTCAATTCGATACCCTGATAGCCCAACATGTTTTTCCTCTTCTAGAAACCAATCTACGATTGGTTTGGTCTTTACCAACTCTAGTCATATTTGTAGCCAACTGGTTACTCATGCAGATTTGGATTCTGATCATGTCCCTGCTGTATTTAAAATATCCCATCAAGCGTTTCTCAATCCTATCAGCTCCACATTCAATTATATTTGAGCCGACTTGAATACATATGAAACATACATCGATAGTTATCTTGATGTTAACATTTCTTTACAATCAAAACTTGACACTGACAATGCTCTTGAAACTTAAACAAATTCCATTGTTGAAGCCAGGTGATTTGTAATCCCAAAATATGACGTAAAATTTGAATCCGTGATTATAAACGATGATCTTAAACTCTTGATCCAGCTTAAAAACGGGAGGAGAAGGTGATTTGAATGCACTTGTGATCTTGCTATGAAAATTATATATCAGGATCTACAGAAGAAATTAGAAAACGATTTTCACATTTAAGAAACAAAAATTTGAAAATTTAATTTCTCAATTGGACCTCTAAGCCCTTTGGGAAATTATCTAAAACTAAAAAAAAACTTAAAAGCAAAGCCGGCATTGCTAGAGGAAAAAAAATATTACTAACTAATTGCGCCCAAAAACATGCTATGCAGTTTGAAAGCGCGCACAATTTTAATTTCGGATTTACAAGTCCAATAGAAAATCAAGTTACTCAGGACGAAAATATTCTCAATCAAGAGAACGTTTTCTAAAATTCATGGGTAACTGAATTGGAAGAAGTGAGAACTATTATTAAAAAATAAAAATGTGAAAGCCCCTGGCGATGATGACATTTTTTCAAGAAACTTCCAGAAAGTTGTTTATCATTTTTAGTTGATATATTTAACAAATGTTTTCAATTAGCATACTTTCCTTTCTACATCTGACTTACATAAGTTACCTCAGGGATGTCAAAAATCCTTGTTTGCTAATGACACAGGCCTCTTCGCCAAAAGACAAAGCCGGCGTGTCATCTGTAGTAGATTGCAAAAAAATTTTTTTTTTCTTGATGCTTGTGTAACGTTTGTCCCTGTTACGGCAGTCTACGGCTTAAGCGCCACCTTCCAAATTAGAAGGACCGTAGACTGTGATCCAATCCCGGCATGAGATTTCTCTACTCAAGGCAGGTTATATTTATTCCAGTATACAACTTTACTAATTTGAACGAACCAACCGAACGCTTTGCAGTTTACGGAGGCATTTAGAACGACATCGGGCTCCGTCTAACCACATTAATGCCTATCTCATCGTGGCAGAAGTGTGCATGAACCAAAACTACTTCATGTTTAGGGGTAAGTTTTATAAACAAACCTTTGGGCTCAGCATGGGTAGTAAGCTCTCGCCACTATTGGCTGACATTTTCATGAGCGATTTTGAAACAGACCTTCAAAAAAAAAAAAAAAGAAAAACTTTTCCCTCGAATTTGGAGACGCTACGTTGACGATATTTTCGCAGTAGTGAAAGAACGCTGTTTGTCACAAATTCTCGAAATGTTTAACTCCCGACACACCACCATCAAATTCACGGTTGAGAAAGAGATGGATGGAAAACTCCCTTTCTTGGATTTGATGATCACCATGAAAGAGTATAACACCCTAAAATTCGGTATCTACCGAAAACCTACATCCACCGATCGGTATATATCGTCCAATTCTAACCACTACGAAGCACAAAAACAAGCCGCGTTCCACTCAATGACACACCGCCTTTTCAATATTCCCATGGAAAAAGAAGAATTCGTTGAGGAGAGAATGAAGATTCATGAAGCTGCAGCATTAAATGGCTACGATGGAGAATTTGTCAAACAAAATACTTAGGAAACATGAACGGAAAAAACATCGCCAAATGGCTACTACACTGCAACCCCAAAAGAGGAACCTCTACGGATATGTTTGCCGTTTTATTCAAAATTAAATAACCCCATAAAAGGTATTCTGAAACAGCACGGAATGCAGGCAGCCTACAAAAGTGGTCCGAAGCTGTTTTGCTCTCTTCTATGTAATCAGTTGGACATCGTCCTGTAGATGGGCAACATCGAGCCCGAAACCGGTCGACAAAAAAAAAGGTAAATGTTTAAATACTTTTTATGTTTGTAAGAACAATAAGTGTTGTGTACAGTCTCGCGTCGCGTTTTGTGAGTGTACTATAGTTCTTACGTTTAGCACAAAATCTTAAAAATGAGTGAACCAACTAAAGCCAATTCAATCACGTTCCAAACTCACCAACGCAATACGCCTCCTACACATGAGATGTCCCCGGAAAGGTAGAGTCCTGAGCCTTAGAACGTGGCTCAAAGCGCACAACTTGACGTCACGGGACACACGAAGCACTATTGTGGCTTGAAGGTGATTCGATGCTCTTCTGCTCAATTCCCACGTGTCTCGACTAACGGTCGAGCAGTTCGAATGGTTCGCCTCCTCGATGAACGGTATTCGTAGTTCGGTAGTAGGGACACATAAGTTGGAACGGTCCACGATCATTTTATGGCATTTTGTAGGCAGCTAACCGGCAGAATCTGGGAACGAAGAATGCGGAATGAATCCACGTGGTCAGGATCGCGTAAAGACCGACCAGGATCTACCAGAAACGGGCTTAGGTATTCCGTTTGAACCGCCGAAAACTGACTGCCCTCATTGATTGGGCTATGCCTAAACAACGTGGTATTTTATAATAACTCACTTCTTCACCAATTAGGTCACATTAGAGCTTACCTGATTCAAGTCACACACTAAGGCACAGTGTGGAAAACTACCTATTTGTTCACCAACAAAAACTACCAGAACTCAAAAAAGGTAAACCTTCTGCAATTCAAATTTCAAATTAGAATTCATAACAAGATTTAAATTTATTCGCGGAATTACTTCGAATTTAGCTATAAAAATTTAAATGATATTTTCCATTATTTGAAACTCGATTTTACTTGTTCTAATCGGACTGTTCACTTTGAGAACTCTACTTGAAATGATGGTCGATCGCGTTCGGATTGGTATATTATTTAAAACTAAGGCGCAATTTCCCTCACGATGGTGTACTGAGAGCGTACAACGTAATTTTTGATTGGATATCGTGATAATACAAAGTGAAAATAGCTCTCAGTTCCGTTCAAATATTCTCTACTGCGCAATTAAATAATGGAATTTTCCACTGGAATCAAGTTTCGAGCAAACCGCCTGAATATAGATTCACTCATGTACTATGGATTTTTTCATACCGATTTGAATCACAGGTACCGCTTGTTTTTCACAGGTGGCGTATTATAAAAAGATTTTTAAACATGTACTACACGATTACAAGTTAAACAAAAGATACAACGTAAGAACAATTCAAAATGGAATGGTACAGAATGATCGTTTCACTTGCAGAAATGGAAGATTTCTTCTAATGCTTCCAAAACTTAACTAATAATATTTTCACATAAACCAAAATCTCTTTATTTGAAACCTCAAGTAGACATGTTGTCACGATGAGAGGGATTCCAATAAATTGGTCAGATGAAGTTAAGTATCTAGGGCTCATGCTTGATAAAAATTTAACTTTCAAAAATCACATTGAGGGCATGCAAGCCAAATGTAACAGATATGTAAAATGTCTCTATCCCCTTATTAATAGAAAATCAAAACTTTGTCTTAAAAACAAGCTTTTGATCTTCAAACAAATTTTTAGGTCAGCCATGTTGTATGCTGTACCAATATGGACTAGCTATTGTAATACCAGGAAGAAAGCTCTGCAGAGGATTCAAATAAAATTTTGAAAATGATTCTGAAGTTTTCTCCCTAGTATAGTACCAATGAGTTACATAGAATATCTAATGTTGAAACATTGGGACAAATGTCAAATAAAATAATTAATAATTCCAGGCAAAAATCGTTACAATCTTCTATTGCCTCGATTAATGCGTTATATATTTATGTTAAGTAAATTGAAAGCGTTTTTTTTTCTCTTATAAGCAGATAAAATCAACTCACCTGTAAAAAATCTGAACTGCTACGGCAAATTAAATGTGATACGTTATTAACAAAATGTTAATAAAATCTTAAATTTGTTTTACCAAATTAGGATTATAGTGTTGTCTAATAACATAGAACACCTAGATATAAGAAATGAATGTAATGTTTGGAATGATACTAATAAAGAAAATACAATAAAAAAAACTATACCATATGTAACAATATCCATCATGAACTAAAATACCTGTTAGATTAAAAAAAAAATTCTTCCATTCTAGAGGGGCCTTTTGAAAGTATAGATAGTTTCTTCTTGATGCAACATTTAAAAATATTCTATGAAAGACCAATGTTGATGCATGCATTCGGTTCAATTTGGGAGTAGTGTGAACTTTCATCAATATCAAAAAAATTAATAAAAAATAGATTTTTTAATTAATATGGAATAAGAATTCAATTTTTGTACCGCAAAAATAGAGACGATCGCAACTATGGGCAAACTTTTCTATTATTGATTTTCGGTATTCTGCCTCTGAATAGCATACTACTGTTTTTCTGCTCGGCTAAAATTTCTACTCATATTTGCTTTTTGAGCTGGAAGAGCTTTATAATATTTTCAATCAGAATAAATGATAGATTACCCTATCTATTCTTCTACTCTTGTTTGAATCTCATTATCACTTTAGTTTAACGCATCATGCTAGGTATCGTGGAAGAGTTTCTCTATGAAACCAAAAACTGCTCGTTCACAGCCCTGAAGCAATACAACAAACATACGTTCTCGTATACTCCCAATTCCATCCCATCACCTTCCAGGACACACATATCTCCAGTCGCTCACTCAGTCACAGGCATCCAAAAGGACGCAGAAACTAGGATCATTCCGCCCGCAAATGAGAAAACTTTCCCGAGCAGCTCTTGCCACTGGATGCCCGGGATGTACGCAATACTGAAAATTCAATTTCACATCAGAGATGATGACTTTTTGCTTTCGTGCTACTCTTTCACTCGTTTTGCCGTCGATCCCTGGGTTGGGCGGATGTTGGGCTTTGTCTTTGACTTTTGAAAAAAGAAACTTTTTGCTCCATTTCCTCGGTTGAATCAAGGCGCCGCTCGTCTCTTCTGCTTCCGTACACTTCTGACTTCTGGCACTACGCGCCGGTACTTGTCGGAATGAATACTCCCCGGAAGAGTTTCCTTCTCCATCAGTGATGTTATAGTGGAAGCAACCTGTCATCTTTTATGTTTTATTCAAACAAAATAGAACGGAACACGTTAGTCGCTGCACGGATCCATTAGACAGTGGAATTATTTTTCAATTACCGTGTGCTTATTTTGTTTCGCTCTGACTCTTAAACGGTATAGCATGGCAAATTAAGGAGCTTATTTATATTTGTTGTCTTACTCTTCGTCCTTCTGAGTCTACGCTTCCACAGGAACTAGACAAGCCTCTTCTTGCACAGTTTAAATTTGGCGGCTGCTTGGGCAGGTCAGGAGCTAATCACCACTACCAACCTCCTTTCCCGATCAGCCTGCATAACCTCGTAGTGTCAGTAGCGATTGTCACAATTGGCTAAGAATTAACACTACGGACTATCTGATCCAATTATAAAAGTACGAGGGCACCATCTACAGTATTGTGCCCTTCCTGTACTACTCGGATAAATGATGCATACGACCTTGTGTGCCTCCGAGATAACCGGCTGCGTTTCTTCAGTCTCAAGTTTGGGGCTAAATAAGGGTAGGATTATTATGAATATGTTAAATTAATTTAAATTTTCACCTTTATGGCTTTGCATTATGCGTTTTACATAGTGTACATTATGCTTTTTCGCCATTGACGACAAAAAGTTTAATCTTGGCTTGTTTGGGTAGTGGCTAAGATAGCTAAGATCATTCATTAGCATAAAAGAACAGCAACCGGTGCAAAGTGCAACCGGTAAGCAGCACTAGTTCAAGAACCATACTTTTGATAGGGGAACCTCTATCTAGGTAACCTTGTGGACTCAGTTTTTACTACTTTCGTAAAACAAGAAGTGGAAAATTCGCATGCCATGCCTCGTGCATGTGAGCTCGTTAATAAGGCATTCGTTGCTACACTTATTTCTGAGTTAACTACCAGAGATGTACCTACGTGCTGTCAAAATCGATTGCTTCTATTGGTAACCTCAAAAGGAAACGGCATTCGCTTACCTAATGGTGTATTTAAGAAGTTTTAGAATGTTTATTCAATACTCACTTCCCCGAATGTGTGGGCATACATACCATCTACGGATGAACCGTTCACCATGAACGAAATGTAATCACATTTGTTCACTATATTTCACTGCTAGAGATGGGAAATGTACTGTAGCGAACATTTACCACTTCAACATTCTCATGTTTCTACACGACCATCGAAATCCGAAGCAAACCATGACCGTTCAAAACAAAAAATGTCACGGCTCTTCAAAACGGTAATCTTCTTCTTCCCAACGTTTATTCAACCCCGAGTGCGAAAAGACTCAAGCATAGGTTGATGTGCTAGTATCCATTGTATTAAGCATTGATCAGTGAGAACTGCAATTTTCCCAGTATTGCAGTGAGTGATGCTGAAACAAACCGATGCCAAACAATTCTTTCTCAAAACAGCTTTGGCATTGTACAATAAGATTTAAAGTAGATTAAAAAACCGAATTTAGAACTATACCATTTAATTCCACTAGAGTTTGTATCCTTTGACAGATACGCGTATTTCGACCTCAACTGTAAGTCTAGTACACGACACTGAAGACGGCCTTACAGTTGAGGTCGAAATATGCGTATCTGTCAAAGGATACAAACTCTAGTGGAATTAAATGGTATAGTACTAAATTCGGTTTTTTAATCTACTTATAGGTATTCTACTAAACAGCTCGAAGATTTATTATAATAAGATTTTGATAAATCTTGATCTCTTTTTGGAAATAACGTAAAGAAAATGCATCTTGCCGTATTCTCAATCCGTCGTATCGTTTTCATTTCTGTCGCAATAAGTTTCCAGATCCGTCCTTGGATCAGGTCCGTCACACTCGAGCTCAGATTGGGTACCACTTCTAGTACTGCATTTGGTCCCTCGGTAGTGCAAAAGGTACCCAAGTTTGACAGATCGCAGTACACTTTTCACGGCATTCTAGACTACCTTATGAGCCATAAAATTTTGGGCAACTGCAAGGGACATGGAGGTTTTTAATTTGTCTTTGCTTGGATGGTATTGATGCTGCTGCTGCTTTGTGTTTTGGTTGACTGGCAGAATCAATGAACTGTGGTAAATTGTGGTCACAGTTCCCAAGCCTGTTCACTGCATGTAGTTACGAGTCTCTGGCTCGCAGTATTCGTCGGCTGATTTGTGAAATTTAATCGTAATCTCAACAACTGAAAGCTCGGTGAAAAATCACAGATCAATCTGTAAAATATGATAAATATGAAGTAAAACCATAAAAAAGCTCAAAAATGGCCCAACCGGGAATCGATCTTTTCCGGTAAAAAGTAGGTTTCACGGTTAAACAGTAGATCATACAGGAAAATCTGTATTTTTATTTTCAATAGTTCAATTTCGGTGATTTCTTTCACAGCATACTGCGATTAGGATAGGACAGGGTTAAAACATGATTTTTTAAGGCAATTCGAAAAAAGGTCTTCGAAACAAAAAAATCGTTTTTTTCTGGTTCGTTTGGCAGTTTCTATTTAAAATTAGCATACTTCCCAATTTTACTTTATTAAATTGTATCAATATCAACATTTATTGAAACGTTATTATTTGCATGCCAATTTAAAGTTGAATATCGTAGGTAAACTTTTCGTCGTTTTTGAATTTATTTGGAAACTGATGTTGATCAGAAAATTCGATCTCTAAAACAAGTCCGATGATCTGAAGGTCAAATTTACCATTTAAAAAAAAATGAATGTTCATGTCTTGGTGCATGCAAATGAGGCCATAGTACATCGAATACTTTATAATATTTGTGACACATTAAGTGGTAAACTATCTTTTAAGAGCGTTTTCTTGATATCTTACATTGAACATCTTAGCATGGCAACATTGTAAGTTTTTTTAAGAAGTTCAATATAATACATTTGTTAACGTTCTGAAATAGTAAACATGTCAAATACGATACAAAATATCTTCAAAATAAAGGATAAAGTCCATTTTTTTATGAGACCAGTTATGCCATGTTTGGTTCAGTTTTAGTACTGAAACCGCCGATTTGCAGGAACAATATCCACTAATTCAGATAAATTTGAGAGGGTCACTTTTGGTTGACAATTTTACAGTTCGCATGATGTGAAAAACCGAAATTTTTGGGGTATTCATATTCAGTACTGAAGAAAGCAAAATTACATGGAAATGAATCGCATACTTCATTTTTTTTCTTCTTTTTGTCAGCTTTGTGCCTATTGAGAGATGATATTGGCAATTTCGATAACCTGAAGCCAAACACTGTTCTCTACATTGTATAGAGTTGCTCCTCTCTCTCCCTCCGCTGCAGTGTTTTAATCTGGACCACTGCCCTGTACGCCCAACGCCCAGGAAAAAGCGCTAGTTCATGAAGCCAGCCACCATATGCGTGGCAGTAGTGCTGAGTAAACAAATTTTGGCTTCACCCGCGGTAGCGACAAATGTTGCATGAGAAAAAAATACTTTTAATAATCGTTGATCATTGTGCCTAACCAAGTGTTACTATATTATCTTGAAATTACAGTAAAATGGAGAAAGTACTCAAACTAACAATTAGCTCATATGCAGTGATGGAAAGTGAGGAACATTACTTCTGAACTGGAACAAAAACAAAACCAAACGCTCCCGAGCGTCAGAGTGCTGGTTTACTCGCATCTGTCAGCTCCCGAGTAACTGAAGCTAAAAGTGATTCGCGAACCTGTTCGGAGCTTTCCATAGTCATATTGTGTTTTTGGAAAAAATAAAAAGCTGCTTCCCCTCCGAGATTTATGGTTTCCAAGGGCTTTTGACTACAAACTAGTGGTTTGCTGTCGATATTATGGTTATACAATTAATTTGTCTATCAAAACCACAATAAATCACACCTTGCTCGGTTACTCGCGAGTAAACGCTCCCGAGCTTGTTAGTACTTCTTTTGACATGTTCTCCCGAGCTGACGGATGCGAACTTACTCACATCTAGCCAGTTCCCGATTCTGTGATGTTTGTTATGCGTTGGTATACACTCGTGAGCTGCTTCGTGATGCGAATTTTTCCAGCACTGCTCATATGTAAACATTCTTCAAAGCTTTCTTTATATGGCTTTCTGCTAAGTGAACGCGCTGTTCATACAAACGAAAGCTGCTATGCGATCTTTTTATCAACAAATCTGGCGAATCTACTCATCACTAGTTGACGTTCCTGTGCTGGTGTGTGTTTTTACGGTTGGCTTGCAGGGCCTGACATCAACCCCCTAGATTTCTGGAGGACCATTCCCCCTAAATGTTCGGAGGGCCATAGTGCAAAGTTTAGTTTAGAGTCCTTCTCTGGCACTTGGACGATAACCAGCCACTCCTGACATGGGAAACAGACGCTGTTGTGCTGTCAACGTGCTGCATCTGATTCTAATCATCTCTCGTACGTTTCTGATGTCTAATTGCTGGTAGCACACGATACGTTCCGTCAATGTGATGTAAATGGGGATCATACCGGCATCGTTTTTTACGCACTCAGACTCGCACTGCTATTAAACAAAAGGCTTCATACGGCTTTTCGTGGTTCCGCTTTGTTTCCAGTACCTTGCCCGAGCTTCATACCGCAGTATCGATTATTAGAAATAAGCTAGCAGAGACGCTTCCCTGACTGCCTACGTTTGGTATGACTCTTGCTATTGTATTCATTGTCTTCTCCAATTTTTTTCCGACATGCGTAAAGTTCAGTTGATTGGTGATCATCACTCCCAGGTGCTCCAATGCGCGCTTTAGTGCAATGACATACCCTTCGACGTTCACCTCCATCCGCTGGACCGCCCTGCAGTTGGTGACTAGCAGTATCTCTGTTTTATGGTGAGCTATCTGTAGTTTGACTCCGCCCATCTTCCGCAAAACCAACAATCTTCTCCTTCCTGGGCAATTGCACTCTACATCCCGTTCCAAAGAGTTGGACCAAAAATGGAACATTGAGAGACGTTCGCCGTCTCTGGCATTGACTTATGCCCTTCATTCATCTCGTACTACAAGATTCTGCTCTAGAATAAGCTCTTCATTATCTTGCTCAGAGAGTTGTGGACCCGCAATCTGTGCAGTGCTGCGGCGATGGCCTCGCAGCGGACGCTGTTAAATGCAGTATGGCATGCCACTATTCTCTACCGTGATTGAAAAGATCGGTCGGAAGCTCGTTGTTTCCAGCAGCTTTACTGTTCTTTAACTCTCTGATAGCTTTTTTTAACCTTTATGGGTACTCACGCTTTCTCGGGATGTCCCCTGTCCGTTAGAGTAGTACGAGACACTAAAATCCGTTCTCTGGCAACATCTTTCTTAAACGTCGTTTTCTGGCAATTCTCAACAAACCGAACGTAAATGAGTTATCTGTGAACAGCATCTATCAGGCCATGTACATAGGGCAGATGGCAATAATTCCTCTTGATTCTTTTACATATAAGGTTACGAAAAAGCTTCAAAAGCATGGGCGTAAATAGCCATCAGACTTGAGGGGGGCCACGGCCTCTTCTCATGAGAGATAAAAGTCGTAAAGGATTTAGATAATTTAACGATGCTTGTTTGGATAATATTTGTGAACCGATTATAGTGGCGCACTTTCATACAGAGGTAGATCAAAACCTAAAAATCGTCCAAAACCGATTGATCAACTTTCTTAGATACCAAATGTCACTTATATGGAAAAATAGTTAACATTTATTTAAAAAATTTTGTTTTCGTTTTAGATTGCCAAGATGACGTATTCAACCCAATCTTATACAGTTAAACCTCCATGAGTCGATGTTCCATTACTCGATATCGACTCATGGAACCATACTAAAAATAAAATTTCATGGTTACTATGATGGTCCCCTCAAACAGCTTCCCATAGCATTGCTGTTCCATGACTCGATATTTCCAGGAGTCGATGGTCCCTTCAATATCGACTCATGGAGGGTTGACTGTAGATCTCGAATAGAACACAAGGATTTAAAAGCAGATTATAATCAAGATTTACCTTTCAAATTCGATTTGAACTAGATGTTTGCAAAGTTATAAAACAAGATAAATATTTAAATGTATCACCTAAGCCTTTGAAAAAAAATGCCTGCTAGTTTGAAAATATGGATTATTGTTGCTCAGCATTTCTGATTTATTTCTCTAAACCTCTTGAAACATGGTCGCAGTGGTTTAAATCCCAACACAAAAAAAAATCTTCTTGAAACCAACATTTGTACATAGGATTGATATTAGTTTTTGTTAGAGTTAAGAACTTTAAATCCTAAAGTTGCTTGGCTACCATCATATTGGAAGATTGAAGTTTTTTTTGTATTCAAATAAAGCTGGCAGAGCAGAAGTTCGATCTTAGTGGTATAATCATTTAAAAAAAAAAAACAATAGCAGTTGAAAATAAATACCATTCAGTGAACCTTCAACATATTTGCTATTATTTCGATGATTGTCTTAAACAAACTTCTGCCCCATCGGTGGGGTTCGACACTTTTGCGACAGACATACTTTATATAAACTTATGTTAACAGATAAATACACTCTAATTTTTCATCAAAAAATTGCCCAAAGCCCAAAAAACCGTTTTTCGCAAAACTAGGTGAAAATGTAAAATGTTGGTGACTTTTTTCGCACGATCAGCCAAATTTCGCTAAAGTTGAAGATAATATGTGAATTTGGGGTAATTTGTAAATTTCTCTGCTAGGTCGAACTTTTGGCCCGCTGATTTGAACACACTATGGGCCAAAAATTGATTCCAAGCAATTATGTAGTAACTAATACACCTCAAAGCATCCTTATGATGCATAAAAACGCCCTTACATAAAAAATCAAAGAAGATTTTATTCTCATTTATTTCCTTGCAATGAAAGTTTGATAAAAAATTATAATGTTCACGTCAAAAAAAACAACAAATAGCCATTATTTTTCCAAATCTCAATCGAATCTTATGATATTTGTAGTGAAAGTCTCTCACTTGAACACTATGGCATTTATAAGCTTTTATTTGATTTGAGCTAGAAATCCTAAACATTTGATATCTTATCCTTAATCTAGAAACAAGTTTTATCTGTTTTTCTTACAAATAACGCAACTTCTTCTAATTACAGAAATTTTACATGAATACATATATATTTATAACGAAAAAAAAACATCTCTGAACCGAATTGATGTGGTGACGGACCTGGTGTAGAAAACACGACGAGGGCCTGGGATCGAATCCCATTCTGGAGGTAGTCACATATGACTCAAAAAGTTATAGTGGCGACTTTATTTGGAAGGGAAGCGAAGCTGTTGGTATCGAAATGAACTAGCCCAGGGTTGAAAATCTCGTTTCCAAAAAAAAAAAACGAAAAAAATTGATGTAATGTCCATATAAACTACTTAGGACGCCGAAAAAATTGACGCAAGAAAAAATAATAAAAATAAATAAAAAAAAAGAGTCAAATTATAAATACTTATAGAAGAATTAAAAGCGTGTTTTAAACCAATCTTCTGTATGAATAAGGTTTAGCGTTTATTCTAAAGAAACAAATAGTAACATGGTCTTATTATCTTTTCAATCTAAAAACTTCAGAAAATTGATGTCAACATAACATTGAAAAAAAAATGTTGCGACATCTACGATTTTACACGGTTCGATGAGATTTTTTGTACGAATCCACCACTATCTTACTATATGTAAAGGAATTTCAATGTTCACAGTTTTGCTGTAACATTTTAATGCAACTGCTTCACTGTCGTCTACTTACTAGCAGTTTATATCTGTTCCCGACGTCTCTGAGACAAACTTATCGAATGACTCATCAATTTGAATATAAAACATTGACTGCCCATAAACGCATAATTGTCCCATGTGAATGGGAAATCCAGCAAACATGGGACTGACTTGCATTTATGGGCAGTTTTAAAGTTCGCGAAAAATGTATACAAAAAAAAAGTTCGCTTACTGCACCATTGTTTATTTTCGAGATTTTGTTTTGTAAAACTCTACCATAACTCTCATACACAAACATTTCCCAGTAACAACGATTCGTTCTAGATAATTGATCACAAAATATCGCAGCTTGTTTTAAAAAATGAAAAGACTTTGGTTTTCTAATTAACATTACCACTACAAATGGATCAAGCAAGTTCTTCTAATTCTAAAACATGCTTCAATGAATTTCAATATCGGGAAAGGCAAAAAGGAAACAGTATGGCAGTATGTGACGTTTTAAAATCACTTATTGCTATTGCCTGTCAAACAATTATCATCCATAAATTTATATTCAAAACGCATCTAATGCGTCTAGTATCCATACTAAAAACTAGTTTTAACTGTATTGTCATTTCTTCTCCATTTTTTTCGAGGGGGGCAAGCCCATGGTTCAGGGGGGCCAGGCCCCCCCTGGCCCCTCCCTATTTACGCCAATGTTCAAAAGCCTGGTTGGTAGTGAAATGACATGGTATGGGATACTCGAAAGGCTTGCAAAAACACTTAAAATAATGGGAGAGGGCTGTGCCCATGCACTTTTGGGCTGATGCGCATAGTCAATCTTAACCCCTGTTGTCATTAACGCTGCGACATCTCATTTCACCCATTGGCGACTGAACCTCGCTGGAATTTTGGGATGCTTCTCGAGCAACAACGCGTTCTTTGAGTAGGGCCGGCATTACGCTGAAGCTCTGCACAACTTCTACTAGACACTCATGTGTTTGCGAACTTAACTTCGTTGCTCTGCGACAAAGTATTTTACGCTTTGGACCGACGTCATGCCGGAGCCCTGCACTGGCAGCCTCTGTGTTGGCTGTATAAGCCTTATTACTCTGCAGAAACTTGCTGCTGATTCACCGCTTCACGATATCTCCTGACTGGCCGATTGTATGCCGAGGTCAGACAAGCGAGTCCGGTAGTAGGATGACATCTGGTTTACTGGCGCCTCCGACGCCATAAGTGTGGCAGTAAAAAGGTCTTCGGCAGGGGTTCCATCCTTTCCCCGATTTAACCCGAACCGATGCTATCCGGGCAGGTGCTGAGGCCAGGCCAGTGATTCCCCTTTTGATTTCCAGTCACTCTGGCGACTATTTGCCGGTGCTGTTTAGAGATCTACTCAATAAGTCCTTAGAACTTGGTCTACCCCGATCGGTATCTCGATGCTGGTTAAACTGGTGAATTGTGCGATTTCAAGTGGCGACTAACTTCCAGTTCCCATGTTAAACCCGTAGTTACGGACAGTCTGTCTGTAAGTCCTTAGGAACTGAGCTGAACAAAATCTGTACTCAAGTTCTCAGACAATCCCAAAAATGAATAAGTATCCACAACAAACAAAAATGCTAAGAAGCCACAAATGCGATTGCTGAACTGACTGGAAACGAAAGAATTTAATCATGTTAACAAACCATAGTCAGTTAAATTTCGGGTCAGCGGACCTCCGTGGAGTGCACTCAAAAGATTTTCCACCAAAACTGTTTCTTCACCTCAGCCGAGTTTATTGCTGCGATGGTAAAACTTTGGCACGAAACTGGAAACGAAAGAAAACGCAAACTTTACTTGTTAATGTTTGCACAGAGGAGTCGTTACTACTTACCGCCTCATAAGGAAAAGCATTAAATTGGATTGCTTCCTAGTGCTGAGTCGTTTACTTTCGGCCCACCGGTGGCCAAACCAGGAGTTCATGGTTATATTTCCGATTTTACTTGAGGGTAGCCAACCAACACCGAACAACCAAAAACAGGAAATGAGAACTTAAACTTTAAGCTTGCACCAACTTTTGCTGACCAGCTTCGGTTGTTGAGGAGATTCCGACTTTTTTTTGGTTGCTCCGTCTGGTTCACATTGATGCTTTTTGTGTCCGACTTTTGGCTGTGTAGTTCTCGGTCAACATTCCCATGATTGAAACGTAAGCAGACCAGCTCAAAAGCCACTTGTTCGGGCACAGGATAAGCTACACTGGAGCCTCATTTTACGAACAGGATTGGGGGTTCGTAAATCGAATCAGCTCTTAAAACGAGGGATACGTTGAATCTACTGGTGTGATAAGTGAATCATAGATGTTATATACCGATGACCCACTAGAATCAGCCCATGCACTGTACTTGAACAATTCTTGTTGAAATGCTCAAGTGATGTACAGTGCACCAACATAACCCTTGGCCTCAGATCCTCCCCAGAACCACCTTACGGTATTTCTTCGGGGATGGTCGTTGTTTGGACTTGCGGTTGTTGACAATCACCAACTTGTGACGGGCCAGTCCTAGCTGCTGTCAACCCTACTTCCTCCATCGATTCACCATAGACCACTAGGATGATATCGTCGACGAAGCCAACAATCTTAAAACCCGTCGGAAGAGGCAGCCTCAGTACGTCATCGAACATCGCATTCCATAACATCGGGTCCATGATTGAACCTTGAGGTACTCCTGCGGTAATTCGAGCGCATTTCTGCCCCATCCTCTGTGTCATAAAGTAGAATCCTACCATCTAAATAGCTTTCTAGAAGCTTACCCAACTGCACCGGTATTTTGAGGTGGTTAAGTGCGTGGGTAAATCGGTGTTGCTTGCGGTGTTGAACGCATTTTTTGCATCCAGAGTGACAACTGCGCAGTAACGGATGCCGCTCCTTTCATGCTCGATGTCTGAATGACCGACTGAATAGCGAATAAATTTACCTTTCCTGAACCCAAACTGGTTGTTGGACAGGCCGTCCGCACCTTCCATATACGGTACCAGCCTGTTAAGGATCAACCTCACCCGTCCTATATAGTATCAAGATAGCTCTCACTGCCGCTTTTAAGGCAACATTCGGGATACCATCGGGTCCCGGTGCCTTGTTTGGCGCGAATGATTTCACGACTTCTGCCAGCTCTTTGTTCGTCACCCTCGCCACTTCTTCTCGTTCATTTTCCGCATACGGCGCTGGGGCCATGGTCTTGTGGGTTGATGCGGGAAGTACATCTCTAATCAATCGCAGCAACTCGGGCGACTTCTTTTGGGGTGCTATGGGGCTCTGCAGTGTTTTGGTTTGGTATGGGTTTTTGACGTTTACTGGCTTTGTTGTTTACTAATTTAATGAAGGTGTGAAAGAGAGCGAATGATTTTTGTGCAGAGCCCTATGGTACCTTTGATCTTAGCCTTCGGTACCACATTTTCTGCACAGCTCACTTCTGTCGGGACCATTGCAATTCCACGACTTATGGCCCATCTCAAAACACTTGAAGCAAACATCAGGAAGCTGTTGAATGCTCATCCGGAAAACTGTCCAGCCTACCTTGAGTATGCCCAAGGTCTTCGCTTTGTTGGCATCTGCAACCGGCAGCCTGATCGCAGCCTCCTGGGTGCCCTGCGGGCCCTTTCTAAGGTGGAAGGCCGTACTGGCTACGTCGATGTCACACTGCTCTTTGAGGGCATCCGAGACCTCTGCGGAATCGATGACCTCATCCAGATTTTTTACACTGGAGAGTCGCTTCTGCAGTCAGAAATCTTACATCAACCTCGTCGCCAAGTACTTCTTGTGTCGATTGCATCCTTTTGCTTGGCATCCTTCTTTAAGACTAGGATCATTTCACCAATCCTAGTCCGCCTTATGCTCCGCACATTTGCGCCCAATGGCGATAACTTCTCCGTGCTTCGCATCGCCCTCAGAACCTCGGCGTATTTCGCTTCCTCTGTTTTGATAACGATGACCTCGCATGAATTCCTACGTTCCTCTGTTTTCGATTTTTAAAAAGACACTACACGTTAATGCTTCCAGTGGGCTGTTTGCCCTTTGAAGGAAGCACCACACTAGACAACGGACTAGCATGCAACACCCAGTGGCACAGTCGGAAAACATTCCTCTCGAAAAGTTTTCAGCCTGAGGCGGGAATAGAACCCACACTCCTTAGCACGATGCGGCTAAATGCCTCGGTGACACTAACCGCACGGCTACGAAGCCCACATTCATTCTCCTTGGCCTCTGTTTTCGGTTTTCTCCTTTCCTTTTCCGGTACTGGTTGCTGTTGCATTGCGCATGTGGTTCCTGTGGATGCACTGCCTTGTTCCTATTCCGTGGCTCATATTCTTTGGCTTTCCTGGCCTTAGGCTTGGTGTTGACCTCTCCACTTTTGCCATGTCCTGTTGATTGCGGAGCTTAGCTCGTGCCAGCTTTTCCACTCTGGAGGATGGCTGCGTGGGTCACTTTTCCCTTAGCAACCATACGTTTTTTCGCCACGTATTTATCCTCGGAAGGTCCTCTCTTGATGATGGGGTAGTTGTACAGTACCGCAAGCAGCTAGACGAGCAGTTGGGAAGAATCAACCTTTCTGCGGATATCAAAACAGCTGGTGGGACCCTATCCACGTAGCTGTGACAACAACGGCGCGGAAAGTGATTGGCACTGGTCAACGACGAAGACGAAACGACTGGTTCTATGAAGAGTGCCGGAGAGTGACAAACGTGAAGAATGTCCCCAAAAGCTGAATGCTTGTGACCGATATCCGAGAGAACAGAGAGCGGTACAAGGCAGCAAGAGCCGAAGAAAGGCGGATCCACAACAAAAAGAAAAGGTAGCACGAAGAAAATGTGGTAGCTGAAGCTCAAGGTAGCATAAATCGGAACGATACGCGGAGATTTTATTTATAACGGTCAATGAGGTGTAGCACAATACCGTACCAGTGCCCGCCATGTTCAATGATCGAGAAGCAAATTTGCTGACCGATAAAACGATGGTGGCACTTCCAGCAGTTGTTGAATGGAGAGAATGGAAATGTGGCGTGAAACATCATGAACATTGATGATGACGATCAAACTATGGACTCACCGACCATAGCAGAGTTTAAAAAGCTATCAGTGAACTGAAAAACGGTAAGGCTGCTGGGAATAAAGAGATTCCGGGCGAGCCTCTTATACCCGAAAGTGAGAAGTTTTACCAGTCGATCCACCGAGGTATGGGAGGACGAAGAAATGCTCAGTGGCTAGTTGGGTGGCTTTATACGCCCAATCTACTAGGAAGGGCACAGACTGAAGTGTGTCAATTACAGAGGAATTCTGTAATTCCCTGGTGAATTTGTTGTGCAAGATACTGTCACGCATCCTGTTTAACATACTGAGACCACTCGAAGAGTCCTTTACGGATAATACCAAGCTGATTTTCTTGAGTACCGCTCGATAACGAATCAGATTTTTACCTTGCTAACGATCTTAGATAAAGTCCGGGAGTATAACTTGCAGCCTGTTCATTGATTTCAAGGCAGCGTACGATTCTGAGAAAACAAATGAGCTGTAGCAGATAATGCCTGAACATGGATTTCCGACGAAACTAATTAGGCTGATACGTGCTACGCTGGATGATTCGAAATCAAGTGTTCGGATTGCAGACGAGGTGTCAACTTTATTTGTGACGTTAGACGGATTGAAGCTGAGAGACGCACTTTCGAGTTCACTGTTCAACATTGCACTCGAGGGTGCTATTAGGAGATCTAGCGTGCAGAGAAACGGCACTATCATCGCACGGTCGCACATGCTCCTTAACTTTGTGGACGATATTGACTTTATTGGAATCGATCGTAGGTCAGCGGTAGAGGCCTTCATTGCTCTGAAGAGGGTGTTCGCGCCCGAACTGACCGCTCTGGCAACAATGTTAAGTAACGATTTTCCTCAACATCAACCGATCACAGCAACTGACATTTTGACATTTTGTACATTAGATAGTAATCCACCCGATGTACATAAGGAACCAAGCATCTAGGAATCGACGTCGTCACCATAGCAGCAGCCTTCTAGAAGGATCCAAACAACCGTTTTGGGCTATAAAAACGGGCCCTATGGAACGCTGCGGTATACAATTTCGATCGACCTGGCAAAGGGTCAAGTTAGTGAATAAAAGTAGATGAAGTGATATCCCGTTTTCTTTCTTGTTGAAAGACCAACCCCTAACCGTTTCGCTTGAGGCAACCAGGCGCCCTAACAGAGGGAGACTACGAATACGCTGACTGTATGCAGAGAAAGAGGACCTGGGGACCCTAAACATTCGGGGCAACTAGAGAAGTATCGCCCAGAACCGATTCTATAATACACTCAGCAATGACGTGGCACTGTAGCCATCAAGGTATAAGATAGCTTACGGCACCTGCCAAGTTCTTATGATCATTGGAAAAGGGAAGGAATGTTAGCTAGGCAACAATTGTTTCTAGAGACCGATGAACTCCATAGTTGACGATCAAAGGATCAAACACTACACTTTAAGAAGTTCTTGAATGACCCAAATTGTCCACAAACTATTTTTCCAACGAACTATATTCAGATTTCACCATCTAACTTTATTGAATCACTAAGAGCACGCACTGCATTGATAATCTTCCAATACGTCACTTATTACGTATATTAAGATATTAAGATCTTTATTCCAGAAAGTACTTGGTTGGCTCCGAAAATCTCTTGAATACAACACAACAATACAAAAACAAAATACACATTGCTCTGAACATCCTTGCATAAACAAAGAACTTCAAAATTCATAGATCGTGCTTGTAGATCTGAAGACTACACAGTTAAAAATAATGAAGATTACACGTCATGTAAACTTCATTTATGCGATGTAAACATGACGTCATGTAAATTTATGTTTGAAATCATGTAAAAATGTGTTATATGTCATGTCATCACTCAGGATCCTGCTAGATTACATGACATATAATTGAAGTTTACATGACATAACATGTAAAAATCCATGATATTCCACGCTCCAATTATGTGCATTATATGTCTCAGAAATTTACACGTTTCGTTAGAACTGTGTATATTCAAATAATTATAAGACTGTATTCTATAGTATTCTGAAGCACGGGGCTTGTATGATCAATACTCTGAATTAATATTTCAAAGCATGAACATGTCAAAGCTAATTTATAGAGCTTCAGGTTAAAGCAATGCACATTATTTCCGCAAAACACACAAACTCTAATTCCACTAGAATGGTATAGTACTTAATTCAGTTTTTCCTTCTAGGGAAAGTGTACCAGTTATGGCTATAGTGGTTCCCTATTAAGCCTTATGTGTTTTCTGGAAAACTTTCACATATTGATTATTTTTAAATGTATTAACATTAAGATTCATTTGATATCAAACTACTAAAACACACAGAATAATAAAACATTTGAAAATAATCAAATTATCACGTATGGTGAAATAGGGAACTATTATGTCCATAACTGGTACATCTACCCTATTTATCATACATTCCAATACATAATTTCCATTCGAATCGTCTTTACTGAATTTGCGAACATCGTGAAAAAGATTACGTTGATTGATTTTACGTAAAAAAAAATCTATAGACGAGATATTAGTGTACCATCGTTCTATTTCTCGTTCACCATCTGCCAACCGACCAATCGACTGGAAATCATACCAAGGTGGGGGAGGGGGGTATGATAGGGAAGCCAAGGGAATTGGGGATTAAAGTGATGTTTTTCTTTGCAAGTCCGCCAGAGCAGCAGCAGTTGTGTTGTGGCGAGTTGCTGTCTAGCTGTCCGTCAGTCAGACAGAGCTGAAGGTATTCATGCATGTTTAAGAGGATCTCTACGGAGGAGAATTGAAAGGGAGCAAAACAACCGATTATGGCTTTTGAAATCTCTAGTCTTTTGCTACGACTCATTCCACAATTCTGCTCACCGATGGCTTTCAAGTGTAGCGTACGCTGCCGGCCAAATTGGACAGAACGATGATTACTTATTGGCTGCACAATGCAGTGCACATACGGACATCTATATGGGACAAATGTGAAGCATGCTAAAAGCTCTACAGGGGAAGGGGTTTGATTTGCAAATCGACAGGGCACTCGTACCGGAAATGATTGGGAAATGTCAATCATGGGTGGCTTGACAAATAGAGTGCAATAAATATGTTAAACTATTTGCGAGCATTTCAGTTTTGTACACACTGTTGGGATACAATTGACTTGATTTGCTCTTAGACAATCAATGGTTGCCTATATACCATGTGGCCATTCAGAGTTTGTTCCCCCAGGACCCGATGGTATCCTGAATTTCGCCTTAAAAGTGGCACTCAATGTGAATCCGGACATGTTCAGAAACGAAATGCAACGCTGCATACATCAAGGAATCTTACCAGTTGTATAAAAGCAATAGAAATTGTTGTTATTACCAATGGCGGGGAAACCACCAGCTGACCCGTCAGCGTATGGACCTATTTGTCTACTAGATATGACGGGCAAGTTTTTGGAGAGGTTTATCCTTAACAGGCTAGTGCGCATACAAGACACGACGCAAGACAAGACATAACACTTATCGTTCTTACAATCGTCAAAAAAGTTTAAAAAAAAATTTACCTTTTGTCGACCGGTTTCGGGCGCGATGTAGCCCATCTACAGGACAATGTCCGGGTCGGAAATTTTTTTTAACCTTTTTTGACGATTGTAAAAACGATAAGTGTTATGTCTTGTCTCGCGTCGCATCTTGAATGTGTCGTTTAGTTCTTACGTTAGCACACACCACAAAATGAGGCTAATGCGATCTCCTCCAAGCATCTTGAGGTAACGAAAAGGCATCTACGGTTACAGCGGCTTTTTCGAGGATGATGTACAACAATTTCGAGCAATAATCAATGTACCATTTAACCGGTGGTCCTTCTTAGACATTTGGCCTGGACCAAGCACTTGGAGTTTTCGAACCGTGAAGAATGAAGCTCGCTCAACGTTGCGGTGATCCCAGCATGTTAAGCGTGGCTTAAGATACCCTCTCATGTTGAGCAGGTCATGTTGTAAGAATGCCGGCCAGCAACACTGTTAAAAAAAGTGTTCACTTTGAATCCAGTTGGATCAAGGAGGCGTGGAACGAAGCAAGCTTGGTGCACCAGGGTTTAGAGAACGTAGTTCGTAGTCGAGGACGAGGCTGTCATGAATCAAGTGAATTGACAAAATCAAGATTATTATAATGACAGGTTTACCGATCTCAGCAGTCAGTGGGTGCGCGGTGTGGTTAGCTGCGGGGAAGGCGGAAGTGACAGTTGGCGAGTTGGCTAGCTGGCGGGTTTGTGTACTCAACCGTTTCTATGGGGTTGTTAGGGAATGTTTATTCCAACAAACATAAACACAGTGAAGTGAAAATTTTATCCAGCATTTTGTCGCGAATCAAATTTTTTCTTTAATGTAGTATTCCGGTGTTTTGTGTCGAAGAAAAGCCGATTATTTGAAAAATTGGTTTACAATTGCATGTAATGCATGTAAATGTGGAAATTTCGAATAGTGCAGCGGGTAAAAGCCACCCACCACCGATGGTCTACTGATGAAAGAGCGGATGCGCCACGGTGTCGCCGTCTGACGATGACGGTTGTATTCTTGTAACTTTATCTCGTAAGTTAAGTCATTCTACTATCTGTGCATTACACAGTGAAGTAAATTCAGATACTTTGCCGCGTATACCACACAGATGTGGGTGTAAAAGAAACATTCGATACCAACTTTGTCACGCCATGCATCTGATATCCATACAACCAAAACAAACTCGACAGCTGTCACTTGGCATTTCAAAATGGCGAAATGGGAAATCTGACACATTGGGTTACCTCCCTTCTAGATACCTTGGACAAAATATTGTTTATGAGGTTTTATTAAGATAATTGATGTAGCCATTGCTAATTATTATGAAATTTAACTAAAGAAAAACAAGAGAAACGCGCAAATAAACTTTCCACCTGTAACTAAGGCGAGATAAGTAAAAAAAAACTTGATAAATTATTAACGAAAATTGTTCTTATTGCCTTGCTAAGTTTGCCAACATCCAGTTCCAATTACGAGGGCATCGGAATAAATTTTCTGCCTAAGATCCACGTCACCGGATTTTCATTATTTCGGAAGAATCCCATCAGCGTTGATAAGTAAGCGAAGCAGCAGAGAGATTTACATGCGATTGAATTACATTACCTAACACTCCCCGCGTAGCTTGGTGGGAACGTTTTTGCATACTTTCCACCCCGTAAGCATAAGGGAACGGGGGAGAAAGCGACGGCGAGCTTATCACTGAACTGAAACAGTGTGGTTTGAGAGACGCTGCTGGTGGCTTCCTCGATGGCAAGTATTCAAGAAAGTATCCAAACCACTGGAAATTCGGTCAAAACAGCTTCACGATTTATGTCTTGCGAAGCCGCTTTTGAGGTGTTTATTGAAAGGAAGATTGGCGTGAGAAAATCCCATAAGCGAAGCTGGGATTATGGCCGTTGTAAAGTGCTTCTCATGAATCGGTTACATCTGATTAAAGAAAGTCAATTAGAGAGACTTCTGAGAGCGAGTATTTGTTTTCGAAACAACAACTTCGGAAGATAAACCGGTCTGAACAATCTGTTTTCGTTTGCGAAAAGTTTATGTAATTGATTGAAATATAGTCTTTATTCAAACAAACTCTTCTCTTCGAAATAAGCATGAAACAGAATAAGTGAAACTTGAATCGTTGTTTACCAACCCATCCATAGCATGGGCGAAATTGGGATTTTTTACCAGGGGGTGCACGACTCCCGAGCAAAGCTTGAGATCATATTGAAAACTAATTGTGATGTTGTGGTGTCGCGAATTTTGATAGCTCTGATAAGTTTGCTGTCATTTTGGTCGTTTTAACGGTTAGAATATCAAAACCGAGATCAGAAAAATGTTCCCATGAAATCAAATTGAAAACTATTTTTGCAATCAGTTACAGCAAATTGAAAACTGTTTCTGCCATCATGGAGGGCAAATTGAGAACTCATTGAGATGTACATATTTTTGATTGGTATTGAAACGAGTCTGCGACAAAATAAATGCTCCATTTTTATACTCTCATAGTGTTTATACATGTAGCACGAATAAATTTATAATTATATATAAAAAACATTTCCGAAAATTTAAAACGATAGCAAAACGAAAACAAAATATGATATCGAATATTTCAATGACAAATTGATATCAAATTATGATATCAACTTGATGCTGAAAAAAAATATGTTTTCGGCTAGTTTTCTTTTTGATGTTGGACTTTGCTCGAGCTGCACGATATCGCGCAATCCAACTGATAACTCCGTATTGTAACTTAAACTTTAGTAAGAGCTCGGCTACGGACATCTGCTGAAATGCTCCCTACTGTATACATACATATATGTAACGTTCCAAGAAAATTCAGTTTTAAGAAATTTTTTTGATTTAAATTAAATCATCGATCAATCATTGCTAAATTTGATTTTGATCATGTCTCTGTTACATTTCAAATTTCCCACGAGGTGATTCTCAATTCTATCAATCCTAACTACAATTATTTAAGAGTTGACTAGAACGTCATTTAATTTTTCTCAGCTTTTGACAGTCCAAATTTTCTGAAATTTGAATGGCGAACTACAAACAACCCGAAGCTTTGTAGTGAATTCATTGAACTTCAGATATTAAAAAAAAGTTTCATTGGATTGTACAAAGACATTAGAATGCGTCATTGAAATTTAAGGCAATTCGGATCACCTAAAATTGATATAAAGATGCTCGTACTTCAGCATTCTGTACTTATAAAAAAACAGCATTTGGTTACTAGATCTTGTCACCGACTATAGGTCTCACTTCTTCCAAATTCGTCGCACAAGCATGAAAACGTTATTTTGATTGAAAATGCTTGAGTAACATGATTTTGATTAGACAAGTGAGTCCAAAATAAAAACTGTGCGCGCATTAAAACTATTGAGCATGATTTTGAATATTTCGCAGATATTTAATAATATTTTGATTTTCACTTTCAATGCCGGAATCAACTTTTAAGACTTTTTGTGAACATAACGCCTAAACCATGAGGAAATACTTGTATTTTATGTGAAACTGTCTAAGGAATCGAATGAAAATGGTTCTTATAGCGGTTGCTTCAAGTATCTGCATCGATTCGGCCTCGCGTCTTCACCATTTTGTCCTGAGTGTACTTAAGCGTAGCAGGTGTGATACAAGGAATGATAAACGATCCCGATCTTTGGAATATGATGGGGACAATGGAAATTCGCGGCAAAATTCTTGAAATTTCGCGAGTGACTCAGGCGATAAATTACAAATTTCGCGGGTTTGTCGCGGCCCCGTATTTGACCATACTTTACACAAAAATACACAATTCCAGTAAAAGAAAAAGCCTTTATATGTGTTAATTTCATGGAATTTCAATCATTTGTTTTTTCTACAAATTTAGATTATATGTTTGAAATAAGGGTGTTTTTTGCAAAATTTAAAACGAAAAAAACTAGCAGGACAACGTAGAAGTTAAAACTAAACAGTTATAAATTTTTTATGGAACTTCGATACCAAGATGAATAAACCATTTTTAGAAGCAATAAACTGGAATTTACCTTGATTATCATACAAATTCTTCAAATTTAACTATTTTCGCGGCATTTCGTGGGATTTCCTGAATTTTGCGGCGAAGCCCAAATTTCGCGGAATTCGCGGCTTCCGCGAAATCGCGAATTCCCATTGTCCCTAATGATGACCAACATGGTGGTGCAAATAATATCTGGTTTACAGCGCAACTGGCAAGCAGAGCAGCGGAACAAGACGCACAGAACAGCGCTTGACGTCGGGTCGTCGGGGCGCTGATGATCCGGAAGCCAACCTCCTGCCGGAATTGTCAGACCGACCTTGGCACTCGACAAGTCAGTCTGTTGATGAGAAGAGACCATCGGACGCGATCGTTGTAGGCTAGATCCTCCGTCGGGGACTAGATCGAGTAGAATGAACGTAACGTAGGCATCTCCCAGCCAGCGTCAGGCTAAGTTCACAGCCGGTGACAAGCTTTGAAATTTTACATTATTTTCATATAAACACTCAATGCGATAATCGAATTATTTCGCGTTTCCGATTAGGCGTGATTATATCATGGATCGCATCATCAACCATTGGTGACTCCCAGATCTTTACCTTATTCAACTTACCTAATATCCTTTCTATGACAACTGTGGAGATCCAGAGGTATACTCGGTCTCTAGTAACAACGGTTGTCTAACTAATATTCCTTCCCTTCCCCGATGACCGTAAGGACGTGGCCAGCGCCGTTATTGACTTTTAATATTAGAGTTCTCAATTTGTGCACATTGAAGAATGGTAAGCTAATCCTAAACATGACACTCCATAACACCGAACCCAGGATGGAACCTTGAGGGACTCCTGAGGTTATGTGAAAGCACTTCCGACCCACCTCTGTGTCATAGACTAATACCCGATTCTGGAAGTAACATCCGAGAATCTTGTACAGGTACTCGGGTATCCCCAGACGCAGGAGCGCATCAGCAATAGCCGCCCAACTGGCACTATTGAATGCGTTCCTTACATCCAGAGTCACTACTGAGCAGTAGCGAATCCCCGTCCTCTTACGCTGGAGTGCTATCTCAGCGGTTTTCTTAACCGTCAGAATAGCGTCTACGGTGGACCTCCCTTTCCGGAAGCCGAACTGGTACCTCAACAGTCTGTTGAGGATGATCTTCTCGAGCACCTTCCCCGCCGTGTCAATCAAGCATATTGGTCTAGACGCCGACGGGTCACCGGGTGGTTTTCCCGCCTTTGGCAATAGTACCAGGCTCTGCCTCTTCCACACATCTGGAAATACTCCCTCGTACAAGCATATCTGCATAGCAGATCTGAACATCCCGGGAGCCTCCAAGATTGCGACTTTGAGGGCCAGGTTTGGAACTCCGTCCGGACCTGGTGCCTTACCTTACTGAGGGATTTTGCAATCCCTACAAGATCCTCATCGGTTACCCTCTCCTCATCGCCAGCCAAAATCCCCGGCTGTCCTACGAAAGGAGGCCAAGGGCTAGGGCTGTGGCGCGGAAAGAGCCCCTCGATGATCCCCTCCAGCATCTCTGGAGATTGCTCTGTAGGAGCCATTGCACCTCTTGTCTTTGCCATAACGATCCTGTAGGCATCACCCCACGGATTCGCGTTGGCACTCTGACAGAGTCCCTCAAAGCAGACCTTCTTGCTCGGACTTCAGCGCGACTTTGGCAGCGGTGAACACCACCCGTCGTTCTTCACGCTCCTCCTCGGTACGTGCTCGCTGCATCCACCTCCTGGCCCGTAAGCAGGCACGGCGCAGGTTCGCAATCGCTTGAGTCCACCAGTACGTCGGTGGTCTCCCATTCCTAGGGTGGACTTGCCTAGGCATGGTTGCATCGCATGCACGCGAGAGCACCGCTACCAGTTAATCCCCGCTTAGGCCGAGTAGGTTACGCTCACGGCGGAGCGCAACTCTATGTACTTCGTCATTGAAATACGATGTCTTCCACCTACGAAGGCTTGGCCTTGACCTAGCCGCTTCCTTTACTCGCTGCCTGCTGTTGTTGTAGTCGATACTGTAGCGAACAGCCAGGTGGTCACTGTGAGTGTAGGCATCTACCCTCCAGTTCGAACTACTCGTTAGGCCATAACTACAAAAAGTAACGTCGATAATCGACTCCGCTCCGTTTCGGCTAACGGTACATTTGGTACCAACATTAGCCTTCGCCCTGTCAGCACGGTCGTCCCTAATTCGTAATTAATTCCCTGTGTAGTTTCGATTGTTCTGGTAAATCATGGAGTAGCAACTACGAATTGTACGGTCATCTATGCTCATGCTCAAAAATTAATAGTACACCCAGTATATAGGCCTTTGCATGTGACAGGTCCGTCTATGCATTTGTTTACATCGGTGGAGGACCAGTGCTAACACGGGCCAGTCATCTCCATAGAAGTACTGTCAAAGAGCTTCTCGATCAGCTGATTTGAAACGTCTCGTGAATGGGCCTATTGTCGTAAGACGTAGTTAACGTCAAAACTTTGCAACACACAATTCCACAATAGTTAAGACTACCGGGTACCCCCGTTGGTTTGACCACATTTAATCTGAACACTTTTTAATTTGTACCCCGCTAATTTGCACATCGTTCAGATTAAAAATGGTTCAAACGTCGTAGAGTTCATGGAACGGAGTAAAGTGGAATGGAACGCTGTGGAACGGAACGCAGAATAAAAACAAAACAGTGAAAGAGGTAACCAGAAGCACGTTTCTAGGGTGACTAGATGTTCAAATTAAAAATGAACCCAGATGGTTTGCATGAGGTATCGTTCAAATTAACGGGGGTATTACTATTATTTACTATAGTTTACATTCATATAAGTGCTCTATCTGCTGGAAATAAAATTATGTGACATGATGATATACGGTACTCTTGATTTTTCTAAATTTGCATTGACATTCAATTCATTCAATTAAATCATAGGGCGCCTGTACCAGTGACAGAGGCTATAGTAACGGGTTGAGGAATAAAAAATCGTTAAAAATATAACAGAAGCTCGTTTTTCATATCTGAATACGTCATTCGAAAGCTTTTCTATTATATTTCACGAAAAAAATAATCTCAGAACGATAAGCTCATTGAATCTTTCAAAAACTCATTTCCCCCATTAATGGAACATGTTCCAGTGATAGTGGTATTTGCTAACAGCTGTTCCTTTAATAGTGGTTTACATTGATTTCCCACTGAGACTCACTATTATAGGAACGCCCTACTATGACTGGAGCAAAGGATTTGAAAATTTAGGGTTTTTAATTTTTTTTTTTCTGGTACCTTACTAATTTCCAAGATTTTTTTACGCATTCATACCATTTTGACAAGGACCATGTTAAAAAAATACACATATTGATAAAAATTGACTACAACACGCTTGAAACCGCACTACTACTATTATTGGGACACACACTACCAGTGGATCAGCCACCCTACCATGAAAAAACTGTTTTTTGAAGAAATGTTCTCCAGCAAACAATTAACTATAGCCAAGGCTATTTAGAGACACTATTGAAATTACATTACAGTTTTGTTTTCTGTAACTAGGATAAAAATATCATTTTAAGAAAACAAATACAGTAGTTTTTTTTTTGTGAACAAGAAAGCGCTTACCATTAGGCGTTTGATGTGGTTTATTATCGCTGGGGGTGAGAATGGGTAAAAAAAGGATATGTACGATTTATTTATTGAATAATTTTCTCATCATCTTCTTGGCATTAACGTCCTCACTGGGACAAAGCCTGCTTCTCAGCTTAGTGTTCAATGAGCACTTCCACAGTTATTAACTGAGAGCTGTCTTTGCCAAGGTTGCCATTTTCGCATTCGTATATCGTGTGGCAGGTACGATAATACTCTATGCCCAGGAAAGTCAAGGAAATTTCCATTACGAAAAGATCCTTGCCCGACCGGGAATCGAACCCAGACACCTTCAGCATGACTTTGCTTTGTAGCCGCGGACTCTAACCACACGGCTAAGGAAGGCCCCCAATAATTTTCTCAATTTAACTTCAATAAACTCAAAATTTGGTATGTATGTACTTTGATGATACTTTAATAACTGTGCAAATAATTATAGAAAAATATTTATTCACTGCGGCGCTACAAGTGAATGAAAAATGACCCAATCTCACCCCATAGAGGGGGTAACATTGGGTCACTGTAATTGAAATAACTTGTTTTTGAGAATATGATGTCAAAACCATTCACTGATGAAAAATAATAATGATATACCATGCAAACAAGACGGAAAGACATCTAAGATGTTTCACAAGTATGATAAACCAACTTAAAAGACCGATTATGGGAAACAATTGAAGAGCTATGAGAAAAATTATGTAAATACTGGGTTATCGTTAAATTTACACAACTTTTTTTTGTTTTTCTCCTCAAATTATTTTCAAAGTCTCATCCCCATTGCCATAAAGCCTATTCAGTTTCCCCAAAGGTGTACAGAAACAGTGATTATTTTAAACCTTCGCAATTAGTTATATTTCGGTGCGACATTCCACGAAAAAAATATTTTAGGCAGATGTTGACGTCATAATCCCGGTATTGAAACGATCCAACTCATTTGTACTTCCGTGCGATGTTTCTATAATATAAAAACACTAAGAAATTATCAAGTTTAAAAAAAAATCCATTTGATAAAATATTACGATGTTATTACGCACGAAAACTAGTTGCTGGTTTGAGAAGTTGTCAAAATGCGTTGCATTGTTATTCAATGAATGGAATCCTAAACTAGACTTGTTTGATGTTTCAGCGATGCTGTATTTAGAAAAAATAAACACATCTTAATGAGGAAAGAGTACACATTGCACCGTAAAAGGACAAAAAAAGTAGACTTGTGATTTAATTTACCATCGTTCTTCCTTGACCCAATCTCACCCCCATTTCCAATGTTTTAGACACCGTACCGAAAAATATGAAATTTTTGTGGTGAAATCAAATAGATTCCGGAAAACACTTGTGAAGTGTATTGAAAAGACTTTCAACCTTCTATTAATATAGCAATAGAGATTAAAGTACATGCGTTATACTTTGCACAGGAGAAATTTAAAGTTGTTAATTTTGTCTAGTTTCAACATACAAGTTTATTGATATATTAAACAAAAACTACCATTTCCTTAAATGTATATTGTGATTAATTAAATGGTTTTGTTTTCAGAAAGTTTTAACATGTTTATACAAATGTTGAAATTGATTTTTTGATTTTGCTTTTCAGTGTTCGGTAGTGTTCAAAATGCCATAACCAACTATACCATGGCCTTTGATAGATTCTACAATCTATGACAATAGGTCGAAAGACGCAAGGTCTTTGTTCGAAGAAGGGAAAATTCCTCACCATGCAAATCATTTTCGACCTTTTTTTCCGTAAACCAATGTGTGAAGCTCTCAGGCATCAAATGACTACCTACCCTATATGCGCGTAAAATGCTATAATTATCTCACATTGTCCTGCTTACTGGTCGTCCATAAACCACGTGGATATTTTTAAGAGATCTTTAAGATTAAGGGATATCTGGACAATAACCACACCCCACACAAATTTTTAATTTTTTATATGGATAAAAAACCACGAGGGGAGAGAAGGGAGTCTGATCTGAAACAATATTTCCCCGTGGTTTATGAACTACTTAGGGATGGTACACAAATAATGTCACGCTAAAATTCAACTCCCCTCTTTGTCACTTTTTTTGTATGAGTCCTCCGAATCTTTTGTAAGGCTTGTCACGCTTGGCTTGACCACCCCCCCCCCCCCCTCTCGGAGTGTGACGTAATTTATACATGATCCCTTACTTGGATAGCAAGTGATACGGCATCCCAACATTAATTGAGATACTTTCACAGGGTTCTGATTGCAGATTTCCCCTTTGTAAAAAGGGGGTGCACCCCTGTTCGTTACGCCTATGATCCCCGAAAGCATTATCCAAATAATTCATTCCGTTCAAAGTCGCTGGCAATAAATTGAAAATTTCAATTGATAAACTCCGTCCTTGCCAAATCGTCTCACCCTTTCTTTTCTTTCCATTTCGAATTTACAGACAAACATGATCGTGTCTTGACCGGAAATTGCTTTTTCCCATCCATTGGCAAGTGAACTCAGGAGAACGCAGCAGCGAAAGAAGAGTGCACAACAACAGTGTGACAATTGGCAGTCCGGGCAGGCCAGAGAAGACAGACCAGCACCAGCCAGTTTAGATTCCATTCATCATTAAGGCGGTTGTTGGTCGACTTTCAGTTCTAACGGCCGGCGACAGAAAAAAACGTCAAAATTGTCGCCCCCACGGCAACTCGTCGACGGTGGTGGTGGTGGAGGTCGGTGGAGTCGGTGGACTGGGTGGCCACTGGCAGCAGAAGTAGAAGCAGAGGGCAGAAGTGGTCAGTAGCAGTGCTGTTCCGTGGACCGCTCGGTCTTCCGTTGCGCAACAACGCTGGCTTGCACGCAGGGAGATGAGATGAGGCTGCTACACGGCGTTAGTTTCATCATATTCGCTGCCGTTTCAGGTGAGTAGGGGCGTGAAATTTTTTTATCGTTCTATCCCCCAAAGGGTTACCGTTTTGGGCACTGGTCCATATTTCAACAGCTTTTTTCCCCACAGCAGACGTTGGAATTACGCCAGCCACGGCAAGAGCTCGGTTTTATCGCTCGTTGCGTGGTGGTTGCAATGACGACCCTACTCTGGTGTAGATGACTGAAAACTGAACAAAATTTTGCATTGCGAGCTGATCTAAGGCTTTCGGGTGTCGGCTTGTCTCATGCTTGGGGTACTGTGGAATCCGTTTTCAGTGCTCAAATATTAAGCACCATTTGTTGACGTTCATTGGCTTTCAATCCTGAAAGCTGATTTTAAATCATGATATGTTTTTCATGGATATAGGTACCTCACAATTCACAAATAATAACGGGAAATTGACGATTTTAATTTTAACTAGTTTTGACCTTAGTGAAATGAGCATGATTATTGATAATCGTATAGCTTTTAGTTGCTACTTTGGATTGACCAGAACAATTGGAGTCACATAGAGATCCAATGAATGGGGATCGTGATTAGCTAACCATTCTCAATGTGCACAAATCGGGAACTCAAAGTTAAAATGCAATAACGGCGACGGCCATGTCCTTACGGTCATCGGGAAAGGGAAGTAATATCAGTTAGACAATGACTCTTACTAAAGAGCGAGTATATTTCTGCATCTCTACTTATGATTAGTGGATGTTCATGGGCTTATTGATTTTGTGTAAAAAGCTTGCACCGGATTCTATTTCTTAAAATACTTAAATACTGTTTTTTTTGTTCTACGACATAAAATGTTTTGCAATATGAGGTTGTTTCAGAAATTGACAACAATACGGTAGACTTTCTCCGTAAATTTAAACAACCACTTTAGTTGTAAACTGGTTTATTTGTGATCGTTAAATTTTCTTTTGATAAAATAATAGTAATAGCCGATGGGGGCTCATTGGTAGCAGTGGCGCATTCGCAGATTGCGGAACTTCCCTTCCCACAAGTACGCAGGGAACAGAGACCAAAACTGCGAGCTTCACTGTAGGGCGGTCGTAGATGTTGAATGGCGTCTTTATCATTGCGTTGCGCACCTGATCATTCTAACAGATGACGCCCACGACGCGGCCTTTTGGCTACGTGTTCCTCGGTAGCTCTGGGTAGACAATCACCACCACATCTTCGATCTGGATTGGCTTCACTGAATAATGCCACTTCGTCCGCCGAGTGATCGTCGGGATATATTCACGCGTTTCTGGACCTGGTTGGCGTCGATATGGGAAGTCCTCCAGTTAATCGCTGTTGCTGATGAACCGGACTACGAATGCCGTCATACTCAAAAGCTTTCACCAGCTGGAGTACTAAGTAAAGCTTAGGATGGGTCCGTGTACCGCGTGACCATTAACTGAAGAATATATTTCGGCCGTGGTTATGCCGTGGATTGTCGGATGAGTGTCGTAAATTCTTCAATAATTCATATCGTCAATCCCGAAATCAGTGGAATTATAATAGCTTGAAAATGATTCTACCCCATTACCCCGAATGCCATTTCCCAGAATGCCACCACCCCGAATTCCATTACCCCCAATGTACCATTACCCCGAATTCCATCACCCTGAATGCTTTTTCCCCGAATTTATAATTATCTTCACATGATGATATTGATGACATTTCCCCATGATATTGGAATTCGGGGTAATGTCATTCGGGGTGATGGATCATTCGGGGTTTTGGAATTCGGGGTAATGGCGTTCGGGTTAATGGCATTCGGGGTAATGGGATTCGGGGTAATGGGGTAGAATCCTTGAAAATAAAGGTTTTGCAGGGTCGGGCATTGAAGACTAGAAATATTAAAACAATTGTTCAGTCAGAGTGGACCAAGTAAAAGTCTTGAGAACCGACCAAAATATACTGGTCCAATACGCGGGTTCTAGGACATTCCATACATACACCATAGAACTGCCATTAACTTCTATCGGACTCTGAATTCATTCATTATTTGATTAACATCTAAACAGATAACACTGAATCAACAATGTTGGATCTAGCATTTGCGAGTAAAGAGTTACTAACCATTGTTGGCATAGCTGAAGCTCCGGCACCTTTAGTGAAATACTGCCAACATCATCCTCCTCTGCAGCTCACTATTCAAGCGTCGATTCGAAGTTCGAACGACATAGTCGAGGATTTTTTTTTTATGACTACAACAATGCAAACTATGAGGGTATGAATCGATTGTTATGCAATATAAACTGGAATGCTCTTCTACCCAATCGAGATGTTAATGACGCAGCAGTTGTATTCTCCAATATCATGCTGTACTCTATTGATCAGTACGTTCCAAAGAAGATCGTGAAAGGTCCGAAGCATCCAGCATGGTCCAATTCAAAGTTGAGAAAGCTGAAAAGCAAAAAACGACGTGCCCTAAGAGATTATACGAGACACCGCACTTTGTTGAACAAACGACGATACGTTACGATTAACAACAACTATAAGCGTATGAATGAAAAACTCTACTTAATTCACCAAACTGAAATTCAACGTAAATTGAAAGCTCACCCTAAGAGCTTCTGGCAGCATGTAAATGAACAGCGTAAGGATTCGGGCATTCCTTCTACCATGGTGTTAGACGATGTTGAGGCATCATCAATTGAAGATATTGCAGAACTTTTTCGCGTGCATTTCTGTAGCGTATTCGTCGATGAACAGCTATCGGATGAAGAAGTTCTCATGGCTGCTTCTAATATCTCGCAGCGATTAGCTTTTGACCAAATGCCAGAAGTTTCTTGTCAACTTGTCGAAACGATCGGTAATAATTTGAAAATCTCTACGAATCCTGGTCCTGATGGTATACCGTCTATCGTGTTCAGAAAATGCATATCCTCAATCGCACAGCCATTAGCGCAAATTTTCAACATGTCTCTAAAGAATGGTGTTTTTCCATGTAATTGGAAGGAATCCTTCGTTTTCCCGGTTTTCAAAAAAGGGAATAAACGGGTCGTTTCAAACTATCGAGGAATTGCATCTCAGAGCGCAGCTTCGAAACTGTTTGAAAAGCTTGTCCTGGAGTACATGATGCATAATTGTTCAGGTTTAATTTCCGAGGATCAACATGGATTTACCCCGAAAAGATCAACGTTGACCAGCCTGGTTCTTTACACCAACTCAATTATCCGCCAAATAGAAAGTGGCCACCAGACCGACGCTATTTACACCGATTTCTCAGCGGCGTTCGACAAAATAAATCACCAGATCATAGTTGCAAAACTTGCCCGTCTCGGATTTAGCGGAACTATTCTCAAGTGGCTGGAATCATATCTCCTCGACCGTTCTATGTCTGTGAAAATCGGCATTTACAACTCATCTGCGTTTAAAGTAACTTCGGGTGTTCCGCAAGGGAGTCATCTAGGACCGTTCATATTCCTGCTATACCTTAACGATGTGAACCTTCGTCTTAAATGCTTTAAACTTTCATTTGCCGATGATTTCAAACTGTATTCCACCGTAAAAAGAGCAGCAGATGCAGCCTTCCTCCAGGATCAACTCAACGAATTCTCCGACTGGTGCGATATTAACCGAATGATTCTGAACCCCGAGAAATGTTGTGTAATAACATTTACACGCAAACGTCAACCAATTCTGCATGACTACAGCCTAAAGAGGATCGTCCTGAAGAGGGAATCGGTTGTCAAGGATTTGGGAATATTATTGGATTCAAAAATGACTTTTAAAGACCACATATCATATGTTACAGCAAAGGCATCAGCTCAATTAGGTTTTATTTTCCGGGTGGCTAAGTCGTTCCGAGATGTTCATTGTTTGAAGTCCCTGTATTGTTGTTTAGTGCGCTCAATTCTTGAATATGGATCGGTTGTTTGGTCTCCGTTTTACCAGAATGGAATTCAGAGGGTTGAGACCGTGCAAAGGAAATTTGTTAGATATGCGTTAAGATTTTTACCGTGGAATGATCCTTACAATCTCCCTAGCTATGAAAATCGATGTAAACTAATTGATCTTGATTTGCTCGAAATGCGCCGAAATGTATCAAAAGCAACCTTTATCTCGGATTTACTTAGTTCCAGAATTGACTGCCCCAGTTTACTGAGTCAACTTAAAATTAATATACGGAGTCGAACCATGCGTAGTAATGATTTCATACGTTTACCGTTCTCGAGAACTAACTATTGTTACCATGCACCATTAACTAGTATGTGTCGTATTTTTAATAAGTGTTACAGTGTGTTTGATTTTCATTTGTCTAGGACTACAATTAAGAAGTATTTTATGCAAATTTTGTCTCTCTTCACGTGATAGATTTTAAGAATTTTATTTGATAAGATTATAGTTTTTGTTATATGTGTATTGTAAAGCTGATTGTATCATTGGGAATGTAATTCTGTTGATGCGAAAAGATGAGGAGGTTTTGCGCCCGTTTGAGAGAGAGCAATAGTAAAAACCGCTCAACTCAAATAGGCTTTTCCCTGCTCCAAATAAATAAATAAATAAATAAATAAACAATTTCATGCCACAATACTCGGTTCGTGGCCGCATCTCTCCATCCTCGGTTCTGCCTCACGCTCGCCATATCAATACGCACTTGATCCGCCCACCTAGCTCGCTGCTCTCCACGCCTTCTTGTACCAACCGGATCCGACGCGAACACCATCTTTGCAGGGTTGCTGTCCGGCGTTCTTGCAACATGCCCTGCCCATCGTATGCTTCCAGCTTTGGCCACTTTCTGGATACTGGGTTCGCCGGAGAGTTAGGCGAGCTCGTGGTTCATCCTTCGCCGCCACACACCGTTTTCTTGCACAAAGATCACAAAGATCGTCCTAAGCACCCGACGTTCGAAGACTCCAAGTGCTTGCAAGTCCTGCTCAGGTATCAGGTACCAGAAGGCCGGCTCCAAAGGCACGTTCCCCACCATTTGGGAGATTTGTGCCATCGCCATATTTGAGTCTATTTCATCATCTACCCGATGGGAGAGAAAAGGGAAGGGAAAGATGGGAGGAAATAGGAGTGAGATCCCTTGAAGAGGGAAGATCGCATGAGCGAAATGAGAGCATGTAGCTCCATACCACAGTGGGTTCGAACAGCGCCCTAAAAAGGGCACTGCAAAACGCATGAGCGTAAAAAGAGCCTATAGCTCATTACCACAGCGGGTTAAGAATAACAGAATGTCCTGAAGATTCAAGCTTCTGGATTCAGTTTCACTTAATAAGTGTTTACCAAATAATTGGAATCGCATTTGTGCAAAAACTGGACAAGTGACACGCTGAATATTTGCCATGGGATAGTTGAGTCGGCAGTGGCCTGTCAACGCTCTGATCAAGAGACTGCAATTCTGCTTTGAGCTTGACCTTGATTGGCCGCCCGTGGTTGCTACTCCAGTATCGCCTGATCAGCTACACTTACACAAGGAACCAACCGGATGACTGCTTGGGATTAACAGACACTTTCAGTGTATAAGTGCTGGTGATCTTCTATTTTTAAGCAACATGTCAGAATGCAGACCAATGAGGGGAAGGGGGAGGAATTGATGATGCATTAAACAGGCTCCCACGTAGACCGTATATACCACTGCGTCCACGCCAGTTCATGCGGGAGTGTATGGGTTGGGGGAAAGGCATGGCAGAGAGGTTTGCTCTTTGGTTAGCAGACTGCCTATGTATCAGGCGTAAGGAAAGGCATGCTATAATGATGATAGAGTGAAGCGTAGGGAAACGGTTTCTTGTCCTTTTCTGGTTCTAGCGTTTGCTATGAACGAGTAGGGTTTGAGTGTGAGAGATTGAGAGTGGAAGATAGAAGCTAGTGAAAGATACAAAAACAAAGTACGAGGGAAAGGGACGGGCCTGGGATTAACCCATGACCTTCTGCATATGAAGCAGAAGCGGGGTGTAGCGTATATGTTTAAGCGCACATCACTGTAAAATATAAACATTCAATGTCAATGCCACTAAGGGCAATATCTTATGCAACACACAGCTGGTTGCAATTGAATGAGACCCTTTTCATGCTCGCACTCTCGCTTCTCGCCTACCCACTATGTGTGGTCTAAGCTGAAGCATGATTGTAGGCAAAGTGTCAAGTGACACATGCCGGGCACTGGGCGCGTTCAACTTACAAACAGCTGAGGGTGCATTTTTACCAAATTCTGTCGTTCCAATTGTATTCAATCAATAGCTTTCCTGTTCTACTGTCCCACTCCAACCAATAATGTAAATGCACGTTTTGTTTGTAGAGTCTAAAGGTTGGAGACTTTTCGGCATGTAAATTAAGATATAAAAGCAACCGGAAAATAAAGCAAAGCAGAGTATGACTTTAACCTTCAATCTGGACTCACTCTTTTGCGATCCCTAGTGGACACCGAGAAAGAAAGTCCTTATGCGATCCCAAAAGGGACACCGCTCCAAAACGCTAGTTCCGCACTAAGGTGAATACGTCGCGAGCACTATAGGGGGCCATTAGACCACCAACGCCGTCCAGCAATTCTGCTTTGACAGATTTGTTAAATACTTCGCCACGCTTGGAGATTGCTCAGTAATGTACAATTTTGCTTGACGAAACGACTTCAAACTATTCCAATACTGCTTGTGCTGAGTATACGCCCAAGAATTTATCTGAAGCTTCAGCCAGCACTTCAAAATTAGAATAGCTGGCTTAAGACCGATGAAGTCATGCGATGCTCCATCGCGAGCTAGCTCATCAGCCAATTCATTTCCAGCGATGGATGAATGGCCAGGTACCCATACAAGGATTACAGAGTTGACTGAATTCAGTTTCTCAATTTGAGTTCGATTTGCGATAACAAGCTTCGACCTTGAGTTGGCCTTAAGTATTTTTTTCTTAAAGAAATCTACATAAAACAATGCCCTTTTTGTCTACAGAATCACGCCAACGAATCTTTCGATGGCGATCTTAGCGCTTCCTGAAGCCTTGATTACACAGTGTGCGCTATGCACGAACATTTGTGCAAGTTGCACGAATGTTTGCGCGAACTGTGTAATATGTGAACGAACTACAAGCAAACATTTTATTGGAACATATTCGTGCATTCAAATATGTTGGTTCGTCGGACTTGCGTTGCATAGCAACCGTAGAATGTTGTGTAGAACAACAGGAAAACAAATTACTCATTTGGTCAGATTGATAATGAAAACATTGGTGACGGAAAAAAATCTCCAGAGTCTTCAGGATGGTTCTGAAGTTCTCCCCAGGGATGTTATAGAAACTTCTACAGTGATCCTAACAGCGATTTTCCAGGGATTCCACAAAGAATTTTGCCAGAGATTCCTCTAGGAAGAACTTTTAATCATACCCAGATTTTTTCCAGACCGGCTCAGATAGGGCTCCAGGAGTACCTTGCAATTCTTATCAGAAGTTTCTTCACGGATTTCACCAAGGATTATTCCAAAGATACCTCCAGAAATATTTTTAGAGTATTACACAAGGAGTAATTTATGAAGTTCCTACAGGAATGCCTCCAGTGATTCCTTCATTCTTCCAGGGATTTTTCAAGCAATTTCTTATGATGTCTCCTCAGAAATTTCTCCAGGAATACTTCCGTAGACTAATATAAAGATTATTTTAAAGATTCCCCTAGGAAGAATATGTAATAACCTTCATTTTTTTCAGACCGGCTCAGATAGAACTCCAAGAGTACCTTTAGCAATTCCTCTAGGAATTATACCAGAAGCTTCTTCACGGATTTCTCCAAGGATTATTCCAAAGATCCCTCCAGAAATATATTTACAGGGATTCCGCTAGAGATTACACAAGGAGTTTCTTAAGGAGTTCCTGCAGAAATGCCTCCATAGATTTAATATTTTAAATAATATTCCTCTATAAGTTTTTTAGTAGCTTGTACAAGGATTCCTCCATGGATTCTTTCGGGGATTTTTCAAGCGCTTTCTCATGATGTTCCCTCAGAGATTTCTCCAGGCATCTTGCGAAGATTGCTCCAAAGATTCCTCCAGAAAAATCTTTCTGGGTTTCTTCAGGAAATCCTTCAAGGATTACAGCAGAGCAACTTCTTCTAGTATTACTATAGACATTACTCCAGAAATCTCTCCAAATAATTGTTCTGAGCCGAGCCTCAAACAAACAGAAATTCCTCCAGAGATTAGAACATGAATTCCACCCGAATTTAATCAGAGGATTATCAAAGGACGTTTTTGGAGAAATTCTTAGATATATTCCAGGAGCAATCCCTAGAGCATCCTCGATCCGTCAGTGCTTCGCTTTGTATGTACAATAAAAAGCGAGGTGACGAGGCGTTGGGGGTTCTCAGGTCTGGGAAACTATGCCCTAGAAAAACCACTGAAAAAAATATTATTATTATTTATCTTTATTTGAGTGGCTTTTCGCTCTTGGCGAGTTCGCCACTTAAAAAAAATGAATCCCTTGCGAGAATTCATGGAAGAATCTCTGGTTAAATCTTTGGAAAACAAATCCTGGAGAAATTCTGGAATACCTGGGAAAATCTCTGGGGGAATTGCTGACAAAATTCCTAGAACAACTTTCGAAGGAATAATAAAAAGAGTTTTCTGATGTAATCTCTGGGGAAATTCCTTAAGAAATTGCTGGAGAAATCTAAGGGGGATTACCTGAGTAAATTGTAAATTAGTAAATCCCTGGAGTATGCTCAGACGATTCTACCCCATTACCCCGAATCCCATTACCCCGAATGTCATTGACCCGAACTCGAAAACCCCGAGAATGACATTACTCCGAATTCCAATATATGGGGAAATGCCATCAATATAAGGGTTCATTCAAATATTACGTAACGCAATAGGGGGAGGGAGGGGGTCGTCCATGATGTTACGGTCCATACGAAAATTTTAAATTCTCCATACAAAAGCAGTTCCGTGGGGGGAGGGGGTCTCAAATTGGCAAATTTTGTGTTACGTAATATTTGAATGATCCCTAATCATGTCAAGCTAAATGTTAATTCGAGGAAATCACATTCGATGGAATTCGGGGTAATGGAATTCGGAGTGATGGCATTCAGGGTAATGGGGTAGAATTTCCCTGGAATAATCCTTGGACGAGTTATGGATTTTATGGAGAAATACCAGGAAACATCTCTTAAAATATTACTGGAGGAATCAAGGGACGAATGACCCTCGGGTTAAAGTCCCCCTCATCAAACAACAACTGGATAAATCACCGGAGGAGTCTCTGGAAGAATTATTAAGAGAAATTCTTGGGAGTATTGCAATAGAGCTCTATTGGAACTGGTTTAGAATATACGGTTGTGATTGAAAGTTCTTCCTAAAGGAATACCTAGATTATTGTTTTGAGAAATTCATTGAAAAAATATTTAGAGGAATCCCAGGAGAAATAGATATTGTAGAGATTTGAAGAAAATTTTGAATAATGAAACGACCTACTGGGTGGCTTAACTTTAACGTTAGTCGGGTAACTAGCATCTGAAAAATCCATAAAACAGTAAAGTTTTTGAAAGTATCTTTGTAAATATATCGTAAAAGTGCATTGATTTTGAAGAAGTTTTCAAAGGAATATATTAAGTTAGGTAAAGAACGTTTCCAAGTAAAATCCATGAATAGATAATAAAATCCAAAAGAAAGCTATAGAATGTGAGGTTTCTTTATCAAACATTTTAAATTGAAAATCTTTCCTACAATTTTCCAATTTAAAATATTCAGCAGATTAGTAGATTACAAAAAGCTGCATAATGACTTAATTATTATTTCCACGTGAAAATAAAAACATGAATTTTTCCAAGAACTTATCGCAGGATGTTTTTAAAAATACTTTTCTTCTTAAATCAGTCCAAAATATGGCAAATAACTCGAAGGTGCTCAATACTTCAGGAATTCAATTCAATTATTTTTGTTATTCATCCAAGAGTGGTTTTAGGAGTTCTACCAGAATTTTTCCCTGTTTTTTTCAACAAATAGCTACTAGTATAACTCTAGAAATTCATTATGGGTCCTTTCTACAATTCTTACAGAGAATAACCCCTCCAACCTCGATTTCGTTTGGAAGCTACATACGAGGTGAGCTTAAATTAGTAAAATTTATCAGTAAACCTTTATTCTAGAGCTGATCCTGGTGTAAGAACACCTGGCCTGTAAAATTCTCTGAAATACATGTGTTATCAGAAGGCCGGCTCCAAAGGCACGTTCCCCACCAGTTGGGAGATTTGTGCCATCGCCATATTTGAGCCTATTTCATCATCTACCCGATGGGAGAGGAAAGGGAAGGGAAAGATGGGAGGAAATAGGAGTGGGGTCCCTTGAAGAGGGAAGATCGCATAAGCGAAATGAGAGCATGTAGCTCCATACCACAATGGGTTCGAACAGCGCCCTTAAAAGGGCACTGCAAAACGCACGAGCGTAAAGAGAGCCTATAGCTCATTACCACAGCGGGTTAAGAATAACAGGCTGTCCTGAAGATTCAGGCTTCGGTATTCAGTGTCAGTGTTTACCAAGTAATTGGAATCGCATTTGCGCAAAAACTGGACAGTTACATATCAGGTGATACGAAGTTCCATAATCGGAGTCACAACTATCACACACAAATGAGTCAGCACGCTGAATATTTGCCATGTGATAGTTGAGTCGGCAGTGGCCTGTCAACGCTCTGACCAAGAGACTGCAATTCTGCTTTGACAGATTTGTTAAATACTTCGCCACCTTTGGGGATGGCTCGGTAATATACAATTTTGTTTGACGACACGACTCCAAACTATTCCAATATTGCTTGTGCTGAGTTGCCGCCCAAGAGTTTATCTGAAGCTTCACCCAGCACTTCGAAATTGGAATAGCCGGCTCAGGGCCAATGAAGTCATGCGATGCTCCATCGCGAGCTAGCTCATCAGCCAATTCATTTCCAGCGATGGAAGAATGGCCAGGTACCCATACAAGGTTTACAGAGTTGACTGAATTCAGTTCCTCAATTTGAGTTCGACATGCGATAACAAGCTTCGACCTTGAGTTGGCCGAAGCGAGAGCTTTTATAGCAGCCTGACTATCTGAACAGAAGTATATGACTTTACCCATTACGCGCTGTTGAAGTGCTGATTGCACTCCACACATAAGAGCAAATATTTCCGCCTGAAAAACGGTGCAGTTTCTACCAAGTGAGTAAAACTGATTCAGCCTTAGCTCACGAGAATATACTCCTGCACCAGCTCTACCTTCAAGAAGGGAGCCATCAGTGTAACATACTATATTGTTTGATATACTTCTTTCCAAATAGCCAGACGTCCACTCTTCCCGTGAAGGGAATTGTGTGGTAAATGTCCTGTAAGGAAAGTTACAAGCAATTGTGAGATCACTTGGAGCAAGGACAATTTTGTCCCAATTCACCAAAAGTGGAAACAACGAAGTGTGTGTAGATCTACGATTCACTGGATTTTTCTCCAGTAGATCCAGTACCCATAAACGGTAAGAGCAAGAAAGTGCTTCTTGTTTAAGATATATGTGTAGTGGCGCAACGTCGAAAAGGGCCTCGAGCGCTGCTGTGGGAGTTGTAGAGAACGCACCAGACATCGCCATCAAGCACATCCTTTGGAGATGGCCCAATTTTGATTGGATTGTTCTCACTTCGCCCTTTTGCCACCACACAAGACATCCATATGCCAATATTGGTCGAACAACTGTTGTGTAAATCCATTTGATATATTTGGGTTTGAGGCCCCAAGTTTTACCGAAGGTTCGCCGGCATTGACCGAAGGCCATACAAGCTTTTTTGACTCTGAAATCAATGTGAGCTGTCCATAAAAGTTTGGAATCTAGAATGACTCCGACATACTTTACTTGATCAGTCACATTAATCTCAGTGCCAAAAAAACGTAAAGGTCGAATTCCATCGCGGTTTCGTCTTTCCGTAAAAAGAACAATAGATGTTTAATTCGGGTTAACCGAAAGGCCATATTGGCGACACCAACTCTCGACTGTCTGAAGAGCACTTTGCATCAGGTCGAATAGGGTGCTTATGCACATACCAACTATCAGAGCTAGATAGTCGTCGGCAAATCCATAAGTTTGATAACCGCAATTATTGGGTTGCCTCAATAGCGTATCTGCTACGAGATTCCACAAAAGTGGTGACAAGACTCCCCCTTGGGGGCATCCGCAAACACTCAATTTTCGAATCGCTGCTTGACGCAATGTCGAGAAGAGATGTCGGTTTTGAGCATTTGATGAATCCAATTGGTAATCATTGTAGGTAGCCCATGGTTTCGTGCGGCTTCCAATATGGCATCGAAAGACACGTTATCAAAGGCACCCTCAATATCCAAGAAAACACCCAAGCACGATTGCTTCTGAGCGAATGCTTTCTCGATATCGTATACAACTTTGTGTATGAGAGTCACAGTGGACTTTCCAGATTGGTAAGCATGTTGATTCACATGAAGAGGCATGTTTGCCAAATAAACATCACGGATGTGATGATCGATAATGCGTTCCAGACATTTCAGAAGAAAAGAGGTCAGACTGATTGGTCTAAAACTCTTCGCTTCCTCATACGACGCACGTCCTCCTTTTGGGATACACTTTACAGTAATATCACGCCAGGATTTGGGAATGTACCCGGTAGCAAAACTGCTTACAAGTAGCTTTTTCAAAACATGTTTGATAAACTCAAATCCCTTTTGGAGCAGAACAGGATAAATCCCATCCGCTCCTGGAGATTTGAAAGGAGCAAAACTATTAAGTGCCCATTGAATCGATTCAGTAGTTACGATACTGCGAGCCGAGGCCAGAGACTCGTAACTACATGAAAAGACATTTGGTTCATCCGTAGATGCTATGTCCACACATCCGGGGAAGTGTGTATTGAATAAACATTCTAAAACTTCTTCATCGGAAGAAGTAAAGTCACCATTAGGTAAGCGAATCTCGTTCACTTGGAAATCCTTAGATTTTGCAAGAATTTTGTTCAACCGACTGACTTCACTCAAACTGGAAACATTTGTACAAAGGTTTTTCCAGCCGGATCGTTCAGCAGAACGAAGAGCCTTCTTGTAAGCCTTGCGAGCTGACTTGAACGACTCTGATCCAGCTGAACGGCGTCTGTTCCAACTCCTTCTACATTGTTTCCTGAGTCTAGTCAGATCGGAATTTCACCATGGGGTCCCTCTTGTAGTCTTTACAGACCGCAGAGGACATGCTTCTTCAAAAGCTTCCATAATGTAGGATGTTGTAGTATCAACGGCATTATCCAGATCACTTGGATTTTCAATGGACGGAGAATATCCATGAAATTTGGTCGCAACCAATTCAATGTAGAGTTCCCAGTTTGTTGACCGGGGATTCCTAAAACGCAAAGTCTGCGCAGTTACATTTGAATGTTCAAAGAAGATGTAGCGATGATCAGATAATGATTCCTTATCTGATACATGCCAATTCGTCAACTCGTGACTGATTCTATTCGAGCAGAGCGTTATGTCTAACACTTCTTCTCTATTAGAAACCATGAAGGTTGGGCGATTGCCTATGTTAAGTAATCCAAGGTCTGTACTACTTAAGTATTCCATCAGACTGGAGCCTCTCAAATTGATATCCAGGCTGCCCCAGATGATGTGATGAGCATTGGCATCACTGCCCACAATCAGCGGAAGGCCTTTTGTTACGCAGTGTACGACAACTCGTTTGAAGTCATCCGTTGGGGATGGTTCATCATGTGGTAAATATACCGAACAATAGACGTATTTCCTGTTGAGGTCACCAACAGAAACATCGATTGTGACAGCACATACATCTCTGGTAGTTAACTCTGGTAGTTAACTGAGTGTAGCAACGATTGCTTTATTAACGGGCACGCATGCGCGGGGCATGGAGCGCGAGTTTGCCATTTCAAGCTTGCTAAAAGTAGCAAAAACTGGGTCCACAAAGTTACCTAGATAGAAGTTCCCTCTACGAAAGTAGGGTTCTTGAACTAGCGCCACTTGGGCTGCACCATTTTGCATGAGTCTGCAAAGATTGGTCGTTGCTGTTCTTTTATGCTGAAGATTGATCTGAGCTAACCTAACCGTAGCCACTACCCAAACTAGGCAGGATTAAGCTTTTCGCAATCTCAGCACGAAAAAGACCAGTAACGAAAAAACCAGATCGGTATCTATTTAAAGTCGCCAAAGGCGAAAGAGCACAGAATACACTGTGTAAAACGCATAATGCGAATCCATATAGGTGATAATTTAAATTAAATGTCAACATATTCATAATCCCACCCTTATTAAGCCTCAAGATAGAGACTGAAGAAGGGCAGCCGAGTATCTCGGAGAAACACAAGGTCACCTGCACCATTGCTCCGGGTAGCACAGGAAGGACTCAATACTGTGGAGGGCGCCCTGGCTCCGTTTGCGGTTAGGTTTTATTTAGACCCCCCTAACCATTCATTCTTAGGCACGGTACGCATCACACCATAAATTAGGGGTCACCTGTGAGGTGGACTTTTACCACCGGAACAGGCAATCCGTAGTGTTAATTCTTAGCCAGTTGAAACAACCGCTACCGACACTACGCGGCTATCTAGGCTGCTCGGGAAAAGGAGGTTAATATTGATGATTAACTCCTGACGTGCCCAAGCAGCCATTATGGGTCCTTTCTACAATTCTTACAGAGAATAACCCCTCCAACCTCGATTTCGTTTGGAAGCTACATACGAGGTGAGCTTAAATTAGTAAAATTTATCAGTAAACCTTTATTCTAGAGCTGATCCTGGTGTAAGAACACCTGGCCTGTAAAATTCTCTGAAATACATGTGTTAACATTTTTGAAAAAAAAACGGTGGAAATTTTCTAGAGCAATTACAGCTTATGCTCGATAACTGGGCTGAGAGAACCTTCCAGTTAGCGAGCAGTGCTCGATAACTGGACTGCCATTCCAACGCACACACACATTCAAATAAAAATCGAGGGGGACTTAGATGCAAAGTTTTGGTTGGCGTCATTCGGTTTTGGAATCGCGTCGTGGTTCGTGTCATTCCGTCATTGAATTCGCGTTTTAATCGTACCGTCTTGTAAATTTTGAGGTGAATTAAACAGTTTTCGTTCCTGCAATGGACATCCTACCGGGCACCAACCGCAAACGGAAACAAAAAACCCTTACGTTGGTGGAAAAAGTTAAAATTATCGACGATTTCGAAAGAGGAGGTGGATCGCACGAGTCGCTCGCCAGAAAATATGGCGTAGGATCTTCCTCGGTGACTCGCTTCCTAAAACACCGAAAAGAATTACGACAAAAACTGGATCACTATAGAGAACATGGCGTGGAAAACAGGAAAACCATGAAGGAACAGTCGTTTCCTTTAATGATTTATTTCTCATTTCGACATATTGCACATTGAATTGAAAAAAAAAATAAAATCTAAATGAAAAAAGACAAATTTACAATTAAAAAAATAATGCCGAAACCTTATTTTGCATTTGCACGCCCCTCGTCAGTTACGGGATGGTGAAAGTTTTTGACGTTTAACTGTTTTTTAACTGGGCTACAGCCCAGTTAGCGAGCACCCAGTTAAAAAGCAGCCCAGTTAAATAGCACCCAGTTATCGAGCATTAGCTGTAATTACAAATTCACTGAAACTATAAATTAAAATAATTCATGAAGAAATTCTTGATGGAATCTCAAGAAAATTCATCGCTTATGTGTCCAAGGAAATCTTTGAGGAATCTCGAGAAGATATTAAAAATCTTTAGCGAATGAAAAGAAACAATGATTAAGGAATTGCAGTAAATATTTATGAAATGAAGAATTTATATTGGCGTTCAGGAAACACTAGTAGATTTTTCTGTGGAAATATTTGTTTGCAGATTTTCGCGAAAAAGTTCTCTAAGAAAGTTTTCTTAATTAATTTCGTAATATTTTAACGTTGAAAAATCCGTCATCGAAACTTCAGATTGTTCAGAAGAAGTTGTTCTGCTCCCTATTGAAAAGAATAATATATAGTGAACACTTTTTAATGAAAATGTTGTCGATTTCAAATGAGAAAAAAAAAATCTGCTTTTATAAATCCTAAAATTAATGCCGGATCCTGTCCGATTAATGATTTTTTTTTTTTTTTTAAGGATTCCTCAAATAATCTGGATCCGCAATGCTCCATTAGTTTTTCAAATACATTATTGAATTCAATTTTGAAAATTCTATTCCATTCCAAACAGAGTCCTCGAAAAAGTGACATTCTAAAAAAGTGGATATTTTTGGTAGAAAGCCAGGTAGTCTACTCTAGGATAATTATGAGAAATATTAGAGCACTGGAGGAAACTCTTGAAATATTTGTAGATCTACCAAGATAATTCTGAAGGAATGCGATGTAGCAGTACCTAGTACAGTTAACTCTCCCTTACTCGATATTGAAGGGACCATCGAGTTAGGGAGGTAACGAGATACAGAACACATATTTTTCAAATTTCAAACTTATCTCTAATTTGACTAAATACATTAAAAATAGTAACTTTAACGTGAAAATAATACATTTTTACCACATTTACCTGTGTGACACTTTTTTACCGGTCTGCAAAAATTGAATATTTTGTCACCCAGAAATGGGCAGTAAATCTATATTTTATTATCAATTTAATCATAATATTCAAATTTATGAAATTTATTAACATTTGCAGAACATTTGCAAATTTTCATGAAAATATCGAGTTAGAGAGGTAAACTCATTTGGGAAACGGAAACAGATAGCATCGAGTTAGGGAACATCGAGTTAGAGAGGTATCGACTTACAGAGGCATCAAAGCATGCTAGATTGAAGGGACTGCGCATTTAATCGAGTTAAGGGAAATATCGAGATACAGAATATCGAGTAAGGGAGAGATGACTGTATATATATATTTGTGTAACTTTTCTTCAGATTACAAACTTTTATGTATCTGAGAAATGCACAGGATAAGTATATAAGAAATTTACAAAAATATTCCCGTATACATCTCTACAAACGTTCAATGAAGTTCTTCACAGTTTTTTAGACGATGGCCTTGAAATATAAGGACGGATTCGTGAGGTATCTTCTAGAAGTAACTGACAAAGAATGTTGAAAAACCGGAAAATAGTTTTGATTTATGTCTTGAAGATTTACAGAGCGAATTTCTGGAGGATTTGTTGGATTGATTCAAATAAAATATGTAAAATCACAGCAAAACTTTTTGGAAACAATCTTGACGAAAACGCAGGAGAAATTTAGCACGAAGTCTGTAACTGGGTTTTGAAAGGAATCGCTGCAAGTTCAATAGACGATATCCCGGAGGAATTTCTAAAAACCATGCAATTTCCAAGTTCCGAACGAAATTTCCAAAGCACTTCCTTGACATTATTATTGCGTCATTCATTAAGGCAATTCTGAAAATTCTTGCATTCCTTTTTGGAAGGGCCTATGAAGGCATTCATCGGAGAATTTGAATTCATACCTAAAAATAAAGAAGGATTAGTTGAGGGAAAACATTTGTTAACAATATAAGGCCGGTTTGCTACTGACAAGAAAAGGAATCGCCTATCTCGATGCGTGGAAAATTTCTCCCAAGAAATGGTCAAGAAAATCACTTTTTTCTGATCGCAGTACGCAGTTGCGAAGAAATGTCACTTCAAAGGGGGCTCTCTGTAGGAAATTTCTTGACCCTTTCAGTCAAGGAATTTCTTTACTTTTCTTGAGCGAAACAGCATACTTAGCTATACTCCAATAACAGCAACAGCAGTAGCGACATTTTGACAAACAATTAACACATTGGTTGTTACAGGTTGCTACGACCATGAGTCATGGAACTTGAACTTACGTGATTGTTCGAACTGTGTATACACGCGTGTAATATATAAACGAACAGTTCGTACTTACAAAACCACGAACAGTTCGCGCAAATATTAAACGAACATTTTTGAGCGAACGTTCGTGCATTACGCGCGTAGTGTAATCAAGACTAATGAGAATTCAAAACTAAAACAGTTACTTTATGTAACAAATTTTATTTAACAATTTCTAACCATAATTTTACTTAAAACAAGAAAAACGTCAAACCGTTTTTCTTTCACTTCAATTAAACTAAAATTCAAAATATATTAAGAAAACTCAACAAATTCAAAGTAAAATTATTTTGCTTAAAAAGAATTAGAAACGTTCCAACGTTCCAAAATAACGTTTTTTGAGCGCCCTGTCTATCATTGTGGTGCTCATTTTTAATCCACATTTTTAATATCACACACAAGTATGGTTTATGTAAGCTTGGACTTTTTCGTTCCTCAAGCACGCGGGTGTTCCAAATTTGCTAAATCTAAAACATTTGGTGATTTTATTATCACTGCGACGGTATCGACATTTTGCGCATTCCGTGGATTTTTCTTGCAGAACTTAATATACAATTCAGACATCAAAAATACGTTTTGGACACTTTTATGTGAATGTAATTTGGACAGGGGATTATCTCAATATTCATAAGATGTTTTTAAATGACGGTTACAACCTGCTACAACATAAAGATTAGAACGCCAAGTTGAGAAGTAGGCTCTGCTCAAGTTGAGAATGGCAAAAAGAAAACGTTACCTAGAGGTAACAATAATTCAAAATATTCGATTCCTATTCGTGTTTCTACCAAAAGTGTTTGATCATCATTATATTGTTACTTTCTTGCAAAGAAAGCTTCCTTCCTAGAAGTACAGCGATAAAAGCTTATCAGGCTGAGTTTACATCAAGGAGAGGTAAACCTACTTTTACGAGCCTGCTAATAACCGTCGTCAGCATAAGATAAGGACGCTCCAAGCATTTTCGTTCCACATTTACACACTCGTCATCTTTTGTTCCAGAGTCCATCATCGTCGTCGCCATGAAGTACGTGTATCTTTCTTTTAATGTTTCCACAAGTATGTAGTGCTGAAAGCTACAGGAAAGCATGAAGTTTTTATCACTGGGTCCACCAACGAAATTATTCTCTCAGAGCTTTCTGCCCTGCAAAGCGTTCTTTGGCTAGCAAAAGGTAGAGCTGTCAACTATCCCCAGGCTGTGTGCACTCGTCGTTTATTCTTCTCCCTTTATGGGGGGCCCATATTCAACCACCAGTCGAGAGGCTGGTTTCCCGGCTTTCTCCCCATCGGATTTGAACAGGTCCGTTTGACAGCCACTAGTTCGGTCAGTAGCGTAGCCTGGGGTTTTATGAGCCCGGTGTGGACGCCATACCAACGTGAAATCGACAGTTCAAATAGTCGATTACCGTTTTGACTCATATTCCGAACACTTAAGGCCAGCAGTGACTTCAAATGCATCTGGCAGGCATAAATTAACTGATATTTGTAAAAGTTTTAATTTCTTCGGAAAGCCTAACTGTTAGCTGTGTAGTGTGCTGATAAAAATGTTTATTTGAACTTGTTTAGTATTGTTTTAACGTAAAAGTATGGAACAAAATTTTGATTCAAATGCCGAACACTGCGTTCATTCTGTCTCATATTCCGAACACCTTGATTCAAATTCCGAACAGCACGAATAAAGCGTATTCAAATGAATAATTTCGCAAATAAATTTATTCAGGCCTGTTTTACTGGTCTTGAACTAAAGAATCATCAATACTCCCGAGGTATAAAATACATTTAAAGACGTTAAAACTGAATTGCAATCGACTGCCATTTCCTGGTTATTTGATGACTTATTTCAGCGAAACATTTCAACCGTATCGCCATACAAAAACGGAGTGTTCGGAATATGAGTCTGTTCGGAATTTGAGACAAAACGGTATGATTAAGAGAGAAGGAACTTGTGTACCGTTTTGACTCATATTCCGAACACTTAAGGCCAACAGTGACTTCAAATGCATCTGATTGGCATAAATTGGCTGATATTTGTGTCAATTTTAATTCATTCGCAAAGTCTAACTGTTAGCTGTTGGGTGTACCAATAATAATGTTGATTTAATTACTTTTAATATGGTTTTCACGTAAAAGTATGGAACAACATTTTGATTCAAATGCCGAACATTGTGTTCATTTTGTCTCATATTCCGAACACCTTGATTCAAATTCCGAACAGCACGAATAAATCGTATTAAAATGAATAATAAATTTATCTGAGCTTATTCTACAGGTCTCAAACTAGAGAATCATAACTACTCCCGCGGTAGAAATTATATTAGAGACGTTAAAATTGAATTGCAATTGACTATCATTTCCTTGATATTTGGTGACATATTTCAGCGAATCATTTCAACCAAATCGCCATACAAAAACCGAGTGTTCGGAATATGAGTCTGTTCGGAATTTGAGACAAAACGGTACATTTGTCTCAATGACTTCAGAACACTATAGTGGCTAAAATTTCAAATAATGAGGACACAATTCTTCTTTCTTAGTTCAGAATACATTAGTTTATCAAAAATTCTCGAGAGAACTTCCAATTAATTGCTCTGAAAAGTAATTAATTTGTAAACCAATACATCTTCTTAGCTTCAATATAACAAGTGATAAACAATTTAATTAGTGATGCTTTGTAAAACATCTTTGACACATACTTATATGTTCTAATGATGTATTGGGAAACATCTTCTGTGACATGAAAGAAGTGGTTACTTTTACCACAAACCACACTGATCGCACCCCCTAGCTGCGTTACTGAATTCGATACTTTAGTCGGACGACTATCAGGATACTGAATGTGTATTTTCCGCTGGTAGGCGGCTTGACAAATCTTTAAACAAACAGCTCTCGGTTATTTGGCTTTTCAAGAATTCAACCCCATTCAAGTGTTAAGGTACTGGCAGTAATAGTTCAGACGGGTCGTTTCTTGATTAATTTGGAAGCTTAACGTGGAACTGAAATTATTGAACTGTTTAATAAATGTAATAAATGAGCCTAAAATACCATAAACATTACTTCAACCAGCAAAGTCACTGAATCAAATCCAATGGAACTTTCCAATCAAGTTTAGGTGTGATGGACATTCCTCAGAAAATGGGATCCATTTTCACAATAACTCAGATTTCTCCGATTTCAATTATTCCTTAACTCAAGGCGCTGAAAACTTTCTTTCCCCCGCAATGGAATCTTCCATTTGAATGGTTCTTCTGGCGGACAAAGTTGTCCTTTGATGTGTCACTTCTCGTGTAGGTATCTCTCATGGCAGCCGACGAGATCTCTTGAAGATAATTGTTTCTGAGAACAGTTTCCTATAGATAAAGAAAGGAAAGTCTTATTAGGTGGCACAAAGGAAGATAAACATGCAAAGAAGAACATGCCGGCTGACGGCATTTATCGGTAATACTAATGATGCATCATCGGACCGGTGCAAAATGCATGGAATTAGGAAATTCTCTGAATATAGCAACTGAAAAAAGCAATTGAAAACGAACGAAACGAACGCAAAGGGAAATAATAATGAATAATTTAAAACATTGTTTTTTTACTAGGTGAATTCCCTCTTCGATGGTATTTAATTTATTCAGAGGTGGGAATTGTCCATCCATGAAACTCATTTCATTTTAATATCAAGAAGTATCACTGAATCACTTAAGTGTTTTATATTTTCAAAAAACATATGCTCTGCTACAAACTCGTCAGATTTAAAGAAATACATGCATGTAAAAATTTAATATAAACGTGCATTTTCATCGAACAATCTTTTTTTCTATTGCAATTGAAAAAAAAACAGACCAACGAAACTGTTTCAACACTAAACAAAAAATGTTTACAAAAAACATGAAGGAAAATTAACGTATTCTCGGCAGTCTAAGCTAGTTTCGTGCTTGTCTTGTCATTATCTCTGACATACGAAGCCAAATTAGGATGAAATTCCAATTCTTGCACAAGCCTTGAATCGATTAAATTATTGCACATTCATGAGAAATTGTGCGTTATCTATCCTGTTTGTCTGTCTGCTTACACATATGAACTAGCTAATCCTCTACACCTGCAATAGCCAGTCTTTTTGACTCGTGGAACACTTTTTAAAATATAATTGTTGCATGGAGCATTTATTCTTTACTCCGTTAGCTATCTGGATTGTTCGTCTAATTCCTAAAAAACATCGTGAAGTATGATTTATGTTAGTCAATCTTTGATTCAATTTGATTTTGCTCAAAACTTTTTTATATAATATAAAAAGATTTGTTTTATTTAAAAGTGTACGTTTTTTTCATGACCATCTAAATGGGGGAACTGTGGGTAAAATGAACAGGGGGGTGAAATGAACAGGTTTGTGTTTTACGGTAATTATGCTATATATCTATGCAAAATATTGCACCATCCTGAATTCTCAGACTAAGGAACTATTTCGACAACTCTAGCGCGATCTAGAACTGTCACAAGCTGGAAAAGTAAACAAAAACAAAGTACGCCTCTCCGTTTTCTCATGCGATGTAAATTTTCACTCCTGGAATTTAAGGTTTTTATGACTAAAATCATCAAAAATCTATTTGACTGCGTAACACATCATATCTTTAAAGTATTTATGATAAGTAGACGGAAATTGAAAGTATTATTATGTTCTAATTTCGTAGAACAAATGATTTGAAAATGTTGATTCTTTGGGGGTAAAGTGAACCACTTGAGATGGGGATAATATGAACACCATTGCAGGGTAAATACTACTGGATTTTATTTCAGATGCCGAGAGTTTTCCTTAGAAAATACAGAGACATACATGAACAGCATCCAAATGGTCGCGGCTTAACGTTCCATCGATTCCGGATTGTCCGTGAGATATTGAACATGCACCAGATGCCGAGCATCATGCCGCAACCCGTTCAATTTCAAAGGTGTTCATTTTACCCCCACTACATGTTCATTTCACCCCCAATTGTATGTTCATTTTACCCCCAAGTATATGTTCATATTACCCCCGTTACTTGTTCATTTTACCCACATGTTTGGAACATTGACTCTGTGGAAAGAAATTTTCAAAATTATAATAATGTTTTTTTTTTTTTTTTTTAATTTCTTTATTAGTATCATTCCAAACATAACATTCATTTCTTATACCTAGGTGTTCTGTGTTATTTGACAACACTATCATCCTAATTTGGTAAAACAAATTTAAGATTTAATTAACATTTTGTTAACAACATATTACATTTCATTTGCCGTAGCAGTTCAGTTTTATTTACAGGTGAGTTGATTTCACCTGCTTATAAGAGAAAAAAATACGTTTTTAATATACTTAACCTAACTTAACCTAAACATATAACTCATTAATCGTGGCAATAGAAGATTGTAACGATTTTTGCCTGAAATTATTAATGATTGTATTTGACATATGTTCCAATGTTTCAACATTGGATATTCTATGTAACTCATTGGTACTATACCAGGGAGGAAGCCTCAGAATCATTTTCAAAATTTTATTTTGAATTCTCTGCAGAGCTTTCTTCCTGGTATTACAACAGCTAGTCCATATTGGTACAGCATACAACATGGCTGGCCTGAAAATTTGTTTGAATATCAACAGCTTGTTCTTAAGACAAAGTTTTGATTTTCTATGAATAAGGGGATAGAGACATTTTACATATTTATTACATTTGGCTTGAATGCCCTCAATGTGATTTTTGAAAGTTAAATTCTTATCTAGCATGAGCCCTAGATACTTAACTTCATCTGACCAATTTATTGGAACCCCTCTCATCGTGACAACATGTCTACTTGAAGGGTTCAAATAAAGAGCTTTTGGTTTATTTGGGAATATTATTAGTTGAGTTTTGGAAGCATTAGGAGAAATCTTCCATTTTTGCAAGTATGAAGAAAAAATATCCAAACTTTTTTGCAATCGACTACAGATGACACGCAGGCTTCGTCCTTTGCGGAGAGGCCTGTGTCATCCGCAAACAAAGATTTTTGACATCCCTGAGGTAGCTCAGGTAAGTCAGATGTGAAAATATTGTATAATATTGGTCCCAAAATGCTGCCTTGAGGAACACCAGCTCTTACAGGAAGTCTTTCAGATCTGGAGTTCTGATAATTAACCTGAAGTGTACGATTTGACGGATAACTTTGAATTATTCTAACAATGTAAGTTGGAAAATTAAAGTTTTTTAATTTTACAATCAAACCTTCATGCCAAACACTGTCGAATGCTTTTTCTATGTCTAGAAGAGCAAGACCAGTAGAATAGCCTTCAGATTTGTTGGAACGGATCAAATTTGTTACACGTAAAAGTTGATGAGTGGTCGAATGTCCATTGCGGAATCCGAACTGTTCATTGGCAAAAATTTAATTTTCGTTGATGTGGACCATCATTCTGTTCAAAATAAACTTCTCAAAAAGTTTACTGATGGAGGAAAGCAAACTGATTGGACGATAGCTAGAAGCTTCTGCAGGATTTTTTTCTGGTTTTAAAATTGGAACAAACTTAGCATTTTTCCATTTGTCAGGAAAATATGCTAATTTAAAACATTTGTTAAATATATCAACTAAAAATGATAAGCTACTTTCTGGAAGTTTCTTGATGAGGATGTAGAAAATTCCATCATCGCCAGGAGCTTTCATGTTTTTGAATTTTTTAATAATAGTTCTCACTTCTTCCAAATCAGTCTCCCAGGCATTTTCGAAAACGTTCTCTTGATTGAGAATATTTTCGAACTCCTGAGTAACTTCATTTTCAATTGGACTAGTGAGTCCTAAATTAAAATTGTGCGCACTTTCAAACTGCATAGCAAGTTTTTGAGCTTTATCGCAATTAGTTAGTAATAATTTGTTTTCCTCTTTCAATGCCGGTATTGGCTTCTGAGGTTTTTTCAAGATTTTAGATAATTTCCAAAAGGGCTTAGAGCCAGGGTCCAATTGAGAAATTTTATTTTCAAAATTTTTGTTTCTTAATTGAGCAAAACGTTTCTTGATTTCTTTCTGCAAATCCTGCCATATAATTTTCATAGCAGGATCGCAAGTACGTTGAAATTGTCTTCTCCTCACGTTTTTAAGACGGATCAAGAGTTTAAGATCATCGTCTATAATCATGGATTCAAATTTTATTTCACATTTTGGAATTGCAATGCTCCGGGCTTCAACAATGGAATTTGTTAAAGTTTCAAGAGCATTGTCAATATCAAGTTTAGTTTCTAAAGAAATGTTAACATCAAGATTAGAGTCAACATACGTTTTATATATATTCCAGTCGGCTCGTAAATAATTGAAAGTGGAGCTGATAGGATTGAGAATCGCTTCTTGGGATATTTGAAATGTAACAGGGACATGATCAGAATCAAAATCAGCATGAGTTACTAATTGGCTACATAGATGACTAGAGTCGGTTAAGACTAAGTCAATCGTAGATGGATTTCTAAAAGAGGAAAAACATGTAGGGCTATCAGGGTATTGAATTGAGAAATATCCTGAAGAGCACTCATCTATTCTGCCGTTGGAATTACTTTGAGAATTATTCCATGATTTTCGCAAGTCAGTTTGGAGCAAATTAACTTGCTGCCCAGAGCATTGAAAAGGCAAATAGGCAGCTATGAAAGTATATTTACCAAATTGTGTTTCAACAGAAACATCTAAAGTTTCAAAAACTTTAGTTTCAAATGATGAAAACAATTGATGTTTTATACGCCTATGAATGATGATTGCAACTCCCCCACATGCCCCATCAAGTCGATCATTACGATAAACAAAAAAGTTAGGATCTCTTTTGAGTTTAGATCCAGGTTTTAAATACGTTTCGGTAATAACTGCTATATGCACGTTATTAACCGTAAGAAAATTAAACAACTCGTCCTCTTTACCATTCAGAGAACGAGCATTCCAATTTAAAATATTTAAATTATTATTTGGATCCATTAGAAAAAAACGTAATCCAATAACAATTTGATTTGTAAATTTTACACCTACTTGGACTGCTTCAGTCATAGTGGTGGTTTTGAACATTGCATCAATCATTAGATTCAATTGTTCAGTTAGAAAATTAAAATCAGAGGCAGACATGTCATGTGATTTCCCATTGGAATTTCCGGTAGACGAAGAAGCGGAGTTACCTGTGGCGGTAGGGTTTTTTCCATTTGATTTGAAACAAGTAGAATGGGTACCCATGGATCGAACAGGGGAGGAGTTCGAATTTCCTGCTACGATATCGGCAAAGGATTTACCGTGGGTAGATACATTCGAAATTGAAAGATTCGAACCCGACGGATTAAAATTAGTTTGTGAATGAGCATGATTATGATCTTCCTGATGGGTATGATTCATGATCAAGCGATCGTTAACTGAAAAATGAGCATTGTTCGATACTCTACCAGGCAAATTCCGGAAACGACCGTTATCGTAACGGATATTATCTTTCATCTGCCTGGCACGAGCCTCAATGACCCTTTTGCGTGAAGGACAATTCCAAAAATTGGACTTATGGTTAGCCCCGCAATTACAGCATATGAATTTGGTGGTATCTTCCTTCACTTGACATACGTCTTTGGCGTGAGAAGAACCTCCGCAAATCATGCATTTAGCATCCATGCGACAATTTTTTGTACCATGACCCCACTTTTGGCACCGCCGGCACTGAGTGGGGTTCTGGTAATTTCCTCCAGGTTTCTGGAAATGTTCCCATGTCACACGGACATCAAACAAAAGTTTTGCTTTTTCTAAAGCTTTAATATTATTTAGTTCTTTTTTGTTAAAGTGAACTAAATAAAATTCTTGAGAAAGCCCTTTCCGAACAATGCCAGATTGGGTTCTCTTTTTCATAATGATTACTTGGACTGGGGAAAATCCAAGTATATCATTTATTCCATTTTTGATCTCTTCAGGTGATTTATAGTCACTTGAGAGACCTTTCAAGACAACTTTGAACAAACGTTCAGTTTTGTCGTCATGAGTAAAAAATTGTGCTTCTTCTCTTCAAGATGTTTGAGAAGAAGTTCACGATCTTCAATAGTTTCCGGCAAAACGCGACAGTCTCCTTTCTTTGCGATTTGGAAGGAAACCTTGATTCCCCTAATGGAGTTCAAGATCTCCTGCCTAAATCCCCCAAATTCGGAACAACTGACCACGATAGGCGGCACTCTTTGCTTCCTCACTTGAATCAAAGAGCCTGGGCTAGAGGCTGCTTCGATTTGGTGTTCGGAAAATTTGTCTAGAGTATCGAACTGATTGCTCATTTCGATACAATTATTCATTTCACCCTTGGAAGAAAGTTCGCATTCCGGGGAAACGTCCTTTCTTCCATTCTTGCCACGTGTAGTGACAGTTTTAAAACCCACTTTTTTGGAAGGAAGTAGTGAATTCAGAGATTCACCCTTCCTTTTGTTTGTTGTTGATACCATGTTTAGTTAATAAACGAAAGAAGACGTGACCTTCGAGAGGTTTTTTCCCAAGACGGTGTCCAAGAAGGATTACCACCGCTAGCTTTCGCCAACGGGTCCAACGAAAAATCGAAGGCACGGGTCCAAACAAGGATCGTAAAGGGATCAATAGTAAAAAAAATAGTACTGAAAAGTACTGTTTTTGTAGCACTGAAAAGTACTGTTTTATTGCTTTAGGTAGTTTTTAAGAAAACTTCCAAGAGCAGAGAGAATTCGTGTACGCACAGCACGAAGGTACGATGCGCACTGATTATAATAATGTTGATAAAATTTTAATTCCATCACAATTTTTCAACTTGTTACATTGCATAAACATCCTTCTTCAATTCTAAGCAATTGAAAAATAATCTGACAGCTTCATACACAGTCCCGTTCGTTATTGGCAGAAAAAAACCGTTCGATGCTGGCAATATATAAATCTATCCCGTTAATCTAAATATTTCTGTAGATCTTTTAAAGTGGTAAGCTACATCGACGATGATACTCCAATCACGTATTATCCTCGATTTTGTCAAGCACTTAACGATGTTATCCTTAATTTTTATTCCGTTATTAACTTTAGTGCTCCGATTTTGGAGCCCTAAGGTTATTCCGGGATTAACATAAAAGTGGCTACGTGCTTGATTCGGATCACACGCACACAATCAAGCCTTCATAGAAACGTCAAAAATAGTTTTTACTTTGTTATTGCCTGAGATTGCTTGCATCCACTTTTCAATATATTTATTTCATCATAAGGTTAGTTTAAAAATGTTTATTATACAAAATCTACAATTTACCTGACTAACTTTTAGGTTTCCAGATTTGTGACAAAACAGGACGTTCGTATTCCAGACGTGTCGAGAAGAAAATTTCATCATACACACTTAGAACAAATTACCGAAGTCGGTAATTTATTTACCGAAATCTCAACAGCTGAACAATCGGTAATCGATTCGGTAAATGAAAAGATTACCGAACGATCCGTAATTTGCGTTTGGGATGGCAGCTGTCAAAATTACTGACCAATCGGTAATTTTTCTACCGAACAACTGTAGCTTCGGACTAGCGATGTTTCCCGAGAAAATGTTTTCAACAAGAATAAGAGCAAACACATTGTCATATTCAACTGAACTTTATTTCTTGAAGAATCCAATATATACTTGTCAATTACATTGCTAGTATTATCGAAATTCTATTATTGAGAAGCTGAAACGACATGCCGCTGCTGCATATGTCGATTTCGATGGAACGCAGAAGATGAAACTGAATTGAACAGCCTTTGGTGTTATGCTGCAAAACAGCAGCGGAAAGGCAGCAGACGGGCGTGAACATGTGCTGTAAATGAGTTAAAATAGTATATTCAACACGAGCTTAACATTTTGATTTACTTACCTTAACGTAATATCAGCAATAGCACCAAATTTTTGAAACTTTTGTGCTGGTAGATGGAATCAAACTCCACTTGTGAATTGCAGAAGTGTTGTTTTGACGTTTCGAGCGAGCCAGATTACTGAACGCTCGGTTGTTCCACTCATAGATTACCGATTTGTCAGTGGAATATTTTACAGACTTCGGTGATATCGAAGATTTACAAAATTTTCGGTGATTTTATTCCACAGCTTACCGAAATTCAGTAATTTTGTTTATGACGCACTGTCAAAAGCTGGTCAATTACCGAAACGTCTGTATTCTTAAGAGTTACAGATCAGTTTCGGTAATTTCATTTACCGAACTCATAAAGTCTGTTTAAGTGTGTACGGTGGCTGAGGTTAGTATGGAATGGCTTTTCCAAATGATCAACATCGTTACCAGACCCGTCTGGTCTAATCGTCATCGGAGTCTAAGGTATTCTTGGATGATGGTATCTCAATGCGGTGACTAGTGGAAGCGGTCGGCATTCTGCGGAGGCGGATGCAGTCATAAACAATAGGCAAATATAACGCGCCACCATCATATAGGTCGCTGGGAAAGAAGGAGAGAAATGTAACTGAAAATGTTTGTTTACGTCCAAATTTCAATTTTTCAACTCAAAAATTTGGTCATAAAAAATTAATTATTGAAATTATCAAAAATTAGGTCATAAACAATTAATTATTGAACAATTTCCTTTGGCATAATCATTTTAAACCATTATTCTTGCGATACGCGTGATTTTACAACAAATTAAATCACTAACAAAGAATCCGGAAGTTTATAACCTACGTTGCCAAACACCAATTTTCCAATTTTACCCCACTAATCGTACATGAGGACTGATCGGATCTGCACATTTTCGAAAGAAAAAAAGTTTATCATGTTTTTCAATGCTCTCTGATTGTGTACAAAATAACTATTCCGAGAAAAAGTGAGTTCTCAACCCAATCTCTTTTTTTACGGGTTTCCTACAAGCCACCAGATGTCGAAGTGTTCGTTTAGCTTTGAAAATATTAGCCTATACTACTGCTAGTTCCTGTTATTTTTCCACAACGACTACGGCTACGCCAGAGGCTCACCATGTCGAAAATTGGTTGTATTACATTTGCCAGAAAGTCGTTTGCCAGAATCAATTTGCCAGAATGGATCATTTGCCAGAAAACCATTTGCCTGAATGGACCATTCCTCAGAAAGTAATTCCCCAGAAAGACCATTTCCCAGAAAAATATATTACTTCATTACAAAGCATAGTTTGTATTGCAATATTCAGATTTGTAAAATACTTCGATTTCTAATGATTTTCAGCGTACGATATATTATTATATGAAAAATAATTGTTTCGGAAGATTTTTAACTTTTTGTTTCATGAAACTTATTATGTTATTATAGACCCTGGGAGCAAGCTGTAGGGGTAAACGTGCAGCTATTTAGCTACACACTCAATCTGTTCGGTAAAAATAACTGGGTTTTGGAACTACCGAAAAAGTCAGTAAACTACAAAAAAAATGTCAGAAATCTAAAAGCAGAGATCTTTCACTGAAATTTTGCAGAGAGCTTTTTTAATATCATATATCGATAACAAATAAAACATGGTAAAATTTGCCTTTCAATTACGCGTGGCGACAGTTTCCATTTTACTGGCTTTTTCTGTAGTTACAAAACCCAGTAAAATTTTACCGACCCCAGTAATTTAATCTAAGTGTGTAGTTCCAGCTGAAAAACGTGGGTTCAAATCCCACCGGCCGAGGATGATTTCGAATTGGAAATTTTCTCGATTTCCCAGGGCATACAGTATGTTCGAACCTGAAATATGATATACGAATGCAAAAATGGTCAAATGGCAATGAACGCTCTCAGTTAATAACTATAGAAGTACTCGTAAGAACACTAAGCTGAGAAGTAGGCTCTGCCCCGTTGGGACGTAACGCTAAATAAGAAGAAAAAGATACTGTAGACCTTCGAGGTTTTCATAGTTTCTAGAAAAAAAAAACTATTTTAATGTTATGATGACCATCTTCCAGACTATTTTATAAGCAACTGTATTTTCTACATTATATTAATGATTTTCCATTCTTTGTATATTTAGCTATTCTTCAGGGCTAACTAATACAAGGATTTATACGCCTAGGAGAATTACTTTTCTTTTGATAATCGGATGTTCTTCATAATTGTAAAAGTGTTTTACTGCCTACAGATAACAGAAGAAATGGAAATTATATAAACAATATTGTGTCATCTCAATTTTAAAACAATTCAAAGAAAATGTGGTAAATATAACAATTAAAACGTCTGCAAAGAGGATAAAAGTTAAAATTAATTGCAAAAATCGGGAAATGGGCAGTCAACATCTGTCCCCGAGTAAAGAAGCTATATTGGAAGTGAGTCGATCATGGAATGTTAACCATGACGTTTATCTAATTTGTAATCTTAAACGACTTTCAAAGGCATAAATGTTCATAACCGACTTGTTTCGTTTAGTAAGTGACGGAATATAAGAAAAAAAAATATTTGTGAGTTGTTCGTTTTCCACGTGAATCATCGCCACGTGGCAGTCATCCAAGAGATTTCCAAATATATCCGGTACCACATAGCTGAAATTAACAATCAGGGTAAATACTGAAAACTGAAGATTTTTTCAACAACCTGTTGCGAATGGTTTTAAAATATTTCAAAACAAAAAATAACGTGGTTCCAATTATTTTCAAGAGCTAAAAAGTTCAACGTTCTTTTCAAGGACTGAATAATGAATATAAATATTTAACCGTTAGAAGTTTGCCCGAGTCATCAGAGTTATACTGTTAAAATAATTATTGGCTCTAAACTGATCATATTTCAAACATAATTTTCCCTTCCTTTAATTAAAGGCTGTTCTTTTTAGTTGTATTGTGATATTTGCAAAGATGCACTGTTCAGTAATATATGTATTTGATTGATCTAATTCGTACCATACGTCTCAGCTCTTTTTTTTGTCAGGTAAGCTATAAAGCAAAAAACGTAATCTTATCTGAATTCCGCCATACATCTGGCATGTATTTACTGGCGCTAAATTTTAACCAGTATAGGCCTGAGTGAAAGCATAAATACTGAAACCTTTACCGCAAAGAGAATTCTTAACGGATTCAAATGTTTTTTTTGTCGGTTCACTGGCCCACATATCTAGTTTCTAGAAGTGGCCAGAGGAACTCGGAAATATTTCTGTGGCCGGAGTTTTACTGATGGGTCACTGGTGGGCTCGATCCTGGGCCAATCGCCGCCAATCGCCCTGAACGTTAAGTGTCCTGAAGTCCTTCTCAACTGCAAAAAGTCACCGTGTGCGCGGCCTACCAAAAAGTCGGTGGTTTTGTCCGGGTTTTCTGTTAAATATTATCTTTGCTTGTCGTTCTTTCGGCATACAGGCAATGCCACCAGCCCAACGCAGCTTGCCGTGTTTTATGACCTTGAAAATATCCATCTCTTTATAACTTGATACAACTCGTGATTCATGTGACGCCGCCAGATGCCGTTTTCTAATTTTACATTACAAAGCCTGTATAAAGTCGGACTCGCAGTTACAATATACTTCGTCTTTCTGATGTGCCTGAGCAATTACTGCTTCTTCATTCTTCTTTTTTTTGCGATGGATTCGTTTTTTCAGACACAAACATCCGGCTTCTAGTCACGTTCTTCCCATCCGTCATCCTCTGGCACTCTTCGTCGGAACAATCGTTCCATGGTCTTCGTTGAGCAGTATCTACCACTTCTCGCGCTACTGTACTCACCGCTCCGTGAACTCACAGATCGCTGAGGTTGATGTTCTCGTTGATTTAGCTTATCCGCTCGTCGAGCTTCTGATGGTATTCCGCTTACACACAATCTGCTGACAGGCGTTGGATATTGAAACGCAATGGTTGCCTATTTGTAGAACTCAATCCGGTTGACAACCGCGCTCGATAGTGGTCTGAGTCGATATTAGGACCCCTGAAAGTGCTTACAACGATGACGACGGAAAAATTTCGGCCGTCTACCCGATGAAAAGTGTGCGATTTGGGTGTTGCCAGGTGTGTTTACGGATATCCTCGCGTGAAAAGTAAGTACTACTGATGACCATCCCTCTGGTGGCAGCAAAATTCGCTAAATGTAGACCGTTGTCGTAGGTAATGGAGTGTAGGCTCTCCGTACCAATTATGGGGCGGAATAAATCTTCTCTTCCGACCTGCGCATTAGCGTCGCCGACATTCGTAAAACGCATGCTTCATGTCATCGGGTCTGTTATTTGTCGGTGCATAGACGTTGATCAGGCTGTAGTTGAAAAACTTGCCCCGAATCCTCAATACCGGGTACCCCCGTTGGTTTGACCACATTTAATCTGAACACTTTTTAATCTGTACCCCGCTAATTTGCACATCGTTCAGATTAAAAATGGTTCAAACGTCATTTAGCTCATGGAACGGAGTGAAGTGAGATGGAACGCTGTGGAACGTAACGCACAATCAAAACAAAACAGTGAAAAAGGTAACCAGAAACACGTTTCTAGGGTGACTAGATGTTCAAATTAAAAATGAACCCCGATGGTTTGCATGAGGTACCGTTCAAATTAGCGGGGGTGCACGGTAAGCAGATCTGCTCTTTGATCGGCATCCACCTAGTATCACGCTTCATCTGCTCGGTTGCCGAAAATAACCTTTGTTTCTTTTTCTTTCTCCATTTTTCGTCGTGGTTAATGAAATCGGTACGCTATCTAACCGGGGTCACGCTACCTACACCATCTCCGTGATGTAGGTAGCGCGGCCCCGGTTAGGTAGTACAGTAATGACCCGATTTTGTCAGCCCTCGATTTTGTCCACCCCCGATTTTATCTACCCCCGAGTTTAGCATCCTTTTTTCCAGATTTTGTCAGCCTAAATTATATATTTATTTTAATTAAACTAAATACATCAACACTGGCAATATTGGGTGCATAAAATCAAATATGACCTTGGCCACGTCTATACAATCATTTTAAGTTCGAATTTTTGAAATTTGAAATTCTTAATAATTATCCAAGAAACTTATCAATGTTACCTTGGATTACTGTACATAGAAAATGGAAGTAAAAAAATAACACTGCGGAACACGTTTTTGTCTCAAGCACCAAAATACCACTATTTACTCAATTAGGGGTTGCTGAATCCATTGCCATTTTCAAAAATATACTAGCACGTCTAGTTTTTGAGATACTGACTGCTGAAAATGCTGAATTTGACGATTTCAGCCAACTTGCATGCAAGTTTTCCAACTTGTATGGCAAATTATTTGCCTAATTTGCCACAAAATTCAAACTTCATGGGTTAAACAATAGTTTTCAACAAAGTTTATAATACTTCTGCTGGTAAAAAGTTATTTTTTGATGGATCTGAAAAATATTGTATTATGCCATATAAAAGAAACGAAGAATTTTATATGAAGACGGCAAGCATGTTGAAAAATCGCTTCAAACTAAATTTAATCGTGAAATTTTCAAACAAATTATATCTGAATTGGAAGTTCAAGTCTTGTTTTGCATGCTTGGTGGATTTATTCACAATAAAGTTTGATAAATCATACTTTAAATTTCATGTAAACATGAATAAAACCTGTGTTTAATACAACTTTGGCGACCTGTAGCTAAAAATTGTGACGTGCTGGAACATTTGCTCCAACATTTACTAGAGACACATAATTTGATCCTTGAGACACGCAAAGATGTAATTTTTGTTACGCTGTGTAATGTTTATATTAACAAAATCATTAAACTACCCGAGTAACATTGGTAGCTGAACAACAGTTTATTCATCTAAAATGCTGTTTATACAACCTCTTTTCAGCTGAACAAACTGTTATTCAGCTACCAATGTGACCTGGGTAAGTCCTTAATTTAAAATAAAACTTGAAACTAGTCGAAAAATGTTATCCCGATTTTAGCTCTCTCTCGATTTTGTCAACCCTAAATGCAGCATGGGGCTGACAAAATCGGGACATTACTGTATACCAATTTCATTAAACACAACGAAAATTGAAGAAAGAAGAAAAAACTCAGGTTATTTTCGGCAACCGACCTGACAATGAAATAAGTCTGCCACCTGCCTGCTGACGTGATACAGCATTTCATACTCTGCCGTTGGTTGTCCGAACAGACGCTGTTTGAGCCGCACTTCCTTGGTGAACAGCCGCTCGGGAAGCACCTCCTCAGCCGATGTCAGAAGGATAGAAGTGCCCAGATTACACTACCAACTAAGTCGCAACCCTTAGCTGGCGGTGTTTATCATCATTTGATCGGTGGAAGCGTGAGGTAGGAACTTGTGAGGACCAGAGCTATGTTGTTCGCTGCTTCCCGATTATCGACACACCGTTTTGCAGCCCATCATATTGTTTTATCATATATCATATTATATTAATATATTAGGCTGATACAAATATTAATTTTCTTTTATGTCACCGGGGGGGGCCCTTCAAAAATCCGAAAATTTTGAGGGGGGAGAAAAAAAATGATTCATCATTTTTTTGACATCAGTTAGGTTTTTTAATTTTTAAAACTAAAAACAGGTAAAATAATGATCCAGATGACAACTGAAAAAAGTTTTATAACTATCGTTACAAATAAAAATTTGAAAAAAATAACTTTTTATATCATTTTTATTTTTTTGTTCCTTATTTATTTTTATCCCCCCCCTCGTACCTTCCAAGTGGTCTCGGACATAAAAGAAAATAAATATTTGTATCAGCCTTAATAGGAAGTAACAAACAGAATTATTGCGCCTTAAAAGATTTTTTTACGGGTTATATTTTCCCGAACACCGCAGGAAGGTTAAGCTTTTTTACAGCAAGAATGAATAATAGCGAAAACCAATATCGATATCCATGAAGAGACGCCCAGAGCGAGCACAGAAAACACTGAGTAAACGCATAAAGCGAAACCTCTAATTAAGGCTCGGGTTTGATACTGAAGTAGGGCAGCCGAATGTGTTGGATTATGCACCTGGACCAATGCTTCGGATAGAATTTTATTTCCAGTCTTATACTGGAGCGACACACTTGGTGTCAATTTCCGACAAAAAAATGGTAAACACACATTGATACCTTATCCACGAGGTCATGCATCAAAAATGGAATCAGAATGTGCTACTTCAACCTCTAAATGTCCACATAACTAACATACCGTGATCCTGAATTGAATCTATATGATTGAAGGAGGCACAAACAAATTAATCTTCAAACAAATCAAGGTGTAAAAATTCCTTAAAAAAAGTTGAATTCACCGTCGTTTGTTTTTTTTTTCTTCTTGGTAATACATTACCCGTATATGTCCAACAAACTTAACATCAAGGGAGAAAGAATACAAATTTCATAATTGGGTTTTTCTTTGAAAAAAGTTTTGGGTCACTCGGCCATCATTATCACACACCGCACATTTACCGTAGCCAACCGGAACATCCAGACCTTTCTCCAAGAAAAACTGTAATAAAGGAGAAAAGATTGTTTTTTCGTTCTTCCATATACGCAATCGCCGCGGTAATGTTGCCCTCTGTATCTATATCGAAAAGGCGTTTATTGTTTTAACATTTGGCTCAAATTTTCCCCAGCCGTTCGGGTTGTGCGGGTAGATAAAACCAGAAGCCCTGGAAAAGGTTATGAGGTGGGACGAGGCGTATAACGGAATCAAATCACGCCAGAGAGACAGCTGGCGTGGATAAGGGAAGGCGATAGAAGGGGTGTGTATCGCTTACGTTGTTTTCCAGAGAGATGACATCCGAGAAATTGATACATTCAATTGTTTAGCCCATTTCCACCCACATTGCTTGTAAAGCGTTCGAAGCTTTGCCATACTTGCTCCGCTCGCTTACTGGCTTATCAGTTATGTAGTCGCCGAGGAGAGCGGTGCTCCTGAGCCAAATGGAGCAGATCGTTTCAGAGATATCGAAATTTTATTTGTTTCTTCACATTTTTTGTGGCTAAGTTTATAGATTACAGTGCTGCTTGGGGCTTCCTCCTTTGTTTGATGGATCGGATAATAATTTCGTCTATGGGCTGGTTTTATTGTTTTGTTCCCGGTACAATTGTGTTCGAGTGGGTGGATGGGAAATTTAGCGGAAAAGTCGATCAATATATTTGAGTGAAAGGGGAAGCTAGCGTTTTAAATTAGGTTCATAGGGCGTAGCAGTTCCATCACATGGGCACCTACGTTTTTTTTTTCGTTACATGAATATGGCTTCATTCTTATCTATCCGATCATAGTACTCATTCAAAGCTAGAAAAAAGTGTCAGTTTGAGCAGTATAGAAATTGTATAAATATCGAAAAAGTATTCAATCAGACTTATCTTTGACTAGCATGAGCATTTGCATAAGCATGAGCGCCAGTAATTGCTACTCCGTTATTGCAAAAACAGCTGTACTTACACAGAGAACCAACATACGCTACTCAGGATCAGTAGCATATTCAATTTGTAAGCAGTGGGGCTCTTTTTATTACAACAAACAATAACTGTACCAAAAGCGTTTGAATGCAATTCAATTTTGGATGGGAGAGAAATATAAGGTAACTCGGTGTAATACGCCCCAACGGGGCATTTTCACGGGATTGAGGCTTCTTTCACACGTAAATATGATTACGTATCTTAAATATTCGAGAAAAAATGATGTTCCACATATATGTTCTTTAAAAAGTATAAACAATCTATAGAAATGTTATGTTTTTAGTATGTTTCCATGAGTCGATATCGAGCAAAGGAACATCGACTCATGGAGGGATGACTGTAGACTTCTAGAGCTGACCAATCGGAATATGCGTACAAAACAAAAAGTACATGATAAGGAAGAAATGACGTCGTAGCTTAATGGCTCGAGCAAATTTATTAAGCACGTTCCATTTTATTCTGGTGGAGTCGGTTAAAGTGTAAGAATCATTTTTCTAAATAGTGGGCTTTTTCCGAAAGTGAAGAGAAGTTATTAAAGTGAGCTTTTCGCTGAATGTTCGAATATTTTAAATCTGAATTCGAAGTAAGTCCGCAAGTTTTCAGTAATTACTCGAACAAATTGATTAATCGAGCTTCTTAGTAATTTTGAATTTTCAGAGTTCGAATAGTTTGACCAGAGATAAATTAAATAGTTGCGAACGACTCATTTCGTCAAAATGTTCGTTTCGTCGGTAAAATCATTTTTTCTATAGAGCGGTTCCACGCGAAATCGTCAATGCTGAAATCTGACATGTACCATTCCGATTTGGATGAAACTGCGCAGATGTATTAAGTATATGAGACGAAAATTATCTCATATAATTGGGGATCGTTTAGAATCGAGAGGAACTTCTGATAAGGGCGTATGTATTTTTGGCACCACCATTTAAAAAAAAATGTACCTCGGAAACCGTTTGATATAGAGATATAGTGTCTGAGGAGGGATGATAGACAATCAAATAGGCTTTGTAAAAAAATATACACTGAAAAAAAAAACTTTTATTTTCATGAAAAAATCAAAATTTAACCTTAAAACACAAATTGCAAAAAATAGGTATCTTCGATTTTTTTCAATTTTTTTCTGTAAAATCTCAATGTAAAACCAGATGTTTTAAGCACAGTTTCAACATGGTGCAATCTAAAATAAAAAAGTTTTTCTAAGAGCAACTTTTGGTGCATTTCTGAAAATTCAATTTCTGGCCGTAGAAAAGACGTTTTGATGCTGTAATATGATTCTTCATCCAAAAACAATTCAAAATGCTAATAACAATGATCTTCCTAAAACTAGCCGTTTTCTAGATATTTAGGATTCAATTATATTGATATCATAAAACTTAAGAAAATACGCCCGTTTCATAAGTTACTCCAGATGCTCCACCAACAATGTTACGTTTATCTCTTTCCACATTAATATCCCATGTTTTAAGGGCAGTTTCAACATGGTGCAATTTACAATAACAAATTTTTTCTAAGGGCAACTTTTGATGTATTTCTGAAAATTTAATTTCTGGTTATAGAAAAGGCGTTTTGATGCTGCAATATAATTTTTTATCCAAAAACAATTCAAAATTGTACGGGTTAGCAAAATGGGAGGTACTTCGAGTAAGAAAAAAATTGAGAGTGGGTAGATAGAAAAGTTCGATAGAATCCGCTATAAAAGGCAGGGAACGATCAGGCTCTGGGCATTCTTGTGTAGATTGTGGTCGAGATGTGACGTACGGTCATGACATCTAGATAGGAAACGCATATAAAAAATCTAGTTCAAGCACTAAGAGAACAAAGAATTCGTTGAAGTATGTATGTATCGCTATGTATCCGCTAGTGTTTCGAGCGAAACAGAGAATGTGCCCCGAGCGAGCCGAGCGCTTGATCAACTATTGTTTTCATTGCCTCCGTATTTGTCTTGGTTTGTTTGTCGGATCATTTTGGAGGGATTGGTGGCGGCTAATAATATTGTTACATATTGTTATTGTTACTTCTCAACAATTTATTGTTGACTTCTCAACAATTTGTGTAGGTGTCAAAGATAAAGTTGATGGGATATTATTGCGCATTTCATTCACCACTGGACTCCGCAGTTATTTTTTATAAGTGAGGGAAGGAAAATAAAAGTGCGTTTCTGCATCCAACCTTGTTGATGTCTTCAGCGCACTCATTCATTATAAATCGTAGAATAAGTGCGCTGAAGACACCAACAAGATTTGATGCAGGATCGCACTTTTATTTACATTCTCGCACTTATGAAAACTGACTGCGCAGTCCAGTTGTGAACGAAATACCCAATAATGTGGGAAGAGATTAACTTAACATTTTTGATGGAGCATCTGGAATAATGCGTATTTTCTTAAGTTTTATGATATTAATATAGTTAAATCCCAAATATCTTGAAGCGGTTACTTATAGGAAGATCATTGATATTAGAATTTTGAATTGTTTTTGGATAAAAAATCATATTGCAGCATCAAAACGCCTTTTCTATAACCAGAAATTGAATTTTCAGAAATACATCAAAAGTTGCCCTTAGAAAAACTTTTTTATTTTAAATTGCACCATGTTGAAACTGTCCTTAAAACATGGGATATTAATGTGGAAAGAGATAAACGTAACATTGTTGGTGGAGCTTCTGGAACTTATGAAACAGGCGTATTTTCTTATGTTTTATGATATTAATATAATTGAATCCTAAATATCTTGAAAACGGCTAGTTTTAGGAAGATCATTGTTATTAGCATTTTGAATTGTTTTTGGATGAAGAATCATATTACAGCATCAAAACGTCTTTTCTACGGCCAGAAATTGAATTTTCAGAAATGCACCAAAAGTTGCTCTTAGAAAAACTTTTTTTATTTTAGATTGCACCATGTTGAAACTGTGCTTAAAACATCTGGTTTTACATTGAAATTTTACAGAAAAAAATTTGAAAAAAAATCGAAGATACCTATTTTTTGCAATTTGTGTTTTAAGGTTAAATTTCGATTTTTTCATGAAAATAAAAGTTTTTTTTTTCAGTGTATATTTTTTTTACAAAGCCTATTTGATTGTCTACCATCCCTCCTCAGACATTTTTTCTCTATAACAAACGGTTTCCGAGGTACAATTTTTTTAAATGGTGATGCTAAAAATGCTTACGCCCTTATCAGAAGTTACTCTTGATTTTAAATGATCTCTCCACCAGTGGAAAAAACTTATTCTATTATATCGAAACTATGTGCAAAATTCCATTTGAATCCAAGGTAGTCGAGTTTCATCGTTTACCAATTTGACGTGGAACCGCTCTATAATAAAATCGTTTTAATTTTACATTGTTTTATAATACACTCCTTTAGGTATGATCTAATATGATTTATTTAAAGGCGCAGTCCATTGAATTATTATGTGACCTTCTTCTATGAGTATTAATATTACTAAAGGCACAAAAATACAAAAAAAATAACAAAATAACTGTTTCAAATAGTTTTACGATTGAATTTTACAGATACTTATCGATTACTTTTATCTTTTTCGCATCGCACAGCATACAAAAATATCACATAGTCATTTTATAGTACAAAACAAGTCAAAACCATTACCTCTACTATTAAAGTTTTCTCCACTGAAGGACCCTTCACCATAATTGATGGTTACACTCATTCATTCATATTCGTCCCTCACGAATTTCGATCGCCCCTTATGATCTTAGTTTCATGGGTATGAAATGTCTGATTGTGCTACTTTTCCTCGAATGATCCGTTTTCCCGGCGCTATAATAGTTTTCAGTGGCAGGATGGTGAATTAGATAGAACGATAAGCAATTAAAAGAAGGAGTTATTTGGTCATTCTCGGTTATACACATGTTTCCAAAAATGCTGAGGACGGTAAAAATCGTAAGAACTGCCAATCAAATAAAGTAGGGTGCATATCAGATGACTAGCAGGGAAGTGGGTTATTCGGGGGACTGGAATTCGGGGAAACGATATTCGGGGAAAAGTAGCACAACCAAAATATCTTGCCTCTGAAAGCTGATAATCGATCGCCCCATACGATTACTTTTCTTGTCCCTCACAAGTATTGGTCAACCCTCATGATAATTATTGCATTTTGTACAAAACTGGACCCACACCAGTATCCAGCTTTTTACGCTAGCTATAAAACTGACAGGGGTGATTCGACTTTGACTTTTCTTGCCAACAGATGTTATAGTATGATCCAAGTAAGCTGAAGTTTGAAATTGTTGATTAGATTGTCAAAGTTTTTCACTATTTGTTCTGCAGCTGGGTACGATTATATTAGAAAGTTTATTCTTAAATATTGATGACTTTTTCTAAATAATTCCATTTCTCCCACAATGTTTTAGGCACTTGAAAAACTTGGAATTACTCACATTGGTGTAAAGAATCATGGTTGATACAATAACGTTGACTCATTACTTCTCTCAAATGAGACATCCTCAGCAACAAAGGCACCATACGGAGCGAGTATTTGACAGGGTTCTCACACCAATTTGAAAATCGCATACTACAGTCGACTCTCCACATGTCGATGTTCTACATCTCGATATCTCTCCCTATGTCGATGATTTCATAAGTCCCTTCAGTCTGCATACATTTTCACGCTCCATATCTCGATATCCTCCTTATCTCAATATCTCCATATCTCGATGTGTTTCTGTTGACTTTTCGTTCTCAATTTTATCTCCGTATGTCGATATGATCAATATCGAAGGTTACTAGACCAAAGTTTTGGGATTAAAAACAAATTAGGAGCGCAAAATGACGTTTGTTTGTGTTTTACTTTCTTGGCAACGGAGTGTTTTTCAATCTAGTTTTCATCAAAAAATTGTTATTTGTCACGATCTCTCCCTATCTCGATGGTCCCTTTGATATCGAGATGTGGAGAGGCGACTGTAGAACGAAATAAAGGAGACAAAATCCCATGAAGTGATAAGTTTGAAAATTAGTCTGTTATGTTTTTTGAAAAGCGCCATACATCACTATGTGGTTTACACATTGAATTGGAACTTGTTCTCCAGCTTTTTCGAAAACTTCTTCCAACCATCAGAGGATTGAAGTGTATATGCTTTGTAAGAGAGATGGGTGCATGGCGGGAGATTGGTGCAATCCATGCCTTCGGATTTGATTCCTACTTAAAAAATGAACTCAACGTTAATCGGCATTAAAATAAGAAGCTATCATTTTGAATTTTAAATCAGGATAAAACTGTGAGGAACTGTAATGGCTGCGCCCAGAGTAATATCTTGTTCTGAGTTAGTATGTTCTCCAAACTGTTATATCATAAAGAACTGTGTTTCGCGCGGACATATCTTCTAATGGGCGGACACATTTTGGAATTTGATCATGCCAGCTGCCATTGATTGTTCTTCATTTATCTAGAAAAGAAAACAGTTTTAAATGAAATAGAAAACATGGAGAAAATCAATTTCCATATCACAGTAACAATATAGAAAACTTTTGACGTTCCACGTCCTAATTTTTTCTATATTCAAAGCTTACTTTGATCTAGCCATACAAATTATAGTGTTTGCAAGAAACGTCAATGAGGGGCGATTCAGAAATTATGGCATGTTAGCGTAAAAAGCTGGATTCAATCTCAGCTGAATTAACGATCAACCCGTACGATGTTTTTCCTCTTATCTCCCACAAACATTTGTGAACTTTCAGGACGTTTGATTCAACTATTATGATTAACACAATTATGTGTCTCCTGAAGCTCTTGGTTAGAACACGAAATTTCTTATTAATCATCATAAACGTTTTGTGTATTCCAGCACGAATGTCATTGTTCATTTGTTTCATATTCAAATTCAATTTGCTATTTTGTATTGATTCTAACACAATTATTATATGATCACCCCAATGTCAGCTTTCTAATTATGAAGCTTTCTCTCAATAATTGGAGAGATTCTTCTCAATCACTTGTCTCAGAGATTCCACTACCAACACATGTACACCCTTTTGCAACACACAACCCAACGACGATTTTTTTTTTCTATTGACGACGCCATGTTTTCTCGAGGAATGCAAAAACATGCGCCAGAAATATTTTAGCCATTTCTAGTTAACACTTCCCGAAACATCAGAATAAATGCCTACCTTGAATTCACCTTCGTCTCCAAATTGTAGAAGAAACAATACTTCGGATTTATCACTTAAATTCACTGTAGTTACTACGATAATCAAGAGCCCGGTTTATTCACGTCTTTACTCTTCACACTCTGACATTTTTCTCCCCTTCCATTTCCTACTCCCCTATCAACCTCCCCACAGAAGTCACAGCGTGTTGCTCCAACTACCTTCATGTCTCACTAATTCTAGAAGTGTTCCCAGACCTTACACCATGTAACGACTTTTGCATAGAAAATTTTAAACCGTTTTTTATGGACCGTAACACTACCTCCATGTCCCTTGCAGTTGCTCAAAATTTTATGGCTCATAAGGTAATCTAGAATGCCGTGAAAAGTGTACTGCGATCTGTCAAACTTGGGTACCTTTTGCACCTGAGACGAGACTCGCGAAAACGGTCTTCTTTTTCTGTGTTTGCTGAGTTTTTTTTCTTATTCCACTTTGTGTTTATACCAATTATGCGCAAGCCGTTCAAACCCTCACATGAACCTCTCAGCAAAAAATGATTGAGTTTGCATCACATCGAATCATAAATAGCCATTTGAGTGAAATTTCATGCCAGCAAACGAAGCAGACATTAGAAATAATTAATCTTCTGCTTAGATTTATTAGCAACTTTGGAAAAAACTGCTCCGCCGACTGAGGTTTTTAATAAAAGTTTACTTTGAACACAATACTTTTCACTTTTTCAGTCATAAAAACGGTGGGCTGCATTTGACGTTTCGTGAGAGGGGAATCTAGGCTGCATATGACGTTGATATTTTTCCTCTTCGCGAGTCTCTCTCAGTTTTGCACTACCGAGGGACCACATGCAGTACTAGAAGTGGTACCCAATCTGAGCCCGAGTCGGACGGACCTGTTCTCCCTTTCCCTGTAGCGTTACTTAATATTTGAACGATCAGATTTCCCAAAGGAGATAAAGATAGCGATTTTTCCATATACCCTATATGGAGGGACATTGCGACGTAATTACGAAACAAAACAAATTATCTCACTCATACAGGCGTATCTGCAGTGATTGATTTCCCTTCATCGGCTCTCTTTTTGGATTAGTATTGGAAATTCAATCGATTTTCGGAACATTGTATGATGCTGTATGACGAAGGACGATGAATACTTTCTGAACCAACCATATAAGTTGGAAACATTCTTCCGAACATCGATTAAGATAACGCCAGTTATGCGCTAATGATACTGAACGCGATACCGATACAAATCCATCGTATATAATTGAACCAACCAGTGTATCATTTTGTCACCCAGTTTTTTTTTGTTGTTTTCGTGGGAAAATAAGAGAAAATCTGAATTTTGAACGCGAACTGATTGTACAATTAGCGATGTACACGACACAATGTTTTAATAGGGATTAATTTTGAAACGGTTCTAGATATAAGCTCTTGTTTCTTCTCAATTATTTTCTCGGAACCGTATGAAAGTTACCTAATTTGATTTGAAAAATAATCAAGAATCCGTTATTTGCAATGCATTTTTGTTTTACTTTTCATACATAACGACGTTATTTTTGGCTATGTATCATTCGTTCAAAGAGTTAAGAGCGTTTAAATAGGGATCGCTAGAGGTGGCATATCATATCCTGCTTTAGTAAGATCTTATCAATAGCTGCGAGCTATTCATCAGATCTTCAAACATCAAATTTTGCAGTTCCAACGAACAAAATTTTGATATTATCCTTAATATCTCATCATTTATGTCAATCATGTCAATATCACGTTTTGATTGTCAGAATTCGGTTAGTCATTTCCTGAGGTATTCCGAAATCCTGCGTCCTTCATAGAAATTGACAGTTTTGAATTCTGAGCCCTTTCTTGCATCACGGCTAGAAGGATAAATAGGGACTTTTCTTTCAATTCTTTACAAAAAAACGCGAGGGTTAAGGGTTGTGTTCTGAAACCAAAACGTGAAAGTAACGAGTCATTCCAAAGGACCTTCAACTCGGCAGTGGGCAGGAAATAAATGTTAAATGAAGAGATTGTGCGGATTCATTAATTTAAACGATATGTCATGGTTTTTACGGGAGGTACTACAACTCTTTGGCAGGATGCTCCACCAACTTACTAACCCAGGCAACCTTTCACCAAAGGGAAATGATATTTCACCAAGGAAGAGAGAGAGAGAGAGAGAGAGAGAGAGAGAGAGAGAGAGAGAGAGAGAGAGAGAGAGAGAGAGAGAGAGAGAGAGAGAGAGAGAGAGAGAGAGAGAGAGAGAGAGAGAGAGAGAGAGAGAGAGAGAGAGAGAGAGAGAGAGAGAGAGAGAGAGAGAGAGAGAGAGAGAGAGAGAGAGAGAGAGAGAGAGAGAGAGAGAGAGAGAGAGAGAGAGAGAGAGAGAGAGAGAGAGAGAGAGAGAGAGAGAGAGAGAGAGAGAGAGAGAGAGAGAGAGAGAGAGAGAGAGAGAGAGAGAGAGAGAGAGAGAGAGAGAGAGAGAGAGAGAGAGAGAGAGAGAGAGAGAGAGAGAGAGAGAGAGAGAGAGAGAGAGAGAGAGAGAGAGAGAGAGAGAGAGAGAGAGAGAGAGAGAGAGAGAGAGAGAGAGAGAGAGAGAGAGAGAGAGAGAGAGAGAGAGAGAGAGAGAGAGAGAGAGAGAGAGAGAGAGAGAGAGAGAGAGAGAGAGAGAGAGAGAGAGAGAGAGAGAGAGAGAGAGAGAGGAGAGAGAGAGAGAGGAGAGAGAGAGAGAGAGAGAGAGAGAGAGAGAAAGAAGAGAGAGAGAGAGAGAGAGGAGAGAGAAGAGAGAGAGAGAGCCAACCTTTCGAAAGCATATTTTTTTTATTTGGCAGAGGGTGAGCAGCCGTCTTGGCCCTACAGGGCGAGCCTTTGGGTACTACTTAGTAAATTAAGAAGTTCATTCTTCGAGATGCAATCAACAAAAGTATGCATGACAGTAGTACGAGTGGGACAGACAGAAAATACATTAAAATTGAGAAGTAGAAAGTGGCACTTTGTAATGCTTCGAATCCAGCTCTTAATTGCCACACGTGCGAAACGTCTATATTATTTTTATTGAAGATCATGGGCCTAGAATGGCACCAAGGGTGCTACGGCTCTGGGAAAGCTTGTTTTGTCGCGGCTCGATGAAGTGTAGAGTAACCTTTCCACTACAGCGAGGTTTCGGAGCACCAGCGGTGGCCTTCCCAGGGGGCAGCCTTTGGGGTTAAGTACCTTCAGGCTCTGGATAAGCCAAAGGCTGGATTTGTGCCAGGACAGGAGGATGCTGGTGCCACTGGGCATTTCCATCCACAGCGGCCGAGCTCGAAGGGAAGTGTAGCTGATGTTTCATGGCTGTTTGTATTATTAATTATTCTAAAATCATTACCGTGGGAGTAATCAGTTTAAAAAGGTCGCCGGAGTTTATCTTCGCCTCGTCAGTCAAGGGTAGTGCTGTCGCTGTCAGTGAGTAATATTTTCATTAGTGATGACGTTTTTAACGAGATTTTAACTGCTTATGGGACATTACCAAGATCGACGATAAATTTGTATGGTTTGGAACGTTAACGCTGAGGAAGTTGATACTTACTAGCGCTAGGAATCAATGCCCATCGTACCTTCGTGCTGTGCGTACACAAGTTCTCTCTGCTCTTTGAAGTTTTTTTTAAACTACCTAAAGCAATAAAACAGTACTTTTCAGTGCTACAAAAACAGTACTTTTCAGTGCTAAAATTAAAAACGGCACTTTTCAGTGCAATTTTTTCTACTATTGATCCCTTTACGATCCTTGTTTGGACCCGTGCATTTGATTTTTCATTGGACCTGTTGGCGAAAAATAGCGGTGGTAATCTTTCTTGGGAAAAAACCTCTTAGGAGGTCACGTCTTCTTTCGTTTTTTTTTTCACTAAACATGGTTGCAACTACAAATAAAAGGAAGGGTGAATCTCTGAATTCATAACTTCCATCCAAAAAAGTGGGATTTAAAACTGTCACTAAACCTGGCAAGAATGGAAGACATTGCGTTTCTCCGGAATGCGAACTTTCTTCCAAGGGTGAAATGAATAATGTTGATAATTGTATCGAAATGAACAATCAGTTCGATGCTTTAGACAAATTTTCCGAACACCAAATCGAAGCAGTCTCTAGCTCAGGCTCTTTGATTGAAGTGAGAAAGCAAAGAGTGCCGCCTATCGTGGTCAGTTGTTCCGAATTTGGAGGATTTAGGCAGGAGATTTTGAACTCCATTAGGGGAATCAAGGTATCCTTCCAAATTGCAAAGAGAGGAGACTGTCGCGTTTTGCCGGAAACTCTTAAAGATCGCGAACTTATTCTCAAACATCTTGAAAAGAAGAAGCACATTTTTTTTACTTATGACAACAAAACTGAACGTTTGTTCAAAGTCTTGAAAGGTCTCTCAAGTGACTATAAGTCACCTGAAGAGATCAATGGATTATTTCGTGGTAACAATGAGCCAGAGTGGTCATTCATCTAAAACTGAGTCACAGGTATCCAGAATCAGAAAAAATGAGCTGTCGCATGCCTAGTTTTGGTACAAAAACTAAAATATTCCACAATACGGGCGTTTCCGGCGGTCATTCCTGGTTTATATCGGTGGACCAGAAGAACCAAAGTGGTCATTCATCAATAATTGAACTATCAGAGTCACAGGTATTCAAAATCATGAAGAATGAGCTGTCGCATGCCTAACTTTGGTACAAAAACCGAAGTGTCCCACAATACGGGTATTTCCGGTAGTCATTTTTGGGTTATTTTGGTGGACCAGAAGAACCAACGTGGTCACTGGTCATTCATCAATAATTGAACTAAAAGAGTAACAGGAATGCAAAATCATGAAGATTGAGCTGTCGCATGCCTACTTTAGTGCTTAAACTGTGTGGTCCCATATTACGGGTTTCCGGGTGGCCATTCCCGTGCTCATTCTTTCTTTTGGCAAAATGCATCCAAACATAAAAAAATCGGTGCCCATTGTTTCTTTTGGCAAAATGCATCCAATCATAAAAAATCGTAAAGAATAGGACACATTTCATTTGGTTTTGGGGTTCAAATCTGAGTAAGTTCATCGAATTGTCCAGATTGGCCACCTACCGGGACTCCAGGAACCGGTTCCGCATGGACCATACTGGACCGAATTTTTCAGGAAATGTGCGCCGGTAATTGGTTCCTTAATACAGAAAAAATATGCCAAAATATCCATCATCCGCAGAGTGCAGATGTGAATTACATATACAGAACTGCGATGGAAACTTACTTTTTGGATGTTTCGGGTTTCCGGAACCGGGTATGAATAACTAAGTGATTTGAGAATCTCTACTCACAGTCCACGTGAATACCTGTTCAACAATATGAGGACGGTTAAGATTAATTGTTTAGTTACGAAACTACAGGTCGTCAAAGTAAGGGTCTCTGAAGGGACTTTTTTCATGATTTTTGCGAGCTATTTGAATTTTTGAGTCGGGTAATTGTCAGAAAGTTTCAAATTGCTGGGTTATTTCAATCAAAAGTTACATTGATTTTAATTTTGAAATGGGGTAAAAAACACCCAAGGTCCTAACTAAGGTTAAAAAAATCTGTTCATGGATTTCTACAGATTTCTCCATGTAATCTTGCAAAGAATATTTCAGAGATTTCAACCAAAAAAAAGCGAGAAATCCCTATACAGATTTCTGTAGGGATTTTTTCAGCAAAATCTCTGCAATGATTCTTCTAGGGATTGCTCCATAGATAATTCCGGGAAATTTTCCAGATTCCAGATTCCTCCAACGATTCCCTCCACAAGTTATCCAGGAAATTCTTCTGAAATTCTTTCATCAATATAGCCAGGAACCCATCAATGATTCCTTCAGAAATTTATTCAGCTAATCCTTCATAGATTCCAACAGAAATTTCACCAGAGACTCCTCCAGAGATTTCTCCAATGATTATCCCCTAAATTCTCTACATGGGTTCCTCTCATCTCATTCCAGAGATTTTACCAGAAAGTCATTTAAAGATTTTCTCGCCTATCCCTCCAGAGAGTCTTGTAAGAATTTCTCTGGGTTTTCCTCAAGGGATTCTTCCAGGAATTGCTCTAGCGATTCCTCCAAGAAATTTAAAATGGATTTTAGCTTAGCTTAGCTTAGCTTAGCTTCGACTGACTACACATATCAATGGTTGCTATTCCGTGATTGACCGAAGTCAGTGAATATGCACAAAGAATTAACTAGAAGTTTGGCTGGGATTGGCCATAATCTTCTTCAGTATGCATAATTCAATGCCTCTTTTTATACAGGGTCAATAACGGCACCGGCCACGTCCTTGCAGTCAGGTGGGATTGGGGGAAGGAATGTTAGTGTGTAACCTTTGCTATTTGCCACAAAGCTTACTGGGAGGGATGGTCGTTAATGGGGAGGATCGTTTGGTCACAGGATTCACTTTGATAAGCGATTAGACCATGATAAACGATCATTTGTGAGATATAAACATACATAGGAATAAAATATTTTCAATTGACATGAAAAAATTTCAAATATGAGAAAATAATGTCGTTACTTGAAGCAACATTCCTACAGCTTTTAGGATATTTTATTGCTGTGTGCGTTTAAAATGCAAATATCAATTGCGGGAACACCAAATGCGGTAAGATTTTCCACAAGAAATGCGGTGTCAAAGATAGGCTTTTCTATCTAGGTCAGCGGTGATTTAGATAATCGTTGCTAGGAGTCCTTTAATTGGTTTGTGTTACCGCATTTTTAGGACATTAAGTCAAGATTTGCACCTCAAATGCAAACAGCAATAGTCAAATTGAAGAAAAAAATCGATTGGCTGGACCATCGCATAATATTCTTATGCCGACACTTACAGTGGCGAACCATTCAAAGTCTTCTGAATAAAATGAACGTTTTGCAAGTCTACACTTCTAGCAAAGACAAACAGACCGAACCATTCAAAGCCTTTTTTTATTTATAAGGGATTTTACATAACAATATAAAACAAAAAAGTTATGAATAAGAATTTATGCCGACACTTACAGTGAGGAACCATTCATAGTTTGTTGAAAAATCATATTTATGTAACGATTGAATGTGCGGTCATACATATTTTACAGATTTCAAAGAAGGCATGAAACGAGCTCACCAATTGATCCTTTATCCTAAAATAACTCGGGCTTTCTCCATGCACTCCAAAAAAAAGCGCAACCCGAGAAAAAAAAACTGACGACTTCTCGGGCGTTCTCAACGCAATGTGATATAGTATTATATCACATTGTTCTCGACGCACTGCCCGGCAGAAAAGATCGCGTCACCCAAGAGGGAAAAACTGACGACTTCTCGGGCGTTCTCGACGCACTGCACCCCTCCAAGAAATTAAAAATGGATTTCTCCATAAATTTTTCGAGAGGTTCCTCCAGGGATTGATCTAGGAATTAACCGTCGAATAGTGTCGATATTTGTGTTCAATTCAGCGCAATTTTGCGCCACATATGGGGCAAAAGTTTGTTTTAGACAATAAATTTTGAAACTATTATAACTTAAAAAAAGAAAATATTTTGCCACAAGTTTCTTCACCAAAATTGTAGCAACAGGTTCATTGTGTGGTATTTATTTCTATTCAACTGATAGTTTTGTTTGGAAATGTTTATTATTCGACCCATCTTATTCTATTAATTTAGAAATTGATTCCATTTTCAGTTTTCTATGAAGATCGGTTGAAATATGGATGCTGTTTGGAAATCCAATCTCCCATTACTTCCTCACCATCCTTACCATAAAACTAGTATTATGTGAAATTTTCAGCTTTTTCAATGGTGATTTCAAGGTGGCTTAAAGGCAATATAGGTTTATATGGAAATTACTATGGAGAAATATTGAAAAAATGTTCCAAACACGTTAGTACTGGCATGTAAGTCCAAATTTATCATCTCATAGTAAAAATTCATTCTTCAAACATTAATGAAGGTTGTTTCTGAAACAACAAATCCTTTCGGAGCTTATTTTGTTTGGGACTTTATCAGAAGTTTGCAGGACTATAATCCCATGTGGAGCTAAATAATGGCAAACAAATTCATTCATATTTCTTCTCCCATCCAACGGATTGAATTGCTCTGTTTAGCAACTTTCTTTGTTATGGTTTGAAGAATAAGTTTCCACTGTGAGATGATATGTTTGTACTTATATTCCAGTACTAACGTATATGGAACATTTTCCTAAATTTCTCCATATAACCTCACGGTGCTCCCCTGACCGTTACTATCAGAAAAAAATCTCCATCAAATCTGTGCTCACCAGTCGTTTTCTATAGTTAAGCTGCATGTCTGGGCAAAATTTTAAAAAAATCGTAGGGCCCGTTTTGAAATTACGACCTTTTGATTGTATAAGTCCACAAATTCAAAGGAAATCTGAGATATTTCATCGGATTTTTAATGGCCGTGATTATCAGAAGAAATATACCATCAAAATTTGGTTCAAATTCGGTGTTTTTAGTTATTTGCATCTTCTAGATGGAGTGTTTAATGAGAAGATCAACAAAATATGGAGTTACGCCCTTTTGGAGGTGTAACTATTGAAGACACTAATTTTTAATATATTAATTAGGAATTATAATATCATTGAGCATGTAGAAATGTTTTCAATGACACATTGATCTTACATTCCGGAAAAGTCTTTCACAATTATCAGATTTTTCACAGGCTCAAGTGTTATAAGGCATTACGGAGCCAATTACATCATGTAACCAAATTAGTTTTTATACAACAATATTCTGAATAGTTTGGTGAAGCAATGAACTCGTTGAATTGAAAATGCAATTCATGTTGTATATCGAAGCGCAAGTTGACGGTCATGGATATCAGGGTATGGAATAAAATCAAATTAAAGATGTAGGAATCCGCGATACAAAATGGAAAAAAATAATGCAAAGTTTAGAACATCCGTTATTATTTTGTTTATTGAAATTTTAAATCGTAGCACTTACAGAGCTTAATTCTAAATGTTTGTCTTTGTCACCTATGAAAAGTTTGTTTAGCAAAGTATGATTTTATTTTATTTATTTTCGTTTGTCTTCATTGATTAAAGCAGCGGGTGAGTCCTTACTTCATAGGCACAGTTCGCGCTAAAACAATGGAAATTTACAGATATATCATCAGTTTGTGCAGGATTCAAAACCTGTCATGGTACATAGATAAGCAAGTCCAACACGGCCGCAGAACAATTTAAGATTTTCTGGTAACAAAAACTGGAAGTGAAGTCTTTTTAAAACTATACCCCTCTGAATTTCATTACCCTGAATACCATGAACCTGAAGACCATAACCTCATGTTCCAGTTCATAGAATGGTGTTATTTCGAATTTCATTATCACGGGGTAATGTCTTTCAAGGTAATTTTTAAGACAATGTCATTCACCATTATGATGTGTTCAGGTTGATGACTCTCGGGATAATGACATTCGGAGTTATGGGGTAGAATCTTTTCAAGATAGGTTTGATTTTAGTTTTGAGTTTTAAGGAAGACATATTCAATTAATCTCTGCAAGTGTAACGATTTAACATCAATTAATCCAAACAATACCAAATATTTTTCACTTTTCTTAAACGTATTTCAAGTATTGAGGCTTACTCTTCACGAGAATGGCTTGAGAATAGCTTGATTGGTTTATACAATTTTTTCACTATTATATTTATCCAGGACTCTTACGTGTTGGTGAGATCGAAAAGACCGGGAGATCTACAGATAAAATTAAAGATTTGTGAAAAATCTAAATGCTGTCGAAAAATCTAAATACTACAAATGGTCACAAAAGTATTGATAGTGGTCTAGAGTGCAATAGTTTGGCCAATAGTACATTACCCAGCAATTGAGTTTTAAGTTCTGGGACAGTACCAAGTTAGCCAGAACAGCTGAGGGGCAGCTTGTTGGGTTATAACAATATTTTATTATTAATAATAACATTACAAAATCGGCTCCATAATGCCTTATATCGCTTGAGCCTATGAAAAATCAGTCAATTGTGAACAAATTTGACCGCATGTAAGTGCAATATGTCATTGAAAACATTTAAACATGCTTACCGGTATTAGAATGCCCAACTAATATATTTTAAATTAGTGATTTTAATAGCTACACTTCTAAAGGGGCGTAGCTCAAAATTTCGACAATCATCTTATTCAAAACTCCGCCCAGAGGTTACAAATAACTAAAAACACCTACTTTGAACCTATTTTTTATGGTTTCTTCTTCTTCTTCTTCTTGGCATTACGTCCTCACAGGGACAAAGCCTGCTTCTCAGCTTAGTGGTCAATGAGCAATTCCACAGTTGTTAACTGAGAGCTTTCTTTGCCAAAGTTGCCATTTTCGCATTCGTATATCGTGTGGCAGGTAGGATGATACTTTATGCCCAGGGAAGTCAAGGAAATTTCCATTACGAAAGATCCTGGACCGACCGGGAATTGAACCCAGACACCTTCAGCATGGCTTTGCTTTGTAGCCGCGGACTCTAACCACTCGGCTAAGGAAGGCCCCAACATGGTTATGGTTTATTTCTTTTGATAATCACGGACAATAAAAATCCGTTTAAATATCCTAGATTTCCTCTGAACTTGTGGACTTATACAATCAAAAGTACGTAACTTCAAAACGGGCCCTACGATTTTTTTTTTAATTTTGCCCAGACATGCAGCTTAACTATAGAAAACGACTGGTGAGCTCAGATTTGATGGTGATTTTTTTCTGATAATAACGGTCAGGGGAGCACCGTGAACCTACGTTGTCTCCATCGAAAAAGCTGAAAATTTTGCAGAACCAGTGTTGTGGAAAACTCAATTTCTCATAACTCACGCTTGAGATTTTTCATGCGTGAGTTGTATATCACGCAACTCAGCAGTCAAAAAATCATGGATGAGTTGACTCACCTTTTTGACTCATTGTCTTGTATTTCCACAGCTTACTTACACACGGCATTAATTTCTTATTAGTCTGATAAAATTATAGTAATCCTTTCTAACGTAAACAACAACATTCGGGTTTCACAAGTTTTTGCCGGGTTTTGCGACTGAATCATGTTTTACGGTTTGAGTTGAATGAGTGATTTTTGCATCAAAATTTCAAGCGTGACATTTGCGAAGCAGATCTCTAATGAGTTTGCTCTCACGGGAGAGCGTATTGATTGAGATTTGAGTGTGAGTCTATCAACATTTTTATGGTAAGCATGGTAATGAAGATATGGGAGGTTGGATTTTCAATCTTTATTGAATTTTTAACCGCCCTTATGTTACATCTTGAATGCAAAACCCGTTCAAGAACTCCCCATCTTCCCCTACGGTTTCTTTCCTAGACCTATATTTCAATTCGGCCGAACCTCTACATGGGCAAGTTTTAAAGCATCGATAAAACAAATTACGTTTTCAATTAAATCTGACTACATTCGACATCGACGAAGTTTTCCGCATCCTACATTTCACCAGCATCATTCTCACAATCCACATAACAGATTCCATAAAATTGTTTTAACGGCGTGCAAACACATCCGGCTCCGGAACAATTCCCCGTGGAATGCTTGTGTCTATCTGTCTGACTGACGGTCTATTCCACTGCCACCGTGTAGGACGGAAATGGAAATCACGACTACCGACCAGCTTCTACTTGGACAACTCCCCGGGAGTCCTGAGGCCGACAAAGAATGAATATTAAAAATTATTGCCGGCAATTTGGATACTTAAGTCACAGCGGCAGAGTGCCTGGAAGTGAGCAGCCAGCTCTTCAAATCGTGTTGACGATGAAAAGGAACGCTTGTAGACTGCTGTCGACGTCGACCGGTTGTTATAAACTGCTGTCTCATAACGATCCTTATGAATGGATGGCCCCAGAAGGATTGCTTTCTCAACAGAAGGAAACCGTGATTATGGCTTTATCTTTTTCGGCCGAAATTAACCTCCGTGGAAGACAACAGTTTAAATACATGACTTTTGGAGAAGTTTGACATCGCTTTTGGCATTTCGTGATTTGAAATGGTTATGTGTGAAGGTCTGGTAGCTCAAAAATGGATCGGTCACATTTGATAATAGTAGAGCTTAGGCATGTAAAGAAATATTCTTCAAAATTATAATAATTTTTTCAAATAGGATGGTATGGAATCCATTAGATAGCTTCACGCTTAAGACGGGCATATATTAGAGTTTCTTATTTGTCTGTCTTGAGTGATAATGTCTGTTGCATCCTTAGCTTACATTCTCTGCATATGAACCTTGGTTTCACAGATTTTTCTTCCGACAATCGTAGATAGAGACTAGCCTACTGAAGTCTGCCGTATGTTATACGTTTAGTGAAATCCTTTTTTTTCGTAAATTTGAAGTACTCATTTATGAACATAGCAAGCGCATCTCATAACGAAATATTATTCCAGGATTCTTAAAACAATCGTTCTAGAGTCGTTCCAGAATTCTCATCAGAATTATTTCAGAATTCTCATCACAATAGTTCCGGAGTTCTCTACAATGTCGCTCCAGGATTCTCGTACAAATCTTTCCAGATATTCATAAGCATCCAGTATTTTCATATTCCATACTTTAGTATTCTCATAAGATTTCTTTTAAAGTTCTCAACAGAATCTTTTCACGCTTCTCATCAGAATTTATGCATGAATATCGTTAGGTTCTTCCAATATTTTTATCACAATACTTTCAGGGTTCTCATCGGAATCTTTCCAGAAATTTGATCTAACCACCAGAGTTTTTATGAGAATTCCTACCAGGGTTTAAATGAGCATTCTTCGTGTATTCTCATCAGAATTCTTTCTTGGTTCAAATTAAAAATCTTTCCCGTATTTTCACCAATTTCTTCTTGAATTTTCATCATACTCCTTTCAGTACTCTCATCGATGCTTTCTAGGATTCTCATCAGAAAATAGGATTGTCATCACAATCCTTCTAGGTTTCTCAACAAGATATTTCCTAGAATCTCATCAGAATCTTTCCTGGGTTTTCATCATGGACGTCCATCTTGAATTCTTGTCTAAATCATTCCAAGATTCTTATTGGACTCAACTTTTCTAGGATTCTTATCAGATTTTTTTTCTCAAAATTCTCATCAGAATTCATGCTCATGCTCATGCTCATTCATCCATGCTCAACAATATTATTTTAATTTTTCATCAGAATAATTTCACGATTCTTATTAGAAATGTTTAAGGATTCTCATCAGAATACTTCCAGGATCGTCATTAGAATTTTCATTGCAATCCTTCCACGTTTTTCAACAATAATCTTCCAGGATGAAACACTGCTAGAATTTTTATCAGACTACTTCTAGGATTCTCATCTGAATTCTTCCGCGATTCTCCTCGGAAGCCTACCATTATTGTCACTAGCACCTTTCAGAATTTTTATTAGAAATCCTTTAGGAAGCTCATTGGAAAACTTTTAGGGATCTTTTTTAGCCTTACAGCCTTCTTTCCAAGATACTCACTAGAGCACTATTAGTTTATCTAGAATTTTTAAACACAAAGCATCGATTTTTGCTACTAAACCTGATTTTCAGTATAATGATCGAGGATATCCAAAATACTCATATGTAGCTCTTGTCAATCTTACCTTTACAAAAAGTGGAGTTTAGTAATTTTAGAGATAAAAAAATTCTTCAAATTTGCTTTTATGAGGAACAAGATAATTGAAGACTCCATAACAAAACTGATTCATTTTGTAAAACAAATAATTTTGCCAAATATAATTTTCTGCGCATGGTCTAATCGCTTATCAAAGTGAATCCTATGAACCAACGATCCTCCCCATTGACAAACTTCCCTCCCAGTAACCTTGTGGAGATGCAGAGGAAAACACGGTCTCCAAATAGCAAAGGTTACACACTAACATTTTTTCCCCCAATCCCACCTGACTGCAAGGACGTGGCCGGCGCCGTTATTGATCCTGTATAAATAGAGGCACTGAATCATGCACACTGAAAAAGATTATGGCCAATCCCAGCCGAACTTCTAGTTGATTCTTTGTGCATTTTCACTGACTTCGATCAATCACGGAATAGCAACCATTGATATGCAGCCATTCCATGAAAAACCGATCTAGTGGGTCACCGGATTCCGTGAAAATTTGCTATTTTGTTCCTTATCCAAAATAAGGATACACGTATTTTTGGATTTTTTGATTAGGGTGACCATTTCCGAAATAGGGTGACCAGAAAAATCGCAATTTTGCAAAATTTTTATTTTTAAAAAAAAATTATAACTTTTGAACCGTTCGAACCGATTTTCAATCTTTTTGGACGAAATGAAGGCTATAAATTTTGACTTTTCAGGAAAAATATAGAAGTTCACAAAAAGTGTGTTTTTTACATAAAAAAACTCAATAGTTTTTTTGTGTTTTGAAGGCCTCGGGACCAAAGGGGCTATTGCTGTTCTCATTTTTTCTTGAAAGTTCAGAAAATTTTACGTCCACTGTCAAATTTTCAACGAAGTATGTTTTTAGATTTTGAGATATATTTTTTTGAAAATAAAAAATCAGTCATTTTTCATCGGCACACACTGTAGGTGCATTAGATTTTTTATTTAAAAAAAAATCATAACTTTTGAACAGCTTAACCGATTTCCAATCTTTTTTTATGGAATGAAAGCTTAAAATTTCAATTTTTCAGACAAAATTGAAAAATCTGATAAAAATATGTTTAAACGAGAAAATATTTAAAAATTTCTAGTTTTATTTTAGAAAATTTCTTATATTTTAATAGAAAATTTAATAACTTTTCAAAGTTTTCTATTTTTTTCTTTTTTTTCTGAAAAGTTGAAATCTTAAGCTTTCATTCCATAAAATAAGATTGGAAATCCGTTGAGCTGTTCAAAAGTTATGATTTTTTTAAACATTAAAAATTTAATGCGCTGAGATCTACAGTGTGTGCCGATAAAAAATGACTGATTTTTTATTTTCAAAAGAATATTTCTCAAAAACTAAAAAACATACATCGCTGAAAATTTGACAGTAAACGTAAAATTTTCTGAACTTTCAAGAAAAAATGAGAACAGCAATAGCCCCTTTGGTCCCGAGGCCTTCAAAACACGAAAAAACGGAAACTATTGAGTTTTTCCATGTAAAAACACATTTTTTGTGAAATTTTATATTTTTCCTGAAAAGTCAAAATCTCTAGCCTTCATTTCGTCTAAAAAGATTGAAAATCGGTCGAACGGTTCAAAAGTTATAATTGTTTTAAAAATAAAAATTTGGCAAAATCGCGATTTTTCTGGTCACCCTATTTTGGAAATGGTCACCCTAATTAAAAAATCCAAAAATACGTGTATCCTTATTTCGGACTAGTGGTCCCGGCAAACTTCGTCTTGCCATCAAGTAGGCTGTTGAAATACGCTATGGATCGTCCCATACAAAATGACAGTTCCGTTCACGATCGTTTTTTCGAATTTCCCGGTGAATATATTGTGATTTTTATACATACAAACACGTTGGAACCCTTAACGAACAAAACTGAGAAAAAATCATTCAAATCCGTTTACCCGTTCGGAAGCCATTTCGTGACATACAAACACCACTCCATTTTTATTTATATAGATAAGGAACAAAATAGCAAATTTTCACGGAATTAGGTGACTCACTAGATCGGTTTTTCATGGAATGGCTGTATGTGTAGTCAGTCTAAGCTAAGCTGAGCTAAGCTAAGAATCCTTGAAGAAATCTGAAGAGAATCCTGCGAATCTTCTGACGGAAATCATGAAAAGATGAGAATACTGAACAGGGAGGAAATCCTGAGAGTATTCGGATGAGAATCCGGATAAGAATCCGATGAGAATCTTTGAAGGGTTCTCATCAGAATCCTGAGAGGATTCTGATGAACATCCAAAGAAGATGATGATGAGCATCCTGAAAGAATTCTGATGGGAGTCCTAAGAGGATTCTGATAACAATCCTGAGAGGATTCTGACGAAAATCCTGAGAGGATTCTGACAAAAAACCCTGTGAGGGTTTCAATGAGAATCCTATGAAGATACTGATGAGAATCCTGATAGGATACTGATGAAAATGCTTATAGGATTATGATTCTGACTAAAACCACAATAGGATTTTGGAGTGAATCTTGGAAGGAAACTGATTAGAATCCTGCAAGGATTCTGATGGAAATCATGAACAGATAGGAATACGGAATAGTTTCTGGAGGGCATTCTGATTAGAATCTTAAGAGGTTTATGAAGATATTCCTGAGAAGGTTCTGATGACAATCCTGATAGGACTCTTATGAGAATTCCGATAGGATTCTGAGAGGATTTCCTGAAGAGACTCCGAAGGGAATTCTGAAGAGAATTCTGAGAGAATTCTGACGAAAACCACAAGAGGGTTTTGGTGAAAATCCTAAGAGGAATCTGATGAGAACAGATGATAATTCTAAGAAGATTTCGGAGAGAACTCTTCTGAAAATCCTTAAAGGGTTCTGATGAGAATCCTAGAAGGATTCTGATGAGATTTTTGCGAGGAATTTGATGAAAATCCTTAAAATATTTTGATGAGAATCCTGAGAAGATACAGATGATAAGCCTAATAGTGTTACGACGAGAATGCCGATAGGATTCTGATGAGAATTCTGACGAGAACCACAAGATGATTTTGGTGAGAATCCTGAGAGGATAGGATTTGATGAGAATCCTGCAAGAAACCTGATGGGAATCCTGCAAGGATTCTGATGAAAATCTTAGAAAGATGAGAATCCTAAGCAGATTCCAAGGAAAGGAAGAGAATTCTGATGAAGATGCTGAGAGTATTCTGATGAGAATCCTGCTAGGATTCTGATGGGAATCCTGATAGGATTCTGATGAAAATTTTAAGAGGATTCTGATGAAAATCCTGAATGGGTTGTGTTGACAATCCTGAGAAGATTCTGAAGAGAATCCTGAGAGGGTTTTGATGAAAATTCTTAGAGGATTTTGATGAGAATCATGAGAGGATTCAAATGAAAATCCTGATGAGAATCCTGGAAGGATTTTGTTGAGAATCCGGAAAGGATTCAGATAAGAATCCTGAGGCAATTCTGACGAGAATTCTGAGGGAATTCTGATGAAAAATCTGAGAGGATTCTGATGAGAATCCTGAGAGTATTCTGTTGAGAATTCTGAACGATTTCAAATAAAAATCCTTAGTGAATTTTGATGAGAAACCTGAGAGGATTCTGATGAGAAACCTGAGAGGATTCTGATGAAAATCCTGAGTGGATTCTGATGAAAGTTCTGAGAGGATTCTGATGAGAACCCTGAGAGGATTTTGATGAGAATCCTCAGAGGATTCTGATGAGAATCTCGAGAGGAGTTTGATGAGAATCTTGAAAGAATTCCGATGGAAATCCTGAGAAGGTACTAATGAGTACCTCTAGAGGATTTTGATGAAAATTATGAGAAGATTCTGATGAGAAACTTTAAAGGATACGGTTGAGAATCCTGAGACGATTCTGATGAGAATCTTGAGAGCATGCAAATTTTCTAAATTTGATTTATTTATTTTATTTTATTAAAGCATTTTCATGAGGATCTTGAGAGGATTCTGATGGGAATCATTGTAGGAATCAGTTGAGACTTCTGGAAGGATTCTATTGAGAATCCTGACAGGGTTGTCATGAGGATCCTGAGAGGATTTTGTTGAGAACTCCGAGAGGATTCTGTTGAGAATCTTGAGAGGATTCTGATGGATTCTGATGGTTATCCTGAAAGGATTCGGGTGAGAATGCTGAGAGGATTCGAATGAGAATGCTGAGAGGGTTTTGATGAGATACTGATTGGTTTCTGATGAGAATCCGGAGTAAATTCTGATGAGAATCCTGAGAGAATTCTGCTGAGAACCTCGAGACGATTCTGTTGAGAATCCTAAGAGAATTCTGATGAAAGTTCTGAGAGGATTCTGGTGAGAAACTTGAGAGGATACGGTTGAAAATCTTGAGTGGATTCTGATGAGAATTCAGAGAGGATTCTGATATTAATCTTGAGAGAATTCTTATAAAATCCTGGTAGGATTCTGATAAAAATCCCTAAAGGGTTTTCATGGGGATCATGAGAGTATTCTGATGGGAATTCTTATAGGATTCTGATAAGAATCCTTAGAGGATTCTGTTGAGTATCCTGAGAGGATTCTGGCCGACAGGATCTTTGCAGTAACTAAATTCAAATAGTTCGGTCCGTTTATGGCCTAAACCTTAATTTCATCCATCTAGGAACTATATTTTTAACCGAGTCGTGAGTGCTACCGTCAGTTTCTTATACTAGTGCCAAGGTAGTGTGCTAAAGGCTGAGAATCTTTGATCGATTGGAGCCAACACCCGAACGAAGTATAGTACGGAGCTAAGCCATCCAGATCCGGCATAAGGTGACTCGGAGGCAAAGTTACTGACGAAAGGAAACGGCAGGTGATGTTAATTGTGCATCCTTTATTACCCTATGAATTCCATCCCAAAACTGTAAATATTAAATAAATGAATCGTTTAACCCCTCTACCGGCAGCTTCATTTTTTACCGCAAAAAATATTCAAATCAATATAACTTTTTTGTTTTTTAATATTTTTGCACCATTTTTTCACAAGTTCTCAAACAACTCTTCTAGTTTAAGGATCTATGTCGATATTAATTATTGGTGATCTGGTTTTAAAGATATTCCGATATACCTTGGGGGACCGACATTTTCCATATAAAATGCCTTTGGCGGCCATTTTGTTTTTGATAAATTTATCAAAAAGATAAAATGTGGGCTATATAATGCCAGGTAATAAGGAGCTTCTCTGAAAAAATCATACAAATCGGTTTAGTATTCTTGGAGATATCTGAAAATTACGATATGATGTTTTTTGAAGTTTTTAAGATCTTTATTTGACCAGCGTGGTTCCAGAAACCTAAATGGTCATTACTTTAAGACGGCTGCATCAAATTGCTTCATTTTTTCACAACATACTCTTATTTATGTATTGTTCCGAAGAGTGAATATCCGAATACGATTAAAATTCTGTAGCCTGAGAAATTAACGGGAGGTTCTAGTTACGGGTCGGTCCCCCAAGGAATTTTGGAATATCTTCAAAACCAGATGACCAATGATCAATATCGACACAGATCCTTAAACTAGAAGAGTTTTTTGAGAGCTTGTGAAAAAATGGTGCAAAAATATTGAAAAACAAAAAAGTTTTAACGATTTGAATTTGAGTTTTGCGGTAAAAAATGAAGCTGCCGGTAGAGGGGTTAAAAGTTGAATTTCAAATTTATAGTGTCCAAGCCTAACTATTTAAAAAAAAAGTGCAATTCCTTTTTACCTTCTTTCGTTGTGATTACAGTTTTTCTCGATAAAGCAAGTGTGGGTTGTGAGTCCGCCCCTGAACGATTCTCCCGGATAGACCCTGAGAGGGCTGAAGTGTAAATAGTTTTTAAAAATTTGCTTATTAATTATTTTTTTTTAAATTTGGAATTGAAGTTTTTTGAAGTTTTTTTCTTAGTGTTAATTTCCTTAGTTTTTCTAGTCTAGTTTTCTTATTATTATTCTTAAATTTAAATACCAAATCAATTAGTAACAACCGTTGATCTGAATCCTCTGTTTCCGTATTAAAAGTAACACATTCACAAAATAAATTACTAACTTTCAGTAAAGATGACAACAAATCATTGACACATGATCAAATTTTGCATGGCATATTATATCTTTTGAATCATTGAAGAAAAACATACATGTACCCAGTTTTAGTGTGCACTTTCCTCTACATTACTCGATATCAACTCAATGAACTGCTCTAAAACTGAATTTCATGGCTACTATTATGGCTTATTTAAACAGTTTTCTAAAAGTGTTTGTTCCATGACGCATTATTTCGAAAAGTTGACATTTTGACATCCGTTTCATCTAGTATTGTTCTACGTTGCCTGAAAATTTTAGCTTGCGGAGAATGGTTCACAAATTGTCCTATTTTTCAAGTTTTTTCATTATTTCTTAATTTTTAAACATCGTATTATTATTTTTTTCCACCAGAGTTTATGATTGTTTTATTTTTAGCAGCAAAAAATATTATATGACATGTTTCCGTCAAAAAAAATATTATATGACATGACGTTTTTATTCACGAATTCGGTCTTATTTTGCCAATAACTCGGAATCAGTATGCTGTGTAATTTCAACGTCTTCCAGAGAGTTGTTTATTTTATCAAAATGAACAACTTTTCCGAACATACCAAGTCTCTAGAACGTCACAGTAAAAAGGTTAGATTGTGGCGCCATCTATGCGGATTGTGGATGAGTTTGGAGGTGCTACTAGTCTCATGCACAAAATTGTTAAAATTTTGAGAATCAGCCAGTTGAGTCAAAAAATATGAGGAAAAAAGTACAACAAAGTCGTCCGCGCATTCTAAGGTTAAGATGGATCAAAACCGTACCTCAAATCTTCAAGAGCATAATTCTTGAGAACCAGGTAACTATTCTAACTGAAAATTTTCTCAATTGGTCACCACCATCGAATAATCAATCTATCAAGCTTTCAGCTAGAATAGTCGTCTGGTTCTCTAGATTTATGCACTTGAAGATTTGGGATATGGCTTCGATTCATCTTCGCCTGAAAGGCTAAATAAGTCATTTTACTTCACTATTCACACCAGCTTTAAACGAGAGCAGAACACTTTCACATTAAAACATTTCCCACGTTCTACTCAGACAAAAACTGGGAAAGCGGTTAAAGTTGTAGCAGTAACCGAACAGTCTTTAGTCTTTTGTTCTAGCCCTCTTCTTTGGCCATTTGGTCGATTTCAGCCCGAATCGAAGAAGAGAAGACCGGTGAATGTCACCCAAAAACCATTGTCGTCCGGTGATGATATGAGTGTAGTCGTAGGCCCCAAAACGTGCAAATTTAACTTGAAAATGGCACCCAAGTGGAATGGGTTTTTGCTCAGTTCAATAGTTGTATTGTTTTGGGATTATCATCCATTCAGTGGTGGTGGTGGTGGTGAATTGTTTGTGGTCTCCTTTGGGACAATGTTGAGCTAGAAAGGGGTTCAAGCTCACAATATTCCCGTTCCCATTCTATGTTAATCGGATCAATTTTAGGATACTCACACTCCATTTACCATGCATAGTTTGGTTCATGCTTCATTCCTGGTGACCACAAGAGTTATATCAATTTGTGAGAGGAAAAAATGTAGCGATAGAACAGACGGCGCAATTTTCTTTAGACCACAAAATCCTAAATTGGTGATCTTCTGTGGTCAAACTATAAGAGATGATTTATTTTTTCTATGAGAAAGCAAAATTAGCACCCATTCATTTTATTGGTATGAATAAAATATTGTACATGGTTCTCACCATTTACGTTAGTAAAAAATATCATACAAAACAGATGCTTGTATTATATTCCAATGTACAGTATTCGACAAAACATTTGCAAATTTCTCGATTTTCCTTACAAAATTATCAACTATGGTAAGCCAGATCACAGTGGTTTATGAACAGATTTGAAAGAAATTTTCACTGCATGTCAGGCTGAGCTTGAGATTACAATTCTTTTTGAGTAATTTTTCCAATCAGGAATTCAAAAGTCATTACGTTTTGACTAGATTCCACTGTGAATGAAATATTACAAACAGTTGATCTAAATACATGAAGCTAACATTGAGCAATTCTCGCTCAAACCAGGCCGCCATCGGCACCCATCGTTAGAATTCCAATTTTATGTCACTGATCGCTAGTTTTCGATAAAACTTAGGGTTGGTCCTTTCTGTTTTCTCAAATTGATGGACCCCACGTACGCCAGCTAGCTGAATAGTTTGCGAAAAAGCCCATTTTTAAATAAATCTTGGATATTTCTTCACGGGATATGTCTTATATTTCACTTGGAACACATTGCAAATATAGTAGCATCGTATAGAGAAAGGATATAGCTTTCATTTAAACTTGAAAAAAAAAATTGGCGGCCATTTTGAATTTGGCCGCCATCTTGAATTTTGTTATAAAAATCGATTTTTCACCATTAGCGCACCGCTAGTTTTGAATTCTGAGATCACCATCAGAAAGCTGAGGAAAAATTGCGTAGTATAGGCTACAAAAACTAAGTGAGCAATGGTATTTACCCTATCAAATGAACGATTTTCTAAATCATGTTATACGATTTTGACGTATATGGCGGGTGCAATCAATGCAAACATTATTTTTTGTACAACAAAGAAACAAGTTTTCAACCTTTGGTGTTTTATTTGAGTCGAGTAAAGAATACGATTAGAATTATTTTTAGTGAAAAAATCTGGCGGCCATCTTGGATTTTGACGCCATCTTGATTTTAGGTAGTAGAATTTTTTCACCTTGATAGCACGTAGCATGTCGAATTTAGAAGCTATCAATAAATAAAGTTACGTATACTCTTCTTCTTATTATTCTTCATTTTACTGACATTACGTCCCTACTGGAACCGAGCCTGATACTTAGCTTAATAAGTTATAAATCCAGGTTATTAAACAGGTATTTTCTTTTTTAATGCGATTTCTGACAACAGAATAATTATTCGACATATCTTTGGATTTAGTGGTAGGAGAAGGTATCGACCGTGATTGTTTTTATTTTAATTGTTTTTTTTTATGGCTTTAGCGGTCATGCGACTCAAAGCTAAAGGGAGTCAATAGAAGCAAATGATGGAAATGAATAAATGGATAGGCGTCGCAAGGGAGCGACAAGATTGAAATTTAATTACGTGGTGAAAGTTGAGCAAGCCATTTTGAAGTCTGTAAGCATCGAAGCGTCCTGTATTTTGCCTAGCTTCTCTACTGGAAAAGGGTTGGCTTAAAGCTTTGAGCTTTGCTACCAACACAGTAATTGAAGTTAGTAATAATGAATAAATAAATTCAATAAATGAAAACCGTCAAAAAACGTTGATTGTATTAAACAAACATTGTTTTACCCTATGCATTGTTGTTTATTGTATGAAGTTTATAGATTGCGTGTCGGGACATTAGTAAGCCTTGTGGTAATATCTGTAGTTCTAACGTAAAACATTGACAAAAGTGCATTAATTTATAATGAAAGTCTTAAATTTTGAAGCAAAAACATCCTTGATTTTCTAAGTCATAAAGTATCGTTTTTAGTACCGCCCAACATGCATGTGAAAAATAGCGAAATTTAATGATGAGAAGCAGGTTTTGTTCTAATGTGGACGTAATGCCGAAACGCAGGTGTATAATTTCGAGGTTAGAAAAACTGGCGGCCATCTTGACTTTCGACGCCATCTTGGTTTTTAGCAGTTGCATGATTTTTTTACAATCTCAGTGCTCATCATGTTGAATTATAAGGCCTCCATTAAAAAAACAATCAGATTCTATCTTTCTTATCTCAGCTGTTCAACTGATTGTTCATTTGTATCAATGGTTTTAGACCAAATAAATAAAAGAAATAATGCTATTTTACAACTCGAAGATATGCAGAAGAATCATTCAGGTTGCAAATAAGCGTTAAAAAATCCTATTTGATAATTTGTTTTTAAAACTAGTTAAGCTGAAGGGCTGGCTCTGTTCCAGTAGGGACGTAACGTGAGGAAAAAGAAGAACAAGAAGAAGAATAAGTGTAACGGTAGCATTGAAATTCAACATGTTGAGTGCTAACAAGGTGAAAACTCATTCTACTACTTAAAACCAAGATGGCGACAAAATCCAAGATGGCCGCCAGATTTTTTCACTCAAATTAATACTCCTATTCTTCATCTGTCTCAAATAATACACCAACGATCGAAAACTTGTTTCTATGTTTGCATTGATTACACTTGCCATATACGTCAAAATAGCAGAACATGATTTAGAAAATCGTTCATATCATAGGGTGAATACATTTTGTAGCCTTACGCAATTTTTCCTCAGCTTTCTGATGGTGATCTCAGAATTCAAAACTAGCGGTGCGCTAATGGTGAAAAATCGATTTTTCTAACAAAATTCAAGATGACGGCCAAATTCAAAATGGCCGCCAAAATTTTTCAAGTTTAAAAGAAAGCTATATCCCTTCTCTATACGATGCCACTAAGTTTGCAATGTGTTCCAAGCGAAATATGAGACATATCACGTGAATAAATACCCAAGATTTATCAAAAAATGGGCTTTTTCGCAAACTGTTCAGCTAGCTGGCGTACGAGGGGTCCACCAATTTGAGAAAACAGAAAGGACGACCCTTAAGTTTTATCGAAAACTAACGATCAGTGACATAAAATTGGAATTCTAACGATGGCGGCCTGGTTTCAGCAAGAATTGCTCATTATGCTATTCATTGAATTTCTTGAGTTATATCAAATATTGAAATTTTTCGAAATATTCACCTTGAAACCGTTATTGCTTTTGAACTCGTGATTAGAACCACTCAAAAAATATGGGGAATTTCGAGTTCATAAGTAACTAAGATGGGTTCATAAGTAACTAAGATCAAACCTTGTAAACTCAATTATTTTGTACGGAAAATCGAAAAAGTCGCAAATGTATTGTAATGTACAATAATACCCTATATCCAGTTTTGTCCATTCATAACATTTCGAACGCACGCGCGTTATTTAGAAGCATATATTTTAACAAAACAAGGCATATCGTCTCTCCCAATTTTTTTCACAATTGGCCTTTTGATGTTCCAACTAACACCTTTGGAACGACGTTTGGATCTACAAACCTAGACACCCAATGTAGCATTCACAAAAAACAATTGTATTTTTCAAATAAGGTGCCAGTGCCATTAGTGGACTACCTAAGCTATAAAAAAATCATAACTTAATAACGAAAAGCCTAAACAGAGATCTTTTGGCGTTAACAGAAAGATTTAAACCTCTACTGTATGTGTAAAATATGAAAAAGAGTGATATAATTATTGTTTGAGCATAAAATCACTTGAGCCCAGAGTGTCGTATTTCTCATGTATACATACATGAGCTAGTGTGCCATGCGATATCCCATTAGAGTGATGCAATTTTTTAAGTTTTTGCTCCCTTTTGCTTAAACGATGTCAATTATGATGAAAATGATCCTCCCAAAGTTTGAAGTGATTCGGTAGAAATTTGACTGTGCACACGCCATTTGAAGTTTATATGGAGATTACTATGAAAAACGCCAATCTTTTGTGTTCAGCCCTCTATCTCTTCGTCATAATAATCTATGGAAAAGTGAACAAATTCTTCTAATGTGAAATCCTCTCAGCTACAACTTTGCCGAAGACACTTTTTGATCGGACGTCAGGAAAAATTGTTATTCATCTTCATAAAGTTGGTTTGCATGTAGTATGCTTCACCAACTGTTCGGCAGGCAACAGTGGTGCTCCTGGCGGGAAGAATAGATCAAAGTAATCCAGGTTACTATGTTCTACAGCAAAAAAGCAGTGTTGCTCTGAAAGTAATTGAATGATCATCTCAGCATGATATAGACTTTGTTATCAATAATAACAAATTATCCATACGTCCCATCAAAATGTGGACTTCGGCAAAGTTGTAGCTGGGAAGTTTTCACATGAGATGAGCGTGTTCACTTTTCTATAGATTATTATGACAAGCAGTAAGAGGACTGAACACAAAAGGTTTGCCTTTTCCATAGTAATTTCCATATAAACTTGAAATAGCGTGTGCACAACCAAATTTCATCAGAATCACTTCAAATTTTTGGAGGATCATTTTCATCATAATTGACATCGTTTAAGCATAGGGAAGCAAAAACTTCAAAATTTGCATCAGTCTAATATCCCATATCGCAGCTTACAGATTATATGAGACACGAGATGCAGATACGTACAAAATATATCTTAGTGAGTGAGTCTCATTCGACATCTCGTGAGGCTCGTCACATGCACTTACAAGGAGTACTTTTATGCAGTTATGTTTGCCTAGTACAATATCCCCACGGAAGCATACGGCTTTGGTCTATGCCTATGCTTCTTCGGTGAACAGCACAAGTTTTTCCATTCAAATTCTAGAAACTCAACCGCATTGAACCGCGTCAGTCTTTTCAAACTGCTTACAGGCAGTTCAATCAAAAATTTAATCCCTTTTAAATGCTTTTGAAACCTTCGCCTGCGAGTCTCAAATGCACTGTCACATTGAGATTTGCTCATGAGACGACGCATGAGCCAGTGCAGATGTGATCGTTTGAACTAGTACATTGCAAGTTGAGCCACTTTTGGTACACGTGTTCCAGTAGTTGCGATAGTGCTCCAGTAGTAGACGTTCGGGAATGATACAAGGAATTTTAAGCATAATAGTTAATTTTTACATAGGATTAATATTTTCCCTCGGGTTGCTGTTCCGATATCTTTCGAATGAAGCATAAAGATCATCTTTGGGACTTTTTTCCATTCTAAAATCTGCTTCCATTCGTTGATCCACTACTGGAACATGACGACAAGGAAGTATTTTTTTGCGGAAACTTAATTAATTATATGACTTTTTGATAAGATAAACAACTGAAATTTGGCAAATCCACTAAACTAGAAGCGATCTATCCACCAAAACTAGCGCATGTTGTTTTTATCGAAAAATGTTCGTATTATTCCATAGTCCAATCTACTGGTACATTACAACCATTGGTACCGGCACCCAAGTTGATCACTTAAAGTTTTGAATTTCTAGATTTGTTGTCTAGACATGTTATTATTTCCAATGGGTATCACTTCTTATGATTCTGTAATTGTTGATTATTTCAAGCTATCAATTTAAATGGGATTTTACAGTCACAATTACCGATTCCCTAGAGGCAAACCTTTCATCAAAACATTCACCTTGTGTCTTCTGTGAGAAACTATAAGATGTGCATCTACAGGATAACAATGTTGCTATCGAAAGACATAACATTTCCTAAAAACCGCTGACAACAGTCGCTCTTCTCGACTCTTCACAGCGCGAACCTTTCTTCGAATTGAACCTTCCACCTTTGGATGAACAGCCATCCCGTGGCATGGAATCCATGAGTTCCATTTTACGTGGGTGGGACCGACATCGTCATTTTCCGAATTGACAAGCGATAGGAATGATGATGCGGATAAAGTTTGAAGCCCCTCAAGGGGGTGTTCAGTGGCATCGTAAACCGCAATTTGATGCTCATCAAAAAGTGCACCTTTGTGCGATGGAAAGATCGATTGCCCATCTGGCGGTTGAACTTTTCAAGAGAGATTGGCTCAAAACGCTACATTAGTGTAGTAAGCATACAGTTCGTGGAGGATTTTTCTTGCAGTCTAATCGGGGACTGAAGAAACAAGATTGTAACAGAATTATATTTGTTCATATCAGTAGTCGCTATAAATCATAAGCACTAGTAGTAAAAATTACGAAAATTCTAACAATATCTTTGTGAAATCAAATAAGAATATGGGTAATGTTGACGTAGGACTACTATGGACAATCCTTCGATCAATTCTGGGTCAGACTCTAACAACAGTGCGGTAGTTTTTGCAGATGATAGGATGTTTGATAATAGATGATAGGTGCTATGATTGTGAGTATTCAATTACGTTATGGTTTTAAGGGAGATTTGTCATTTGGTTTGGAAGCTTTTTCAGAGTTTCGGATTTCAAAGTAAAATATTAAAAAAAAATCAGTGGGAATTGTGTACAACACACGACCGCATACCGTAACTACGCCATGTGATTTACTGCATTTGAATTTAAGTCAATTGTCGTAATTGCAACCTGCATTTAGTTATACTTCAGAAAGTAATAGTTTGTGAATTTATGAACAATGAGGAGCGCTCCGTTTGAAGAAGTGCCCCAGTCATCGATATCGTCGTTTCTCTTCTTTTTGGCATAACGTCCTCACTGAGACAGAGCCTGCTTCTCAGCTTAGTGTCCAATGAGCACTTCCTCTGTTATAATTAATAATATAATGCCAATTTCGCATTCATACATTGTGTGGCAGGTAGCATGAGACTTTATGTCCACAGAAGTCAAGGAAATTCCAATTACGAAAAGATCTTGGGCCGACCGGGAATCGAACACAAACAATTTCAGCATGGCTTTGTTTTGTAGCCGCGGACTCTAACCACTCGGCTAAGGAAGGCCCCAATTGGCAATTGTGAATTTTTCATAACAAATAAGATATTGTATGATGCTACGAGAAGAATTAAGAGATTATAGCAAGTATGTGGTACACACATTGGGAAATATTACACAATTAACTCTTTGGTACACATGTGTTGGCCCTGAAAAGGGCCGATTGAACAGTGACATTCGAGTAACACGGACACACTTTTTGACGGCGAACATGTTGGAATCCTCCTCGTCCGTTGAGATTTACGGTGGCGATGACGATGGACACTTCTACGAGCGACTTTGGCTGATTTTCTTCAGTCATCTAGCACAGATTCTGCAGCCAATTCTGGAAGCACGAGTCAATCTACAAAAAATCCAATTTGATAATTTGTCTTTGAAGCTAGTGAAGCTGAGGGCTTGCTATGTTCTAGTAGGGACGTTACGTCAGGAAACAGAAGAACAAGAAGAAGAGTAAGTGTAACGGTAGCATTAAAATTAAACATCTCAATCTACTACTTAAAACCAACATCTCAATCTACTACTTAAAACCAAGTTGGCGTCAAAATACAAGATGGCCGCCAGATTTTATCACTCATCTGAATCGAATTAAACACCAACGATTGATAACTTGTTTCTTTGTTGTTGTTGTTAATGTTCGACAACTGGCAACACTGTTACCTTTCCGCTCTTGCTATTTTTCGGTGCTCGATTTTGTATGTTTTTGTCGTGCAATTTATGTCGAAAATTATCAGTGACTGCTGATTCCGGCGTACAGTAGTAGTCTTTTTAAGTGTGTAGTGATTGTTCTCCCATTACAACGCCGTGCAAGTGTTTATTTTGTGATCTGAGTTGTTATTGTTTACTATAACACACTCCCGAAAGCGACATCTGGCGGCAATATTTGGAAGCTATTCGGCTGTATTGGATACAAGTGGTAGCATAGTTTCATACAAGTTGCAAATCCCTGACTTGGAATAGTCTACCAAAAGGCGTTTGCGGAGTCGTATCGAAACGTTTTGCGACGAAGGAAGCCTGTCATGCTTGTTCAACCCTAGGGGCGATCCATTAATTACGTAAGACAATTTTCAGGGTTTTTCAACCCCCCCCTCCCCCCATGGTAAGATTTTTTGTATGAAAATTAGAAATAAGTTGTATGGCGCGTAAGAAATCTCAAACCCCCCCTCTTCCCATAAACTCTTACATAATTAATGGACAGCCCCCTAATGGAATCGGGTAGGATAATAAATTGCAATGGAACATGTGGCCGGCTTTACCATTTTACTTGTGTAGGGATGAGTAAATCCCAATATACCGCGTGGACGGCAAAAATTGGTTTATATTGGTTCTGCGAATCCTGCCGTCTAAACTTCGAGCCGGCTGTGTACGATCGGAATAAAACTATTATGAAGGCTCTACGCGAGTTGCTTATTCGCACAAATTCCATGGACACGCGTCTAGCCAGCTACGGAGAAAATCTGCGTAAAATAAACAGTACGATATTTGGACCAAAGCAACAATCTAAATCGTCAACGGACTCCCTTAATCAGTCAAACTTTTTGCAACAAATTGATGAGATGACTTTGGACGATACGACTGATGACGAGGTCTTGCGAAAATACTTCATTTTTTGAGGTGCTGGATGAAGTGAATGGCTCTATTGCCCTCCTACCAGATAAGTTTGTCGTCGGTGCGAATAAACGAGTGCAAATTATCGCAAACCCGTCCAGTGGCTCAGGAAGTAGTGAAAATTCACCTCGTATCACTGTTTCCACTCCTGCCGCTACCAACAAGCAAACGTTTGCTCAAAATGACCGACCTTCTCGTCGACATACGGATAGGATCACCAATCCTTCCGTACTCCCCGGTGATAGGATGTCGGTGACGAATTCTGATAGATCGCAGAATGGAGTGTCTAGGACTCAACCTGAAGCTCCATCGTTGAAAGTCGCCAACATCACATCAGATTCCCACGAACTGGAGTCCTTCTACGTCACTCCTTTCGCACCTGATCAAAACGAGGATGAAGTAAAACGTTATGTCAGAGAAATTTCCAATATCCACACATCTTTGGTGAACGTGGTCAAACTGGTACCGTAAAATGGGGTGTTAAGGACTCGTGGGGTTTTAAGGGATTGAACTTCTCAATCAAGTTCGACAAATCACAGAAACCTCGAAAATCGATGTATAAGTCATCTATAATGCTTGATTTGTTCAGAGGATTGTGAACTGCATTATGTAATAGGAGCTGTCTATTAATATGAAGTATTGTGGTTTCTAGAATTTGAAAACCTTTCAAAACATTTTTATTCGAATTTTATGGGCTAAATACATTTATCTACAAAACCATGAAATATATTTGAGAAAAATTCGCGAGTAAGGTAGAAGATAAGGAAATTTAATTGAGATCATAGCACAGACAAAAACTTCATAAAATTATGTTTGGGTTTCAATTTTTAGAAACTTTTATGAGAAAAGTCTCGTTTTGAAAATATGTGGGGTGTAAAGGAATTATCTATTCTAACATTTCTAAGTAACTAAACTCATTAAATTTATGCCGTAATATATTTCAATATAGTTTTGAGTTGTTCCGTCAAGTTTAACTACAATGTGAAGTTAAGGGATCTATTTAGTAAGTCACTAAATAGCTCCAAAAATGACTTATTTCAAAATTTGATAAAAGAAATAGGAAAACCTAAATAAAACTGATTAATGTGAATATGTTTTTTTTATGATAATTTTTTCAAAAGTTGTTCCATCACATTGGAGAAAAGTTTGCAAATAGGAATGATTATCTTATTTGAAATGGTTTTGGAGCTATTAATTCTTTTAAGTTTTGAGATTTATTGGCGTAATTTCGGTCCACGGGTTACATTAATAAACAATCGTTTTGATTAAAGCCGACGTTTCGAGCATTTATTTGCTCATCTTCAGGGCAAACTACAATTTACAAAAATATACTATTTGTCTGATCAAGTCCAAACATTAATTAATAATGTGGGCTTCGTGGCCGTGCGGTTAGCGGCGTCAGTCTTTTAGGCGTATTGTGTCACGGGGCGTGGGTTCGATTCCCGCTCCAGTCGGTGAAAACTTTTCGTCAAACGAAAAAATCATCGCTGGGCTACTGGGTGTTTCGTGTTGTCCGTTGCAGCCTATGTGCTGAAGACGGTGTAAATTGTCTTTTTTAAAATACTACTTACATCATTGATTTGTTTTTAAGTCAAGTGGGTTTGGACAAACATTGATTGAACGGCTAACCACATTACACTGCAATTACAAATAAATTTCGGACATAATAACTTAACTCACATAATTTTAATTTGAACGGAGCACTAACTTACACAGCTTTCACCCGAGCACATCTAAACCGGTTTGACCTAAATTATGCCAATAAATCTCAAAATCAGTCTAGACGGTCGATATTCCATCAAATTATTTTAAGTTTTACCTAGGTCCTAGATAAACAATTAAAGTATAAGATTTTTCCGAGCTTTTTTTTGGAAAATATATAGTGTGCGGTATAGTGTGAGCGATTCCACTCTGTATTGGAAACTTTTCGTTAGGATTTTTCCCGATCATGCAACTTGGTGTTACATGCAAATCCGTTATTTGGTGTGGTGCTTTATTCAAAAGGCAAATTGGACACTTACCCTATCCACATTTAAAGCTTGTTGAAATTATCCATCTTTTGACAAGTCATGAGAAGATTGCTCTGCACTGTTATAGAATACGAATACTGCATATAAGTATAAAAATCTTTTCAAGACAATTGTGCGATGCACTGATAGCTTGCTTGAAAATAGAATCAATAGGTATGAGAGATTTAGCAGTTAAAATAAAATGATTAGCGTTTTCAGGAGTTCCAACTTGAATTATATTGAAGTAATATCATCTTTAGATTTAATAAGACCTTTAGAGTTGAAGGGACACATCAACGATGTTGACCAAAACAATGTTTTTTTTGCTGTTGGCAAAATATAGTTTTATATACAAAGCTCAAATTCCTTAACACCCCATTTTGCATTTTCGTCAAAAATCACACATATTTATGATTATCTCAGAAATCTGCCATAGGATCATCTTCATTGTAATTGGCTTTTGATATACACGCCGGGAGAATGGTAGGACTGTATTTTGTTCAATTACTGGCATAATAGAAGTTGCTCGAATTTTAAGTGGAATTTTTTTTTCATCCCTTAACACCCCATTTTACTGTACCTAGGGGTAGGAACGCCGAAGATCTTTCTTTCGTGTCGTTTAAAGTGACTGTCAGTAAGAATGTCTCGAATGTGGTCGGTGATCCCTGGTATTGGCCGGAAGGAGTTACTGTACGTACTTTTGAACCCAATCCAAAAAACGGTTCCGCACAACGTCTTCCAGTAATTCAATAAATTTAGAAACTACGAATCTCCCACAACTCACGTTATCTGTTGTTAAGCGTCCGCCGTGAAATTTCAAAATCTTTGTTTGTATCAGATCTTTTGCAATTGAAAATTGATTGTCCACATTAACTGTCGCTTCTCAATTTCAACGTACCTCATCGTCCTCTTCGTTCTAGTACTTTCATATTTCTCCATGGTGCTCGTACTAATTACGGATATAACGAACCGTTTTCCGCTATGTGTCGTTCCTTCAATCGTTGCTCACATGAATTCGATTTTCATATCCCCGCTCCGAACGAAATTCTCTCATCAAAATTCTTGTTGACCTCTTTTTAAGGCTAGCAAATTAAATCGTTTTAATGTTATTATTAAGAAAATAAGTGTATAGTATTAAGTTAAATTTTATCATTTGGATTGTATGTTTTTCTGTTGGTACTAAAAGATGAGGAGGTTTTGCGCCCATTTGAGATAGAGCTGAGGTGCTCAACTCAAACGGGCTTTTCCCTGCTCCAAATAAAGAATAATAAAGAAAGAATAAAGAAAGAATAATGTTTGCATTATTTGCACCGCCCTATACGTCAAAATCGTGGAACATGATTTAGAAAATCGTTCATTTCATAGGGTAAATAACATTGCCCACCTAGTTTTTGTAGCCTATCTTTCACAATTTTTTCTCAGCTTTCTGATGGTGATCTCAGAATTCAAAACGAGCGGTGTGCTAATGGTGAAAAATCGATTTTTCTAACAAAATTCAAGATGGCCGCCATTTTTTTTTAACTTCAAATGAAAACTATGTCCTTTCTCTATATGAAGCCACTAAATTTGCTATGTGTGCCAAGGGTAATATGAGACATATCACGTGAAGAAATACCTAAGATTTATCAAAATATGGGCTTTTCGCAAATTGTTTGGCCAGCTGGCGTATGAGGGGCTACCAATTTGAGAAAACCGAAAGAACCATCCTTAAGTTTTATCGAAAACTAGCGATTGGTGGCATAAAATTGGAATTCTAACGATGGGTGACGATGGCAGCCTGGTTTCAGCAAGAATTGCTCAGAGGAACCTTTGAGCTTGCCAATCACTATGTCTGACCAGCAGCTGATGGAACATTTGACGAACGTCTCCTACTACAGCGTACTGTCGTTGCCGAAATCCATTACCTTCAGCAGTGGCGTTAAAAGATCAGGCCCCGCTAGTAGCATACAGTTAATTAATGTTTCTCCTATCCAGGCTGCTGCATCCCATACAATGCGTCCTTTTCCCGATTTACACGGGTGCTGGACGACACCCAAGGGTAGATATCAAACATGGCGTGGTTCCGAGTCTCGTAGTTCATCTCCAGTAGCTTTGTGTGCATATCCGCGTTCCAGATATTCCTCAATCTGCTCCATAAAATTTCTTTTAAATTCTGGTATACTGCTGAGTTTCTTCTTCAAACAAACTAGACGACGCTCAGCCATCTTGTAGCTATTGGGGAATTCGAAGTCGTCATTTTCTCATGGAAGACCACATTCGAACGTCCCAGATTCAGTTCTTCGAGTAGTCTGCGCCACGAGCCGCCTAGCGTGCTGATTTTCGGGTGATTCCAACGGTGGCATAGAGTTCACTCTAATGGACTCTACGGGAAAGTAGTCGTAAACGAGACTGTGAAGTTTTTCATCTTCAGTGCAGTTGCACACATGAAGCATTACGTTGGCGCTACGTTGCGTTCTTCGTCCACCTCCAAAAATCGTTAAACCAAGTCGCGTTTTCGCTGCTATAGGCTCTCCGCTTCGTCGCTCACGTTTGTCCAAGGCCACTTTCAACGATGCATTATCAAAACCAATGAGAATGCGAGGCACTGCATTGGTGTAGCTTGTCAGGCAGTCCTCGCAAATGCGGGATATGATTGGATAGTGCTTGATAATCCAGGCTTTGTTGAGGTAATTCAAGGCGAGGCACTGTTTGTACCTTCGAGATGGCGTAGTCTGGTCCACCGTTAACGCCAGAAATGTTCAAATTCACTTGACGTGACGTTGGTTCCTTCCTAGTAACGCATCCAGTCCACTGTATACACAGCGTGTTAATACTGCCACTCAATCCCAGATCTTCCGCTATTTCTTGCTCGATCAATGTGACGTTCGATCCATCATCCAAAAACGCGAAGGTCGACACGGTTTTCTCATTGCTGGTAAGAATGAAGGGTAATACTTTGAACAGAATGCCCGCTTGGCGAGGGCAGTGAGCGGAGATGACTCCAGATGAACTCGCTTGTAGAACAGCGTTAGTTGGCTTGGGATTCGCAGTATGAAGTGGCTGATGGTAAGGTTCCTTGCAACCGTCAACTTTGCAGAATTGCTTACTACGGAATGGCTAGCGAACTTTACACAACTTCGGAGTTTGTGATCGGTTTTGTTGCACGCATGGCATGACTTGAAAGCAGAAAATTCAATTTTAGCTCGAAACTCTGTTTTCTAGTTCGAGACGTAACCGGTTCTGTTGGCCTCGACGATATGCGCATTTACAAAACCACCTTTTTCCTTCTTTCCTCGGTGGTTGTCGTCGTAGTGTTGGTTGCACTCTTAACCGATGAAGCGTAATCACTGAATGCCTTCAGTGTCACGTGAGCAACATTTTGGAGCCGTATGGAGCCCCCAGTCCAGTCGCAAACTTGGGGGAAGCTTCCCTACTAGCTCCGACAGCGGCTATTTGAAAGGTGATTCTGTAGGTTTACACCTTCAATGTAGGTTACCAGGTTCCTTACTTCTCGGCTAAAAGTGATGAGAGTTTCGAGCCTGTTCACGTTCGGCGATGGAGCGTGACGAATCTTCGCAAGCAGGCAGTGAACTAATTGTTATGGTCGTCCACATTCGTCACGTAACGTCTCAAGAATCACAGGGATTGCCGCAGGTAGAGTTAGTATACTTTGGGCCTTCTCCCGAGCCGACCCTACGAGACTTTTATGCAGTCTGGCTAAGTTCTCGTCTGGCTGAATCCCGCACATGGCCGTTGTGGACTCCAGAGCGTTGATGAACATTGGCCACTCCAAGGGAACACCCGAAAGCTTTGACAAAACCCGCGACACAACTTGACGTACAGCAAGCTGTTGAGCAGTCAAAACTCCTTCAGCAGCTGTTCTAGGATGAAAGCTCGAAACTTGGCCTGGAAATGTCTGCCGAATGTTTTGTGCTTGATCGTGCTGCGTTTGCGAGGCGTAGACTCCTGGGACAGCTCTTACTGCTGTGCTTGATAACGGGTTTTGCGGTAATCTGGTGGATGCAGGGACGTTTGGCCACGCAGGGTAGTACGATGGCTGGTAGAGGCTCATCGGATATGAGGCATTGATAGGAGGCCCAACCGGCATCTGGTTGGCTGTTGAGGACTGTTGCTTCACGAAACTCGAACTGTTGTTTTGTTACTACTGTGCCGGAAACGAGGAAGCTTTTTGTGGCGAAGCATTTTGGTTTGGCGGCATATCGTAGCCAATATGACCACCATTCTGACATTGAGGCTGCTGCTGTCGCTCCGATTGGACCTTCACTACAATTTTGAGCAGGAACATGACTATCCATGTCTGCTAGTACTGACTCCTTCGGGCCTGACTGACACGTCGGTGGAAGTTGTTGCTCCGGTGGACACGATGGATGTTGTCTCTGCTGGAACTGTTTAAAGGCTTCTAGATGCGGTACTGACGATGATTACTTAGACGGATTACTGGCAGCCGCTTTTATCACTACTTTTGGTGACTCATTGGTGGCAATTGAAACTTTCGTTTGATTGCATTTCAGTTCTTGGAGGAAGCATTGATGAGGCTTGTATATCTCTGGGTTTCATGAGGGGAGGCTGAATGAGTTCCCATCGGATGATGTCGTAGAACTGGAGAAACGCCTCGTTGGGACTGTCAGTGCCAGGATCCCGGTGGTGGTAACAATAGGGGTTGATATTGCCGCTCCAGATTGTTGATGTCCGGCTTTGCAGGCGTGTCCGCCGACTGGTTGATCCAGGTTCTTATCTCATTCTTGTAGCTGTGACGACTTCTACCGCTGTATCGGTTTCTGAAGCTCGATGTACTTCCTCTTAGACGTCTTTCAGCCTGGATTTCCGCCTCTATTTGGTGCTTCTCGACTAGAAAGGCTCGCTCCCGTTCCGCTTGCTGCAGAAGAAGACGGTCGTCCAAAGCTTTCGACTCTAGTCTAGTTGCCATAGACGTAGTTGTGCACTAGAACTTCCCGAGCTGACGACAATTGCCGACTTGCTACTGGCAGCTCCACGACTGGAGCAATAGCCACAGCACCAATGGATATCCTTTACCGAAGACGTCACTCCCGCACAAGTAATGAAACCAGGTCCCGCGGGCGACCATATCTTCAACGCTATCCGGCCTGTTGCAGACTTTGCAACAGCTGGGAGACGGCATTCCAAAACTACTTATGATTGGCTGGAAACTTCGTGGACGTAGTAATTTTTAAGAATGACACAGAAAAAAACCGAACTACGGAAAGTTTTACAACACATACATTGCCATCTCAGTTGTCTGACAGTATCGCATGTAAAGGGAAGGGTGTAAATATACACAGTCGTTTAGAGTAAAATTCAAAACAATAAGCTATGAACAAATAGTTTTCAGCAGGGAACGTTTCACTTTTATCCATCGTTACATCAACATTATATTGAAATTTATTTTATACTTTTCATTCCATTGAACTAGGCTTACTGACTTAAGCCATTCAAAAATAAACATACTTAAACCAGTTCGTTATATCAAGTCAGTTGAAAACATTTCTTATTTTAACAAACGGCAACTTTTTGGGAATTTTCTTGAATTTTTAGCCAAAAACTTCAATTCTAAATTTCTTGAGATTCCTCCAAGTTTTTTTTTCAATTGGCTAAAAGGTTCAGAATGATCACAATCGAGCCATATGGACATTTATATAATAATGGACATTTTTTATAACAACGGTCTGTCAAGGCACCGTGATTTTTGAAAATCAAAAGCTATTTTTTATGCTTTCAAAAAGTATTATATCTTTCCAAACCGTTTTGATTCATACTACGGACACTTAAGTGCTTAGTGAAGTAGAACTCATAGAGGCCTATAAATTAAATCATTTTGTATACTATACACTCTAACTTCTAACACTCAACCTTCTTTGAATTTGTCCATAATTTCACTCATAACTTATACATTTTACCACGCGTAATCAGTATTTCACACAACTGTTACGATCTTTACTTACAAATTGTGACGTTTTGGAGATTCAACAACCCCAAATTCACTAGGGATACATGATTATTATGATATTTGTACCCAAATGTGAACATGTGTAATTATTACTTGGGCTTAGGAATAAATATAATTTTCTGTAATTCGAAGACACAGGCTTCGTCTATCCAAACTGTCTCTAATTAAGAATACAAGACAGCAGGAAGAAAGTATTTGCCATTCGATCAATGATTTAATAACAAATACCTACGTAAGCGACAAGTTGTACACACATAAGCAATATGTATTATGTCCTGTCAATCCCAAACTACGACCGACCTGCAAGTACATTTTCTTATAAACTCAAACCGACTGTAATACCACCGCTTTCAACTTCCAACTACAAGCAAAAGGTGGAGCAAAAATGTTTTCCAACAAGAAATCCCTAAATTCAATTCCACCTTAATTGTGTCACATTGGTGGTGATGGAGAGACGATCAGCGAGTCGCACAACTTCTGAAAGGATGGGCGTGGGACAGTTTTCTCCAGGAACTTGAAATTTATCGTTTCGGGGGAAAGTTTTGCCGGAAGCATAACTTTCGGCTATCTCCAGTGCCACGGTTGGGAAAATTTAAAATGCCGGCCACATCAGTGCGGGCTGCGATTGAGTGGGATGGAAAAGTTTTTGAAGACGGTTGACCAGTGTTGCCAAGTGGATGCTGTGAGCTCACTGCGCACAGATTTGTGCTTATCTAATTTGGGAAAAACTTTTTTTTCTGCTTGACTCGACTTTCTTATTCTCTCTCTCTCTTTCTTTTTGTTTCGTTTCAGTATGCGCCGGAAATCCTGATGCAAAACGACTCTACGATGACCTGCTCAGCAACTACAACAAACTAGTTCGGCCCGTTGTTAACGTTACAGACGCACTAACCGTAAAAATCAAACTAAAACTGTCGCAGCTAATTGATGTGGTAAGTTGAACTTTCCGTCCGCTTCTGTCGATTATTTATTACGGTCTACCAGTTGTGGTTTCACTTTGATGAGCTTTAAATTTGTTTGCGTTGATTGAGTGGATGAAAGTAATCAAAACTTTCTTTTTCGAGCCTTCTGTGTCTGGCGAAGGAGTGACAGGCGATGTTAATGAAAACGTTATGATGGGCATAACAGTTCGTAGCGTTTGATATGAAAATAGGTGCAAAACAATTCATAGCTCAAGAATTACAAATAATTTGCTACATCAGACCATTTTAAATAGGGGAACTTACGTATTCTCGGCAGTCTAAGCCGATGCCACGCTTCTTTTGTAATATTCTCGGACATCAGCAGATAAATTCCGTGTTTGTCTGTTTACATTAATGCGTTGCTCAATCCTTTATCGATTCATACCGACAGACTTGTCAAAATGCTTTTGGAAACGTTATTACAACGCTGCGAACACCTCTTGTCAGTGTGACTATTGTCGGCAGCCTCATTCTGTTCGGCAACTTTCCCATAAGAACTGCTGATGAAACACTTCGGCAGCTCCAAATCAGTTGCATTTTGAGACGTGTTCATTTGAATTGATGACATCTCTGGCGGTATTGTTTGTTCAGTCTCTGAAATCTCGTCAGTGAGAAGCGGACAGAACAAAGAATCATCCAAATGTTTTCATTGACGTGTTTTGATAGAATAATACTGTGAATTTAGCGTTTGAAATTTGGTTGCCGATAATAGTCGAATGGTGCCGAAGCCGTAAGTCTCCCTACTTATTGCATTTATAATGATCAAAAACATGTGAAATACTGAAGGAGAGATTTGAAGGTTTGGATTATCCGCTTGAGTTGCCTTCTGAGTTGAAGGGCCACCGATAAAATAGTTCAGATGCATGGATGTGGATGATTCGAATCGTCTATGGTAAATCGATGAAGGAATAGTTGACCGCAGCACACTTCATCTTCATATTTGAGGAACGGATGAGCTTTAGAAAACTAGTCTATCAGGTGGTGGTGGTGGTCAACAATCGCAAGTCCAAGTAAAGGACGCATATCTTGGTAGGTGATTGCATCATACAGTCCAAGCGATCTCTGAAGCATCTTGGGGCAATGATCGATTACCAGGCCAGCTTCGATGTCTAATAGCTATGTTGTAATTACCAGGAAACGCAAGCTCATGGAAGGCGTGGCGCTATCCATACTGAGATATGAAGGATTAATCTGGTCTAATATGCTTGAAACGAACGAAAACCTAAAGCAGTTGGATAGCAAATATAGAATAGACGGGATGACGCCCGTCGGGCTCATCATCAAGTAAGATGTTCAATGCTCCAACCAAAAAGCTATCAGTGGGGTCCGTAACACGTGTAAAGATACAACGCTCAGAGGATAGCAACATAAATGAAATTAGTCCACTAAAGTTAGATGGACCCATCAGCAAACCAATTATGTCAGATTGTATAAAATGGTGGAGTTATGTAGTGTCAGCCCCCTGGTAAGGTATGTTTGAGAGCAGTGTTGACAATCTCCTGTATGAAAGATGATAATCACTAGAGAGTGAGTGTGTATTAGCCGACTCCCGAGTAAGGATGGGTGATACCAACTTGAGACGGCGATAAGGGTAATAGTGCGATTGCCTCCGTCCCGGTAAAACCTTGGCAGGCCTCTTGAAACGTTCGGAATCCACCCATCTTAAGTGATGAGTACTAGGCTCGGTCAAATCGCGATCTACGCCGATCCGGCTTTGAACACGATTCTCATAAGGGATCGTGTCAACCATTTCATGACCTCCCGGCTTGTATAGATAACCATGGGATCATAAAAGGCGACTACGTACGGCGGGAAATGATAGCGGTCCAGAGGGGGAAAGAAGAAAGAAAGAAAGATTAATATAAATAGAAGAAAGCGCGAAGAAACCTTTAGCCAAAGGTGACATAGTAAGATCACCACCATCGCAGCTAGGGCAACAGCAGCACGATAAGGAGGAATAGCAGCAACATCAGCAGCAGCAGCAGTAGCAGCTTTAACAGCAGCAACAATAGGCTCAGGTCAGCGCATGGTTGAAAGTACCAATGCTACCGAGAGTTGTAGCAGCTAAGAAACTGTTGGACGAATTGCACGAATTCAAGACATTGGTGCTGAAGATCCCAGGTACCCTTGGACTAGCTGTCAAGGCCGTTGCACAGAAAGCGGAATCGTCTGAGAAAGAGTTGTCGGCGGCCAAAATTGCCATAGAAATAAGAGGGCCAAAAGTGCCTTAGAAATGAAACGGAAATCAACGCAAAGAGGGACAAACCCCAGAGGACGGAAAGCGTGCCCTTCACGCTGAAGAGGCCAAGAGCATCACCAGGAGATGCAAGACCGAGCGGTTCCAAGAAACACAAGGACGCTCGGAAGAGAGACGAGGCGCTTATAGTCAAAGTAATCGATGACTCGTACGAGAAGGTTCTCCGTGCCATGTGGACAAACCCGAAGCTAGAACAGCTAGGTGCAGACGTGCGGAAAGTCAGGCGCACCCGTAGCGGAGATATGAACCTGGAGCTAAAAAGAGACCCGACGGCCAGCAGCTCTTCCTACAAAGAGCTCACCGAGAAAGCCATGAGTAATACGGTACAAGTGAACCCGGAGGCGGTCTTTGAATGCAAGAACCTGGATGAAATATCTACGAACGAAGATGTAAGAGTTGCCATGAAGGAGCCGTGCGAGTTAGGGAAGTGACCCCAGTAGCACACAAGTTATAATTGTGGTAGAATAACTCTTATATGACCAGATCTGGTCATATAAGAGTTATTCTGCCTCAATTATAACATGTGTGCTACTAGGGGAGATGCAGGTCCGCAAAAGGAAGGGGCCATCCGGAATGCTAATAGCATCAATTAGACTTCCGATTGAAGCGACTATCAAGGCACTTATAATGGCACTAAGTGCCTCTCAGAAACTTGAAGCATACTATAGATGCCTCGAGTACAGCCATCTTGCTAGATTCTGCAAGGGGCCTGACAGAGGTAATTTATGCAGAAGGTGTGGAGAAGACGGCCACAAAGCGCAAGCCTGCCGGAAGCCTCTAAATTATATAATCTGCGCTAACGGAAAGTTTAACTTTTTACGTACAATCACGTAACAGGAGGCCTGCGATGTCTGGCCTGCATAAAGGCGACTGCTACGAAACCACAGTAGAGGTAATTCAAATTAACCTCAACCGCTGTGACACAGCACAACATTTGCTGAGGCAATCTGTGGCGAAGTACAAGTGTGATGTGCAGGCGTTGCAGAATTTTCTCTCATTTGAGTATGAAGCACGATCAAAGCAAGCAAAGACAAACATCCCATCTGTTGCGGTCCACGATCGTCATTGTATCGCAAGGTGTAACAAGTCTGATAAATGGAAGCAGCGAGCGAGAGCCCCAATGAGAGAGCAATGATAAAATCCATTTTTCTCGCTTGTTTACCGTTGGGGATAGGTGTTTTTCTTTACTGGCACGATAAACAATCCACGAACTTCCAATAGCAATAGTGTCCCCTAGGCTTGGAGCATGTTTAGAGGGGTTTTATCATGCACTACTATCCCCCCAATCTGATCAAAGTTGTAGCAGTATACGATAAACAGTCTCTCATAATGTGCAGCATGTTATGATAGTTACAGAGAGCGATACATGAGAGATTCTCTCAATTTTCTCAGGATTCAATCCCTGGTGATGTGGCTATCATATTGGAGCAATACCGTGTCCCGGCTGGCGATGGGAGCAGTATAGCAGACAACGCGAAAATGGTGCAGATGGAGACTTTGTTATAGCCAATATTAACGTAGTATTCTTCTGTAGCTGCTACGCACCCCCACGAAGGTCTATTCACCAGTTCAATGAGATGCTCGACAAGCTGACTGAAGAGCTCACAGACCGTAGACCAGTCGTCATAGCATAGGCGATATATACGCGTGGGCCATAGAATGTGGCAGTCGTTTCACCAACTCATGAGGGAGCAGTTTACTGGAGGCCTTAGCAAGGCTAAACTTAGATGTTGCCAACGATAGCACCACCAGCACATACCGTCAGGATGGCCGAGAGTCAATTATTGACGTAACTTTTTGTAGACCTGGGCTGTCAGGAAGTTTCAACAGGCGAGTGAGTGAGGACCCAGACAACCAGAATGTATAACCTTTTGCAATATGCGATACTTATACGTTCAAAGTTTCACGCATAAGATGTCGCGAAAAGGCCTTATACGTACAAAAGTGGAGACGATATACGTGCATATTCTATATGATGAAAACGAGCATGCAATACGAGTGTGTAAATTTTATTGCGAACTAATCTATACTTTTATGTGACTTAATTTATGATAACAAAGTTGATTTGACGGCTGCTACCAATTGATCCGGCTTACTTTGTACGAGTAAGCGGGACGAAACGAAATATACATTTGAACTCATAAAATAGCGTATTATGTGAGGAAAGTCATTGATCAAACGATTACATCCACTATGTAGTGCGGATGTGATGCAATTTGTATAAATGAACAACTTCGTTCGCCAACTGTTACCGTAAAATAGGATGAAGTTGATGACTTTCGAGCGATTTTGTTCTATAACTCCTAGTAGAATTCATGTATTATTATCCAAATATTTTTAAAACATGTACTGGTTGGATATCTATCGAATTATACAAACGAAATTTTGACGAAATGTTCACTTAATAACAAAAACATTTATTTTAAATCAAAAAGTGAAGTTTATGATTCTTGGGTGAAGTTGATCAATTATTGCGATAAGTTTCCTGAAATAAAGAGAAATGATATTCACTAAATTTGGGGTCACTGAATCTAGAAGAATCTGGAGAAGAACCCTTCAACAGTTCATCAAACATTTCATAAAAAATCTGTTTTTCCATGGTATAATTATCTTGAATGTCAATCCGAACTTAGGAATATCAACAGCAGCCATCAGGTTATACGACGTCACAGAAATTGTGCTAATTGAAATCAAATCATAGCTCTATTGACAGTTTATACATGTGGGTACATGAATGATCAACTTCTCCCCACTGATCAACTACACCCCGAATTACGGTATGTGACTTCTTGTTGTCTGGGAATATATGCACAGTTGAACACCAAGCGTTTTGGTACAATATTGGTAACGGACGGCAGTTGGAAGCGTGTGCGACTCTTCCAAAAGAGCGGAGGTGGAAAACGTCGCTGTTTAAGGGTGGAGCGGAATGCTCATCACTTTACAGCGAATGAGTTGACAGCGGCATTAGCAGGTCCGTCCCACTCGGGCTCAGATTGGGTACCACTTCTAGTACTGCATTTGGTCCCTTGGTAGTGCAAAAGGTACCCAAGTTTGACAGATCACAGTACACTTTTCACGGCATTCTAGATTACCTTAAGAGCCATAAAATTTTGGGCAACTTCAAAAGACATGGGGGTCTTTAATTTGTCTTTGGCATTAGCATGAGCGTGCAATGCAACCATGCCTAGGGAGGGTAAACCGAGACATGGCCGCCGCCCAGCCTACTGGTGGAAATCGACGATTGTCGATCTGCGTGCAAGCTGCTTACGGGCTAGAAGAAGGACGCGGAGAGCCAGCAACGACGCTGAAACAGCAGATTGAAGACCAGCGAACAAGGTGGCAAAAACCGCTCTTAATCAATCCGGTATCCCCCAACGTAGCTCTGAAAGCAGCAATCCAAGAAAATCCGGATATGTTCAGGATCGTGCTGCAAAAATATATCGATGAGGGTAACTTCCCCGACATTTGGAAGCGACAAAAGCTGGTGATGCTGCTAAAACCAAGCAAGCCTCCTGGAGATCCTTCAGCATATAGACCGTTATGTCTGCTGGACACAGTTGGCCAAGTGCTGGAACGAGTAATCCTAAACAGGCTTACGAAATACATGGAGGAAGAAAACGGCTTGTGCGACATGCTGTTCGGCTTTCGGTAGGGTAGACCCACCGTTAATGCCATTTAAAAGGTCGTGGAAGCTATGGAGACGGCGCGGAAGCAAAAGAGATATTCGGTACTGCGGACGTAAAAAATGAGTTCAACGGTGATTTCGGTCCCACACGGTATCAACGTTTGCAGCTGCCAAGCGCCTCCAGTTTCGACGTTCGATGAATTCAGTCAAATGTTAGATGAATTAACTGATCAATAGTGTGTATCGTGAAGCCAAAGACGAAATAAAAACCTTCATGTCAATTGAAGTTGAACCGTGCAATGGGTGATTTCCTGGTAGAGTTTCACTAGAGACGAATAGATACATAGTAGTCGGTTTCAGATAGGGTACCACTTCTGGTACTGCATTTGGTCCCTCGGTACTGCAAAAGGTACCCAAGTTTGACAGATCGCCGCACACTTTTCACGGCATTCTAAATTTTGCTCTTAAAAGAAAGAAGCCATAAAATTTTTGGTAACTGGAACATGGAAGTCTTTATTTTGTATTGCTGTCGCATTTGGAACGCATTTGAACAAGATTTTCACGTCAAACGCAAACAGCAATATTTGCTCTAATCACTTGGACAAGAAAGGGATCGTAGCTAGCCATGACATTTTCTGTCATGAAAAATTAAGTTTCCTATGGACCAATGCAAGAGTTCACTAATTTGACGTTTTAGCGGTGCCGAATTCACTAGTTTCCATGGTCACATATATAACACGGCACCGCTAAAACGTCAAATAGTGAACGCGTGCATTGGTCCATAGGAACCGGTGCTATGAAGAAGTGAATTCCGAAGACTGAAGAACAATTTCTGAAGTTCCAAGGCGATCGTGCTCGTATTGCTATGAAGAAGTGGATTCAAGTAGAGCAGGCATGAATAAATGAAAAAAAGTCCTGTTATGATAATGGTACGTAACAACTTACAGTCATAAAATAAAACCCTGACTGAGTAATTTATTCTGCCAGATTAGACTCTACTATTCGGGTATATTCTGTCAGATATGAAGGAGGCCGCTTTAATCGATTGGGCCACTCGCTCACATCGCCGCTCTCATTTGTGGGATGTACGGATGTCGCAGAACCGCTAGATTGTCCAGGAGGAACAGTATCCCGCCATTGCCGGATTTTTTTGGTTTGCGAAATATGGCGTCTCAGCCGCTGCCCCTCTGAATAACAGGTGACCAATCATCCGTTTTTTCCTGTAAGGTAGAAGCACTAATTTTCGACCTACAAGAATTCTGTGCCAATTTTCGGATTTCCATACAAAGTCGTATGGATGGGCCGGAAGTTAGTGCTTTTCCCCTATCACTGTGTAGTGCTCAGGACCAAACCTGCTGTTACCTTGACTTCTATATGGACGTATACTTCTATATCTGAGACGAGACTCGCAAAGACGGTCTTCTTTTTCTGTGATTGCTGAGTTTTTTTCTTATTCCACTTTGTGTTTATATCAATTATGCGCATGCTGTTCAAATCCTCACATGAACCTCTCAGCAAAAAATGATTAAGTTTGCATCACATCGAATCATAAACAGCCATTTGAGTGAAATTTTATGCCAGCAAACGTAGCTGACATTAGAAATAATTAATCTTCTGCTTAGATTTATCAGCAACTTTGGAAAAAACTGCTCCGCCGACTGAGGTTTATAATAACAGTTTACTTTGAACACAATACTTTTCACTTTTTCAGCCATAAAAACGGTGGGCTGCATTTGACGTTCCGTGAGAGGGGAATCTAGGCTGCATATGACGTTGATATTTTTCCTCTTCGCGAGTCTCTCTCAGTTCTATATGGATTTATACTTCTTCTTCTTGGCATTGCGTCCTTACTGGGACAGAGCCTGCTTTTCAGGTAAGTGTTCAATGAGTACTTCCACTGAGAGCTTTTTTCGCATTCGTATATCGTGTGGTAGGTACAATGACATTTTATGCCAAAGGAAGTCAAGGGAAATTACATTACGAAAAGATCCTGGACCGACCAGGATTCGAACCCAGACACCTTCAGCATGGTTTTGCTTTGTAGCCGCGGATTCTAACTACTCGGCTAAGGAAGGCCCCAATATACCTTGATATATCTCCTAGTTTATTATATGGAGGATTAAAGTCGAGGGCGATGGTTTCTCATACACATTTAGGGGCGAATGCTCTTCGCATGACTTCATGTTTTACCCAATTCTCTACATCGCCAGACATTCTGGGCCACAAAACTTGTCTACGCATAATGCTTATCATTTTTATCTCATGCGGGTGTCCTGCTTGCGCTATTTCTGGTGTTTTATCTCTAAGCAATTGTGGGATGACCACCCAACAATTATTTTTACGAGAACTCCATCGGAAAAATGCAACTCAGTCGCAATAAACTTAGGGGAAGTGGTGGTAAAATAAACACCGTTCCTTTTACCAAGATAAAACAAATTTCGGTGGATTTTTATCACGCACGGACGATTTAGAACATAAACCTGAGTGTTCGAGTTGATACGGATGTCAATTGAAGTCAAAATATCAACGAAAACTAAGATTTTAGAAAACCACGTTTGAAAACTAGAACTGACGTAACTTTGAGCTCGGAAGACTTGAGGTTTTTCAGTGAGGTGAATATCGTTATGATATGATGTCTAATCTGATACCTTCACAATTATTTTTCAATGGGTTACAATCATTAATTGATGTATTTTCGGTGGGGCAATGAAATTTTTCAGATATATTTGTTTTACTCACGTTTTTTGCGAGGTGTTCATTTAACTACCAACCGCTGTTCATTTTACCCACATAGTGCAGGTAAAATGAACATTTGCATCGCTTTTTGATAGCGATGAAAATATGTGAAAATTCAGTTATTTTAGTCTGAATCCATGTCGCTGCTATAGATTACTTCCCTATTTTTTGATGTTGTGATGATGGCATGAACAACCTTTGTTTGCAACAATAAACAAATCAAGTAAATAGTCTGTCGTTTTTATAAAAAAAAGTAATTTGGGTTTATTCTACGAGTGGCGTGAGGAGAGAATTCTTGTCGGTATCGTACAGCGAGGTGACAATTCTCGACTCGAGCGAAGTTATTCGCCGTGTAAATCAAATTACAATTCTCACTTCACGCCACTCGTAGAATAAACCCAATTAGCTTCATCAGGGTCTCACCTAGCTGAATGTAGTCGTGAATCTGTTTTTTCTCAGTGAGAATTTCATAACTATGTTTTTCTAAAGAGCAGAAGGTATACTAAATAGCATTTTGGCTATTACAATTTTGTTCAAATATTTTCGATGGCATCAGTCTTAGTATAAGCCGGCATTGTTAGCACGAAATATTCTAAATGTCTTTATTCTTACTGTATTCAAGTACTAGATATTATATTACCTGTTTTAAATCCATTCTATTCAACAGAATCTGAAAAATCAAATCATGACTACGAATCTGTGGGTGGAGCAAACGTGGTACGATTACAAACTCAAGTGGGAACCGAAGGAGTACGGCGGAGTGGAGATGTTGCACGTCCCTTCGGATCACATATGGCGGCCGGATATCGTGCTGTACAACAACGCGGACGGCAACTTCGAGGTGACGCTGGCGACGAAAGCCACCCTCAACTATACCGGACGGGTCGAGTGGCGACCGCCGGCCATTTACAAAAGTTCCTGCGAGATCGATGTGGAGTATTTTCCCTTCGACGAGCAAACGTGTGTGATGAAATTCGGGAGCTGGACGTACGATGGGTTTCAGGTAAGTTAGAGCGGTTTTTATCTACGTTTATTGAGTGTGGAGTTGTTCGTAAACCACAAGGCCCTTTATTGAATATTCATAGTCCTACAACACCCCCGTGAACATTTCACAAAAAAGTGCTTTTAGAATTGGTAGGGGAACATGATCGAATACGCACTGATGGGATAAAATGCCGCGACAAATTAAAACACTCATAGAATGATACAATAGGTTAATGTACCTCAGTGTTACCCGAGGAGGAACAAATAACTCCCCAATAACTTATGCATACCATTTTTTGGTATCATACCAAAATTAGGTATTGTTCAGTTGTCAATACCTCAATTTGGTATTAAAATGGTATTGAAAAAAATCTTTAAAACAATTAAAAATACTTCATTGAGGTATTAAACAGCTATTGAGGTCTGCTGGAGGTATTGAACTATAATTGAAAAATTTCATTTTTATATGAAAATCCATCAAGTATTATTGAGGTATTACAATACCTGATCTAGTTATCAGTTTGGTGTTCGTAGAATATGCTTGAGATATTATTTGAGGTATTTTACCTCTTATGCAGGGCTAATTCATACCTCATTCAGGTATTTAGTATTGGAAATCATCTGGTATGGAATACCTCAATTTGGTATTCAGTAGTTATTTTCTTCTGCTCGGGTAATAGAGAATACATCAACTGTGATAGATTAAGAGCGGAAGATAGAAGCATGTGAATGATACAACTACAAAGTACGGGGAAATGGACAGGCCTGGGATTGAGCCCATGACCTTCTGCTTATGACGCAGTAGCGATAGCCATTAGGCCGACAAGCCCATCCTATGAGTAATAGGGTAATTTAAAAACAGTTTCAAAAACGGACCGACAACGATACCAACTCAATATCGATTCAAAAGTATTCATACTTATTTTAATCATATGAGTATTTCCAATTTTGAAGAAAACATTGAATGAAAACTATAGTGTTTTTTATTATTGGCACTGTTAAATCTTTTTTAAAATAAAACTGTCTTCAAATCAAAAGACTAGATATTTGTTTTGAAAAAAATAATCATTTATTTTTGTAATTCGATGTACATCTCTACATTACGGTTGCATCATCAATCGGTAGCTATTTGGTATCCGCACTGACAAACTTCAATTACAATTTCACTTGCTGTCCAATCAAAAGTATCGAGTATTTGCCCGTATTTACTTGAATCTAATAATGCCTTCTTGAGTTAGTAGCAAGCAAGGATAATTTTACATAGGATTTAACTGAAATATTTAACTGTTCAGTCAGTTGTTTCACCACAGTATGGTACCGTAGAGTTCATCCAAATATTATGATTTATATCCTACTCGTTAAATAAAAGTACTCCATACTTGAACATAAAATTTACAATTTTCGCACAATCCATACCTTAATTACGATAGAACACTCGCCTCTCACGCCGAGGACCTGGGATCGAATCCCATCCCCGACATAGTCACTTATGACGTAAAAAGTTGTAATGACGACTTCCTTCGGAAGGGAAGTAAAGCCGTTGGTCCCGAGATGAACTAGCCCAGGGCTAAAAATCTCGTTAATAAAGTCAAACCAACCAACCAACCTTAATTACGAGTGCAGCATACGTTAACGATAGCACCAATTATCCACTTCTGGTATTCGTTCAAGTGCACTGCCATGTGGTTCGTTCGCTCAGCGAGGAATAAAAATAGTTAAATCTGTTTTACTTTTGTTTCCTAGACCTACATTATGGTGCTTCACCGTTTATGATGAAGACTATTATTACGTAAGGTAATATAAAATGCTCCAGCGCGTTTTCCCCGAAAGTCGAGTATATTGCCGTCACGATCGAAAAATTCAAGCTTTTATATCTGGCAGGTTTGACGTCAATCGGACTCGATTATGTCTCGTTCTCGGGCCATGATTGAGCTACTCAGTGATTATGTATTTTAATATTTCTTGCCTTTTTCGTTTGCGAAATCTCAGAGCCGTTCTCGATGGTCGATTGTATAAATGGTCTATACCCGAAATGGTAATAGCAAGCCATCATTCGTCTGCCTAAACTCAATAACCCTAAATGATAACGAGCTGCTCCTCCTCCTTCTTGAAGACCAAGAGACTGAGAAGCAGACGGTCATGTGAAAACAAAAGCACACGAAAATGGCCAAACACAATCTCAAACACATACCTGAATGGAAATACTGTGAGCCTTTAGTTCGGATGGGCATCCCCCATCCCAAACGTTTAAACCTTCCGACCAGCACAATATATTATTAACGAGATGTTGTCCATCTCATGTGACCAGCTCATGGTTCGGGCGTTGTAATGCCGTTTCTTGAGTCTCAATCAGGCTCAGACGAATTATCTTCGTCATTCATTAGCACAAAGATGATTGTACCTCGTCCAAAACTTGTTCAGATAATCGGCTTACATACATGTTAAAAATAATGAAAAGTTCTTAGAGAAATTCTCTTAGAATGTTTTGAAGCGGAAAAACCGATTTTCAAATCCAAAATGTCTCACTCACGCTCTTCTTAAACATAAGCCTTCTTACCGAAGACGATCTTCGACGAAAAATACCTGATCTTCAACATGCAGACTTGTAGTTATCATGGAAGATATTCCATGATCCATTGAGCGATTGAGCGCTCAGATTGTTTGGATAAGTTCCAGTTTCAGCGTGCTATTGCCCGCATAATAAAACAATTCGGGGTGAATGCGTCTTGCTCTTCAGGAGTCTCATAATGATTCCCAATGTACATGTTTTGCAAAAACATGAAGTTTGATGTGTCGCAAGATAGGTTTTGCTCGTTTCTGCAAAGTGTCCTCTTCCTCGGGGGCACCAGGTTCCCGTAGTGCCCATGATAGTGGCCAAATATGGTCAAAAAGTCTCATAATGATTCCCAATGTACATGTTTTGCAAAAACATGAAGTTTGATACGTCGCAAGATAGGTTTTGCTCGTTTCTGCAAAGTGTCCTCTTCCTCGGGGGCACCAGGTTCCCGGAGTGCCCATGATAGTGGCCAAATATGGTCAAAAAGTCTCATAATGATTACCGATGTACATTTTTTGCAAAAACATGTAGTTTGATACGTCGCAAGATCGATTTTGTTCATTTCTGCAAAGTGTCCTCTTCCCCGGGGGCACCAGGTTCCCGGAGTGTCCATGTCAGTGCCCAATGTGGCCAAAAGTCTCACAATGAATCCTAATGTGCATATTTTGCAAAATCGTGAAGTTTCATGTGTCACAAGCGGGGTTTTAGATGCGATCAAAAAATGGCCAACTTCACGGCAAAGGAGGTTACCCCAGTACTCCCCTGAATATATCCGGAACCACGGTCATTACCAGAATGTCGAACTCAGTCCCTGAAACTAAAAGAATTTTGTGACCGATCCATGAAAAAAATTTCAAAATCCGTCAAAAAACGGCTGAGAACCATCAATTTGAATTTTAAAATTATAGTCGAAAAGGGGGTTGGGGAAGTAAGTGTTAACTATCATCCCGTCGACCATGTGGGAAAATTCCTTAATCGACCACCTTGGGGGCGCATAACAACTGCAATTGAACACGCCGTAGATTTTTGCTATCTCAAAACCGTCATTTGAGGTAGAGACTACTTCTTGGATTGTGTTTCGTCCTGTCGTCCCTATAGCTGCTAGCTGTTGAGACCTATTCGCCACCCAGTTTCCGTTGTTGGCTGGTATGGGTCCGATAGTAACACCAAAGACACACCACGTCAGTTTTGGTTTCCGTGATTGACTGCCAAAGCAGCTGCTGAGCTGCATCACAGTGGCTCACATTTAACTGTGTTAATTCCGTTTTGACTGCTGTGATGCTCTGCTTGAGCCCGGACATTTGGGTCCGCCCGTTAAGTGTCCGTTGTCTGCTCTGTCGACACATATTAGGCACTTAGCGATCTGCTTACAATCGCTTGCCCTATGGCCTTCGGTGCCGCATTTTCTGCACATCTTACTTCTGTCGGGACCATTGCAATTCTACGACTTATGACCCTTCCCGAAACACTTGAACTTCAGGAGGTTGCTCAGCCGGCAAACCGACCAGCCTATCTTGAGTATTCCCGAAATCTTCGCTTTGTTGGCCTCTGCAACCAGCAGACTGATCGCCACCACCTGGGTGTCCTGCGGGCCCTTTCTAAGGTGGATAGCCGGTTTTCTCTGTTTTTTTTTCTTTATTTCCAACTCGTATACACGGGTTGCTGTTGCCTTGTAACCGTGGTTCCTGTGGATGCACTGCCTGGTTTGGGTTATCCCGCCACGCATTCATTCTCGGAAGGTCCTCTCTTTCGCATCGCGTGTCGAATAATATAATCAGATATATTCGCGTTGCCTGTGAAGGAAAACGCTTTGGTCTGACACAACTTACTGTCTCTTTTGCCTTCTACCTTGCCAAGTTCTGCCTTGGCTTTTTCGTAGTCCTGCTTTGCAGCTATGACTGATTGTCGCTATTTCAGAAGACTTGTTTTCAAGTCTTTACTGCTTTTGCTCTTAACAAACTCGGTGATGACATCGAGTTGCTCAGCAGCTACCTGCATACTCCCTATTCCGATCCATGGGCTCGATTAGTCTCGGGCCATCGGTCACCTCACATGTTGCACTGAAGCGGCCAGTGCGTGCCGCCGTCACAGTGTCAAGGGTTTTGTCCATACTGTTCTCACTTAAGGTGAAGATGAATCGAAGCCAAAGTTCAAATATTCAACAGCACGAATCTGGAGAACCAAACATCCGTTTAAGCTGAAAACTTAATCGATTGGTCACTAGCTGGTGGTGACCAATCGAATAGGTTTTCAGCTCAAACGGATGTTTAGTTCTCCAGATCCGTGCTCTTGAAAATTTGTACTTTGGCTTCGATTCATCTTCACCTTAAGTCGATGTTTGTCGCCCTCTTTCTTGGCGGAAACCTTAGCCGGTTACTGATGGGTCCAGAAGCCCCTCCTTCACATGCCGCTAATTGTTTGTTTTGGTTGATCATCTCTTATGGGTACCCTTAAGAGCCGCTATCTAACTCCGCTGGAATAGTCGCCTTTATGATCCCATGGTTATCTATGCAAGCAGGGAGGCCATGCTAGGGTTGACATAGTCCTTCATGGGGTACTATGTTAAAACCCGGATCGGTACAAGTCAGGTAATGGCATCTGAGCCTACTCCCGCCCAGATGGAACAACCAGGCGACGGATTTGGAACGTAATATAAGGCCTGCCACGGTTTTACGGGACGGGGGCAGCCTGCGCCATTAGCTCTCTGGCCATTTCGTGCCAGTGTCACCCGAAGGGAGAAGAATGTCGCAGCTGTCAGCCTCAACGCATACTATCCAGTACACTCTCGGTTAAGGTAAGCTGTATGCAGATTTATCCAGTTTTGAAGTATTGATTCGCCACCGAAATGAAAGTAGGTTGAATTTATCGGTAGTCTTATTTTCCGTTTTTCAACGCGCTACAATTTCACGTTTCACTGCTGGCTGCCCAACTAACTGACGAACAGATAGCCGCGTGATGCACTATTCTGATTCCACGCGTGTGATCAGGCTGAAAAATAATTTCCTGCCAGACTTCGTTGCAGCAATAAATGAGCGCAGATTGTTCATCCATCCATATTGACACAGGCCGCTTTTGGGTGATAGGATGTTAGAAGTAAGTGGTGCATTTGGTGCACTCATAAGCTTTCACAGTGCAGTGCAGGGCGAGAGGCTACTGGCGAATTCGCGAAACCCGTATAACAAACACAATCCAATAAAAATATAAATAATCCTATCAGTGAAAGCTTTATGAAATCGAAACAGAATCGGAAAATGATTACGCTGGAGAATTTAATAAACAGCTCGCCTGCACTGCTGTGGTTGAATTGGTCTGTTGCAAAAAAGGACGTTTTTTCGTTGAAATTATGCGATCTGACAAAAGTAGGGTGGCCCATAATGATCAACCCACAAAAACTTTGAGTTATACCTCAAATGTGTTCATTTGGACCGTCAGAAGCTACTGTGAAAATTTGAGAATCCGTCAAATCTCAGGGGATCTAAACAATATTGAAGTTTGTATGGAGAAAACTGTCTAAATATATGGGATACCAATTCAAATTTTATTTTCGACTATAGATGGCGCTGTAGTCGATTTATTTTACTATTAAACACCGAATTTCATTTTTCCTAGGTATAACAATTTTGTTTCTTAATGAAAAGACTTCCGGATTGGTTCAGTCTCTTCTATATTGTTTGGAGAATCTTCAAATCAATTATGAAAGAAATTTGTCAACTACAGCGCCATCTATTGTCGAACATACTACTGGAACCGTTTTGCCCATATATTTTTTTGGCAGATTTAAGACACCCCTTTCCGCCATCACATCCTATTTTCCTAATACATGGTTCTTTACGTAATCGTAGACTCCCCTCTCCCGCCTAAAATACTACGTCATTTATATACGGTCCCTTAGAGTTGACGAATTCCGCTTAAACTTTCGCACTAGCTTTTGGGGGAAGAATTAAGTATTTTACAGTTTGATATCTCTGACATAAAAATGGACCACCTAAGTGAGTATTCCCGTCACAACTGGCTGCTGCTGGCTGTCGGGCTTCAATGTCGGTGCTTCAATTACGCGTGTGATAAATGGCTGAGAAATCAGTCCTTTATTATCTGTATTTTTGTGTGATGTTTCGTTCTCATAACTCGAAAAAAGAGTTTGACAGGGTAATTGCAATGCCCCCGGTAATTTATATCTTTGGTTTTTACATGTGGCTCTGAAGTTTATTTGTATTGCCATGATACGGAGAAATTCAAATTAACATTTTGTGTTTTAAAAAATGCTCTGTTAACGAAGCATCACAAAAGTCATGCAACAATTACAATAAAGAAAAGCTTATACCTATCTCATACGTGGATGGTGGATTACAGAGTCACATCTGGTACGCGTCGTCGAGTGCCACAACCATTCCGCTTGTCAACGTTTTCGCAAGTGTTTTCCAACCACAAATTTATTTTCCCACTCTTTCAACCGTATGTTTTATGCGTATAGTTGTGTTGAGTCAACCTCGTTTTTCGGCACTCGTTTCAGGCGTAAACGTTTTCTGTTTTATATAAATGATTATAAAGTATCTGCTTTTTATTGTTCTTCCGCAAATAGCATGAATTAATGTATATTTCATACTGCATATCCCTTACTGTCCGAGTTGTGAAACTTACATAATACACATTGAAAGAATTAAGCTATTGGTTACGTAGTGATAGATGTGTGGGACGCTCGATAAAAATATTTTTAATTTCATTTCCGAGAGGGGAAGATAATTCAATCAGCGTAAAGAGAACTTATTGATTTCAATTAACACATGTTTCATAATATGGAACACAGACAAATATCAACAGCCGTAAACGTTGATGTAGAATATGTTTCAGAATTATAGTGGCTTGAGTTAACGTTACTCGTACTTACTAGGGTAACCATGACAAAGCCAAAAGGGGAGTAAGATGGGGAACCGTTTCACACATTAAATTCATTTCTTATATCTAGGTGTAAAAGAAACACTATCATCCTAATTTGGTAAAACTAAATTGAGCTTTTATCAACGTTTTGTTAACAATGTATTGCGTCACATTTTCTGTAGCAGTTCAGAATGTTTACAGGCAAAAAACAATTCTGTATGGGCGTCCATGCGTCAAAAAATTGATTTTCATGGGATTTAGTATAAAAAATGACTAAAAAGTGGAAAAAATCAAAATTTTACCGATGGAATATTTTAAAACTTTCCGATTATGAAAATATAACCCAAATACTAAACTCTAGCGTAAAAAAATCAGATGTACATTCGATTTTTATAATCGTCTGGTTCAGACATAGCGTGAGCTGGAAGGATTTCACATGAGCAGAGGTCGTTTGTTTTTTCCATAAAATATTATGTCGAAGAGATAGAGGCCTGGACACAAAGAGTTGGCGTTTTCCATAGTAATCTCCAAATAAACTTCAAATTGCTTGTGCACAGTCAAATTTCTTCCAAACCATTTCAAAGTATGGGAGGATGCTATTTACCATAACATAAATTGTTTTAAGCATAGGGGAGCCAACATTTTAAAATTTGCATCACTCTAGTGTACATGTGGGGGCCTTCCTTAGCCGAATGGTTAGAGTACGTGGCTACTATATGTAACTACGAAATTACAAGTACTCCATCGAGTAACACGTAATGCAGTCCCTAATCAGGCACCAGCGCCTGCCACATTTCCGCATCGACGTCAGATTTTCCGAACCTCAATGGTGCTCGAACAAGGCTCATTATCACATCCACCACAATAAACGCCAATGCACAGGAAATAATTATTTATCTCTGTTCATCCTTTTTTGACCAGTTGAGTTGCCGCCGGACAATTGGCCTTCCTGTTCGCCGGCACCGTCATCGTTCGCATCCAACTGCTGACCAACATTTTCTCCATTGTGAAGTTGTTCTCAATCAACTATTGATCCATAAAGCAACGGAGCATTATGACGGCCTCACTCATTGATAGGAAGCAAATGGAATGATTTTATGAGGTTCTTTCCTAATTGTCTGTGAGTTTTTCGCTCGTTTCTTGTGTTTTTTTTTTTGCTACGTCAAGTCTTGCCACTATGCTATACAGATAACAGATTATGCGTATATTTGCTCCAATGACGTCGGATAATTTATGGTCTCTGAATGCGCACACACTAAACGCCTCATATGTCTGGGAAAACGCCGCTCCCCAGATATGAGAAGACAAAAGCGTCTTCCATTTCATTAAGCCTTTCCACTTGTTTTTCCTGTGTGCTTACAGTTTCCACGAAACATTCTACCAATTGCCAAAAGAAGAGGGTGCCCCAGAAAAAATCCATCATCGCCAGGGGCTTTCATATTCTTGATTTTTTTTCTTCTTCCATAAAAAAACTTGATTTTCAATTGGACTAGTGAGTCATAAATTAAAACTGTGCGTGCTCGAAAACTGCATAGCAAGTTTTTGCGCTTTTCTGCAATTAGCTAGTAATAATTTGTTTTTTTCTTTCAATACCGGAAATTGCTTTTGAGTTTTTTTTTTAACTTAAAATAATTTCCAGAAGGGCTTAGAGGTCTAATTCGGAAGTTTTATTTTCAAATTTGTTGTTTCTTAATTAAAAAAAAAGTTATTCAATTCATGTTTGCAGATCCTGCCATAAAATTTTTATAGCAGGATCGTGGCTGCGTTGAAAGATGTTTCTTGTAGAGGAAAAAAAGAGGGCCCTGATAGCCTGAAATGTTATTCAATTCAGAAATATCCTTAAGAGCATTCATCAAATAAAATTCTGCCGCTGGATTCGTTTTGCAAATTATGTTTCGAGCTATGTTTGATATTACCAATTTGATACTTACCATTCTTCTATATCGGTGAATACGCGGCAAAATATTGATTGATTAACAAATCGTGCATAAATCTTAGTTTTCCCATTTACTCAAACCACAATAAAGGATAGCGGTTTCAGATACTGAAATATATATCGTACATATGGTCCAGATAGAAAATTTAATACAAAAATATGAACAAAAAAATCGTGTCTTATGGATTTTAAACAGTTTTGCAGAAAAACGAATGAAATATTTAAAAAAAACAAGTACTGCACAAATGCTAAATAATGCTTATATAAAGATAAAAATTGTCAGAAAAATGTTTTAAAATATTGGCACAAAATTTATTCAAAATGGCCATTTTAATAAATCGATCGGGCGGAACCTCCAAATGATTTTTTGGAAAGTTCATATGTTCTACAAAAATGCATATCCTTGATTATAGGGTCGAACACTGATTTTTTTATGGGATACCCTACTGAGGAGGTACGGGAAACACAATCGTATCGCCAGCCCAAATTGGCCTTTGTGTTTCGTCAAAGTACTGTGCCTAGATTATGGGGCTTACTGTTAGATATAATTTCATTTCGACACGGGTATCTGGGTATATTACACAAATAGCGTAGATGAGTATATACATATATGAGTAGCTTATGCTGTAAAATCAGGTGGGACGTTGTTTGTTTGCCCTTTTCCCCAATAATCAACGTTGTCGTCTATTCTCATAACGAGAAGAGATCCATGGGCTTTTAAAGAGAGTGTAGTTATTGGCCAATGTCTTAGTTTCACACATTATTTTAAACATTTTGTAAGAAAAAAAATGCACATGGTGGTACTTTGAGAGGCAAGGGAAAGATCAACCCGATTATTGGAAAGTTCATCAACATTAACAATGGATGAGTAGGGGAACTGGGGGTAAAATGAACACCCTAAGCAATTTTCATAATTTCAATAAAGCTGTCAGGTTCTTTCTAAATTGCTTAGAATTGGAGAAGGATGTTATGCAAAGTAACAAGTTGAAATATTGAGAAGGAAATAAAATTGTATCAAAATTATTATAGTTTTGAAAATTTCTTTCCACAGAGCCAATGTTTCAAACATGGGTAAAATGAACATATATTTGGGGGTAAAATGAACATGTGACCGGGGGTAATATGAACATATACTGGGGGTAGAATAAACACCATTCAAATTGAACGGGCTGCGGTATGATTCTCGGAATCTAGTAAATAATACCGTCAAACGTATACCGTCTTTTTACATTATTTCCATATTTTCAACTTCTAAGAATTATGGATAGATTTCGATAATTCTTGCATTTATCTAAGTTGTATATGTACGTAACAAATGTGCAACATATGAGGGAAATACATCAAGAAATAAAAAAATCGCTTTAATAAGGCTCGTCCGGTCATTGTGATCAAGCCAAAAGAGTCCAACCAGAGTAGCGAAGATACTCGCAAAATTTTGATTAACAAATTGGATCCGAAAAAACACAAAATAAGTAACTTGAGACACGGGGAAGATGGCTCTATTATTGCTGAGTGTGCAACAGGATACAATGTTAATGTTGTGAAAGATGGCATTCAAAGCGATTTGGGTGAAAACTATAACGCTGTTGTTCCCTCATCGGTGCCAAGACTTGTAGTGAAGGGCATGAGCGATCAGTTTTCCTCCGATGAATTCATTCGGATTTTAAAAGATCAGAATGAAGACATCGCGATAAATGAAGTCAAAGTAATAAGGATGTATGAAAATCCACATTTCAAGTACAAAAAGTACAATGTTGTTATAGAAGTTGACAAAGAGACGCATAGTTGTTTGTTAACGGCGCAACAAGTGTATGTTAAATTTGATCGGTGTCGTGTTGTTCCAGAGATTAGTGTTTTGAGATGTTTCAAATGTGGAGAATTCGGGCAAATGAGCATGAATTGTAAAAATTGCGATGCATGCTGTAGGTGCAGTGGAAGTCACAAGACATCCGAATGTACGTCAACTGTTTTGAAATGTATCAATTGTATAAAAATGAATAAAGAACGTAAAATGAACTTGGACGTCAACCACGGAGAATTCAGTTATGAATGTGAAGTCTTTAAGAATTTGTATCAAAGGAAAAAGAGCAGCCTACATTTCAATGAATAGCAACCAAGTTCCAGAAGTAATGTGAATCAGTTCGATATCTTGTATTTAAATATAGCCGGTTTATCTACAAACTACGTTGAATTACGTCAGATTGTAGAAGAAAAACGTCCATATCTAGTATTTTTATCAGAAACGCATATTGTTGACATAGATGCATTTGATCAATATAGTATTCCGGGTTATAATGTGGCTGCATGTTTATCACATTCGAGACACACAGGCGGAGTTGCTATTTATGTCAAAGAATCAGTTCAGTACAGGCTTCAATTGAACGAGGTTTGTGAAGGTAATTGGTTCTTGGGCATCGCAGTTGATCGTGGCATGAAGATGGGTAATTACGGTGTATTGTATCACTCTCCCAGTTCAAGTGACCAGCGTTTTATTGAAATTTTGGAAAACTGGCTTGAGATGTTTGTAGATTGTAGTAAATTAAATGTTCTTGCGGGTGACTTTAATATTAATTGGTGTGACAATTCGAATTCGAATCATTTGAAACGATTAGCTGACTTTTTTAATTTAAAACAAAAGGTAAATGTTTATACACGTATTTCCAGACATAGTCAAACTTTAATTGATCATGTTTATTCTAATTTGGATTCTGTTAGTGTTATTAAAAATTCTGATTTAAAAGTAACTGACCATGAAACATTAGTTATTAATATTGATGACAATAGTAGATATAAAAGTGACTTTGTAAAATTAAAGTGTTGGAAAAAGTATTCAAAACATGCTGTTTCAAGTCTTGTCGAAAGAAGTGTTGATTTTCATACAAACGACGGTTCGTTAGATCAAAAGTCAGCTGTTCTAACTGATGTTTTAAAAACCTGTACCAATAAATTAGTCGAACATAAATATGTTTCGTTGAAAAATTCGAACAGCTGGTACAATTTGGATTTGTTGCGTTGTAAACGCAATAGGGACAAACTGTACAAAAAATGGCGTAGAAATAATAATAATACAAATTGGAATAGGTACAAGGTCGCGCGTAATAAATACTCGCAAATGGTTAAACAAACTCGTTGCGAGTATATTCAGAGGAAAATTGATCAGCATCAAAACAACAGCAAAGAGTTATGAAAAATTTTGAAATCCTTGTTAAAACCTAGTAATTGTAAACCGCGGTCCATAACTTTCAATGGCACATTAGAAGAATCAGAACAAGTAATAGCATGTAAATTTAATGAGTATTTTGTGGACAGTGTTTCATCAATTAACCAATCCATTGAGTTAGTAGATGAACCTGACGAAATAAAACAGCCGATTAACAATAATTGCACATTTGAATGTTTTCACCCAATAACGTTGGAAGACCTACGAAATATTTGCTTTTCTATGGGAAAAACGGCTGGCGTAGATAACGTTAATGCGAGAGTAATACAAGATTGCTTTGATGTCATCGGACACAAGCTGCTGGACCTGATTAATGAATCGTTACAAACTGGGCACGTGCCACAAGTTTGGAAGGAATCACTTGTGATTCCTATTCAAAAAGTTGCTGGGACGATTAAAGCCGAAGAGTTTCGTCCCATCAACATGTTGCACACATTAGAGAAAATTTTAGAACTTGTTGTTGTTACTTGATGTTCTTTATTCCACAAAATCCAACAGGAGAAAGAGGCTGAGCCTCTCGTTACAATCCCTTTTATAGTAGTAAACCGGAAATACAATTCATGTCAAGATAATTGTTATCTTCAAGATAGTACTTATACAAGTTCATCTACCACAGTTTATCTAGATCTTATGACGAGGGATCTATTATAACTATTTAACACCTCCCTGCTTAAATTCGGTTCTATACAATCATAACGAACCTACTACTAATCTCTCCGGCTTCTTTACTACTCTTCTAGTCCTACGAACTTCTATTGTTTTATCAGGAGAACTTCTCGGAGAATCAACACTAACACTAATCTGGGTTCCTTGGGGGTTCTCACTGGAACTCTTTTTTCAATTCCAACTTTAGGGTAGATGTAGTCATTCTTTTTTGAGAACTCTGGGTTTCAACTGATTTCTACTAGCTAATTTTACCGCTCCATTGATGTCAACATAAAACGTATTAGTACTATTCACTCCCACAATTTCTGCTTCCAGCCAAGATCTGGTGGACCTAACCTCACTTTTATACCACACTAGATCACCTACTTTATATTTTGGTGGGCAACTCCTTCCACCATCTTTTAAAGTTTCCTGATCGTTTACGTCTAAATTAAACCTAAGTTTCTTCTTCAACTGTTCGAATTTCATACCCAAATTAGAGTCCAGATCCGTTTTCGGAATAAACGAAAATACCTTACTAGCAGGCGTACAATCGATAGCCTGACTATAACTGTTACGATAACTAAATAAAAATATATCTACAATCGCCAGCAACTTCATGTGATTAAACTTCGGATCGACAAGTAGCTTCTTAATCCCACTCTTAGCAGTCTGGACTGCTCGCTCTGCAAGCCCATTACTTTCTGGCGAGTAAGGCGGGCTTTTCAACAACTCAATTTTCATCGATTTTGCGTACTTCAAGAAGGCATTACTATTAAACGGAGGACCATTGTCACTGACTATGTTATCGCAAACCCCAAAAATTCTAAACACCGAGTTAAGCGCGTCAATCAACGCTTCTGCATCCGTACTTTGCATCATCGTAATATCCATCCATTTAGAGTAGGCATCAATTAAAATCAGAAACGTCTTCCCTGCTAAGTGGAAAAAATCCAAATGTATTCGACCAAACGGGCGAAGAGCTTTTGGCCATTCAGAGAACTTTTTCTTAACTGATCGTCCCATACTACTACACTCCTCACACTGCTGAACGAATTCTTCGATTTCCTTATCCAAACCCTGCCAAAACACATACCTTCGAGCCGACTGTTTCATGCGAATAACACCAAGATGGCATCCATGCAACAACTCTAAAGTACGTTTCCGACAAGACATTGGAACAATTACTCTCTCCGAATACATCACACAGTTCCTGTACAACGACAAACAGCTCTGATTCGAAAAGTAGAATTTCAAATCTGCTGGAACCGCACTCTCGTTCCATCCGCTCTTCACACTCACATAAAGCTCTCTCATTCTCGGATCATCTTGAATGGCCTGACCGATCATCTCCAGATCAATAATTTCTGCTTCGTCACTCAACCAACGGAGATCCGCAACATCTTCCACTCCTGTCTCATCCTGAATGGGCAACCTACTCAAAGCATCAGCGTTCGTTACTTTCGAACCCGGCCGGTACTCAATTTCGAAATCAAATATTGACAACATGTGGACATACTTCTGCAACCTAGTGACGGTCAATGACGGAATACCCTTCCTAAAATCAAAAATGCTTGCCAACGGTTTGTTATCGGTAACAACTGTGAACTTTTTCCCGTAAATGTATTTGAAGAACTTCGTCAATCCAAATACTACCGCAAGCGCCTCACGATGAAGATTCGGATAATTTTTCTCTGACGCAGAGAGAGTACCCGACCAGATGTAAGAAACAAGATTATAACAGAATGTGTTCCCCTGATACGATTTTTTTTATATCACCAGTTGTTATAAAACATGAACCGTTAGTAGTTAAAATAACAAAAATTCTAACAAAATTTGAACCAAATCAAACTAAAATATAACAATCCCTGTTACAATTATATCAAAACTATTACAGAATGTGTTGCAATGATGTTACAAAATAACAAAATTTTTGCAAACTATGTTACTGTTTATGACATCGGATGTTTTTTGCAACAAACTTATAAATGCGATGTCAAAAATATAACAAATGATGTTATAAATGTATTACTAAAAATATAACAAGTTGAGAACAAAGCCATCTTGATAACAAAATTTTATCAACTTCTGTTATTTTTAACTGCTGCTGATAGGAATTTGTTCTAATTTTGTTATGTGATTCTGGTCAGGTACTAGACACATAGAAGACTGGTTTCTCGAATTCCCCTACTCTATGACACAACACTGCTCCGACCCCATTTGAGCTCGCATCATAAATAATAACGATCGGTAACTCAGGATTATACAACTCTAGCAGGTTGTGACTCAGCAAAAGCTTTTTGCACTCAGTGAAAGCTTTTTCACACTGTTCATTCCATTCAAAGCGCACATTTTTCTTTAGCAGTGCCTAGAGTGGACTAAGCTTCATCAACAAGTTTGGAACGAACTTCGAATAATAATTAATCATCCCTAAAAACGATTTCAATTGCAACACATCTCTAGGTCGAGGAGCTTCCGCGATTGCTTTAACCTTTTCCGCCGATGGACTAAGTCCCTTTACCGACACCTTGTGACCCAAATAACCTATCTCCTGAACTATGAATTCGCTTTTACTCAAGTTGACCTTTACCTTGTGCCTCTGCAGCTGATCAAGTACTTTGTACAGTGTAGCAATCAATCCTTCAATAGTATTGTTACCCATCAAAATGTCATCCAGATAACAATGCACTCCCTCTATATCAGCCAGAATTTCATCCATAATTCTTTGGAAAGTCGACGCTGCACTTGAAATACCGAACGGCAATCTCGTAAACGCATACAGGCCTTTGTGAGTATTTACAACCAAATACTTCTGCGACTCTTCCGTAACCTTAATCTGCATGTACGCACCCTGTAGATCCAGCTTAGCAAAATACTTATAACCACTCAGATTGGCGAACACATCGTTGATGTTAGGCAACGGATAATGTTCATTGCAAATGACCTTGTTCACTGTCACCTTACAATCCATACAGATTCTCACACTACCATCTGGTTTAGGAACCACCACAATGGGCGTAGCCCAATCACTATGCCGCACTGGCCTTAGAATATTCTCACTGATCAACCTATTCAACTCATCTGAGACTTTTTCTCTGAGCGTGTACGGCACCTCATACGGTTTATAGAACAACGGAGAAGCATGGTCTCTCACGCGAATTCTAGCTTCAAAGCCCTCCACTGCAGTGGATGCTGCAGATTATCCGTAAAAAGCTCCCGGTACCTTGTTTTCAACACAGCGAGTAACTTACTCTTTTCTCTCTCACACTTCTGGTCACTCACTGACACATTCATATTCGCACTATCGCCTAATTCGTGAACAAAAAAGCTTCGCCATTTGGGATACAATAGACTTAGCCAATCTCGACCCATCAACGGACGAAATCTATCCCCGTCGACAATAATCAACGATAAAACGTGAGAACGATCTCCTATGCCCCTAACCTCAACTCTAATCGATCCTGCTATCTTTAGAAAGCTTCCAGAAATCACCTTCAATTCCCTCCAGTGCACTGGATGCTGCAGATTATCCGGAAAAAGCTCCCGGTACCTTGTTTTCAACACAGCGAGTAACTTACTCTTTTCTCTCTCACACTTCTGGTCACTCACTGACACATTCATATTCGCACTATCGCCTAATTCGTGAACAAAAAAGCTTCGCCATTTGGGATACAATAGACTTAGCCAATCTCGACCCATCAACGGACGAAATCTATCCCCGTCGACAATAATCAACGATAAAACGTGAGAACGATCTCCTATGCCCCTAACCTCAACTCTAATCGATCCTGCTATCTTTAGAAAGCTTCCAGAAATCACCTTCAACTTTGCCTCACTTCTTCGAAGCCGCAAATCGGAAAAATTCTCTATATAATCATACTTGCTCATAACCGTATACGTTGCTCCTGTGTCGATCTCGAAATAAAACCACTTACCGTTTAGTCATACCTTTCTATACAGGGGAAGATTTGTCACGTGGTGCAGCTCACTCTCGCTTCCGGTCTGCCGCAGGTCGCTCTCATCATCGCTGCTCGCCAGTCCGTTCATGTTTCGTTTCCTCCAACAATTCCTAACGATGTGCCCCTTCTTACCGCAGCCAAAGCACGTTATCACCTTCCTACCTTGATTCCTTGAGCTCTTCCTGGAAAAGAACCGTCTCTCCCGGCTTCCTTGCTGACTGTGCTTACCATCATCTTGGCCACGTGTTTTCGAACGGCTTCGTCGCATGTACTGCCCCGCGTTGATCCGATTGGTGTACTCCTGTTTGCTCTTCATCTTCACCAAATCCGCCTCGATTTGCTCCAGGTTTTTCGCCTTGGATACTGCTCGTTCAAACGTGGTGTCGTCGTCGCTGTTCAACAACTCGCCTTGGATTTTGGCGTTCCGAAGGCCAGCTATGAACTTATCCCTGAGCGCCTTGTCCAGATACTCTCCAAAAACGCAGTGCTTTGAAAGTGCTTGTAGCTCAACCGCGAAATCCGCCACATTCTCGAATTCTTTCTGATTTCGCTTGAAAAACTCCACCGATTGGGCTATTCGGTTCTTCTTGGGACTGAAGTAAGACTTAAGCTTCTCTTTTACAGTTTCGTAGGTCACATCCCTGTGTGTGTCGGGATACAAAAACTGCTGCAGCTTTTTCAACGCAGGCAATCCGATGAAGTGGACAATCAGCTTCCGTTTGAACGTATCATCCTTGTGGGCTTCGTGGCCTTGCGGTTAGCGGCGTCAGTCGTCTAGGCGTATTGTGCCACGGGGTGTGGGTTCGATTCCCGCTCCAATCGGTGGAAACTTTTCGTCAAACGAAAAATTCATCGCTGGGCTACTGGGTGTTTCGTGTTGTCCGTTGCCTAATGTTAGTGATCGTTCAGTCTGTGCAGCTTATGTGCTGAAGACGGTGTAAATTGTCTTTGATGTCGTTCAGCTCGAAGAAATTTTCCGCTCTCTCCAGGTAATCGTTGAAGTCCGCACTTGGAACGAAGTTTTCCAGTGTTCCGATCAGCTTCACTCCACTGACTGCTTCCACTTTCGCAGCCTGAGACCCGGATACGGAAGGCACTACTTCTTTCGGCATCTCCTAGCGATTACTTTACTGTGCACACCGTAGATTCAAACGACACTCGCGACCACGTGCTCTTGCACCACTTGCACTTTTCGAAACGATAGACTATTTATCCACACGCGCTCACCGCAAACTTTTTGCTATTTTCTCGTCGCCACTGTTACTTGATGTTCTTTATTCCACAAAATCCAACAGGAGAAAGAGGCTGAGCCTCTCGTTACAATCCCTTTTATAGTAGTAAACCGGAAATACAATTCATGTCAAGATAATTGTTATCTTCAAGATAGTACTTATACAAGTTCATCTACCACAGTTTATCTAGATCTTATGACGAGGGATCTATTATAACTATTTAACAGTTGTAAAAGGCCAGCTGTTAACATATTTAAATAGTAATAATTTGCTAATACCAGAGCAATCGGGATATCGGGAAGGTCATTCCTGTGAAACCGCATTGAACCTGGTGTTGGCAAAGTGGAAAGAAAACATAGAGCGTAAAGATACGCTTGCTGCTGTTTTTTTGGATCTCAAACGCGCTTTTGAAACGATTTCTCGGCCCTTGTTGTTAAGAACAATCAAGCGCATTGGATTTTCGTGTTCTGCATATAGATGGTTTGAAAGCTATTTAACTGATAGAACCCAACGGACTGCTTTCAATGATTCTGTTTCGAGCCCCGTGGTGAACAGCCTTGGCGTACCACAGGGGAGTGTATTAGGGCCCGTTTTATTCATTATGTATATAAATGACATGCGACGAGTTTTACGTTTTTGTGACATTAATCTTTTTGCAGATGATACCGTGATATTCATTGCGGCTAAAAATCTTGATGATGCCGTTGCACATATGAATGCAGATTTACGTTCTCTGAGTAGATGGTTGAAGTACAAACAGTTGAAATTGAATATAAGTAAAACTAAATTTATGTTGATATCGCGGAATCGAACAAATATAGACGTCTCAATACAAATTGATGATGAGACAATTGATCGCGTGCGCGAAATTAAATATCTTGGCGTGATTATTGATGACAGATTAAAGTTCGACGCTCACATCGACAATGTTATCAAGAAAATAGCCAAGAAGTATGGAATTCTCTGCCGATTAAAAAACGATTTAACGATTGCTAGTAAAATACATTTGTACAAATCAATCATCTCTCCACATCTGGAGTTTTGTGCTTCCATTTTGTTTTTAGCAAATGAAACACAAATATCGAGAATGCAGCGTTTGCAAAATAAAATAATGCGTTTGATTTTGAGATGCAACAGATTCACTTCCTCGTCTTTCTTATTAGATGCTCTTCAGTGGTTATCGGTGAAGCAAAGAATTGTATTCTTGACGATGGTGTTTATTTTTAAAGTAATTAACGGTTTATTGCCTCGATATTTGTGTGATCGAATTGAAAGAGGAAGTGACATTCATAGATATAATACTAGAAACGCGACTGAATTAAGAACACCACAGTTTTTGTACGGTGCTTTACAAAACTCTTTGTTTTTTAAAGGAATAAATGTTTTCAATTCGATGCCTATACACATCAAACATGCTGCAACTCTATCACAGTTTAAGAGACTATGTATTTCACACGTCAAAGCTGCCTTCTGAACAGCTACATGTTAACTTTTTTGTACTTGACTAATACTGTATCTTGACGAAGTTTTGACTAACGGATATTTTGTATTGACTATATTGTAAAATATGTTTAATAATTATTGGGGCACAAATAAACTACGATGTTCGCCTCGATGATGATGATGGATTTTTTATATATTGACGTAGTTATAGCTTATTCCTTTTTATGTGTAGTCTACGGAGGTTTGAGTCCCGCGCGCGGTACACAGGTATAAACGACTGTTTGATTATTTATCATTTGAATTGACAATTTAGGCTGTTGGTGGATGCCATGCATTAGTAGTAAGTTTTCTGGTTGAATGTCGGAAATTTCTTGAAAATTCAAATGTTTCCGATAGTTTTGACATCATCGGCGGGGTTATCAATTCTGGCAATGTTTTGGATTTTGTTGAACTTCCTTGATCACTATTAAAACTTATGAAAAGTGTGGTTGAGACCAACAGATTTGTTTACCATTTTTTTTTGCTGTATAGTATGGGAACTTGTAATGTTGTTTATATCTGTTGAAATAATCAGACCGTTTATTGTTTGCAAATCTGGTTAACATTGATCATAATTAATTATCTTAAAGATATATCGTCTCGCTCAAACCTTTGTAGGGGTATGTGGTGCGACCATCATCATCATCATCATCATAATAGTGAAAAAATGCGTCTTTCACAAAAAGGGCCACTTTAGACCTTTTAAGATATCAAATTGATAATAAAATGCTTGTTTCGCATAAATTTCAAACTGATTCTATAGGTTTTCGTTCATTAGGGTGGGTTTGAACCTCCCCACGGTGAGGTGATCGAAAGGTGGATGCAGGACTTCCAAGAGCACCTGAATGGCGCGGGGGACAGGCAATGAAGGTCGAGGCAACGGAGTGAATTCTTTCGCCAGTACTGCGGACGATCATAACCAATTTGCTCCACTTCACTTTGAGGGAGGTTAAGTATACCATTCACCAGCTCAAGAACAATAAAGCTGCTGGTGCGGATGGTATCGGAGTTGATCTCATAAAGATAAGCCCGGAGAGCCTGGCCATTTGTCTGCACCGGCTGATAGGCACAATCTGGGAAACAGAACAGCTACCGGAGGAGTGGAAGGAAGCGGTAGTATACACCATCTACAAGAAAGGCGACAAGTTAGATTGTGTGAAATTTTGAGCGATCACCATTCTTAAAGCGGCCTACAAAGTATTACCCTTCGTCTGTCATCTTCAGTAAACGAGTTCGTGGGAAGTTATCAAGCCGGCTTCGTTGACGGCCGATCGACAACGGACCAGATCTTTACTATACGGCCAATCCTCCAAAAATGGGGTGAATACCAGGTCCCAACGTATCACCTTTTCATCAATTTCAAGGCGGCCTACAATAGTATCAACCGCATAGACCCGTGGTCACTAAAGTGTGGCCCGCGGGCCGCACCCAACCTCTGTATCTCTTAAATCTGATAAGTTTCGCAATTTTTTCTTCGGGAAGCTGTTCTACTCCCAAAGTTATCAACATCATGAAACAAAATAATTACGAGAACTATCCGCTATAAGAAATAAAAATGGTTTAAAAAAGGGGCTCAGGATCACTGGCGTAGACCTAGCGGAATTTGGGGCAAGTGTGCCACCTTAAGCAAATTGTTCTCTAACTTTGCCTAAACCTTATAAAATCCACTTATTTAGCCTCATGATGTAAGTTTCACATCTTTTCATAACCATAAAATTTTCGTCCTAATATTACTTACAAAGCATACGCTAATCGATAATTCAAAAAAATAATTTAAGTTTACCGTAACAAGGGGATGATTTATAACAAGATTCAAAACATGCCTAGCTCTCTATAACTCAATTCGAATAACTTAAATGGTTGTTTTTGTCTCCATTCAATAGAATATATGTATTACCCTTATATTACGGCGAATATGTATAATACTACATCAGCTAGATACTAGATCAGCACTATATAACGGTAAAATATTGATGTAGATATGTAAAACGGTACTCAATAGGTAGCCTAGGTAGCAGTGAGGTGGTCGACGAGCTTGTCTACCTTGGATCCTTGCTGACGGCTGACAATAACGTTAGCCGTGAAATGCGGAGGAGCATCAGTGCGAATCCAATCTTATTCGACTGTCGTATTGAGGGCAATACTCTTCTCAGAGTTTCCAGCGTGCACGATCTGGGGATTCAGCTAGATTCAAGATTGACGAAGGCAAAACGTCAGTTAGGATTAATCTCTAGAGTGGCGAGAAATGTTTTCGGATCCTCACTGCTGGAAATCGCTATACTGTGCTCTTGTTCGTTCAATACTTGAAAATGTGTCCGTTGTATGCAACACGTCACGTGGTGTCTGAGGATTGAAAGAATTCATAAATGATTCGTTCGCTCTGCCTTGAGGAACCTGCCATGGAGAGATCGTGCCAACTTACCGCCATATCCAGATAGGTGTAGACTTCTTGGGCTTGATACCCTGGAACATCGACGGAAAATCCAGCAATCGCTGCTTGTTTCAAAAGTATTGACCAGCGAAATTGATAGCCCAGATCTCTTGTCACTGATCTACTTTCGAGTATCGAACTGATCGCGTTCGGGTATAATGAGCATATAACTACTTGTATCCGTGAGTTTACGGCTGTTGAAGGTCTGTTCAATTTTGGCGAACCAACTGAACGATTTGCAAATCAAATTGGGTCTGTAGTAACTTAGTATAGTTTTTTTTTTATTAAGACGAAATATTGTCAGATGAATTATTTTAAATACAAATACTCCAAATACCTCCACAAGAAACTGCGCTCAAAAAAGTTTCACACCCGCACCAAATGTACCATGTACAAAACGCTCATAAGGCCGGCAGTCTTCTACGGGCATGAAACATGGACGATGCTCAAAGAGGACTTGCAAGCACTTGAGTCTTCGAAATTCGGATACTTAGGATGGCGATGGCGATGTGCAGGAAAACGGTGTGTGGCGGCGAAGGATGAACCACGAGCCCACCCAATTCTACGGCGAACCCAGTATCCAGAAGGGGCCAAAACTGGAAGGATACGATGAGCAGGGCATGTTGTAAGAATGTCGGACAGCAACCCTGCAAAAATGGTGTTCGTATCGGATCCGGATGACCAGGTACACCAGGACCTGGAGAGTGTGTGTTGAAGTCGAGGATGGAGAAAGGCGGCCATGAACCGAGTGAAATGGTGATATATTATTGGCGAGGTACAAATACAAATACAAATAACTGGGAAAACACGTTATGACACTAGTGGGTGGTACTGAACATTTATCTTTGTACTAATCGTCCAAACAAGATTAAACAATAAAATGTCATTTCCAGAGATTATTCAAAAGTGTTTAATATTATCCCAACACCAACAAAACGTCATTACAGCCCTCACCATGAGGCGTTTAACTTGTGATAACCACCACGGCGCAAAGATTCCGATTACTACATTATGAGGCGGAACTCCAACTCAAAGCAATGAAAAGAGATTTCACCCAAAGTGAAATAAAATGCGATAGCGAGAACAATGAATGGAGACGAAATAAAATTCTCAGCCCCAGCTGCCGGGGGTGTTTGATTCTGGCAGTTTGCCTTTCCCAGATGTCTACCAAGAATTACATAGAAAGGGGAAGGAAAGCGTCTTGACACAATCTGGAGGATGTGATTTTTATTGTCACACCATTTTCTGTTCAGTGTTCGTTCACTTGCCTATCTCACCGCACTGTCATCATCGTCATTCCTTAAGCTCTAGCTTTTTATGAGCAGTACTGGGCTTATATCCAGCATCCAACTGGTCTAGGATCTGACGACTGGCTCAGGTTAGACTTCTGTTCATCATTGGACAAGTGGGTTGTTACCGTGGCTATGTCATACTGTAGTTTGCGTATCCATTCCTACCAGTCAGTGCATTGTCTTGATGGAAAAAATCATTGTTCCTTATCTGAAGATGGAGTATTCTTGTAGTGAAAAATATATGACCCAAAACATCTTTTGTCCATTTTCAGGTTGATCTTCGACATATCGATGAGGTCAACGATACGAACGTGGTGGAAGTAGGTGTGGATTTGTCGGAGTTCTACACGTCAGTAGAGTGGGATATTTTAGAAGTTCCTGCGGTCAGGTAAGATTCAATCAGCAAACGACAATCTGGGTAAATAGTTTTTTTTTATAATCATCATTATTCATTTCGCAAATGGAATCTACAAATATTTGCTGATGGTATTCAGCCAATTCACACGGTTCATGGTACCGTAGTGACTTTCTCTTTATTTTTGGATTTGGGCCATGTAGTTATAATCTGCAGTACCAATTGTACCTGAACCATTCATCACATGCACACCTTCTTGTCAAATCAAATGCGGTTGAACACGATTTGGAAGATTTTCATGTAACATTTTTCTACATAATCCATAGATCTCGTAGTTCTATTACATATTATTCCTCACATCTACTAAATGGAATGATGATGTTATGTCTTCATCCTACAACTCTGGCGATAAATCGCTTATGAATCTTTTCGGAACGTGATTTTCCAACTAATAATGAAATTATTTTCTACTTCAATCCGTTCAAAAACAATCCTCTTTGTCAATACTATATTCTGCATTCAACCAAAACAATAAAAAAACGAGTGTCACGAGAATAACGCAAACATTCAACAAATTGCTAAAGCAATTCGTCACTCCATGAACCCGGTTAAAATTATTTAAATTGAATTCCATCAAATTTTCCACCCTCACCGCGTGTCCGAATGTCACCGAAGCCTGAACAATTGTTATGTGAAAATCCACTTTTATTTGCCTTTTCCATTTTCATGCTTGCCAATTTTATCCTGAACACTGGACCATTGGACTACTGGATCGGATCGGTTGGAACGTGCCGTACATCATCAACAACGATACACCCGTCTCATGCTACCCATTTCTGTCAACTGCGGCCATATTTTTCGCCCACCCGGACGGACACAAACCCAAACCGAATCGTATCGTTAACGCCCGACAACCAGAAATGAAAAATTCTACACATGTTGTGATGAACCGTATCTGGATATCACCTTCAACATAACGATGCGCCGTAAAACGTTGTTTTATACCGTAAATTTAATTATCCCCTGCATGGGCATCAGCTTCCTTACGATATTGGTGTTCTACCTGCCGTCGGACAGTGGCGAGAAGGTAAGTGTACAATGGAATGCATATCGTCTTTTTTGTTGGATGGATCTTTTCTGAGCAATGGCATAGCACTACACTTTTTTTGTTTCGAATTGTTACACCCAGAGATGTCATGGTGGTTACTCAAAGTTACTCACGAAGTAATAAAATAATTTTTTTTTTTTGCAATTTTGTTTTCAAACTCTAGCACCACCTTTTTGAAAGATAAATATTATCTAATGAACATTGTACCCCTATAATTCTGGAAAATGGTTGGGAAATTTATTCCGCTCACCTCTGAATAGTGTGAAATCATAAAATGAAATTTGCGCCCATATGATTGAGCAAAAATGAAAAAAACGCCAACCTTCTTGAAATGTAAAATCCTCAGTACTATCATATGTAGCGCATTGTGCCCCATACCTTATCATTGTTTCGTGTGATTAGGCAGTTTTCCGCCATAAGGGGGTGGACTTAAACTGTTGTATCGAAATGGTGCATCGTTCAACTATGAAAAAAAAAAGATTTTTACAACTTCCACGAAACACCTATAGGCCACCTGGCTACGCCACTGCATCATATAAATAAAACAACAAAAAGAGATAATATTTAAGTTCTTTTATCAAAGATTTAAATTTTTTTCTTAGTGATTTTATTATCCGGAGGATTCGATTATCCGGAATGAAAAAAAAATCGATACTCCGGATAATCGAGTCCGACCTGTAATATTGCAATTTTAGAGATAACCTTCCGTTCTACGGTTGAACAGAAAGCTACCGCAGCAGTCACATTACTGATTTTCACAAAGCATCATCGATCAGCTGCGATGATCCCTTGGAAACCAGACTGATAATTGTTGTTTTCGGCTGTTTTTCAAAACTTTGGACTTTACTAGCATTCTTTGATTAGATGGTTGCGTTCAATGATACAATGATTCTCAAGGCTGCGGTAAAACTTTGAGAGCTGCGGTAGAACTTGGCGGAACGGAAAATTTTCAAAAGAACCGTAATATCATATCATAAAATTTACGCCCCTTGTGTTCTATTTCCTTACGAAAAGTGCGCTCCTATGATAAAATAAATACAAATGAGATTATTTGCCTACCACCTGAATCAATCATGTGATGGCAATTGCGCCCATTGGTTCGGTAACTATAAAAGAAGAATCTTCAACTACTCAAAAATTTTCTCTCAACTAATGAAAATTGCTCCCCTATGATCCCAACCACTTTCCTACAGGTCGCTGGAATTTAATGATAATTGCGCCCATTTTATCCAGGAGTTATGACAATTTTTCCGCCCACCTCCGCTATGTAAAATACCATCTTATGAAAACTGCGCTTCGGAATTATGGCAATTTTTAATTAACTCAACTCTAAAGTATTCTTCTATCATATAAAATTCGGCAACAATCATACAGGAATAATGTAAAAAAAAAACTTCAAGCTTCTTCCATAGAATGCTACCATGACATAATTGCACTCTAATAATCCATGAAGTGTGGCAATTTTGCCACCTATCTTCGGTCATTGAGTTAAATCATCTAATGAAAATTACGCCCATTTGATTCAGAAATTATAACCCTTTTTCTCTAGCTTCCTCTTTTAAATTTCAATTATATGACAGAAATTAGGCCTTTACTATTCTTGAATTCCGTTTTTTTTTCAATCCACCACTTAAACTTCTTCCGCCTCCCCAATGAACAATATCAAGTTATAAAAATCGCGCCCCATAGTTCAGTATCATGAAAATTGTACCCTTATGATTCTATAATAAGGGTCCCATAATCCAACTAAAATAGCGCCCTTATGATCCCATATATCTCCTTATGAATTATGACATTTTTTTCCGCTCAGTTCTTAATTCTATAATTTCATGCGAGGAAAATTGCGCCCTTGCTGGTCAGGTGTCCTCCCTTTATTGAAAATAACGAAGTATGAGAATTTTTCCGCCCACTCTAAGGAGTTATATAAATATAATTATAAAAAATCTATATTCTCATAAAAACTGCGCCCCTATAACCCCATCCACTAGTGAATAGGTCACTGTAATCTGATGAGAATTGCGCCCCTCATATCCAGGAATTAAGACAATTTTCCCGTCCACCTTATTTAATTAAAATTGCGTAAATTGTGACATATTTTCTGTCCATCTCCTTTCATTGAGTAATATCATCCAATCATTTGATTTACGATTTATAACTTTTTTGTCCGCCCGCTTCACCAATTATAGAATTGCATTTTGATTATATAATGAAAATTGTGCTCTTATGATATTGGAATTCTCACACCTTTTTAATCATAGTTCAGACTTCTCATAAGGGTTTTATCATGTTGTGCAAATTGCGCCCTTATTATTCAGAAAATATGACTATTTTTCCGCCCACCTACCTTTATTTAATAGTATTGTATAACAAAAATTGCACTCTTATGATTCGGGAATTAACTTCTCAAAAGCGTTCTATTATGCAATGAAAATAGCGCCCTCAAGATCCAAGAATTGTGAAAACTGCGACCCTAGGGCTCAGGAATTCTGACGATTTATTTTACTCTCTACTCAAAAGGGTATTCTCTTCTAATGACAATTGCGCTTCGTACACTACAAAACAGAATACGGCAAACAAAGGAGGACTGCGCCCCTATGATTCAGGAATTATGACATTTTTCCCGCCCACTTTCACTTATCGACTAGTACCATATAATTGAAATTGCGCACTTTAGATTATGTATTCATGACCTTTGAAGTTATTCAATGTAATTTGTTATAATACCTTGATCATAGGGGCGGTATTTCGTATATGGAATGTAATATAAATGTTTATGTCCACCTTTACATTGAACAACTTCATGTTATGAAAATTGCGTCCATATAAAGTAGGAGTTATTGCAATTATATCATGTACTGAATATTGCGTTCATATTGTTCAGAAAGGGGCCCAGATAGCCGTAGCGGTAAACGCGCAGTTATTCAGCAAGACCTAGCTGAGGGTCGTGGTTTCGAATCCCACCGGTCGATGATCTTTTTGGGTTGGAAATTTTCTCGACTTGCTTGGGCATAGAGTATCTTCGTACCTGCCACACGATATACACATGCAAAAATAGTCATTGGCATAGTAAGCTCTCAGTTGATAACTGTGGAAGTGCTCATTAGAACACTACCCAGTAAACACACGATCTTATATAATAGGATATAAGAGTACAAATGTGGAGGCGATATACGTACATTTTGCATGTAGCCTAATGGCGCATGTACGTATATCGCCTCCACTTTTGTACTCATATGCGCTATCGTATACGAGTTTGTGTTTACTGGGTAAGCTGAGAAGCAGGCTCTGTCCCAGTGGAAACGTAACGCCAGAAAGAAGAAGATTGTTCAGAAATTATGAAAATTTTCCATGTCACCTCCCCTTATTTAAAATTATGACGCTACGATTACGGAAGTATGACGATTTTTCCGACCATCTTAAGAAGCTATATAATATCAGAGCATTTACGCCCCTTTGATTCAGAGATAATGACCAATTTTATCATTCACTTCTTCAATGGGTTCTATTTTAATGAATGAATTTATTTTTTTCCTTCATCTTTTCCTCCATTGAATTATATCATGTAATGAAAATTGCGCCTTTTTGGTTTAGTAATTCTGACATATTTTTCATAAAATATTTAAAAGTATATTCTATCATCTAATTAAAATTTCACCCCCATTGATACCATATACTAGTCAATGGGTTACTGTAACCTCATGAGAATTGTGCACCTATTATACAAGAATAAAAACAATTTTCCACCAACCGCCTATTTGTTAAATATAATTTGAAGAAAATTGCGCCCCTATGCTTCAAAGAATAGAGTAATTGTTTTCATTCACTACTTGAAATGTTCTTCTACCCTATAAATTTCGCCCCAATAAGACACGAATTACATTCAAGGGTTTTATCGTGTTATGAAAATTGAGCCCTCATTATTCAGGAAATATGACCATTTTTCCGCCCACCTACCTTTATTGAATAGTATCGTATAACGAAAATTGTACTCTTATGATTCGGGAATTAACTTCTCAAAAGGGTTCTATTATTCAATGAAAATAACACCCTCAAGATGAAGAAATTGTAAAGTTTTTCCACTTACCACCTGATTGTATGCAAATATATAAGAAAGAAAAATTGCGCCCTTAGAGGTCAGGAGTTCTAACGATCTATTCTACTCACTTCTCAAAAGAACCCCCCCCCCCACTTCTTCTCAGGAAATTTCGCTCCGTTCACTTCACAATAGAATACTGCCATTTAACTAGAACTACGCCCCCATAATTCAGGAATTATGACTTTTTTCCCACTTTTCCTTAGCAACTAGTTTAATATAATTGAATTTGCACCCATTTCATTCTGTAGTTATGATCTATTATTTTATTTTATCTATTATTTGGAAATGGCGTTGGTCAGAAATTACTACAATTTTATGGCCACTTCCGCTTATTAATAATTATCATGTTATGAAAATTTCGCCCCTGTTATTGTGAAAGTATGAACATTTTTCCGCCCATTTCAAGGAGTAATATCATATTATTTTTAATCAGGGATAACGACGAATCTTTTTTGTTGACTTGTAGTGAAAATTGCTCCACATTGTTTCAGTAGTTATGACATTTTTTTCAGTAACAAGTCAAAAAATGTCTGTCATGTAGAGAAAATTGCACCCCTATGATCGAATCCTCTACTCAACAGGTCATTGTAGTCCTTTAAAAATTACACCCTTATTATCCAAGGTTAATAATTTTTTTTTGCCCACCTTCTCATTGTAAAATATCGTCAAATGAAAATTCCGCTTTATGTTCAAAAAATTTTATTCTTTCACTTCACTCATTAATTAAAGCCTGTCCACGTTAAATTTCGGACACCCAAATAATGGCAGCAAAAAAAAGTTACTCATAATTCAACAAAAACAATTGTTTATTTCAGAATAAAAGAGTTATATCTACAAAATAAACAGTTGACAAGGATGTTAATCCTTCTTTCTGTAAAATTCTCGAACTTTCTGTGGTACACCCGCCATCCGCGTCCGAAATTTATCGTGGACAGGCTTTAATATCATTCAAGATTGAAATAATTTATAGAACATTCAGGAAAATTTTCAACAAACAAAAGAGTCAAATCAAAACATCGCAGAAGGCCTTTCCAATAGTCAAATCAATGATAAGAAGGTTAATTTAAAAATTGTGTTCAGTATGCTTGGTAACTCGCGCCCATACGAAACTTGGGCGAAAACTGCTTTTAAAAATTCATAAATCTCGTCCAGTAAACGATACTGAAGACGGATTTACAATTGAGAACGATATAGGCGCATCATTCGAAGGAACATATTTTAAAGTTTTCTAATTCAGTAACAAAAACGGTTTCTTAATTTAATTTACAAAATATCACCTATTATAGCATTATAATTATAATGCTATTATAATAGCATGTAAAACAAGCGCTTCGGAAGTGTTCAGTTCAAAGCAGTTGTGTTCATTATAAACAATTTGAAATGTATCATGATGGCGATATTTATAGATTCCAATTTATTGATTTTAATAAATTAAAAAGTATTTCAGTACTTGGGGCGCACCTTTGTGATAATATTCATAAGAACGCACCAATATGAGAGAAAACAAAATTTCAAAATCTTGGGTAACCTGCTCCGAATTTTTTACCAAATTTTTACTTAAAGTTGTGACATTTTTCAAAAAATACATGTAAAAATATGGCTGGTTTTTCAGCATTGGATCGACCGAAATTTTGAAACAATATGATATTAGAACCGTAACCTTATATTCTTTTACGTGCATTTGCAGAAATTTAACGAAAAATACTAAAACCTATTCAATATTGATGAAAAAGTTAATCTAAACTTTTGCACGATACACCACACTAAGGGGTAAGCCCAAACTTTTGCACGAAGACGTCAATGTCTATTTTATAATAATTAAATAGTTTTCAAATTTTTCCGCCAAAATTTTGCAAGTGTTCTCTAAAGAGTTTATGACAACGAACGCACTAATTTAAAATTTTGATCAACACAATGCTGAGAAAATCAGCCATGTTTTTCAGTGCGTTTTTTGAAAAATGTCACAAATATAAGTAAAATAGTAAGCAAAATTCAAAAACTTGTTGTCAAAATACCCACGAAGCAAGAATTACTCATGGTCTTTCGAATGCGCTAGGGCTAGAGAGAGTCAATTGGACGTATAATCTCAGAGATAGACAAAACATCTTTGTTTGTTTTAGAGGGGGTGAACACAATTTTTTGTACGGGAGTGTACTGCCGTGAACAGCAAGTCAGTCCCATCTGTAAAAAGTAGGCATTGAGAAAATGGGCTGTGAAGTTTCCAAACTCGTTTTCCATACAAATATTCAAAAAATTCCAGGATATTGAAACATGTTCAAATTTAAATGAAACTTTCAGAAATTGCTTTTCACTCTGATACCTTTCCGTAAAAAATATAAAGATGATCAAAACACTGTTTAATTTTGTGTTACACGGTGAGGAAATCTGTAGTGGGACTGATATGCGGTTACTTTTCATTAGGGGACAATCCGACTTGGTGTTTTTTCCTGATTTTACTGAACAAAATGTGGTGTCTCGTTAGTGCCGGAAGAACTGATATCAACTCTATTTTGACCAAAATGCAGATGGGACTGACTTGCGATTCACGGTAGTGGATTAAAACAAAAACCTTCAAGTTTGTCGTGGATATCTGATAGTTGCACAGAATTTATTTTGCGTTTTATAAACTCGTTAACGCCCAGCGTCCTATTCTGAGAAAAGATGCGCCGAACGCCCAGTGATGACAGTGATTTTCGCAAATAACTTGAAAATGACTCAATATATAATAATATTATGTTTGGAGAACTTGTTCATAGACCTGATATCTTCCACTCAGTGGTAATTATATTTTAGAATTCACTTACCAGGTAGCGCCACAGCATGATCGTTTGTTTACTTCTGCACCTGAAAAAGTCGGAAATCCAACTTTGACAATGCATATCTTTGTTGTTTTCGAAGCGATTTCGAAAAATCTTTCAACAATTGAACCAAGCATCATGCAAGATACTCAGGGACCTCCAATCTGTGCAGCGATTCGGCGATCGCAGCCCAACAGGGACTATTGAAGGCATTTTTTACGCCCAGAGTGACCACTCCGCAGTACCGTTTACCTCTCCTATTTTTCTTCCGCGCCGTCTCCATAGTTTCCGTTTGGATGGCATCAACGATGGTTCTACCTTTCCGAAAGCCGAACTGCAAGACGCACAAGCCGTTTTATCCCTCCGTGTATTTCGTAAGCCTGTTTGGAATTACTCGCTCCAGCACTTTGCCAACTGTGTCCAGCAGACATATCGGTCTATAAGCTGAAGGATCTCCAAGAGACTTGCCTGGTTTCGGCAGCAGCACCAGCTTTTGTCGCTTCTAAATGTCGGGGAAGTTACCCTCATCGATATTTTTTTGCAGTACGATCCTGAACATATCCGGGTTTTCTTGTATTGCTTCTTTCAGAGCTACATTGGGGATACCGTCTGGACCCGGAGCTTTCCTAGTTTTAAGACTCTCGCCACCGGGGTCTGTTCATCGTTAATTACCTGGGCTTCTTCTTCATCGTCATCATGAGCTCCGTATGGTGTGGACGGCCAGCTCCTTGGTTCGTGCCGCGGGACTAGCGCTTCAATTATAGTACGCATCTTCTCCGGAGGATACATATCGGGCGGTACAACTGGTCCCCTTAACTTCGTCATTGCAACTCTGTAGGCGTCACCCCACGGGTTTGAATTGGCATTGCGATAGAGCTCCTCCAGACAGGCCTTCTTGCTGAGCGTGATTTTCCCTGTTGAGAGCGGTATTTGACGGCTTGTACGCTGGTCTTAGATCTGCTCTTTCAGCGTCGTTGCGGGCTCTCTGCATCCTTCTCCTAGCTCGTAAGCAGCTTGCACGCAGATCGGCAATCGTAGAATTCCACCAACAGGCTTGGCGGCGACTATGTCTCGGTTTACCCTCCCTCGGCATGGTTGCATCGCACGTTCGTGCTGATGCCGCTGTCAACTCACTCGCAGTATTGCGCTCCAACCTCAACACCTCCTTGTCAAACTGCGATGTTTACCACCTCCTCTCCTTTGATTGAGTCGCACGCACTTCCAACTGATGTCCGCTACCAATATAATACCTATTCGCTTGGTGGTCACTGTGGGTGTACTCCTCCCTCACTCGCCAGTTCAAATTTACTGACAGCCCAGGGCTACAGAAGCTTACGTCAATAATTGACTCTCGACCATTCCGACGGTATGTGCTGGTAATACCATCGTTGGCAACATCTACGTTAAGCCTTGCTAAGGCCTCCAGTAGACTGCTCCCTCTTGAGTTGATGAAGCGACTGCCTCATTATATGGCCCACGCGATGAAATCGCCGGCTTTGGCGACTGGTTTGCAATCTATGAGCTCTTCAGTCAGCTTGTCGAGCATCTCGTTGAATTGGTCAATAGTCCATCGCGGAGGTGCGTAACAGCTACAGAAGAAGACTCCGTTAATTTTGGCTATTCTTGGAAAGGATATTTTCCCACCGTCCATATAGCCATTAACTTCGCGTTGTTTGTTATCCAGTTCCTATCGCCGGTTGGGACACTGTATGGCTCTGATATAATAGCCACATCGCACTGGTACTCTGCCACAGATTGCCTCAGCAAGTGTTGTACTGTTGTGCTATAGGCTCTCTTTGCGCTCATGCGTTTTGCAGTGTCCTTTTTAGGGCGCTGTTTGAACCCATTGTGGTATGGAGCTACATGCTCTCAATTCGCTTATGCGATTTTCCCTCTTCAAGGGACCCCACTCCTATTTCCTCCCATCTTTCGCTTCCCTTTCCTCTCCCATCGGGTAGATGATGAAATAGGCTCAAATATGGCGATGGCACAAATCTCCCAACTGGTGGGGAACGTGCCTTTGGAGCCGGCCTTCTGATACCTGATACCTGATAACCCTAAAACTTCGTCCGTGGGACAAGACAGCTCTGCAGCCTTTCTTTTGCGTATTACTCTTAGCTAGAGATTCAATCGCCGTCGGTAAGATAGCTTGAACTAGGTTTCATTATTTGTCCTAATACAATATGTCTAAACAGGTTGAACCCGCTCGCTGAAAACACGTAATAGTAGCGTAATACGTTAACGCTGTAGCTAGGATCTCGTCCGGTAATTCTAATTGCTTCTCCTAAACGATAATCTATTTTGAAACGGAAATCCAATTACAGAAGCTAAACTCCAAAGTACATAGGGTGAACAGAAAACTTAAACAGAAATAAGAACACTAAACGTAAGCTATGAATATGTACAAACATATGTTCAACTCACTCAAATTGTACTTGTTTTACAGGAATTTTTTAATTACATATTATTTGTCATTAAAAACTTGGACGTTCTTATTACTGGCGTGCTGTCACCAACAATTTAAAAAATTCGTTTATACTACGACCGTCTGCAAGTGAAAATGCCTAACCGCTCTCGGGCATCTGTAGGCAGTCTACAATCCCAGGAAGTTTTGAGCTCTACGCGAACAGAAAAATGCAATATCTGCAACAGTGCGGGCCAAGGTCGTTTGTGGAAATGCTGTGTATGCCGTAACTGCAAACATCCCACCTGCATCGGTCTAGAATCAGACGAAGACAACCACCAATTCGTCTGTCCACAATGCCAACCACCCTCCGGTGGGGTGACGCAAGCCTTGGCTCCAGTACCTTCAGGTATGCCCACACAAACAGTTCCGCTAGAATACGTGAATTTGTCATGGTCGCAAATATCACCAGTCACGACAGGAGCCTCATCGTCGGTTCCCATGTACATGCCACCAAACGCAGTCGGCTATTCCCATACCGTCATGCCAAGATACTCGACTGCTCCGTCATACTCGTATGCAGCACCGTTTCCTCCAAACAACTACGCATTCCCAGGTAATCTATCAGGATTTTGCAACCCCGCCCAAGCACAACCGCCGTACACAAATACATCGCTGCCGATGTTGATACGTCACCCATTGCCTATATTGTCAGATGCAACCCCAATCACTACCGGATCGATTCGAGAATCCACAGTGGTACCAACAATTCTTCCTCCACCAGGTTTCCCGGCACAATCCTCAGTGAATCAACTGACACCACAAGTTCCAACTGCTGTTGCATCTATCGGAAAACCCATGCCAATAGCTCCGACGCTGCCTTCATGCGTTCCGCAGAACACGTCTTTAGCTCAAGCGGATGTCAAAAGTCAAAGCTCCAAGGCTACAAGTTCCAGGCGATCCACCAAGCAGCAACAAAAACAGTTGGAATTAGAAATGTTGGATGAAGAAAGGAAGCTGCAGGAGAAGGAAGAAGCAAGTAAGCGGGATTACCTTCGACGACGATACGAGCTGCTGCATGAAATCGTCAGCGAGACATCGTCAACATCGGGGATCAGTGAAGTAGATGACGGATGTAACGAGAAGGTCAACTCATGGTTGCAGAGTGGAATACCGAACAGGAACGTAACTCATACTATTGCACCTGCCTCGCAAGCATTCGGGTATATTCGGCCTGCACCCGCTATACCGCAGGCTATACCGCCACAAACCGCAGATCCCTTCGTGCAAAACGCGACACGTATCCAACCAGCGGAAAGTGGACTTCAGTTTGCACAAGATGACAGCCAACGCCCAATAAGAAGCATACGATTTGCCGATATGAGTGCTCCAGGCAGTGCACCAAACTTCAACCCAGTACAGCGATCAACTCCAAGGCAAATAACAACCCAGATCGAGTACGGTCAAAATCTATCACAGAAGCAAGTAGCCGCAAGACAAGCTGTATCTCGTGAATTGCCTCCTTTCAGCGGCACACCGGAAGACTGGCCCCTATTTTTCTCAACCTTCAACTCCACAACGGAAATGTGTGGATACACGATGGAAGAAAACCTGATACGCCTGCAGAAATGCCTTAAGAGCAAGGCTTATGATGCTGTTAAATGCAGACTTATGCATCCAACTAACGTCCCTGGGATCATCGGTACACTGAAAATGCTCTATGGCAATCCTGAGGTTATTATTCACAATATAATAGCGAAGATTCATGCTGCTCCCGCTCCTAAAGCTGAAAAGCTCGATACTGTTATCGAATTTGCACTTACAGTTCAAAATTTACGTGCGACGATAGAAGCATGCGAGCTCTTGGAGTACTCATACAACGTTGCACTACTAACAGAGCTTGTCGACAAACTTCCACCACCACTCAAATTAGATTGGGCAAAACATCGACGTACACTTTCCACAGTTCATCTTTCTACGTTTGCTGACTGGCTTTATGATCTTGCCGAAACTCTATGCCCGATTGCATCACTTAACGCCGCACGCGCTGCTAAAAATGGTCCAGCTTTTCTCAATGCTCACTCTGAAGAGCTTAACGATGCATCAGCAATGGGAAGCAACTCCATGGCTCTGAATATATCTACAAAAGGCTGCCCAGCGTGCAATAGCAACTGTGTCAGCCTCGATAAGTGCCAGCGGTTCTTAGACCTCGGGTACAACGCAAGATGGGCAGTGGTTAAGGACGGCGGAGTTTGTAGAAAGTGTTTGAAGAAACACAAGGGAAGTTGCAAAGTGCAACAGACATGCGGAAGAAACGGGTGTAGCTTCAAGCACCATCAATTACTCCATAACAGCAAACGTGACGCTGCTGAACCATCTGGTAACCAGAATCACAAACCGGATGACGAAGTCTTAAGCAAAACATCTTCTAAAGAGCGGGATTGCAATGCTCATCACAGCTCCGCTGCAAAGACACTGTTTCGCGTCGTCCCAGTCATGCTATATGGACGCGACAGGATGGTTAAAACCTACGCCTTTCTTGATGATGGCTCTTCGTGGACCCTAATGGACGCAGATCTGGGAGCAGAGCTGAATTTGGACGGTAAACCTGCACCTATAAAGCCTGTCCACGATAAATTTCGGACACGGATGGCGGGTGTACCACAGAAAGTTCGAGAATTTTACAGAAAGAAGGATTAACATCCTTGTCAACTGTTTATTTTGTAGATATAACTCTTTTATTCTGAAATAAACAATTGTTTTTGTTGAATTATGAGTAACTTTTTTTTGCTGCCATTATTTGGGTGTCCGAAATTTAACGTGGACAGGCTTTATGCCTGAGATGGACTGGAGACAAACAACGATACGAGAAGGATTCGAAACTGGTAGATGTTGATATTTCTGGGACTGGAGAAAACTGTAAAAAGTACCCGTTACGAGAAGTTTATACGGTTCCAAATCTCGGTCTTTTCCACCAATCGCTATGCATGCATGATTTAGTGCACCAATACCGTCACCTTAAAGGAATACCAGCTGAATCTTATGAAGATGTACAGCCACGAAACCTCATCGGAGTGAATAACGCCAATCTTGGGCATCCACAGAAGAGCAGGGAAGGAGCTATGTACGAACCACTTGCTACAAAGACTCGCCTCGGATGGATCATTCATGGTGGCTCAGATAGTGGTGAATTCACTGGACATCATAGCTTGAGTGTCTGTGATTGCAGCGAAAACAGCAACGAAAATCTGCATCGAGCAATGCAAGAGTACTTCTCACTCGATAGTGTAGGTATATCAAAAGCAAATAATCTCGTAATCTCAGCGGAGGATCAACGTGCTCAAGCAATCCTACAAACAATGTCTCGAGCGGACAATGGTCGATTCGTGTCGCCTCTACTGTGGAAATTTGATGAGTTTCGTCTTCCAAACAGCAAGCCAGTAGCACTTCACCGTCTACGATGCCTCGAAGCTAGACTTAAAAGAGAGCCTAAGCTAGCGGAAGCAATGGCACAGAAGATGAAAGACTACGTTGAACAAGGATATATTCGAAAGTTAACTGAAGCGGAGCTAAAACAACCAAAAGCACGGATATGGTACCTCCCAATATTCCCAGTTTTCAACCCAAACAAACCGGGAAAACTTAGAATTGTTTGGGACGCAGCAGCGAAATCTCAAGGGATATCTCTAAACATGATGCTGCTCAAAGGACCTGACCAACTAACTTCCTTAAATGCTGTCCTTTATAAGTTCAGGGAAAACAATGTGGCCATTTGCGGAGACATTAAGGAGATGTTCCACCAAACAGTGATCAAAGAGGAGGATCAAAATTGTCAACGTTTTTTGTGGAGGGAGCATCCAAACGATCTGGAGCCAAGCACATTCGTAATGCAGGTGATGACCTTTGGAGCATGCTGCTCACCCAGCTGTGCCCAGTACGCCAAAAACGTAAACGCGAGGGAACATGAAGAAGAGTACCCCGACGCTGCTGAAGCGATAATTAAAAAACACTACGTGGACGACATGTTAGCCAGTGTGGAGACCGAAGATGAGGCTATCAAGTTAGCTCAGGATGTGCGACACGTGCATGCTAAAGCGGGGTATGAGATGCGAAACTGGCTTTCAAACTCCTCAACCGTTCTCAACTCACTAAATGAAGGCAAAGAATGCGAGAAAAACCTGAACCTGACATCAGGGCTGGCAACGGAAAAAATATTAGGTATGTGGTGGTGCACGGCAACCGACACCTTCACCTACAAATTGTCTCCAAAACATGATAGCGACCTGCTAGCCAGGAAGCGAATGCCTACGAAACGAGAGATGCTGCGTACGTTAATGGCGATATTTGATCCTTTGGGACTCATCTCCAATCTGCTAATCTTCCTAAAAATTCTTCTGGCGATCCCGCGTTGGCTGGGATGATCAGATACCCGATGAGCTGAAGGATAAATGGGAGTTGTGGCTGCGTTATTTTCCGGCGGTACACTCCGTAAGCATACCCCGCTGTTACCGAGCGATGGTCCGCTTAGAAGACGATACGAACGTTCAGCTTCACACCTTTGTGGATGCTAGCGAACTTGGGTATGCAACTGTCATCTATCTACGATTCGAGCAGCAAGGCAAGGTGGAATGCATGATAGTTTCAGCCAAGGCAAGAGTAGCACCGTTGCAGTTTGTCTCAATCCCGAGACTAGAGCTACAAGCGGCCGTAATTGGTTCCAGACTGGCTGAAACCATCGTAAACTCGCTATCGTTCAAAGTTAATCAACGCTTCTACTGGACGGATTCACTCGACGTTCTTTGTTGGATACGATCAGATCATAGACGATACTCACAGTTTGTTGGATTCCGAGTGAGTGAACTTCTTGAAACGACAACCATTTCCAGCTGGAATTGGGTAGGTTCCAAAGACAACGTCGCTGACGAAGCAACGAAGCAACAACAACCGAATCTGGAAAACAGTAGCAGATGGTTCAACGGACCAGATTTTCTTCACCAGGACTCCTTATACTGGCCAAAGGAACCAGTACATAATGGAAATACGATAGAAGAACTACGCGCACATCTGCTTCACCAAGGAAACACTTCAGTATCCGCTGTTGATTTCAACTACTTTGATTGCTGGGTGCGTCTACTACGCGTGACTGCTATGCTTCTTAGATATATGGGTAACCTTCGTAAAACAGCGACTAAGCAGGATCGAACAGGTGGCCCGTTGTTAAAGTCAGAGCTACAGTCTGCCTCGTTTTACATCTACAAGCATATACAACGAGAGGTGTATTACGAGGAAATAAACCTACTTACAAACTCCAACAAGCCCCGTCTACCAAAATCCAGTCCAATATACTCCTTTACACCATTTTTGGATGAACATGGAATACTACGAATGCGGGGGCGAATAGGAAACTGTGAATTTGCAACAATGGATGTGAAGAATCCTATTATACTTCCAAAGGATCACCATGTAACTAGGCTGATCGTGCTGGACTACCACGTACGGTATCAGCATGGCAATCATGAGACGGTTGTGAACGAGCTGCGACAAAAGTACCGTATTCCAAGGCTCAGGGTGCTATACAAAAGTGTCAAATCGAGCTGCCAAGTGTGTAAGAACGAAAAAGCCAAACCAAATCCTCCACTGATGGGAGATCTACCTTTTGCTAGATTAGCAGCGTTCACTAGGCCATTTTCGTTCATCGGTGTGGACTATTTCGGGCCATTGTACGTGACAGTTGGAAGACGACTAGAGAAAAGGTGGGGCGTACTTGTAACATGCTTAACCGTACGTGCCATTCACGTTGAAATTGCACACTCACTCAACGCTGATTCATGCATCATGGCTTTGCGTAACTTCATGGCTAGACGAGGCGTACCGATACGAATCTTTGGTGATCGTGGCACAAATTTTGTGGCATCTAGCAAAGAACTCGAAGCTGCTTTAAGAGAGATGGATCAGGACAAAGTGATACATGAGATCGTGAGCCCTGACACGGAGTGGGAATTTCTGCCACCAGCATCTCCGCACATGGGCGGCTGCTGGGAGCGTCTTGTCCGTTCGGTAAAGGTAAACCTACAGAAGATGAAACCACAACGGAACCACTCGGATGAATCTCTACGCAACACGCTAACTGAAATCGAAAATATCATTAATTCACGACCGTTGACGTTTGTATCCGTTGATGACCCCGATGATTCAGTATTGACTCCGAACCATTTTCTCTTGGGGTCGTCCAACGGGTTGAAACCAGCAGCACCCTTAGATGACAGCGGACGTAGCTTGAGGCGAGCATGGCGAGCGTCACAAGTCGAGGCGAACCTTTTTTGGCAACGATGGGTGCGTTCCTACTTGCCTGAACTGACTAAACGCTCAAAATGGTTTGAAAAGGTCAAACCTATTACCATCGATGACATTGTAGTTGTGGTTGACCCAGGACTACCCAGGAACTGTTGGACTTTAGGACGCATAATCTCGGTCAAGAAGGGCAAGGACGAACAGGTCAGAACAGCTACGGTGCAGACCAAGAACGGTATCTACGAGCGCCCAGCTACGAAGCTGGCCGTTCTGGACGTTCGACGCGATTTACAGGTAAGCCAGGACACTGGCGTACCTGGGGAGGGCTGTAACGACCCCTCGGTCGGCGCTTCTCACTACACTGGAGATGGTCAGCTGTGGTAACTACAAACTTCATTGTGACAGGCGGCCTGTCACTGAATCTACGCTGTTCGGCGAAATAATAGAAGAGAGCGGAGGAAAATAAAACGTTGATTCGTGCTAGAAGTTCGTCAAAATAACTATTTGCCAACTATTTTCAACATTTTCGTAGGATTTCTTTAGAGTTTATTGTTCTATAGTGTCGAGGAATAGTCGCCAAGTGAATTGCACAAGGGTATAATTGAATTTATAAAAAATAATCGATGAATTTGCCTAAACTAAATACTTCTCCTTAAGATAACCCTAAAACTTCGTCCGTGGGACAAGACAGCTCTGCAGCCTTTCTTTTGCGTATTACTCTTAGCTAGAGATTCAATCGCCGTCGGTAAGATAGCTTGAACTAGGTTTCATTATTTGTCCTAATACAATATGTCTAAACAGGTTGAACCCGCTCGCTGAAAACACGTAATAGTAGCGTAATACGTTAACGCTGTAGCTAGGATCTCGTCCGGTAATTCTAATTGCTTCTCCTAAACGATAATCTATTTTGAAACGGAAATCCAATTACAGAAGCTAAACTCCAAAGTACATAGGGTGAACAGAAAACTTAAACAGAAATAAGAACACTAAACGTAAGCTATGAATATGTACAAACATAAGTTCAACTCACTCAAATTGTACTTGTTTTACAGGAATTTTTTAATTACATATTATTTGTCATTAAAAACTTGGACGTTCCTATTACTGGCGTGCTGTCACCAACAAGCATTCTTCCTGAACTATCAGATTTTTTTTTCCAATATGGAATATATACGGTTGTTCCGGGTTAGTTTAGGAATCATAAAATGACCATAATGGTCAAACATCTATATAACTTAATTCGACATTTAAGAATACTTAATTAAAACAAACATAGAACATAGAACCTATCAAAACATTTTTTTTTTTTTCAATTTAACGGATGTTCCGGGTTAATTACGGAACCATAAGATGGTCATAGTGATCAAACATTTATATCACTAAATCCAATATGTTAGAATACTTAATTTTAATCAACAAGGAACATATGAATAATCTTTTTTTTTTCAATATGGAAAATTTTACAGATGTTCCGGGTTAGTTCCGGAACCATAAAATGGCCGTAATGGGCAAACATTCAGATTATTAAATACAAATTGTAAGAATACTTATTTCTAACAAACAAGAGACAAAGGAACTATCAGAATATATTTTTTTTTAATATTGCCAATTTTACGGATGTTCCGGGTTTGCTTCGGAACCATAAAATGGCCATAACGGTCAATCATTCATTTCACTAAATCCCCTATGTAAGAATATTTTCGTGTGCGGCTTCGCAGCAAAACGTAATCATGACAGTTTATTTCAGTTCCATTAATCCTACATGCTGTAAGGAACTCAGGATGATTCCAGGGCTCTAGGAGGCCAGGGCGAAGTCTCCGGTCAATGGGACCACCACCAATCGATTCAGAAGACTTTTTCCGATCTAGAATGGCCAAAATCATTTCCTGGAACCGTTACCCAGCTGAGATATTGCATTTAGTCGCGTTTTGGAGCTCGATTTTCTCACTGTGCAGTGGTTGAGGTTAATTTGTTTTACCTCCAGTGTGGTTTGGTAGCAGTCGCCTTTATGAAGGCTGGACATCGCAGGCTTCCTGTAACGTGGTTGTTACTCTCTCCGTTAGCGCAGATCAAAGACTTTGACAGGCTTGCGCCTAAATGTTTTCTTCTCTGCACCTTCTGCAGCATAAATTACCTCTGTCAGTCCCCCTGTAAAATCTAGCAAGATGACCGTACTTGTGGCATCTATAGCATGCTTCCGGTTTCTGAGAGACACTCAGTGGACATACCGACCAGCCTCTTTTATCTTTTCCGTCTTTAGTGTTTTGATGTCCACTTCAATCGGAAGCCTAATTGATGCTATCAACATTCCTGATTGCCCCTTCCTTATGCAGATCTGCATCTGTGCTTCCTCTAGCGCGCACTGCTCCTTCATGGCAACTCTGACATCTTCGTCCATAGAGATTGCATCCAGGTTCATGCATTAAAAGAGCGCCTCCGGGCACATGGCTCTCACTTGTTCTGTATTACCTATTGCTTTTTCGGTGAGCTCTTTGTAAGAAGAGCTGCTGGCCATCGGGTTTCGTTTTAGTTCCAGGATCATAAAGCTGGATGCTAAGAGAAGCGCTCTGAGGCTAAAAAGACCAATAAACGACAAATAACCGGTCACCTAAGCATACTAAACGAATTTTCTCTAAATCCAATTGTAGAAAAATGCAGTGACTGGATGGAAATCGTTGTGAATTATGACATACCATATACGGTGTTCATTCCCTCTCGCCAAGAGTGGTAAGAAGGTGGACCGAGTATTCCTTCAGGCTCAATCAAATTCTACACTGATGGATCGACAATAAATAATCGTTCTGGATCTGAAGTGCACGGACCAAGAACTAAAATCTCTGTCCCTCTCGGACAGTGGCCTACAGTTTTTCAGGCTGAAGTGTATGTTATCATTGAAAGTGAGCAGCTCAGCGTAAAGAGGAATTACAGAAATGCCACAATCTGTATTTTCTCCGACAGCCAAGCAGCTCTTCATGCTCTGAAAGCTTACACTTTTACCTCAAAATTAGTGTGGGAATGTGTTCTTGCTCTAAAAACCCTAGCCATCCGCAATCGAGTTAAACTATATTGGATCCCGGAGTATACGGGTCTAGAGGGTAATGAAATTGCCGATGAGCTAGCCAGGAATGGATCGGCCAATACATTGATTGGTCCTGGGCCATTCTTTGGCATATCAAACTGCTCACAAAATATTGAACTGAACAGCTGGTTGTCCAGTCAAATTTAATCCAATTGGAAAACAGTTTCCAATGCGAATCACTCCAAGAGATTCGTCACAATTAATTCGAAACAAACACAAAAACGCATTGGTCTCAATATATAACGAAGGTCCAAAATATTTGACAAGCCCTTTTTGGAGCCGGCCGGTATTTGGAACGCATCCCCCAGGGAAGTGGTCGGCTTTATCAGGCTGATCTTACCAGATTGGGGGATTCACAATGCTGCAACTTAGGACTTCTGTCCATCAATGGCAGATGACTAAGAGTTCAGTCACCGCGCAAAGTATTCCAGTGGCCTTTTCGCCACTGAGGGTCTTTATAAAAGCAAAAGGGTATATCACAATAGTTCTAAGAAATGGACACAGTGATCTCACACCCGACAGAAACGGACGGACGGATGCCAAAACATAGCTAATATTGAAAAATGATTTTGGTGATCACTTTTGTGTGTCTCATTTTTATCCGAGTTCAGTTTTTAAACAAAGTCATGCTGAATGAATATGGGCTCGATTTTTTGTCCAACGAAAATCTTAGACAAAAACTTTGAGTTTTGTCAGTGATCTAAGCCGAGAAGCAGACTGTCACAGTGGGGGTGTAATGTCAAGCCAAGAAATAAAAACAAGATCTGCCTCATTATATTCTACCGCTGATGCCACACAGTTTCAGCCGAAATGAAGTGGCTTCCATGATGCTCCATATTCAACTCTTGACACGCAGCTGTGAAGCCACAATTTAAAACACTGGTTGTTGAAAGCAGTTGACACCATCATCATCATCATCGACCAACGCAACTCTTTTCCCCGGTGGAATTTCCTCAGCTTCAATCGCCCTGTCACGCACTCCTGCCATGTTATACTAACGCCCCACCAGGATCCGACACGGATAGACAGACTCGTTGATGCAAAACGAGCGACGACGGGAAGTTCGATTATAATTAAATAATTTACGAGATTGCGCCTCAACGAGGGGGCATCGCATTACTGAAACACCACTACAACTGGCTGTGCTGTGTGGAACGACAAAAAAGTTTTTGGCGACTATACAAAGTGGTAATGCTTCATACAAAATCAAAAACTGCTCAAAACATTTAAACTAACTATACCATGACAAATTGGAGCCTTCCTCAGCCGAGTGGATAGAGTCCGCGGCTTCAAAGCAATGCCATGCTGAAAGTGTCTGGGTTCGATTCCCTGTCGGTCCAGGATCTTTTCGTAATGGAAAGTTCCTTGACTTCGCTGGGCATAAAGTACCATCGCACCTGCCACACGATATACAAATGCGAAAATGGCAAAGAAAGCTGAAAGTTAATAATTGTGGAAGTGCTTATTGAACACTTAAATGAAAAAGCAGGCTTTGGTCCAGTGAGGACGTAATACCAAAAAGAGGAAGAACCATACAAATTGAATCTGCTCCATAAATAATACCAACGTTTTACCATAAACTTTTCAATATCCAACTATCTAATTGACCACAAAATCATGTACTTACTCAGTTACTTTGTCCGAAAATTTTGGGGGCTCAATCTCAAAATGATAGCTAAGGATATGATAATCAAACTTTTGTACACGAGCAAATCTGAGTAATGACGTTCAGATATTGTTCCAATGGAGCATTTTCAATATGTTTAGAGTTTAGAGTTTAAAGGTATTTGCTCGCCTTAGTGATTTTAGTATTTTATTTTTTTTTTGCAAAAAGTGAAGTGTTAAAGTTCATTTGTAGTTCAATATGTTATTGGTGCATTGGATAGACTGCCACGATACGGTCACGAGTCGTTGAAGTGTTCCGACGGGGATGCCGAAGCATCCACTTAGCGCCATCAACAATCCACCACCGACCAAACAGGTCCTGTAGAGTCCTGGCTTGGTGGGGGTAACGATTATGCTGATGGCGCTGGTGATGCTTTCCCAATAGCCGGGAAAACTGTGCAGGGGGTTGTGGGGCCGGGTCTAAGGGGGAAGTCCCTACTCTTAATAGCTAATAAGCGCTGTTTTATAATGAGTATCGGTAATTGAAGAAATCGTTACCACGATTGATGGCGGTGCCGCAGTAGTGGAATGGTGTTAAATGGATAGCTTGCGTAATGTTGCGCTTATCCTTCCGTTACGGTTTCCAAGCGAGGCAATGATCCCATAAATTTTGTAAGATTAAAGGTCAAGCAGTTTGGACCTTATTCGCCTGTTGGAATGGTCAATGTTTAACTATTTTAAATCCTTGCAAATTCCCATCTGTTTGGTTTTCTTCATTTTCTTCTTCTTGGCATTAACGTCATCATTGGGACAGAGCCTGCTTCTCAACTTAGTGTTCTTATGAGCACTTCAACAGTTAGCTTTTTTTTCCAAAGCTGCCATTTTCGCATTCGTATATCGTGTGGCGGTACGATTATACTCTATGCCCAAGGAAGTCAAGGAAATTTCCATTACAAAAAGATCCTCGACCGACCAGGAATCGAACCCAGACAGTTTCAGCATGGATTTGCGTTGTAGCCGCGGACTCTAACCTAAGGAAGGCCCCTAAAACATACTGTAACCTAATGAGTTTGTTTTTATTTCATAGTATAACTCGTTTTTGTTTTAAGGATAGCAGAAACATTATTCCACTCCACATTAACCAGTTTTTTCGCTCAAAATCGAAGCAATTTTCATGAAAATCTATCGTTGCATTGCACTCACTATTTGTAATTCAATGATAGATTTTCATGAGGATATCTTTAAATTTGAACGAAAAAACTGGTTTTTAGTTTTCGATGATTGCTGATGATTGAATGATGGATTCTTGAGCCTTTATTGGTAAATCTAAACTATTGAATTCAAAGTACAATTCTCACTCAAAACGTTAACTAATGCTACCCAGACAACCAAAATGTACGCATAACGAAATCACCACAAATGTCACTTATAAGATGTCGCGAAAAGGCCTTCTACGTACAAAAGTGGAGGCGATATGCGTGCATATATTATGTGATGAATAATAGCATACAATGCGAGTGTATAAATTTTCTACCGAAATAATTTGTGATCTTATGCGACTTAGCTTATGATAACAAATGTTCATTTGACAGCTGCTACGGAATGATTCGACTTACTTTGTACAAGTGTACGAGACGAAACAAAATGTGCAAATGAACTCTGAAAAGAAGCGTTTTATACGATGTATGTATGTATGTATATTTATTAGAGACCGTTTAACCATTTGGTCATTCCGGTCGTTGATTTTATGTTAAATACAATTTGGTCTTATTATGTTGTTCACTTCTTAATTCTAACACTTTTTAAAAGGTTCTATGTTCCATTTGTTTCCGTGGTTGGAGATTTTGCAGCTTTTATTGCGGTTTTCTTCCACTGTTTCCTTAGGATAGTGAGGATGCCGATGAGCAGTTGTATTGTTGAGATTACAAGGATCAGGTTAATCTTCCATTCGTGGTCTTCTAGAAGTCCGGAGTGGACTTCCTGATTCTCGATGATGGTGACGTCCTGGTCACCGTTTTGGGTGGGTTTCTTGGAGTTGTCGTTGCCTATGATGTTGATGAGGTTTGGTTTTACAATGTTGGCTTGATGGTGGATGGCTTTTGCAGCTTAATGTTGGATCGGCATTGGTGTGCGTTTTTGGTGTTTTTTGTAGGTTTCAGCTTGTCGAGTTTGCAGTCTTTCAGAAATTGTTTTGTTTTATCAAGGGTGCTCGTGTCGTTCCCCAACAGTTCATGCAGGGAATTGCCGAGTTTGTAATTTCTGCGTTCTGTTTCGTAGAGACGACATTTGATTAGTATGTGGCTTACGGTGATTGGTTCACCGCATGTTCTACAAATTGCTGGATCTTGTAGTTCGGCGGTTTGGCTTCTGAGGCCATTACAGTTCCATTGGATTAATTCTGCTGTTGTTTGATGTATAATAGAGGGGTCCATATTCAGTTCCTTTGTTTGTTGAGCTAGTCTTCTTCAATGATTGAATCATCAGATTCAATCACTAATGACTGTGTGTCCATTTTTTTGCAGGATTTTTTTCTTAATGGTGACGTTTGATAGTCTGAGCTTTGCCTTCCATGTTTCGTTCCGGATTCAATGTTTTGAGCTTGTGTTTTTTTTCCTTTCGGTGGATTGAATCCACTTCGAAAGGTCGTCGTATTCTTTCTCTGCGCGTTTCCGAGCTGTTCTTTCTTCCGTCATCCTGTTTAGTGCCTTTTGGTAATTTTCGTTAATTTTTTGAACTTCCATTTCCAGTGACTTGATTTTGTTTTCGTATGCTTTGATCATTTCCTTGAACTCGTTTTCTCTTTGCAATGCAGCTTTCTCGTTAACCTCTGCTGTCGCTTGTTTAACTTGTTCCGCATAGCTTTTCTTCTGTTCTGCTTCAATTAACTTTTTGGCTTCCCAGTAGCTTATTCTCTTATCTACTTTCAGCTTCGTGATTTTAACTTGTTCTTGGTATTTTTCGCACTCGTTGCTGAGAGCATTGTGTTTGCCCTTGCAGTTTATGCATTTTTCTTCTTCTTCACAGGATTCACTGTGATAAACTTGGCTGCACTTTCTACATGTTTTTTCTCTCGAACTGTAGACAGTTGAAGCATCTTAGTGGCCTTGGATAATACGGCCTTGCTACCACTGATAGATATCCAATTTTAAAGTTTGATGGGGGGACACTGGCTTTCACGTGTACAATGAAGGATGAGGTTTTTTGGAGTTCCGCATCCCTTTTCCTCATAATTCGTTCCACTTTTGTCACGCCTTGTGGTTTCAGTACTTTTTCGATTTCCGAGTCTTCTTCGTACAGCAGTTCTCTATCTGAGATCACTACGCGACAGGTGTTGAGCGACCTGTGCTCAACAACCGACACTTCGTAATTTCCCATTTTGTCCAACTTCATCATCACTTTTGCTTGTTTTTCCGATTTTGTCAACACCAAGATTTTGCCATCGCTAGTTTTTTTCATAGATTGCACTTCACTGCATGTGGCTTTGACGGTTTTTTCCACCAGAATTGGAGAAGCTTTGGCAAGGTTTTCGTCTTCGGATTTGCACTGAATTACAAGATAAGTCCCGTTTGATTTGTTCGGGTTTTCTCCCAAGACGGGAAAGGCCCCAGTTCCGCCGCTGGGAGGCGGCATTGCGGAATTTGATCCCCCCTGAGGGGTGTATGGTTCTTGATTTATTATTTATGCACTAATTTGTTCGCTATGTCACCTCGCGGTCACCTGCTTGCACTGCGTAATTTGATCCCTCCCGATGGTTGGTGTCGGCGAAGTTAAATTTAATTGCTTTATCGCACCGATTTGTATGCACGTCCGAATGCACCGGATAGTTAAACTCTACTGGTTTTATACGATGAAACTCATCAGTCTGACGAATTTATCCACCGTGTTTTGCGGGTTTGATGTGATTTGCATGAGTAAATGAGTTTTTAAATGCACTTTTTTGCGACTTCTGGTTGTCTGGGTAATTAATTAGGGTTCACCGTAGAGCATGGAGAGTTTGTGATTCATTCTTCGCCACCAAACACCGTTCTCCTGCATACCGTCAGAGATGGTTCACGTTTCATATCCATAGAGGACCACCAGTCTTATTAGCGTTTTGTACATGGTACATTTGGTGAGAGGGTGGATCTTTCTCGTTCGCAGTTTCTTCTGGAGCTCATAGTAGGCACGACTTCCACTGATGATGCGTCTCCGTATTTCACTAAAAGTATCCCCGTCTATCGTAACACTGCTTCTTAGGCGGGCTCTGTCGTGCTCGGTTCCGCTTATCAGCATGTACTTTGTTTTTGGCGCATTCACCGCCAAACCGACTTTTGTCGCTTCACGTTTCAGGCGGGTGTACACTGTACTGGTACTCCACCGTTCCAAATGTTCTGCCGACAATATCTTTATCATCCGCGATGCATACAAAATGGCTAGATCTCGTGAAAATCGTACCTCGTACGCGTAATACTTTTAAGCACGATGAACGAAAGTAAATTTGAAAAAAAAAATACCTGAAAAGAAATTTGCAAACATAACTTTTTGAGTTTTAGCCAGCTTTGCGTCACTGCGGGTCGAAAATATGATGTGCAATTACATATTTAAAACGTATGAACTAGCTGGCGATTGCAGAAAATCGGGGTCTAGCAATGGATAAAACCTATTTTGGGAATTGTCACAATAGATGTAAAAGTTATAAGTTCTCTTTTTTGGTCCCGGAACCTCACCGCTCGTTTTCAGAAGGAAAACGGCCTACTTACAGACCCAGGCCGCTTGTCTAGAGCCAACGTCAGCCTCCAGGGTGGGCACTCACGGCTTCTTCTGGTTCCGGGTCTCAGGGTTTGTGTGCACCGGGGGAGTTTTCGGAGTGCAGGAACCTAAATTAAACCCAGGTACTTACGGTCAACCGGTTTATTAGGCGTTGTAAATAGCCCTGTGATTCACTGGCCGGGGGATTCCCGACGATGACGAGAGGGTGGCTTTGATGGAGGATCACTACGGCGACAGAGGGATGGCTCCGATGATGAACGGTGTGGCGGCGAAGGTGCGAGGCGTGAACCAGTGGCGCGGTAAGTGGGTAGAACAGGTAGGACCAGAGTTTTATATTATTTTGAAAAGTTGAAATCTTAAGCTTTTACTCTATGAAAAAAAGACTGGAAATCGGTTGAGCTGTTCAAAAGATATGATTTGTTTTTATTAAATACAAAATCTAATGCGCTGAGACCTACAGTGTGTGCCAATGAAAAATGACTGATTTTTTATTTTCAAAAAAATATATCTCAAAAACTAAAAAACATACATCACTGGAAATTTGACAGTAAACGTAACATTTTCTGAACTCTCAAGAAAAAATTTAAAAAGCAATATAGGTATGTTCCGTTCTTATCAACACGATCGGCTATTTTCAGTTGACAAAAACGGAACCGTGACAAAAACGGAATATTTTTCTAGGACAAAATGTTTTACAAATTTGAAAAGAGAATTGCAGTTTTGTCAGGATAATACACATTTTCATTATATAAATGCACAGTATTGATGTTTGGGAGCTGTGAAGAGCATTAAGATTGTTGATTTTCGTAGGTTCATAATGAGAGTTAATTGCAAACTCCTATCAATCAATATGATATTATAATAAATTATCAAAAGTTTTTTTTTCTTGATTCTACTTTCAATAAATGTAATAAAAAATATCAAAAAGATAATCACATAAATGTCCTTTGCATCATAAGATGCGTCATATTTGTAAAAATAACTATAAGGAAGTGGGTCAAGCTGATCATTGTTTTTTTGTTCTCATGAGAGATTAAACAAGAAACAATTTCTTTTTCTACTGTTCATCCTGCTTTTTCTTCTTTTGTATGGCAATACGTCTCAACTGAGAAAGAGCCTTCTTCTCAGCTTAGTGTTCTTATAAACACTTCCGCAGTTATCAACTGAGAGCTTATTTGCTACTGTGCATTTTATGGCATCCTTGGCCACACCCGATTGGCGATTAAATGCGGAGTAAGGTTGAGGAAAATTTATCAATAACTATTTGCTATAATTGTAATGCTGTCGACGTTGAGAGATACAAAATAATGTACAAAATATGATGGGATCGACAGTCTTATCGAAAATAAAATAAACTTGATCATGTCTCTTGCCGTTGCCCAAACATTCTTGAGTTCATTCCGAAGTACATCCCTTATCTTTTTATAAAATAAGAACTGAACATACATGGGATCGTCCATTAATCACGTAAGGGGTAATGGGGGGAGGAGGGGTTTGAAATATCTTACGTGCCTTACAAATCATTTTTTATTTTCATACAAAAAATCATACCAATGGACAGTCAATGGACAGTCCTTTTGTCTATCAAATTTACATAGAAATTTTTTTGATGGCATTTTATATAAGAAAAAGGAGAGGTCCCTGCTTCTCTCTTAAGTACGTTTTCAACTAATCATAAATGCCAGTTGTTACTAGGACGTGGCCAGATAAACTCTCGGTTGTTGAAGGATGGGTCTACCTTATCCGACAGACCATGCTAGGTTTGAAAACTCAAATTGATTAGCGGATAGAAAGGAGTCGTACCTTATTGAATCGTATATGAACTAACACCTACCATGTATCGTAGGTGCTCAACATTGACATAGAGTCGAAAATTCAACTGAAAAGCATTTACATTAGTTCAAAATGAGTATGTAGTTTAAAATCTAAACATTTTGCAAAATTAAAAACAATATTTTTTGTGTTGATTAAAACGGAATAGTTTGTTAACAAAATCGGAACGTGATAAAAACGGAACATACCTGTAGCCACTTTTGTACAGAGGCCTTCAAAACACAAAAAATGGAAATTATCTTATTTTTGAAATTTTTGGAAATTGAAAATCGGTCAAGTATTTCAAGGGTTATAATTTTTGAAAAAATAAAAATTTTGAAATGTCGCGATTTTTCTGGTTTCGGAAATGATCACCCTAATCAAAAAATCCACAAACACGTGTATCCTTATTTCGGATAAGGAACAAGATATCAAATTTTCACGGAATTCGGTGACCCATTAGATCGGTTTTTCTTGGAATGGTTGTATATGAATAAATTGTTGTGATGAAAAAATGCTGCTGTTAGGAGAGTGGATAATCAAGCGATCGCAAATTGAAGATTGAGAATTGTTGGAGATTCTACGGGTACGATATACGTTCCCATTAATCTGCCTGGTACGAGCCTCCACAATTCGCTTGCGTGAAGGGCAATCCCATAAATTGGACTAAGCATTCGTAAATCGTGGGACAGTTACGATGATACTTTATGCCTAGGGAAGTCAAGGAAATTTCCTTTACGAAAGATCCTGGACTAACCGTGAATCAGACCCAGACAAATTCAGCATGGTTTTGTTTTATAGCAGCAGATATGGACTGAGGGATTGTTCACATATTACGTAACGCAACAGGAGGAAAGAGGTGGTCTTTCGTAGTGTTCCGGTCCATACAAAACTTTTAAATATTGCCATACAAAAGCTGTTATTTGAGGGAGCATATTTTGCAAAACGTAATATTTTAATCATAAGGAAGGATTTTCAACAAGCATCGGAGGAGAAGAATATATATAAAAAGCAGCATTGAAATGTACTGTTCAGGCTCTACTGAAATACTATTGGTCTATGGTTTTAGATAATACCAAAATCGACAGAAAGAATTTGTGTGCGACGCGCACTAGTAAATAAAAGATTGTTCTGCAAACATAATGAAATACCAACCCAAATAAGCTCTCAGCTTCACTTGTTATTTAGTTAATCTCCATTACAACCGGTTGACGATACCCTAAACAAATTTCTTCGACGCAGTCCTCAAATAATAATGAAAGTCTCGATGTTTCACTGGAAACGAAACGAAACCAATAAAGAATTCTCAGCTCTGCGGAGACGAATCATTAATAATGTATAGCACACTCTTAGTGCTTATTGGGTTACTTCTGCCATGGAGATAAATAGATTAGCCTTATCTTAGCAGCAAACAGCGACAGCCTCCATCAGCTACCAAACAACATCAAGTCGGGGGCGTACACCCAAAAGCAGCATGCTCAAATTTATGGTGATATGCAGAAAAGCGGAATATTGTTCAGCACTGATGCAGACATTGAAATGTACGGTTGCTTCTTGCGTTTTCATCTAAGTTATCTGCTTTGGGTGTAAGATTACAGTGTGAGGTCAATATTGTCACAAGTGTCACTTTACTTCTAGTGTGGTTAAGATATGAGAACACACAGGATTAGATTTATGCCCTGTCACCAGCATGGGAAACATTGCAGCTTCTGAGCAGTCAAGGTGTTTTGACCAAGTTTGATGTCACTAATGAGATAACATTTTCCCTGTGCATTAATTAAGCAATGCTGCTTAGTGAATAACGGTTGAATTATTGAAGCCTTTCAATGAGGTCTACCTCATCTTGACACAAGATTAGTAGTGTTCGGAAAAATAAGTTATTAACGCCCGTATTATTTCGTATTACGTTTACATTATGTTTGCCGTTTATATTTTTGATGGTTGTAGAGTTTATTTATTTCGCATTTTGCAGAATTCTAGGTCGAATAAGGTTTTTATTTGCCCCCGTGTCTATTAGAAGCTTAAGTTGGTTTGTTTGTAGGTATGGTAAAAAATTTAATTTGGATTTTTGTTTTGTTGTGTCACACAAAAATTTACTTCCGGCGACTCATCTTCATCTTTTCGTCCGAATTCGAGCTGTTTTCCGGATCGTGAGAAGTTTCATTATTGTGGACCACTTTTTTGAAGCTCAATATGCTTCTTAGAGAAGGATCAATTTCCATTGGTTCGGAAGTTTCTATTTCCTTCTTAAATGTTGAATCATGCTTAAATTTTGATTTTTGATCGTTATTTTGAGTATTTTTGAATGGTTTCTGGTTTCCAAAGGATTTGTTCTGGTTCCCTCTATTTGAACTTTCTCCCATGTTGTTTGCCGTGATTTCTTGTGATTTGAATTTGCACAAAAACGCATATGCGTCTTCGATATCTTTGGGTCGCGCGGCTTGAGCATGTCCGAAATATTTACCGCGGAGTCCAGATATAAAGGCAGCTAGAGCGTCTTCATCGATGAAGTTGTTTATCGCGTCCCAATGGTTTTGGTACTTGTTTTTTTTTTGGCTATGGTTTTAATGTTTTGCACAATTTTTTTGGTTTTATTATAATATTTGTGAATGCTCATATGTTCTTGCATTATATTTTGCTACAATTGGCATTTATAAGTTGAAAGCTCTTGGCGGTCTCCGAGAGCGGCCGGTGAAATCTTGTGGGTTTCCGGCGAGACACAAAATGTATTTAGCCTTACCATACATTTCATAAATTTGATCACTTACTATTGGTTTAAAACGGTTGAGCGTATTCTCCACGATTGTAATTGTTTTCGATTACCCTCGTAACTAGGGATAGATTTTATGAGATCGGGAATTTTGAATAAGTCTCCCATTGTGATTCCGATATAAGATGCGTTATGTGCTCCTAGTGCACCTGGAGCGTGGGTTTCCATCTGTTCTTGCTTCTGCTGAAGCATGACGATGGCAGCCATCATCTCAGACATTTTGTCGACGATTTCTTGCATCTCGTCTGTATCAGTGTCTGATTCTGATTCGAAAATGTGGGTATCAGCTGTTTTATTTGCTTTTGCCCAACGAAATAATTTGATACGGTCTACCTTTTTTCCTTCTAAGCAATGGGGGGATAATCTGCTCAACAGACTCCGGACCAAGGTCCGGAAGTGTGGAGTTGGGGACCATTTACTACATGCAAGCAGTAAACAGGACTACACCCCGACCCACTAAACCATTCCCATTGCCGTACCCTTCGTCTCTCCGGGACCACCAAGAAAGCATTGCTTCGGAGAGAGGCTATTGCACATCGCAACCTCCAGGTTAGCTGCGTAGCCATGCAGCAACGAACATCGATGACACGCTTAGGGCGGTCCACCAAGGTAGCATTCTGGCGCTTTGCCAGCTTCCCAGGTGGTCCTCACCTCCCGTTGTCCGCTGAAGGCGGGCAGGGTCGACCACAACGCCCACGCCCAGCTGCACCGCAGGTATCAAGAACTGATACTGCGGGCTTCGCAATTTGACCTACTGAAGGCTAAGGCCCTATCAGCTAGCACCAGCTGGGATTGCTGATCAAGGGGCCTCCACCTGCCCCGAACAACCAGAGGCTCGTATCCAACCCAGTAGGCCGGCACCACGACAGCAACGTACCAGGATGTTCTCCCCGCGGCCACTTAATCGCTGTAAGGGTCGATTTCGACCGTAGGGCACCGGTATGACCTACGTAGCCGACTGCGAACCCTTGGACCACCTGTTGTTTAGCGTCTGCACTAGCCACTCCTCGAGTCCACGCGCCACCTTCTTTGTAGTTCCGAGACGATGTGGGTGATAGCCGATGGCATTCCAGCCAAACTCGTCTTCACACATCCTCTGAACCAAATTGTCCGGAGTCGTGTCCCGACCGCATGTGGCAAACATGCGGTCACGCATTGTGTGGAAACGCGGGCACACGAACAAAACGTGTTCCGCCGTTTCCTCTAAACCTGCACAAACTGGACATTCGGGAGAACCCGCATGACCGAAACGGTGTAGATACTGTCTAAAGCAACCATGGCCCGAAAGGACCTGTGTCAGGTGAAATGTTAGTTCCCCATGGCGCCTATTGACCCAGATATCTAACCTCGGAATCAACTTGTGAGTCCATACTCCCTTGGTGGAACTGTCCCACGCACGCTGCCATTTGACCATGGAGGCCAGTCTGGCAGTCCTGCGTATGCCTCTTGTGCCGCGCCTTTCGAAGCACTTTATGTCTTCCATGATAAGGATTCCAATAGGCACCATACCGGTGATGACGCAGAGTGCATCGTGTGACACGGTACGGTATGCGCTCGCAACCCTCAGGCACATTAGCCTATAAGTACTCTCTAGCTTGCTACGGTAGCTATTGGTACTTACAGCCGTGCCCCAAGCCGGGCCACCATACCTCAGTATGGACGAGGCGACACTGACCAGAAGCTTACGCTTACTGGCGTACACCGCAGAGCTATTGGACATCATCCGGGTCAGTGCCACAATAGCTGTGGAGGCTCTCTTACAGGCATAATCAACGTGAAGCTCTGGGTGTGTTGAGCGTTTACTCCTTTGGTGGGATTTTTCGTGGCACTGTCTCGTTTCCTTGTGGTGCCGGCTTGACTGCGGTTGGCGGACGTTCCGAATCGTTGTGCAGGATGATGACAAAGTTGGCACCCTTGCGCAATACAACGCCCTGACGATCGACATGGCTTCCTTCCGTGCTTTCCAAGACAGATCCGGCAAAGAAAATGATTGTGAATGGCTTTCCATCGAAAGTCAGGATCCATCTTCTTAAAGACTTCGCACTCCTTCACTCGACTAAACACAGATCAACGGACAAAAACAAGCTTCCACTTGAAGCACGCTGGGAGCATGTCCACAAGCTCTTGGAGTAGCACAAATTATCCGCCTTCGGAACCGGAACTTGTCGCACCTTCTGCAGCAGCCCGTAAATAATTTGCTCCAGACGCCCATACAACATCTGCAGTGTCTGCATCACTTGTAGCATGGATGTAGGTAACAGCAACCGGCTACGAACCGCTTCCAATGCACCGCCCTTCAAGACACGCTGAAGTCTGCCGAGATTTTCCACATTGCTGTAGCCGCATGCTTCCGTGGAGGTGTTAAACGCGCTGTAAAACACTGACACTCTTCCGGATTGCCACTGAACAACAATAGTTTCTTCGGTATAACGTGGCGTGCCGCGAGTTGACGAGAAGTAGGTGCTGATTGATCGATATGCGACGCGGAAATATTTTAAGCAGCGAATGCTGTTTGCGAAAAGTGTCGGTTGGCATTAGGAAGGCTCATCGGGAGGGGAATGAGAGCGTAGGCCGAGTGCATACTGCGAACAAGCTACCTGACCTACTGGTAAGTAATTGCTTATGCTACTTGTTGCCTGGTGTGGTTGGCTTACGTGACCCGATTGTATCGGGTACCTGCCAAATTGTCCGATTGAGCTGATCGACTGTGGTAGATACTGGGTTAGAGATTTTCCCAATTCGCTGTGGTGATCGGTGTCGACGATCCCGGACGGTTGGAAATCGTGCATGAAGCTGGTAGTGCTTGTCATCGGATGAGTGCTTGTAGATCGATGGCTTGTTTGCAGGTTCGCTTGCGTCGAAATACCATTGGGAGCTGGCTGGGAGGCTTGACCTAAATCGCAGTCAAAGAGCGACGTTGTTATGGGTAGCAACGAGCTTGTTTGCATAACTGAGGGCATTCCTCCGGTAGCTTGATGCAGCGGCCTTGTACCGGAAATCATAGTCGGAACCATCACCATACACGCCGGTGCAGAAATTTGCTGATTCTGGCTGACTGCGACCTGGTTCAATCGAGTAATCCAGACTCCAAGACCACTGGTGTTCCCTTCACCATTGGTTGCATCACACCTCGCATTTACGATGTCGTAGGGCACTTTCCACGCCTCCTTCTCCAACTGCAATTTTCGCTGTTCCAGCTGGGCCGCTTGCTGCATCTCGATCTCCTTCATCAAAAAATCCTTCCGTTTCTTTAGCAATTCGAGGTTAAGTTCAGCGAGCTCACTGATCGAATCCCCTCCCCTGAACGTCCATCTGCTGCTGTCCGCCACTGACTTGAGCATTGGAATTTCCGGGGTTTTCGCCGATGGACGAATTGTTGGCACTTTCAGTGTTCCTCCGTCTTGCCATCCTCGAAGCCGACGCAGCCGTAGTGTGACCACTTGCTGTATCCTTCGCACTGCACCATGTGGTCGATATTGTTGGCCAGATCGCACATCTGGCAGTCGAAGCGATCGATCTCCGGCATCATGTATGTCCCGTTCCGACGTGGGTCGCAACAAATCTTTGAGTTGATCTGTACTGGAATCATAGGATCCATACTGCAATCAAAGGATCAACACTGGAATCAAAGGATCCATACTAAAATACAACAATGCACACTGGTGTCCCAGTATCAACACTAGATTCCTAAGATCCAAAGGGTCCACATTTGAATCCAAGGATCCGCACTACGATCACAAAATCCACACTGGAACCAAAAGATCTACACTGAAATACCAGGATCCACACTGGAGTCCCAGAACAGATAGCCGTCTTAGAACAATAGCTAATAAATTTAAATACTTTAAATTTTCCTAGATTCATGACAACTGAATTTTCAAAATAAACTGGAAACGTTGGTGTAATTCATAGAATTATCCTACAGTCAAACCTCCATGTCGATATTGAAGGGACCATCGGCTCATGGAAATATCGAGTCATGGAACAGCTATTCTTTGGAAAGCTGTTTGAAGGGACCATCATAGTAACCATGATTTTATTTTTTTAGTATGGTTCCATGAGTCGATATCGAGTAATGGAACATCGACTCATGGAGGGATGACTGTATATACAGTTGTAATTTGAATGCTCTCTTTGTCCATCTATCAATTTTTGCATTTGTAGGGCAAGCACGAAGATACTTTGGGCCGTGGGAAATCTAAAATATGCATGGCTATGGAATGGATGAATTTAACAGGGAATTCTTGAGAAGTGTCTTACAACTGATTGCTGAAAGTTCGAAGTCGAAAAAGAATGCATGGAACAATTTCTTGAATAAGGAATCCCTTAGACGAAATTTGAGGTATATATACAAATTTTACTAATAAGTTTAGAAGTAATCTTTACAGTGACAATTCTTTAAGTTTAAGTGCCTTAGAAGCCATATTTTTTTATTAACTTCAAGATGTTTTTTTTTATTTAGAGTAAAGTGGAACCAATTGAAGATAAAATCTTTTTCAATATTTTATGTAAGGGCGTTTCTAGGCCTATCATAAGGTTGCTTTGAGGTGTATTCGTTTTTGCATAAATGCTTGAAAACAATTTTTGGCCCATAGTGGGGCAAAAGTTCGAATCAGCGGGGCAAAAGTTCGACCCATGTATAAAATCACGGAAAAATTTGCAAATTGCTTAAAATCCACAAATTATCTTCAAATTCAGTTAAATTTGTGTGATCGTGTGAAAACTGCTACCAAAATTTAACATTTTCACTTAGTTTTGCGAAAAACTGCTATTTTTGAGTATATTACAATTAACTCGGTTTTGGTCATTTTTTGATGAAAATTTAGTGTGTATTTTTCGTCAAACTTAAGTTTACGGCTGGTGTAAAGTATTTCTGTCATAAAAGAATCGATAGTTTGTGTTTTCGCCAGCGAACTTTTGCCCCACACTAGATTCGAACTCTTGCCCCACCGGTGGGGCAAATGTTCGAATAAGACAATCAATTTTGAAACTGTTATAACTAAAAATGGGTAAATATTTTAACACAAGTTTGTTCAGCAAAATTATAGCCAATATGTTGAAGGTTCATTGTATGGTATTTGTTTTGTTTTCACTGCTATTGTTTTCTTGGAAACTTTGATTATACCTCTAAGGTCGAACTTTTGCCCCACCTTACTCTAACAGTTAATGTAAGATTATTTTGAAAACCATCTCTAAGAGACTTGTCTGAAGACTTCCTGGATAGAATAATTTCGAGATAAACAGTAGTTTTGCAGGCGTGATTCTTGACAGTAGTAACAACTTGTAACTTACAAGAGTTTCATAACAAATTGGGAGATTTCAAGATCTGTTACAGATGTTTCACTACGGGTGATTCTGGTAAAACACTTGACAGAAAACAAAATAGGATAAAAATTTCCCACTGTGATCATATGCATGAGCGAAAACTGGACGTAGGTGAATGCCTTTTTAATGTCGAGTAGTGTTTTCTGTCATCAAGAGTACTTTTCAAATCTCTGGACCCCAATATCGAAATCCATCAATCAACTCCACCCAGCTCCTCAAAAATATCATAATGCATCGTTAAATCCTTCCGGATGGATCTTGAAGTGCAAAAAAAGGGTATTTTCACCAGCATGACATAGCGATAATTCAAAAGTGTTATCTCTCGCATGAAAGGAAGTGAAAAAGTTAACGAGAAATAAATAACAGCCACAATAAAGTGAAATGTTTCGCTCGGTACCGAAGAAAGTTAAAAAAGGTGTTTTTGTCGAAAATTCAATCATGCCAACTCCCAACCCAAGAAACTGGAGCAAGCAAGAATAAAAAAAATCAAAGCATCGACCGATTTGCTCGGAGTTCTTTAGGATGGGTGGTGGGTAATGAATGGTATACACGGCGATGCGATGGGCAACTTGGCTGGGCCTGAATTTTCGAGCAGACAGCAGTCCACAAGGTACACGGGTATCTGTAGTTCCTGCAGCCTCCAGCTTCTTTGATTTATAACCCATAAAATTCGATAACGTTATTTTGCCATCCTGCAACGAACGGTTCGGCGGTAGCGATAAAGCGTCTTTCTTTACACAATAACAACCTGAAAAATATCGAAACCATACTGCCAGCAATCGCGGAGCAACTCGAGTAAACACATTCAACCATATATGTTGACGTTGAACTTTGAGCTGGTGTAACCTATCTGGAATAACAATAAAATAGGAACCCCATCAGCACCATGGACAGATGTGATAGTCAAACGGTCTTTAAAAATGTTGTACAGTGGTCTTAAATGTGAGTGAAATTTGGCAAAACTTAATCTAGAGTTCCTTATCAGGTATCGGGTATCATGTATCAGAAGGTCGATTGAAGAGGCACTTTTCTCGCCAACTAGGAAATTTGTGCCATTGTCATATGACGGATTTCACGCCAACTCGACACGTGATTGGCAGCACCCCTTTCAGAATTCAATGAAACTTTCTGGATGTCAAAAGTATGTGAAACTAAGATACTTTGCATATTTTGTTTTTTCAAAATCGATCTAGACTAACATTTGGAAAGGGTCAAAGTTTTTTTTACTTTTTTATAAACCCATATAACTCGAAACGGTAAGATCTACAAAAAAAAGTGCTGTATGGGGGACTGTCGTGAAATTTCCTGAAGTTTTAGAAAAAATATTGTAAAAATAAAAAACATTTTCTACACTTAAAAAAAATGATTCAACACTTTTAAGTCGATTTAGAAATAAACGGCCATTTCAGATTTTACTCATCCTTAAGCAAAAAGTTTCGTAATTAAATTTACTAAAAGTCCATACAATGCAAATTGGGTATATTTTAGGTAAAAAAGTTTTTCTAACATCGACTTTTTCAGGTCCAAAATGATTTTTTATTTTATATCTGTTTCGTTTTTAATAGTCTAGTATGATCATATTTTCAAGTGATAAATGAGTTTTGATCACAAAATAGATTATATTTGTTTTATTGGGAGTAGTTAAAAGAAATAAAACGGAATTATACAGTTTTTTTTTACTTAAATACAATTGATCTCGCACGAAACCGCTTATGAGAAAATCAACTCCGTCTAACAATCCGATGGGTTTTTTATGGTTGGAAAGATATCACAATAATATTTAATTTCTTATTTGGTCAAAGCCAATCTTAACAGGTGTCTGTAAAGGGTCAATATTATGCTTATGAAAAAAAGTCGTGGTTTGTTTTTATCATGCATTATTACTTATTGCTATATATCCTAAAACGTAGTATCTGCACATGAATATTTACATTATTTTTGGGCTTAACTGAATAAATTGAATATTTTTGGTTCATCCTCTGAATTGGTATACTGTTTGGCTGCAATTTGTGTATCACTAATAGGCATATAACAATGATATTTTTGGGTACCAGGAACAGTTTTAACCTTATCAAACAATTCCACCAATACCTCTGACATTTTAACATATTATCTAAATATATCTAAATAACAGAAATTTAATTTGGTGATACATGTATCAGTTTGTTTCACTGCCCAGTCAAATAGTTCTCGTGGAGTTGCGATTGTGTTTCCATAGTCTTTTGCAAGAATTGCTCTTTTTGCCATTCGCTTGAGAGTGCCACTCTGCTTCCAATCCATGTATTTTCTTGAAATTACATAAGCTGGCTATTTTTAATTTTTATAATGAACTGCAGCTCCATCTGACATAAAAATAACTTCTGAGAAATTTACTTTTTGTTGATGAAAATTTATCAATTTTGAAATAAATAGCTGAACTGCTACTGTGTCATGGGTCAACACCTCCAATTTACATTTTCCAATTTATTATCTTTCTTGTGGTAAATCTTGAATGGGTATTCCGTTCTTGGGAATTATTCCAGTGATATCCTTGAGCAGCGTTTTGTATGATGAAACTATAATTTTCAGAAAAGTCACTAATTACCAGTATTCCACCTTGTTTTAAGGAGTCTTTTTTATTTCGTAGAAAAGAAGACTGTTCATTGCAAATAAAATTATGAGTTATAATCTTATCAACTTTCTCCACGAAACACGTACGAAATAAATACGGCTTAGATAAAATGAAAAGAGTTTTATTGACTCGGTGGTTGTTGAGTAACTCAGGTCGTTAACGGACATTCTAGGTAGATAACAATACAAACATATTCATTATTTCTTATTCATCTGGCGTGTAACACAGGTACGTTTAGCAAGCTTTCCATTCACAAAACTTTTTCTAGAAGAGAAAATGGGGTATGGGTAAGGTTGTTACTTTTCAATGTTTGCAATATTGTTGTGATATCTAAAATATAGAAAATATCTAAAGATATATAAAAAATACGTCGGATTATTAGATGGAGTTGATTTTCTCATAGGTAGAGGCGAAGTCCATTGATTGCCTTCATTTAAAAAAAAAAACATAATCACTGTATAGTTTCGTTTTTTTAACTATTCTCATTAAAAATACAATCTATTTTCTAATTCAAACTCATTTATCACTTGAAAACACGATCATATTTGACGGCTTAAAACAAAATTAAAAAAAATCAGTTTTGGACTTGAAAAATTCGTTGTTAGAAAAACTGTTTTCCCTTATATATGCCCAATTTGCAATGTATGGACGACTTTTAGTAAACTTAATTGCAAAAATTTTTACCTAAGAACGATCAAAATCTGAAATGGCCGTTTTTTTATTCGATTTTATAATTTTGAATCATTGTCTTTTCAGTGTAGAAAATGTTTTTTTTTTTTCAATATTTTTTCTAAAACTTCAGGGAATTTCACGACAGTTCCCCATACAACACTTTTTTATAGGTTTTACCATTCTCGAGTTAAACGGGTTTATAAAAAAAGTAAAAAAAAAAACTTTGACTCTTTCCAAATATTAGTCTATATCGATTATAAAAAAAAAACAAAGTATGTAAAGTATCTTAGTTCCACATAGTCTTCACCAGTGCTGGGAATGGTAATGGTAGTAGGCTTGAGTTTTTGCGAAAATCACGTGGCTCTTCTAATACAGTACAGTGATACCTCCATGAGTCGATGTTCCATGACTCGATATCGACTCATGGAACCATACTAAAAACAAAATTTCATGGTTACTACGATGGTCCCTAGAAGCAGCTATCCAAAGGATTGCTGTTCCATGACTCGATATTTCCATGAGTCGATGGTCCCTTCAATATCGACTCATGTAAGTTTCACAGTAGTTCAAAATTGTGAATCTCATCAAGTAGCCAATGTTGGGTATATGAATTTCCTAAATCAGTAGTATCATTAAAGGCTTTAAATGCGGGAAATGCAGCGGGAAATAGAACATTTTTCTACAGTAGTTTAGGGTTGCCCTTAGCAACGGGTGTTTTGCTATTTTCAAAGCATTTTGCCTACAGCAGCGATACGCGTGAGTTTCACTGGCTCCGCTGATTGTGATTTGCTACGCTTGCATAATTGTAGTGTGAATTTCAGAACTTTTCCCAACTCTGGTCTTCACATCCAGAAAGTTTCGTTGAATTCTGAAGGAGTGCTGCCAATCCCTTTGTCGAGTTGGCGTGAAATCCGTCATATTTGAGCCTGTTTCACAATCTCTCCGATGGAAAAGGAAAAAAAAGGAAATATTTGAGATAATAGATGTGCCTATACATCACTGTTCGCTCCAACGCGAAGTTTCTGTGTTGTGAGTGCTTCCCACCTCTGTCCCATCTAACCTCAAGCCGCCACGAGTATTTCAGCCTCTCATCCCGACCACTAACAACCACCCCACACACACACGTTTCCAGTGCACAAAAAGGATAACAAGCGCAATTTTGAAAATTACCGCGGTGTAACATCACTGTGTGCCTGCTTCAAGATTTTCGAGATTATCATGAATGACATGTTGTTTGCTTCTTGCAAAAACTACATCACCCCAGATCAACATGGGTTTTTTCCTAAAAGATCAACTACCACAAATTTTGTCCGGTTTGTTCAATTCTGCTTATGTAACTTGGACTCTGGGTCGCAAATAGATGCAGTATATACGGACTTGAAATCCGCCTTCGATCGTGTGAACCATGGGATACTACTCGCTTGGCTTGAGAAACTTGGCGTGATATCATTCACTGATTCAAATCATACCTCACGGATCGTCAACTCATTCTGAAAATTTGATTGAACTCATCCGAACCGTTTTCCAATTTGTCCGGAGTGTCACAAGGGAGCAACTTGGGTCCTCTGCTGTTCTCCATATTCATCAACGAGCTTTCTAGTGTGCTTCCAGCCGGATGCCGTTTATTCTATGCAGATGATGTGAAGTTATACATGGATATCAACTGTCTCCAAGACTGTCTTTATCTCCAACAGTCCATTAATCACTTCGTCGACTGGTGCAACAGGAGCATGTTAACAGTGAGTCTACAAAATGCCATGTTATATCGTTCCATCGTAAGCGAACGCCCATCACTTTTGACTATTCGATCGCTGATCAACCTCTAACACGTGTAACCGAGGAACGTGACTTAAGCGTAACTTTAGATACTGCCTTAACCTTTCGGGTGCACTATAACGATACGATCTCCAGAGCTAATCGGCAGCTCGGGTTTATCACCACACAAGACATCCATATGCCAATATTGGTCTTACAACTGTTGTGTAAATCCATTTGATATACTTGGGTTAGAGGCCCCAAGTTTTACCAAAGGTTCGCCTGCATTGACCGGAGGCCATGCAAGGTTTTTGGACTCTGAAATCAATGTGAGATGTCCAAGAAAGTTTGGAATCTAGAACGACTCCGACATACTTTACCTGATCAGTTAGGTACCTTAATCTCAGTGCCAAAAAGACAAAAAGGTCGAATTCCAACGCGGTTTCGTCTTTCCGTAAAAAGAACAATAGATGTTTTATTCAGGTTAATCAGGTTAACCATAAGTTAGAAAACCGCTATTATTGAGTTGCCTCAATAGCGTATTTGCTACGAGATTCCACAAAAGTGGTGACAAGTCTTCCCCTTGGAGGCATCCGCAAACACTTAATTTTCGAATCGCTGATAGACACAATGTCGAGAAGAGATGTCGGTTTTGAGTATTTGATTAAGGGCCTATTCTGTTCCAACTCCTTCTACATTGTTTCCTGAGCCTAGTCAGATCGGAATTCCACCATAGAGTCCCTTTTATAGTCTTCACAGACCGCAGAGGACATGCTTCTTCAAAGGCTTCCATAATGAAGGATGTTGTAGTATCAACGGCATCATCCAAATCACTTGGATTTTCAATGAACGGAGAGTGTTCATGGGATATGGTTCCCAGTTAATTGACCGTGAATTCCTAAAAGTTACATTCGAATGTTCAAAGCAGATCTATAGATGATCAGATAATGATTTTTCATCTGATACATGATTCGTGACTGATACTCTTTGAGTATTATGTCTAACACTTCTTCTCTAGTAGATACCATGAAGGTTGGGCGATTGCCTATATTAAGTGATCCAAGATCTGTACCACTGAAGTATTTCATCAGACTGGAGCCTCTCAAATTAACATCTGAGCTGCCCAGATGATGTGATGAGTATAAGCAACACTGCTGATTTGCTTTATTAACGAGCACGCATGCACGGGGTTTTCCATTTCATGATTGCTGAAAGCTGCAGTACCTGGGTCCAGGAGGTAACCTAGATAGAAGTTTACCTTACGAAAGTAAGGTTGTTGAGCTAGAGTTGCTTGAGCTGTACTATTTTGCATAAGTCTACAAATATTGATCGTTACTGTTCTTCTATTCTGCAGATTGTAATCTGAGCTGTCCTTACGGTAGCCACTAACCAACCTGCTCACACTTTCTGTGACTCTTAACAACATGCTACGATGTGGCTCTCAGCGAGGCTCAATATCTTTATTTGTGACAAATAGCACCCATTCTGGACCACTGCAACCGTATCAACGAGAAGGATAAAAAGCCGAAAAAATCGCGAAGCTTTCCACGGCAAACATTGAGCAGCGGCAAAAGGTGACTTATCTCCTGCTTCGATGGTTTTTGGATGTGCTGTTTACGGAAGTTGCTATTGAATGGAAACGAAAAATGTGAAGATGACGCTGAGCACAAGGTGTGCGATTTGTTTGCCACATGTCATGCCACCTGGCTTGGTTGGTGGAGCGCAGTAACGATGGAGAAGACTGCGCCTCGAAGTATGTAGATACTTCCGTCTTTAAGGGAAGTTTAAAAAAACTTTCCATATCTAATAAGTAACGCTGAATAATTAAATGATTTTCTAAATACAAAATGAATTTAGATTTCAGTCATTCCACAGTTATGTATCAACTTGGGTTCATTTTTAATAATAAAATATGATTGACACGGTAAATGGCTGGGCATGGCGTACCATTGGTACCTCGCGTACCTACAGGAATAAAATAGACCCCATTGTGTGGGCTTTAGTCTCTTGCCCAGCAACTCCTATCCCTACCTCCTCGTGGTACTGGCCGGGGTACGAGTAACCTTGGGGAAGATCGGGTAATCAACCCCCGGTGGGAACTTTGGTCGTATGCTGACAGGGAAGTGGGGGTTTGCTTCTGCAAACCTTGAGCGTCTGTACTCCATGTTAGGAGCGGCTCACAACAGCTTCTGTTCCCCATGCCAGGGGCGGCTGATCATCGTCTGAGTGCCAGAGAAGGACTCTAAGCTAAACTGCGCACTATGGCCCTGAGAACATTTAGGGGGAATGGTCCTCCGGAAATCTAGGGAGTTGGTGTCAGGCCCAGCAAGCCAGCCGTAAAAATACACCAGCACAGGAACGTCAACGAGAGAATACGGACCGGAACAATCGGCAAAGACCACAGCGACGAAAATGGACTAGCGATTGGAAACTCGGTACGTGGAACTGCAAATCTCTCAACTTCATCGGAAGCACACGCATACTCTCCGATGTACTGAAGATCCGCGGTTTCGACATCGTAGCGCTGCAGGAGGTGTGCTGGACAGGTTCAATGGTGCGAACGTTTAGAGGTAATCAATACCAGATCTGCGGCAACATACGGGAGCTGGGAACAGCTTTTATAGTGATGGGTGATATGCAGAGGCGCGTGATCGGGTGGTGGCCGATCAACGAAAGAATGTGCAAGTTGAGGCTCAAAGGCCGGTTCTTCAACTTCAGCATCATGAACGTGCATAGCCCTCACTCCGAAAGCACTGATGATGACAAGGACATTTTGCGCGCAGCTCGAACGCGAGTACGACCGCTGCCCAAGCCATGACGTCAAGATCATCATAGGAGACTTAAACGCTCAGGTTGGCCAGGAGGAGGAGTTCAGACCGACGATTGGAAAGTTTAGCGCCCACCGGCTGACGAACGAGAACGGCCTACGACTGATAGATTTTGCCGCCTCCAAGAACATGGCCATTCGCAGCACCTACTTCCAGCACAGCCTCCCGTATCGATACATCTGGAGATCACCACTGCAGACGGAATCACAAATCGACCACGTTTTGATCGATGGACGGCACTTCTCCGATATTACCGACGTCAGAACCTATCGTGGCGCTAACATTGACTCCGACCACTACCTGGTGATGATGAAACTGCGCCAAAAACTATCCGTCATTAACAATGTACGGTATCGACGCCCGCCTCGGTATAACCTAACGCGACTGGCCCAACCGAACGTCGCTGCCGCATACGCGCAGCATCTCGAGGTAGCGTTGCCGGAAGAGGGCGAGCTTAATGAAGCCCCTCTTGAGGACTGCTGGAGCAACATAAAAGCAGCCATCAACAACGAAGCTGCGAGCATCGTCGGGTACGTGGAAAGGAGGACATGTGACGATTGGTTCGACGAAGAATGCAGGCAGGTTTTGGAGGAGAAGGATGCAGCGCGGCTGATTGTCAGATTCTGGGAAACGGAACAGCTGCCGGAGGAGTGGAAGCAAGGGGTCATATGTCCCATCTACAAGAAGGGCGACAAACTGGAATGTGAAAACTATCGTGCGATCACTATCCTGAATGCCGCCTACAGAGTACTATCCCAGATTATCTTCCGTCGTCTATCACCAATAACAAATGAGTTTGTGGGAAGTTATCAAGCTGGTTTCATCAACGGCTGCTCGACAACGGGCTAAATCTACACTGTACGGCAAATCCTCCAGAAATGCTGTGAATACCAAGTCCCAACGTATCACCTGTTCATCGATTTTAAAGCGGCTTATGATAGTATCGACCGCGAAGAACTACGGGAAATCATGGACGAGTACAGCTTTCCCGGGAAGCTCACAAGACTAATAAGAGATGCTCTTGGACGGTGTGCAGAATAGCATGAAGATTTCGGGCGAACATTCCAGTTTGTTCGAATCCCGCCGGGAATTTCGACAGGGGGATGGACTTTCGTGCCTGCTGTTTAACATCGCGCTAGAAGGTGTCATGCGGAGAGCCGGGTTCAATAACCGAGGTACGATTTTCACAAGATCCAGCCAATTTGTTTGCTTCGCGGATGATATGGATATTGTCGGCAGAACATTTGGAACGGTGGCAGACCTGTACAGCCGCCTTAAACGTAAAACGACAATAGTGGTGGTGAACGCATCAAAAACAAAGTACATGCTGATAGGCGGAACCGAGCGCGACAGAGCCCGCCTAGGAAGCAGTGTTATGATAGACGGGGATGTTCCCGTGGATACGATCCGGTAGGGAATAATTAACACGGAGAGATACGTTCGAATTCACGGTTTATTTCAGACTGATTTGATACATAGTATTTTGCCCTATATATAGTCCTTCACCCTATTGTACTTGCATAGAATATTCTCGATGCGCATTGTTGTATACAATAATGAGTTGTGTCTTAACTGTTATACAATTGACGGATTGAATATTCTCGAACTGTCAGACAATGACACAATGCATGATAGATAAACAATAACAATGCAAATTCAATGTTTGGATCTGGCATGATCTCGATGGTAAGTAGTTTTACTTTGCCTATTTTTATATACTTATCTAATGTTTTGTTTATTTCAGGTATGATGAGTAACTTGATGATCAGGTGAGTAACAGTGTTGCTGGTTTGGTGGTGAATTTGTCTAGTGTTTGTGGCCTCAACATGAGGCATGTTCGTCCACTGGTGTGGTGCGGAATGAAGCACACCGGTGGCTTGTTGTTGGCCACAACAGGGATACTTTTGAGGTGGTTGATGAGTTCGTCTACCTCGGATCCTTGTTAACGGCTGATAACAACGTTAGTCGTGAAATACGAAGACGTATCATCAGTGGAAGTCTCGCCTACTATGGGCTCCAGAAGAAGCTGCGGTCAAGAAAGATTCACCCTCGCACCAAATGTACCATGTACAAAACGCTTATAAGACCGGTGGTCCTCTAAGGACATGAAGCATGGACCATGCTGGAAGAGGACCTGCAAGCACTTGGAGTGTTCGAACGAAGGGTGCTTAGGACGATCTTTGGCGGAGTACAGGGAAACGGTGTGTGGCGGCGGAGAATGAACCACGAGCTCGCTAGGCTCTACGGCGAACCCAGTATCCAGAAGGTTGCGAAAGCCGGAAGGGTGCGCTGGGCAGGACAAGTTGCAAGACTACCGGACAACAATCCTGCAAAGATGGTGTACGCGTCGAATCCGGTTGACACAAGAAGGCGAGGAGCACAGCGAGCGAGGTGGCTTGATCAGGTGCAACAAGATCTGGAGAACGTGGGCCAAAATCGAAGTTGGAGAGACACAGCCATGGACCGAGTAAATTGGCGTAACATCGTTAACGAGGTTTTATCAAATTAATTGATGTAACACCAACTAAATAAAATAAATAATAATTATTGAAAATCATGGTGCGGCTGCACAAACATAATCACCTCACTGGCACTTCAGAATACAGATCTTTACAGAAATACACCCCAAAATTTGCGATTATTAACAAAAAAGTGTTGATGTTAATGAAAATATTTAAAACGTTGACTTTCTTACAGATGTAGATCAGCGTGAGAAGTTGATCTATTTATTCAATATTTATCAACGAGATTTTTCGCCCTGGGCTACTTCATCTTGAGACCAACGGCTTTACTTCCCTTCCAAAGGAAGTCATCATTAGAACTTTTAAGTCATAAGTGACTATCTCAGGGATGGAATTCGATCCCAAGTTCGTGACGTGAGAGACGTCCCAGACAACCAGAATGTACATAAAACGTACTTTTGCGTTATGCGATGCTTTAATGTGCAAAGTTTCACATATAAGACGTCGCGAAAATGCCTTATACGTACAAAAGGGGAGGCGATATGTGTTATTTTTTACAGGTTATGTAACAATACTATGATGCAGAGAAGATTTTCCTCTATCTCCCAGTGGTGATACTTTTCATCTTTGCTCAGTCATTTGCTTAAAAATAACGAGCTACACTCTCGGTTACCAATGACTTTCAGGGCAAGATAATAAGTTATGTGAAATATTATAATTGATTGCTGTATATTTAGATTTAAGGTAATATGTTTTTTGCATTCTCGCAACATTATTTGATAAACTATTCTCAGCTTAATTCGACTCTGATCCATATCTGTGTGCTTTCCATAACTGTGGGGCGACTGTACATTTCGTTGAAAAAATAACAAAACCATACATATTTATTCATAACTCGCTGCTCCTCAAGTGCCGTTTAGCGTAGAAACTTCTCAGATACGTTGTTTGCCCCATGAAACGACCAAAGTTAGTAACTGATGCCAAAGCGTTGCCACAAATCATTTTTGCCTTGACGATGGTTAACCGTGATAACGTTTGCTGTAATTGGTTACATGCGAAAACAAATTTGTCATACTAATGCCGAGTTCGACAGTATGTAGCCAGTCACAGACACTCCCAGATGATAACATCTTTAAGCAATTCTCCTGCTGTGCCATAACTCACGTCGCGCCGTATCGGCAGAAAGCGTTTCCTCTACTCTGTGGGAGAAGGACCGACCTTCCTCGGAAAATGGAATCCCGTCAAAGCTGTCAATTGGGGAAGACACATCGTTATAAATCTTGATTTTATTTGACACCTTTGTGGAGTGGTAGTTGCTAGTAATCACTATGTCTTCGCTCCTCCGTTGCGGTAAACTGGCATTTACTGGGAACTTCCTTAATTCCCTGAATGGCAAAAAGGGTGGATGTCATTGCCATGCAGACGACATTGTCAAACACCCATTATCGCACTCGTGCACATCCCATCTGAGCATATATACTGGGGAGAAATTACACGATTCAAATGCTAAGAAGATGTTCTAAATCTAAATGGAATGACCTTTCCTTCATGAGTTGCATTGGCAGATACCAATTAAAGTTATCTTAAGGCTCAAGAATCCATCATTCAATCATCAGCAATCATCAAAAATTAAAAACCATTTTTTTCGTTCAAATTTCCATGAATCCGCATGAAAATCTATCATTGCATTTGAGACAGCAAGTGTAGTGCAATGATAGATTTTCTTGAACATTTCTTCAATATTGAGCAAAAAAACTGGTTTTGAAAATTTGTAAAACGATGATGGTTATTTTCCTCTTAAACTGGGTAAAATTTATCACTGTTCATTACATTTTTTTCTTAAATATCCTTAAGAATTGAGATAAATCCAACTTCATTTCCACAAAAACAAGTACTTCATTGATCTCTAGCAATTTACGTAATTGATTTTTCATGAAATTACATTTAATATTTCATAACATTAGCTTGAATATTCAAAATTTTTAATGATACTCGGAGGCGAAATTGATCATCAAATAACAAGACAAGTTTGACAACGAAAACAAAAAATCCTCGTCTACTAAATTTGGGTCTCTTGTGTATTTGATCATTTTATTACAATGTTATACTTTAAAAATCAATAAGTCGAGTCTAGTATACTACACTGAAGACGGGCTTACAGTTGAGGTCGAAATACGCGTATCTGTCAAAGGATACATACTCCAGTGGAATTAAATGGTATAGTACAAAATTCTGTTTTTCATTTTCCAATAAATAACGCCCAAATGTAGGCAATTTACTTTGAAATAAGCACGATTTTCGAGCATAAACGGTTTTATGATTGACAAACTATGCCTGCTATTCTGTATGATTTCAATAATTAGTTTTGTAGTTCATAATTAAGCTTTGCAAGCTTAATATACTCAAACTTTGCATAAATTCTTAGCACTAGCGGACTGTTTAGTACTTACTATTCCAACAAGACTGTTAACAGTTACAAGAATTTGTGAATATTCGAGTTGTTAGACTGTCCAGCCGATGTGGAATTGATGGAAATGATTTCCTTCACCATCAGCTGCTACATGTAAAACTTAACACAGCCATCAAGCCTGCTGGGTCGTCAACGGAGGATCATGTTCAACACCATTGTGGCCAATCCATACTCTTCCGAATCGTTCCCGTAACATAGCACGGAAAATGCAAGTCAGTAAACGCGTTCGCCTTCTGATTCAACGGCCAGCAGTACCGCTGAGTCTCAGGTTGATCACTAACATTACGAGAAGCTAGGGCGAGTTACAGATTGTAAAGTTTACAAAAATGGAGTTAACTTAGTTAAAGTTAACTGGAGTTAACGGAAAATAAATTGCGAACGCAAACACTACGATTCGCTGTGCTGCAAGCAAGCCACATGAAAGGAATGCATATTCAGAGCAACGAGGTACACCGAAGATATTATTCGACCAACGAAACCTACAGCTGGGTATCCCGCAGAAGATCAAGGAAGGGAACAGTGGCGAAGACTCGTTTAAGATGGTGCATCTATGGAAGTTTGAATAAGTTTGAAAAACGGACGAAAATAGCTACCACGTGTGCGAGTGCGAATACGAGGAAAAACTGGATCGCCTTATGAAAAGTTACTTCAACGCCGAAGATTGTCCGACCAACTATTCAGAGAAGCTGAAATGCAAGGAAGAATCAAAAGCACGACGATTCATGGAGGAAACGACGATAAGGGCGAGCGATCCATTTGCGACGGGACTTCTCTGGAGATCCAATCTTGTAGAGTGGCCGAACAGTTACTTCATGACCCTTCGACGCTTGTAATGCAGTGAGAGGCGAATGACTCGCGATCGCCTTTTGAATCCATCAGAAAATCAGCGACTACCAGGGGAAGAAGTCTGCTCATCGAGCGACTACAATGGGCTTACGAATGCTGATCCCTGACGGACCTGGTATCTTCCGCTAGGCGCTGTGTACAACTCTAATAAACCAGGAAAGGCGCGCCTTATTTGGGATGCAGCAGCAAAAGTCGACGGGACTGACATCGCTCCCTTCCGTGCAGTTCCGGTTCCGACAGTACCCAGTGCACTATGGTCCTGAACAGGCATTGCAGAATTCGCTCTCATTTGAGTATGAAAGCACGATCAAAGCAAGCAAAGAAAAACATCCCATCTGTTGCGGTCCACGATCGCCATTGTATCGCAAGGTGTAACAAGTCTGATAAATGGAAGCAGCGAGCGAGAGCCCCAAAGAGGAAGCGATGATAAAATCCATTTTTCTCGCTTGTTTACCGTTGGAGATAGGTGTTTTTCTTTACTGGTACGATAAACAATCCACGAACTTCCAATAGCAATAGTGTCTTCCAGGCTTGGAGCATGTTTTGAGGGGTTTTATCATGCACTACTATTCCCCAATCTGATCAAAGTTGTAGCTTATTTACGAATATCTTATAGTATTTATATACTAAACTCATAAAATATTAACTTTTCCTTCATTTATTAAGGGAATAAATGAAAGTAAGTATACGATAAACAGTCTCTCGTAATGTGCAGCATGTTATGATGGTTACAGAGAGCGATACGTGAAAGATTCTCTCAATTTTCTCAGGATTCAATCCCTGATCATGACTAAGGATTCTGAAATCATGAACTCATTTAATGAAAACAACCATTACACGATAATTAATTTTTTTTTTTTTTTTTTTTGAGTAAAGTGTACCGGCCGCTTGGGCACGTCAGGAGTTAATCATCAATATTAACCTCCTTTTCCCAAGCAGCCTAGATAGCCGCGTAGTGTCGGTAGCGGTTTTTTTTTTTCCAACTGGCTAAGAATTAACACTACGGAATGGGGGGACGGACCTGGTGTAGTGGTTAGAACACTCGCCTCTCACGCCGAGGACCTGGGATCGAATCCCATCCCCGACATAGTCACTTATGACGTAAAAAGTTATAGTGACGACTTTCTTCGGAAGGGAAGTAAAGCCGTTGGTCCCGAGATGAACTAGCCCAGGGCTAAAAATCTCGTTAATAAAGTCAAACCAACCAACCAACACTACGGACTGCCTGTTCCGGTGGTAAAAGTCCACCTCACAGGTGACCTCTAATTTATGGTGTGATGCGTACCGTGCCTAGGAATGAATGGTTAGGGGGGTCTAAATAAAACCTAACCGCTAACGGAGCCTGTGGGGTACCAGGGCGCCCTCCACAGTATTGAGTCCTTCCTGTGCTACCCGGAGCAATGGTGCAGGTGACCTTGTGTTTCTCCGAGATAATCGGCTGCCCTTCTTCATTTCTGAGTTAACTACTAGAGATGTATGTGCTGTCACAATCGATGTTTCTGTTGGTGACCTCAACAGGAAATACGTCTATTGTTCGGTATATTTACCACATGATGAACCATCCCCAACGGATGACTTCAAACGAGTTGTCGTACATTGCGTAACAAAAGGCCTTCCGCTGATTGTGGGCAGTGATGCTAATGCTCATCACCAAGGATGGAAAAAAATCACCTCTAGCGACTAACAACATAGTATTTGAATGGTCGAAGAGGGCCGTTGCTCTTGCAGAAGCATGATTTGAACAGCTCATCACGCGCGCATAGTAAGGATAAATGGAGCATCTGATGAACTGTTTGTCGCGGGACAAACCGTTTGTCGGATGTTGTAACAAACCGCGATTAACATGAATCAGAACGCGTTCACGGCATAATTTTTCACCCAAACCATACCCGAATGACATTCGAATCTTAAATGACATACCACAAAGCAGATCGCAGAATAAAAACGTAAGAATCCCCCAAAAGTTATGACTTTGGTTTGCGAACAATTGATCGTTAGCACACATGCCGAGCGATTCATTTTTTGCGGAGCGGAGTTTGTTGTTAGGACTTGACGACTAACGATTAATCGTTGTTGCTATGATCGCACGATAAAGAACAACCGCGATGCATCATTTATTTTGTCATGATCACTAGATTTCCATCCTTGCTCATCACATCATCTGGGGCAGCTCAGATATCAATTTGAGAGGCTCCAGTCTGATGGAATACTTAAGTAGTACAGACCTTGGATTACTTAACATAGGCAATCGCCCAACCTTCATGGTTTCCAATAGAGAAGAAGTGTTAGACATAACGCTCTGCTCGAATACAATCAGTCACGAGTTGACGAATTGGCATGTATCAGATGAGGAATCATTATCTGATCATCGCTACATCTTCTTTGAACATTCAAATGTAACTGCACAGACTTTGCGTTTTAGGAATCCCCGGTCAACAAACTGGGAACTCTATATTGAATTGGTTGCGACCAAATTTCATGGATATTCTCCGTCCATTGAAAATCCAAGTGATCTGAATGATGCAGTTAATACTACAACATCCTACATTATGGAAGCTTTTGAAGAAGCATGTCCTCTGCGGTCTGTAAAGACTACAAGAGGGACCCCATGGTGGAATTCCGATCTGACTAGACTCAGGAAACAATGTAGAAGGAGTTGGAACAGACGCCGTTCAGCTGGATCAGAGTCGTTCAAGTCAGCTCGCAAGGCTTACAAGAAGGCTCTTCGTTCTGCTGAACGATCCGGCTGGAAAAACCTTTGTACAAATGTTTCCAGTTTGAGTGAAGTCAGTCGGCTGAACAAAATCCTGCAAAATCTAAGGATTTCCAAGTGAACGAAATTCGATTACATAATGGTGACTTTACTTCTTCCGATGAAGAAGTTTTAGAATGTTTATTCAATACACACTTCCCCGGATGTGTGGACATAGCATCTACGGATGAACCAAATGTCTTTTCATGTAGTTACGAGTCTCTGGCCTCGGCTCGCAGTATCGTAACTACTGAATCGATTCAATGGGCACTTAATAGTTTTGCTCCTTTCAAATCTCCAGGAGCGGATGGGATTTATCCTGTTCTGCTCCAAAAGGGATTTGAGTTTATCAAACATGTTTTGAAACAGCTACTTGTAAGAAGTTTTGCTACCGGGTACATTCCCAGATCCTGGCGTGATATTACTGTAAAGTTTATCCCGAAAGGAGGACGTGCGTCGTATGAAGAAGCGAAGAGTTTTAGACCAATCAGTCTGACCTCTTTTCTTCTGAAATGTCTGGAACGCATTATCGACCATCACATCCGTGATGTTTATTTGGCAAACATGCCTCTTTATGTGAATCAACATGCTTAAAAATCTGGAAAGTCCACTGTGACTCTCATACACAAAGTTGTTTACGATATCGAGAAAGCATTCGCTCAGAAGCAATCCTGCTTGGGTGTTTTCTTGGATATTGAGGGTGCCTTTGATAACGTGTCTTTCGATGCCATATTGGAAGCCGCACGAAACCATGGGCTACCTACAATGATTTCCAATTGGATTCATCAAATGCTCAAAAACCGACATCTCTTCTCGACATTGCGTCAAGCAGCGATTCGAAAATTGAGTGTTGGCAGATGCCCCCAAGTCTTATCACCACTTTTGTGGAATCTCGTAGCAGATACGCTATTGAGGCAACTCAATAATTGCGGTTTTCCAACTTATGGATTTGCCGACGACTATCTATCTTTGATAGTTGGTATGTGCATAAGCACCCTATTCGACCTGATGCAAAGTGCACTTCAGGTAGTCGAGAGTTGGTGTCGCCAATATGGCCTTTCGGTTAACCCGAATAAAACATCTATTGTTCTTTTTACGGAAAAACGAAACCGCGATGGAATTCGACCTTTACGTCTTTTTGGCACTGAGATTAATGTGACTGATCAAGTAAAGTATGTCGGAGTCATTCTAGATTCCAAACTTTCATGGACACCTCACATTGATTTCAGAGTCAAAAAAAGCTTGCATGGCCTTCGGTCAATGCCGGCGAACCGTTGGTAAAACTTGGGGCCTCAAACCCAAATATATCAAATGGATTTACACAACAGTTGTTCGACCAATATTGGCATATGGATGTCTTGTGTGGTGGCAAAAGGGTGAAGTGAGAATAATCCAGTCAAAATTGGGCCATCTCCAAAGGATGTGCTTGATGGCGATGTCTGGTGCGTTCTCTCCCACAGCAGCGCTCGAGGCCCTTTTCGACGTTGCGCCACTACACATACATCTTAAACAAGAAGCACTTTCTTGCTCTTACCGTTTATGGGTACTGGATCTACTGGAGAAAAATCCAGTTAATCGTAGATCTACACACACTTTGTTGTTTCCACTTTTGGTGAATTGGGACAAAATTGTCCTTGCTCCAAGTGATCTCACAATTGCTTGTCACTTTCCTTACAGGACATTTACCACACAATTCCCTTCACGGGAAGAGTGGACGTCTGGCTATTTGGAAAGAAGTATATCAAACAATATAGTATGTTACACTGATGTCTCCCTTCTTGAAGGTAGAGCTGGTGCAAGAGTATACTCTCGTGAGCTAAGGCTGAATCAGTTTTACTCACTTGGTAGAAACTGCACCGTTTTTCAGGCGGAAATATTTGCTCTTTTGTGTAGAGTGCAATCAGCACTTCAACAGCGCGTAATGGGTAAAGTCATATACTTCTGTTCAGATAGTCAGGCTGCTATAAAAGCTCTTGCTTCGGCCAACTCAAGGTCGAAGCTTGTTATCGCATGTCGAACTCAAATTGATTCCAATTACTTGGTAAACACTTATTAAGTGAAACTGAATTCAGAAGCCTGAATCTTCAGGATATTCTGTTATTCTTAACCCGCTGTGGTAATGAGCTATAGGCTCTCTTTACGCTCATGCGTTTTGCAGTGTCCTTTTTAGGGCGCTGTTCGAACCCATTGTGGTATGGAGCTACATGCTCTCATTTCGCTTATGCGAGCTTCCCTCTTCAAGGGACCCCACTCCTATTTCCTCCCATCTTTCCCTTCCCTTTCCTCTCCCATCGGGTAGATGATGAAATAGGCTCAAATATGGCGATGGCACAAATCTCCCAACTGGTGGGGAACGTGCCTTTGGAGCCGGCCTTCTGATACCTGATACCTGATCATGACTAAGGATTCTGAAATCATGAACTCATTTTATGAAAACAACCATTACACGATAATCAATTTTTCAGTTTCGGAATAAACCTTATTCAAGCCAAACGAGTGCCACATCTCTAACAGGAACGCGAAACATCTAATGATTTGGAAAATCTTCCCTGAACTCACAAAACCCTGGGCAATTGTGTTGGCGATAGGACAGTCCTTGACCCGCCAAGAATACCATCAAAATGATGGCAAAGATCTGAATAGCATGGTCTCCACTAACCCTTTTTCACGTATGTTTTTTTATACCGAATTACATTTCCAATATTGATTTATATTGAAATCAATGTCAAAAACAGGAATTAATCGATATGTATTTAGAAGTTTAATGACACAAACGTGGTTGTATATTTAAATTGGTGTTTGTTATATTTGTTTTAACTGAAAACACTTTCGTTTGTGATTTTTTCCTACAAAAGTGTTTCTAAACCAGGAGGTGCGGTTCAAATAGCGCATGTTCTGGCATTCGGCGGCTGAGTATGAAATGTTATATTACGTCAACTAAAACTAAAGTGGCAGCCCCCTCAACGTGATGTAAGTAGCGCGACCTCGGTAAGGAAGCATACATAATTCATTAAACACCAAGAACAATTGAGAAAAAGAGACAAACCTTATTTTCGGCAATCGACAAGGACTACGATTGGAAACTCGGTACCTGGAACGTCAGGACCTTAAATGAACCTGGACGAGTAAGCCTGTAGGCCAGTGTTTCCCAAACTTTTTTAACTTTCGCCCCCTTGAGGCCAATATATTTTTGCAATCGCCCCCCTGATACACTTTTGAAATTTGATCGATATATTACCATAAGTGTACCGAAAATTGATTAAGTTATCAAGTCTACTGGTGTAATATGTTAAACATGTGTGGTTTTGAAGTATATTATACTCCCAAAAATTTCCTCGACTCAATTATCGACAAACCTATTTGACATACTTTTTTAATTTCAATACTTACAATAATTGATTCAATATATAATATAATACTAACCTAGATGTGTATTACAGACTACTGGGCCTGTTTGCACTGCAATAAATAGATTTGGCCCATTTTTTGTATTGCGAAACTCAATTATTCGATTGGTTGAAAGTTACTTTCTTTTGAAAAAGCAGTTTTTTTTAATTACGCCAGTACAAGTTTCTCCTACTTGATGATCCCTTCAAGTTATGGAGAGTTGACTGTAGGTTTCAGAAGCTTCGAATAATAAGTGTTTGAAAATTTTAACAAATCCAAAACTTTGAAAAACCTTTGGAAAATCCAGAAAATTTTCAAAACCTTTTTTCCCTGCAATGTAAAATTTTGTAGAAATTTTAGTTAAAAGAAATCCAAATTTTTATCTAAAATTCTACGAATTTCAATCCGTTTTTGATAATTAGTGATTTTTGTTGTGTTATATTATTTCTGAAATTTGCTCATAAGGTAGTATTTACTATAGTAAGGGCACCAAAACTCGTAACATTGACTTCCAAATTTTGCAATGCTTCAACCAAATTAAACATTAAACATCAAATTATTCTTTTTATATTTTAGAACCAATTTCTAAAAAATTATATAAATTTTCACATGTTGTTTATTTTTAACCTCTCTCTCCGCAAAATAAATATTCAAATCGTTATAACTTTTTTGTTTTTCAATATTTTTGCACCATTTTTTCACAAGTTCTCAAAAAACTCTTCTATTTTATAAATCCGTGTCGATATTAATTATTGGTATTCTGGTTTTAAAGATATTCCGATGTTTCTTGGGGGACCGACATTTTCCATATAAAATGGCTTTGGCGGCCATTTTGTTTTTGATCAATTTATCAAAAAAATAAAATGTGGGTTATATAATGCCAGGTAATAAGGAGCTTTTCTGAAAAAATCATACAAATCGGTTCAGTAATCTTGGAGATATCTGAAAATTACGATATGATGTTTTTTGAAGTTTTTAAGATCTTTATTTGTCCAGCGTGGTTCCAGATACCTAAATGGCCATTACTTAGAAATGGCTGCACCAAATTGCTTCATATTTTCACAACATACTCTCATTAATGTATTATTCCGTAGAGTGAATATCCGAATACGATTGGAATTCTGTAGCCTGAGAAATTTACGGGGGGTTCTAATTACCGGTCGGTCCCTCATGGAATTTTGGAATATCTTCAAAACCAGATGACCAATGATCAATATCGACACAGATACTAAAACTAGAAGAGTTTTTTGAGAGCTTGTGAAAAAATAATGCAAAAATATTGAAAAACAAAAAAGTTATAACGATTTGAATTTGAATTTTGCGGTAAAAAATGAAGCTGCCGGTAGAGGGGTTAAAACACCTTCAATGCTATCTGTGACTACAAAAAGATACAAAAAATGTTTTTTGAAAAAAATCATTTATCAATTTGTAATTCTAGTGTTAAAATAGTGAATTAATATTTGTTTGATATATATGATCGTAATATGAGCACGTTAAGAGGTACACATAGAGGGAAATAGATAGATGTGGAATCAATTGTTATTCAGAGTATTGGAGCGTAATCCTCTATTAAATTGAGTGATTTCTTCAAATGTTATGAATCATTGTTTTTAGTTTATCACATTTTCGCCCCCTTTTTATTCTTTTCGCCCCCCAAATTCCATTTTACAATTAATCGCCCCCCTGGAACTGAAAATGGCCCCCAGGGGGGCGAATTCGCCCACTTTGGGAATCACTGCTGTAGGCTCTTGAAATGCGAAAAGTTAACGTCTGCGTGGCTGTTATTCAGGAAGCGGTGGCTAAAATCTGAAGAACGTGAATTCGGTGGATCCCGTCGTTAACACTGCTTTCAAATATGACATCTACCACAGCCGTGGCGTTAAAACTGAACACGGAGTCAGTTTCATAGTGATCGGGAAGCAGATGAAGCGTGATATTAGGTGAAAGCCAGTCAACAAGCGGATCTGCGTATTGAGGATTCGGGGCAAGCTCTTCAACTACAACCTGATCAAAGTCTATGCCCCCACTAAAGACAAACTCGATGATGTGAAGGATGTGTTTTACGAATGTCTCGGTAATACCTATGGAGAATGTCCAAAACACGGCGTGAAAATTGCCATCGGCGACAGTAATGCGCAGGTCGGCAGAGAAAACTTCTTCTGCCCTATCATTGTTACGGAGTGCCTTCACTCCGTTACTATCGATAACAGCCTACTTTTAGTGAACTTTGCTGCCACCAGGGGGATGGCCATCAGTGGCACCTATTTTGCACGCAAGGGTAAGCACACATGACTACACCCAAAAGGCGAACTTTGCAACTAAATCGACCATGTTCTGGTAGTCGACCGACATTTTTCCAACGATCGAAATTTCAGGTGTCATAATATCGACTCAGACCACTATCTAAGCAAAATCCGAGCACGGTTGGCGATCGGCATTCGTTGCGTTTCAATATTTAATGACACATTCCAGCGTAACGCGACACCACGAGGAACCGACTTTCATTATCAAATTAGGCATGTTCTCGGAAATATGCCTTGTGACCATGTGATAAAACAGGTTTTATATCATGCATATTAAATGTACTTGATGTTGTGACATTCATTTTGAAACATAACTTTTTAAATTAAATAAAAAGTAATTAAAAGCAGTTGCATTTCGTAACGCGACACCATCGCTGAAATGCACTTTTTCAAACGTCACTCTAAAATCGCCTAGCGGAATTTGGGGCAAGTGTGCCATCTTAAGCAAATTGTTCTCTAACTTTGCCTAAAGCTTATAAAATCCACTAATTTAGCCTCATGACGTTAGTTTCACATCTTTTCATAACCACTGTGCCATTTAAAAAGAAAATAATTTCAAAAAGTATTAGTTTTGGAGCCTTTCAAATATCGTCCAAAATAACCGATTTTTTGACACTATGGGGCAAGTGTGCCACCCATATGGGGCAAGACGGCCATCGAATGAACATCGCATGTAATTCTACTTGAAATGAAATTTTATTTATTTTCTATTAATATTACTTACAAAGCAGACGCTAATCGATAATTCAATAAATAATTTTAAGTTTACCGTTATAAGGGGATGCTTTATAACAAGGTTCAAAACATGCGTAATTCTTTATTACTCAATTCGTATAACTAAAATGGTTATTTTTTTCTCCATTCAATACAATATATGTTTATCGCTTACATTACGGCGAATATCTGTAAAATTAAACTAGATCAACACTAAATAACGGTAAAATAGTGATATGGATATATAAAACGGTACTTAATAAGCCGAAAAACATGTTGTTATTGAATATTTTGAGAAAAAACACTTTGGGGGGCCAAAATGTCAGTTATTTCTCTACTGAACTTCAGAAACTACTACTGGTGCCTCATTTTGGTTTATTATTATGATTTTTGTTTACTAAATAGGTGGCACACTTGCCCCAATAAGTATACATTTCAACCAAACTGGATTTCGTATGTAAAACTAATTAATTTTTTCGTTCAAATGCCACAATAACTTACACATTTGAATAGTTTAACGATGTACAGTACGTTAGAAAAATCTGTTAATAATTTACCCTTCACCATGCTATTTAGATACAACAAAATCTTATAAAAATCCACTCAAATTTGGTTGCATTTCCACAAGTCGATGTAAATATGTGAAAAATAGAGCAATTTTCATCATATTTTGATCATTGTAGTATGAATTATAAGGGAACATATTGTTAAGCTCAAAAATAAAATATATATTGTAGTTTTTATAAAAAGCAGGGGTGGCACACTTGCCCCTATGGCACACTTGCCCCAAAGTCCGCTATATCTGCTCTGCTATAATTTTTACAATCCGGGTTTGTCCTAGGCAATCCTTCTATGTATTGATAAGAATCAGAGTGTGACTTCAAACTCGATGGAAATATTGAATAATTGCAGAAATCATTGATTTCATTTTATGAGCGCCGCGTTACGTTTATCTTCCAACAGGGTTCTGCAAATGGTGTCGCGTTACGCAAAAAGCATTTTTTATTTTTATTGATAAAATCGGTAATGTTGCTTTCGGGTTTCAGAAAAAATGTATATCTAGTATTGTTATTTGTTTAATACATTCGACATTCTGCCCCACAGTGGGGTAATTTGATCCGACACTGGTTAAAATTAATTTAATGTTTCTGTGAAACCTTTTGAGAATGTCGTGCTTTGTAAAAGCGTAGATGGCACTTGTGGTCACCTTATAAAATTGACTGAATTCTTTGCAATAATGTTAAGATATTTCTGTGATTTTTAAAGAATGTTTCTGGTACAGTGCTTTCGAATGGCGGCGCGAATAATCTTGAGCTTTGATACATGTTATAATGATTGAATATGATTGTAAAATAAAATTATGTGAACCTTTCAACGATGTACTTTTAAAAGTATACTTTCGGCAAAGTCGACAAGCAGACATTTATGATTGTCGGAACTATCCGATATTTAATAACACAGTGGAGTTAATGGATCTGATAAATGGTTAAAATTATTAAAAAGATTCAATAAATTATTTTGAGAATATTGTTTCAGAAATCTGTAGACGACCATAAAAGCTTCCATGATGGGACGAAAAATATGTAGAGCTGCTGTACAGTGAGGTAATTGTACTTTTTTTTGGGTTAAATTTTTAACCGTTCCTTTTGAAGATGATGAGAATATCCGATGTACATTCGATTTTTAAAATCTGCTGGTTCAGACAGACCGTGTGCAAGTGTTTATGATTTACTAATGGTGGTCTGAAGGATACAGAATTTTGTGGCACAGGGGTGTAATTGAACCAGATATTGGGCCAATAAAATTTCAACGTAGCCATGTAGTATTTTGAGGATCATGTTTTAGCAAAATTTTTAAGGACGTTTATGGTCTCAAAATAGTGATCTGAATATCATGGAATTCTACCGCACAGAAGAGTTATTAAATCAGATTATTAGGCAAATCTGTGAATACATTTTAACTCATAAAATTCAGTTCCTCAATTATTCAACCGATTGATTTAAGCGTTGGCACAATTCTTCTGCAACCTTCCACGTTTTAGTGAGAGGTAAATAGGGTAGGTGTACCAGTTATGGACATTGTGAGTCCCTATTTCGCCATACGTGATCACTTTAATGTCTTCAAATTTTGAAAATGTTTGTGTGTTGTAGTAGTTAGATTTAACATATATCTTGATGTAAAAACATTCAGAAAGATTTAAAATGTGATAGTTATTAAAATTTTATATATGGCCAAATAGGGAACTACTATGGCCATAACTGGTACACTTTCCCTATGTTTCTTTTTTTTTCTTCTTTGCACAAAGCTCTGGTTTTAGGTCTGGTTTTAAGAATGGTTGGTTAATATTCATAAAAATTATCAATTTATAAAATTATCCAATCAGGGCATAAAATCCACAAAACTCTCGCATACTCTGAGATAACGCCCTAAAAGCCATTGGTAGCCACGTGTGTAGTTCATTGTTTCTAAGCCAAAGGAAGAATAAGCATCCAAACCAACATCACGGGCAGGTAGATAATGATCCTTTCTTTTCCATAGCGTTGTTAAATAACATGAGAATCCATTCTAATGCTCAGAAACAACGAGCTACACACATGGTTACCAATGGCTTTTAGGGCGAGATCAGAAGTTATGCGAGAACTGGTCGTAAAAATCATCCTAGATCACTGCGCGTTTTTTTAACACGTAAAAAATCATAATTAGAGAACATATAAAATTTGTAATACACGTATAATTGGGGGCATTTCTTAGCCGAGTGGTTAAAGTCCGCGGTTACAAAGCAAAGCCATGTTTGGGTTCGATTCCCGGTCGGTCCAGGATCTTTTCGTAAAGGAAATTTACTTGACTTCCCTGTGCATAGAGTATAATCGTACCTGCCACACGATATACGAATGTGAAAATTACAACTTTGGCAAAGAAAGCTCTCAGTTAACAACTGTGGATGTATCATAAGAACACTAAACTGAGAAGCAGGCTCTGTCCCAGTGAGGACGTTACGCCAGGAAGAAGAAGAAGTATAATTTGTATTGAAACTAAACACCACCTTGATCACCGAAGTTTATTGCAAAATTAATCAAATTAATTTTTATACAACGTAAAGGATGAACGTTAACATAGATAATTGAAAAAGAAAACTACGTGTCTAAGTTGATTTGTACGAGTTGACCATTTTTTACGGTTGCTGTAGATCCTCTCAAGAGCTTTATAATGGCCACCTATATCCAAGAACAATCTCAATCATCCGTTATGTTTAGTAATAGATTTCTGTTATGTTTTGAAAAAAAAAGCGCACTGATCTAGGATGATTTTCACGAAATGACCATGTTTACGGATGTTCCGGATCTTCCGGAGGTCATTATTGTGACCACCTAGGTCCATGAACAATACAAATAATCTATTGCGTTTTATAATAAGGAGTTCTGGTGAGTTTGCAAAAAAAAAACTGTCTTGGATTATTTTCATGAATTGACCATTTTTACGGATATTCCGGATTATCCGCTGGAGAACCACGTTGTTTACCATCGAAGCCAAGTATTCCACAACATGTAAGAGACTATTCCTGCACTAAACGGCACCTGTCTGATAAGATTTGGGTCACTAGCCAGAGCTACTTGAGCAGATTTGAGTGAAAAACAAGAGAAAACAGACATACCCAAATTTTACAAAAACGGGGAGGGTTTTAGTAGGGTGGCACCAACGCTGAAAGCTAGTATAAGTATTTCCATCTACTAAAAATCAAAAATTTTGAAAATCGGTCTTAGCATTGCTGAGAACGAGCATTTTGAAATTTGTAGTTTCATCCTGAAAATTTACGGTGAAAATTACCGTAACGCGATACCAAAACTTTGCACCTAGTGTAACTTTTCGAAGAATGGTCCGATTTTAAATCTTTTTTTATGGAAACACGTATCTTGACGAATAGAAAGAGAATCCAAAATATTGTCTTTCATGTTCTGCATAGCTTTGGAAATATTTCAGAGTTTGAATTTTTGATATTCTGGCGTAGATGTGCGTGGAATGTGTCTAATGCTTATTAGAAGATGGTGTAGTAGCGGACTACCATCAGAAGCTCAACGAGCGGATTAGTGAAATCAACGAGTACATCAATCTCAGCGATATGTGGGAGTCAGTCCATGGAGCGGTGAGCAGAGAAGCACAAACAGAACTGCTCAATGAAGACCTAGGAACAAATGGTTCGACTAAGAGTGCCAGAGAATGACGGACGAAACGAACGTGGCTAGAAGCTGGATGGTGGTTTCTGGTACCCGTCAGAGCAGAGAGCGGTACAAGGAAGCAAAGGGAGCCAAAAAACGAATCCATCGCAGGAAGAACATGAAGCATGTAGAGGCAGTAATTGCTCAGGCGCAAGAAGCTGAGGGACAGAACGATATGCTACGGTTCTACGAATCTGTCATGTCATGTCATCTGTGTGAGGGAGGAAAAAAACAACGCCGTCTCCCGTCAAGTGCAATCAAAATCATATTTACTTCTTATTGCTCACTATGAAACACATATGAACATCAAGAAATCAATAGCAGATTGCCAACTATATATAGGTATTCAACTTATTAAAATGTGAAATCATTTAAAAACACCTAGAAATTTTAATTACGTTTACCTGAATTTTGACGAATTATCAGTTGAAGACAGGTTCCCTTAACTTTTGGGAGCTCGCAATCTAAGCCAGCTGTCTTTACTCTCTCTTTCTCAGGATAAGATTCTGCACCGGCCAGAAACAAGTTACGTACACTGATGATTGATTCAGTTCATCAAAATACTTGATATCCCTATATTTATGTTTATGCAATACGTGCAGTGTAAAAAAATATCACAGATCGCCTTCCTAGCAAATTGAATTATGTTTTGCTGTGTGCGTTTGAAATGCAAATATCAAATGCGGGAACACCAAATACGGTAAGATTTTCAACAAGAAAGGCGAAGTCAAAATTCGATTTTCTTTGCTAAATTGGCGGTGATATGCATCATGGTTGCTAAGTATCCTTTGGTTAGTGTTACCGCATTTGAAGCTTAGTTAGATTCGATTTGCACGTCAAACGCAAACAGCAATATCATAATTAACACATAACCATATATTTTTAATGTTGTTAATGTTCAACTGATTGCTGGCAACGATTAAACACTTATATTTTATAGGTACCGCTTGCCTGCACACAAGAACACTGTTATCGTTCCACTGCTCGGAAGCACATTGCAAACAACCATCAATTTTATTGCTTCGTTATTCTCTCCCGCATAATGATGGAAAGGACACAAGATGCTTTATTGCTTCAGGCGGATATCATACGGTTTTTTTGCTGGATTTCCTATTTATATGTAGGGTTGCGACTATGGACAGTCCGATCTTTACGAACAGGATAAATCAAATCACAGAAACAGTCCTCCTAATCTAGTTTAGGAAGTAAAAAAAAATGAACGGCTTTCAATGAAATTTTAAACAATGAAAGGAAAACACAGGTGGTGTGTGATGCCAAATTGCTTTAAGCTCTAATATGCTACATAGGTATTTAAAAATATGTTTCTTTTCCTCAACTGTGACACTTCTCGTGCTAAGTTTTCGTAATCTTCTTTTTTCTCAACGGCAGAAAAGTGTGTTCCAGTGCCTATTAGAAAATTGGAAGCTTTATCGGCTTGACGACAAGAGCACCCTTGGATGAGATAAGATGAGAAGAGAGCTAAAATCCTTGTTGAGCGCTGGCTGGTGGAGTTTGATTAATTTAATTGCTTGCGTATCTGGATCTCAATACAGCTATTATGTAAATAATCGACTAAGTGACTTCGATCATCTGGCTTTACAGTCAGCTTTTGAAACTTTGATAACTTATATCTAGATACCAATGTTTTTGACCACATTTACATTGATCTAGTGTTACATATCTCGATATTTTGTTAAATATTCCTTTCAGGTACTTTGCTTGATGGTGGGTTTTTAGATATTCTTTGGCGTTCTGTTTAAAATTTGCTTCCTTTTTATACTGACTGTTGCTCTACAGTTCCATTGTCACGTTCATGTTCGTTTAGCTTAATGACGAAATCAGCTTAAATGTTTATGGAAGCTCCAATTCACATAGTACACTACTTAAAAGTTAATTGAATACTCTCAAATTGTATCGGTCATCATCATCCCCTGTATCTGCTCATCAACAAGTCAATAAACGAACCTTCTACAATAAACGGTCAAAAAACCAAAATAATGGAGAGAAAGCAAACAGAAACGAAAAAAACGCCGTAAGATGATTACCAGTGACAGACATTTCTACTTTCCCGCCAGAACCAGCATTAAGGTTGGCGAAAGCCATAATTCCCCCATCCATAGCAAATGACAAAAAACGTTTGCCAGTCGCACATCTCTCGGTGAACTAAGCCACTTCGAAGCATTTCATTTATTCGATAAAACGTAATTACATTTCCTTTTCGTATCTTCTCTCGTTTCATTTCCTAACCTAACCATCTTCTCATTTTCCTGCTCTGTTCTCTTTTTCTGATTTTTTTAAAGGTATCGTTAAGCATATCCATCCTGCTGTCGTTGACTGTGTTCTTCTTGCTGCTGGCGGAAATCATTCCACCCACCTCGCTAGTGGTGCCTCTGCTGGGAAAATTTGTGCTCTTCACCATGATCCTCGATACATTCAGGTAAGCCGATTTTACCCACAATTTCCTATTCACACACATACACACAAACCACAGCACAGTGGCGCATGGACGGAGAAACTTTAAAAACTTATGTTTTTAAAAACTCTCTTTAACAATTTTTACCAATGAACGATGATTTCCCATAATTATAGATTGATTAGTTTTGTTTTAGAGTGTTGGCAGCTTCATATAGGGGAATTAGGGGCATAATGGACACGTTAAGCAAATGTTCGTTTTGAGACCATAAAATGCCAATATATTTAATTTACCCGTCGCTATTTTTAAGTTTGATGTTAGTATGACGTGCTACATTCATTCATGATGATAAAAATCATATCATATGTCAGAAAAGCGAGATAGAAAATTTGGTCGAAAACAAGGCTGGTAAAAAGGTATCGGGGCGAAATGAACACCTGCATGAAATTTAGTGATTCCAATATATTTAATGACTGTCAATCGTTCCAATATGTAAAAGGGCTCTTCCTCAAACATAATAACTAAAAAGAACCTTTCTGGGTTCGTTACTTTGCACAAAAATTGGATTTTTCCTCGGACTTGCTTATGTGTCAATTTGAAACTGAGAAAAACTTCAAGTCAAATTTTGAAGGACAATTGAAGCAAAAAATAATCGTTTATACCGTCAAACCCTTCAAATGCAATACAGATTTCATGCGGTGTATGAACTTTTGATGAAGTATGCATATTCTCAGATATTGAGGGGGTGTCCATTTCGCCCCGTATGTTCATTATGCCCCTAATCCCCCTACTAACAAACCACAAACAGCTGTTTCTCAATAAAATCATAACCGATTTGAGCTCAAAAGGTTTCATTTGAAATCGTACACTCTTAAATTATTTTACAGGTTCCTGTAAAATCTCAACAGCTGAACAGTTTAGTGAAATAAATTAACAGAGTACGGAAAATTTTTACAGTATTCGTTAAAAATTCACCGGAACCTGTAAAATTTCGACGAAATTACGGTGTTTTATTTTACCGAACTGTTCAGCTGTTGAGATCACGGTGAAATTTTTCCGTTAAAATGAGCTGAGTGTGTAGTTCTAGGTCTTCGATATGACGATATCACTATACAAATCTCGTCCAGCACATCGTTGATGAGCAGTATGTGGATTTTCAATATCTTATAAATAATTCTCTCTCACCTATAAATAAAAAAAACGTTGTTTTGGATGAGCAATCATTACTCGTTTGAAATTTAACTGTATTTACAAGAAAAAAGCTGAATATGTGTCTCTAGTGAAAAAAATTGCAACAACAAAATGTTATGTAATAATAGACCATGTATCCTATTGGATGAACAAAAAATCTAGAAAAAATGTACTAGAAAATCAAATTTCCAATATGATGTTAATGATTTTCAATCGATTTAAGGTTTTTTCCCAACCTTTGTATAAAAGCGCGCCACTGTGCACCGACTGAATGGGCCGTTTCACTGTCTGGGAGTCTGGAAGCATTTGAGTGGCTGGAGATGACGATGTGCCGGTGAATGTGCGCACACAAATAATTAATTTTATTTTACGCCTAATTGAATTTCCTCGCCCCAGTGTTACACCTCTTGCGGTAGTGTCTCTCAATTAAATGGTAAATTGATTTTACTAAATCACAACGCTCGCGTAATTCTGTTCAACACCCAGTACAAAAACTGGAAAATAATACAGTTCTTTGCGAAGTAACTGTATTGGCGAATTACACACAACTGTATGGAACAATGTTTACGAATTTGTGCAAATACCACTACCAGTGTGAATATGCATTTTTCCTTCAATTATACTTTCTAAGATTCCTTTTGAAAACACTCCAGCTTTTGGAATTTCTCCTAGAATGCCTCTAACGAAAACGTTTACAGGGTTTGTTCCAGGAATTTCCAGTGATTCCATCCGGAAGTTATTCAGATATTCAAATCCAAGAATTTTTAATTCCTTCACTAATATTTCGGAGGATTTTTTCATACCGTTTTGATTCATATTACGGACACTTAAGGCCTCAGTGAAGTATAACCCAGCTTGGACCATACAAAATAAATCATTCGGTATGATTTTTTAGCGTTATCGAGCGTCGGAAGCCCTTAACTTTCGGATGGTGGGTAAAGAATACGCGTCCGCAACTAGAATCATTTTAAATAAATCAAAACGTGTGGCCTTTTCATGATTCTTATTCCGGACGCTTCCTCACTTTTGCCTCATATTCCGGACGCTTTGATTCGAATTACGGACAGCTCATGATAATCATTAATGGAACAGTCAAATCATCAATTGAAATCGTTCAACCACTTAAGAGACGTCTAAGGTAGTTGGGCATTATAAATTAGCAATGATATTTATGGAAAAAACTTAATAAAACGAGCCTCGAAAATGAGAACTTTTGGACGGCGAAAATTGAAACATTTCGTGTGAAATGTTTCCCATACAAAGGAGAGTGTCCGGAATTTGAAGCTGTCCGTAATATGAATCAAAACGGTACACTCCTAAAAAAAAAATCGTTGTTAGATGCTTTGTTTTCAGAGGTTAAAATTGCACCCGGCAACACCTGTGTTTAATCACCTTATTTCATCTGAACTCATGCTTACATGTTTCATCTATCTTCTCCCAACAAACCAGCATATGTGTCACCGTTATTGTGCTCAACATCCACTTCCGATCGCCTCAAACGCACACGATGGCCCCGTGGGTCCGAACGATCTTCATCAACCACCTGCCGAAGCTGCTGGTAATGCGCCGCCCCATCTACCAGCCCCTGCATCATTTTAGGTGAGTATCCGAAACTTGGCCGAACCAAGCCCATCCAATTATGATTCTCAATCGTTCATATTGTTTTTTTTTTTTTTTTTCATTTTGTGTTTCCAATTTTCTGTTCTGTTCTATGACAAGGTTGGGAGCAAAATCAATGTAGGCTCCCAGCTTGTGGATATTACTCGAACTAAGATGGATGTTTATGTTTGTCTCAACAAATTGATGAGATTGAGACTTTATGTTATTTCAATACTGAGTTTCAGCAGCATGAGCGTCTTAATGAAACATGAAAATCAAAGTTGAGTCTAGTACACGACACTAAAAATGGCCTTACAGTTTGGGTGGAAATACGTGTATCTGTCAAAGGATACAAACTCTTGCGGAATAAAATGATATAGTACTAAATTTGTTTTTCGTTTAATTATGAAAATCATACCTCACTGCAGTTTAATTTGATCACATGAAGTTTTTTTTTGCACTTTTGATGCAAAAATGTTTGGATACAAATTTTAGAAAGCACTTTGTTTGATCAGACAGACTAACTTTTGACCAAAGTCTGTCAAAATTCGGAACATTCATTAAGTTACACGACTGTCAAAACTCAAATGGGTTGACCGCGAAGTTTAATTTGACCATTTGAGGGGAAAATAACTACCGAAATATCAAATTTTAACTAAAAGTTGAACGAATCGGTGAACCTTTCACAGCCTCCACCGACGAATCTTCTACCTGAGGTGCGACACTACCTCTAGTCCAACACATTATTACTTGCACAACATTTTTCATCGAGTTAATAAAAAGTTCGTGTAATAAGATTATTAAGATACAAAAAAAATTATGTTCTAGTTAAGCAATAAGCTTTAATCACAGACAAACAGACGTAACACTTAGAACAAATTTCGATCAAAACCATAGTCACGAGGACATGTACGCCCAATGCTTAAATCGGTGTGTTTGGCCGACAGGCCAACAGATGATGGTAGTGTGTAAACGTCAAACACGAACAAAATCGATGCGAGCGCTACGGGTGGTGGATTAACCACCTACAATATTTTTGAATTGACCGTTAAAAAGATGGTCGATGGACAATGATGCGAGTGTGACGTTTGTTTGTCTGTGCTTTTATTGTAATTTCAAATTTATGATTAGAATAAATAAAAACAATATTCAAATGATGCCTAAGTTTTCTAGCGATCCACACACTCTGGGCTTCGAGCACCACTGCCCTAAAATTCTAAGAAAACACACTGTACTCAGAACTAAAAATGGTCACAGAATTACTAAAGTACTAATGTGCATCCATGACTATTTTTTATCTGCCTCTCTTTCATATGGGTTTGACGGAACAGGATTCAGTGGATTACGTGACCGGTAGGAAGGAAATCGACGGGAAAATCTCGGAAAATAATCGGACCAAAATAAGAACGCACGCGGTACTCTCGAATGGCGTTTTGTTAGATAATAACAACAATCAAAATACATCATACTGAAAGGTTTACCACACAATGTGGTTTATGCTCTGGTATGGCAGATGCCCTGCCTGGTGTAGAGGGATGACACGTTGTACTCCAAACACTCCTCCTCAACGGTCAGCCCTCGGAGGTCGAAGTCCAAGTAACTCCGAGAACCGACGGTGTTTCACAGCCCCAAGTGGCATTGTCAGCACGTCGGCTCTCATTTCGTCGGTTTGGCAATACTTCAGCTTTACGGTTCCTCGTTCACACAAATCCTTGACGAAACAACGCTTAGTCTCGACATGTTCCGACCTTTGTTGATCTTTTCCGATTGTGCAAACGCTAGACAAGCGTGGTTGTCCTCATGGACGACATTCACGGTCAACTGGCTTTCCCCCAAATATCCCAACAAGCGTTTCATCCACAGAGCTTCCTGGCAAGTTTCTCCCAACGCAATTATCTCCGCCTGACGGCGACTGACCCATGATGCGATACCTCCGGCAAAGAACGTTGCAAATCCTATCATTGACTTACGCATCTGTGGGTCTCCTGCCCAATCAGCGTATGCAACAAACTCGTTGGTCTCGACGCCTCCTAGCTTCAAGCTCCAGTCTACGGTGCCCTTAAGGTAACGGATCACTCTCTTAGCAGCCGTCCAGTCATACTCAGCGCTGACTGAGCAAATTTTCTCCCTTAAAATCGACGCTCGTGCAGCTACAGTATCGGACATATAAAATGCACCAAAGCCGTTTCCCCACACAAAATAGTCAACTTCAGAGAGCTATATCTCTGCCGTTTCTCAACCGATCCTTTTCATTTTTTCTGTGACGAACTACAAATTTCCTCAGTTTTTGAAAACTATTGAAAAGTTGTGTGAAAGCTATTGATTCAAAAGTTACAGATGGGTTGAGCTTTGACATAACAACTGCACCAAGACACAAAGAGATGTAGCAGAAAAACTATGCGTCGTAGCATCTTGGTGTCTTGAGCACATTTGTTAATTGCATGATGAGGACCAAATGCGCTGAAGACACCAAAAGGATACGACGCATAGTTTGTCTGATACATTACTTTTCGCCTTGGTGCATTTTTTATGTCAAAATTCAACCTATCTGTAACTTTTAAACCAATTGTTTTCACACAACTTTTTCAATAGTTATCAAAAATTTGTAGTTCGTCACAGAGAAAAATCGGTTGAGAAACGGCGGAGATATAGCTCTCTAAAGTTGACCATTTTGTATGGGAAAACGGCTATGGTGCATTTTATATGTTCGATACTGTATGTCGGGTCTTGCACACACTGCAACGTACATCAGTGCTTCGTCGATGCTCTGGTACTTCGAACTGTCTTCCAATATTTCGCTTGTAGCTGTGTTCTTGAGGAATCCAACTTTCACAACAAGTTTCTCGATTGTTAACTATAGACTCCGTCAGAGCCTCGCTGTACTTCCAGATCCAAGAAATGCTTCGCTTCGCCGAGCCAGCTTATCTCGAAGTTCTTCCTCAAAGCCTCGTTGACACGCTTGATTTCAGCCTCACTCTCGCAAGCGACGAGAAGATCTTCGACGTATACGATGAGATAAATCCTGATTCCGTTCCTTACCATAGTGAACAAACTTCGTTGCTTCGTTAAAGTTCACCGGTTCCTTCACCGTGTGGGTAGCAATACCCACCTCATAATCTCCGATATGCTTCGGTAACTTGCCACGAGTCTTCCGAGTCGTGCCAAATTTGGAACGCTCGCTGGAACATCTTCTTGCTCAACTGGTTTTTCAGGTGGCTCCACATTCACTATCCGCTTCGCTTGAATCATCCTCGGCTTCATTCATATCTTGCTGCTCATCAGCCGGCGCCAAATTTCACATCGGCATCCAGTTCACCTCGTCGTCTGTAGGCTCCGAAACAGTCTTCGGCTGCGACACAGCTTCCTCCTCCTCAAGCTCGACGAACTTGGCATCATGACTAATCGTAAACTTCTCGGTCTCCAGATGCATAAAACGGTAGGCCTTGTGCTGTTCGGCGTAACCGATGAACGTGTGCTTACGAGCCGGAACGTGAACCCATGCCTTACAGCCAAACACCTTCAAGTCGGGTTTCCGCCCAAACCACTACTCAAAAGGCGTGCTGTCCACCGATCGCGACGGTAATCGATTTTGCAAGTGAGCAGCCGTCATCGCCGCCTCACCCCAATACTTGTTGTCCAGCTTGGCGTCAAGGCGACAGCCACCCATCTCCTGCAGTAACGGTTTCTCCTTTCAGCGACGCCGTTTTGTTGAGGAGTATAGGCAGTCGTATACTGTGCCTTTATACCCTCTCGCTCAAAGAAACTCTTCAAACGTTCGTTGCAGTATTCCCCGACGCCATCCAACCTGGCAACTTTCGGCTTTCTTCCAAAAGAGTTTCAACGGACCTGACGTACTCCATCAGTCGATCCGGGGCGTCGGATTTCTTTTCCAATAGGTATTGCGAATCTTTACTTAAATCCACAGACTGTCCAACAAGTTGCGCGCCGGTGGCCCATGCGCCGACTTGTGCGCCAGCCAAAAAGTAAATAAAGAAGTGTCAAAATATCTCACCGATGAAGTGAATCACTTTTAGGGCTCGAGTCCTAAACTGGAGAGTGAGTATCATTGTTAAATCGATACGGAACGAACGGAATAAAAACGTACGGAATAAAATTGTTCGCACGTTCTTGTTTTCAACTTGAAAGCGATTTAAATTGTTTTAATGACTCACAACTCGGCTCATAACCGATCGACGCGCAACTTATTTGGTGGTCTACGATTTTGAGAAAAGATTCGCAAAGTGCCCAACTAGTACCAAACCGTGGCGCGTAACACAAGAAGTATATAGTAAGTGATCGAAATGCTAAAAATTCTCGAGAAGCTCAATACACAACAGTATATCTACTGTGATCGTCGATGACAATCATTTAAAACGGCTTCCACTCGGCGTGGGGATTCGCATCGGACTGCACAAGTCCGTGTGCACGAGGTCCAAAACTTGCTTGGTCTTCTTCGTAGCTGCCTACGGTATCGGTGTCCTGGAGAGCTTCACTTCAATACACGGCTTACACGTCATACGGTCGCCGCAGTCCTTAAGCACCATTCCATCGCAAAGCCTCTCTTTATATATCTTCTCTACAACCGACGGTTCCCGGTGTCCGAACCATCTGAGCCATTGGTGTTGGCACCACTCGCTATGCCGCTTGCATTGCACCTCCATCGCAGACTCGGGAATCCTCAGAACGTACAAACTTCAACTACGATCGCCCTTGGCAACAACTTGTCCAGCGACGTTAACGATTTCGCAGCCGTCCCACTTAAATCCAACGGTCAGTCAACTGTGCCACCGACAACAACCTGCTATTCAGCGTTGGCACGAAGAGAACGTCTTTCAGGGTGATTTCCGATAAAGCGATTTGCTGTTTGTCATGTGTCGATTAGCACCGCTATCGATTACCCAGCAGCTTTTCGGTTGCTCCTCACCGACAAGAAAAAGAACTGCATTCGAATGCTCCGTGGTAGCCTGCTCTTCTGCTTTTGGATAGTACATCGCGGGGAGGGGATTTTGTGAAAAAAAAGAATCCAAAAATAGTGAGTTTTTGATTAATAAAAAATAAATAAATAAATAAATTAATTAATTAACTAATAATATCTCAGAACAAGTTTTATACATAATTATGCTTTCTTCGATGAAGATATTCAACTGGGACAGGGCTACTATAGTATACAGTGGTTAGTTGGGAATTTCATCGCATAATGGCGCTAGCTCAAACACATGGTATTCTGATTCCCCTAAGCGCATATGATGTTCTGTAACTAGATCCTAGGATTGTCCTAAATTCTAATGATTTGGAATATTGATATCTTCGGCAAAGTTGCTCATTAGTCTAAAGGCTATGAATAACATGTTTGCTTTGTTCAACATTCTACAACTAGGAGGCGCTAGCAAGCTTCAAACATTTCCTACTCACGTGTCTCATGATGCAGATGAGCTTGAAAGTATTTTCGCAAAACTTGTTTGTTGGGTATAGAACTATGTGCAGGCACATTTAGTTCGGTATTGTTTAACTATGAGACGCTACTGAGCGTAGAAAATTTAAAGCTTGAAAATTGGCTTATGTAATTTTGAAAGGAGTCAGTTGTTTTCGGTAAAGTTGTACGTTAGATCAACGGCCATACGCTGCATGTATAAATTGTTAATCATTATGCCGCTAGGAGGCGCTAGTGAGCATCACATATTTTCAACTTATATCTCACGATGCAAAACAGCTTTTAAGCTAATGTTAACAGCAGAATTGTTCGTTAGGTTTAGGACTTTATGTTATTACGTTATTCTGCCACTAAAAGATGCTAGTAAGCATCAAAATTATGATTTTTTTATATCTACCGATGCAGATCAGTAGTCAAGACATAGTCTTCTAACATAACTCAAACTTGAGATTTATGAGTTTTTAATATTTGAAGCTCATCAGCGCCTGCTAGTGACAGTTTGTTGAGTTTAGCAGACATGCAGCGTATAGCCCTTGATTGAATTAGCAACTTTGCTGAACTTATAAGTCTTCTGTATCTTGACATATATTTAATCGCATAGCTCATATTATGAGCTTCATTTTGTAACATTTTCTGAGCTACTGCCTTCCTAAGGGGTGCGGTCTCGAACATTTTGGTCATTCAATTTGAACACAAATTTTTCCACCAGTGCTGACCGTGGTTTGTTTGCTTGTATCGCAGGAAACCATTTTCAAGGTGCACACATACAATACTTCAAACTTAGCTTCTGCAATTTGATGAGAGCAATAAGTCCAATAAATCAGCTGATACAGATAATTTCTGACCGTATGTTGGTTAAAATTTATTTCACAAAAAATCTGAAAACATTACGCATCAATAAGACCAAGTAGAACGTTTCTTCAACAGTTGGTTGTTTCTGTGTCTCATAAAATGTATAACATTTTTTAACGTGACAAAATAATGACCGCACACTCCTAGGCATACACGGATCGTTTTGATGAAAATTTGAGCTTGACAGCAGCCTGGCTTGTTGATATCCAGTTCGCACCCTCAGGTGCCTTCATACGGTAATATTTCCAACGTACCACTGTAAACTATGGTGGCTCTATCTCTATTGCAAATCTCCACCGAAGAAAGTATAATTTTATACAATCGTATCACCGGATAATCGAGTCCGAACTGCATTGAAAATCGTACGCAAATGCATTTGGCCTAGTTTTGAGCTTTTTTCCAGGAATTTCAAACAAACCTGAAAATCGAATCGATTTAGACTGGCTTCATATAGGGTTGGTGTACCCTTAGTAGACAGTCCCTTTAAGTCGCACCAGTGGCTTTTTACGGACGTTTTGCCATGATTTTTTATACAATTCGACTATTGTTCCTACATGCTACTATAGGTATATACTGTATATAATAAGAGAAACAAAACAATTCAAGCTTTTTAGTGGAATACCTATTACGCGTATCTATCAGAGAATACAAACTTCAGCGGAATCAAATGGTAAAGTACAAAACCCTGTTTTCCATTTATTTAATATGTTCTATTGAACAAAAGAAAGAAATAATTTGAAACTTTTTTGCATCTCGAAAGCTTTTGATCCGTTTTTTGTTTTGCTATACAGGTTTTGTGAAAAAATGATTTTGAACTATGTTTTGCCTACGCCGCGAAGCTAGTGCTACTATACGCACACGTGTTCGTATAGTGACACAAGCGATAAAATGTGCGATTTCGTAGTTTTCATAGTTTTTTTCCACAAAACCATGATAAAATGCTTTCAGATGGTGTAAAACTAATGCCGTAGGCTTTATTTTTCGATTTTATACAAATAGGGTGCAGAACTACTTCCATGATTCATTTTGGCATGGGGTTTTTTTCTCGGCCGAATCATCTGAAACTTTGCATTAAAAGGCTCTTCAATATGACGCATATTGTGGCCAAATATGTGCTCAGTAGCTTGCAAAAAAAAACTCCACCGCCGAAGTAAATTAAAAGTGCCAAGAATAGGATCCGACACCCTATTTGTTCTTAGATGTGTGGTTATTGAAATACGGATCGAATGAAACTATATTGCTCTACAGCACAACGGTGCATAAAACTTGTGATCTAGTTGATTAGAAATAAGATTTTGACAACGTGTCCTTGTTCACCTTTTTTTAAATTAAGATGTTCTAAATGCTGCTTTAACTCAGAAATAATATTAAACGTTCTATTGTTATTTAAATATCTATTCATAATTATTTAATTTATATTTTAACGATTTTTATCCGGTAAATTATTTACTTATTTGTCAATCAACATTACCGTTCTATCTATTACTAAATTTCTAATGTATTTCACTATACACATCGACAATACATGAACGATTTCTGCTGCTCCACAAAAACCACACCACATTTCTCGAAACCGAAATTCGTCTCACGCGTGTGCATAAATCATACTGCCGAAAAAACCGTCATCAACACATCCTCACTAATCATCGAACAAATGATTACGGCATGACACAAAAATCGTCAAATCCGCCCTTATGCCAAATCCCACGAATCTCTTGTCCTTTCCCGGGGTGCGGTACGACGGTCCTGTGGCCATTCCTTGCATTTCTCCGGTTTGCGGCAACGCGTCAAAATGAACAATGACCGCTCCGGCGACAACCGACCAATCCGCAATTTGCACTCGTCCTCTCGAAATTTCCATTTTCGGCACTCTCGCCGGTCGTCGTCATCATCAACCAACCAAAATGTGGAACGAACGAATGGACGAACGAACGCAAAAAAAAATGATACCGACCCATTTCGTATCGGCAACCGTCGCAGTGCTGCTTCGCAAAGATTTATGTTGCGCTCGTGCACTGGAATGGGCGACAACATCCCACCGTTGCCACCGACGATTGTTTTCGATCCCTCGGTGCTGCTCGATCATCATCTGCTCGATTCCAGTGACAGGTAGGTTTCACCGCGGACCAAACTCCCTCAAACTCAAGCCATCAACCTGCATTATACACGCGCATTGGCGACGGGCACTGTGGTCGAAAGCGGGATAATTCGTGACAGAATTCGGTTGTTATAGGGAAATTGAAACGAATATCCAGCACATTGATATCAATAGAAATTGTGCTAATTAACGATTGACTGGATGGAGCATGTGGTGGAGTTGCTATCACCGTTCATACGCGTTTAAAACATCAACTTTTTTCGTCATTTTACACCAATTTTTTTTAAACTCTGAATGTTTTTGTTGAAATACAGCTTGGTACCTTCATAGCTGGCCTATTTGCCTTTTCAATGCACTGTGCAGCAAGTTAATTTGCATCAAACAGACTTGCGGAAGTTGTCTCGCAATAAATCAAAAATGAAGATATTTATTTTATGAGTGCTCTTCATGATATTTCTTAATCCTCTTTTAGAAACATTCCTACGATTGATTTGGTCTTAACCTACTCTAGTCACTTTTGTAGCCAACAGGTTACTCACGCTGATTTTGAATCTGACCATGGCCAATCGCTCATTTGAATTTGAAATGAGATACTAGTTGCCTACAAAGTTCACTAAAGTCGGTTAAGACCAAATCAATCGTAGAAGGGTTTCTAGAAGAGGAAAAACAAGTAGGGCTAACATGGCTTTGAATTGTGAAATATCTTGAAGAGCACTCATCAAATAAAATTCTGCCGTTAAAATTGCTCTGTGAATTATTCCATGAGCGATGTTCGGCATTAAAATCACCAATGACAACAAATTTTGACTCATTGCGAGTCAACTTCCACAAGTCATTTCGAAGCAAATTAACTTGCAGCCAGGGTTGAGAAAAATTCTGAAATTCACTCTACAGTAGCCAAACAAAGTCAATCACAGTCAGCGAAGCCAGTGAAACTCACGGCCTTCGCTGCTGTAGGCAAAATGCCTTGAAAATTGCAAAACAACCGTTGCTAAGGGCAACCCAAAATTACTGTAGAAAATTGTTCTATTTCCCGCTGCATTTCCCGCATTTAGAGCCTTCAATGACATTAATGATTAAGAAAACTCGTGCACCCAACAGAGGCTACTTGATGAGATTCACGTTTTTGAACAACTGTACTGAGAGGACCACGTGATTTTCGTGAAAATTCAAGCCTACTACTATTACCATTCCCAGCACTGCAAATTGCAGCCCAGTGCATTGATAAGGCAAATAGGCAGCTATGAAAGTACAGTTAAACTTTCATGAGTTTATGCTCCATTACTCGATATCGACTCATGGAACCATACTAAAAACCTAATTTCATGGTTACTATGATGGTCCCCTCAAACAGCTTTCCATAGCAATGCTGTTCCATGACTCGATATTTCCATGAGTCGATGGTCCCTTCAATATCGACTCATGGAGGAATGACTGCATATTTCCCCAGTTATGTTTTAACAGAAACACCTAAAGTTTCAAAAATTTTAGTTTAAAATGACGACAAAAGTTCATATTTTATACGCCTGTGAATGATGATGGCAACTTCATCACATGCTCCATTCAATCGATCAATACGATAAACGATAAAGTTTGGATCTGTTTTGAGTTTGGATCGAAATCAAATCGCTACAAAACATTATCGAAAGTAATTATTTTTTAATCAACCGTCAAAAATGTTATTGATGGCTCATGAGTAGGGTCTAAGTATGTTCGTCTGTAGTATTTATTTCAAAATGTCTTTATTATTTGTTCATGCATTTTTGTTTTGGTTGTATAACTCAGGTAACTTTCGTATTCAACATTATGCATTTACAATCAATTTTGCTGCAAAATAGCCCTTCCTCGACCACAGTGCACCGATTGCCGCTCATCCAAATTGATCCTGTGTTGATTGTTGGATGTTTGGATTAGACTGGCCGTTTGTGATGTCTTCATGCGTTCATTCCAGAGCTTCCTGTGCGTTTTTTGTTATTCTTGATTGTTGACTCGTTCGTTTGAATGTACCCACACGTTACCTTGCCGCCGCTGATTACATTGATCTCCCGGAGACACTTCGTTTAGTTAAGAATGGTGTTTTTTGTGTTGCAAGTCGTGTCGCTGCATGGATTAAGCTATGATTGTTGAAGTTGGTGTTACTGTTGAACTTCGGGAATCAGTCATACTTTACAACAAGTCTTAAATTAAGAATTTAGAAAAAAAAGCTTTAGTACAATACATTTCCCTTCATTGCTTCATAGCTCCAAGAACTGAAGAGTGTTATGTATTATGGAAGTTATGAATCAATCAAGGGAAATTTATTGTACGTTACCCAATGTCTGTTATTGTAAATCATCAGATTTTTCAAGTCCTGCTCAAATTGATATTTTCGAGAAAAAAAAAATATATAAATAGATAGAGATTTTTTCCAAGTATTTATATGCTGTCAATCAATAGGTAGACCAATGTTCTCATCAATAGCAATAATTACAGTAAGATGCGCATTGTATGGAGTTCATTTGTATTGATTGCTGTGGGGAAAGTTTCATAATAAATATCACAGCAGGACATCGCTCAAAACACCAATTTTGTATCACTGAACTCAGTAAAATTTTGCTGAATTTTGTCTTGCTGGAATTTTTAGCGAAATTAAGCTGAATTTTCCAGCAAATTCTGCTGACAATCAACATTGATTTGCCAAATTTCAGCAATTCGGATTGCTGAACACTTCAGCTAGAAATTTTTTTTCAAAGTATTGCTGAATGGATTTTGTGTGTATAGGCAAATTTAATGCGCCACCAGCATAGAGGTCGCTAGGTAAGAAGGAGAGAAATGTCATTGAAAATGTTTGTTTACGTCCAAAATTCAATTTTTCGACCCAAAAATTAGCTCACAATCAATTGATTATTAAACTATTTTCCATTGGCATAATCATTTTGACCCTTTATTCTTGCGATACGCATGATTTCACAACAAATTTAGCCACAAACAAAGAATCCGGATGTTTATAACCTATGTAGTCAAACACCAATTTTCCAATTTTATCCCACAAATCGTACATGAGCACTGACCGGATCTGTACATTTTGGAAGGAAAAAAAGTTTATCATGTTTTTCAATGCTCTCTGATCGTCTACAACATAACTATTTCGAGAAAAAGTGTAATATGTGTGCTCCTTCCTATGCTGCACATGGTGCGTTCTCAACCCAACCTCTTTTATGACGGTTCTCCTATTAGCCACCAGATGTCGAAGTGATCGTTCAGCTTTGAAAATATTAGCCTATTGATTTATATATTTTGGCGTTGTTTAAACAACAAAGATTCATATTTAGCTGTTCTATAAGTTTATTTTCGAGATTAATCAAATATATTTTCATGCTCTTCGACCCATTACAATGTAAACAAGTGTGATACAGAGTAAAATTTAGGATGATGAATATGGCAAAATTACGTCACTCAACGTAATTTATGGACGTACCCTGATAAAGAAAATACAACATAAAGAATAAAAATTTCAGAGGCGAAAGATGCATGCCAGAACTAAATCATTTAATGACTTCAATTCAATTTTCTACTTTACCACGTATGTAAGATACAGACATACATACATTTCCATATAAATCTTACGTCAAATATTTTGATTATAAAAAAAATAACTACAGATGTTTCAGAATAGTCTTCAAAAAGATTCTTTAAAACTTGCCAGCTGATAATGAAAACATAACTATCAAAATAGTTTTTCTGGGTCAAGTTTTAAGTATACAATTTTGCTCGGATCTGACGGCGATTGAAATATATATTTGGCAATATCAGAATTTCGTTAGTGCTAATCAAAAGTTAGTCCTTCAGTCAGATGACAGTCTAGTATTGGACTCCGACTATTACATGCTTTAGGGGACGGACCTGGTGTAGTGGTTAGAACACTCGCCACTCACGCCGAGGACCTGGGATCGAATCCCATCCCCGACATAGTCACTTATGACGTAAAAAAATATAGTGACGACTTCCTTCGGAAGGGAAGTAAAGCCGTTGGTCCCGAGATGAACTAGCCTAGGGCTAAAAATCTCGTTAATAAAGTCAAACCAACCAACCTATTACATGCTTTATGGACGTGAATATTTGAAGCCAACATTATTCGTCTATAATGTTGAAGTTACTGCATCACTGATGCATATGGTTTTATCCACCGATAGAACCGAATCCAAGCAGTCCAAGATTTTTGACACTAGAGCGGGCCAGAATCACAGGACTGAAACGGCTGTCATCCACGAACAACTGAAGTGCAGCCAAAAATTTGGTGCTGGAGAAGGTGCTGATTTGACTGTTCGTCCAAAATTACAATTTTTAGGCACGAGGCATACTCGTTTTCGAATGCGACATTCATATTTTAGCTATCAATCTGGTGTTAAGTACGTACTACTTTATCCAGTTTTTTTCTGTAATTGCTAGATAATTTAGCCACATTTTATTAGACACAACGATAAACGATTATCAATAGTATGTTTTTCTCATACGACATTTGTCGCTTCCGCTCGGGGTTTGATGAGGACAAAGCCTAAATTCGTTTACTTCAATATAGCGCCACACAGATGGTAGTGGGCTTCAAGAACTAGGGATTTCTTCGGGGTGTTGGCCAGAATACCTAGGGAGCATACGGGAGCGTGACCGCTCAAATGTCAGCAAGGAAGGCTATTTACTGCTACCTCAACGTGTCGATGGTTCTACAAAGTAAACAACCATGCAACGATACGACCAAACGATGGTGAAGGCGTAATCATTTTTCTCGAAAACATTCATTTTGGGAATTTAGTAGAGTTTTCTGATTAAATTGTCAACAACTCCCTGCAGTAGCGCGTAGTAAATACTGCTGGCAAACAATATCTTTCAAGCGCATTTATTATACCTGTAATTTTGCGAATAATAATTTTTACTTTTCCACGTTAAGTCATAAAACTGGTTCTGGACTTAGGTTGGCGGCTATTCAATTTTACTCTCATTTGACAGCCGCCCTTCACCATTGGAGTTCAGTTCATGGATGGATTTAGTCAAAGGATCTAAATGGTGTCAAGGTTCATCTAAAAATGTAAGGAGCATTGCATCCGCAATAAGCGATTGTTGCTCGAATCGATAGTAAGTATCCATTGTTTTGATCTAGGCAGACCAATTTCTTATAGGTTGTTTCCTTGATGTTTCGCACATAAAAGCAATTCCCAGCTAATATGTTTTTTTTTGCGAAAATATCTCCTTTAGTTGATCATCGTTTTCGAAGATACCAAATTTTTCATCACTGGACTTCAATCGTGAGAATGACTTTTGAACTAAGAAGGTTTTAGGCGAATAGCTTTCTTTGGATTTAATCAGTGGACTGATATATAAACGAAAAGAAATGTGTGCCCAGTAGCGACATTAAAATAAAATATTTGACCACTAGCGCCACCTTGTGAGTGTTTTCCGAACTAATATGGTTTTAGGCGAATAGGATTCATTTAGTTGTTCAACATTGTCCATAACGATTGTACCCCGTTTGGCATAAAGTCGTTTGGCATAAAGCCGTTTGGCATAAAGTCGTTTGGCATAATGGTCGTTTGGCATAATGGCCGTTTGGCATAATGGTCATTTGGCATAATGGCCGTTTGGCATAATGATTGACTGAGAATTAATATCGGCATTTTTGAAGCGTTTTCCGAGTTCAACACCACCGAGCCCATAGCAAAAATGTTTGGTAGGTTCTAAACAAGCGTGGTGTTCGTTCAAAGATTTTCCAAGCTATGAATGTCAAAAATTGTTGTGACATTAGAGAGCATAACTAAATAAAACTCGTGATGGGTCTGGTGGAAGATGTTTTCGGAATAACAGTTTTCTCTACATCCCAGACCATAGAGTATCTTTGAGCTTTTTGTGATAAACATAATTGAAAATCGTAAATTGTCAAAGAAAGTTCGCTGTTATTAATAAAAGGAATACTCAAAGAATAATTCGCTGCAGATCAAGCTCTGTCCCAGTTTGGACGTAACACTTGATGAAAACTACTTGAAAAAAGAGGGGAAAATTGATTTGCAAAATATTAAAAGATCTCTTACTGCAGCATAATGCAAAATAGCTTATAAGTTATTTTTCGTTTAAAATGTTTAAGGCTCTAATGAAAAAAAATCTTCTCACAGAATAACTCAAATGAACAACACATTTTTAAAAGAAAATATTTGCGGCAAAACTTTTCAACAACTTAATATAAATTTTAATTTTGGAAGTGTACATCAAAAATACCGTCTTTTATCGAAAGAAGGGAAAATTTGTGATTGAGATATATATTTTTACATTTTAATTTTAATATTTTTATAGCACGTTTGCAAGAATTGACAAAACAGCCAAATATAAAAATGGTTCACATTTAGCTTTACTAAATCTGGACTTAGGTTGGCGGCTATTCAATTTTACTCTCATTTGACACCCTTGGAGTTCAGTTCATGGATGGATAAGTCAATTTGTTGGTTTTTTCGTTCTACACTCCCTGCAAAAGATCAAAAGATCTAAATGGTGTCAAGGTTCATCTAAAAATGTAAGCAGCATTGCATACGAAATAAGCGATTGTTGCTCGAATCGATAGTAAGTATCCATTGTTTTGATCCAGGCAGACCAATTTCTTATAGGTTGTTTCCTTGATGTTTCGCACATAAAAGCAATTCCCAGCTAATATGTTTTTTTCTTGCGAAAATATCTCCTTTAGTTGATCATCGTTTTCGAAGATACCAAATTTTTCATCACTGGACTTCAATAAAGGCGAATAAAAAATTTGCCGTCTAGCGCTATCATGAGAATGACTTCCAAACTAAGAAGGTTTTAGGCGAATAGCTTTCTTTGGATTTAATCAGTGGACTGATATATAAGCGAATAAAATGTGTGCCCAGTAGTGCCATTTAGGTGATTTCCGAAGTAATAAATTTCCAGGCGAATAGGTCTCATTTAGTTCTTCAACTTTGTCAAAAACACTAACTTTGTATCCAATCACTGGATTGAGATATAGGTAAATAATATGTTTGTCTACTAGCGCCACCTTGGGAGAGTTTTCTAAACTACTATGTTTCTGGGCGAATAGATCCCATTTAGTTGAACACTTTTGTCGAAGACACCAATTTCGAATCTCATCGCTGGACTGATATAAAAAAATATATATATTTGACCACTAGCGACACCTTGCGAGCGTTTTCCGAACTAATATGGTTTCAGGCGAATAGGATCCATTTAGTTGTTCAACATTGTTCAAGACACAAACTTTGTATTTAATTACTTGACTGAGATATTTGCAAATAAAATCTTTGCCCACTAGCGCCATCTTGTGAGTGTTATAAAGTTTTATGCGACTAAGAATCGTTTAGTTGTTCAACATTGTCGAAGACACCAATTTTGTATCTCATAACTGGACTAAGATATAATAAAATAAAGTTTTGGCTCACTAGCTAGCGCCATCTTTTAAGTGTATTCCGAACTAAAAAGGTTTTAGGCGAATAGGTCTCATTAAGTTGATCAACTTTGTCGAAGACACCAATTTTGTATCTCATCGCTGGACTGAGATATAAGGGGCGTCCATTAATTACATAAGGGGTTATGGGGGGAGGGAGGGTTTGAGATTTCTTACGGGCCATACAATTAATTTTGGATTTTCATACAAAAAATCTTATCATAAGGGGAGGGGGGGTTGAAAAATCCCGAAAACTGTCTTACGTAATTAGTTGACCGCCCCTAAACGAAGCAAATATTTGTATGCTGGAAAGTTATTTCATATGTTGCTTATATATGCGACATTTGTTGGCGTCTGTGCGCCACCTGGTGAGTTAATTCTGAATCAAAATAAATACTAAGTGGAAGTCAGCAGTCCTGTGATCAACTTTTCAAAAAACAGTTTTCTCCTAAACCTCTTTGTTTTCAAGATATTTGCACTACAAGTACTGTCCTATTTATAGGACGCTGGGCGGAAATAGTTCTGATATGAAGTGTCATACTAATACTCTTTACTTCTGCATACTGATTAACAGAAATTATGTTATTTCATTTGGTACGTTTAGATTCCCCAACTATCAAAGCTACTCCGTTGTACGGTACCTCATTTGTAACAAACAAAATCGTGTGACAAATTAAGCAATCTTACCCAATGTTACGGTATTAAAGACATTCCTGCTTGAAAATCCAAACTGCATCATTCATCATCATTCTCCAGGTAATCCCATTAAAAACTTCATCAGAATTCCCATCCAATTTTTCATGAGAATTCCGCCAGGTTCCAAGGTTATCCAGCAATACTCCCAAACCCTTCGTAAATTGCTTAGGGGTCTGTCTAGAACAAATGTATTTATATTCGATTTCTCAAGCCGAAAATCCAGGTTTAAGAGCCAATATTTGCTTTCAGAAAAACTTGAAAAAATTTTACCGACAATTCCAACAAAAAAGGCTCAGTTAGGAATGCTTGGATGCATGATTCCCAGCAGAAATTTATCAAATTACGGATACAAAAACTGCTCCTATGGTGTTCAAATTTCTCCTGCAGCAATTGAACCAGTTAGATTTTTTTTGTTAGCTGAAACTGCATGACAATCATATCAAATCTTATCGAAAAATTATTTTAAGTTCCATTGAATTCAAATAACCGAGAAAAATAAAAATAATAACACCTAAATTTAAAAAAAAAAATATTTCGAGTATCAAAAAATGACAAAAATTCCTCATTGATCAACATGACAGAAGGGAGTTTTTAACTAGGACGTTCCTATGAAGGGATAGATCAGTTATAAGTAATCTAGATCTAATCCAAAGGGATCAAAATGTAGTGCAACTTATTCCAAAATACTTTGTCGAAGATTCCAAACCTCTAGTATGCATATCCAGAGCACTAAAGATTTTGGCGTGCGGTTCGAAATAAGGATACACGATTTTTTGGATCTTTTTATTAGGGTGACCATTTCCAAAATAGGATGACCAGAAAAATCGCGATTTCGCAAAATTTTTATTTATAAAAAATCTTTTTTTTTGTTTTTTGACATGAAAAAAAAATCGAAAATCGCGTTTTGAAGGCCTCGGGACAAAAGGGGCTATTGCTGTTCTAATTTTTTCTCTAAATAAGTTTTCAACATATATATTTTTTGAAAATAAAATATCAGTCATTTTTAATCGGCACACACTGTATGTCTTAGCGCGTTCGATTTTTATATTTAAAAAAAATCATAACTTTTGAAAAGCTCAACCGATTTCCAATACTTTTTCTGGAACGGAAGCTTAAGATGTCAACTTTTCAGAAAAAAGATATAAAACTCTGACTAAAAAAATTTAGCTTAGCTTAGCTTAGCTTAGCTTAGACTGACTACACATATCAATGGTTGCTATTCCGTGATTGACCAAAGTCAGTGAAAATGCACAAAGAATCAACTAGAAGTTCGGATGGGATTGGCCATAATCTTCTTCAGTGTGCATAATTCAGTGCCTCTATTTATACAGGGTCAATAACGGCGCCGGCCACGTCCTTGCAGTCAGGTGGGATTGGGGGAAGGAATATTAGTGTGTAACCTTTGCTATTTGGAGACCGTGTTTGCCTCTGCATCTCCACAAAGGTTACTGGGAGGGATGTTTGTTAATGGGGAGGATCGTTGGGTCATAGGATTCACTTTGATAAGCGATTAGACCATGATAAACAATGATTTGTGAGATATATACATGCTTATACGTAAATATAATATTTTCATTTGATATGAACAATTTCTATGTAGAGGAAAATTATGCCGACACTTGAGGTGACGAACCATTCAAAGTTTGTTGAACAAATACCTAAATGTAACATTCCTACAGCTGTCAGGACGAAAGCATGTGTTATTATATTTTACTCATTTGAAAAGAAACAAAAAAACTCGATTGGTTGGGACATCATAGAACACTCTTATTCTTATGCCGACACTTACAGTGGCGAACCATCCAAAGTTTGTTGAATAAAGTGAACCTTTCGCAAGTCTACACTTGTAGTGTCGAACCATTCAAAGTTTTTTTTTAATTACAAAAATAAAGGTATATAAGAGGTGTTCTGAAAAAAAAATGTTAAACATAAATAAATCATGAATCAGAGTTTGTGTCGACACTCACAGTGACGAACCATCCATAGTTTGTTGAAAAATCATATTTACATCCCACCATTGTAACGATTGAATGTGCAGTCATACATATTTTATAGATTAGAAATACTAGCATGAAACGAGCTCACCAATTGATCCGTTATCCTTGACTGAGCAGCCACAATCCACTTTCGGCTTCACTCGTTTGCTCGGCTATAAAAAAGCACTCAGGAAAAAAAATAATAAGCGCGCGACCCAAAAAGAATAAAAAAACTGTTCGGGCTTTCTTGACGCACTGCCCAGGTCGCAAGCGTCAAGGTCGAAGGATCAAACAGAACTAACCGATCGCGGCACTTTTTCAGTTACTCCAACCGAACTCACCGATCACGCCACTTTTTCACTTACTAGACCAACGCGCGACATGTTTGATCCTGCCCTCGTCGCTTGCCCCGGGAAAAGCAAGTGTCAATGTCAAAAGATCAAACAGAACTAATAGATCGCGGCACTTTTTCACTTTCTTCAACCGAACTCACCGATCACGCCACTTTTTCACTTACGAGACCGACGCGCGACATGTTTGATCCTGCCCTCGTCGCTCGCCCCGGGAAAAGCAAGTGTCAAGGTCGAAAGATCAAACAGAACTAACCGATCGCGGCACTTTTTCACTTTCCTAAAACTCTGACTAAAAAAATTTAGATGATAAAATATAAAAAATTCTAGTAATTTTGTAATAATAAGAAAAATTTGAGACGAACTCGAATAGGCATCCACTAAGAACCGAAAAAGAAGAACTGGACGGATGAACGAGGAAAGAAATACGTTCTTTGAATCACAACCGATGCTGAATGGACCGCTGCTAGCAAAGGAAAAGAAAGAGGAAATCATGAGTACGACGCTCGCGGTGTATGGTCATTTTCCACAAAATTGGCCATAACTCAAAAACGATAAAAAAAAGTACATTTCAAAAATTTCAGCGATTCAAGCTTATGTGGTGATTGATGGAACATCCGATTACCACTATATCATCTATATAAACGAATGCACATTCAGGTGTCAAACCTGCCATGGCAATCGTCATCATGCGTTGAAAACTATTTGGACTTATATTTAGTCCAAATGGTAAACGCGTAAAAGCATAATGTCCAGAGGTTGTCGAGAATGCGGTGAACCTTCTGGAATTAGAATCAAGAGGGATTTGATGGAATCCTGCCATTAAATCCAATGTGCTGAAATATTTGGCTCTCCCTAACTGATCCAATATGGTATCAATCCTGGGAAGCGGAAATCGGTCAGCTAAAATCTTTTTGTTTAATTGTCTGAAATCTATTACTAACCTCCATTTTTTTTCATTTGTGCTCGATTTTTTAGGTACCAATAAAATTGGTGAATTGTAAGCCGATACAGAATGTTCAATAATTTTGTTGTCTAGCATTTTTTTAACTTGGGATTCAATTTCTTCATTGTGTGCATGAATACTCCTGTAATTTGGAATGTAAACAGGCACACTGTCACTTAATTCGATATTTTGCGTATAGAAATTGTTTGTAGTCAAATTATCTTCCCCTAATGCAAAAATATCATTATATTCTTCGATAAGGGTTTCAAAAGGTTTCATGGCAGTTAGAGGTAAATTTGAAACACTTATTTTCTGCTTAATTTTTTCAACTCGTGTAGGAACGTTATTATTTTTATCAATTTTTGCTACGATGAAATTTTTTAAAGGTATCATCATAGGTGTGAATGGTCTGATTAATGCGGGCTTATCAGTTGTGTTTATAAATTTTACATATTGTGCTGAAGGTGATGCTAATGTGTTTCCGCAGAAGATTCCTGGCTGAATCTCTTGAGAACATACCAACATGTCTTCAGTTATATTTAAGTAATTTAAATTTCTTATAACTTCACTTCGTTCGAGGAGTATGATTCCTTCATTTAAATTGTCTTCAATTGGGATATTTACTTCTTCATTGTTGTGTCTAAAATTTAATGTCCATGATTCATAATCTATGGTACATCGAAATTTTGCTAAAAAGTCTCGGCCTAGTATGCCATCTGTGAATATTGGAAATTGTTCATCTACTAATTGGAATTCATGTTCTAATGTAAATGAATTCTGAAATGTAAGCTGAGTTGTTGTTGATGCAAGGGTTTCAATCTTATTTCCAGATATACCTGAGATCATGCATTTTTGATCTTGGTGTAATAGTTGATTATTTCGAACTTTGTTCAGTTTAAATATAGAAATGTCAGCTCCAGAATCAACCATAAAGGTGCATGTTGAATTAGACATTCTAACATGTGCCTCAATGAAGTTTGAAGCTGATGTATTTATTGTGTATATCTTTGAAGTTGTCCTAAAAAATTAGGTTGTTGTTGTGTGTTTGGTTGTATATTTGGTTGTTGAGTTTGGTTATTTTGTCTATTCTGTGTTGGTGTTGGTGGTGCATTTTGTTCATTATCGGTATTTGCGTAGAAGATACGTGATTGCGTGTTACCACGATACGATCCTCTACCGCGTTGGAAACGTGGGTTTTGGAAATTATGTTGGTAATTTCCTTGACCACGGTAGTTGGAAAAATTCCCGCGATTACTAAAATTGGAGTAATTTCCGCGATTGGAGAAATTTCCGCGATTTCTATTGTAGTTTTCGTGGCCTCCTTGACGATTGCTATTGGAGTTTCCGTAATGTTTTTTGTAACCATGGCGGTTAGTAAACATGATCTGATTTATGTGTGTTGTTGCGATAGGTTCATTTTCTGTTGCTTTTAATATTGCTGCGGACAGTGTAGAAAATTGTCCGGCTTTTAAAATAAGCTTGGTGTCGTTATTACGAATGCCTGAGCAGAGAGCTTTGACGCCCTGCTTTGTAGCCATTTTGCTAGCAACATCTAATGGAATGTTATCGGTTACTAGTGACCTTTCGAGAAGAAGAGTTAGATTTTCAACTTCCGTGGTGAATTTGTTAATATCACCAGTTTGCTTTATATGATTTAATTTTGATATGTAAACGTCCGGAGATGTGGCTAAACCACATTTATCCTTCAACTTGTCAATAATATCGTTTATTGTTGGTGAGTTATCCCCAACGGCTGCTCTAGCCTTTCCTGTAAGTCTTGTTTTTATAAATCTTATCAGTGTTGCTAGAGCTGCTGCTTTTTGGTCAGCAGTTGCCGTATTGAAATCCGTATTAACGGAATCTTCAAAAAGTCGGACTGAGTCGATAAACGCTCCTAATCCTTCTTGATTTCCATCATAAATTGGTATAATTGATGTTCCCAATTTTAAATCAACTTTTGGAACTGCCATTTTTTTGTGCTTTTTATATAAACTATTAAAAAATATGACCAAATGAGTTACAGTTTTTAGTTTTATTAAGTGGCCTGTCGCAGTGTCCAGGCGCGTATCAATTGTAATTTTTATTTTACTAAAAAGATTCCTAGCTTCTGATAATAGCAATTTTTGCTGTGTTTGTGGAAAATTTTCTACAAGATATAAGATATCCTCGTAAATTTCCCTAGCTCTTTTTCCTTTTGAGACTAATGTTTGTTTTAAATATCTCCTTGAAGGAGCTTTTTTTAAAATTTAAAATGATTGCTTCTAATTCTTCAAGAAGTTTATGCACTTGTTTTTCCATTAAGGAATTTTAAGGTAATTACCTGTGGTACTACGGCGGAGGCGCTCTCCTCTACGCTCGTTGTTGTTGCTTATGATGATGACGGCGGAGGCGCTCTCCTCTACGCTCGTTGTTGTTGCTTATGATGAGTTGTGCTGTTACTCAGCCTTGGTAACGAATCCTTGTGGCTGGTTTCTTCATAGTGGTTTTGAGTTTGGCAGCCAGTGCCTTTACTTTTTCTATGTCCACCTTAACTTGTTTTCCCCACTGTACGATGTTTTGTTGAGTCTCGTTTTCAATTTTTATGATTTGAATAGGTTGTTTTGATTTCATAGAGTTTGATTTTTTCACTTCTGATTGTCCTTTATCTTGTTTTGGTTGTTTTTCTTTTTCATGACAAAAAACCTTTTTTAAATGTTCTCTTTTTTCACTTACTGCACTAAGTGTCAGGCTATGATATGCCTGCACATTGGACACTCTTTGTTTTACCATTTTCGTCTGTTCTCTTATTCACTTAGATAATAGTTTGTTAGCCACATAAAAAGGCTATAGAATGTCACTAGTTCTAAAATTGCTGCTGTCATGAATAGGGAAAGACTGAGTTTATCCATTATTTTCACACGACGAAGTTTTTTTTTTTCTCACATAATCACGTTTCTGTTGCTGATGTTCTTGAGTTTTTTTTTTTTTTTTTTACACAATGGTTGCCACTGTAGGAGAACGACGGCTGCGGTTTTCAATCTCTCGCATTAGAATTTGCCAGATAACTCGCAATAATAGTGCAGCGATAATAATCACCATGCATGTAGCGATTACGTGTACTGGACCAATTCCTGATGCCACCGGTAATGACTGTTGCTGTTGTCCTGTTTGCTGCTGCTGCTGCTGCTGCTGCTGGACCACTATTTCCTCTCGGGATTCTGAACTTCCCATCTTCCTTTTGTATTTCGTATGTTTTTATCCGTTTTTCATTTGCTTTAGCGATAATTAGCGTATTTCTGGAGACGGATTGGCGGATTAACGGAGAAAGCTGCTCTATCACCCTAACAGGCTGCTTTTGGTCTGTTGTCCGTTGATATCGTTGCTTATACGGGATCGCCCGTGTTAAGGTTCCCTCCGGGGCGTGCTCTGCGATTTGCTGTTCCGGTGCTTCCGTTGGCTTCTATGCGTCCTCCAGGGCCTTGTAGGTTCCGATTAGTCCGGTCGCCATGAGGTAGGCTACTTGCCTACTAGTAGACTTAGTGGTGGATCCGGGATGGTGGTGATATTTTACTTAATTAAAAGGCTCAATTAAGTGATGATCTGAGACCATCGAATGGAACTGCCTGTATTTGGCTGATCAGGGGTATTTTATACCCGTCCAGCACTTCAAAAGTGTCGCACTTTTGGTCTATCGGAAGACTTCTGGAGTGATTTGTGCTTTGGTCAGCGCGTGACAATTAAAGTCCATCAAGTGGATGGCTCATAGCAAACGAACATATTGCAATCGAACTGTGCCCCCAATGGGGCGACGGTTCGATGCAGTCTTTCGCGCGCGTAAGCATAACTATTTGGTAGGTGCTATGTGTTAGCACCGAATTTAAATATTGCGCATGGGCACATGTTTTCACAAGTACACCACATTACCTTCTCAAAAATATATGTTTGAAAGTTTTCCACTAATTGGAACATAGTTTTTCCGGCTTTTCTTTACGAATTTACTCAACGGTGGAAAATTTTGTGGAAAACTGTTTCCAGTCAATTTTATTTTTTTTTATTCCTGAGAAAATTTGCTTTCATTTTCATATAAAACATTTGTTTCTACAATGCTTCTTTCTTGAGTTATGATTTTTCAAAGTAAGTAGTGTCAGGGGAAAACAAAAAAATTCTAACTGAGTTTTCCGGGAAAATAGGCGACCCTGAATTTTTCTCAATTTTTTTATTTATATATTGATGAGCCCTACCTGTGGAAAAAGTTTCATGAAAATCTGAGACCTTTCGGCCCAAACCTGTACGGAAAAAAAGCAAATTGAAGCAAATTCGGAAAATTCATGGAACTTGTGATTTTCTAACGCATTCTACAAAAATAATGAAAACGTTCCTGTAAACATCCTTTGAAAAATCATGATCTTCTTCTTCTTGGTATTACGTCCTCACTGGGACAGAGCCTGCTTCTCAGCGTAGTGTTGTTATGAGCACTTCCACAGTTGTTAACTGAGAGCTTTCTTTGCCAAAGTTGCCATTTTCGCATTCGTATCTCGTGTGGCAGGTACGATGATACTCTATGCCCAGGGAAGTCAAGGAAATTTCCATTACGAAAAGATCCTGGACCGACCGGGATTCGAACCCAGACACCTTCAGCATGGCTTTGCTTTGTAGCCGCGGACTCTAACCACTCGGCTAAGGAAGGCCCCGAAAAATCATGATGATGCTCTTTAATACTTTTTGGACATATCCTCGAAAGAAATCCGAGAGAAATTCCACAAAATGTTGTTTGAAACTCACTGAGAATATGTGTTAAATAAAAAAATTATAATAGTTGAAAATTTTCCAATGGTCTTCTTTGGGGAATTTTTCAAAGAATTTCTGAAGACATTAGTTTTGAAAAGATCACTTAAAATATGTTCTGTGAGATTGAAAATTGTAAGCATATTGCTGTGGAATTATCCGTAGGTATTTTTGAAATATTTTTTGTTCACTGAACTATCGGTTCAATAAAATATCTGTTTGACACTAAACAAATATTGATAATGTCAAATAAATGTTTGTATTGCTGAAAGATCTTTTTCAAATGTATGACATGTACTGATAGTTTTAATACTATCGTGTTTTTGGGGATGTTCATTTGTTACGTAAAACAATGTTTTCAACAACCCCTCGTTCCCAGTCTACGGTATTTTGTGAGAAACTACAACATGAATTGTGGCGCAAAAAACATCAAACAACTCCTCATAAACTCTTATGTAATCAATTGATGAACCCTTTACTAGGTTATCTTCTTCTTCTTCTTGGCATTACGTCCTTACTAAGACTGAGTCTGCTTCTCAGCTTAGTATTCTTATAAGCACTTCCACAGTTATTAACTGAGAGTTTTCTTTGCCAAAGTTGCCATTTCCGCATTCGTATATCGTGTAGCAAGTACGATGATATTCTATGCCCAGGGAAGTCAAGGACATTTCCATAACGAAAAGATCCTGGACCGATCGGAAATTGAACCCGTTGCACCTTCAGCAAGGCTTTGCTTTGTAGCCGCGGACTCTAACCACTCAGCTAAGGAAGGCCCCACTACTGGGTTATGCATCACTCCAATAGATAGAAACTTCCAATTTTGAATTACTCGGATGAGAATAAATGTTTCATCCATCTTCAAACTTAAACAACAACAGCATTAGAAGAACAATCAAACTATTTCATTCAAACAATATGCCATCCGCAAGGATGCATGCAATAAACCAAATATTTTTCTATTATTCTGGTCCAGTATGATGACAAGCCTACATATATAATATAAGTATAAATGTCTAGTAAAATAACTTTTATCAAATATCTGTACAAAGGTGGTTCTCAGTAAGTTAGTCCGTAAGAGTTCATTATAGTCTATAGAATTGTATCTGTGTTAATGAAAAATAATTTGTGTGAAAGTCATTGCGTTATCCCCATTTGTCTAGATTCAATGTAAATATTGCTCATTCATCCATTGTATATTCAAACGTATGTTGCTTCAAAAAGTCCCCCTGTACTCCCATTGTATTCCTAAATGAATTGCATGATTCATGTCCAGCAGAATGTTAATATGTTTCAACACTGGTTGTTTGCTGGTATCCAAATTACAGGGAGCAACTTCTAATTTGTCCGGTTACTGTTTCCGTTTCAGCATTAACACGTGCCGGCTGCATGGAAGCCCGACGCATCACCATCATCATCATCACGGAGGCGGCCACCATCATCACCATCATCACGGCCTGCGTGGAATAGACCTGATGGATGACTTACCACTGCCCTATCAAGATCACAACCATCACAATTCCCCGATGTCGCCGATAAATTTAAATCTCCTGTCATCGACGTCCAGCACGGCCGTCCCAATTCCGGCAACCGGTGGCCTATCGAGTGCCGGGGCAGCCCTCCTCGATCCCCACAGTACCTTTCAAACGAGCCTGGCCGGTGGAATGGTCGGGGGATCCAGCAAAACTAGCACAAATGTGATAATTAACACTGCAACTAACACTACTACTACTAGGAGTAATCTAAGCTGTTGTAATAATCTTTTCCTCAACGACGGTCGAACTGGGTTAGATAGTAGCGTTCAATTACCGAGCAGTAACATCGTGGGTGGTGTCGCTGACTCGTCAACGGCCGTTCCAACGGTGCCCATTATCAACACCACGGACAGTGGTCTAGGAGGAAGCGGCGGGGGAGGAAGCGGAGGAGGCACCGATGGGAAGGACAAATCCACGCGACATCGGTGGCTCACATGCCCGGAGCTGCACAAGGCGATGGACGGAGTCACGTACATCGCCGACCACACGCGGAAGGAAGAGGAGAGTACGAGGGTAAGTGCACGAAACCTACAATGTGTCCTTCCTTTCTATGCGCCGCCTGTAGCAGCTGGATCGGTTTGAACTGACTCTGGCTGGATCGCTCCTAGTTAACTTGTCATTGAATGTCACTTTTGATTTTCAGTCGAACACGAGCTTCTTATTGAGCACTGGCAGTTAATTGAAATACTCTGCCAGTCATTCAAAATAAAATGGAAAGTGATTTTTGGCTAACTGGTGGTTAGTTTCCTATTGCGATAGTCAATACGGGCTATTGAATATTAGAATAGTGAATTTACCTCCAACAAGCCTTCCACTTCATTGAATGGTAGACTTTTTTGCAAAATGTCCTAATAAATAAGCTCAGAATAATCGAAAATTGTTTTTAAATACGATTATCCTATTAAAGCGATTTTGAACAGTTTAAGTTGATTAACGTACATACTGCAATATTAGTTTAATAACTAATATAATTCAGGAAACATAAGTCATCAAAACCTTGAAAACAGGTTACAAATAAGTTATGCACATCGAACTGTTCAACTCATATGCAATAGAACATCCAATCATTAGCTGGTGAAAAACATCCCATTATTCAAATCATTCGATTGCCTCTGTTCCCCTCTACCCAACCTTTCTAATCTGTTCCATCTGATTGGGCGAAGTAAACGTTCAACCTTAGCTACGCTCATCACAAGTCCTCACAACTATGCTTAAGAATCCAACATTCCCACTGCAGACTTTTCTCTGATTCCCCAGTCGAACGACATTCCACCCGAGACTGTAGGAATTTCCAAAGTAATTCAAACGCACATGGCTGGCCAACAAATGCGTCTTAACATGTTTAAAATATCATTGCAACATGAACTTCGCTTGTTCATTCCAACAACCGATATTGTCTTTGAATATCACAATTTCATGAACAAATAATTTTTAATTAGGGTAGATGTACCAGTTATGGACATAATGGTTCCCTATTTCGCCATACGTGATAATTTGATTATAATCAAATTTTTAATCATTCTGTGTGTTTTAGTAGTTTGACATCAAATGGACCATGATGTTAAAACATTGAAAAATATTCAAAATGTGAAAGTTTTAGAGAAAACACAGCAGTTCACAGGTGAGTTGATTTCACCTGCTTATAAGAGAAAAACAACACGATTTCAATTTACTCAACCTAACTTAACCTAAACATATAACGCATTAATCGTGGCAATTTAAGATTGTAACGATTTTTGCCTGAAATTATTAATTATTTTATTTGACATTTGTTCCAATGTTTCAACATTGGATATTCTATGTAGCTCATTGGTACTATACCAGGGAGGAAGCTTTAGAATCATTTTATTCTGAATTCTCTGCAGAGCTTTCTTTCTGCTATTACAACAGCTAGTCCATATTGGTACAGCATGCAACATGGCTGGCCTGAAAATTTGTTTGAATACCAAAAGCTTGTTTTTAAGACAAAGTTTTGCTCTTCTATTAATAAGGGGATAGAGACATTTTACATATTGTTACATTTGGCATAGAATGCCCTCAATGTGATTTTTGAAAGTTAAATTCTTATCTAACATGAGCCCTAGATACTTAACTTCATCTGACCAATTTATTGGAATTTATTGAAGAAAAAATATCCAAACTTTTTTGCAATCGACTACAGATGACATGCAGACATCGTCCTTTGGCGGAAAGGCTTGTGTCATCCGCAAACAAGGATTTTTGACATCCCTGAGGTACCGTTTTGATTCATATTACGGACAGCTTCAAATTCCGGACACTCTCGTTTGTATGGGAAACATTTCACACGAAATGTTTCAATTTTCACCGTCCAAAAGTTCTCATTTTCGTGGCTCGTTTTATCAGGTTTTTTCTATAAATATCATTGCAAATATATAATGCCCAACTACCTTAGACGTATCTTAAGTGGTTAAACGATTTCAATTGATAATTTGACTGTTCCATTAATGATTATCATGAGCTGTCCGTAATTCGAATCAAAGCGTCCGGAATATGAGGCAAAAGTGAGGGAGCGTCCGGAATAAGAATCATGAAAAGGCCACACGTTTTGATTTATTTAAAATTATTCAAGTTGCGGACGCGTATTCTTTACCCACCATCCGAAAGTTAAGGGCTTCCGACGCTCGATAACGCTAAAAAATCATACATAATGATTTATTTTGTATGGTCCAAGCTGGGTTATACTTCACTGAGGCCTTAAGTGTCCGTAATATGAATCAAAACGGTAACTCAGGTAAGTCAGATGTGAAAACATTGTATAATATTGTTCCCAAAATGCTGCCTTGAGGAACACCAGCTCTTACAGGAAGTCTTTCAGATCTGGAGTTCTGATAATTAACCTGAAGTGTACGATTTGACAGATAACTTTGAATTATTCTAACAATGTATGTTGGAAAAGTTTTTTAATTTTACGAACACACAAACACTGTCGAATGCTTTTTCTATGTCTAGAAGAGCAAGACCAGTAGAAAAGCCTTCAGGTTTGTTGGAATGGATCAATTTTTTTACACGTAAAAGTTGATGAGTGGTTGAATGTCCATGGCGGAATCCGAACTGTTCATTGGCAAAAACTGAATTTTTGTTGATGTGGGCCATCATTATGTTCGAAATGACCATTTCAAAAAGTTTACTGATGGAGGAAAGCAAACTGATTGGACGATAGCTAGACTACCCATACTCGCATAACAGTCCCATATTATACGGGATTTCCTATATAAATGGGACTGTTATGCGAGTATGGGCAGTAGAAACTTCTGTAGGATTTTTGCCTGGTTTTAAAATTTGTACAACCTTAGCATTTTTCCATTTGCCAGGAAAATATGCTAATTGAAAACTTAAATATATCTTAAATATATATTTCTTAAATATATCAACTAAGAATGATAAGCTACATTCTGGAAGTTTCTTGATGAGGATGTAGAAAATTCCATCATCGCCTGGAGCTTTCGTATTTTTGATTTTTTTAATAATAGTTCTCACTTCTTCCAAATCAGTCTCCCAGGAATTTTCGAAAACGTTCTCTTGATTGAGAATATTTTCGAAGTCCTGAGTAACTTGATTTTCAATTGGACTAGTAAGTCCTTAATTAAAATTGTGCGCGTTTTCAACTGCAAGTTTTTGAGCTTTTTCGCAATAGTTTAGTAATAAATTGTTTTCCTCTTTCAATGTCCGTATTGGCTACTGAGGTTTTTTCAAAATTTTAGATAATTTCCAATGTTGCACTGTTTGATATAAGTAAACACTTCATGTAAGGTTTAGCATACTCCCACCAGTATCAGAACAAATACCATCTCCTACATCGCTTATCCGGCAAGCAAAAATCTACCGTTCGGTCCGGGGGAAAGTCACTCTCACATTCAATCGGCTGACAGGACAGCAAGACCTGTGCGTGTCTAGCGATAAAAGCACACATAATATTTCTCCAACACTTGAGCAGCTTCGTCGCAAAGTTTGTTTAAATGATAAGTGTCGTGTTTACGGTATGTTCATCTGGGATCTAACGCTTCAGCCAGACACGTCCTCGTTAGAGCTGTTGGGATATGCATACACAACAATCCATTTCAGAGTACGTATTAGGATCGTCTTCTTAGCTTCAGATGCGTGATAGAACACACGACTTCGCACAGCTGTGCCACAATAAAATTCTCTCCAACCTATAGGAGCGAAAAGCTTCCATTGGGAAGCCGCTTAGAAAGTTCTAGACTGAAGGTTGTTTTTATGGGGAAATAATTTTAATGACATTATTTCCCACCTTCTAAACGTGCCACTGTAAATGGGTTGATGCATAGTAATTAGTGTTGACCTTTATTCGAGTTTGACTCCCATTTCGGCACCAGTGACAATGATTGTCTTGTATAGTCGTTTTACGATTCGTCCAAATATTGTATTCATGGATCAACGGGTATTGTTTTCAACGGGACCATAATGTCCATGTTGACAAAGTTTTTATGACATTATTTATGGGTCGGTGGCATATCGTGGAAAAGAACTTCCGTTAATCTCGTGATAATATACGATGGTATGACGACTGTCTTTCAGCTGGAATTAATCGATGGTGTTGAGCAAACTGATGAGATGAACTGTAAATGACATGTCGTCAATCAAATAATCAATGGGTTATAGTAAGACCATAGACTATGCACATTGCACACTCCTGTGCAAATTTTGAGTTCACTTGGTGTTAAGTAAGTGAAGTGGTGTTAAGTAAGTTAAGTGGTGTTAAGTTAACATACAAAAGTGTTTTGTCCATATCTCTCTAATTACACGTTTAATTGAAACCCTCTATGGCGCATTCTTACCTCTTCAATATTTTTTCCAAAAAAACCCCTTTTTTTAACTTTGTATAACACTCTGTAACCAAACTTTTACACAATGACTTGAAAGACTGTTTCGATGATTTTAAAAAGCATTCAGATTTTTCCGCCAAAATTATAATTTTATAATTTTGGTCAATGCAATGCTGGTACATGGCTGGGCATGGCGTACCATTGGTGCATCGCGTACCTGAAGGAATAAAAAAGACTCCTCTGTGCGGTCCTTAGCCTGTCGCGCAGCAACTCCTATCCATACCTCCTCGCGGTACTGGCCGGGGTATGAGTAACCTTATGGATGATCGGGTAACCAACCCCGGTGGGAGTTCTGGTCGTATGCCGACAAAGAAGGGGGGGTTGCTTTGCTTTTGCTCCTGCAAACCTTGAGCGTCTGTTCTCCATGTCAGAGGCGGCTGACCATCGTCCGGGTGCCAGAGAAGTACTCTAAGCTAAACTGTGCACTATGGCCCTCCGAATATTTAGGGGGAATGGTCCTCCGGAAATCTAGGGGTTTGGTGTCAGGCCCTGCAAGCCTGAGGCTCAAAGGCCGGTTCTTCAACTTCAGCTTAATAAACGTGTGCAGCTCTCACTCCGGAAGCACTGATGATCATAAAGGTGCTTTTTACGCGCAGTTCGAACGCAAGTACGACAGCTGCCCAAGCCACGATGTCAAAATCATCATAGGAGATCTAAACGCTCAGGTTGGCCAGGAGGAGGAATTCAGACAGACTATTGGAAAGTTCAGCGCCCACCGGCTGACGATCGAAAACAGCCTACGACTAATTGATTTCGCCGCCTCCAAGAATAGCACCTACTTCCAGAACACCCTACCATACCGATACACCTGGGATCACTTCAGCAGGCAGAATCACAAATCAACCACGTTCTGATTGATGGACGGCACTTCTCCGGCATTATCGACGTCAGAATCTATCGTAGCGCTAACATCGACTCTGACCACTTTCTGATGATGGTCAAACTGCGCCCAAAACTCTCCGTCGTTAACAACGCACGGTACCGACGACTGCTTCGGTACGACCTAGAGCGGCTTAAGCAACCGGATGTCACGGCTGCATAAGCACGGCACGTCAAGGTTGTATTACTGGAAGAGGGTGAGCTGGATGAAGCCCCTCTTGAGGACTGCTGCAGAACAGTGAAAGTAGCCATCAACGATGCAGCTGAGAGCAACGTTGGGTACGTGGGACGGAGTCGACGGAATGATTGGTTCGACGAGGAATGTAGGCAGATTCTGGAGGAGAAGAATGCAGCGCGGGCAGTCATGCTGCAGATAGGGATCCGGCAGAACGTGGAACGTTATAGACGGAAAAGGCAACAACAGACACGCCTCTTTCAGGGGAAAACACGCCGCCTGGAGGAGATGGAGTGCGAGGAGATGGAACAGCTGTGCCGGTCTCCTCAAGAAACACGAAGCTTAACGCATCCCCCAAGGGCTTTGTGCCGCGAGCCGAGATGTGCAGGGACAAGGATAGGAGTATTTAAACAGACGAGCGTGAGGTGATCGAAAGATGGAAGCAGCACTTTGACGAACACATGAGTGGCACAGAGAGCACAGGCAATGGATATCAGGACAACGGAGGAAATGCCTTCGTCAGTACTGCGGAAGATGGAAACTAAGCAGCCCCCACTTTGAAGGAGGTTAAGGATGCCATTCACCAGCTCAAGAACAATAAAGCTGCTGGTAAGGATGGTATCGGAGCTCAACTCATAAAGATGGGCCCGCAGAGGCTGGCCATTTGTCTGCACCGGCTGATAGGCACAATGTGGGGAACATAACAGCTACCGGAGGAGTGGAAGGAAGGGGTTATATGGTCCATCTACATAAAAGGCGGCAAGTTAAATGATCGATCGAGCGATCACCATTCTAAATGCAGCCTACAAAGTATTATTCCAGACCATCTCCCATCGTCTGTGCCCTGTAGTAAACGAGCTCGTGGGAAGTTATCAAGCCGGCTTTGTTAACGGCCGTTCGACAACGGTCAAGATCATTACTGTACGGCAAATCCTCAAAAAATGTCGTAAATATTAGGTCCCAACGCATCACTTTTTCATCGAATTCAAGGTGGCATACGACAGTATCGACCGCATAAAGCTATGGAAAATCGTGGACGAGAACAGCTCTCCCGGGAAGCTCGCGAGACTGATAAGAGCGACGATTGAAGGTGTGCAAAATTGTGTGAAGGTTTCAGGCTAACACTCCAGTTCGTTTCGATCCCGCCTGGGACTACGGCAAGGTGATGGACTTTCGTGCCTGTTGTTCAATATTGCGCTAGAAGGTGTTATGTGGAGAGCCGGGGTACGATTTTTACGAGATCCAGTCAATTTGTTTGCTTCGCGGATGATATGGACATCGTCGGCCGAACATTTGAAAAGGTGGCAGACCTGTACACCCGCCTGAAACGCGAGGCAGCAAAAGTTGGCCTGGTGGTGAATGCGGCCAAGACAAAGTACATGCTAGCTGGTGGGGCCGAGCGCGACAGGGCTCGCCTAGGTAGCAGTGTTACGATAGACGGGGATACGTTCGAGGTGGTCGACGAGTTCGTCTACCTTGTATTTTTGATGATGGCTGACAATAACGTTAGCCGTGAAATACGGAGGCGCATCATCAGTGGAAGTCGGGCCTACTATGGCCTCCACAAGAAGCTGCGGTCAAAAAAGATTCACCCCCGCACCAAATGTACCATGTACAAAACGCTCATAAGGCCGGTAGTCCTCTACGGGCATGAAACGTGGACGATGCTCGAAGCGGACCTACAAGCACTTGAAGTCTTCAAACGTCGGGTGCTTAGGACGATCTTTGGCAGTGTGCAGGAAAACGGTGTGTGGCGGCGAAGGATGAACCACGAGCTCTACGGCGAACCCAGTATCCAGAATGTGGCCAAAGCTGGGAGGATGGGCAGGGCATGTTGCAAGAATGCCAAACAGCAACCCTGCAAAGATGGTGTTCGCTTCGGATCCAGTTGGTATAAGAAGGCGTGGAGCGCAGCGAGCTAGGTGTGCGAATAAGTGCGCACCGATTTAGCGAGTGTGGGGCAGACAATTGATTAAAAAAAAACTCCTCATGGTTTTGACTCTTGTATACCTAAAAATGCAAGGGTATTCGTAATTTGGCGACTCTCATCAGAATTCAATGTGGTTGGCCAATTTAAGAACCCATGTTAAGAATGTGGCTGAAATTGGTTCTGGTAGCCTATAATAACCAACGCGTTTTTCAATGTCAAAATAAGGTTTATGCTCAGTTCTGACATTTTTCACCCATTATATGGATTGAAAGCTTTCATTAAGCGTACTTGCAGTACGTGCGGGATTTTTCATATATTTTTTCAAAATATTCTCTCAGGCTGGCCAAAACCGGTGCTTTTATCCTATATGAATTCACGAAGTAATGAAAAAGCTGGAAAACTGACTGAAATAATCGGCATAATAACTCCTTAGGAAGTTTCGTAGAGGTTCCTGGAAAACCCTACAAGGAATTTCTTGAAACCCTCTGGAATAAACCTGTAGGAATTTTTGGAAGATTTTCTTGAGCAACTACTGGAAATAATGTATGCAAAGCTGGAATTGGAGTATAAATCCCTATGGGAAATCTTGGAACTGTATTTTGCAAAATTTCCAGGGCAATCTCTGTGCAAATTCCTGGTAAGTTGTTTCGTATCGGAGTTCACTACAAGGAGAAGGAAAATAGTGACTTCAGAGACCATTTTTATTAAAAAAGAAACATAAGAGACCTGCCATTGCATTACAATTAAAACTAGGTCTCTTAAAACAGACCTGCTACTAGCCCCGGGAAGTTGGTGAATTTAGGACCCCATTTCAAACATTGCGGAGCACGTGTTTGTCTCAAGCACCAAATACCACTATTTACTTTATTAATGTTACTGAATCCATTGACGTTCTCAAAAATATTATGACGCGTCTCATTTTTGCGATATTAGTTGTTGAAATTGCAAAATTTGATTATTTCAGCCAACTTACATGCAACTTTGCTAGCTTGTGTGACAGCTTGTATTTGCTTGATTTGCGACAAAATTCAAACTTTATGTGTAGGGTCGATGTACCAATAGCCGCATAGCTTTTAGCTTAGCTTAGCTTAGCTTAGACTGACTACACATATCAATGGTTGCTATTCCGTGATTGACCGAAGTCAGTGAAAATGCACAAAGAATCAACTAGAAGTTCGGCTGGGATTGGCCATAATCTTCTTCAGCGTGCATAATTCAGTGCCTCTATTTATACAGGGTCAATAACGGCGCCGGCCACGTCCTTGCAGTCAGGTGGGATTGGAGGAAGGAATGTTAGTGTGTAACCTTTGCTATATGGAGACCGTGTTTACCTCTGCATCTCCACAAAGGTTACTGGGAGGGATGTTTGTTAATGGGGAGGATCGTTGGGTCACAGGATTCACTTTGATAAGCGATTAGACCATGATAAATTATTTGACGCGAGCTAAGGATCGAACACTACCAACCTGCTTCGCGAACCGCGCCACTAATAAATCATGCCACGCGAGCGACGCGCGACACGATTGATCCTGCGACGCGAGCAAAGGATCAAGCACAACTAACCTGCTTCGCGATCCGCGACACTAATAAATCATGCCACGCGAGCGACGCGCGACACGATTGATCCTGCTCACATCACCCGCCCCCGCAGGAGCAAGTGACGCGAGCAAAGGATCAAACACTACTAACCTGCTTCGCGATCCGCGACACTAATAAATCATGCCACGCGAGCGACGCGCGACACGATTGATCCTGCTCACATCACCCGCCCCCGCAGGAGCAAGCGACGCGAGCAAAGGATCAAACACAACTAACCTGCTTCGCGAACCGCGCCACTAATAGATCATGCCACGCGAGCGACGCGCGACACGATTGATCCTGCGACGCGAGCAAAGGATCAAGCACAACTAACCTGCTTCGCGATCCGCGACACTAATAAATCATGCCACGCGAGCGACGCGCGACACGATTGATCCTGCTCACATCACCCGCCCCCGCAGGAGCAAGCGACGCGAGCAAAGGATCAAACACTACTAACCTGCTTCGCGATCCGCGCCACTAATAAATCATGCCACGCGAGCGACGCGCGACACGATTGATCCTGCTCACATCACCCGCCCCCGCAGGAGCAAGCGACGCGAGCAAAGGATCAAACACTACTAACCTGCTTCGCGATCCGCGCCACTAATAAATCATGCCACGCGAGCGACGCGCGACACGATTGATCCTGCTCACATCACCCGCCCCCGCAGGAGCAAGCGACGCGAGCAAAGGATCAAACACTACTAACCTGCTTCGCGAACCGCGCCACTAATAGATCATGCCACGCGAGCGACGCGCGACACGATTGATCCTGCTCACATCACCCGCCCCCGCAGGAGCAAGTGACGCGAGCAAAGGATCAAACACTACTAACCTGCTTCGCGATCCGCGACACTAATAAATCATGCCACGCGAGCGACGCGCGACACGATTGATCCTGCTCACATCACCCGCCCCCGCAGGAGCAAGCGACGCGAGCAAAGGATCAAACACTACTAACCTGCTTCGCGAACCGCGCCACTAATAGATCATGCCACGCGAGCGACGCGCGACACGATTGATCCTGCGACGCGAGCAAAGGATCAAGCACAACTAACCTGCTTCGCGATCCGCGACACTAATAAATCATGCCACGCGAGCGACGCGCGACACGATTGATCCTGCTCACATCACCCGCCCCCGCAGGAGCAAGCGACGCGAGCAAAGGATCAAACACTACTAACCTGCTTCGCGATCCGCGCCACTAATAAATCATGCCACGCGAGCGACGCGCGACACGATTGATCCTGCTCACATCACCCGCCCCCGCAGGAGCAAGCGACGCGAGCAAAGGATCAAGCACAACTCTGTACCAATAGCCGCATAGCTAAGAACAAAAATTCGTATAAAATCAAAAAATTACGCTAGCGTCATTATTTTTACATCATCTGACAGCTTTTTATCTTAGTTTTTTTTGGGAAAAATATGAAACTACGAAAACTCATATGTTTGCATTCATTATCGCGTGTGCCACTAAAGGTATACATGTGCCTATAGTAGCACTATTTCTAATTTCTGTTCATATAGTAGAACTAGCAACTCGGCGTTGGCAAAATACTGATCAAAAACGTGTTTTTTTGAACTTCTATATTTTTCCTACAAAGTGTGGTTCAAAAGCTTTCGTTTGATGTAAAAAAAGTTCTTAATTCATTAATTATTTCGAATAATAAAAAATAGTTTCTCTAAGTAGTGCTACTATAGGATCAATAGGATTACTAAAGGCGCAAGGGAGCTCATATTTTAAGCAAAACTAATTATTTCGATCATTTTTTGAACAAAATCAAGCTGTGTATCAATGGTACTTAGATAAATAGCTCCTGACCTTCGTGTCAAAACATGTTTTTTGCAAAACGGCCGTAAAAAGCCACTAGTGCGACTATAGGGGACTGTCCACTAAGGGAACACCGACCCTATACCAATACTAATCAACAAAGATCGAAACTTTTCGATGCTCAAAAGCTATTTTATATGGTTCTAAAATTACTGTATTTTGTCATTAAAAAAAGAATTTTGTATGGAGACTGCAAGCATGTTGAAAAAATCGATTCATTCGGAATGTTATCGTGTAATGGTTCAACCAAATTATATCTGAAATGAAAATTAAAGTCTTGTTTTGTATACTTGATGGATTCATAAATCATAAAAAAGTTCGATAAATCATACTTGTAAACATTAGTAAAATCAGTATTTTATACAACTTTGGTTGTGACGCGCTGAAACATTTCTGAAACCGGCTTCAGATTCAGCGACCTCAAATCTACTAGACACATTATTTAAAGCTTGAAATTCGCAAAATTGTCATTTTTATTACGCTGCGCTGTTTCATTGAAAGTCAGTTTCCAATTTTAGGGTTCAAAAAATTTAACCATTGACATATAAACTTATCCGGTTTTTTTTTATTTTCAACCATCCATTCTGCAGGTAAAGGAAGACTGGAAGTTCGTGGCCATGGTGCTGGACCGGTTGTTCCTGTGGATTTTCACCATAGCGGTAGTGTTCGGGACGGCCGGAATCATCCTGCAGGCGCCCACCCTCTACGACACCCGAGTGCCGATCGATATCAAGATGTCGGAGATTGCAACAACGACTGCGAAACCGTACATTGCCAAACCTGTGTTATAATCAAGAAACACGCCATCCGGCGCCACTTCCCGGCAGCAGTTTCCGTCTTCGTTATCATGGACCGAACGCACCGTGGCAGGAAAGCGCCCCTTCCGTTTCCGATTCCACTGTTTCGTTTGCTAGAGAAAAGATTTAATTCCCGGCGGAACCACAACGTCTATATCAAAGTTGAAGCTGCACGTCGACAGAAATATAAAGCATCGCTGTACTTAGTAGGACAAAGAGATCCAACCACGTGGCAGGCGCTGGAGAGAAAGTTTATAAAGAATTTTTTAATTCCTCTCAAGTGGTTCCATGACGGGTGCAAAACGTGCGAAAAGGGCACCGAACGAGTGGGAATAAAGGGAGAGAAGTCTTGTTTTTGTTGTTTATTAAGAGGACTGAACTGTTTAAAATTTTATTAATGTTTTAAACTTGAGGTAGAGATTTTTCGAGCGACTAATTGAGATCGTCTAGATTTTTTTCTATTCGCGCGAAGCAAAGAAGAAAACTTAGAAAAAAGTTAAAATGTTGTATTTAGGTCATTGTTGAGAAGAGAACAAATTGTTGTCATCGTAGCGGACAAGTCGTAGCGTCTTCGGAGGAAATGATCGAAAAGGGAGTGATGAGAGCTTTATAAGGGATCATCCAAAAATGACGTCCATCATTAGGGGGAGGGGGGGTCTACGAAAGTGTGACAGTACGTGTAGAAGGTATTGGAAAAAGCGTGACAGAGGGGGGAGGGGGGGTCTAGAAATCTCAAAAAACGATGGACGTCATATTTGAATCGTCTCTAATTATGATTTGTTCATACCATACCAAAGGTTTCAAGTCTGTCATTTTGGTATACTTTTCCTGTTCCTATTTTGAGATCAGTAAAAATGCTCAAATAAAAATAGCCTGTCAATTTTATGTGGGTAATCAAAAAACAATCATTTTTCGTAATTTAAATTATTTTTTTATTTTTATTAAAACTACGTAGTGATATAAATGGCTCAAGTTTTATTTCGTCATTATCATCGCGTCTAATCTGAGTGATGTGCCATAAGTAGGTAATTCAAACTCGCAAACATATCCTTCCTTTTTTTATTCGTGCTTATGTCATCATTATTTTGCTTTACATCAATTATCTTAATAAAGCCTCGCCAACAATATTTCGCCAATTCACTCGGTTTATGGCCGCTTCTCTCCATCCTCGACTGTGACCCACGCTCTCCAGGTCCTGGTGCACTTGGTCAATCCATCAAGCTCGCTGCGCCCCACGCCTTCTTGTTCCGACCGGATTCGTAGCGCACACCATCTTTACAGGGTTGTTGTCCGGCATTCTTGCAACATGCCCTGCCCAGCGTATCCTTCCAGTTTTAGCTTCCTTCACGATACTGGGTTCGCCGTAGAATTGAGCGAGCTTGTGGTTCATCCCTCGCCGCCACACGCCGTTCTTCTGCACGCCGCCGAAGATCGTCCTTAGCTCTCGGCGTTCGAAAACCCCAAGAGCTTGCAAGTCCTCTTCGAGCATAGTCCACGTCTCATACCCATAGAGAACTACCGGTCTTATGAGCGTTTTGAACATCGTGGTGCGGGGGTGAATCTTTCTTGACCGCAGTTTCTTCTGGAGCCCATAGTAGGCACGACTTCCGTTGATGATGCGCCTTCGTATTTCCCGATTAACGAACTCGTCCACCACCTTGAAGGTATCCCCGTCTATCGTGACACTGCTTCCTAGGCGGGCCCTGTCGCGCTCAGCTCCGCCAACCAGCATGTACTTTGTTTTCGAATTCACCATTAGCCCGACTCTTGTAGCTTCGCGTTTGAGGCGGGTGAACAAATCTGCCACCGTTTCAAATTTTCTCCCTATAATATCCATGTCCTCCGCGATGCAGACAAATTGTCCGGATCTCGTAAAAATCGTGCCTCGACTGTTAAGCTCGGCTCTCCGCATTACACCTTCTAGCGCAATATTGAACAGAATACACGAAAGTCCATCGCCCTGTCGTAGTCCCTGCCGAGACTCAAACGAACTGAAGTGTCCGCCCGAGATCTTCACGCAGTTTTGTACACCGTCCAACGTTGCTCTGATCAATCTAGTGAGCTCCCCAGGAAAACTGTTCTCGTCCATGATTTTCCATAGATCTACGTGGTCGATACTGTCGTATGCCTCCTTGAAATCGATGAACAGGGACCTGGTACTCACGGCATTTCTGGAGGATTTACCGCACGGAAAAGATCTGGTCCGTTGTCGAGTAGCCGTCGATGAAACCTGCTTGATAACTTCCCACGAACTCGTTTGCTATAAGTGGTAGACAACGGAAGAGAATCTGGGATAGCACTTTGTAGGCGGCGTTTAGGATAGTGATTGCACGATAATTTTCACACTCCAGTTCGTCGCCTTTTTTGTAGATAGGTCATATAACGCCTTGCTTCCACTTCTCCGGTAGGTGTTCCGTTTCCCAGATTCTGACTATCAGTCGATGCAGACAAGCGGCCAACCTGTCCGGGCCCATCTTGATGAGTTCGGCTCCGATACTATCCTTGCCAGCGGCCTTGTTGTTCTTGAGCTGTTGAATGGCATCCTTAACTTCCCCCATCGTGGGAGCTGGTTGGTTTCCGCTATCCGCTGTGCTGACGTAGCCATCGCCTTCTCTGTCCTGACATTCTGTGCCTGCGCCATTCAGGTGTTCATCGTAGTGCTGTTTTCACCTTTCGATCACCTCGCGTCCGTCCGTCAAGATGCTCCCATCCTTATCCCAGCACATTTCAGCTCGTGGCACGAAGCCTTTGCGGGATGTGTTGAGCTTCTGATCTTGCTTCTGATAGAACTTCCGCGTTTCTTGAGAACGGTACAGCAACTCCATCTCTTGGCATTCCACCTCTTCCAGGCGGCGCTTTTTATTCCGGAGTAGGCTGGTTTGCTGTTTCCGCTTCAGTCTGTATCGTTCCACGTTTTGTCGCGTACCATGCTGTAGCATTGCAGCCCGCGCTGTATTCTTCTCCTCTAATACCTCCTGGCACTTTTCGTCGAACCAATAGTTTCTTGAGCTCCGTTCCACATATCCGACAATGCTTTCGGCAGCGTCGTTAATGGCTGCTTTGAATGGCCTCCAGCAGTCCTCAAGAGGGGCCCTATCGAGCTCGCCCTCATTCGGCAACGCTGCCTCAAGATGCTGTGCGTACGCATTGGCAACATCCGGTTGTTTCAGTCGCACTAGATTGTACCGAGGCGGGCGTCGGTACCGTACATCGTTGATGACGGATAGTTTTGGGCGCAGTTTCACCATCACCAGGTAGTGGTCGGAGTCAATGTTAGCGCCACGATAGGTCCTGACGTCCGTTATGTCAGAGAAGTGCCGTCCATCGATCAAAACGTGGTCGATTTAAGATTCTGTCTGCTGTGGTGATCTCCAGGTGTACTGATACGGGAGGCTGTGCTGGAAATAGGTGCTACGAATGGCCATATACTTGGAGGTGGCAAAATCTATCAGTAACGTAGGCCGTTCTCGTTAGTCAGCCGGTGGGCGCTTAACTCTCCTATCGTCGGTCTGAACTCCTCCTCCTGGCCAACCTGAGCGTTCAAATCTCCTATGATGATCTTGACGTCATGGCTTGGGCAGCTGTCGTACTCGCGTTCGAGCTGCGCGTAAAATACGTCCTTGTCATCATCAGTGCTTCCGGAGTGTTGTCTATGCACGTTGATTATGCTGAAGTTAAAGAATCGGCATTAAGATTCTCAACTTACACATTCGTTCATTGATCGGCCACCACCCGATCACGCGCCTTTGCATATCACCCATAATGCGCAGTTTAGCTTAGAGTCCTTCTCTGGCACTCGGACGATGATCAGCCGCCCCTGCCATGGGAACAGACGCTGTTGTGAGCCGCTCCTAACATGGAATACAGATGCTCAAGGTTTGCAGAAGCAAAAGCAAAAGCAAACCTTCCCTTCCCTGTCAGCATACGACCAGAGTTCCCATCGGGGTTGGTTACTCGATCTTCCCTAAGGTTACTCGTACCCCGGCCAGTACCGCGAGGAGGTAGGGATAGGAGTTGCTGGGCAAGAGGCTAAGGACCGCACAGAGGGGTGTATTTTATTCCTTCAGATACTGAAGGATCAGTCGGATGGAAAAGATCTGGTCACAATCTAGTTTCTTTCACTGCTCTGGTAGCTGTTTCATCTTCCAGGATCTGATTATCAGTCGATGTACGCAAGTGACCGCCCTCTCCAGTTCCATTTTGATGATTTTGGCTCCTACTTTCCTTGTCAGCGGTTTTGTTGTTCTTGAGCTTTTCAATGATGTCCTCAGCTTTTCTCATCGTGGATGCTGATTGGTTACCACTGTTGTTCGCTTTCCTGACTTTTGTGTCTGTGTCATCTGCACTATTCAGCTGTTTGTCGAAGTGCTGCTTCCACCTTACAATCATCTCTCGTCCGACTGTCGATACAAAGCGTGCGCATTTTCTGTTTCTGTCTGCTGTGGTTATCTCAAGGGGTATCAATACGGGAGACTCTGCTGGAAAAACAGTTTTACGAGTTTTTGCATTTGGCGATTCTTACATTGATAAGCTATATTTTAAAATTAAAGTATTCTATTAAACCATCTTTATTTTTGTATTTATTCAAATAGTAAGAGTTGATGGGTTAATAGTATCCAACATTGACATGTGGTCAATAGATGGCCTAATTTGAAAGTTTTCAATCTTTATTTCAACATAAAATACCAATTCATAAATAAATATTTAATTAATATGGTCTTAAAACCATCAGCTGAAATGCCTTTTTTTCAAGTTCAAGTTGGTTTTGAATTAGAGAAAGATCAATGCTTAGTTAGATTTACTGTTGCTCAGTATTCAATCAGAAGGCCTAAATTTGTTTTGTCATTTTTATATGGTATATCAATAGATCATAATGTGTTTTTACAATATTGTTTTGTAATTTTCGCTCCGGAACAATTCTTTCACGTTACGAACGTCCAACGCGAAACTCATTAAGAATTTAAGAGACTTGAATGTTTATAAAACGCACACAAACAGCAAAACCACATTGTCGTCGCAGGACAGTTCTGTTGAACAGCTCAAATATTCGAAGCGTTTCATGTCGTCTTGTGAAACAAGTAAAACTTTCTTGACCACAGTTAAGTAGCCAACTAGTCTACATTATTGAACATTCGGAATAGGAAATTCACTCCATTCACACTCACACACTCATACAAGTGTAGCACACACACACATTCTGGACACCATATTGTAACTGTAAACTGCGAATCATCAACAACAAACCCTGAGAAACATTGTTGGATACGCGAATTACAACCAATCTATCTAAAGAAAAAAAGAAAACTATTGCTCTTATACCTTAATCTTTCACTCTTGGCACGATTTTTTCACAACTCACTCATTAAAAGTAAATCATCACATTTAACTAATTCCCAATTATAGAGAAGATGTTACATCACCCGGTCATAACTTTCCTTAGACACTTTCCACATCTAAACAAATTTGTTAACGCGAAATCGATCACACACATTTCAGTAGAAAAAAAAAGAAACAAAATAATTGCATGAGCTAGGAACGAGTAAACTAATAACCACACATGTTTTGTCGACAAATGAGGGAGAACGGTAGGAGCAAATTCGTGGTTAAAGATGAAAGTCGTCTAACACTAAGAACAAAATTGAAATAAAAGGTTAACTTCTAACGGAAACAAAAATAGAATTATTCAAATATTTTATTTTTTGAAAGCAAACAAAAGAGAGAGAACTATAAAAATGAAAAGGGAAGAAAATACGTTTATACAAATAGGTATAATAAAATAAAGAAGAAAAACTGTAAAAAAGGAATAATAGATATCGACATTAGGCAAAACATGCATAACATAATTCAAAACAGTAACAACAAAAGCAACAGCAACAACATACACATTAAAAAAAACAAAACAAGAAGATATAGAAACGAACGTATTACATTTAAGGATAGACGAAGATTTCTTTTAAGAGCATTTTTGTACAATTTTACTCGAGTACGCGAGACCGATTTTGAGAAACTTAAACCATTTAATACCGGACACTCTGGCAGCAGTCGAAAAATTGGGAGATCAATCTAGAATAAACTAATGTGTACCGACCGGGATAGAAAAAAAATGGAAGCCGCCAATTACGGGAAATGTGGAAAAACTGGCGGCCCGTTAGTTTTTATTACTGTTATTTAACGTGCTATCGCCGCTCCACGCTCGGATAGTGCTCATCTGGCTGTGTTGATCGCGTCTTAAAGCATTCTTGGGCGTAGTCAGGAGGCAGGGGCCCCTTCTTTAAAAACGTTTCGAGCTCAACTCACCAAAAGTCATTGGAAATTCATACTCAGCAAATCTGCCAAAAAAATCTGTTATGGAACCTTAGCGGTTCTTGCCAAGCATCTGTTAAGCTATCTTGAAAAAAAAAAACACAAATTGTCCAGGAATTCTTCAAAGAATTCACCAAGGAATTCGACAAGGAAAATCTCCACATATTCACCAGGAATTCTCTTTGAGATACGTCTTTATTTTCCATTTTTTTCAGATTCTTCAAGGTATTTCTTCAATTATCATTCCAACAATTCATCCCAGAAATCGTTTTCGGGAGAAGCTAGAATATTTCAAGTTATTTTTCTTTATCTCAATGTTTTCCTGAAGTTGGTCCATGATTTAATCCAAGATTTTTTATGAAATCTATAAAATTCATCTATGGAATTCTGAAAAAAAAATGTTTTGTTATTGCATTATGAATTGTTTAAGTTTTTCTTTAAAAATCATACTGGAAAGTTTTGCAGCCTAAAATACTACCTTCGGGAATTTTCCTAAATATGTCTTGAAAATTCCTTCATGCATTTCCTGTTGAACTTAAACGGAAATTGCACCCCTAATTACGTTTCAAAAATAATATATTCTCAAGAATCTTTTTTGCTTTTTCCTTCTTAAATAACTCAATTTTTTCATTTACATAAATGATCCGATTTTGTCCGCCCCCTTTTCAAATCTTCTTTCGGTATTATCTCTGTCTCATGTTATGCACGTTCAAAGTAAGTTTAACAGGACTGTAATTTATTTGGAATAAAATTGATAATCAAACGGTGACAACAAAAAATCTGACAAAATCATCCCTCTTAGCTTGATCCCTCAAGCCATTATAAAGAAATCGATGTTGATAACTATCTAAGAATCTTACATTTAAACGTTCCTTCAAAAAACAATTTTCTAGAAATTGTCTCTGGAACCCCTCGATGAAATACAGACTTTGTTCAGAGAAACCTTCGAGAACTTTTCTAAGAACTGTTTCAGAAACTCTCCCAGAAATTCTATTCCCTGAGAACATCTCTAAACAAATCCTTAGACAGGGATTTGCTTTAGTACTGGCCTTCCAATAATATGTCTTAGGAAGTTAAAATATTTCTTCTGGAGTGCAGATTGGGCTTCTACATAGAATTTTGCGGAATTCTTCCTATAATTTGAATTTGTTATTGAATTGTTCCTATTTATTTTTCCATCATTCCATCTTGATTAATTTTAGGAATTACAACAGGTATTACATGTAACGGGTATTATAATAATTTCTTTACTAATTTATCCAGATTTTGCTAGAATCCTACCAGATATTTTTATGAGAATTTCATCTTCAAATTAATCCTGGAATGATTCTGAGGATTTATTGAAAATCCCCCAAGAAATCATATAGAAATTTGCGAAATATTTTCGTTTTCATTGCTTCCAGGTATCATGATAAAATTCACGTTAAACATTTCGCATTGATTTCTCCGGGAATTAATCCCATACCTACCCCAGAATATTATTTTCAAAATTTCTCAGAATATTGAACAGGAATTCATCCAAGAACTCATATGAAAATATATTAATATTTATTTTCCAAGATTTCATCCAACGATTCCTTCGAATTTTAGTACAATTAATCAATGAATATCCCTGAAAGCACATCCAAAAATTATTCTGCAAGACCTAAAGGACATTTCTCAGGGTAAAACGTCCTAGATTTCACAAATTTATTTAAGGGTTATTTTGAGAAACAATGCTTGATGCATCTGGAAAAAAAAAATCTGAAGTATTTTTAAAAACAAAAATCCTGGCAAAACTCCGGGATGAATTTTTATGTGGAAATGTAACGAAGAAATTGATGAAATTTATGTAGAAATCTTTAGATAAAATTCAGAAGAAATAATTTGAATTGTGCTTAAAAAAATGTCGTCTCAGCATAAAAGAGAAAATAATTGTTAGGAGGGAAGAGATTAATTATTTGAGAATTTATTGTTAGCTGGGAGTTTATAGAAAAGCCATTATATGAATTTTTGTAGGAATTTCGACGATCTATGACTGGTTCTGATTGATTCTGTTGGTACTGATTCTGATGTAATCCTAGCAAGTATGCAAGTAATAACATGAAAAAAACGAATATTTTTCTGGGAGATATTCTTGAAATCCTGACCTGACCTTATACCCTTCCCAACCCCCACCACCGTAGCACTTATGAGGGCGTCGCGTCGCTGAGTCGGTGGCCTCTTATTAAGTAAGTGCTGCATAAACATTTCCTTCCCCTATCCCAAGTTACGGTAAAGATGGGCGTGGCCAGGAATAGCAGTACTCATGGTTTTGGTAATATTGTTTAAGATTGGCCAAGGTTTACTCCCCAGCCTTATTCATGAAAGCAGTCTGGATGAGATTATCAAATGACACATGAATATTGCTCCAACCCAATCTACGAAGTGTACCGTAACAACGCTAACGCTAATTTTAAGCAAAACGTAAATCTTCCGAATGGCTCAATCAGGCTTGATAGAAACTCCTCTGAGAGGCAAAGAGGAGGCGATTTTGCCGTTTTTCTGAAGACTAAACTAAACGCAAAATTTTCAACACAGATCCTCAAGCGATTCGAGTGAGAGTGATTTTTTGATGGAATTGTGTGTTGTGCTGCATCTTCCTCACTCATTTTTCGTTGCCTCTCTGCTTAGCATTTTTTGCTCTCTCGCAAAGAGCAAAGCCAGCAAGCTGCTCTAGAGTATTTCACCGAACTCTAATGATGTTGAGGAGCATTATCAAGCCTGGGCTCAACAGCGTATTCGTCTGTGAGAGTTGCTGCTCTTGAATGCTCTCCTGTCACGTACCAAGCGAGAGAGTGAATATCAAAATACATACAGTTCACCGATTGCAATGTGCCACGATCTGTTATGTTTTTTTATAATTGTTACACTCTCCGCTTATTCGGATCAAAATCAAATAGAGTATCTTCGTACCTGTCACACAATATACACATAAAAAAATGGTCGGGCAAATAAAGCTTTCAGTTAATTACTGTGGACGTACTCATAAGAACACTGAGAGCTGATAAACTGACTCTGTCGCAGTAGGGACGTAATGCCAGAAAAAAGAAGATGCAGGAAACTCCGACGGAATCGGCGACGTTGCTTTTGATGACCCTTTGCTACAAGGAAACGGATCAGTTGGACAAAAATTTCTAGATTTATACGAGTGCTTCAAAACAAATGCCAGGCAATGAGGAACTGCTGTACCAGTTGTTCATTTCCCATTTTAGAGTGAACGATTTTAAAGCTCTACAAGCGGTCGCTATGCAGTTGTACTAGTTGAAACCGACAAATCCGTTCTATTTCTGCGTGTGCACTACACGGAATCAAAATAGATCCACTGAAGAAGCTGAAAAAGTGGGAGAACTTGAATTAGCTGATAAAGTAGTTGCTCACGGTAGGTCCGGTTCGATACGATGAATTACATTCAATCGACCATTGAGATGATACAGAGCATGGACGACCTCGAAAAGGGATCACACGATCAACATGTGCCATGACTTTATAGCCGGAATCACGGTAAAAAGAAGCAAGGTATTATACTCCGAAAAATGACATTTGGCAGTGACGTCATTCAGTAGAACCATTAACCTAAGAATGCTAATGTCGCTGCTGTTCGTGTTACCAACATCTAGTTTGCCACGAACTGACAGTGTGAGTACCGGGCATCAAAGTGTCAAATTAATTATAAAAACCAATACAACGACATGGTATTGAACAAACAATGAAAAACCATAATTTGAGGTAATAATAATTAAAATCAGTTTTGTGAGAACAGCGCTTCTAGCGTTCTACTACTAATATTTCTATTCGTCATTCCTATCGCAAACTCGAACGAGTGCAAAAGAAAGCAAGGCCTGCTCTCCTTTACTATCCTCAAGGCCTCATGCTTGACGATAGGAATGACGACATCTGTTTTGATGGAAGATCGTTGTTTACACGTGGGAATAGCCTACCTTGTTGTGTCTACCGTGAGCCGGAATTAATCAATCACAGCCGCGGAAGAAGACGGGTCGTATTTGACGCAACTGGAGCTCGTACATGGTACATGGTCATTAGAGTGATGCAAAATTTGAAATTTTTGCTCCCCTATGCTTAAACCATTTAAATTATGGTAAAAAGCATCCTCCCAAAATTTGAAATGATTTGGAAGAAAGTTGACTGTGCACACGCCATTTGAAGTTTATATGAAGATTACTATGGAAAACGCCAACCTTTTGTGTTCAGCCCTATATCTCTTCGTCATAATATTTTATGGAAAAGTGAACACACTCTTATCATGTCAAATTCTTCCAGCTACAACTTTGCCGAAGACCACATTTTGATTGGACGTCAGGAAAAATTGTTATTCATCATCATAAAGTGGTTTTGCCTTCAGTAAGCTTTACCAACTATTCGGCAGGCAACCGTGGTGCTCCTGGCGGGAAGAATAGATCAAAGTAATCCAGGCTACTATGTTCTACAGCAAAAAAGCAGTGTTGCTCTGAAAGTAATTGAATGATCATCTCAGCATTGTTTAGACTTTGGAATCAAGAATAACAAATTATCCTTACGTCCTAACAAAATATGGTCTTCGGCAAAGTTGTAGCTGGGAAGATTTTACATGGGATAAGTGTGTTCGCTTTTTCACATATTATTATGACGAGCGAATAGAAGACTGAACACACAAGTTTTGGCTTTTCCATAGTAATTTCCATATAAACTACAAATGGCATGTGCACAACCAAATTTCTTCCAAATCACTTCAAATTTTGGGAGAATGATTTTCATCATAATTGACACCGTTTAAGCATAGGGGAGCAAAAACTTCAAAATTTACATCAGTCTAATGGTCATGGTAAAGCACAAATTTGACAAATACCAATAGTTTGGGGAGCCGACGGATTACTCCTGCAAGTTTGGCGACAAAACGTGCTGTGCCAACGATCTTAAGCTGTTTTCGGAGTATGTCTGACTGACGAAAAGACCTGGGTTTGACGTTCAGTTTATGCAGGAGTGTCGAATCAATCCGGTAACACTGCCGAGTAACATTTGCACAACACGCTTCAGATAGCGCGCTTCTGTGGTGGTCTAGCGGCCTTGAGTGAGGAACATCTGTTGGCTCTGTATATTGTCCTGAGATTGCAGTACGAACGTGGCAACAACACGTTTGGACAAGGGTTGGTGCCAACGGATTTGGGCCCTTCAGAAGCTGCATCGGTCGGAACCCCTGGTGGAAGCCTTATATCTGCTGAATCACCTGTTCTCGAACAGGATCTATAACATTCACGGCAAGCTTCTCAAACTTCAGCTGTACCATCTGTTAAGTTTGGCCGAGGAGGCCTTCCGAGCGTGCGAATCACTCGACATCAAGAACTTCTAGCTGGACTCGCTCGATTATCTGCACTGCAGCCACTTATGCAACGGAGGTTTCCCGGCGCTGGTCAAGTAGATCTTCTACCAGACGCTGCATTTCTTCATCAACGATCACTAGAACAGTGTCGAATTCTTTAAAGCGTCCTACAACTCGGTTCATTTTCGGCGCTGATCGAGATCCCTGAGATTGACTCTCTACCCGGTTGACACCTTGCTACTGGAAATGGTGTCCTTCAGTGGAACGCTGGCGCAAAATCTGCCCGCCTATCGATTGATTCGAATCAATCCACAAGAGGACCGAATCAAGTGAGGCGACATGAGCGACAATCGTGATCTGACGATATTGGTTCACTGGGATCCGGTGGTAGACTACTCCAAGGTATTGTCCCCGGAAGGTGACGACTCCTCGCTGAAAAACAACAAAAACTATTCCGTCGTTTTGGAGTCCAAGGCTGTCGAAAAGTTGCGCGAGGAATGTCAAAAGAACTGGAATTGCTCCAGCTGCGTTCGGGCTAATTTATCGAGGAAACCAGTCTCGGACAGCCTTTGGTGAACAAGGGTGGCCACGAAGTGTACCAAACAGCTCTAATTGTGATTCGCCAGTAGGAGGAGCTATTCGTAACGGCGCGAACCAAGAATCGACAACCGGCTTGCGAACGATTTCTAGTCAAATTATTACTGTCTCGATTGCACTCGGTGCTAGCCATGTCATATGAGGCCGTGTTCCGCGATTTGACACGCTTTTAGCTATCGTTGTGAAAGGGCGAGAAGGACGACCAGATGTGATCCGATGCTGAGAGGTGCACGAAGCACGTCAATGATCTGTTTGAACTGATTACTGGCTCGTTCAAGACCTACAACAGCTTCGGCGATTTGCTGCGGAACCGAAAGAAGGCTCAGGATATTTCTGAGAATTCTTGCGTCGAGATTACAGCAGGTTCTGATGAAGGAAATGAACCGACTTCAGCTCGTGGTGAATGTACTGGTTCTCAAAACGTGCTTTCGTCCTGAGAGCTGTCGCTGTTGTCGGACTCGTTAGCGATCGCCCTTAAACAGCGCCCTCGGTGCCAAGGGCAAAAGGGCCGTACGGTTGCAAGTCATGGACTCCCATCTGGGTGAGATTTGGGAACTGAAGAAGTTGTTAGAAGCCAAACTATCGGGAATGCTATTGGTTTTTAAATTCGATAAACGATTAATCTATTATTAGAGGGAAGTTGTTGATCTCGCACAATCAAAGTTATCCACATTATCAAAGAAACCCTATCTTACGGTATCCCTGAAACAATCCCTAGACGAATTCCGACTGTAATTCCTGAAGGACTTTAAGAGGAAATATTCGCAGGAATCTGCTAAGAAATTTGTGAAAATTTATCAATAGTGAATCTATTACAAAAAATATTGAGAGGAATCCAAAAAAATATGATTGAGAAATCTTTGGAGTAGTTTACTGAAGAATACTTTGCATAGAATGATAGTATTAAAACAATCATTAACTCATGCCTTGTGTTTTTGATGTTATACATTTGATAAAATACATAACCGTAGGAAAAATTAAAAAGATTTTCCGAAAAAATATCTACAGACATTTTCTAAGGGAGTTACTGATTAATGCCTTGAAAGAATAAACTGCAAAACTAATTTAGGCCAAATGAAAACCGAAATTTAGTACTTTGCCATTTAATTCCACTACAGTTTGTATCCTTTGACAGATACCGTTTTGACTCATATTCCGAACGCTTAAGATCAACAGTGACTTTAAATGCATCTGATAGTCATAAATTAGCTGACATTTGGGAGAATTTTTAATTCTTCGCAAAGTCCAAGTGTTAACTGTTGGGTGTGCTTATATTTTTTTTTGTTACTTGTTTAGTATTATTTTTACGTAAAAGTATGCAACAACATATTGATTCAAATGCCGAACACTGTGTTCATTCTGCCTCATATTCTGAACAGCTTGATTCGAATGCCGAACAGCACAAATAAATCGTATTCAAATAAATAATTTCGCAAACAAATTTATCTGAGCTACTTTTATTGACCTCAAACTAGAGAATCAGCACTACTTCCGAGGTATAAAATAAATTGAAAGATATAAAATTCAATTGCATTCGACTGCCACTTTAAACTAATTTGATGACATATTTCGGCGAAACATTTCAACCAAATCGCCATACAAAAACCGAATGTTTGGAATATGAGTCTGTTCGGGATTTGGGACAAAACGGTACTCGAATTTTGACCTCAACTGTCGTCTTTAGTGGCGTGTACTTGTTATCTCTCGTGTCAATAACTGGTCAGGATACAAAGGAGGTTCCCGAACATTTAATTTTCCTAAATGTTGATGAGCAGGTCCATTAGAAAAAAAAATGGAACAAGACGTATTTTTGGATGGATGTTCTTCATAGCATAACGTTTTATGCAAAAAGAGTGTATAGGTTACGTATAATGATCGTCTTTGTGTGAAATTCGTGAATGAACTTTTCAGGTCGCATGACCCCTCCCCGAACATCCTTTCGACGCCCATGATACTATTCCTTAAGTTGCGGGTCTCAAGGGAGGCTGCCTATGGGAGGGCTAATCTGAAGACAGTGATGATGATTGATGGCTCCTAGCGAGCAAGCAAGAAAAATCTAAAGATCCTGGCGTTTACTTTAGGTATTTCGACTCATACGATTGTCCACATACGACACGGTTAGCTCCCAGAAATGTTTCCACTCACAGCTTGAAGACGCACTTCCGGTCCACATGGGGGAACACGAGCGTGCAGCGGAACGAGGAAAATGAAATCACAAGAACACGAAAACTTATTTCTTAGCCAATAGAAATCGGGTGACAGATGTGTGAAGCAACAGCAACGCAAAAAGAAAAAATAATACGTGTGCGAGAGGAAAAATGATAAGTGATTTTATTGTAAATGGGGAACGTGGAGCAGAAAAAATGAGACAGAGAAAAACACAAGAGGAAAATAAATGAACCTGTAAAGTAAAACTATGATTGTTAGTTTTTTCGTCCGTAGATTAATGGTCACAAAGCAGCAAGAGCCAAATATGCGTCATTATTCATTCAATGGCTACACTGTAATCACTGGAGGAAGTAATTCTTGATTAATTTTTATTGGGGTTTAGTTTATTAACCCGTATAGGCCTGAGTGAAAGCAAACATTCTAAAACACTCACCGCTCAGCGAATTCTTAATGGATTCAAATGATTTTCTGTCAGTGTCTTGGCACACATATCTAGTTTCTATAGGTGGAAGAAGAACGCGGAAATATTCCTGTGGTCGGAGTTATTCGGGTGGATCACTGGGTCAGGTCGGGTGAGAAGAGTACTGTGCGTTTGTGCCCCTGGAGGTAGGCAAATTTCAAGTCACAGATAATTTCCGGAATCGGTTAAAATGTGGCCAATACATGACGGAATTTTAAGAAAATTGCATCAGTGTAAACCTTATGAGAAACAATTGAATGGGATAACTATGAGTTTTACATTTGATTAATCCTACAAATGACCATTTTCGGGTCCCGGGACACCTCAAACTTACGATAAAGTGGCCAGTCTGTATCTGAACATCTGTGCCAAGCTCATGGAAACGCATTTTGATGCACAATTATGTTTGATTTCTACTTTTAGAGAATTGAAGCGGTTTAGTATCCAACAATTCTATTGCCGGTTCTTCCGGACATTACGTCCGAATGGCCACATCCGGTATATTCATTGGCGTAAATACGGGGGGTCTAGGGGGATCTTAGCCCCCCCTAGAAAAGCTCCAGCCCCCCCTAGAAAATTTTAACTCTCATACTAAGTATGCACCTTGCTAAAGAGATTTTGTTTATCGTGTGAGTCAAGCCCCCTCTAGATTTAAGTTACGCTAATGGGTATATTTTAAACGGTGCAAAAATCTTCATTTATAATGTTGATTATCAGCTCTTAACGATTTATGCAAATTAAAATGATTGTCATTGCAAATAAATAAAGGTAATTTGGCATGTCCCAAAAAATTGCCTTTTTTTACCCGACTTGACCCAGTGACCCACCGGAATAACTCCGGCCACAGGAATATTTCCGAGTTCCTCTGGCCACTTCTAGAAACTAGATATGTGGGCCAGTGAACTGACAAAAAATTATTTGAATCCGTTAAGAATTCGAATGTGAACTAAAACAATTTGTGGTATGTACAGAGAATCTCAAATTAAGCGTTGAATAGTTTGCTTCATCAAACATTATCAAACTATTAAATTGATAGTACAGTCACCCCACAGTTATGGATAGCACACAGATATGGATCAAAGTTGGCTTAAACGGAGAATATCTCAATTATTCTCAGAAGCGTTGATTCATAACTGTGGGCAATGAAAACCATACCACAGTTAAGGGGGGTCCATTAATTACGTAAGACATTTTTTTGGGTTTTTCAACCCCCCCTCCCCCCATGGTAAGATTTTTTGTATGAAAATTAAAAATAAATTGTATGGCGCGTAAGAAATCTCAGACACCCCCTCCCCCCATAAACCCTTACGTAATTAATGGACAGTCCCTAAGAATCAAAGATAAACCAATTCCGAAACAAACGCCAAAACGTATGCTTTCACTAGCACACCATTCCACTATGGTCCAGGAATCAGTTTTACGCGGAAAGATGCATTCTGAGCTTTAGAATGAAACATTAAACAAAAACGGTCTTCTACAAAGTTGTTTCTATTAGTTGAGCCCTTTGTTTGGTTTTATTGAAAATTAGGGTGAACCACATTTTCATAGAAATGTTTAAACTAACTTTCTTATTTGTAGAAATTATATTATACATGCTTCAGCAAAGTTGTAGACCATTCAATTTCAAGCAACTTTGCCAAAAAAAGTTTTTTTGTATCTCTTAAATTGACCGATTTAGAGCTTTTTTCCTACGGTGACATAGGGTGGTCCGAACAAAGCTGGTTTTCTGGCTCTAGAGTTTTCAATTCAAGTTTCTCATCAAAGTGGTCTATGAAACACTTTTAGAGCTTTGAAAAATGCGTAATTTGGTGAGTGAAGAAACTCGCTATCTCCTTTCGTTTAGGAGTTATTGTTGTTTTTCTTCCAAAAACATGCCTACTTTGATTGTAAATTTCTCTGATTGGGGCAAACATAAAAAATATCTTTTGACGACGTTCAAAAGACAAAATAAAGTTGTATATTGTATCAAAAAATTACAGATGTGTTATTTTTGTAACTCTAATAAAATGCCTTGAAAAACAAAGGTTTTTAAGCAGAAAAACAAAATGCATCTTTCCGCGTAAAACTGATTCCTGGACCACTGTGCATTCGTTTATCTCGCATGTAAATTGCTGTTATAGTGTTTTGATCCATAATATAAGTCGATTTGATCCATCATAGGGTACCGTAAAACGGGGTAACTTTGATAGTTTTTTCGAAGAAAACTAGAATATTTTTGCTGTTTCAAAGATTTACAATTTATATTTTTAAAACAAGTACTGGCATCCTAACTATCGATTACAGTCGATAAATTGGTAAAAGATTTATATTGATTGGATATATAATTTTTCATATAATCGAAAGTTGGTTTTCTGTTTTGGGGTAACTTTGATAATGGAGTATGATTCGAACTAAATTGAATGAATAGCGAACATTTGTAGGGCATTGCAGACCTCTAGGCGTTTAACGTTATATGGAAATTTTTGACTTAGATTACAAAAATGGTCCCAGTTTGTGAAAATGCTTTTCGCTAAGAGATTTGAGACCGTATTCAAGTTCTATGATAACTAGGCTATCAAAGATAAGTAGCCAACTATTCAAAACTACATCAAATAGTGATCGTAGAACAGATTGTTTGTAAGCGTTTCAAAAATGTTAAAATTGTGTAAATTTTTTAAATTCGTATAAAAAGCCTAAAATGTTCTTGATTCAAATGAAAACCGCTCTTACATGAAGTGTCATACTAATATTCTTTAGTTTTGCATTCGTTTTGCTTAACCGATTTACAGAAATTATGATATTTCGTTTAGTATGCGGTGGGTTACGCACTATCAAAGTTACCCCGTTTTACGGTACCTTCTCTCCCACTGATCGACATCTGTGGGGTGGACATCGTTCGAAATTTCTATCGAAACCGACACTTTTTCGAAACTAATCGGGAATTTTGAGGTTGAATCCCAAAAACAACTATATTCTGCAGGGCCTGGGAGGTAATTTTGTTTTGTACAGCGTCACCATTTTGTTAAATCATATTTTGTTCTGAAAAATGACCCTTAGTTGATCCATAACTGTGGGGTGACTGTACTTGTTTGTTATTGAGAGTTATTGGATTTCACACAAAAAGATAAGCTTAAAATGACATTAATATATTTTTCCGTTAGTATCAGTTTAAAGAAAGCTCTCATTTAAACACAAACTAAAACTTTCACCGCTCAGCGAATACTTAAGGTGAAGATGAATCGAAGCCAATCCTCAAATTTCCAAGAGCACAAATCTGGAGAACCAAACATCCGTTTAAGCTGAAAACGTAATCGATTGGTTACTAGGCTGGTGGGAAAGAGGTGGGTCAGCTGTTGCCGTTTCCGTCTATAACGTTTCACGTTCTGCCGGGTCCCTTGCTGCAGCATGAACGGCCACGCTGCACTCTTCTCTTCTAGAATCTGCCTACATTCCTCGTCGAACTAATCGTCCCGTCGACTCTGTCCCACGTACCCGACGTTGCTCTCAACTGCATTGTTGATAGCTGTTTTCATTGTTCTCCAGCAGTCCTCAAGAGGGGTTTCATCCAGCTCACCCTCTTCCGGTAATGCAGCTTCGAGGTGCTGGCGGTACGTAGTTGTGACATTCGCTTGCTTAAGTCGCTCTAGGTCATACCGAGGCGGTCGTCGGTACCGTACGTTGTTGATGCCGAATAGTTTTGGGCGCAGTTTGACCACCACCAGATAGTGGTCAGAGTCGATGTTAGCGCCACGATAGGTCCTAACGTCGATAACACAGCGTAATAAAAATGACATTTTTGCGTGTCTCAAGAACCAAATTATGTGTCTCTAGTAGATTTGGGGTTGCTGAATCTAATGCCGTTCTCAGAAATGTTCCAGCACGTCACAATTTTTAGCTACAGGTCGTCAAAGTTGTATGAAATACAGTTTTTATTGATGTTTACACAAAATTTAAAGTATGATTTACCAAACTTTTTTGTAATCTTATCCATCAAGCATGCATAATAGGACTTGAACTTTTATTTTAAATATAATTTGTTTGAAATTGAACGATTAAATTTAGATTTAATCGATTTTTTCAACATGCTTACATTCTCCATACAAAATTCTTCGTTTCTCTTATATGGAAAAATATAATTCTTTTCTAAACCATCAAAAAATAACATTTGAGCATCGACAATATCATATACTCTTTTGATAAGAGTTGTTTAACACATGAAGTTTGAATTCTGTGGTAAATTAAGCAAATGAATTGCCATACAAGCTGACAAACTTGCATGCAAGTTGGTCGATATAGTCAATTTTTGCGTTTTCAACAGGGATTATCTCAAAAACTAGACGTGCTATGATATTTTTGAAAACGGCAATGAATTTAGCAACCCTTAATTAAGTAAGTAGTGGTATTTTGATGCTTGAGACAAAAACGTGTTCCGCAGTGTAATGTCGGAAAAGTGCCGTACATCAATCAGAACGTGATCGATTTGTGATTCTGTCTGCTGTGGTGATCTTCAGGTGTATTGGTATGGAAGTCTGTGCTGAAAGTAGGTGCTACGAATGGCTATAATCTTGGAGGCGGCAAAATCAATTAGTCGTAAGCCGGTGGGCGCTGAACTTTCCAATAGTCGGTCTGAACTCCTCCTCCTGGCCAACCTGAGCGTTTAGATCTCCTATGATGATTTTGACGTCGTGGATTGCGCAGCTGTCGTACTCGCGTTCAAGCTGCGCGTAAAAAGCGTCTTTATCATCATCAGTGCTTCCGGAATGAGGGCTATACACGTTTATTATGCTGAAGTTGAAGAACCGGCCTTTGAGCCTCAACTTGCACATTCTCTTATTGATCGGCCACCACCCGATCACTCTCCTCTGCATATCACCCATCACTATAAAAGCTGTTCCCAGCTCGTGTGTGTTGCCGCAGCTCTGGTAGATGTTATGATTACCTCTAAACGTTCGCAACATCGAACCTGTCCAGCACATCTCCTGCAGCGCTACGATGTTGAAACTGCGGATCTTCAGTACATCGGAGAGTATGCGTGTGCTTCCGATGAAGTTGAGAGATTTGCAGTTCCACGTACCGATTTTCCAATCGCTAGTCCATTTCCGTCGCTGCACAGTGGCAGTCCTTCATACAAAGGTCGGGCAAAACCTCAAATACGTCTCAAAATGCTTGATAATGGTAATGTAATAATTATCTTGCATACCTGATATCATCCCGTTGGAAATAACAGTCAAATTGAAAATTCGATTTTCTTGTGAAATTGGTCCAAATAGAGTTTTTTCATCTAATCGTATAAAAAGGCTATTACTACAATTTTTTTTGTTGTAATTCAGAAATTTGTGGATAAACCCAAACTAGAGATACAACTTTAACTTCCTTTTAGTAATTCCACTAAAGTTTCAAACGAATTATGACAAATTATATAGATTTGAATGATGAAATCGATAAATAATAATATAAAATGAAAATGGAATTTTCATCTCTAGGGGCAAAGAGGGGCAAGAAAAACTATTGCACGTTTGAAAGTATGGATGATTAGCTGCTTCATAGTGAGTGACTCATTTTTCCGAAACACTTCACAAAAAACGTACGAAGTTTTGAAAATTTAACAAAATGTTGGAGAAAGATTGTTTAAAACTTTTTTTGCTACAAATAACAACTTGATATGTTAAAATTTATATAATTATAGCTAAAACTAAGGCTTATAACTACCGCTTTCAAATGGAACCTATTGAGCCTCAATCGGTTATGATTTCGTTGAGATACAGCTGTTTGAAGTTTGCTAGGTGAATCATAGTTGATGAATTTCGAGCAGTCCAACTTAGCTGACTTTCCCACACTAACGATGCTGCCAAAAATCGAAAACAGAACAGATCAATCTCAAATTTTGAGAAATTGTCGCTCAATAGTATAGAAGTCTATAAAAAATATTGACGAGTGATTTTGAGAACATGAACTTTTGAGGTTTTGTCCGGCCATGCGCCACTGTGCGCTGTAGTCTTTACCGATTGTTCCGGTCCGTATTCTCTCGTTGAAGTTCCTGTGCTGATGTGTTTTTACGGTTGGCTTGCAGGGCCTGACACCAACCCCCTAGATTTTCGGAGGACCATAATGCGCAGTTTAGCTTAGAGTCCTTCTCTGGCACTCGGACGATGATCAGCCGCCCCTGACATAGGGAACAGGCGCTTCTGTGAGCCGCTCCTAACATGGAGTACAGACGCTCCAGCTTTGCAGAAGCAAAATCAAATCTAAAGCAAAACCACCCCCCCCCCCCCCTTCCCTGTCAGCATACGACCAAAGTTCTCACCGATGTTGGTTACCCGATCTTCCCTGAGGTTACTCGTACCCCGGCCCAGTACCACGAGGAGGTGAGGATAGGAGTTACTAAGCAAGAGGCTAAGGACCACACAAAGGGATCTATTTTATTCATGCAAGTACACGAGGTACCAATAGTACGCCATGCCCAGCCATTTACCATTTTACAATATCACCTTAGGATCTGGAAATATATTCGGTATAAAGGCATTTGTTCAACCAATAATGGATTTTCAAGCCGAATATTTCAGCAGATAAAAAACTTTCTTGAAAACTTGAAAACCAACTTGAACGGTTCAGCTGAACAGCGTCTATTCCAACTCGTTCTACATTGTTTCTTTAGCCCATTCTTACCAGAAACTCAGAGGCCAAGCTTCTTCAAAAGCTTTTACAATTTTAGAACGTTATAGTATGAACCGTATCATCTAAATCACTTGGATGTTTAATGAACGGACAATATCCATGCAATTTTATCACAAATAATTCAATATTGAGTTCGGTGAAGTTACATGCAAATGAACACTTTCAAAAAGATGTAACAATGGTCAGATAATGATTCCACTTCTTATACGTGGTAATTTGTCAACTCGTGACTGATTCTGTTAGAGCAGAGCATTATGTGTAACACTTCTCTTCTCTTGTAAATACCAAGAAGGATGGACGATTGCCTATATGAAGTAATCCAAGATCTGTCCTACTTAAGTATTCCATCAGACTGGAGTTTCTCAGCTGTCTCAAATGATGTGGCGAGCATTAGAAGGTCACCTGTGTCCAACTCGTAAAGATCATCGACCGGTGGACCGTTATTTGATGTTGTTGAGTAGTTCAGCTTTTACTACTACGACTATTGGAACCCCTAAAGAGAGATAATCATCGGCTTTTACTTATGTGTTATCATAACTACATAATCCCGCAAATAAAACGACATATTTTCGTGTACAGAGCTACTTTTATTTACATGTTTACCTAAAGTAATAACATCGTTGGCAATCTGGGCTTACAATAATTTGTAAGATTTCGGCTTCAAATCACCTACTGTTCTAAGTTTAGTCACACAATTTGGTTTATGCAACAAAGGAAACCTGCTTCAATGAGATCTATCTGTGTTACCTGTTAGCAATGAATTCCTCATTTTGAAAAGCAGCTGCGGCGGTGCTATTTAATGAATGAACGTTTTTACAGTGCGTTTACAGCCGTTTGAAAAGTTTTGGGAGTGGAGGAATTGTGTAATGTGCAATGTCCAATATTTGGAAGTGAAATTAATTTACAAAAGATAATGTTTCAGGAGAAAGTAGAATGATCTAGGTCGACGTAAGAATGAAATGATCGACTTTTCAACTATGAAGTGCAATCCATTTAAAACTTTTGTGTTGTCTTTAAATAAGAACTCGTTAATTCTAGATAGGAATCATTCAACAATGCTTCTACGGAAGCATCAAATTACACAAAAATAAAACACTGCGGCGTATTAAGATTCATGGTGAACATGGTAACTACAGATGCGTAACAACAATGTCCTCTTCGAGCTCATCCTTCTCGTCGTCTTCCTCGATCTCTTTGCGCTCGGCTTCGGTCTGCTGCTGCTTTGGTGTGTCCTCCAGCTTCTTGAGGCGACGTTCCTGCAAATGAAGAATAGTGAGTTAATAATACATAGGTTTCGATTTTTTTTTAACATGGACTCGGAAGTTTTTTGATAGAAATGATGAATTTCTCTTACCTTATTTAGGTGTCGGATTTCTACAATGGCATATCCAACCATTCCGAGGGCCAAAACTGCGAACAGGATGTAGAGCTTCATCCGTGCGCACAGTTGGGTAGAGTAGGCGTAAGCAATCACAAATCCAGCCGATTCCCACAGTCGGTAGTTGGAGAAGGCGGCTTCCTTGTTTCGTCGGAACAGAGCTCCGTAGATACCTTGAGGAAAACGAAATACAATGAGCAACTTTTTAACGAATTTAAGTGAAAGGAGTAATTACCATTGATTTGAGTTTGCCATACGGCATCTCCAACTCCCCACAATCCAGAAATGGCGAAGAAGACCAACGCGTGATCTGGATGCGGCTTCCAGAACAAACAATAGATGATGACTCCACCATGGACGAGAGCACCTGTCGAATCATAATGAATTAGAAACCATTCCAAAGAATATGAATTTCAACACTTACCCAGTAGAATAATCGGAATACGTCCGATATACTTCATGATCGATCCAAAGATAATGGAACAGATAGCGTTGACCACTCCGAAGCAGATCATGACGTATCCGATCTGGTGAATTCCCAGAGCACACGACACGTAAGCCTGGGTGAACTCGGCACCGATGAAGGCTTGTTCCATACCGATGAAAACGGTAATCAAAATCAGAAGCTGCTGGTTGACCTTCTTGAGCTGCTTAAACGTAGCCGACAGAAGCTGTACTCCGGAAACTTCAATAGCGGAGATTGAACCACGGCGCTTCTCACCATATCTGGTAATTTTGGGAATAAATTATTGACTTTGTTTCATTTATTTAGACATCATGGTGTAATCTTACCGTGAAAGCGGATCCATGAACAATGCAATGATCACAACAGCAGCAATGATACAGGACAAATAGATGGCTGAGATTTCGAAAATTTCATTATCTGGCGGTCGTTGAAGGTTGGCGTTGTCGTCGGTTTCCACTACGCAGAAATTGGCACCACACTTGGCCAATGCCAAATCTCCCATCGAGGTTTCATTGTCGGAATGTACCGAACCACCTCCGTGAGCTCCGCTGGACAGCACTGTGGGTCAAAAAATTGATTAGTCAACTCCCAAATAATTCGGCTTCCAAAGTTCGGTCTAGATACTAACCCAGGCTGGAAATCAGGTTTCCCCACAATTCAGCGGTTTGCCAGGCCAGGAAGAAGAATCCGAAGAACCGTACGATGATTGCCTCCACCGATTGTTCCGTCAGCTTGGCGTAGACCTGACCCAACTGGGTCAAGTATGTAGCTTTACTGGCCCACATGGGCGCTGCACCCAGACCGACCAATATCCCGGCCGGTACCAACGTGTAGAACGTGGGATAGAACTGAGCAGCAATGTACGGAGCATAGCACAGCATGCTCACACAGAGAGTCCATTTGGCCGTTAGTTTCCTAATCACCAATGTGGGAAGGAATATGCAGGACACCACCAGGGCGGCGTAGATCGCACTAAGTGACACCGTTCCCAAGCCATCCTTGGCGTTGATCGATGACTGCAGGTTAGCAGTTCCCTGTTAGGGTGGAAAATGAAACAACATTAGGAAGTGTTCTTGATAGAATCGTCAAATCTGTCCAATATCGCATTCAGTGGTGAACTTGCCATGGGCGAAAAGTCAAGTTAGTAGAGATAAATAATAATAATAATAATAAATCTGTATAATACATTACCTGGAAGGCAGTAAACTGCACCATGAAAGCGAACGATACCGTGGTGATATTCTTCAAAATTCGCCATTTTTCACTTCTGTCCAAGGTGACCTTGTCTCGCAGGGAAACGGAGTCGTTCTGTGGAGGATAAAGAGTTTCGAGTCAATTAATTCAGTCAACGAGTGCCATAAAAACTGCAAACCTTGTCTGGATCAAATCCTCCGTGCATTTTGGATGGATTATTTGATTACATCTGTAATGGAGAAAATGAAGCGTGTTAAAAATCACTATATGGAGATAATGCTTCTAGTTTCAAATTAATGTTTAGATTTTATGTATCAAATGCATGACCTCTTTTTTTTGAATCCCCTCTCAATACCTTGATACCACTCTTATTTATAGTTTTCGCCATTAAGCCTTGCTGAAGACGCTCCTATTCCATTTCCTGCACAAGATCTGTTCAGGTACTAAATGTGATTGACTACTTTGTAGTCTACCACATACTTTCCATAACTCGATATTCCGTATCTCGATAACGAGTTAAAGGACCATTGTACTAAATGTTGGTCATGGCTTCCCCGCTGGTCCCTTTAGCCGCAACTGAGTTGCTTTTGTGTTCTCTAACTCGATGGTCTCTTCAATGTGAAAAATTTACTATAGTATCACTGTTTTTCGTTATCTATCAGCCAAGTTGTATTTGGGTTTGACTCGTACAGTTGTATTTAGATTTGAAAATCAAAAAATCCTTATATTTCACATTTTCTTCATATTATACAATCAACTCTCCATTACTCAATATCGCGTAAGAGAATCATAGAAAAGTTTATTTCCATGGCTACCTCGATGGCTCTTTGGATCGTATTTTCACTCGTTTTGTGTTTAAAAATTCGATATCTCCCTAAACGGAGTTACAGAGACTTTACTGCACTAATATTTTTCACTTAAATCTTAAAGATAATATTATTTCACGGTTGTCTACAAAAGAATTCCAAGTTTTCCACAAACTTCCATTGCCTAATGACTCATACTGTAGTGTTCTACCGTAAAGCATTATCCGCTTAGTCGCTTTCCTCGCAAGCCTACCTTGTTGCTTGACCTCCTAATCCCGCTGTGTTGCTTTGCAACCCGGCGTCCAATGTGCTTTGTTTTAGAAACGAAATAACCGAAATCACAGCCAAATGCGTCTTCATTTGTCTTCAGCGTCCAATTACCAACTGACCTTCCCGACCGAAATGTTCCTCAACATATAGCTACTTTCTCAGATACCTCCCAACTTGAGCCGTGTACTTCCCAAGTCATACAAAGTCGTTAGAAACGAGTTACCCAATTCACCACGCACCTGACCCGGTCGGAACTTTCCGTCGCTCCGTTTTCAGTCCGTTCCCGGTTCGGTTTTCGGACAAGACGAGCCCTCGCCAGTCCAATCCAAAGAGAACTGAACCATTCCGCAGAGAACTGTGCTCATCCGTGCTTTCTTTTACCTGACAAAATTGACGGAGTAGGCTTAGCCGTAATAATTGTGGCGACCTTTTTACGCTCAAAACAACACGTGCCGATTACTTGTCTGAGTTCAATGGATTATGTCTGCTGATTAGGCAGCCTGGCCCGGCGTTTCAACAACTATTCGGATCTAATAATTCATTCTGAAAATATATCAGAACACAGTGCAAATTGAGAAGACATCCTGCATTTGCCTATCGGTTTTCATCCTGCACATGAAGATTATGCAGTACCGTATTGGAAATTAATGGCAGGCGTCTTAATAATTCAAAACAACAAAAATATAATTTTGTTCCATGTTTAGGAATCACATGAAAAAATGTTTGTGAAGAATAATTAGATCTACATCTGATAATTTTCTATTAAAAGTAACTGACGATTAATCGCCTCGTGAATATTTTAACGAGATAACTCGGAATTCAAAATTTAGGGTAGGCAACGTGAACTTCAAAACGTTAAAACCTTATAACAATTGAAAATTTGATAGTTTCCAAAAGCGGAGATTTACCACAGAGAATATAATTAGAACTATAATTAGTAAAAAAGAGACTTTTGTTTTGGACACATTGAACTTTTGTGTTCTAGTTGTAGCATTTAGGTGACGACAAAAATAGGACAACATTCAACAGACATGTAGCTACTTACTTATAAGTTCAATTCAAACTTGTAACATTGGGTTCGGAATAACGAGAGAATGTGAGAATGTGTCCGAATGTTTAAGTGAATAGTGAACAGCTTTCAGTCGACAGGAAGATTAATGAATCAAGTAGTTTATTTTCAAAAAAATACATGAACTATTTCTTCATTTTTTTTTTTGCAAAAAAACACCTTGGTACTTTCAAATTATGATCAGGATATAAATTGTTTTTGCTAAGTTGCTTTATAACCATTAGTAGAAGACTTATCAGCTTTATTCCTATTGCGAAACATTCCCAGTTCTTCCGACATAATGTGTCCAAATGTGTCAATTCTGACCCATTTCAAAATCAGTTAGAAATAATTTTACCTGTTTTTTTTTTGGAAATTTGTAATATCACTCTTGTGAAAAAGTTTAATGTCACTTAAAAATACATACAAATGTTTTTTGTCCATATATCCAAACATCCTGGAACAGAGTAAGCTACAATTTTTTTCTAATTGTAGGGTAACCAATATATTTTGGACCCCTATATATTTTGGCCCCTTGGGCCATTTTCCTGCAAATTTCCCAGTTTACATCGAAAGACCAACTCAATTCGCATGCCATTTGGAAAGATAGGACTATTCCGCACTTGCATCAACTGTTTGTACAAAGGAAATGTGTTTACATTATATGAAATTCAATTAATTTAATCGGTTCACCAATGCAACCGTTACAACACGTTACACGCAGAAATTGAAGCCGTCAGAAATTTTTCAAATGTAAACAAAAACTTTTTTCAAAATTCTGAACTAAGAGCGTAGAATTTCTTCGGTTTTCCATTGTCAATCGATTGATTAGACTATGGGCGAGCATATTATACAACCAGTGTCGTGGGCTTTGTCGCCAAACGATAAAAAATGCCGGGGGTCCAAAATATATACTTTGAGGGTCCAAAATGTATTGGTATGTTCAAAATAATGAAAAACAGTGCTTCACAATTCAATTATTTATGACGTTTTTTAGATCCTTCATGACCGTATGAGCATTTAAATCTTGTAGAGGAAGTTTTTCTCTACATTTTGGCATGTTCTTTGACTTGGTTACGCTGTGCAATTAATTAATTGGGACAAAAAACTGAAAACACTTCCTTAGGGGGTCCAAAATACGACCGTTACCCTATTCGTTGAAACATTGACAAATATTTTTTTGTTCGGGAGCTCTATTAAAATTACATTACACGAAGAAAAAAGTGATTCTTAAATCATGATTTACAAGTCATGAAATTCCTAAATTGGTTAGGTCATGATATCAGGACTATAATTAATGTTTTCCGGAGTCTTCAATTCGTATCGATCACCCACAATTGGGAAACGACTGTTTATTTTGATCTTAATCGCTAACAGTTGGCGCCAGCGGCTAAAAGTACGGTGGTAGGTCATTTGGCATAAAGTCGTTTGGCATAAAGCCGTTTGGCATAAAGTCGTTTGGCATAATGGTCATTTGGCATAAAGTCGTTTGGCATTACGGTCGTTTGGCATAATGGTCGTTTGGCATAATAGTCGTTTGGCATAATGAGTCTGAAAACAAGAATTTCTTAAGATGGAGTTAGTTTGTTAGTTTTGGAGTCAATTGAAACAAAATAACACACTATTCAACAATCATATGCTCTTGAATAAACTTTAGCATATTAGGAAAGTTATTACTAATAGTTTTTTATTATTTATCCAGAAATTACCCTTCTTTCAAATATTAATGCTTCTCTTGAGTTTCGCTATTGGAATATTTTTTTTTGCACTGAAGATTCGATGTATTTAGCACAAATTTACCCTTCTTTGAAACATTCTATGTTTTTTCTTCGAAACATGATGGAACCATAATCATAGGTATAAAGAGTGTTGGTTTAAAATTTTAATAAATTTCACCTTTTTTTATACATAGGCAGTTCTTTGGAGCTATATTTGTTCCCAATTGACAGAAGGGCGGCAATCGATAACATTGATCTGCTCAAGTCATTGACGAAAAGAGAAATCGATTACTGCAGTTACTTCGGAGGGTTGTGCTACTTTTCTCCGAATGTCGTTTCCCTGAACGCCAGTTCCCCGAATGCCAGTTCCCTGAATATCCCGTTTCCCCGATTAGCCCACGCCCCGAAAAGTTTTTGCAACTCCTAATTGTCGTAACTTTATACATTTAAGGGTGGTGAACGAACTAGCCATCTAATATACACCCTTCTTTTTTTATTGGCGGTTCTTTCGAGTTTTACCGTCCTCAGCATTTTTGCTACATGTGCATAGCTAATAAAAACATAATACCTCCTTCTTTTGATTGCTTATCGTTCTTTTTCGTTCACTATCCAGCCACTGAAGACTATTATAGGTTCTATTCAAATTGTACCACTTTTCGGGGAAACCGGTCATTCGGGGAACTGGCAGTCGGGGAACCGATGATTCTGAAGGCAATTTTTCATGTCTTTTCGTTGTATTATTCCGCGATTAATTTTGGCGTCTTCTTCTATATTTAATCATAAATGTTGCCTTCTTTGAAAAAGAGGCTGCTCTTTATATTTATACTGTTTTAAATTTTTATTCATTGGTAAAGCTAAATGGTAACCTTTTTTTATATTTTGCTGTATTATCAATTCTTGCAAGACGTGCTGTAAGAATGATAATTACTTAAGAACCTGCCAATAATCAACATATTTTTATTCTTGCGAACACATGATCTCTTTTCCCTTCTTTCGATGATAGACGGTGTTTTTGACGTACACTTCCGAAATTAAAAATAATATTGAATCGTTCAAATGTTTTGCCACACATATTTTTTAAATGTGTTGTTCATTTGAGTTATGCTGTGGAAAAACTTTTTTTGCGTTAGTGCCTCAAACATTTTAAACGAAAAATTATCTGCTCTCGTATAAAGGCCATTTTTGCATTATGCTGTAATAATAGGTCTTTGGATTAGAGCTTTAAATATTTTGCAAATAAATTTTAAGCTTTTGTCAAAAACTCTAATCGATGAACTAGCAACACGGCCAGGCTAGCAACAAAGTGTCCTGTTGCAATCCAACTCAGCGACGTGAAAGTAGGCCAAAACGACCAATGAGAAGTGGTCTTTTTTGACAGACAATTGGTTTCGTTTTTGTACTTTGACCTGTCACGTCTTGTCTTAGCAACACAGATCACATTTCTCTCGCTGGCCGTCAAGCGGCGACATTAATGTGTGTATTCCACTCACTGATCGCGCTACGCTGGATTCTCAAATTTCAAACACAAGTGCTTGCACGAATAGTAGCCGAGAAGTGTCAAAGCGTTTGGAAAATAATGAAAAACGTAAATTACTTGCAGTGGTTCATTTTGCCGTGTTCCTGAGTCGTTTGAGGCTAGCCGCCTGCGAAAATGGTCAATTTATCTCAGTCATTATGTGATACTGACAAAGGATGAATGTGCCCCCCCAAGCCCGGTCCTCCGTGCGACGTCTTCTGGTAACTGGACGTTTTTTTTTGAGAAGGGGATGGGAATCTAACCTATGACCATCCGTTTATGAAGCGAATGTATAATAGACTGGCCCAGCTCAGTATGGTAGAAAAATAAAGATGTATAATTCCACGGGGCACCCCCCAGGATTATTCCTTAGGGTTAGAGGAAGACTTCCTGAAAATTTCAGCTCATTTGGTCGTTCCATGAGCTGGCGCAATTGAATTGAAGTTAATATGGGAATATCAGCTCAAACATATGGGAAATAGAACATCATCTCATGTTCGGGTCAGGAAAATTGATGATCGCGTTCAATTGAACTCAGATTGTCAAAAACACTACTTGATACCATAGTGAACAATATTGTAGAAGGTTGTATGATGATTAGAATTGAGAAAGTTGGTTTTTTAGCTAACTGAAGTAGATTTGCAATACTGCTTAGTATTTTTGCAACATTGCTGGGTGGTAGCCACTAAGCGAATCATAGCCACCTATGACGTTGGGCGAGCTGCGGTAAAAGGTGCATGCATATAAGTGATTGTACGGGAGTATTGATCTTAGCCTCACTTTCAACAACTGAAAGGTTAATGAAAATGGGCTTAAATCCAGGTACAACCTTCTGCAACTATGTTCATTAGGGTTTCAACTAGTGAATTTGTCATTCTGGGCTCAATTGAACGCGAACATCTAGTATACGGAACGAAACAGTAACATGGGGTCAATTTTCAATATATTTGAAACGTATATTCCATACAATTTTCGAATTGAATGCGCCAGCTGGGGGAGCAACCAAATGAGTTGAAATTTTCAGAGAGCATTTTTCTTACCCTGTGGCACATATCTAGGGGGTGCCCCGTCGAGTTTTACAACTTTTTTGTTTAAGGGCCAGTCTAATGTTGATAGAGTATTGATGGGCTACATATAGACACATTATTTTAATTTTTATATTTTTTCCTCAATATTCTGCGGATTCTATAGCTTATCATAAATCTAAACCCGTACACTTAACAGAATTTAATTGAATTTAGTTTCTAATTTTTTAGAAGCATTTGAAAATTGACTTCCTATGCTTTGCCATGTAAAGAAATCGCAGCTTCACGCATAGGATCAACTGTGGTAATTGCCTCCGTCATCGCGAATACCTTCTCGGTGTGAGAATAAAAGAGTAGAAGAGAGTAGTAGATGTTAAGTACAGATTAGTTGAAAATAGAATATGTATCGGTAAAGAAGATAAAGATGAACTATGATTCTGGCATTTAATTTGAATAATTTACAAAAATTGAAGGCAATAATACATTCTCGTGAAAAATGTATGGCTTGATGCAAAATAAAAGTATTTATATCTACTATGGGTCATATAATCAACGAATAAAAAATACTAGTATTACCAGTTTACCATAATTAACAGTGAAGAAAAATAAACAAATTATATATAAAACAAGTATTAACGATCATGTGTTTGGATACTTATGTCTTTTTCGTTTTAAGGAACTGGAATTATTCAAAATAGTTTACTAAAATCGAAGATTTGGCAACATTGTTTCAATTTTTTATTATCTATTATTATTTTTACTCCTAATCAGTCCATAAGAATAGGGGGGTCCGTAGCCTTGAGGTAACGCTTTCGCTTCATAAGCGGAAGGTCATGGATTCAATTCCCAGCCCCTCCAAAAAAAAAAAATAACCCGTCCAGCCACCAGAAGACGCCGCACGGAGGACCGTGCTTAGGGGAACACATTCATCCTCCGTCAGTATCAGATGGTGACTGAGACAAACTGACCCACTTCGCAGGCAGCTAGCCTCAAACGACTCAGGAACACGGCAAAACGAACCACCGCAAGAGCAATTGACTATGGCTTATGGAAATCGATTGGACCAACAGCAGAGCACTCTCCTACCTGCTCGGTGTGAGAGCAAAAGAGCAGAAGAGAGTGAAAGCAGATGTAAATATAGATTAGCTAAAAATAGAACTGTATCGGTAAGGAAGATACAGATAAACTGATTCCGGCACAGTAGTGGCCACGAGCACGGAGTGCCTTAAAAAAAAAAAAAAAAAAAAAAAAAAAAAAAAAAAAAAAAAAAAAAAAAAAAGTCCATAAGAATAAAGGTTTTCGTACAATTATCACTCACGGGGTGGTCTCATGGTCCAGGGGCAATTCAACCGAGTGAATGAACGTTTTTGATAATTTCAGTGAAATCCGTGGTTCGATTACGCGTTTGTTCTTATTTTGTATTCATTTCGTATATAATGATCCCTTTACTATCCTTGTTATCTTAGTGCCCTTTAATTATTCAAAACAATAATCGTAAAAGTTGCACAGTTCGCAATCGCTTCAAATATCGAGCACTTGAAAAGGAACAAACGAGGCGCTAAAACAATTCACCATTATAACAGTACCGCCCATAGCGAAACAATCGAAACAAGATAAAGCTTTCCGCAGCATAACGCCATCAAAAGCAAGCGTCAAAAATCGTATTAATCTTAGAACTTTTTGCCCACCTGGTACAAATTGCCCCTAATCGTAAGCAATAATTTTCGCATACGGGCAAGTGTCATCATTCGCCCCCTTATACGTACGCCGCTTACCGGTTGCGCATCATCTTTTCAATCGGAAGGTAGCTAGCTGGAAGACGGGGGGCCGAACGTCGTTCAAGACTGTTCCATTATTTTGTCATAAACAAAAGTTTGTCCCACGCTTTTTACGTCTCACCGCACCGACCGACGCAACCACCCATCAGAGCCGGCCGGTTGCAATATGTTAGTATCGTACCGTAATTCGGGGTGTAGTTGATCAGTGGGTAGTAGTTGACCCCTCAGGTAGCCACGTGTAGAGACTGCGTGGAGGCCTGAGTGAAAGAGTAAAAGTTTATGAGTAGTCGAACGTCCATGTCGGAATCAAAACTGTTCATTGGCAGAAATTGAATTTTCGTTCACATGAACCACATAGAAAAGAAAGCTGATTGTGCAGCTCCTAGTTGCTTTGGCAGGATTTTGGTCCAGTTTGAAAATTGGTATGCCTTTGAAATTTTTCATTTGTCGATAAAATATGCCAACTAAAAATATATGTTAAATATAGCGACCATGAATAATAATTTAGTTCTCTTGATGAGGATGTAAAAATTCCATCTTGGCCATGGACTTTTTTGAACTCTCGTGCTTTTCAATAATAGTTTTCACTTCTTCCAAATCAGTCCCCGAAGAATAGTCGAAAACGTTCTATTGATTGAGAATGCTTTCAAAATCTTCAGTAGCTTGACTCTCGTAGGACTTTTGTGACTTTACTCAACAATTTACAAAAATTGATCAACTCCCACTCCATTTGACGGTAAAGGCGACAATAGGGTTCCTCTTATTTGCAGGAACAAAACACACGAACAATCGTCATATGTTGGGAACATTACCCCTTCGGATCGGTTATCACGTGCATTGCTTATGTATACTACCGGAAATGTTAATTATACATGATACTACTGCCTGGCCGCGGAGACAATACATCTATCACATTGACAGTGCAATGTAAATCAACCGGTAGCGGGAAAAGAGTGCAGTCTCAGAATAAAACGCCAAACATGAGTGAATTTCCATATCACGGGCTGCCATCATTTTTTTTTTTTTGTTGATGCGGGTCCATTGTGGATGCTTATATGCAACGTGGTATGGATATTCATTGAGAAAAATCTCGGCGGCTCGCGTGATCTGCGATCAGCACTTGTCATACAAACGATGGATGTGTGGCTAACTGCTGGAACATCAAACTGAACTGATAACGTGAATCATGATTCGAGAAGTAAATCGCACGACGACGGTGAAATGTTCTGCCCCATTTGCAATCGATCCATTCAGCTAGTTTGGCTAGGGCTTGTTTCCGTTAGTCGGAAGCATTGTTGAACATTCGCACTTATCGCACTGATTGCCATTAGTGGAGTGGTCATCTACTTGACCTGCACTGTGGGATGTGTCATTTCTTAGTAAGGGAATTCCCAATGATGTGAATGATTGCTTTTCAAAGCTTTTCATTCAGATTAAACTTGAGGGAAAAATTCACAAGACAGTTGGCGAACAGAAAAAAACTTTTGAAGTGACCTCCCACAACATACATCAAGAGCTCTTGAAAAATGCACTTCAAATAAAATTGAAGATCTCCCTTGAAAACTGTTTGAGAGAAGAAGTTTGCGCCGATACTCATATAACAGTCACATAACAGTCATGACTCTATGGAATACCCCGAAACTTCAACATTTACATCATGCAAAGTTTGGTCATATAGAGACTCCAGGAATGTTGTACAGATTGGCATGCTTCCTTAGAAAAGCTGATTTGAATCTGGGAGGGAGGCACCGATACTACACACGAAATATAGAACAATGTTTGTTTGAACTGCAAGATAACTCCAGCTTGCCAACAACAATCAAGGCAGGCTTGGGGAAAATCGCTAGTTTTCTTTTGTTGTGTACTTTCAATTTTTCCTGACAAACATGGAAAAAGGGCCACAGTTTTCTATGCACTAAATATTCATTTTTATTGGAAAAAGTAAAACGATGCGTTTTTCAATGCTTTATATTCAATCCGATTGAAAGGTGCTCACGTGACATTACTTGCATTGTGTGCATGAATTGATTTTCATTCGATTTTTGTCACTTTTGATGAAATGCGAAAATGTGTTTTAATCAGTTACGCGCTTTTTCCATGTTAGTCCAATGTTTGAGATCTGGGCTCACAGTGACAATTCGTGACAGCGGAATCCCGGCTCACTATGACGTACAGAAATTTTGTATTGGTTTCTCCCTCCCAGATTTGAATTAGCCTGTCACTCGACACTTAACGTGCACTCGACACTGATTCTGTAAGTCGTTGACGAAATAAACTTATTTATCTGTCACAAGATAAGCATCATATTAGAATAAAACGGAATTTGTTTCTTAATACTTGTGATTTTTAATAGTCTAATCTTGTTCCTTTTTTTCTGTGCAGAATTAGGTATAAAATGAAGTGAAGTGTTGACATTTTATTGGTCAAAACAAGATGAGAGGATCTCATATGTTACTGACCTGGCCTTTTTTCATAAGAACAGCCCCATACCTATAAGAGAAATATCATATGAAATGCTTGCAGTTATGATGTCAGTAATCACTTAATTAAAACATGAATCTAAGGAACGATCCAAAGCATAGAAGAAGATACTTTCTTTTCGATGCAAATTTTGCCAGGAGCTTATTGGGCACCGTTGATTACATCCAGCATACATTAGAGACGTGGTAAGCTCTGTATTACAGTACCGTTGACGTTTTAAGCTCTCACTAACTTTGGGTAATAGCTTATTCGGGGTAACGGGGAGGAGCCAACATTCATTTGTGCTGGCGGCAGTGCGCATCGTACCTTCGTGCTGTGCGTACACGAATTCTCTCTGCTCTTGGAAGTTTTCTTAAAAACTACCTAAAGCAATAAAACAGTGGGGGGACGGACCTGGTGTAGGGGTTAGAACACACGCCTCTCACGCCGAGGACCTGGGATCGAATCCCATCCCGAGATAGTCACTAAAAAATCTCAGTAGTGACAACTTCCTTCGGAAGGGAAGTAAAGCCGTTGGTCCCGAGATGAACTTAGCCCAGGGCTAAAAATCTCGTTTATAAAGATAGAAAAAAAAACAGTATTTTTTAGTGCTACATAAACAGTACTTTTCAGTGCTAAAATTAAAAACGTTACTTTTCAGTGCTACTAAAACAGTACTTTTCAGTACTATTTTTTCTACTATTGATCCCTTTTCGATCCTTGTTTGGACCCGTGCCTTCGATTTTTTTCGTTGGACCCGTTGGCGAAAGCTAGCGGTGGTAATCCTTCTTGGACACCGTCTTGGGAAAAAAAACCTCTCGAAGGTCACGTTTTCTTTCGTTTATTAACTAAACATGGTTTCAAAAACTAACAAAAGGAAGGGTGAATCTCTGAATTCAAAACTTCCTTCCAAAAAAGTTGGATTTAAAACTGTCACTATACGTGGCAAGAATGGAAAAATTCCTCGGGGTTTCTTCTAGAAATCCCTCCGAAATTATTATTTTAATCCTTCTGATATTTCACCCGAAATCCTTCAGTATATTCTTACAGAAATCACGATTTATTGTTTAAAGAAATCTGCCTGAGATATATTTAATATCTGGATTTTTTCCGGAAATCCCTTCGTAATTTGAGATTCTTGGGAATTTTTCTAAGATTTAAAAAAAAAACTCTGGTATTCTTCTGGAAATTCATAAGGAAGTGTTCTTGATTTTTTGTCGTGATTTATCAGCTAATTTCCTTGGAAATTTTCTGAGATCCTTGGCGGAGTCTTATGAAAATTCCTCTTGAGTTCAAATGGAAAACTCTCAAGAAAACTACCGGACCGCCCTCTGGAACTAAAATTAAATGGTCCCGTAAATTCCTTTTAAAATTATTCCGTAAATCTTTCTAGATTTCTTCAAGACATCGCAATTATTTCGGAAAATATTCACGAAATCTTCTGGATGTCTGTGAATCTTCTTTAAATATTCCAGGGCTTTTTGCGAAATAACTTCTTGGATTCTTTTGAATATCACTGTAAAAGTCATTCAAAATCCATTTTGAATTCTCATGGGATTGTTTCAGATACTTACGAAAATCCTTAAATAATTCCTTTAGAAAACTCTTTGATAGCATTTTAATGAAAAAAAATGTTTGTCTAAACTTTTTCACTGTGACTCGACCTGGGATTCTTCCGGAAAACCTTCAATAATCCCAAGGCAGTTTCCATAGGAGTTAGAGATAAGAGTCCTAGATATTTTTTCCTGAAGGTTCTTAATGCAATTTCCGGAAAAAAATACCAAAACGATTAACGGTTGAATCTCACGAAAACTTCCGATAGAATTCTTGAATGCTTGAATGCTATCCGGAAGAATTCCAGTCGTATTTCCAAATGAATCTGAGCAGATTTTACGGAAGAATCCCAGCGAGATTTCTTTAAAATTCCAGCAAAATTTCTAGAAGAATCTCTGATAGATATTTTGAAGCCTTTCAGCAGAATAACAGAAAGAAATCTGGGGGTATTTTAGAATAATTCCCTAAAGGCTCCTAAGAAAATGCTCAAAAGAATAATCAAAAATCAAGATTTTTTTTTGAAAAATTCAGGATGCTCCAGGATTCTAGAGGTCAAGCATGGGAAACACTCACTCAGTTTTTGTGTTTCCCTCACTCGCTTCCACGCACAGTCGGGAGCGAGAAAGTCGTTTCTCTAACCAAGCCGAACGTTTCAATTTCCAGTGCCCATTCTGCTTCTTCGGCGAACGCCAAGCGAAACAAAAAACGGCAACTGATTGAGTCGCTACCGATTCTAAAAGCCGAAGGCAACCGAATGCATACCGAATGATTTTTTACATTCTGATTCCGTTGGAGTGGCATTCGGATTTGAGTGCTGATGAGTGTGCACTGACTGGCAATCCACACCACGGAATGATTCAGTGAGTGGGAATCCGCTCACTCAGTTCAATGCATTCGGCGAATGGATGCTTAATGCTTTCACTCGTGCCTCGCAGATACAAGTGTATTGGTATTCACTTCTCTTCGTGTTCCTTCCGATTCTTGCTTTTACACAATCGGTTTTGACGCTTTCATGCTACACTCCACCCAGTACGATTCAGCTATCACTGAATGTTCGGTAGCAGCAGATTTTTTGCTATTTTTTATCGGTGGCGTTCGGGTGAGTGAATGAATTTTCCCATGCTTGCTAGAGGTAATTCGGGAAGAATTTCTGCAGAAATCCTAAAAAAAAATTAATATGAAGGATTTGAAGGATCCTCAGAGAGTTTACCGAAAGAATCCTAGAAGGTTTTCCGAAAGAATCCTAGTAAGATATGTGGAAGAATTCCAACAGGATTTTTGGAAGAGTCCCATAAGTATTTCAATAATATTGAAGCAAAAATCTCAGTGGCATTTCTAGAAGAATTTCTGAAAGATTTTTGGAAGCATCCTCGAAAGTATTCTAAAAGTATTTCCGAAAGCATCTCAGGTGATTTCCGGAAGAATACCAGAGGCATTCTCATAAGAATTCCAGAAGTATTTCCAAAAAAAAATCCAGAGTTATTTTCGGAGGAATTCCCGACGTATTTCTAGTACATTTTTGACAAAATTTTCTAAAAAAAAACCAAAAGAATTGCATTAGGATTTTTGGTAGAATCTGCCTTAGTATTTCCGAAAGAATCTTCAAGAATTTCGAAGAATTTTTTTCCAGGATTTCAAAAGTATTTCTTAGAAAAAGTACCGGAATGATAACGATTTTTTTGGATGAATCTCAGAGATATGATCAAAAGTGTCATGGTTCATATTTGGAACCTTTTTTTTTTAAATTAAAGTTTAAGTATGATATAGTCGTTATATGAGCGAAAAAAAAGCTAAAGTAGTTTTAAGAACATCAAGGTTTTATTAAAAAGTTTAGGACCCTATTTATATCACCTCTACAATTTGATACCCGTATGGGGCTCGGCACAAAAATGTACCTCTTCCCTTCACTCTTTCATGAAATTTGTAAACAACAAGGCCAGTAAAAGTCAAAATCCCATACAAAACCAAAACAATGCAGAGGCCTATAGTTGATAACCTATAAGGGGCTCCGCGGCTACAGAAGCAAAGCCATGCTGAAGGTGTCTGGGTTCGATTCCCGATCGGTCCAGGAACTTTTCGTGATGGAAACTTTCTTGACTTCCCTGGGCATAGAGTATAATCGTACCGTAATCTGGGGGCAAATTGATCAGTGGGGTGAATTTGATCAAGTCGGTACCAAATAGCATTTCCTTTCAAGGATGCATAATACTTTCACAGATATTCAATGTTTTCTAGTTTATAGATGTCTAATGATGATTTCAAACTATTTTATTTTTATTATTTTTATTAATGTATTAACAATACTGTTGGAAATGTTGGTACTAAACAATCTGCTGGTGCTAAGCCTGCATCCAAACTTTGAGTGTTATAAATGTTGTGTAGGCTTCAGGGTGAACTGCTGAACTCATTTTTGAAATCGTATAGCATTACACGAATAATTTTTTGCTCATAAAACCGTTTATTGTTGAGTAACGTGCTTATTTCAAAGGAAATTGCATACATTTAGGCGTATTATGCAGATTTTCAAAGTTTAATTTCGCAATAAAATGATAATATAAGGTACCGTGGGGCAAGTGGGTAATGGAATTCGCATAGTTGAGATTCTTCAAATTCTAGAGACTTTAAATTGAAACAAATGAGGTCGTGTTTTTTTTTTTTTAGCTTGACTCCCACCAAATATAAGCAGCATGCTGAAATTGATTTTTATGAAAAATTGAAGAAAAAAATACAGAAAAAGTTTTTGAAAAATGTCTCCTTACTGTTCACTTGCCCCAAAAGTGGGGCAAGTGAAAAGTTTACCGTTTTGAACAATAAATTCAAAAACAAACAGTTTTATCCACGATTTAAATAAGCTTTAACATTTGTTAAGGCTTCCCAATGAACAATAACATAAGTAATATGTAAACAAAGAAAATGTTATTCTTTTCATTTGAATTTTCTTCTGTTCAGTTATGTTAGTTGAAATGATTCGACAACATTATAACTGCATCATTTCCAATGTTAGTTCTTACATTATAGGACAGCAATTCTCGATTACTTTTTCAAATCGACGTAAGTAACTTCCATACGGTTTTGAGAAAATTAATTCAGAAGAATCACAACCTGTCTTCTAAAACTGTTTTAAAATGAATCACCTTTTTAACATTTTTTCGACGTGTACATTTCTTAAATTTTGCATACAATGAGCTCGCGTTAAAAAACTATGGAGTTCCTATTATTTCATACAAGAATTTTATGACAAAATTATAAGCCGATTTATTCAGTCACTTGCGACGTTTTTCTACCAGTGTAAAATCGACTAAAGTAGTGTTTTGTTTTGATTCGGGGTTAAGTCACTTTGTCTCTCCATACAGCTGGTCGGCGAAAGTAGTGGTTAGGTTGCGAAAGTTGAAAATCTTACTTTCGTCGTTTTGTAAATCCGGAAATTAAACGTTCTTAAAGTGAAAAATCGAGTTGGTTCTGAGCGAAACCTGTACAATTTCGTCTGCGAAACACGTAGGATCGATAAAGCAAGTTTGTATACTTTTTCACTTGAGTCTGCATGAATACGTTTTCGAGAATTGCATTTCTGCTCTGTATAATTCCCACCGCTCGTTATTTGTTTTTGAGAAAGTCGGATATGACGTCGGATAAATCTTCGGGAGAAATCAAACGGAATCCTTCAATAACGTATTTAGAATCTTTTTTATGTGGATAGACCTATATCCCATTTTTATGTTTTGAACTAGCTTTACATAGACATTCCACGAGATTTCCGTGTGTTCTCTAATATTGCAACTTTTCAGTCAACGTCTTCCTTTTAATTGGCTGCCCGAAGTAGACATATTAATATTGTAATGTTTGGCAACATCTTTTAGAGAAGTTCCACGATTTCTAATAGCTTTTAACGCTTGAGTACAGTGTTTCTTGAATTATCAGCACGTTATGTTTTTCTATGATAATTGCGAACCATGTTTACTTATGGCTACTTAAAGAGAAAACACAAATTCAATCTCTAATGATAAACTTTTCACTAGCCCCACCTGATAAGAAAATTGACGGTGTTTAAATTTAGTTATTTTTAGGTCTACGTCGAATTAATTCTAAAACTTTTTTATTGCAGTTTGAAACTGTCACAGGGGACAACTAAGAAGTGGTACAGAAAATTTTTTTCCTCAACTTTTTTCCACTGAAAATATTAAAATAAGATTGTACGCCGCCAACTTGTTACGGAGTAACAGTTGACAGGTTAACAATTTTTCGCTCTATTATGCAATAATGGCTGAAAAATCTCAGAAATATCTTACCTTTCGTAATGTTCTCAATGGCCTCAAAGGTTTACGCATGAGTTCAAAACGTTATTTCACATATTCAGTGAAATATATCAATTGTTTTCACTTACACCATTTACCCACTTGCCCCGCGGTACCTTACACGAGTTATAAGAATTTTGACATCATTTTTGGATTCAGGACAACCAAATTAAGTAGATAGGGAAATTTTACATTCTAAAATGTTCTTTATTGTCTAGTGATCAATTTCACTCCAATGTGTCATTTTGAACTTTTGATATTAAAATAATTTTATGATATGTTAAATTTTATTTCATAAAAAATCGATTACATAAACTGATAGAGATCAATGAAGTACTGATTTTACCGAAATAAATTTGACAATATTTGAATTCCAAAGGATAACATTACAAAAAGTTGTGAAATAATGATCAATTTGCCTTACGGTACCTGCCACATGATTTACGAATGCGAAAATGGCAAGCTGAGAAGCAGGCTCTGTTCCAACTGGGAAGTATTGTCAGAAAGCAGAAGAATATGAATACTTCCGTCAGTACGCAACGCTTAACGGTCATCGCGTACTGCGTTTTCTGCTCATATGGCAACATTATCACGCTCCTGTTCCGTTGCAGCCATTCAGCACCTCGTAATAGGCGTTGCTCTGGGTGCCGTCAATGGACTCGTACCTGGGAGATCGTACAGCAGACGAACCTACCGTAGCGTAGCCTACTTGGGCAATCAAGATGCGTACTGTTTTGCAAACGGAATGGTAATGGCGCTTTCGGCTTATACCAAGGTCGAAGATGAAAGACCCCCTCTAGTCGTAAGTCACTATACGTCGATCGCTACCGGTATTGGACATAACCGAGCCCAGCTGAGTTCATTACAATATTTATTTTATTTTCTTCTTCCTGGTGTCACGTTTTAGCTGATATTGATCCTATTTCTCAGCTGTTTGCAGTTTTTGGCTGAGAGCCCACGTTCAAAAACAAAGGTAATGGCTGTATCTGCATTACTTACTTGATATAATCCTTAGACATTAGGCCACTTATCGGCGTGTAATAAATGGGATTCATAACAACAAATCTGAAGGCTATTCAACTGGAATTGCTCTTCTAGATAAAGAAAAAGTATTTGATAGTGTTTGGTATGAGGATGTGATCGTTAAAAATAATAAAAAAAAACAATGTTAAGAAATTCAAAGTTGAAAAAGTACAAATGCTGGATGAACTCCAAATCTAACAGACAGAAGTTAGAGCTGGTGTTCTTCAAGGCCACTATTGTACAAAATCTTACAAAATAGGCTAATTTCTGCCAAAAGACGAAGCCTGCATGTCATCTGTAGTAGATTGCAAGAGAGCTTGAAAATGATTTCTTCATATCTACAAAAAATGAAAAATTTCTAAGCCAAAGCGCATTATTTGAAATCTTTAACAAGACATGCGAGAGGGGTTTCAATACATTGGTCAGATGAAGTTAAGTACCTAGAGCTCATGCCCAATACAAAAATTAACTTTCAAAAATAACAGTTGAATTTCGCTCCACTTTCATTATTCCCATCTGCTCGGGAAGTAAAACGGTAAACCACAATATCGACAGTGCACAATCTTTCTCCCTATGGCGTACAAGTGAGCAGTCTGTATCACCAAAGTGGGGTCATTTCCGTACTGATTAGGTTATTCATTGCGCGTATCGCGCCGGGGTGGACACAAAACATGAGCTGCGTGCGGTGGAAACAAAAATAATAAAAGCTCGTTGTTACAGAAATCGGTTTGATTAGCAGTGGGTGATCAAGAGTTATTTCACATTCTGGGCACATTTCGCGCCGAGTCAATTACCGTTCTTTGTGCCCGCGCTCATCGCGTGCGGCATATCGTGACCTTTCTCAATGGGCAGATTTTTCCAGTTGGGGTAGTTAATGCGGGATGGCGATCAATTGTGTGAACTGTTTCGGTGTCTTGATATTTCGATTTGCAATATTTAAGGATAACACAATTTAAGGGAGAAATGTGAATTCAAGTTCTACCTGTGATCAAAATAGATGTTCAACACATAAAATTGTAGAGCTTCGCTTTGAATATCAATTAATACTGAAGCTAGCAGCTTACTTGTTATTCCGGTCCACTGTTCTTATATTATTTCATGCAGTTTTTGCTATTTGGAATAATGAAATACTTGCTACTTTTTTCCTCCTTCTTGGCGTTGTTTCCTCTCTGGGACAGAGCCAGCTTCTTAAATCATAAATGCTTTTATTCACCAAATGCATATTATGCTCACTATGTCCCACCTTCCCCTGAAGTAAATTTGTTCGTTTTTTACACATTTTGGCGGTAAAATAGTAGATTTTACTGGGTAATCTTAAATTTGATTGTTTACAATCTATTTTTTTACAGCATACGGCTATTTATTCGAAGTGTATACTATGCTTTGCAAGAAATATCTACGGAACGCGAATATCTGGAAGAGGTAAAAATATAATAGTAAAAAATGTTTAGCTTTACAAATGCATCAACATTGAATCTTTACATACCAAGCTAATGAACCAAGAAGGTCATCAAAAATCCAAGCCAAAGTAAAAGTTAAAAGTTGGAAGTTAAAAGCTAGAAGCTAGAAGCTGGGAGTTAGAAGCTAGAAGCTAGCAGCTAGTAGCTGGAAGCTAGAAGCTAGTAGCTGGAGGCTAGAAGCTAGAAACTAGAAGCAAGAAGCTAGTAGCTGGAAACTAGAAGCTGGAAGATGTAAGCTAGAAGCTAGAAGCTTGTAGCTGGAAACTGGAAGCTACAAGCTAGCAGCTAGCAGCTAGAAGCTGGAAGCTAGCAGCTAGAAGCTGAAAGCTAGAAGTTGGAAGCTAGCAGCTAGAAGCTGGAAGTTATAAGCTAGAAGCTTGTAGCTGGAAGCTGGACGCTAGAAGCTAGCAAAATTTGTAAACTGAGCTGATTTTTTTTTCTGTTCGGATGCGCCACTGCGACCAGTATTTAGATCTATTGTGGCATTACCCGTATCCTTAGTGTATAGTGCATGTCGCATTACTCCATTTCCATTGATAGGTAATGAAGCATCGATTTCTGTACAGTTCTTGTTTTGATTCCTCAGATTTTGATACAAATCGACTATGATGAAAAGGTCCCGCTATTTACACCCTTCATAGAAATTTACATCTCAGCGAAGGCGCGCCCCTTAGCAAACATAATCGATTAAATCTCTGAGAAACCAAATCGGTACTACTGATATTTGACCATGCAACGGAACTCTAGTCCCATCCTTGTTTCGCTTTTAGTTTAGTCCCAGAAAAATACTAGAAAAAAGGGGCTTTATGCTAGCAGCAAAACCGAATCAAGCTAAAAAATTTGTTTAGTAATCAGAATTCACGTGAGTCCTTGAATTACCAGTACTTACAGTCCTTGTTGAGTTAACACTCATGATTGTTATCCTGGCTTCAAGTGTAGTCTCGGGACTGGTCAACTCCGAGTCTTTAACCATATGCTAGGTAAAATAGATTAATTTTCAGAAGCTGTTGCCAGTAACAAGGACTTTGTACCGCGAATCCTTGAATTACCAGAACATATTACCCTAGCCCGACAAACAAGATGAGACTAGGGTTCAAATTGGTAGATCTTACCCCGTAACGCACCACGAAAAAGGTGATCTACCCGCGTTACGGGTAAACTGAGCTGATTAAAACAATTTCGATATTAAGCTAGTAGCTGGAAGCTAGAAGCTAGTAGCTGGAAGCTAGAAGCTAGTAGCTGGAAGCTGGAAGCTAGAAGCTAGCAGCAAAGCTGTAAGCTAGAAGCTAAAAACTAGCAGCTATAAGCTGGATGTTATAAGCTAGAAGCTAAAAGCTAGAAGCTTGTAGCTGGCAGCTGGACGCTAAAAGCTGAGTTAGAAGCTAGAAGCTAGAAGCTGGAAGCTAGAAACTAGAATCCAGAAGCTAGTAGCTGGAAGCTAGAAACTGGAAGCTGGAAGCTAGAAGCTAAAAGCTAGAAGCTTGTAGCTGGAAACTGGAAGCTAGAAGCTAAAAGCTAGAAGCTAAAAACTAGCAGCTAGAAGCTGGAAGCTAGCAGCTAGAAGCTGGAAGCTAGCAGCTAGAAGCTGGAAGTTATAAGCAAGAAGCTTGTAGCTGGAAGCTGGACGCTTGTAGCTAGAAGCTAGTTGCTGGAAGCTGGCAGCCAGAAGCTAGAAGCTAGTAGATGGAAGCTGGAAGCTAGAAGCCAGCAGCTGGAAACTAGAAGCCAGCTGGTGATGTATTGGCTTTTCAGTCTTGACAAAATTAAAAACTGTTATATTATTTTGAAGCTAGCAGCTGGAAGCTAGAAGCTGGAAGCTAGCAGCTAGAAGCTACCAGCTGGAAACTAGTAGCTAGAAGCTAGAAGCTAGAAGCTACTAGCTAGAAGCTAGAAGCTGGAAACTGTTAGTTGGAAGATGGAAGCTAGAATCAAGCAGCTAGAAGCTGGAAGCTAGAAGCTAGAGCTATTAGCAAGAAGCTAGCAGCTTGAAGATAGAAACTAGAAGCTAGAAGCTAGAAGCTAGTAGCTAGAAGCTAGAAGCTAAAAGCTAGAAACTTTAAGCTAGAAGCAAGAAACTAAAAGCTAGAAGCTAGAAACTGGAAGCTGAAGGCTAGAAGCTAAAACAAGATGCTAGACGCTAGAAGCTAGAAGCTTGAAGCTAGAATATAGGAGCTAGAAGATAGAAGATAAAAGATATATAGATATCAATAAAAACGAGAAAGTTTTCTTCACAGAAAAAAAGTACTGAATCTAGAATTGAATCGGAAAATTAAATCCCTGCTACTGGATTGGCTATCATAGGTTTTACCAACTAGACTAATTTGGTGCTGAAAATGCTTCAATTTCCTAATTCCCAAGTGAAGAAATCGTAGCATACGCACGCCAATTCACTTCATATATTTAGGCTAAAAATATGACCAAGATGTTCAATCAAGCGATTGAATACGATACGTTGATTATTGTAAGCCGAAAAATGTGTATTGCTATTCTAGGCTCACACCGAAAAAAAACAGTAGAGCCAAGCCGCATACTGCATTGTTGATTCAGGTGTTCCGTAAAACATTCACTCTGTTGGCTTATACACACTACCCACCGAAGGTATGGGATCGTTGCAATTCTGAGTATAGCAACAATTACTTAAATTTTCATTTTTATAATTGGCCAAGTTTGAAGGCCTCAAAATGGTATAGTTTGAAGGCCTGGATCTTGGTTTCTAGAGCTCAGATTGACCTGAAACTTTTACCGCAGCTGGAAGAAATGACTTGAAATTTGCTCAGATAAAGATGCACAGCTTTTCATATACAGACTTTGGAGTTATCATAAATCTTCAACTTTGAAAAAAAGGTGGAATTTTTTGATAGCAATAATTTTTAAATGGTCAAATTGTTAAATTAAAGACAATGCAACCTGTACCAAAATGATTTATTTGATAAATTTGTAGAACAATATTTTATTTTCTTTTTTTTTTCAATTTATTTCAGAATGAGAGTAATTCTGTGTTCCATAAAATAAAAGATTTTTGATTACTGAAAAGTTTCTGTTTGAAGTTTTATTTCCTGCAGAGTAAAATATTGCTAATTTATTAGCTGCGATAAAAACTTTATCTCAACCAGATCACTAGGAGCATAAAACCACGATCCAAACACCCAACTCGTCCATCTTATATGAAGAACTGTCAATGAGTACTTTATTCTGTTCAGTATTGTATTTAGATTATGTTAAACTTCTTGACAACTGCAGTATTCATTAGTTATGAGTGATATGATGTTCGATTCTTTACTTTCTATGGGTCGTGTATACTGTGTTACAATCCGTTTTTTTACTGTTTAAGCCTAAATCATCTGTACAAAATTTGTTTCGTCTGTGAGAATTTATACGAAAAAAACTGCTCTTTGCTGTTTTTTATGCGCTAATTTTGTTTTGACCATCACACAAAATATGCAAAGTGTCTTGGGGCTTACAACTGCAGAAAAAAGCAAGCTCTCTAAAATTAGAACAAATTCCATTAAAATCCATCGCCCACTTTACACCATGTTGCACGAAACACTGTTTTTTGCAACAAGATTTGCAGATGGCGGTAGTGTAAAACGTCAAACACGAAGAAAAATTATGCGCGCTCCTCTGGTTGTGAGATTTGTAACATAACGAATTAAAAATGATCGTTAAATACGTGATCGATGGAAGTTTCTTCAGTGTTACGTCTGCTTGTATGTGCTATTTCTCTTGGTTGTCGTCAGTGTTGGCAATATAAGTAATTTTAACTATACCTGTTAAACCACCAATATTTGGAGGGCTGTATATTTTTTCAGTGTAATTTTAGCACATTTCTTTTCTTTAGCAAAGTCCCAAAGAACATTCAAAACTACTTTTTAGAACTATTTGTGGTACGATTTCATAAAATGTAGAAATAAGCAGATTTTTCAACAAAAAATCTCATACAAATTTAAATTACGATGCGATCTCATTCCAGTAGCATCGTAGACGAAACGATTACCCCCAAATTTTGCACGGTTAGGGTTTCCAATTTTCTTGGAAAACAGGAAATAAAATTTTACAAAGTAAATTCGACGCTATTTTGAAAAAAATCTCCATATTCTATCTTTAGTATAATTTATTCTAGTGAATCTTTCTTGTTATTCTTGTTTTCCAACATACTCATTTTTCCTGAAAAAAAATACACTAGCTTTATTTAGGGAAACAGGCCTGTCAAACACCGACCCGCTGAAGATGACTTTTAATTCAACTTTTTAATTCAACAATTCAACGGCTTCAACATTTCAAAAGGGCGTATTTTTTTTATTTTAAGCTTAATCCAATCGAGCTAATGAAAAGATAATGATTTTATCTTTCTAGTAGCACCGAGAGAGTGCATAAGTAGGCTTTAATACTTTCCATAACAACGTTTAAAAATCAAAAATATCAACTTATTCAAGTAACTTATTTACTCATTGATAATCAATAGTGTTTTCAGAAAAAAATCAACATAAACTTGAGAAAAAAAAAGCTAACGGAAACCACATGCAGAGAATCCGTTCTTTAAGGTTTCTTTTCAATGAATGTTGTGCACACAAGTACTATGAACAGAGTTCAAAAATCGGATCAAATGTTATCGAAAAACTAAGCACTTTGTTCAATATTTTTTAACATAAAAACCGAAATGTACAACAGCTGTTCTTTGAATATAAATGGTCAACTCTCTATTGAAATCAAACTTTGCGGGAAATCCGGTAATCCCAGGGAACAGATTTTTTCCCGGGAACCAGGAAACCCGCGAAGTTGCAATTCCCGGGATTGAAAATCTTGTGCACAGCTGTTTGGAATTCAAAATGGATCCAATACAACCTTGATCTGAAAAAAATGGTTGGTGAAATAAGACAATATACAAAATGTTAAGGTGAAGATGCATGGAAGGCAAACCTCCAATTTTCAAGAGCACAAATCTAGAGAACCAGACAACCGTTTGTGTTTAACATTTTACTCACTGGTTACCACCAGCGAGTGACTATTGAGTTAAATGTTCAGCACAAACGGTTGTCTGGTTCTCTAGATTTAACCTCTTGAAAATTCGAGGTTTGGCTTCCATGCATCTTTACCTTAAGCCAGATCTTAAGCTTTTCTGGTCGTTTGAACCAAGTTTCTTTGTTATAAAATTAGACACTTAAGGGTAAACCTTGGAGTTCTAAATCCACTCTCGTAGCCAAATGTTGCATTCTAATATAGGCTGCGTTTTCTTAGGCAGCCTTTTCTCCTTAAAAAAAAACCCTACGCTGCAGCGCGCTGCAAGCCTTGAATCTTATTGACTTTGTTGGCACATCGCAGTAGGACAAACCTACTCCCAAAACAACCTCCAGCCAAACCTGTTCAAAGCCGCGATCCCCCGACAGTACAGTACATTATTTTACTGCCGACTCATTCGACAATCTCATTCCAGTAGCATACGTAAACCTGATCAACTTTTATCACAGCCAACCATTCCATTTCTCATTTTATCTATTTTCGCAACACAGCTTCCTTGGGCTTTCCCCAAGTTTAATCCACATCAAACTAGACTTTTCCGACGGAATCCAACACAAGCTACCACGAACGAGATTCACCAGAGATAACGAACCTCTATCGCGGAGTGCAATCAAAGCTACGGGGTCGCACTCAAGATGTTCATCATTCGCAAACTCTATCGCGCATCAACAGATGGACACGAAACGAAAAAAAAAACTCCACTCACGATGAACGCGCGCAGATAACATGGAAAGACGTTCGCTCCGCAAACACGTGCTTTGTCATCGCTGTCAGGCTGCGCCGACGGTGAGCTAATTTGAATGCTCGCTGACAGGTTTCAATTGACATTTTGCAAACAATAGTGATCGCGTAGCAAATAATAAGGATGGCGATAGAAGATCGATTGGGAAAACTGCGACATGGTTTTTAATTTGGTTCGAACATCATTCAGCTTTGTCACTGTGCTGTTTTGGCAGAGGGAAAACGCTTGTCTAGATAAATATCGTCGGAAGGCGCATCATCTTACCGGCACTTTCATTTTATTTGGTCTGTGGTGTTTTTTACAAAAGGGAAATCTGCAGTCAGACCCCTGAGAAGGTAACTCAGGTGTTTACCATTGGTGTTTATCGGAAGCTTTTCAGCTTCGTTTCATACTTGGATAAAAGTGCAACATGTAGATAACATAGCATCTTATTGTCGAATTTCAACCAATGTGATCGAGGAAATCGACCACCTTTTATGAAAAAGGTTAAACGTTGTTCAAACTTATTTATTAGCCAACTGTCACAAGGATGTGATCAGGGCAGCTCTAGATTTTGTAATAATCTTAATAGAAGGATATTTATTTAAAAACCAGTCACTCAAAATGTCCTTCATTACAGTTTTCATCTGTTTCTAGGGTGTACGTCCTATTATGGAGGACCTATGCACGGCGTTCAGTGTTCAAAAACTAAATAGTTTAGAATGTGAAGTGAATGCGAAGTATTGTCACAAAACAGTATCTCAATAATAAATAACATGTTTTTATCAACATGTTACATTTAGCACAAAATTTCGATTTTTTTTAATGTCATGGTTCCTTATGTAAGTGCAACTGATGATTGTCCGACATTTCCCCGAATGATTTTCCCCGAAGGATTTACTCCCGTAAACCAACCGAATGCACTGTTTCCCCGAATGTACTATTTCCCCTAAAGCTTTCTGCAAACACATTTTTCATTTTTTTTTTTTCCACTATCAGAGTAGTAGACTGAATTCAGTTAGTCAGATAATCGCTTCAAACTAATGATTCTCTTATGAATGATTTGAATCGAGAAAAGACATACGAGATATTTGGATTGGAAATCGATGACAGTTTTTATTGGAAGCCCTGCTTTTAAAAATATGTTAAACATTAAGTTCAGTATTAAAATTTGGGATGCGAATGCCGTTAGACCGAATGTCTTTAGGCCTAAGGCCAGTAGGCCGAAAGCCGTTAGGCCGAAAGGGTAACATTTGATCATTTACTTTTATTTCATAAGGCGGCATCCACAAATTACATAACGCTCTAGGGGGAGGGGGGAGTAGGCCTAAGCGTTACGGCTCATACAAAAATTTGAAATTTTTCATACAAAAAGCGTTACGGAGGGGGGGGAGGGGGCCAAAAAATTAAAATTTTAGCGTTACGTAATAAATGGATGCTGCCTAAGGCTAATACATTCATCAGTGTTTTTTCCTTCTTTTAATCAAAGGCTGTTCTTTCTAGTTATATTTCACAGCGGATATTGTGGGCTTCTAGGTAATGCAAATTATCCTGATCGAAAACTAACAATCCGTTCGACCTTACAATTCATTCGGCGGCTTCTAGGTAACGCAAATCAGCCTGAACAATCCCTGTTAGGTATCCATTCGACCTTACAGTTCATTAGAACTATCGATCATTTTCGGCCTAATTACCCTTTCGTCCTAACGGCATTCGGCCTAATGACCTTCGGCCTAACGACATTCGGCCTAGCGGTATTCCGCCCTAACGGGATAGAACCAAAGTTTTATTATACTAAGACTAGCAATAAAAATGTAGAAAATGTTGAAGGTGGGTTTTTAAAGATTATCCAAGAGGTGAGCAAATCTGATGCCTTATGTCTTTTGTCTGAACGTAATTTATCTTGAAGACATCTGGCTGAACGGGCATCGATAAAATTATTAAATAATTTTACTGATTGAAAACTTTGTGCAGGATTCAAAGGCGTGACTCAAAATGAACATCTTGATCTTCTCTGCTTCTCTGCTCATTTAAAAAAAAAATAGTCGATAATTTTGTCTGGGACGCATTTGACAGATTAGTACATCGTTTCGAGGCTATTATTCGATAATTGATTCCGCATTAGTAGTTTGTGTCCCATAAAGCATAGGCAATTGTTCTATTTTTTTCTGTAAAAATAAATTGATACCATAAAAGTTGCTTGTTTTAAATTTTGTAAATATCCCTTCTTAAAGCATAGGTTGTTCTTCTTTATTTTACTGCTCTAATAATCATTTACTTTTTTCTGTTAGGAACATAAACCACTGCGACTAATATTTGATCTATTATAGTATTTCTCGTGTCCTTTGTTTAGTGCATGTCGTATAACTTTGTCATTATCGAGGTTCAATGGTAGATTTTTACCCCATAACGCACCACGAAAAGGTGATAATTTTAATGCTAGGCTTTTCTTTTTCAATCGTAGGCAGTTCTTTGAAGCTTTGCTGTGTTAATATTGTTGTGTTAATATTCTTTAATAAGAAGGCAATTCTTCATAGATAAATATATACATAAATAATGACAGAGCTACTAAACTTGGAGCAAATTTTGTTCTGGTAATTATATGCTATTTCTTCAATTTTTATTGTAAATGCAAATATAACGGATTCTAATGTGTTGAACCAACATTTTCAATGCTTCCGATCAACCCTTGGTGAAGATTTTTCATTGAATAGGCATTTTTTTCTATTTAAGTAGTGATTATTAGCATTTTGGGTATTCATTATTGACATGCTCATTTCATTGGATGTTTTCGGCTATTAGTTTTAGGTCATTTTCTACTAATTTGTTTCTAATGAAGACATTTATCATTAAACTGATTTATTGTCAGAAAATTGAAATAGAAGCATGGTGTTGCGTCCTTTTAAAAGTTTCTAGTAGGAAAAATCGATGTCTAGTTATGTAGGGCAAGATATAATGGATTATTCAATTAGCCTACCGTACTAAAGCTTGGCTTAAGTATTGTAGTTACAGTCGTGTATGACACGCTTAGTATTATGAACGAATAATCGTTTTACTAAATGAATACATGGCAACATTTAACATTTAACCGAATAATGAATCTTTGCAAAATTTTCTGAAATAATTTGAAAGAACAGCCTATCATTTAAAGAAGGGAAAATTCAAATTGAAATATTATCAGCTAATTGCCAATAATTATTGAAACAGTTTAAATAAAATAATAGCCCACAATTCTAAGAAGGCATAACTCAGCCAAATGTCCATTCGCCCAAATGTCCATTCGCCAAAATGTCCATAAGCCAAACATTCATAAGCTAATCATATCGCTTACAATGAATTGCCTATCATAAGCGATTTTTAAGTGGCTTTGAGTATAATGCACGCGGCACTCCACTTTAAACACCAGTTACCTCAGACACATGGATTTTATAACAAATGTAACAAATTTTCATCTAACCTTACATCAGCTAGCACGTTAAACACCTTTTGGCAATAGGATTATGAATAACTTTAAGTATGCAGCTAACGTTAAGATTTTTTCGGGGAAATGGTACATTCGGGAAAAAGATTTCGGGGATGTGGTTCATTCGGGAATACGTCATTCGGGAAAATGTCGGACAATTGCAACTGATCTGACCAGAGCCGGATTTTCAAATGTGGGGGCCCGGAGACAATTGTCTTGTGGGGACCCTTACCCCAGAAAAACTTTTTGATACTTCAGAATAGTCTAGATATTTTAAATGTTATTGTAAGGTTTGCTTTAAACGCCTAATGAACGATTCTATCCCATTACCCTGAATCCCATTTCCCCGAATTCCATTACCCCGAATGTACCATTACCTCGAATGCTATTTCCCCGAATTTACGATTATGTTGACATGATGACATTGGTGACATTTCCCAATGATTTTGGAGTTCGGGGTAATGTCATTCGGGGTTTTGGGTTGTTCAGGGTTTTGATTTCGGAGTAATGACATTCGGGTTAATGGCATTCGGGGTGATAGCATTCGGGTTAATGGGGTATAATCGTTTACAGGGCTTATTCATCGACAACATAATTCATTTGACTATTTCCTTTTTATTGGTGTCTTAATTCAAATTATGCGCATTCTGTTCATGCTTTCATATTCAAGTTGTTGAACATAGAGATTTACTCAACAGTTTTGCGTTGAAAAAATTGGTGTAGGGCTGGTAGCAGGTCTTTTTCTAGAAACTTTGTCTCAATTTTAATGAAAGTCTATAAATTTGAAAGAAAGTCTATAATTTAAACAAATTGGTTTCTCAAGTTTCCTTTTTCCTCATTATGATTGCAGTGAATCCTGATGCAAAATTCAACAGCGCGGCTACTCAGCAAGTTTTTTAAGAATTCCGTCTCATATATCTCAAGGGAATGCTTCAATAATCTTCTTGTGATTTGACCGAAGATTTCATCTGATTTTTTTAGAGACTCATACAGGTATATCTCTAGGAAGATTCCTCTACCAATTCACCCAGAAGTTCTTCCACCGATTTCTGAAAGGATAATTAGAGGATTTTCTCCAGATGTTTCACCAGAAAATCCTTGAGCACTTCAACGATACAACATTTAGTTAATTCCTCTGAGATTATCCTAATTTTTTTCCAAAGACTATACTTGGAGTTCCTCCAGATATTTTTTTCACAAATCCTCCATCCGAATTCATCAGTTGTTAGTCTTACAAACATTTTTAAAAGATGTTCTCAAAGTAAATCTTGGAGGATATACTTAGGAAATCGATGGGAGAATAATCGGCAAATATCCTGAAGAATCTTTGGAGAAATTCTTAATAGATCTCTTAGCTAATTGCTATAGTTGTGCTTGGAAAAATTCAGGTCATATTCTTAAGACAGGTCATATTCTTAAGAATCAAAATTCTTATAGGTTTTTTAAAGGGAAATTCTTGGAGGAATTCCAAGAGAAATAATTAGTTAGTGAACTCCTGGAGAAATATTCGGAATGATCTCTGAATCTTCAGAAAAATACATTAATTCTCACGAAATTCTTAGAGAAAATCATGGAGAAATATATACATAGTAATACGAGCAGTAACATTGTAGTAGTGTTACGAGAAATTAAAAAAAAGGGAAATGTCTGGGTTCTTTTTTAAATCAGTTTTCAGTCAGTTCCTTTCTGATCCCTTTTTTCAAGCTGGAGGTCTCTAGAGTTCCTCATTTTTGAGGCACTTAAACACTACTAGCCCTACAGTGTGATCGCTAGAGTCATTTTCGAAATAAATATTTATTTTTTTAAATTCTTCTTAATTGTCTAAAGAATTATGAATTGCATTCGAACCTAGTCTCAAACTTCGTTTAAAAAGTTTTCGTCATAGTTGAAAAAGTCATGTTAGGAATTTAAGCAAAATGATGGCACTCTACTTATTTATCCAAATCGTTTTTGAACCTTTCTTGATCTTCTTGTTTCTCATGGAGTCATCGAAATTCCATTCTGAATGTTCTAATGTTTTATTTTAGTAATTTTATTTGAGTTTATTTGTATAAATTTCGCCCATTATTTCGGATTTAATAAAAAAATCTTTCAAATCATATGATGCGATTCCAAAAAGTGTGTCCTACTGCATTGATGTTAATTATTCGCAAAAGTTCAATTATAAATATGTTTGTCGAGATTTTTGGGGGCCCCTAAAATGTGGGGGCCCGAGGGTCGTTTTAAAAGCTTTCGTCACAAAGATGTTGAACTCGATCACTGCATCATAAAATTTGAAGATGTGCTTCGAATGCCTCTCTATTAAGAAGAAAGTAATAGATTAAAATCATGCTCAGAGAGAACAATCGAATGATATCGAGTTTCAATACAAAATTTAATTCTTTGAACAGCTCGAAAAAAACTATTACGTCAAACACTAAAAATATTTCAAAACCAAATGCTCTAAATAAACATTAAACATCGAGATCTTATGGCATCTCGAAAATAACTTCAGGGGTATTATTTTAACAAAGTATCTGAAATCAGTAACAGATTAAAGTAAATGAGGAAAACCTTCAGGAAAAAAGATTTTATTGAATTTGCTATTGCGTCTAAGTATTCTCATTCTCTCACGCTAACAATATTCTATTGTATTGTGTACCGTAATCCGGGGTATCATTGATCAGCGGGGTAAAATTGATCGGAATGAACCATCTCGTAAAAAGTTCGTATCATCATTTGTTGATGAAATATTTCCAAAGCATGAATTGCGCTTCTCCTTCTTATATTCATGAGCTAATGAAAATTAAGATGTTTTCGAAAATTGTATTTACTTCATGCGTAAATTTAACAACTTTTTGAAACAACGATTTCTATTGTTAAGGAAGACACTACCGTAGATTCATGTCTCACATAAGTTGTGCAAAGGGGGCCCAGATAGCCGTAGCGGTAAACGCGCAGCTATTCAGCATGACCATGCTGAGGGTTCTGGGTTCGAATCCCGCTGGTCGAGGATCTTTTCGTAAAGGAAATTTTCTCGATTCCCAGGGCATAGAGTATCTTTGTACCTGCCACACGATATACACATGCAAAAAATGGTCAATCGGCAAAGAAAGCACTCAGTTAATAACTGTGGAAATGCTCATAAGAACACTAAACTGAGAAGCAGGCTTTGTCCCAGTTGGAACGTAACGCCAGAAAGAAGAAGATAAGTTGTGCAAGCGATATGAGCAAGGAAAATGTAATTCTTACTAAAAATTACATCGCCAAAAGCGATTCCATTGTAGAAACATTCATAAGAATGTTCAATTATGCAACATTTACGAATTACTGTTAAGAATGTAGAATTTCCTTAGGAAATTGCCTACCTTTAGGCGTATTCCGCGGTTCGAGGTATTATTATTTTTGAAATAACTCAAAAAGTAAATGACTTGTAAGAGTTTGGTTTTCATATTCGACTTCAGGGGCCATGATTTAAGTAAGTAACGACATTTTCAATTTAACCGAATGTTGTTTACATGGGTGATCAATGTTACCCCATATCAGCTAAATCAAAAAATCACTTTAAACATTTATTTAAACATACTTAAATCTTTTGAAAACAAAAAAATCAGTTTGCAGAAACGAGCGGTGGGTACCCGTACTAGTTTTAAAATTAAAAAATTTGCGACATTTGGATTTTCAAATGAAACATTTAAGAAATATCTCAAAAACTGATCAATGTTACCCCGGATTACGGTACCACACTCTTAAAAATAATGAAAATTACGGTGGATACATGGATGTATGTGAAAGAACGATACAAAACCGTATTCTTGAAGATTCATTGAACAAAACATTTAATTTTACATAGTAAAGGACACGACAACGATGGCACTGTGATCGACGATTCCTGAATCAGGCACTAACGTAATTCAAATTCGTTACAAATTTACGTCATTTGGCTCGCATCTTTTATGTGCGTCCAAAGGATGTAAAATCACATGACTTTTTGGGAGTGTGTTGACTCGACTAAAAAGACCCTACAGTTGAAATCAAAACATGTACGCGTATCTGCATACATTATTTCGGATTTCGTCACTTATTGTGATTTTTTTGTCAAACCTTAGCAAACAAAAATTAAGAAACCTGTATACAAAAGCCGACAAGTTTTTAAAATGTTGGGCAATTTTTTTGTACGAGCGCTTATTGGATCATAAAAATAGATACATGCTGACCCAAACGCCGCTCACATGTTCTTGTGTTTTGATGTATTTATATTTAAATGTTTTACCCTAATCATTTGAAGAAACAAATCTTAAGTTCAACTCCAAACAACTATTTTTGAATTGTATCACTCTATGCATATAGTTCACAACTAGTACATCTTCAGCTTCTTCGGTCCACTAAAACTCGACATTTGTTTCTCAAACGTTTTGATGATAATTGATAGAATGAGACAAAAGACAAGAAAAATAGCATTGTCTCCCATGTAACCTTAAAAATAGTTGGATGAGCATATTACCATTCCAGTTAGCATAATTGTGAATGCATTCTAAATAAGATGTTTAGGTCTATACTTCCCGTTATAGAAAACCAACGCTAAATGAACTATGTTGCCCTTTTAACTAGACCCCAAATCTGCTCGAGAGTAGCACTGATTGGTTGGCGAGACTGCAACACAAGCGCTAAGTACGATCAAGGCATGACCATTCAACGATCCATCAGCGTTTTCATCGTAATTATAAAAACACTTCGAAAAACATGTGTTCTTACAATGAACATACATCGATTGTAGAATGAAATACAATGAAACATATTTTCAGGAAATTTCTTATTTATTTATTTATTTATCTTCGATATAAAAAATACATCGCACAGACAAAAGTAACTTATGAACTAATCCTTAACTTGAACACATTTTTGGACATTTCAAAATCAAAAATATCAGCTACTTCGTTGAAACGGGTACAGCAAACCTCTAGAGGATTGTGCATTCCATATGCAGTACGATGGAAAGGTCGGCGAAAGAAATCAGGTTCACGAGTTGATCTTAGAGGGGCGTTGAAACGGAGTTTACATAGCAAATCGGCACAATCAATGCGATCTGTCAAGATATCGAACACGAGCATGCGCTGGAGAAAGATTCTTCTGCTTGATAAGGTGGGCAAATTTATCAGTAAGCATCGATTTTCGTAAGGTGGTAAGTTGGCCCTATCTCTCCAATTCAGACCTCTTAAAGCGTACCGCACAAAATGCCTTTGAATCCGTTCTAATCGCTGGATGTGTACTTCATGGTATGGGGCCCACACTTGTACGCCATATTCCAGAACACTACGCACAAGCGAGCAATATAGCGTCTTTAGGCAGTACACATCTCTAAACTCTTTCGAGTTGCGTTTCAGAAACCCCAACATAGCGTACGCCTTAGCCGTTACTGCAGATATATGTTCTGTGAACCTTAACTTGCTGTCGATCAGAATCCCCAAGTCCTTGACCGTGTGTGTACGGTTCAAGCTTGTTGTTGCTGTCCTGTAATCGAAAGTTACCGGTGTGCGTGATCGAGAAAATGAAATCACACAGCACTTATTGAAGTTGACTTCCATTCCATTAGAATCGCACCATTTCAGAAGCATGTCAATGTCGGTTTGTAGCGCACAGCAATCTACTAACGTAGTGATTACCCGGTAAAACTTCAGATCATCAGCATACAAAGATTTTGGAGATTTAAGCATCGTGCAAAGATCGTTGACGAATAGCACAAACAGCAAGGGTCCTAGGATACTGCCTTGAGGTATTCCGGATCCAATCTGGAACGGGCTGAGAGTGTCTCACCAAATTTAACAGAAGAACTGCGTCCAGTGAGATAAGAAAAAATCCATTTCGTTAACCAGTCTGGAAATCCCATTCTTTTGAGTTTTTCAACTGCAACAACGTGTGGTACTTTATCGAAAGCTTTAGCAAAGTCAACATACACAGCGTCGACTTGCTGTCTTTTCTCCATTTTTTCCACAAGAGTTGAAACATAACTCAACATGTTGGTCGTAGTTGATCGCTTCTTCATAAAACCGTGTTGATCAGCAGATATGATATTTTTGACGGACTGATACAATACATCATGTACTAGGCTTTCGAAGATTTTCGGTAAACAATTGATAATATAGATCCCGCGATAATTCTCCACATCGTTGCGAGAGCCTGATTTATGAATCGGTGTTATCGATGCTGATTTCCAAACGCTGGGAAAATGTTTCTCATCAATTGAGCGGTTGAACAAAATGCTCGCAGGTAAGGCGAGCGAATTTGCACAGGGTTTGACGAGAAAGGGAGGTAGTTGATCAGGGCCAGGGCCTTTCGTCGTGTCGATGGATTGCAGCTTGACCAGGACATCGTGTGTTGAGAAAATCATCCGGGGCACATTCACGTCATGTTGCTGAATACTGCTCGAGTACGTTTCTGACAAAGGTGGTGAGTTGTTACTTGACACACTTTGAAAGAAAGACGAGAACATATTCGCAGACTCCAGCGGCGAGTTAGCAGTCACTCCACGGTAGCGCATGTTCGGAGGTATTCCGTTCGTCGACTTTCGGTCATTAACGTAAGTCCAGAATGATTTCGGATCAGCTTTAACATTATCTTCGATGTGATGGATGTAGTCACGAAAACATCTTGCGTTCAAAGAGTTATATTGGGCCTCTATTTCCCCCTCTATTTTTTTATTATTTCGAACCAAAATGCTGCCGTCCATGAGGTTAACATAGAACATGAGACAAGTATACAATGCGTAATTTTCAATAGAGATAAACTTTTCATCTAAGGGCCCAGATAGCCGTAGCGGTAAACTCGCATCAATTCAGCAAGACCAAGCTGAGGGTCGTGGGTTCGAATTCCGCTGGTCAAGGATCTTTCGTAAAGGAATTTGTTCGACTTCCCTGGGCAAAGGGTATCTTCGTACTTGCAACATAATGTACTGCATATATATAAAATGTTCAATTGGCAAAAAAAAGCTCTCAGTTTATAACTGAGGAAAACCTCGTAAGAACACTACGTTAAGGAGCAGGCTCTGTCCCAGTTGGGCGTAACTTAAGGAGAAGAAACATGTCAACTCTAATTATGTGATTATATTACAGTTTCAGAGTCTCTTCAGTTTCAAAAGAATTTTGTTTTGATTTGTTTTGATAACAACTTGTTTACTTATTCATTTGCTACCTTTTTTTTCCTGAGATAACATATTGTTTGCTTTAAACTGTTTGTTTGGAGTTATTTATGAAAAATTCATCCATAAAGTTGTTTACTCTTGAGTCGTGCGTTTTTAAGTATGGAAATAGCCAACTCAACACAAAGTGACAAACAGTATGGAATTTCAAGTTTCAATTAATGTACAATCATGGGTGGACGAAAATACCCTAAAATGGTAGAGATGATTTATGATTGTCATTGTATATTACTAGGACAGGACGTGACAGCTCAACTAAGACTGCCCCGTTGTTTTTCAGTCGATAACCTAGACGATACAGAAGCCAGTGTTGCCAGTATCTTTTTTAAAGCAAATCTTGTGAACAAATTCAAATATCAAGGCTTATAATTTACTGTTTCATATACAACATATTTTTAGCTGTGTAGTTTAGTTTTTGGTGAGTTTCAGTTTAGATTGAGTTTATTTCAACTTGAAGCGTGAGTCAAGTCAATTATTGCGACTCACACAAACTTGCGTAACATATTTCATACTAGACCGAAATTGACATAAATTACGACCAATTTATCTTTGGAGTGTATTGTTTATGTTGCTCACTTTCGCAGTACACGCTAACATAAAAGTACCCATTAAATGGGTTTCTTGTACCCATTTTTATAGCCTGTATGAAGTTGTCAGAAAGAGGGTATTTTTCAGTGACATAAAAAAGGGTACTTTAACCTCATGATGAAGTATCTTTACTGGCAACAATAATGGGTATTTAGTACACTTGATACTTTTCAAAGCAACATCGCCATTTTTCGATTTCAGTTTCTTGCCTTTCGGAGCTAGTGAAAAATATCAAAGTCGGAATTACGATTCTTCGAGAAGTAAGTTATATAACTGTTTATTTTCTGGTAAGTCAATTGTTATGAAAATCGCTTTTCTTGTTGCAGATGTTGAACGATCACGAGGATAATAAGTTGCAGCGAATCCTACGATGCCTACGTTGTTATGTGGAGATTTCATCATTTCATTCGGCATTCGATTTCCGGAAAGATGTTTGGGAGCAGCTCGAGAAGTCCTTGTGAACAGAGTTAATAGCGAAACTTACGTTAATGAAATCTTACAATAAAATCCATGACAAAATGTTGTAAATAAATATAATACGTGGTAAAAACTCTGTATCTGCAGCCTAGCTTATGGAAAAATGGGGCTTTAGTACCCTTTTTCATTCTAAAGTCCCTTTATTTGAAGTTTGCAGCGAATACCCTTTAATGAGTAAACCGACTTTGTTACTCTTTTAATGAGTTAAGCCACTTTTCTTGGAAATGAGTACCATTTTACCCATTAATGGGTACTTTCATGGTAGCGTGTAGTGCCAGTAAAATTCCGATTGAGATGAAAACAAAAATCAGCAAACCGTTCGCTAAACGTTTTTGTTTACCCACAGGCAAAATCCTGTTGGACAAGCATCGTGTCTTGGGCAAAACTTACAAATATACATCATTTAACCGTCTCAGAAGTTCTCCACAAATTCGAGTAACAGATGGCAGTGGATCACAAGTCAGTAGCTGGAGGAAAACCGGCAACAAGATGCGACAAATGGAGAAAAAACTGATTCTCATTTCAAGCGGAATTTTAACATTTTTATGCGGAACTACACACTTATTTCCAGTTTATCCGTTCGGTAATTTTTTTTACAGATGTACATCTGTAAATCACTAAAATTACTGAGTTTTCAGCACTTCGATGTAAGATCACCGATGTACAGCAATATTTTTTCCATTTTACTGAATTCGGTAGCTATCACTACTGATCATTCAGCTATATTGAAATTTTACCGGAACGACTCAGTAAGATTCAAAAGTCAGTGAAATTAAATTACTGAATTTCGGTGCTCATATTTTTTTAACTGTGTTTTTTCGGTAAAATGAAATGATAGAAATAAGAAATAAAAACAACCCAGCCACAGTGATCTGCTATGTTGATGACTTCTTCCGGAAAAGAACTTTGCGTTTTAGAAGCAGTTTCCTGCGTTTTTATTACCTGCTATTGTACGTGGTAAGTAATCGTATATCGGCAATAGATTGGTAATTTCAATAAACGTGAACAATGAATTCGTGACGCGTTCGTTGTTCTAAAACTACTCTGATTAGGGATCACAACCCCCAGAGCAAACATGTTGAGGTTAGGGCGGTTATTTCCATATAAATTTGCAGCCTGTTTAATATTCCTTGGAATTACAATTCTGCACCTGACTCTTTATTAGGTAGAGCAAAGACCCGTACTTTGAAGTGATTGATATTTCGTTTATCCGTGGGAAGGTTCCGGATGGTAGGGTAATTTGTTCTTAATGATTGACCATGCATGAATAAAAAACATTCAGGGAAAAGTTAAAGGAGCTCCCGGAAGGGCTGGGCTTTAGAAACTGAAAAACTCTTCAATTTGAGGTAAACAAATATTTTTTGCAGAAAAAATTAGTTCAAAATGTACATTATACTTTACTGACTAAATCGGCTACTATTGACAGCAGGTAAGCATATCGAATTACGGAGTTTTCAGTACGAATGTGAATTACCGAGTTAACTCTGCTGTACCCAGTAAAATTTTACCGACTTCGGTAATAAAATCTTAGTGTGTAGGCCAAAACCATTGATGTTTCGCTAAATATCGTCCAGGAGGTCGAGAAACGGAATCAATCGCAGCTGAAGATGTCCTAATACTGCCCGATACATATTTATCCTTTTTTTACTGAGTTCTAAACACAGAATTCGATTCATTGGAAGATGGTGGAATGTTTCATTGTGGTACTAGAAGTTCCACGCAGCTGCATGAGTTCATGATTAAGGGTGTCTTATGCTAATGTTCCAGAACATAACTAACCCTACCAAGTACGGATTTATAACTTGTCTCCTAAGGCTGTACTGCCCATAACTGCATATTTGTAACATTCGAAAAAAGTAGGCATTGAGTAAATGGAATACCAAGTATGCATTTTTTCGCAGTATGGGAGAAAACTAAAATTTCTAAAAATTACCAGAAACTCAAAAGTGCTTATTTGGGGCTGATATTTTGTACAACTCATATCGCATACTAGATGAAAAGTCAGAAAATAATTCTGATAGATATTTAGAAAGACAATAGAAAGACAATTTACACCGTCTTCAGCCAAAGGCTGCACAGACTGAACAATCACGAACATTAGGCAACGGACAACACGAAACATCCAGTGGCTCAGCAATGAATTTTTCGTTTGACGAAAAGTTTTCACCGACTGGAGCGGGAATCGAACCCACACCCCGTGGCACAATACGCCTAGACGACTGACGCCGCTAACCGCAAGACCACGAAGCCCATATTTCTTTGCTATTACGTTGCGAGGCTTATTTATAATCTCAATGTGACTGTTATGCGGTTATAATAGCCAATGTGACAAAACAACTTGGTATTTTTTCAAGTTTTCTAGAAAAACCTCACAGATTTCATTAAGTTGTTCGAAAGTATGCATCATTTGATGACTCTTCACGGTATTAACTCCAATTTGTCAAAAATGTCGAATGTGACTGTTATGCGGTTACAGGCAGTGTCTAAAGTGTTATCGTCAACAATAACGAGAAGGGTGATCATTGCGAAGCAAAGGAAACGAAGCATGGTGTGCATCAACTACAATAAGACAGTAGTGGGAGATTTGTGCCACCTTAACTGAACTGAAGCTATTTGTAGAAACTGTGTAGAGGTTTCATTATGGAACACCAATTAATTACTTAAAAGTTTATTGGGGTGAGGGGTGCTTTACGATATCCTATGTGCCATACAAATTGTGTTTGATATACAATTGAAAAATCTTATTTTGGTGGGAAAGGGGGTTGTAGACCCACCAAAATAGGAAGCCGGTTTCTCTTTTTGGTACTTATGATTTACTTTGGCAGGGGGATTTTTGAAATATACTGAGCTCGTATTTGGCCACAATGTGCGTCGCATCAATGTGCTTCTTTTTGCAAAGTTTCAAATATATCGGTCGAGAAAAAAAACATGTTAAAACCAAAGAATCATGGAATTCCATGGAAGTGCCCAAGTAATTCTACACCCTATAATATTCTTCGATAATTTACATAAAGTTGAACTTCTCCAAATTTTCATTGCAGTTTTTTTTTTCTAGTATACCAATCAATTTGTGACAAACAAGAAATATTCCAATTTTTAGTTATCTTGATATTTTTGAAAAAATCATCTTATAGGAATTAAATCTTCGTTCTTCGTTCTTATCTTGTGGATGAAATTTAGTGCATGTAATAACTATAAAAAGTTTGCTGAATTTTTTGGATTACCATACTACACTAACTAAATTGTCAATATTTTTACAATACACCATACAATGTCCGAAGATGATGAACATTGGAAAAACTTGGAACCTCCAATAACAGGCAAAATATCCCAAAATGTTTTAAAAGTATGTCGGTTATATATACAGTAATGGACAAAACATTTGCAACTTTTTCGATTTTCCATACAAAATACAACTTTTCCATACAATTCACTTTGGTCAAACTGTTATTGCTGTTAAAATCCTGATTAGAAATCTCTCAAAAATATATGTTAAAATTCAAGTTATGTCTGACGTACTGTGAAAATTTCGTTCAAATCGGTCCACAAATAACTGAGATCCAAGCCCCCAAATTTGACCATTCTGTATGGAAAATCGAAAAAGTTGCAAATGATTTGTCTAATACTGTACAATATTTATGCCAATTATACCATTGGATAATTGATGCACTCGCCAAAGATGAAAACCTTTTTCCTCTTCTGTTTCTTTCTGGCGTTACATTTCAACGAGAACAGAGGTTGCTTCTCCACAGTTATTGACTGTGAGCTTTATGTGCCACTCGAGCATTTTTGTCAATTGACCAATTGTGCTTTAAAAACCACCCAAATATAAATAATGCAGATGAGTCCTTTTGACCCTACCAACTAAGCCCTTTATAAATGCATGAAACATTAATGGTTGTACCATACGAATCCATCATATCCGTAGAATACACCTAGCAAGAACATTGCATTTTAATTTGTTTGAAAACGAAGTTCCAACAACTGGCAACCTCGAAAATTGAGTGAGTTCACTGGAACCGCTTGCCCTATGAGGATTGTGAAAAATAAAACGAAATAAACCGCCAAGATGAGCCACGCAAACAAAAAAAAAACAACTTACAAACTCGTGAATTCGTTTTCGCGCTGAACCGCGACTTGCGGACACCTATCCATTTTTATTTATAGAGATATACCCAGTTTAATCCAGTTACTGGATGGTCTTATTCGACTGTGCGGAAAGATGGAAACAGAAGGTACCGAATCGGAGTTGCAGCAAAGACGCTGAGTAACTGAAGGTTGATATAGGTAACTGCTGTTATTTTTTAAGGAAGCAAAGCACGAACCGCTTAAAGCTTCCCGGATTCACTTTTTAGGACCGTAGATAAAAAAGGACTGTGTTTGATAATAGAAAAAAATGCACTGAAAATAGAATAGGGAATAAATCAAATTCATCAATAGTTATGCAATACATATTCGAATATTTGAAAAATATTGAAGCAAATTACAATAGCTTTGACTCAAAAATTTATCAAAATTTAAATCATTATTGTATAAGTCAAACTCGGACAGCTCTGGGATCTCTTAATACGAATTCATTTATGAGACCTTCCTGAGTCTAGCGGTAACGTCCACGGCTACAAAACAAAGTCATGCTGAAAGTATCTGGTTTCGATTCCCGGTCGGTCTAAGATCTTTTCGTAATGGAAAAATCCTTGACAACCCTATCAATTTTCAAAGGAGACTTTTCAAATAAATCTTGCAGGTAAGAATTGTGGAAGTGCTCTTTAAACACTTAACTGAGAAACAGGCTTTGTCTCAGTAGGGATGTAATGCCATAAAGAAGTAGAAAGAATATTTAGGGAATAGTTTCATTTAAATGAAAATTACATTACTATTGTTGAAAAAATGTTTTATCAATAATTTTAGTAAGAAGCTTCAAAAGCTTACTGGCAAATTTAAAAGATATTTGATAATTTCGGTCCAATGCATGGCCGTCAGAATATCAGTTTATTTTTAAATCCTCAATTTTCAAGAGCACAGATTTCGACACCTAGGTTCTAGAAGAGCTTGGCCAACTGTTTTGAGAAAAGCAATTCCATGTATTTGAGAATCATGTCTAAAAATATGTAAGCAATTAATCCGCGTAAAATTTATTGCATGCTCAGGGGGTCTGTGAGAATCATCCTTATTATTTAATAATTTATTGTTTGCCTTTAACTTGTTGTCGACAAAATTTGTACGAACTTGATATAAATTCAATTTTTTCTATTGGTCTAAGAAAGTTATTGATTCATGCTGAGGTCGGGATCGAATCCCAAGTTACAGACTCTCACCGATTGTCATCGGAATCACCTAGATTCCTACCGGTATTTAAAAAGTCTAGACTAGAATGTCAAATATTATCAAGTGAATTCCAAGGTTTACATCCACAAATTCTCACCAGAGTTTCCCGAAATCCATCTGAAATTTTAAAAATTCCAAAGAAATATCTCAGATTTCCACATGGCTTCAAAAGATTCAAAACCAATATTCCAAAGATTTCCACCGGTCTTCCAAAATTTTTACTGAAATTCTGAATTTCGTTCACGAATCCCACAATTCCTAACAAGAATCCCATAATTTAAGAAAGTCATTAGAGATTTCTTATACTTAATCATAATAAAATTATTATTATTATTATAACTTTTGAGAGAATGAAACGTTTGAATGATCAAATAATAAATCAAGCAAATTTAGGACGATCAGAAAATAATGTAAGAATCTTCAATATTAGAAAGCTTGGAAAATACAGTAAAACCTAAATAAACCTTGGAATATTCAAATATCAAGTTGATAGAGCGACAAAAGGATAAAATATGAGAAGAGTATTAGCTTTTTCCGTGTGTTGAGCAGGCCTGATATAACACAATGTGTTATTTTACATAACTGAATTACAACAAAATTTATTTTGCTGATATTAAGATTGGACTACGAAAAAATGCGACTATTTGTTTTGGGTGTAACTTTTTATCGCGTGTGTAAAAAATAATGAAATTTGGGTAATACTAGTTCAATGTGTTATGTTTATGTGTGCAAAATTATCGCGATCTGTCAAGTAGTTTTCAAGATGCATTCGATACAAGAAGAGCTACGCCAACAAATCTTGGGGGTGGCGATCGATAATCCTGGTCAGTCGCACAGATGGGTCGGCAAAAGGCTTGGAGTCCACCATTCCACCGTGTCCCGCGTTTTGAAGTTGTTACAGGAGACGAAGACCATCGAGTGGTGTGCTGGAAACGGCCAACAACCGAAAACGGAATACCAAGTGGCTGAGCAAGCCAGGCTGTCTCTTCATGGACGACGAGACATACATCAAGGATGACACCTAACATTTTTTGGGTTTGTATTTAAAAAATAAATTATGCCAAAACATAGCTAATATATATTTATTTAATCCCTGAAGATTTGAGAAATATCTGATTTTAAATGAGTTTTTGGTGAGCATTTTTCCCGATCCCGGTCTTTAAAATAAAACTTTCCCTGCATAAACAATTACTCTAAGATCCATAACAACAAATTATGTTGTAATTAAGTTTTAATTAAAATAAATATATACTTTATATAAACTTTTGTTGTTGTGAATTGTTATTTGTTTCAGATGTTGATGCAAGTTTGTTGTAATCCACTAGTCCCGTACCTCTTCCTCCATCCATCGGATTGAATAACTCTCTTATGCAATTTTGTTTATAATGGTTTGATAAATGAATTTCCAGTTTGATATGATAAACTTGTATTTACATTACAGTACTAACGTGTTTGCAACATTTTTCAAAATTTCTCATTGTTAAGGTCTCTATGTACAGTATTGGACTACATGGTGTTCTTCGCAAAATTAAAGATATTGATGAGACTAAAAAGTTTACTGAAGACACTTTTTATGTAATACTTTTAGATTTTGAGATAAGTCGTTTATATGTTTTTGTCAAAAACTTCACTTCAGTCAAACTATTATCCTTTTCGCAACTACGATAGAAAAAAAAACTCAAAAATATGGGTTTTTGTTAATGTTGCCTTTGAAATACTGTGGACATTTCATTAAAATCGGTCCACTTACAACTGACTTCCAGTCATCCAAAGTTGACCATTGGAATGGTGCAAGGGATGCCATTCAAAAAATGGCTAATCCTTGATCCGTTTGGCGCCGATTGTAGACCGTCAAATCCGGCCAATCTTAGTTTCCAGCTCAGATTCATAACATTCATGAGTAAACGATGCTTTAGAGTATAACATGTTTAAGTTGTTTAAGACCAGTATGCAATGTTTTTGTGGTAACCTTCAAAAACATAGTAAAATTTTGATTTTTTGTCAAAAAACAGTTTTAGACACTTTCTATAGATTACCAAAAAGCCTGTAAATTTAGCGAAACTCTAATTTTATGTTAAGCATTATATACAGTGTATACGATGTTGTCAAAATCATTGTGTCTTTTAACGAAATTAAGCGTTCGGATAGATCTACATATGATTGAGAGTTAGTCAAAATGATTGAGATACGATTTTTTTTCTAAGCTCAAATGTTCATATTCAAAAAAAAAAGATGAAATTGGATGCATCAGAAAGCATTTGACGGTAAATTTGGTCTAGTTTCAGTAACTTGCTTGTGCATTAGGGTGCGGCTTATTTTTAAAAGTTGTCAAAACCAAAAATTCGTATGCTCAAATGAATATAATTCAAACTGAAAGAGAAACCTCAAAGTTTAAGCTAAACATATTAAGATTTAGAGGTGGCACAAGCGTCTTGAAGACGAATTTTCAAGTTTTTAAAAATGGCCTTCAGTGAAATCACCATAACTTCGTTATCTTCTAACCTCTTTTGAAACATTTAGCACCATTATCTTCAAAATTAAATTAATGAAAATATTGTAGAACATAAAATTTGTCAAGAATCTAAACTAGACTTAGTTAAAAAAATTCTTCCTCATTTTACTAAATAGTTCATCTATGTTTGGCCATAACTTCAAAAATACTCAATCGATTCCAAAGCTTTCTATATGTTTTTGAATCAAATTTAGTTGTTTTAAAACGGTTCATACAACACATTTTTCTTAAAAATGGGTTTGACTTAGTTATTTATTAAAAACTACCCAAAAACAATACTTTTTATAAAAAAATCTAATTTCTTTAGAATTTTTAGGTTCTATTTTTTTGTCGGAAATTGCATCTTTGCTATGAAACTTAAATTCATAAAGCATCGAGTTATTTACAAGTTGAAAAGAGCATATATTTTTAACATGTGCAAGTATATTTTTGTTTCACAAATATTTAAAAATTGTTGCAAAGTTCTTTTCAAATGTTTGGCAAATGAGAAAACCCAGCTTTAGAAATAATGTTTGACCGGCTAAAAAAAACTGGCGTTCTTCGTGAAAAAGTGATGTTTTTTAAGTTTTTGTTGAAAACCTTGGTCAAAACAATTTTTAAGTGAAATGTGTTGTATGAACAGTTTCAAAACAACTAAATTCGCTTCAAAACCATGTAAAAACATTTGGAATCGATTGAGTATTTATGAAGTTATGGTCAAACAGAGATGAAATTTAAAGTAAAATGAGAAAAAAATTGGAGTACACTACTTTTAACTAAAACTAGTTTTGATTTTAGACGAATTTGATGTTCTACAAAGTTTTCATAATATAATTTTGAAGAGAATGACGCTCAAAGTTTTAAAATTGGTCGAAAAATAACAAAGTTTTGTTTTCTTCACTGAAAATCATTTTTTATAACTTTAAAATTCACCTTCAAGTCGCTTGCGCCACCTCTAAATATTAATAGTTTTAGCTAAAATTTTGAAGGTTCACTTTTTATGTGATTTGAATTCGGAAGAGCACACGTAATTTTCATTTTGAGAACTTTTGAAAAACAAGTTGCACCCTATTGTGTATGAATATTTGCCACCGGATACCGGAGATGTCCTGGATTTTCGGGGGTCATGTACAAAACACATTTTTCTGTCGTATTTTTGTGTAGTGTGATGTTTTATTGATGTTCATAATTCTTCTAGAAACTAGAACCATTTGAAGTTTGAATGCCCGTGGACGCCCTAAGATTTGTTTCAAACAAAACAGAACAAAAAATGAGTTTTGGACATGACAAGCAGGTTGCTGAAAGTAAACAAAATTTGTCGAATGCTTTCTTATACATCCAATATCATCAATTAAAAAAATGTGAATATTTGAATTTAGACAAAATGTTGCCTAATCTACGGAATACAAAATTACGCAAAAATACAATATATGTTTTGACAATTTCGTAAAACTTACACGTGCCCCGTGAAACTGATAGCTTGTAGGATATATGGGACACTATATGTTCAGATTTTTGTAATTTGCACTTCCCAACTACCGATAGAATCCACCGATAACCGTTAGTATTTCTGCTCCGCGTGAATTTGTTTCACCAAAAATTAAAACAGTTCTTCCTCATGATTTTTAATGCACTTATTTGTAGTTTGAGAAGATTGAAACTTTTGAGTTGAACAACACTATATAATTGGTCGTAACGCGCAACTACTCCATAAAATGATGCTATCGACTTGGAAAATTTGAAATTCAATAAATGCGATCAACTTTTCCATACAATCTCTAAAAGTTTGAACCAATTATCAATACCTGCAATTTTGTATTTTTTTGTCGATTCACTACTACCATTTGCAGTTACTAAGAATCCATGCTACACTAGAGAGAATTTCAAACACTATTTGAACACTTGAACCCTTTCGAATTGATCACTAGAATGTCCCATATGAATTGTCCTTAACAGCAAATAAAACAGATCGTATCCTTCTAGCACTCACCAACTGCGGCAGCTCACAAAGCACCGAACACCTTTCGCGCGCCCGAGGTGATCGAGAGAACAGCTTTCGCGTCGATTATCTGAGCAGATTTGAACCCAACGAACCGTGCCAATTTTCCTCGGAGCTTTCGGCGGTCACGCTGCAAAAGTATGGGGCGACTGGGGTTTCATCTACCTAGATATTGCACTGAACCGGAAATACAGCACTGTGGAACAGACTGACTGGTAGACCTAGTCGACAGATAGACACTGACTGGGAGGTTTCACGTTCTCAGCAGCGCACCCAAGAGGCGAATCTTCATTCTCCGACTAACGACAAATGACTGAAATCTCTGATAGCGCTGTCTTCCGCAGGTAAGCTTTTTTTTCGCACAGATTCCCGCGCCCGCACATCGGGCTTTATCAGAGCGGGTGCCCATCTTCCCGTGTACGAAAAAAAAGCGAGAGACAAATGTATATGAAAATATAATTATTCATCACTGCATGTCACATATTTTATTATGTCACTACACACGATCGCTGTATGCATAGGTACTACTGTCGTCGGTTGTGATCGCTTAAAGTCCGCTTGTGCACGGCTACTGGGTATACACCTTTTGATAGGAAGGAGGTGTATTCGCTGTATGGAGCGATCTGTTCGAGCCAGAGCGTGGGTGTACACACTTACACAAAGGATAATATTCGATTCTGTATGATCATCGCGCATCGATTCTATTGACAACCTTGGCTATACAGTATTGTGCACAATATCCTGACGAAGTACAAGGGCCTTGGATAAGGACTATAGTCCTATAGTATTTGAAGAGCATGACTCCCGAACTCGTTGATTGTGCTTTCACCACTTGATGATCGAAATGGAAGGCGATCTTCATACCAAAACAACAAGTTTGATGAATGCTTCAGTTCCCTTCTCTTGTCGTATTTTCTGTTAATTGTTTTCTCAGCTTAGTGTTCTTATGATTGAGTAGGGCAGGTGTATTTTCCATCAGATTTTCTAGTTTAAATGAAAAGATCACCTCAATTCACAAAGGCATTTGGAAAGAATAGGGCTGTTTCACACTTGCGTCAACCATTTACACATAAAATGATTGAAAGTAGTTCAATTTAATTGGCTGTTTAAAATAAGCGCTTTCTAAAAGAGAGGAAACACGCACAGACAGTCTTAGTGCATCATATTGTAGCATTTTTATTAAGCTTCAAGGGAAAACTATATAAAAAAAAACAATTTCTAAGCTTTTTAGTTGAGTTTTCTTTTTTTTTGCTGAATTCCACTCATGAATAAAGCTTTCACCGCTTGATGATGGAAATCTTTATACCATATGAACAAGTTTGATGAATGGTTTCAGTTACCTTCTCCTGTTGTATTTTTTTCTTGTTGTTTTTTTCTCAGCTTAGTGTTTTTATGATTGAGTAGGGCAAGTGTACCAATAGTGGAGCAACAAAGGAAAAACGCTCATAAGAGGTTAGCCAATATTATTTGGAGCACTATGTCTTAGACATCCTCGACCGTTATTCACCAAATTTTCTAGTTTAATTCAACAGACTAAATCCATTCGCAAGCCATTTGGAAAAATATGCCTGTTTCACACTTGTATCAACCATTTTCATATAGAACTTTTTTTATAATGACCGAAATGAATTTAATTCAATTGGCCGTACAAAATAAGCGTTTTCTCCAAGAGGAAAAAACCCAAACAATCTTAACGTATCATTTTACAGCATTTTTATTATGCTTTAACCCTTTAATACCCAAATTTTTATTTTCGATCTAAATATCATTTTTAGTTATCTAAAATCGTTCTAAACACGTTTTGGGCAATTATTTATTTTTATTCGCAAATCTATGAATTTTGGTTTTTGATTTTTATAATTTTTATTTTTGAACATCCCTACCCTTTTTCATTTTTTGAAGCCTTTTCTAATTGATTTTTTGCAATAATAAAAATTCAACTTTTTACGGTACTTTTGTACAATATTAAATTTTTAATTTTTTTTTCTGGGAATATTTTTATTTTCCGTGCAATTAACGGAAAAACAGGTTTGAAATTATTTTAATACCACCAAGCTCTTCTTATGTGATAGGTTGATCGTAGAAAAATATAAAAGGTACGATTTTTTATATTACACGTTAAATGAACCCCGGGCATTTATAGGTTATATAAGAATACAATTTTTTAGACAATTTTTAAAAATACAAAAAAGTTTCAAAAGTCACAAAAAACTTTTCTTATTTGCATGTTATGAGTCAAGGTTTAAGCCAAAAATAATATCATTTTAATTTCCGAGCTACGAAAAAATACACAAAATTCCAAAGTGTACCCCGTCTTAGGGAGGGGTTGGGTATTAGAGGGTTAAAGACCAAATGTAATAAAAAATATGTCTCAGCTTCTCAGTTGAGTTTGACAACTTTTCGCTGAATTCCTTCCATAAATTCTAGCAGCGATTTTTTTCCAGAATATTTCTATATCAGATGGTGTTTCCATTTTTTTCGTCCAGCATTTGTAGTCAGCTACTGTATGTGCTGTCGGACCTGTTTTTTACCTCAAATAGAGAATATAGACCTATATGATACCAATGGGAGCGAGAAAATTTGTGACATCCATGGGTATTACTGTATCACAGCCTACGTGATTGAAAAATACTGAATTGAAATACGCGTGGTGGTATGCAGTAGAAGCATTAACCTAAGAATGCTAATGTCGCTGCTGTTCGTGTGACCAACATCTAGTTTGCTGCGATGTGACAGCGTGAGCACCGGGCCTCAAAGTGTCAAAGGCCAAAACAAAGCATTCTCTATTGCGTGGGATCGATCAATTAATGAAAAATAGCAATTAAAGGTAATAATTAGTTAAATCAGTTTTGTGACAACAGCGCAACTAGGATTCTACTACTAATATTTCTATTTGGCATGCCCATGTGGGTTCTCTTGAAATTATTGTTTGTACTTTTAGAGTTCATCCAGCTGAAACGGCATTTTTGGAAATAGTAAAATATGTTGCATGAAACTCGTTGCAATTCTCGATTTTTCCAGCACTCGTTGTATTTATGTACAACTCGTGCTGAAAAAATTATCATTTTGCAACTTGTTGCATAAATAACTATTTTCGATTTCTGAGATTTGGTCACACCCCTTGGTTAAAACTTAATTTTAGGGTAATATTGTGCTATCGGGTCCCTTCCGAAATGTCAGAAAGGTACAATCCCAGCTTGAGCTTGATTGGCCGCCCGTGGTTGCTGCTCCAGTATCGCCAGATCAGCTGCACTTACACAATGAACCAACCAGATGACTGCTTGGGATTAACAGACACCCTCAGTGTATAAGTGCTGGTGATCTTCTATTTTTTAGGCAACAATGGTGCCTGCCACGTCAGAATGCAGACCAATGAGGGGAAGGGGAAGGAATTGATGATGCATTCAACTGGTTCCCACGGTTGACCGCATATACCACTGCGTCAACGCCAGTTCATGCGGGAAGGGTGAAAGGGTGGGGTAAGTTTTATGGCAGAAAGGCTTGCTGGTTTGGTTAGCAGACTGCCTATGTATCAGGCGTAAAGGAAGGCATGCTATAATGATGAACGAATGGAAGCGTAGGGAAACGGTTTATTTCTGTCCGTCTCGGGTTCTAGCAAATGCTATAAACTGTGACAAATACATCAACTGTGATATATGAAGAGTGGTAGATAGAAGCAAGTGAAAGATACAACTACAAAGTATGAGGAAAGGGACGGGCCTGGGATTGAACCCATGACTTTCTGCTTATGAAGCAGAAGCGGTAGCCATTAGACTACCAACCCCGTCTGTCAGAAAGGTACAACCCCAGTGTTAAAAAGTAAAACAACTATGGTGTTTAGCATGAAAAACATTCACCATAAAAGCAACTTTCACTACTGCTCGATACATATTTTTAATTATTTAACTTTAAACGTAATCAATGCAGCAAATTATTAAATCACTAAATATTATAAAACTGAGAGTTCTAGAATTTGACGGGCAAAAAATTTTCACGTCCTATGTTGTCCACATCATACTTCGACCTCATAACAATATAAACCATAACTGAAACAAAATTATAACAGATATTGATACGACTATTTCAAAATTATAACACATTTTGTTACATGTAATACATTGGGAAATACAAATTTGGGTAAATTTTAACTTTTCTTTTTGTAATACTTTATAGAGTGTCATTTCATTTGAAGAATATCACAATCCAACTTTTTACAAGCACCAAATAGCCTCGCTTTCTAGTAGGGATAAATCAATATGATGTTTGGTTTAAGTCCATCCAATAGAAACGACCCAAGTCAAATTTAAGCCAGTTTTAGGCGGTTTTTGAACTCGGGCTTGCAACATGTCCGAAATCGCCTCTACTATCAAGGCTATCAACGCACATGAGGGAGGAGTTGATATGAATTTTAGCAGTTCTATGTATTACAAGTATTTCTGATTCCGACATCTTCAATTCCACCCCTCAGCATTACAGTCACTCTATTTATTGTTTGGCAAATAGATAATCCCAAGAACTTGCAGCGTGATAATCTCACTAAAATCGCTGGCAACTGCACGAAAAGCTCAAGCGAAACGAACAATTAAAAAATAATATTTTTTTCTCGATTACCCAATATACTTCACTATGGTCAAATTTCGCCGAGTACTTTTGAACTGCACTTTGTTTTAATACCAATAATTTTTTGGTAATTTTTCCTGTAATGCGAATGATTTCTTATTTTTTGATGATTTAATTATTTCTACGGTCACAATACTCCTCACTTATTCAAGCACTCTCTACCTGTCATAATTCTACTCAGCATGTCTGTTCCGCGCTATTAGGCATTTCACGGCGAAATTCTCTCTCTTTCGCTCTTCAACAAAACTTGAAAACAATGGTACCAGTATCTGTCAACTTTGACAGATACTGGTACCGTTGTTTTCCGAAGATTTTCCGAAGGAGGGAAAAAGAGCGATTTTCTGATGACGTCACCGTGCAATGGGCAATGGACTTATCCACGGTCTTCTTTTATTTTCGATTTTCTTTTTCTTCTCCGCTCTAAATGCGGGCCGTGTTTACATAAAATAACATCCGGATCAACATCCAGTGAAGGAATGTTCACTGGATGAACATTGAGTGGATGAATGTGTAGCAAAATCGTTCATTTTCTGTAAACACGGCTTGCAGTAAGGTTTTCTTCCCGCTGGAAGTTGCAGCGTGACGTCATCGTAGATTAGTTCCTTAGGCATTTCACGGTGAAATTTTCTCTCTTTTGCTCTTTAACAAAACTTGAAAACAATGGTACCAGTCAGTACCTGTCAACTTTGACAGGTACTGGCACCGTTGTTTTCAGATTTCCCGAAGGATGGAAAGAGAGCGATTTTCTGATGACGTCACCGTGCAATGGGAAATGAGCCTCTGTACGTGCCATAAATTTAGGGGCCTTCCTTAGCCGAGTCGTTAGAGCCCACGGCTACAAAGCAAAGCCATGCTGAAGGTGTCTGGGTTCGATTCCCGATCGGTCCAGGATCTTTTCGTAACGGAAATTTCCTTGACTTCCCTGGGCATAGAGCATCTTCGTACTTGCCACACGATATACGAATGCGAAAATGGCAACTTTGGCAAAGAAAGCTCTCAGTTAATAACTGTGGAAGTGCTCATAAGAACACTAAGCTGAGAAGCCGGCTCTGTCCCAGTGGGGACGTTAATGCCAAGAAGAAGAAGAAGAACGTGCCATAAATTCCTTTGTTCTTTTGAATTTACTGTGCGCTGTGTGTTGGTGCTGTCTCGCTCTCTCTCACGAGCAACTCGAAACCAGGGCGCACAGTAAAAGTCAATCGTTTTATAGCATGCAAAGGCTCATAGACTAGCGTTCAATGATGGGTAGAGGGCCGATTAGTTCACAAATGGAACATATGGGCTGAAATCCACCTAATATGTCTACCATGTTGAGTTAAATTGTACCTGATGTTGGATCAATGTCAGATCGACATCGGATGAAAAATGGATCACTGTCCGGTTGGTAATCAAAATTTAGTTCGGTCGATGTCGAATATTGTTCGAGCTAAATCCAACCTATTTTGAGTGTATCTATACACAGGACCTCTACTGTTCAATGTATTAAACAAAAGTTATAACTCATTTAGTTATAATTATGTTAATATTATGGGGCCTTCCTTAGCCGAGTAGTTAGAGTCCGCGGCTACAAAGCAAAGCCATGCTGAAGGTGAACGATTCCCGGTCGGTCCCGGATCTTTTCGTTATGGAAATTTCCTTGACTTCCCTGGGCATAAAGTATCATCGTATATACGAATGCGAAATTTCAACTTTGGCAAATAAAGCTCTCAGTTAATAACTGTGGAAGTGCTCATTGAACTCTAAACTGTCCCAGTGAGGACGTAATGCAAAGAATAAGAAGAAGAAGGTGATGAAATGTTTGCAGAACACGTTTCATGACTCATGAGTGCTCGAGCCTATATGAATTAAACAAAACTTCATATAAGTATCAACAGTTGATATTATAATGGATCATTAAAATAACCAAAACGGCCGCTATGGAAAGCATAGAAAGCGCCACCGTAGCCTTGTGTGTTTGACAGAACAACAATGCTGTCACAATGTTAAGCCCTATGTACAGTGGCGCCTTTGTTTTGATGCGGTGAGCACTACAAAACAAACTTCAATGATCCATTGTCTCGCTGTGACTTCTAGAGATGCCACAGAAATTTAAAAGAAGTGGCCAAATACATAGTGGCACAAACTTTATTTACGGATTTTAGAACCCCACTTCTTTGCTCATACAAAAATTTAACAATTTGTCGAACTGTGATCCATGGCTCGACCTCAACCACCTCTCCGCTCATCCTGTCAATGGACATCATATATAAATTTCTGGACTACAAGCGTAAAATTCCAAGCATAATGAACAAACAGTATCACACACTATTTCTCTAATTAAATGTAAATTCTGGGTGTCGAAAATGTATACATTGAAGGTCCAAAATTTATTGGGTAAATAATGGAAAACAGAAATAGGTAGAATTTAATAGAAGGCATATATGCGAAACGTCCTTATGCGAAACTTCCTTATGCGAAACGTCTTTATGCGAAGCGTCCCACCCCCGAATGTGTGAGCAATTTTATCTCACAGGGAAACTTTATCTACATCTTGGTATGTTTTATGACTTGGTTATGCTATTTATTTAATTAATTACTTGAGATAAAAAAAAATATTTTTTTAAGATATTCATAATACGACAATTACCCTACACTTTTAAAAACATACGGATTACGGTGATATCTCAACAGCTGAACGTTTGGTGCAGAGTCACCGAACAAGCTGTGAAATAATTGAACCAAATCGAGCCTTCTGTGTTCAGTTTGCTTACCCCGTATCCGCCCAACAAATATCAATTGCTGCAATTTAGGCTATTCTTGACGAATTTCTTTCGTCTCAGCTCGAATTTAATCCGTTTTTAGGAATATTTGAAAATAAAGTTTAACACCCCAAATTCAAATTAACACATCATGCAGGAAGGTATACGAGTGAAGTAGTTTTGTGGCAGAGAGGCTTGTTTCTTTTTGTATTTAACTGCTTTTGTATCAGGCATAAGAAAAAGCGTGCTATTATTATGGAAGAACGGAAGCGTAGGAAAACGGTGTCTTGTCCGTCTCTGGGTCTAGCGATAGCTATGAACGAAAACTTTTAAGTTTAAGAGTGGAAGATAGAAGCAAAAGAAAAATACAAGTACAAAGTACGAGGAAAGGGATAGACCTAGGAATGAACCCATGACCCCATCTTCTGGTTATGTAGCAGAAGCGGTAGCCATTAGACCCCCAACTTCGTCTCTCACTGCTTTCACAAAACTTTCTGCATCAAAAAGCTTTCTGATCATTCTGAACATCCAAACATGAAAACAACTTTATCTCGCTGTTCAAATAGCACACGAAATCGACAAAAAACACTATGGAGAAAGGGTTAATGAAAAGTCCTCGTGGACATCGTTTATTTGTCAAACGAAATTAATTCATTCAAATCCCAACTTCAAGCCATTTTATTGGTCAATCTAGTTGTTTATATAATAGTTCTGGAGTTCTTTAGGTTTCGTTGAACCAAAGGCAGTGTTTTACCACAGACAAACAGACGTAACACTTAGAACAAATCGCGATCAAAATCATAGTCGCGAGAACATGTACGCCCAATGCTAAAATCACTGTGTTTGGCCGATGGGCCAACAGGTGGCGGTAGTGCGTAAACGTCAAACACGAACAAAAATGATGCGAGCGCTGCGGGTGGTGGATTGGCCACCTATCATATATTTGAATCGACCGTTAAAAAGGTGGTCGATGGACATCGATGAGAGTGTGACGTCTGTTTGTCTGTGGTTTTACTTAAAACATAGGAACACGAAACGTTTTTATTTTATTTTACTAAGGCTGATTTTCAACAGTTGGATATTGTTGTACTTTTGAATAAAGGTGTATCGTAAGGGCGTTTGGCATAATGGATGATTCGCATGAGTTTCATAAAAAGTCATTTGAAGAGGTCGTTCACACCAAACTTCTGTTCCGCGAAGTATTTGAACTTTTGGTAATTGTTCGCGAAGCCGCCCTTGCCCTTATTTGGCAACTTCCCGTCTAATAATGGTAGCCGTTTCTAAAACCGACGAAACCAAGTGTCAGAAAACAGGAGAGCTATTAGACAGAATGTTTACAGAATGATACGTGTAATGAAGCACATGCAGTAAATTAGTTATCTTCAATCTTAAATCATTCTTTAGTCGAGTGGTTAGAATCCGTGGCTACAAAGCAAAGCCATGCTGAATGTGTTTGGGTTCGATTCCCGGTCGGTCCAGGATCTTTTTGTAATGGAAATTTCCTTGACTTCCCTGTGCATAGAGTATATTATCGTACTTGCCTTGCCACACGATATACGTGTGCGAAAATGGCAACTTTGGCAAAGAAGAACACTAAGCTGAGAAGCAGGCTTAGTACCAGTTGAGACGTAACGCTAAGAAGAAGAAAAGAAATCTTAAATCCTATGCTAAATGATTATATTTCCTAATTATCGAATTAACTTACCTATATCTAGGTGAAGAATTAGTTGAGCTTTGAGTTGCATTAAAATTCGAATGAGTGGCAGTGAATAAATTAGACATGTGTTGATAGATGTTGAGCCACAATTGAATTGAGGTTACATGTAGACAATATTGAGTTCAAAGGTACTTGTTTCCGAAAATCAACCCGCAAATAGCCTTCGATCAGTCTGGGATTCGTACCCACCTTCCTTTGTATGGTGTGATTAGCTGTGCTTCAACCGCTACGGCTATTTGAACATGTCCTTCATTTATTTAAACGAGCTAAACGACTATTTCTGCAAATCAATTGATTGACTAAGCTGTATTGGACAACCATCGCGCAGTCACGGATTTTAATTGACTATATCATCACGTGCGTTTCTCTTCCAGGTGGATTCAACACACATAATCATCTGATTGAAACTGCATCTCATTGCTCTCTTTCGCTTTGAGCAGCTATGACCACTATAACCAATCAACAAACTAAAATTAAATTTACACGGTCTTAACCTGTCTGCACGTATTCAAATATAGCAAACAAGAAAAAAAAGTGCAGTGCCAATGATCATCTAAAATGTGCGGTAGACTAACGGATACATGATATGGATAAACCAACCCACGACTGATGCGCGGTTATTCCCCAAATAAAAGCCGAGCAATTATTGGCGCTTCTTACCTCCTACAATCTGTTATTTTTATAGTTGCCACACCTACAAAGCCATTCTTAAGATGTAAAGAACGACAAACAAAATACACGTGTGCTTATCTGCCCATAACTGCATAACAGTCACATTCGACATTTTTGACAAATTGGAGTTAATACCATGGAGAGTCATCAAATGATAAATACTTTCGATCAACTTACTAAAATCTGTGAGATTTTTCTAGAAAATTCGAAAAAAAATACCAAGTTGTTTTGTCACATTGGCAATTGTAACCGCATAACAGTCACATTGAGATTATACATGAGCCTCATAATGAAGTAGCAACGAAATTTCTATCAGAATTGTTTTCTGACTATTCACCCAATATGCGATATGAGTTGTACAAAATTTCAGCCTCAAATAAGCTCTTTTGAATTCTTAATGATTTTTTGAAATTTTAGTTTCCTCCCATACTGCAGTAAAATGCAAACATTGTATCCCATTTACTCAATGCCTACTTTTATCGAATGTTACAAATATGCAGTTATGGTATGGTTTATAGAGAAAATGCCAGATATTCAGTTTAGTTGTAAATTAATTTCTCGCACCTTTACAGTATCTAGCTCAATGGGGCTTAAAAATCCCTAAACGGAGAAAGACGGCTCTAGCACAAGTCCACAATAAGGGAAATGAAGTTTTAAAAGGCGAACCACCTGTACTGCAACTTTCAACTTCAAGATTTTAAAAACTAACAAATTAGTTCAAGATAATCGTCAATTAATAGATAAGATTGCCTTGCAATTCGAAGAGATAAGAATAAATTACTGTAAGATTAAGATTAAGTCATGGATTGAATTCCGATAAAATTGAGAGTATCTCTTTGAGTCTATTGAGTCTAAGTCCGATAGATGTCCAGGGGCTAGCCAAACCATTCACACGATCATCAAAAAGGGTATACAAACATATCTCGCGTTGAGTATTATACAGACGTATCTGTATAATACTACAATTTGATCACTGCAGTGATCGATTGCTCTTCGTCGGGTTTCTCTTTGCATTATTACACGAAATTAAATCGATTTTCGAGACATTTTACGATAGGTGATGAGCACTTTCGACTAAACCAAAAATATCAGTGCCCGGCCAATAAATTAGCTAAAGAGAAAATTGATGAAGAGAAATCGATCATTGCAGTTACGTCCCTATGATAGTGAACGCGAGATATGTCGATTTCAAATCTATGTTTTATGTAATAAATGCATTCCTTTTTGTTTTCTAGATTTACATTACCTACCTGTGAACATAATCTCATATATGAAGTTATATATAATGTCAAATTATTAATGTTATCCAACGTCTACGTTATCTACGAAAATCGCGTCATATGCGATTCAGACCCATCCTTTATACACTAAATTTCGGATATCGATCTTGGTAAACGGGTTGACGAGATAGTTTAGATCTCAGTAATTATTTGCCGAATCTCGGTAAAGTTTCCACCGAGATCTCCGTAAATGTTTACCGCATCTCGGCAACGTTCACCGAAACCTAATAAGAATAATTTGGTTTTCCGAAATCTCGGATAAATAGGTACCGATATTCGGTATTGAAAATTATCAAATTCTCAGCTGTTAGATTTTTGGCGAATTGTTTTGCTGAGGTCGGTGAAATAATTGAGGTATGAAACCCGACAATAGTATTGTAAATACCGATTGATTGCCAAAAGGAAGCTGAAAACAGTTGCGTTGCTTACGTCACTTCACACCAGATTACGTCAATATGTAGGTAATTGATATCGATCTGCTAGTATCAATCGATAAGATTTCGTCTGGTATTGCTCGAAGAATAATCATTTGTTATTTTGTCGTTTAATGAATGGAAATCGTCATCAGTGGTTATCAACCTAACAATCCAAAATGCATTGTAAATCGCAAAAAAAATATTCAGTTTAAGTAGTTGGATTATGTTCTTTTATAATTTACACAATTCTAAACTGGTTAATATTCATTATTGATGCAATAGATTTATTTGGAGCAAAAAATACAAATCGATCTTTTATTATGGAATACCATTTTTGCTATTTATCATCGTAATAGGCTGTTTTTCATCACACCAATCTGTCATGAAACGGCCTACTTTGTACTGAAGTATGCAGTGCGGGAATAGTCATTACGCAACTGAAACCAATGCTGTAATGATTCATTACGCAATGCTTTCTCATTACTCAACTGTTTTACGTTGCGTAATGAATCATTACACAACATTTTTTGTTGAAATTGTAAAATGATGGTGAATGCATTCTGATATAATTTTTGGTACACTCAAGTGGTCTTCTACGAAATTGCAAAAAAAAAAATGTTGTACGTAACTCGTTGCAAAACGCGATTTTTATAGCAGTCGTCGTAAGCCTCGTAGGCAGGCTTTGCAGAATTCGCTCTCATTTGAGTATGAAGCACGATCAAAGCAAGCAAAGAAAAACATCCCATCTGTTGCGGTCCACGATCGTCATTGTATCGCAAGGTGTAACAAGTCTGATAAAAGGAAGCAGCGAGCGAGAGCCCCAAAGAGAGAGCTATGATAAAACCCATTTTACTCGCTCGTTTACCGTTGGGGATAGGTGCTTTTCTTTACTGGCACGATAAACAATCCACGAACTTTCAATAGCAATAGTGTCCTCCAGGCTTGGAGCATGTTTAGAGGGGTTTTATCATACACTACTGTCCCCCCAATCTGATCAAAGTTGTAGCAGTATACGATAAACAGTCTCTCATAATGTGCAGCATGTTATGATAATTACAAAGAGCGATACGTGAGCGATTCTCTCAATTTTCTCAGGATTCAATCCCTGCTCGTAGGATAAATTTACGACTCGTGCTGTAAAAATCATCATTCTGCAACTTGTTCCGTAAACTACTATTTCAGTTTTCCTCAAAGAAATACTTCAATTTTATACAGTATTCATTTTTTCATCACCTTAGCCTTGGTCTTCACTGTGACAGGCTCTGCTTCTCATCTTAGTGTTCAATGAACACTTCCACCGTTATCAACTGAGAGCTTTCTTTCAGAAGACATTATACATTTATGGTGTTTAATATTTATCTCGAATATTATAAATCAGAAAACCAGTACTGAGCGTTAGTCAACTTAAAATAAGTTGTCCAATAGTTGTTTTAAAAAATCTGCCTTTTTTGTTCATAAAAACAAAATATCATGTAATTTATCGTCAATTAAGTTGTATCGCAACATTTCAAAAGAAATAGTAAAACGCACTGTGCGTCATTTGTAGATAAACAATATTTTCACTGTTCAAATAGATTATTTTGATTCGGAACTTCTGCGTGCTGACGTCAAAAACGATTGTCCATGCTAAAGGAGCACTATTCTCCCGATGGAAGACACTTTTCCGATAACTTGAATAATCGTAATGGGTTTTGTATCATAACAGCCTATCTGTGACGTGCTGAAATTCATTAGCAATTTCTCATTAGCTTATCTGTATCAGCATCGCCATCGGAGTAGACGTCATCAAACAAGATGACATCTAGAGATGATATAGCTGTTATCAGTTGCATATCAATGTCGAAAATTAAAACGTGATTCGTAGACTCGATAGTAAAGTTCTTCGAACTTGACTATTTAATGATATACCATGGAGCATTTCAAAATATTCGCTAATGTATGTGTGAGAATCCTTAAGGTCAGATGCACAAAAACTTACTTCTAAATGTATCAATCTACAATGCAATGCTTACAATCAAGATGCTCTACTAGGTCATAATCAAAATGTTGATTTATTTTTAATTCCAATCCCATTATAAATCTCAATTGGCACATGAAACTTGATCACTAGTTCTAAGATAAGTTGCCAAAGAATAGATATCGTAAATGCTGAAAGAAGCAAATACAATATGGCAGACTTCAGTGAGCTGGTCACTTATTTCGAAAGTCAAAAGAATGCATTGGTAAAATGGTAGGTATTTGTACTCGCAAGATTCTCATGGAAGAAGCTGGATAAATGCCTCTAAGATCTATTGCCGCGAGTCGACATGTGTAAGAATAAAGATGAGGCGGAATGTTCGACAGGCGAATGCAGCACTACAACAAGCACTTGAATGGGACACAGGACAGTCGGTTAAAACAGCTGAGAAAGTGACTTTTCCAGCACCGTGGGTAATGGAAACTAACCTGATGGAAGTTAAGGGTGTAATTGGCTTAAGAACAACAAGACAGTTGAAAAGCATGATATCTAAGACAAACTCATCGAGATTCCGACAAATTGGCTGTTGTTGACACCGGCAAACAATCAGAATCTGGAAGATGGATCGTCTACTGAAAAAAGGCGAGAGTTTACAAACAAGTCGATATGTTTCACCTTAACGGTGAGAGTTTTAGTACTTTAATAACTTTCACTCAGAGCTTACCCGTATAATAAAACAGTATCATCAGAAACTTTTCAAAAAACGATCTGCTGAAATTCCTCCATTAACACAGCGGAACAAACAAATTTTTTCGCGTGTCTCGAAGGCCTAGTAATGTGTCTCCACAAAATTTGGGGTTGCTGAACCTGTTGCCGTGTTGCCGTAGAAATGCTCCAGCATTTCAAAATATTTGTCGACAGGTCCTCAATTTTGTATAAAATATCAATTTTATTTATGTTAAGAAGAAATTGAAACTCTGATTTATGAAAAATTTCTAGCGGAAGGCTGCTTCCCAGACAGATGGAAGGTGCAGAAGCTGGTGTTACTGCCAAAACCGGGAAAACCGCCAGGAGATCCGGCCTCATATAGACCAATATGCTTGCTGGATACTCTTGGCAATCTTCTGGAGAAGGTCATCCTCGGCAGGCTGACGATCTACACGGAAGGCGAGAACGGATTGTCGAAAAGGCAGTTCGGATTCCGTAAAAAGACTTCGACGGTGGATGCTATTCGGGCAGTCATCGCGTGCGCGGAGAAAGCGTCCAAGCAGAAGAGGAGAGGCAATCGATACTGCGCAGTGGTAACAATAGATGTCAAGAACGCGTTCAACAGTGCCAGTTGGGAGGCTATCGCCGCAGCCCTACACAGAATGCGGGTTCCCGGATATCTGTGTAAAGTTCTGCAAAGATACTTTCAGAACCGGGTACTGGTCTACGACACAAACCAGGGACGGATGTCAATTGAAGTCACGACGGGAGTTCCACAGGGATCCATACTTGTGGAACATGATTTATGATGAAGTGCTAACCTTGTCACTGCCGAATGAAGTCGAGATCATCGGGTTCGCAGATGACGTCGTTCTTGCGATAACTGGTGAGACTGCGGAGGAGGTGGAGATGCTGACGGCGGAATCGCTAGACACCATTGAATCGTGGATGACTGGAGTCAAGCTGCAGTTGGCTCATCATAAAACGGAGGTGGTGCTGGTCAGCAACTGCAAGGTGGTTCAGCAGTTGGAGATCAACGTCGGAGGGCACGCAATCCCATCGAAGCGCTCTCTAAAGCATCTTGGAGTAATGGTCGACGGCTAAACATGGGCAGGGATCGGGTGATGACGACGGGAGCGCTTGGGGACGGCGGTGGGAGGCGTTCTCAACCACGATGGGGCATGTGGTCGGTGCCACGCACCGGGCTTCTCCGGTGTGATGATGCGGGACACAAATCTGGACACTCACATGTGGATTGACGAGAAGTCACTGGGTGGTCGCTCGATCCTTTTTACTAATTCCGTTCTAAAGGGGCGTGTGGCACGTGTTTGTCCCGATTGACAGCGGTTTTGGGCAATCGCAAACATGATGGGAACCCACTCATTTCATGGTTTTATCATTATATTTTAACTCTTTTCCCTTAGGTGTACCACTAATAATACGCTTGCCCTATTCAAATGTCCCTTATTGCAAAATTTAATACAATTAGGCCGAGAACCCCATGCCAAAACGTGTTATGGAAGTTTTAATGTAATTTTTTAACCTATCTTGAGGATTGGTCGAAATGTATCTGTGACGTGAGAAACTTCGAGATGCAAAGGTTGTTCTGCCCTTCCCACATGTTAGTCTAGAGAAATTATCTTCTGGCATGTAAATATTACGCGTTGCAAGAAAAATTTTGATTCCTGGAAAATCAGGGGAGTTTGAATGGGAAATTTCCCACGAAAAAGATCATAGACAGCCTTGCTCGTAGTTAGGTGTGATTGTTTTGATTGAAGTGACATTGCGGATCAAATTTGGGAAATTACTGAATATAAGACTTAATCATTATTGAGTCATGATACATGATCGACAAAATAGTATTACATTGCTCATGTCCATTCAACTACAGCAGTTCCAGCCGGGGGACGCAATTCTGCTTGATTAATGCATTTAGTTTCGACATATTCTATTGCGGTACCATATTGAATCGCATACTTGAAAACCCGTATAACATATGGAATCTGTACCAATGAATTCATACAGTAACATTGTGAGCAATCTGATTCCGTGTTTTTGGTCCATCGCCCATTGATTGGAAAGCAAAGTGTATGATGCAACGTTGAAATCTCTAATCAATAATCGAGTGTCTATCACACAAATTTCTAAATATTTGAGTCCCACATAAAAGATCGGATCTTTTAGCAGCATTGGACATTTTCAAGCTGCCGTAGGAAGCCTTCTTCGGTGACCTAAGTTTTGATTTTGATGACGTCTCATGTAGCGACAAGGTTGATGATCTTTTTTTTTTTCAATTAGCAGTCAACGCACACTGTGTGATTTTTGTTCTGTGCGGAGATAGCCCACTGCGCGTTATTTCCGCGAAGCAATCCAAATTTTTAAATTTCCCCGCAATATCACCAATAGAAATTAAACTTTTCTTTTTTTTGCATTAAGACCCACAGGGACTGAGCCTATTTCTCAGAATACTTTCGCAGTTGTAAAGAGAATTTTCGTTGCCAAATTTGCCATTTTTAACGTGTGGCAGATACTAGGTACTTGGTCTTGGTCTTGGAAATTCCCATAACGAAGAGATCTTGGACTGCCTATGATTCAAACACAGTCACCTTCAGCACATGTAAGGCACCATACAACGATGCCGAGAGCATTCGTCGACGCTCTAGAGCTGACAAGAAGGATGGTGGAAGCTTGGGGCGCAACAATGTCGAAAACTAAAGCCCAGTAACAAATAGTGTCTTGCAAACTAGTAGAACGCTCAGCACGCTGTTTATCTCAACGCCAGAAAGTGGGTTCAGAAAGCAAGAATGAGAATGGATAGAGAGAAGCACAAAGCGACTTCCCCTGAAGTTAGGGCTGCATTCAAAAGGGAGATTAAGTTTAATAGGTCAAGCTGCTACAACAAGCTGTGCTGAGATGCAGACTCCATACCTGGGGTAACGCGATTAAGGGTCATTAGCCCATACAAGCTGGAGATATTCGTGGGTCTCTTTCCTGAAAAGAAGATTCGATTCGCTGAAGATTCGTGGGTCTCTTTCCAAGAATGCATTCAAGACGTCAGCTGGTAGGCCATTGTTGCACAAAATGCAGATCTATGCCAATTCTTAAAGAGTTACTTCCTTAACAGAGTTCTCGTGCTTCAACGAGACGAATGAATGCCAGAAGTCAATGCGTATGACAGCGGGTGTCCCTCAAGGTTCCATTCTCGGTCAGACTACTTGGACGTGATAGCTTAACATCCGTTCGCAATGTTTACAATATATTTTGTTCCATTGATTAGCTCTGTTTTTATGGGATTTCAATTTGATGATGAGACAACTCACTCTGGCAGTGCAATGCTCAGCTTGTTGAGCCGTTGCACTATGGGACAGGGACGCAATCTGGCGGGACAAAATTAATAACTCGGTAACGAACCGTTTCCGGTATTTGGTGTCTTCGGCAAAGTTTTTTGTAACAACGAGGACCATCTACTGACATAAACTGATAGTTCCTAAATCGTCCGCATAGGTGGCGCCACAATCTAACTTTTTACTGTGACGTTCTAGAGACTTGGCATGTTCTGCAAAGTTGTTCATTTTGATAAAATAAACAACTCTCTCGAAGACGTCAAAATTCCACAGCCTACTGTTTTCGAGTTATTGGCGAAATTAGAAAAAATTAGTAAAAAAACGATTTTCTCCCCGAATTTGACATTTTTCCTAAGAACCATGTCATATAATATTTTTTGCTGATAAATAAATAACAAACGCAAGCTCTGGTGGAAAAATTTTAATAATACGACGCATAAAAATTGAGAAATTATGAAAAAACCTGAAAAATAGAGCATTTTATGAACCTTAATATCTCCAAAAACGCAAAAAATCGCAAGCTCAAATTTTCAGGCAACATAGAGCAATACTTGATGAAACGGATGTCAAAATTCCAGAGAAGTATATTTTGGTGTTTTTGAGATCTATCATTTTTTTTACAATGATTATATTTCTCCAATACAGTTAATTTCCATGAGGAACCTGAAGGGACGATCGACTTCAAGAAATAACGAGTCCTGGAACAAAAACTTTCAGAAAACTGTTTAAAAAAGCCATCATAGTAGCCATGAAATTCAGTTTAAGAGCAGTTCCTTGAGTTGATATCGAGTAATGTAGATGAAAGTGTAGATTGAAACTGGGTACATAATTGTTTTTCTTCAATAATTCAAATGATATAGTATGCCATGAAAGACTTGATCATGTGTCAGTTAATTGTTGTCATCATGGTTCGAGGTGAGCAATTTATTTTGTGAATGTGTAATTTTTAACACGGAAAATCAAACTTTAAAGCATATTCATGTCGATATCTCTAAATACTAAAATTTCAGAGCGCACGATCTCTTGTCCGGAGCTTGTAGATTTGTTTTAAAGCGAAAAGAATGTTGATTCTTTGATGTTTCGAAACAGAGGATACAGATCAAAGGTATCAATTTGCAGATTCCTTCGATTTTGAGAACTGTTAGGTTGTTTAACCTTAAATATGTGTATAATCACCGGATTTGCTTAAATTTTGATCTTCCGGAAAACTGTGACAACGAAATCGAGATGAAATCCAAAGCCAGCTTGTACTGTGAGCAGATATAATAATTTCATGAAATAATAAAATATATTTTTCCAATAATATAAACATACACTTAAATATTTGCCATGACAATATCAATCGCGTAATGGAAAGGAAACCGTAAAAAAATAAAAAATCTCAAAAACACCAAAATATACCTCTCTGGAATTTTGACATCCGTTTCATCAAGTATTGCTCTATGTTGCCTGAGAATTTGAGCTTGCGATTTTTTGCGCTTTTGGAGATACTAAGGTGTAAAAATTGCTCTATTTTTCAAGTTTTTTCAAAATTTCTTAGGTTTTATGCGTCGTATTATTATTTTTTTTTTTTCACCAGAGCATGCGTTCGTTGTATATTTATCAGCAAAAAATATTATATGACATGGTTCTTAGGAAAAATATCAAATTCGGGGAAAAAAAAACGTTTTTTTTACTATTTTTTTCTAATTTCGCCAATAACTCGAAAACAGTAGGCTGTTTAAAATGAACAACTTTGCAGAACATGCCAAGTCTCTAGAACGTCACGGTAAAAAGTTAGATTGTGGCGCCACCTATGCGGACGATTTACGAACTATCCGTTTATGTCAGTAGATGGTTCTCGTTGTTACAAAAAACTTTACCGAAGACACCAAATACCGGAAACGGTTCGTTACGGAGTTATTAATTTTGTCCCGCCAGATTGCGTCCCTGTCCCATAGTGCGTTGGGCGTGTTGGGCGTCTATACAGTATACACCCTTCGTTAGGCCTAGTTCACTTAACATTGACAAAAAGGAGATGAAACGTGGTCTGGTACCGCTAGTGCGCCAACATGTATTAGCGCCACCAGTGCACCTTCACCTTACTAATTTGTACATAAATCATCTTAGGTACTGTACACAAATTACGGAACCCTTAAATTTTTAATTTCTGATTCATTCACTCTCCCCTTTTGTAGCGCTTTTTCTATGGAAAGATTATTTTTGTGTGAATCGTAACGCAACGGTCGACTCTTCACTTCCTCCTATAAATTTACGTAATTTGTGAAGATAACTTAAAAATTTTATAAAACAAAATAATTATAACGACTTCGGATATGCAACCAGTTGCATCAAATGGTCGGAAGTGTTTGGCAACGCACAACGAGCGGATCAAACAATCCAGATAAAAGCAGTTCCAGGCTTTCACGTCTATTTCGGCAGTAGGTATTCCACCTTAACTTATAGCTCAATAAACCGTTTGGGTCCACCTTCACCGGTTCATACTCGTTCACGAACAGGTTCTCAATGGGCTGATTCACGATCTGTTGTAGCATATGATTATACGCGTATGGGCATAACCACAAACAGATATGAAACTCTACTCAATCGTAATTAGTAGATGCCAGAACAGTCATTTTGAAAATAAAGATCAGTTCTGACTGTGCTCATATTTGTAATGGTTGCTCTGTAATTCTTAAAATGTATTTTTCAGTTAGGTATTATTACGAACACTAACAAACAGATATTTGTAATGGTTGCTCTGTAATTCTTAAAATGTATTTTTCAGTTAGGTATTATTACGAACACTAACAAACAGAGTTACAGCACGGAGTATGCAAATGAGATGTGAATACATTACATATAATTCGGGAGCTGCCATAGTTGCTGAAGCCTTTGATATAAACTTTTCATTAGTGTTTTGTCCGTTTCTCTATGGGATAACTATATGCAATACGTTTGATATCAATGGACGCGATGTTGCAGTCGAGTTTTGTTTTGGATGTTTAGTTCATTGATCCGAGCGTAACAGCGGTTATCCATTAGAAAAATATTTTCTTCTTGGAATTAGAAAAGTTCTAAGGCCTTAACAGGTATTGATTTCAGATTCATAAGCAATTACACATACCAGTACAACATTTGTACTCTTAGAGATCGTTTTTAAATTACATCAAGCAACATTTTGCCAGCAAAAAATAAATTGTAATATTACTTTTTTCTTGTTGCTCATCACTCGCTTAAGGTGATAGATCTATTTACGTTGTTTCTACTTTATTTTATTACAGTAATTCAATCATAATTCAATGTAGGGGAACTGTGGGTAAAATGAACAGGGGGGTAAAATGAACAGGTTTGTGTTTTACGGTAATAATGCTATTAATATATGCAAAACATAGTACCATTCTTGATCTTCAGACTAAGGAGCTATTTCGACAACTCTAGAACGATCTTGAACTATCAAAAGCTGGAAAAGTAAACAAAAACAAAGTACGCCTCTCCGTTTTCTCATATGATGTAAATTTTCACTCGTAGAATTTAAGGTTTTTATGACTAAAATCATTAAAAATCTATTGAACTGCGTAGTTCATCATATCTTTAAAGTATTTATGAGAAGTAGACGGAAATTGAAAGTATTTTTATCTTCTAAATTCTTAGAACAAATGATTTGGATATGTTGATTCTTTGGGAGTAAAATGAACCACCCAAGATGGGGGTAATATGAACACCATGGCAGGACGAATACTACCGGATTTTATTTCAAATGCCGAGAGTTTTCCGGAGGAAATATAAAAACAGACATGGACAGCCATCCAAATGGTCGCAGCTAAACGTTCCATCGATTCCGGAATATCTGTGTGATATGCATTGATCATGTACCAGATGCCGAAAATCATGCCGCATCCCGTTCAATTTGAATGGTGTTCACTTGATCCCCACTACATGTTCATTTTACCCCCAGTATATGTTCATATTACCCCCATTGTATGTTCATTTTACCCCCAAGTATATGTTCATATGGGGCTCTGCACAAAAATCTTTCCCTCTCTTTCACCCCTTCACAAAATTTGTAAACAACAAGGCCAGTAAACGTCAAAATCCCATGCAAAATCAAAACAGTGCAGAGCCCCATTACCCCCGTTACATGTTCATTTTACCCACATGTTTGGAACATTGACTCTGTGGAAAGAAATTTTCAAAATTATAATAATGTTGATAAAATTCCATTTCTATCACAATATTTCAACTTGTTCCATTGCATAAATATCTTTCTTCAATTCTGAGCAATTGAAAAAGAATCTGAAAGCTTCATAAGCAAGAAAACATGAAAATTGCTTAGGGTGTTCATTTTACCCCCAGTTCATCTAATATTCACAACCCGAATGATTTGCAATGAAATCGTGATATCACAATTTATTATTTACATAGTGTCGAATCATGATGGCGATCAAGAGTGCGTTGCTCAGCAATTGTCATGTTATCACTTGAGACGGTGAAAAGTTTGTCGAGACTAGTTTTTAATACTATTATATCACAGTGATATGGGTACTGGGAAAGATTCTCCTGATTCACTACTTCCACAATGCTATAAGCTGGGTCAGTAATGAAAAGGTAGTATCATAAATATTTGAATGGCGGTTGACGTTTGTAACGTGTAACGCAATAAATGTTTTGTCTTACGGACTTCGAAAATAAAAACAATCAACTCAAATGCGCGTTGTACTCTTGTGATATGCGCACACAATTTCTTTTTGCTGATGGAAATTTTGAAACTACCTAGTACAATTGAACAATTCTTCTCAGTACAAAAGAGTAATAATACTTGGACTTTTCGGTATTATTTCCAATATTTAAATACAAGATTTAAATCCATGTAAGGACCCGTGGTTGACATTGATAAGATTCAAAATTGCATCAAAATTATTAATAAGCTCCATGCTATAGACAAATTTGTTGAGCAATAAATCGAAGCAGCATCTAACCCAGGCTCTTTTACCTTTTACTTGGTGGTGCGTTATGGAGTAAAGATCTACCAGTGAACCCTAGTCCTGACCTGGGAGGGAGAAACCAATACGAAATTTGTGTGCGTCAAAGTGAGCCGAGATTCTGCTGTCACGAACTGTCAGTGTGAGCCGCCTACTAAAACAATGGACTAACATGATAAAAGCGCGTAATTAATTAAAGCATATTTAACTTATAATATTCCCACATAAAGCAAAAGCTCTTTATATAAAACCTTCAATTAGCAATATTGTCACGATGAGAGGGGTTCCAATAAATTGGTCAAATAAAGTTAAATATCTAGGTAGACAAGATAAAAATTTAACTTTTAAAAATAACATTGAGGATATTCAATCAAAATGTAACAAATACATAAAAAGTTTTATCCCCTTAATACCAGAAAATCGTATTTTTTTTGTCTAGAAAATAAGCTTTTGGTCGTCAAGCAAAATTTCAGGCCAGCCATGTTGTATGCTTTACCATATAAATCTGCACGCAGAGGCTGACATCAATATTCAAATAGCAATAATTACCTACAATTTTTTATAACAACCGTTAGTGCTTATTCCAATACGATTTGAGGAATCAAGGCTCCACATTTTTAAATTGTATTCAGCTATGAACTTTGAATTACCATAATCCAGCGTTTTGCTAGGTTCATATAAAGTATAACATGCTTCGGTCGGTACGAACTGCACGAAACTGGATCTTCTGAATCTGTCCCTGAAGGACATTTACGTAAGTGTAGGAATCTGCGTTCGCTTTGCCTGGTGTGGCATATCGTTTCCAAAGTTTCAACCGAGGATCACAAGCCAACATGATTTATTTCAGCTTAGATAAACAGGACAGCGTTTTATCTATGTATGAACAGGCTTAGCCAGTTGACGTTACAATAACATCGTGCCCATCGTGACGACGGTTGAAGATCACGTTGTTCAGTGAAAATGGAGATTATTTTGTTGGCTACTGGAGAATGCGTACAACGAGATTGCGTGATTGTGGGAATCCGACAGCCTGATAACGGGTGTAGTAGATATAAGCGAAGGATGCTGATAAAGGACTAGATTGATGTTTTCTGTGATCTACGGCGCTTCTAAGCTAGTGAGCGCGCCACTATCATTTTTAGAAAGATGGTAATTATGGATAGATCAGATTAATTACAGTCAGTAAAAGTTTGAGATTTGATTTCAAGTTTTTTGGGGTTTTAAATAGTGCCTCTATAAAAAAGATTTCAAAGATTATAATTTATTCAATTATTATGGAGTTTTAGTAAATTTTGCATATGATTTCCGGGACTAGACTTGAGTGCTTGGACTAGCTCGTTCTTAGATCAATAATAATTTAAACAATAAAATTTTTAAAACTCCGTGGAGCCCATTCATAAATTTCAAAACGCCAAAAGCGGTAGGTGGGTGTCGTCGTGATGTTACAGCTCACATAAAATTTGTAAAATATTCATACAAAAAGTATTACGAGGGGGTGGATGCGTATCGAAAATAAACATTTTCGCCGTTATGACATATGTGAAGTGTTTCGAAAAAAAATGAGTTACATACTGTTGAGCAGCAAATGGTTCATACTTTCAGGCCTTGCATTGTTTTCTGTTTGTTCAAATTTCATTTTCATATTCCATTAGGGGTCATCCATTTATAATGTAACATTTTAGAGGGCGGAGGAAGTGAAAAACGATTCATATAGGGCAGTAAAACAATTAGGTACATACTGGGAGGAGCTTACCACCAATAGAGTGACAAAATTATACATTAATTCGAGTTATACAGTCATGTTGGGCAAATTGTTTGGTCGACAGTGTCTCTAGGCGAAAAATTTGATCGATTCGACTTACAAATTAGGCCCCTACATCAGCATGTATATACCTAACTGCAGGTGGGAGCATAATTATCCCATGATACAGAATTCGTAATACAGTAAATCAAATCCGAAGGTCAAAATGTGTTTTACATTCATTGTGATATTCTTATGATCAAAGATGTTCTAACGACTTAAAATTTTCCATACGACCATTAGTTTTTGTTTCCGGGCAACTTCTGATTGATTTACTATTATAGTGCGACATTCATGCATCCATTCTTTTATTGAGACAAACCAGAGTCACATTTTTCAAACATGTTTTAAAATTAACAATATTATCCCAAAAATAACACATATTCCATTATAAGCACTTACAAAATCTCGAGATTGTTAAATTCATATTGGGACAGAGATGCTTCCACCGGCAGCTAAATGCTTCGAAAGCATTATTTTTTTCTACGTAACCTTTACAAACTACTTAAGGTACTGGGGCAAGTGGTACAAAAAAAAAAACAATAATCCAAACAAATTGTTCAATAAAATTTTCAAATGTCAATATTTTCCAAATCAAACAAAACAAACACATTTTGGCAAGATATTTGCTGGTATGTGCATGAAACTGATTGAATAATTTCGAAATTGTGAAAACCTCAGAAGAAAGTTGTAGAATGAGCCATTAGACGCAGTAACCTCGCTAAACGGGGCAAGTGGGACACATCCAGTTTCATGCGTCAATCCACATCAGTAAGTCAACCATTACAATAAAAGGATTGATAAATCGTAGATTTTTTCATTTTGAGTACATTTTTGATGTACACAAGGGGTCAACCATAAAATACGTAACGCTTTAGGAACGTTTATTTAATAGTATATTACATTGCACTTAATATTATCTGAAAATTTATCAATAAAAGCGTAAATAGGAATAAACCATGTTCAAAATATATAATTTATAAGTAATTGATTAAAAAGTAGTTAATACACTTTCAATAATTGACGAAATTATAAATATGTCTATTTATCATTTATATGCATGGTAGAAAACCACTTAATGGGGTGGAAATGTTTTCCGTAACTACTAAATTTGGTAGAAATAACAAATACAGTTCAAATAAAATAGAAAATAAATTGCTCCCATGATGCATTTGAAATTTCATCTCTGTCTTTGTTTTTTTGTATTGCAAAACTTAAAAAAAAACGTTATAAAAGAATTACACATTTCTTCTCCCTCTTATGCAATTACGTAATTTAAGATTGGTCTTTTTTGATAAAAATCTTTTGTTTGAATGTTTTAGTGCTACTCTCTAGGAAAATGTTTGCAACGTGTAGGAAAAGTTTTGATTCTGGTTTTGTTTTGCTAGGTCTCTCTTTTATCCCGGGTATAACAATTGGGATTAGTTAGACCATCGAAAATTTCATATGAAATTAAAACAAAATATTAGCAGCTTGTAATAATACTAAAAATTGTAGCTTACTGATGGAAATTCAATTTAAAACACATTATTTTTTTTGCTAGTCAATGATTAGGGTTACCATATTTGCTCTCATTGAAAAGAGTACATTTTTTCAACTCTATAAAAGAGTACCGAAATCCGGGGGCAAATTGATCACTGGCTCAGATCGGTACCAAAAAACATTTCCTTCCAAGGATGCTGGAAATTTCGTTGGCACCACAGACATTGAATGTTTTCTAGTTCATAGATGTCTAATGATGATTTTGAACTATTTTATTTTTATTAGGGTCAGTTTTGCATAGAAACATTCACACTTTTTGAAGGTGTAAGCAATACAGTTGAAAATGTTGGTGCCAAACAATCCAGTGGTGCTATGCCTACATGTCAATTTTGAGTGTTTAAAATGTTGTGTAAGCTTAAGTATGAACTACTGAATTCATTTTTGATATCATACAGCATAGCAAGTATATATTTTGCTCATGAAACCTTTTATTTTCAAAACATGTGCTTATTTCAAGTGAAATTGCTTACATTTAGGCGTATTAGGCAGTTTTTCAAAGTTTAATTTTACAATAAAATGATTAAATATTCGAGTTGTAAGAATTTTGACATTATTTTCAGATTTAGTAGACCCAAATTTTGTAGATAGGGAAGTTTTTTATTCTTAAACCTGCTTTGTTGAATTATGATCAATTTCGCCCCAATGTGTCATTTTAATTTCTTGTTAATATCAAGAGCTATTTTTTTTATGACGTGTTACATATTATTTCATGAAAAGTCTTTTACATAAACTGATAAAGATCAATAAAGTACTAATTTTATCGAAATTTTTTTGACAATATTTGAATTCTGAAGGACAACACAGTCAACAGTCGCAAAATAGTGATCAATTTGCCCCCGGATTACGGTACTTAAGAGTACACTTAGCCTACCGTGAAAATTTTTAAATGCACTACTAATTAATAATTTGAACATTTTCTTTCAAAAAAAATGTCTGATTATTAATCACAGCCACTTTTCCTACTTTTCAATCAAAGTTAAATTTTTCAAGTGGACATTATTCTCAACTTTTCATCAAAGATTTTACGAAATTTCACTCTTATTTTACTCATCAATTCTGTTATACGCTTTCTTACTGTATTGAACAGTGACTCTGAGTGAATTTATTTTTTCAATCAATACTTCCTTTAATTACATTTACTATACCGAAATTCATCTTTCAAATGAGGTTTGTTGGAAAAAAAATCTTTCCTTAATACTTAGCAAGAATATTATTAAGAAAATGTAGAATAATATGAGTTTTTGAAGAAATCATAAGAACATGAATCATGAGAAAAGTGAAACGTGGATCTTAAATGAGCCTCAAGCATTGTCTTTGATTTAAATTTGATCAATAACTTGTTAAAACATTATGAAATATAGAAACCAGATTGATTTTTGTGATTTCCATACTACACTTCAAAGTGAAACCAAAATAGAAACCTTCCCACAGCTTTGTTCATGAAAAATTGCATCGCCATAACGACGTTTCTAGAAAAAATGCTTGAGAAAAATTTGCTTCAATAAGATTTAATTGTTCGAAACAAAGTGATTTTAAAGTTTACCTGACTTTTTTATGGATTAACTGCTTTGCTCATGGCCACAGTTGATCAGCCGAAGTTTTCTCATTTCATTTTGTATGAGGAAAGGCATCTAACATCAAATTTCTCGAAAATGAAAGCTTCAATCGAAAAAAAATATTTGGTAGGCACGAAAGCCATTATCATTACGCACAACCGATACCAAACATTTTTTCGAAAATAGTTCCCGATTTTTGAGAAATAACTCGTTAGATGCATTTCACTATACAAATATTTGTATTGCAAGTTTGAACAAATCTAGAAAGACTAACTCCTAACGATTTTCTGTATGTAAGTTACACTAACATTTGAATTTTATGCATGTAAAATCACAAAATATTCTTTAATTTCTCTTGATTATTTCTCAGATTCCTTATTTTACCAAGTCCAATCAAACAGTCGTTTGTTAGGCCACCTTTACTTACATCTATGTCAGTTTCCTGTATAAAAACTGATTTTTTCAAAAATGAGCTTATGTATTTTTCAGTAAATATATATTTCTCAGTCGTACATTTATATTTTGAAACCGGTCAGAATTCTTTTTTGATTTTCACTAGCCCAAAACTGAACAATAGAGTAAAGTGGGGCAAAGGTTCGAGTTTGACAAGAGTTTCTTTTTAAGATTTCTAGCTCAATTCAAATCAAAGCTTATAAATGCCATGGTGATTCAAGTAAGAGACTTTCACTACAAATTTCATAAAAATCGATTGAGATTTGGAAAAGTTATGGGTATTTGTTGTTTTTGACGTAAAAATTGTAATATTTGGATTTTTGAAAAAAAAAAAAAAGATAACATCTTTTTCGATTTTTTATGTAAGGGCGTTTCTCTTAGGTGTATTAGTTATAACATAAATGCATGGAATCAATTTTTAGCCCATAGTGGGGCAAAAATTCGAATTTTCGGGGGTTCAAAAGTTCGACCCACGAAAAACTGATATTTTGGGTATATTACAATTAACACTGTTTTGGGCAACTTTTTGATGAACATTTAGTGTGTATTTATCTCTAAACATAAGTTTATGGCTGGTTTAAAGTATGTCGTTTGTAAAAGTGTCGATGTTTTGTGTTTTGGCCAGCGAACTTTTGTCCCACACTAGATTTGAATTCTTCGTTTAAGTTCGTTTAAGACAATCAATTTTGAAACTATTTTAACTAAACATGGGTAAATATTTTGATACAAGTTTGTTCAGCACAATTATAGCAAAAATGTGGAAGGTTCACTGAGTTATATTTATTTCTTTTCAACTGCTATCGTTTAAACGGAAATTTTGATTATACTCTAATGGGATATTATTAAATCCTTGAGCAAAATACTGTTCATCTTGTTTTCTTCAACCAACTGTTATATTACGAATTTGGTGACGACAGCTTTATTTGATTCAACCCTTCAATATGATGATACCCAAGCAGCTTTCGGATGTAAAGTCTTTAACTCTAACAAACAATGTATTATTCAATCCTGTTCAAATTTTGGTTTCGAGAGGTTGAAATCGCTCGCTACAGAAATGCTGAGCAACAATAATCCATATTTTCAAACGAGCAAGCTTTTTTTATCTTTAAACGCTTGTTTTTTGGCTTTTCGGCTTCAAGAGGGGAATTTCACATTTATCTTGAACCTTAATTGAGATTGGTTTGGATACGTCATCTTGGCAATATAACACAAAAAAATAGAATTTTAAATACCGTCGTTGGGGGTGAGAATGGGTCAAACAGGGATATGTACGATTTATTTATTGAATAACTATCGCAATTTAACTCCAGTAAACTTCAAATTTTGTGTGTAGGTACTTTGATGATACATTGACAACTGCTCAAAAAATTAAACAAAAATATTTATTCACAGCGGAACCACAAGTCAATGAAAAATGACCCAATCTCACCCCATAGAGGGGATGACATTGGGTCACTGTAATTGGTTGGTTGGTTTGACTTTATTAACGAGATTTTTAGCCCTGGGCTAGTTCATCTCGGGACCAACGGCTTTACTTCCCTTCCGAAGGAAGTCGTCACTATAACTTTTTATGTCATAAGTGACTATGTCGGGGATGGGATTCGATCCCAGGTCCTCGGCGTGAGAGGCGAGTGTTTTAACCACTACACCAGGTCCGTCCCCGTCACTGTAATTGAAATAACTTGTTTTTGAGAATATGATTGCAAAACCATCCACAGCTGAAAAATATTGATGAAATACAATGCAAACAAGACGAAAAGATATCTAAGATGTTTCACAAGTATGATAAACCCACTTGAAAGAACGATTATGCCAAAAAATAGAAGAGCTATGAGAAAAAAGATGTAAACCCAACATTTATCGTCAAGTTCACATAAATTTTCTTATTTTTTCCCCTCAAATTGTCTACAAAGTCTCATCCCCATTGCCATAAAGCCTATTCAGTTTCCTCAAAAGTGTACTGAAACAGTGATTATTTTAAACCTTCGCAGTTAAATTTTGGTGCGACATTCCACGATCAATACATTTCAGGCAGATGTTGACGTCATAATCACGGTATTTCAGCGATCCAACTCATTTATGCTTCCGGGAGATGTTTCTATAATATGAAAACACTGATGAATAATTAAATTAAAAAAAAAACAATCCATTTAATAAAATTTTACGATGTTGCTGCGCACGAAACAAAGTTACTGGTTTGAGAAGTTTTTTTTTTCTATCTTTATTAACGAGATTTTTAGCCCTGAGCTAGTTCATCTCGGGAATTTGAGAAGTTGTCAAATGCATTGCATTGTTTTTCAATGCACGGAATCCTCAAGTAGACGTGTTTGATGTTTCAGAGATGCTGTATTTAGAAAGAATAAACACATCTTAACCGATAAAGAGAACACCCGGCACCGTAAAACGTGAAAAACAGTTGACTTGCAATTTAATTTACAATCGTTCATGCTTGACCCAATCTCACCCCCTTTTTTGATGTTTTAGACACCGTACCGCAAATTTTTTTTTTTTTTTGTAGAAAGTCAAATAGATTCCGTAAAATACTTGTGAAGGATAATGAAAAGACTTTCCACCTTCTACTTATATAACGATAGAGGTTAAAGTACATGCGTGATACTTTGCACAGGAGAAATTTAATGTTAATTTTATCTAGTTTCAACATACAAGTTTATTGACATAGTAAATAAAAACTACTAGCTCTAAAAATGTATATTGTGATAAACTATGTGTTATAATATGTTCCCTATCATACGAATTATTAATTTTAGTAATATCAGCGTTATTAGCTGAAATAGTTCATTAATCATATTTTTCCGTTTTGACCCAATCTCACCCCTAGACCCATTGTCACCCCCATCGACGGTGAACTAAACTAAAAAAATATTACTGTAAATCTACTGAAATTCAGCGTTAATACGAATATAAGTTACTGATCCAAAATTGTAGGATGTGTTATAATGAATTTAAAAAATGTACTTACACTGATAGGCAAAATAAAGTGCCCACTTTACCAGTGTTAGAATTTCTCTCAAACTCAAACTTAAATATGATCATTCGCAAAACGAAAACCTTTATTTTTATGAACAAATTATATGTCGGTATCGGGGCCTTCCTTAGCCGAGTGGTTAGAGTTCGCGGCTACAAAGCAAAGTCATGCTGAAGGTGTCTGGGTTCGATTCCCGGTCGGACCAGGATCTTTTCGTTGTATCAAACCGAACCCGATACATGGAAATTTGCATTGATATAATCGTACCTGCCACACAATATACGAATGCAAAATGGCAACTTAGGAAAAGAAAGCTCCCAGTGAATAATTGTGGAAGTGCTCATAAGAAGCTGAGAAGCAGGCTCTGCCCCAGTGGGGAAGTAATGCCAATAAAAAGAAGATGTCAGTATCCTCTAGAGCATCGATTCCCAAACTTGGCTTTCGCGACCCCCCGACCTGTCAGTGCCTCGCTTTGGTCGTACAATAAAAAGCGAGGTGACGAGGCGTTGGGGGGTCACGAAACCCAAGTTTGGGAAACGATGCTCTAGAGAAGGTAGAGCTTTAAAACCACCAATAATATTCCACCAATCTCTGACACTAAGTCACTTAAGTTTTTTTTTTCCTTTATTTTAGTGTTTTAAGCTAGGTATGCTGTTCCGCTCAAGAAAAGTAAAAATTTTTGCGCAACAAATGATCAAGAAATTTTCTACAGTGAGCATTGACATTTCTTTTCAACTGCGATCAAAGAAAAATGCTTTTCTTGAGGATTTCTTGCAAGAAATTCCCCAAATTAGCTTAAACTGTGTTAACTTGTATCACTTAAATCATTTAAGTTAAATTAATTATTCATTTATAGTAAAATTTGCTAAAATATCATCCTTTTACTCCGAGTAAGAAAGTGAAGTAAAAAGTGTTTTAAAATTCTTTTGGATTACTATGGAAACTATATTTGTATAATAGAGAGCTAAATGATGAGTTTTATCCGCATTCTTAAGTATACATATCACTCTTTGTAGTCTTTTGATTGAAAAATCTTATAATTTTTCTAAGCCAATTACTTAGTACTTCCGCCAGTCTCCTTAAAAAAAATTGTTGCAATGATATCTGGAAAATGGCTGACCCAAAAATAACATGATTTGTTTTAAGAGGCTTCTTATGCTGCAAACCGTTTAAAAGGTGTGTGGCGAAGATTTCCCAAATCTTAATGAAGCAGACCTTATGTTGTGGGTTAAGCTTTAAGCTAAAAATAGAATTATATTTAGTGATTCATTTTCAACAAGTTACAGAGGTCGTCTTACAATTTTGGTGAAAATCCCAGGAAAACTTTTGCGGATCGTGTCACAGACTGACTGCTACGAAGACCTAATTGAATAATTGTAGGTTAATTCAAAGCTACCTTAGTTCTAGTTCTATGTAATTACCTCGAGTCTTCTATATATTCAATTTGAAAGGTATAATAATCGAATTCACTGATTGAATATTCTTAGAGCATAACTACAAAGGGCAAAGAGTGAAGATATAAATAAACAATTTGTATAGGAGATCATTCGTAGATTACATACATAATTTCATAATTTCATCCACTGTCTTTAAACTACTTGTACATCAAGTATCACTAACAATTCGAATGGGATCAATTTTAGATAATAGGTACTTTTACGTATAGTATGTAGATTAGGTAAGTTGTTGGTAATATGCTTCAATTTCTGCGAATCACTCTAGTCTGACAACGCACGTATGGTAACGTCAACGACGGCTCAGGTTGACAGCTCGGCTTTCGAAGCGCTGCTTGTTGTTTGCAGCTTTGACGCGACGAGGGGTTTCATCGTGACTTCCCCCTTCCCGTAAATCCTGCTGATGATTCACCAGGTCATCGTGTTCACTGCTGGGTTTACCATTACCGTTGACGTCGAGAATAGCTAAGCGCACTGCTGGTCTTCGCAATACACCGGACGACGTGCGAACTAGAGCTTGACGCACTCTTCCGTCACGCCCGTATACCACCTTCTCCACTCGGCCACGAGTCCATTGATTTCTCGAAGTACCGCCTACTATGAGGACTAAGTCCCCCTCCTTTAACTCCCTTACTTCTTCGAACCATTTACTTCTTCTGGTTATAATGGGTAAGTATTCTTTAATCCACCTACTCCATAAATGATTGGTAATGTGTTGCGCTAACTTCCAACTACTTCGGAGTACCGCAGGCTTACTTGGGGTTTCTAATGGTGCTATCTTTACTCCTGATGAACTTCCTAGAAGAAAATGGTTGGGTGTTAGTGCTTCATCATTTGCTGATTCAAGTGGCACATATGTAAGAGGCCTAGCATTAACCATCGCTTCCGCATCAAGAACTATAGTTTCAAGTGTCTCGTCGTCAGGTTTGCGACAAGACTCATTGATCGACGCGATCGCAACTTTAACAGAACGCACCAGGCGTTCCCAAAACGCCTCCCATATGTGACGCAGCTGGTGGAATAAATTTCCATGAGGTGTTTGTGCTGGTGAACGTTAAGGCCAGTGCATCATTTATCTCCCTTTGCAGCTCATTGCTAGCTCCCTGGAAGCACGTTGCGTTGTCAGAGTATATCTCCACGGGCGGGCCACGTCGTGCAACAAATCGTTTGACTGCCATTATACACGACTCTGTTGAAATACTATGTACGACTTCTAGGTGTATGGCGCGAATGGAAAGACACGTAAATAGTGCTATCCAGCGATTTGCAGTACTCCTGCCAACCCGTACCAGAACTGGCCCAAAATAATCGAGCCCAACGAACGTAAACGGTCGATCAGACGTCGACAGCCGAGCCTCAGGAGGAGATGCCATTGGAGGATACTCGGGTGTAGCCTTTGTTAGGCGGCATTTGACACAGTTCTTTATTATTTTACCAATGAGAGCCCAAAGCTTAGAAATTTCAAATCGTTGGCGAATTTCATTTACTATTGTCTCCCGATTGGCATGTTGGTATCGTCGGTGATACCACTCGATAATTAGTGTAGTTATACGATGTTGCCTTGGGAAAATCGCAGGGTATCGGGCTTCGACTGGAATGTAGAATGCTGAACCAAGTCTGCCTCGCATGCGCACTACACCATCACTGTCCTTAAAGGGCCAGCTTCTGTAGATTGAACTTGATTTTGCAACTGTTGGATGACGTTCTTCTGGTGGTCCACGTGTCTTGGAGAGAGACTCAACTTCCACCGGAAAAGCTTCTAGTTTTGCAATTTTCCATAAACTTTGTTCCGACCTAACCAATTCCTCATGTTGAAGTAGTCCAATAACCAATGGTTGACGATTCCTCTTTCGACGTAGGTTATCTATAAACCGGAGAACGTAAGCCATAGCCCGGTGTAATCTTGTCCACTGACTAAATCTGCTCACGTCGATTAGAGGACTCGGAGTCCAATGTGTGTGACAACGTTTAATCTCCTCTTGGGTTGTGGAAATTGTTCGTTGTTGAGGCCATGTTAGTTCGGGATCGTATAGAAAGTTTGGCCCCTTGAACCATTCGCTGTCATTTTGAAATCTTAGACCTTTGTTCCTCTTTGTTGCATGGTCCGCTACGTTGATTTTGGAAGGAACCCATTTCCAATCACAGGGATCACTCAGCATCAGGATTTCACCGATTCGTAGCTCAACAAATTTATTGTACTGCCTGTGGTCTGATCTGATCCATGCAATAACAGTACTCGAATCGCTCCAGTAATATTTCTGCGATACATCAAAGGTGTGATTGGCTTGATTCCATGAAGCGCGCCCCCAGTACTACTGCTTTAAGTTCTAGTCGAGGGATTGATAAGGTCTTCAGTGGAGCGACCTTAGTTTTGGCGCCAATTAACGACACTTGAATTCCTGATTCGGAATCCAAACGAAAGTAGCCAACACATGAATAGGCTGCTTCGCTAGCATCAACGAATATATGAATTTGTAGATTGATGAACTCAGTCGGAATCGCTGAAGAGAAGTAGCTTCTTGGTATCCTCAACTTTACTAGCTGGTCGAACATTTTTGTCCATCGATGCCAACGTTCGCAAATTTCATCTTTTATAGTTTGATCCCAATGTGATCCTGAGGCCGAAATCTCTTGAATCAACACTTTACCATGTACCATGCCCACACAGTTACGGATCACCCACAGTGAAGGATCACTTTGGCGTTCAACATCGGATAACTCGCTCAAAACATAAACGTTGACGTAGAACATATTTTTCCCATGTTATACTATTTGTCTTCTACCATTTGTAATGTTAAGAACAACATTCAACCGCTAAATAACGGTGTATTTGACAAATGTTTAGTTGGTACCACACATCTATCATTATATGGTCGTTTTCTGTAAGATGTGTCGTCAACATTCATAAGCTCCCAAAGGTGGTAAAATTCAAATGTTATAGCATAAAACATGCTCGTTCGCTTCGATTTAGTATGAATTCATCTTTGGAAAACATTTTTCTTGATTGTCGATTCTAAATACCGAATATTAGCACCTCTAACAAGTGATCCATAATATGGACCAGGAAATGATTGTTTACCACGGTTATGGATCACTTCCAAATAATGTAGATTTCTGCCATTTTAAACATTGGATCCGACATTTTCAGACAAAAGGACTAAGAATAAAACTAGTAAAACATCAAGGTTTGCAAATTTCATTTTTTAGCAGACAAAAATGGGTGAAAAACTTGGTGTTGAGCGAAAACAGTTCACGTCTCAGTTACTACAATGCAGTATCACAATAAAAAAGGCATTTTACCCATGTTTCCAGCTCTAACATTGCTATTTTTGCAGTTATATGTGATAAATTGTTAACTTTCGCCAACTCATGCAATACAGATGCATTGAGTTGAAAATCTCTTGATTTTGCGCACTGATCCGTATTATGTCACAATTTGATCCATAATATGATTGATCCATAATATGGTTTTCAGAAACCGATACAATTTTTATTTTTTATGCAATCCTATGTAAATATTTCACTCAAAACAGTTTACTATCCGAAGTTCCAATCTGAAACGATTCAATTCGTGCTTTTAAATTACAATTTTACGTTTTCCATGTCGTTATATTGAATTTTATAGGTTGGACTCCACACTGTTTGATCCATAACTGTGGGGTCATGGTACAAGATAAAATGATGCAAAGCCCAATGGATCAAACAGGCTCATTACTATTTTCAAAACCTCTCGCTTCGTTGGAACATGTTCGGGGCAGAGAATTTGGTGGAATTCTTTACGTGGAGCGAAAGCGTAAATGAAGACATCTTCTTTGGGAATCCACTTCATCCCGAGTACTGACTCGATTGATTCTCCTCTTTCTAGCAACAGATCTTTACATTCATCGTTCGCGAGCTCTCCTATTCCGCGCAGTACGGCGACTTCATTGCTTTTAAATTTCTTCAACTGGAAACCTCCCTTTGAATGAATATGTTTCACCTCATTCACTGTGCGGATCGCATCCTCCACCGTGGCAAAACTATCGAGGTAGTCGTCCACGTGATGGTTTTCTAAAATTGCTCCTGCTGCACGTGGGTACTCGGATGCGAACTCTGATGCGTTAAGGTTCTTAACGTATTGTGCTGACGAGGGTGAGGAAGTTGAGCCAAACGTTAAAACGTCCATCACGTAGATGTGTGGTTCTCCTGCAGGATCTTCACGCCAAAGGAATCTTTGTGCTTGCTGGTCTGGTTCGATGACTGTGAGTTGATGAAACATCTCTCTTATGTCTCCACTTACTGCCACGGGGTACTGGCGGAAACGAGAGAGCACTGTTGGCAATGGTGTCAGCAAGTCCGGGCCTTTTAGGAGTTTGGAGTTGAGCGACACACCGTCGGATTTAGCTGAGGCATCCCAGATGAGCCTAATCTTATCTGGTTTCTTGGGATTTGTAACAATCCCCAACGGGAGATACCAGACACGAGACGGATCCGACGATTGGATTTCATTTTGTGTATTCGTGAATCAGTTCATTTACACGTTCTCTGAGAGTCGGTTCTTTCGATAGTCTTCTTTCAAGTGATTGTAGACGACGTAGTGCTGTCAAATAACTATTTGGAAAAATTGGATTGTCGGTGTTCCAAAGTAGCCCTGTTTCAAACAGGGGGGGTATACGCAACGAGGTTCGCCTACCGTTCATGTTTTGTGGGTGTATTCGTTTGGCATCAGCATTAGCTGTCTGGCATGGCCCGCGTTCCACCTGTGCTGTTTGGGTCGGCCCGCGTGAGAGATGATGCTGTTTGGGACGGCCCGCCCGAGAGATGATTGTTAGGCGAGCTTTGTTTGTAGTTGACAGCCGTACACCCACCCTGGTTTCAAATCCTCGCAACGTCCGCCGTGTGGTTTCCTTTAGTATACGCATCGCTCTTTTGTTTTCGTCTGATTCTGGTTTTTCACCTGCTCCTGATACTCCTGACACGTCTAAGGCGAAATAGTCCCGTAATTGCTCGTTTAACTGACGATCGGAATATGATGCGACACTCACATGGAAATTCAGAACGGGTTTATTTCCGGAAGGTGCTAGGGCGCATCCATAAATTCCCCAACCAAGGCTACATTTTGCTGCGATTGGCACCCCAGCCGCGCCTTCTCGAATGGCTATCGGTACAGCAAGTCGCAGGTTTTCCAAACCGATCAGCAGCTTAGGTTGTACCTGTTCTTGATCTTCTATTGGTAACCCCCGTAGATAAGGAAATTGTTTAGCCAGTTCTTGATATCGAAATGATTGGGTAGGCAGCAATAATCCATCGACCGTATGCACACTGATAAGCTTATGATAGGTGCCAATACCCTTTCCTGCTACATCTAGTTGAATTATTTGCGATTCGTTTTCTTCTCGGGTAATATTTCCAGTCCATTGTAGGGTAAGTGCCTCTGTTGGTGCGACCACTTGTAGTTGTTCTGCAATGGACTTTTCCAGGAGAGTCAACTAGCGCGAAAACCATTTCGGAGCGACCTCTGTTTCTCAACACAACCGGGATAATTCGAAATATTGGAAACAATTTTTCATTACTAGCAGAGCAGTTAGAAGAGATATTTACCGAATGAGATACTGCTGTGGTGGGTGGATGGAGCAATGTATGATGTTTAAGGCGGCAGTCCTGAGAAGCCCCTTTTGTTGGACGAATTTCCATTGTTCATCCACATCGAACGTTCTAAATTGTGGGCATTCATGTAGTCGATGTCCCTCGCGTTCACATAATGCACATGGTTTGCTGACTTTCCGACTATCACGATTCGGGCGTTCCGTGCTGTACTGCACTGCAGTATGTGCTTGCACTATTCCCCACTCTTTCGACTTGATTTTCTCGTTTCTGGCTGGCTTGCTGTGTACCGGTAGATCGTATGTCACCTCGCTCGCTGCAGTAACCAATCTAGACATGAAGCCACCGAAGGTCCTCAGTGTAACGTTTGGATGTTGGCTTTTGTAAACTGCCCAATCTAGCCTTAGAGGTCCTGGAAGCTTTTCCACTAACTCTTGCATGAGTGTAGGATTAGCAAGATGATTCTCTTGGTGCGCCGCCGTGAGATGGTCGACTAAATTTTGCACCGCGAGACCAAATTCCATGATAGTTTCCAGTCTATCTTGTTTCGGTGCTGGAACACGGTGTACTTTCGCTATCAAGGAACGAACCAGTAATTCAAGTCGACCGTATAGTATCCTCAGCGTGCTAATAACGTGAGGTACACTCGATGGGAGTAGCAGACGACTCCGAACGGACTCCAAAGCATGGCCCTTCAGACTTCTTTCCGAATATCCACAAGCGTCTGTTGATTGTTCAAAACAGCTTATGAATATCGGCCAATCTTCAGCACTTCCTCCAAACGTAGGCAATTCTTTGCCTATAACTTGTCGTGCAGCGAAATGTTGTGTGCTCAGTGCAGTCGGATTTGAACTCTTAGAAGTACGAAACGGTGTTATTGTTTCCTCTTCTTGTACAGGCGATTGAGCTTGAAACCCCGGTCTGTGTGATCTGTTCTCCGACATCGGAGCCGCAGGCAACGCCGTTCCTCCACCGTTGTTTCGCTCTTGTTGATTTACTATGTGGGGGGCACCAGCACCACAATCATACGCGTCTTCGTCAACCACGGCGTGCTGCTGTGCCAGCCAACTGGAAACTTTTCCGCGTGAATCTACAACTGATCCGGGTCGACTACTAGCCTCTGCTATCTGGCGGAGTAGTTCATGTTTCTTATCGAGTGACTGCTGCCTTATGAGCTGCTGCTTTGCTTGGAACGCTTGCTCTTCTTGAAGCTGACGCTCTCGTAGTTGATTTTCTTCCTCTGCTAGTCGTCGTTTGTCATCCAATTGACGGCGCTCTTCCTCTATCTGCTTGACTCTTATCGCTTCCTGTTCCCTTAACGCTTGCTCTTCTAGAAGTTGTCGTTCTTCTATCATCTTCATCTGTGCCTCCAACAGAGCTTCTCGGACACTGGAGGTCATGCTGGGCACGGGTGTGTTCAAATTTTTCTTGGTTCCCTTCGATGATTTCGTGGATTTGTTGTCCGCACCAGGTGGCTTGAGTTGTTGCATTCCTCTTGCGACTCCTTCCAAAGCTTCACATGCATTGCATACGTATTTATGATCTTTAATGGACTCGTCGACTCCAGCACATCCGAAGTGGGTCCATACATGACACTGATCGCAAGCCACCATATGGGTATCTGCCGAATCTCTCCGATTGCATTTTTTGCAATGATAGTTTCCAGCAGTCGTATCGTGACGTCCAGTTTCCATAGCTCCACGTACAAAATTCTTAAAGGAATTTGTGGCGAAGATTTCCCAAATCTTAATGAAGCAGACCTTATGTTGTGGGTTAAGCTTTAAGCTAAAAATAGAATTATATTTAGTGATTCATTTTCAACAAATTACAGAGCTCGTCTTACAATTTTGGTGAAAATCCCAGGAAAACTTTTGCGGATCGTGTCACAGACTGACTGCTACGAAGACCTAATTGAATAATTCTCGCATACTCTGAGATAACGCCCTAAAAGCCATTGGTAACCATGTGTGTAGCTCATTGTTTCTTAGCAAGTGAATGAATAAGCATCCAAACCAACATCACTGGCAGGTAGATAATGATCCTTTCTTCATCATAAAGTTGTTAAACAACGTATAAATCCATTCACATGCTCAGAAACAATGAGCTACACACATGGTTACCAATGGCTTTCAGGGCGAGATCATAAGTTATGCGAGAATTGTAGGTTAATTCAAAGCTACCTTAGTTCTAGTTCTATGTAATTACCTCGAGTCTTCTATATATTCAATTTGAAAGGTATAATAATCGAATTCACTGATTGAATATTCTTAGAGCATAACTACAAAGGGCAAAGAGTGAAGATATAAATAAACAATTTGTATAGGAGATCATTCGTAGATTACATACATAATTTCATAATTTCATCCACTGTCTTTAAACTACTTGTACATCAAGTATCACTAACAATTCGAATGGGATCAATTTTAGATAATAGGTACTTTTACGTATAGTATGTAGATTAGGTAAGTTGTTGGTAATATGCTTCAATTTCTGCGAATCACTCTAGTCCACGGTGTACTAAATTAAGAAGGTGATATACTCCGAAAACTGACAGCTACTTGACGACGTCATTCCTATCCACCTCGAACAAAATTCCGAAAAAAATGATCTAGTGGTCCGGAAGGTATATGGTACGATAGGAGTGACGTCACATGTTTACAACCAAATTCGTTGTTTACATCAGTAAAGAGCCTGCCTTGTTAATTTTTATGCCGTGCTCTAGTCTGACAACGCACGTATGGTAACGTCAACGACGGCTCAGGTTGACAGCTCGGCTTTCGAAGCGCTGCTTGTTGTTTGCAGCTTTGACGCGACGAGGGGTTTCATCATGACAAGGTGAATTTAACTTTTAGTTAAAATTTGACAGCCCGATAGTCATTTTCCCCTCAAATTGTTAAATTAACTAACATTTTGTTTTTTTTTTCAGCACGTGTCGTGCATTTATCCAACGAGGCTTGCCGAGGGGGTGGGTGTTAGAAAAAACGGCGTTATGAAATATGTGAATGAACCCTTTCACTGCTGATTCTATTTAAAGGCACACCATGTTCATGTGCTGTATTGCCCGCACTAATCGCCACATAAAGCTCCCGGAATTTTTGAAAGTGAACTGACTAGCTCTACTGCCTCCACTACGTCCAGAAGACGATCTGTTTCCAACTCAGAATCCATCCCTCACTGTCAACTATCTTTTAAATCTACGTAGATCCATTGGATCTACGTACGTCGATTGGATGATCCGAATCTGACTCAATTCGGATTGTCCAATATAGAATCAGAACCTTGCATATAATGAGGTCCGTCCCACTCGGGCTGAGATTGGGTACCACTTCTAGTACTGCATTTGGTCCCTCGGTAGTGCAAAAGGTACCAAAGTTTGACAGATCGCAGTACACTTTGAACGGCATTCTAGATTACCCTATGAGCCATAAAATTTTGGGCAACTGCAAGGGACATGGAGGTCTTTAATTTGTCTTTGATATAACAGTACAGAAAAAGGCTACTTTTCGATACCAACATTAGTTCTAAAAAGTAGAACTTTTCAGCACGGTTTTTTTTTTTTTGTTGGAAAAGCAGGCCGTTATGTTGTCCATTTTATATATATATTACTTTTTTGAATGTTGCTGAATAATTCAGGCCCATGACAACCATATACCGATACACAGTGTTCTTCGTAGCCAGGATGTCCCGGGCGATAAGTGAATATCGCCTACTGTCAGTTGTAAGAACTGTAAAAATAAAGACCATTGTTTTGTTTAATTGTTTGCTATGGTTTGATTATCAATTTTTGATATTGTTAAATCAGCTAATAATGTGTCAAAAAGATAGCGTTAGCGTTAGCGTTAACGTTAGCGTAGTTACGGTATACTTCGTAGAATGGATACTAGCAACATTCATGTTTCTTTATAATAATCTCATCCTGACTACTTTCAAGAACAAGGCAGGGGAGTATACCTTGTTCAAATCATAAACAAGAAAACAAGAATATCGCTATTCCCGGCCACGCCCATCTTCACCGTAACTTGGGAAAGGAGAAGGAAATGTTGATGTAGCACTTACTTAATGAGAGGCCACCGACTCAGCGACACCCTCATAAGTGCTACGGAGTTGGAGGTTGGGGAAGGTATATTGTCAGGATTCGCCTAGAAAGCTGGCGATAGACCATAAATATTTGTTGTTTAAGCGTTTTCAAATTAATCTTTTGAATGCCGGCAATCAAAAGAGAAAACAATAGCTTATTTATAGTATAAATAGTATTTCGCGAAATGCTTGTCGATTGTGCAGTAATATTTTTGCTCAATAACCAGTAAAAAGCAAAACCGATCCCTCCAGGGTCATCGGGTTGTATAAAATAACGAAACGCGTGAAAAAAAAATCTCCGGCGACAAAAACACGCGCGAAACCGTGAGCAAAATCTATCTGACGACGCAAAACCGAACTGTCCTGCTTGGGCTTTACGAAGCACTACCCAGCAAGACGCTCCAAAACAGGAAAAAAAAATCTCCGGTGACGAAAACATGCGCGGAACCGTGAGCCAAATCTATCGGACCGCTAATAATGTGCCAAAAAGTTGAAGCACATTCAACATTTCGATGGTTTTGGAAGGAGAGCAAACGTTAAAAGGCATCCTGCAAGCCTCCAAACAAGCAATCAGTGATTTGATTCCGAAACTTGCTCGATTATAGGCCTCCAAGCGTGAAACGCAACATACTGTTAGCCATCTATTCGTAGGTAGCGCAACTAGTCAGATGATGAGAGATTTGATTTTTCCCGCATCCATCACATGCCGCTGGGGGGAAAATGTTTTATTTTCCTGCTAAAAGATGGTTAACAGTAATCAAATAGGCGGAAAAGGTAGGAATATCCATTCTCTTTGTTCTACATACGTTTGTTTTTTTTTTTGTATTATTGCATTACTTTCATAGAAATTGAGATCCGGCTGGTAGGAGCACTAGTTTGAGGTTGGAAAACCAGGATATGTGAGGTTAGTTTCATTGAAACTTTCACCTGCGCGATTTTTGCGCTTAAAAAAAACACGTTTCGGAACATTCTCCGCTGCCTCTAAAAATACCATTGGATAGTGAAATGAGTTTTCTATCATTGGATTTCATTCAATTTCATACATTACTTCACTTAAACAGTGAAAATAAATATATTCTTCCGAATGTTTTGAAACCATGAATGGGTTTGACATTGCTTTCGGAAACCATCATCATGACGACAGCAGCACACCTCAGCGGACGAATTGTCGTCTTGGGAGCGAATGGATCATAAACATTAAACAAAACTTCGCATTCTGATTACACTCTCGATTCAAATCACCCGAAAATGAGTAAACACATGGAGATGTTGACTACGCTGAAAGTCGTCTCGTGCCATGAGCCTGGAATAATTTATAAACACAGACAAACAGACGTCACACTCTCATCGTTGTCCATCGACCACCTTTTTAACGGTCGATTCAAAAATATGGTAGGTGGCCGACCCGCCACCCGCAGCGCTCGTATCGTTTTTGTTCGTGTTTGATGTTTACACACTACCGCCATCTGTTGGCCCGTCGGCCAAACACACCGATTATAGCATTGGGCGTACATGTCTTCGTGACTATGATTTTGATTAAGATTTGTTCTAAGTGTTACGTCTGTTTGTCTGTGTTATAAAGTTTTGAAAATTTGCATACAAAAAGCGTTATATAGAGGGAGGGAGTTTAAAAATTTCCTGTTTTATCGTTACGTAATAAATGGAGATACGGAATATCGAGAGTCAACTGATTTTGCACTGGTTTTGTGTTCTATTCGATACCTCCCTAACTCGATGGTCCTTCCAAAATCAAGTTATGGCTATCAACCTTGCAAGGTTGGTCGTAGAATTTCATTTCGGTAAACTAAAATGACGAATTCAGCCGGTAAAACATATTTTTATCGAAATCTCGTTCAGTTTTGACAGACGAGTGATATTGACAGATGCAAATCGACGAAAATTAATTAAGTTTACATAAATAACCGAGACCGGCAATCTTATTTGCCGCAAAAATCAGCAAACAAATCTTTTTACTGAATTTCGGCAAATTGCATCTGTCAAAACCGAAAAATCAGAGCTGCCGGACACAACATTTCCTTAAAATGTTTTTAAACGTTCTTAGAAAGAGGAAGAGCACCTACATGTAAGTGTTCACATGAAAAATGTTTTATGGCGTATATTTGTGCGTAATAATGATGCATTCAGACGAGTCAGCTCATATAATGCTATTTTTATTACATTTTCAGAAATATTTCCTGGAACTTTTACTCCTTCATGGTCGTGCTTGAAATGAAAAAGAACGAAATTTACTCAAATTTAATGAAAGGTGGGATGTTTACAGTGATGGTGTTTTGTAACGCAATTGTACATTTGTTTTGAATAAATTTGTTTTGATTATTGAAATTTGTATGTTTTTTTTTTATTTCTTCTTCCAATTAAAAATATTATCGTTTTGCCGAATTTCGGTAGTGGTGTGTCGAGATTTTCAGCAATTTTGACAGCTGGGTTGATTTAACATTTTGCAGCTCAATCGGCACTTTGAACTTTTACCGAGATTTTTGCCGAAATCTCAGCTGTTGAGTTCTCGGCAATTATTTTTGCCGGCCTCGGCGAAATAAATTAAGTGTGTGTTACAACCATACATTCTTTTGTTCTTTTGACTTTACTGTGCGCCGTGTGTTGGTGTTATCTCACTCTCTCTCACGGGCAACTTAGAAACAGTAATAGTCAAACGTTTTAGGGTTTCTCGCATAACTTATGATCTCGCCCTAAAAGCCATTGGTAACCATGTGTGTAGCTCGTTGTTTCTGAGCATTTGAATGGAGTTACACGTTATTTAACAACGCTATGGCGAAGAAATGATCATTATCTACCTGCCAGTGGTGATGATTTGGATGTTTATTCATTCATTTGCTCAGAAACAACGAGCTACACGTAGTTACCAATGGCTTTTAGGGCGTTATCTCAGATTATGCGAGCACAGACAAACAGACGTAACACATAGAACAAATCTCGATCAAAATCATAGTCACGAGGACATGTACGCCCAATGCTAAAATCAGCGTGTTTGGCCGACGGGCCAACAGATGGCGGTAGTGTGTAAACGTCAAACACGAACAAAAAACAAGGCAAGCGCTGCGGGTGGCGGATTGGCCACCTAACATATTTTTGAACCGACCGTTAAAAAGGTGGTCGATGGACAATGATGAGAGTGTGACGTCTGTTTGTCTGTGATGCGAGGTTTATTCACAAATTTCATAACGCCAAAAATGGGCATTTTTGTCACCCACTCACCCCCTCGTAACGCATTTTGTATGAATATTTTTTTTAATTTTGTATGAATTCTCGCATAATCTGAGATAACGCCCTAAAAGCCATTGGTAACCAGCTGTGAAGCTCGTTGTTTCTGAGTAAATGAATGAATAAGCATCCAAACCAACACCACTGGCAGGTAGAGAATGATCCTTGCTTCACCATAGAGTTGTTAAATAACGTGTAAATCCATTCAAATACTCAGAAATAACGAGCTACACACATGGTTACCAATGGCTTTTAGGGCGAGATCATAAGTTATGCGAGAACTGTAACATTTCAAGGACACCCACCCACCCCCATTAGTGTTATGAAATATGTGAATGGGCCCTTATAGCATGCATAGGCTCATTTGTAATGAATATAAGCAAAATAAAAACCTTTCAAAATATTAGCGGATGCAATAAGAGCCACCCTAGTATTGCACACTCTTGAATAATTTTGCTCAGACAACGAGCTGGTCCGACTCCATAAATGGAAAATTATTATTTACAATCCGTTGGTTATTTATTTAATTTCCTTCAAAGGTGCGATAGCTTCTTGGTTGTCGCAATTTTTATGAAAAATTTAGTCGATAAACAAAAAGAGAGCATAATTCTTGTTTATTCAGCAAGACGGAGTCCTAATGAATGAGTAGAAGTTTTTCAACGGCCGAGTGGAATTGCGGCGAAACAAAATCGAGCGAAATAGAAAGTGGCAAAAAAACGTGCAGAATCCAACTACCAAACGTCACATTCATTCATTTGGTGTGCGATCGCTTGCGGCAGACATCCCCTAGTTTGTAAGTAACATTTTTCACGATTATTGCCTGATTTTCTACTAAAATTCTTCGTATAATAACGTTTTAGCCATTACGTACGTCGGATCGAATAATACCGCTCGAAAATGACTGCCTGGAGAGCCGCTGGTTTGAAGTAAGTACCCGAAAAAGTGATGTTTTCATTTTGGCCGACTGCAATGCAATTTGTTCCTTACGTAACCTCTTACGAAGATTTTCTGAAAACCGGGAGGCTGGAAGGTCCGGAATCCAGGGCTGGTATCCGGGCTCTTTCTAGAGACTTCGTCTCCATTTTTAATGAAAATCTTTTGCAATGGATGGTCCACTAAAGCCTCTTTTCAACAAAAATGGTCTCTAACACAGGGTTGGTAGCGAGTCACTTTTTTTAAAAGCCGGTCATTTGAATTGAAGTCTCCTTTTTAAAGCATTTTTTACTGAAGTCACTTTCATTGGCCACAAGTGCAACTATTTTGAGCAACTTGATTTTCAATTGGACTAGTGAGTAATAAATTAAAATTGTACGCGCTTTCAAACTGCATAGCAAGTTTTTGAGCTTTTTCGCAATTGCATTCTGAAGTTTTTTTAATTTCAGGTAATTTCCTAGAGGGCTTAGAGCTAGGGTCCAATTGAGAAATTTTATTTTCAAAATTGTTGTTTCTCAATTGAAAAAAACGTTTTTAATTCATTTTTGGAGATTTTGCCATATAGCTTCCATAGCAGGATTGCGAATGCGTTGAAATTGTCTTCTTCTTACTTTTTTAAGCGGGATCAGTTTAAGATCATCGTCTATTATTACGGATTCGAATTTTACAGAGGTTTTTTCACCGATCTCTATAATTGGTAGTTACTATAGCAAATCTTTCAAAGATTCCTACAGCTCTCACAAGAAGTTTTTGAAGCAATTCGTTAAGGTATTTTTCTAGGAAAAACCTCAAGAATGCCCCCAAGATTATTCATATGGATTCCTTCCCGAATGCATATTGTTTTCCAGGGGTTATTCCAGGAAATCTATTAAGAGTTCTTCCAAGAACTTCTGAATAAATTCGACCAGGGTTTGCTTATTGAAGTCCCCCAGTATTTGTTCTACTGATTTCTCCAACATTCCTTTCACGAATTACTCTTGCAGTTCTTCCAAACATTTCACGAATAATTTTCGAATAAAATCTTCAAATTTTCTTCCAAATTTCATTCAAAGTTTCACATCAGCAAATACTACAGCATTCTACACATTATTTTCGGGATTGCGTTCAATGTTTTTCTAGAAATTCTTCCAGAAAGCCTACAAGATGTCAACCAGGAATTCGATTGTTTATTTTCTAAAATAAAATAATAGATATCTTAGCAATTTATCTAGAAAATCAACCACAATTTTCTCGTGGTTTACTTTCAGAAGTTCTTTCAAGAGTTCATCTAAAATTTCTACAAAAGTTTGACCAGAGATTACTATAGGACTTGTTTTAGCAAGGGCCTCCGATTTTTTAAGGAGTTTCTTCCAAAAATTTTGAAAAACAAAACTATTCGCAATTCCCTGGTATTCTTCGTCTTGGAACTGAGACAGAGCCTGCTTATCAGCTTAGTGTTTATTGAGCACTTCCACAGTTATCAACTGATAGCTTTCTTTGCCAAAATTGCCATTTTCACATTCGTACATTGTGTGGCTGGTACGATAATACTCTATGCCCAGGGAAGTCAAGGAAATTTCCATTACGAAAAGATCCTGGACCGACCGGGAATCGAACTCAGATGCCTTCAGCATGGCTTTGCTTTGTAGTTGCGGACTCTAGCCACTCGGCTAAGGAAAGCCCCAGTTTCCTGGGATCATTCTTGGATAAATGCCGTCAGTATTTTCTTGGGAAATTTCTCAAAGATTTTCTGGAAGACTGAAAATCTGAAATAATCTTATGAGGAGTCGCTGGAGTAATTCCTAAAGGTATTCATAGAGAAATTTCTGGTTGAAATCTAAAAAATATCCTGATCAACAATTTCGGAGGGAATCTTAAAAAAAATATGAATCGTTGAAGAAATTATTGATTGAATTTATGAGGATGTCATAAACGGGAATCCTGGACAAAATCACCTGGAAGACTTTGAATTTTTTTCAAAAAAAAAAACGAAAAACTATTTCTAGAAATTCTGCAGTAATTTCTGGATTTAAACTTTAAAAAAATCCAATTCTCGATTGAATTCTTAAAATAATCTTGAACAAAATTCATGAAGAATTTCCAAACAATCAATAAATGCATTTCTGAAGAAATCTTCGGCGTAATACCTGAAGGAAATTTTTAGTACATTTCTGATTTTTTTCTGAACCTTTAAAAAATGCATTTAATAATATCGATGATTAGTACTTGTCGCAATTAAAAAAATAGATGTATACATAGACAAATGTCTGACCGGATTTTTGTTTAAATTTCCCTTAAAAACTCTTATCTTCGGGTTTCTGTATGGTCTTTATTTTGTTCCTGTGAGCTCTCTTTTTGATTCCAGTTTGTTCTCTTTTTGTCACCATTTCTAGCATGAGGTCTCGTAAATTTCCTATTTTTTTTAGACATTAGCACTGCGAATCAATCACAAAATGCTAAACCTTTTCTATTGTTTCGTTTAGCTACATCAACTACTCCAACATTGCTGCCCGTCTGGTCCGCAAGGCTCTGAAGCCGGAACAGCGAGCTCAAGCCGTTCGGCGAGACGAGTCCCACATCAAGTTCACCAAATGGGTCAACGGAAAGCCAGAAAGTGAGTATCGATTTGAAAAGACATTATTTGCCATTTCTTCTATTGTTTCAGGTTAACAATTACAATGTCGTCGATCTTCAATTAACCGTTTCAATCAATATTAAATTGCAGATGAAAAGTAAACTGCCACCCCTAATTTTATCTCTCTTGGGGATATATGGTTAACAAGTAGGGATTGTAAGTTCCGGGTGACCCCTGACCTAACTCGAAATGTGTGCTTCTTGCTAACATTAGAAATTGCCGGCCTTGTGTATGAGCAAAATTGAATCGTTTCGGTTTTCCGCCCTTTCAGTAACCGGATTGTCAAAATTCACTCATTTGGAATCGTTATTCAAATTAACTGTTGATATCTTTAAGTCATCCAGGTTTTCTAATGCTTTTTCTCTTTTCTTTTTGTATTTTTACAGAGGCTGGTGAAGTTGTTTAGATTCGGAATTAGGTCGTCTGTATCTGATTCGGTTCAATGTTAATAAAAAGTCAAGATTCTACGATGAAGAAAAGGTAAATTTCAGAACTTGACTTTATTTCATGTACCTACATATGTTGAAAGAAAGCCGTTATTCACCACCTATCTGTTTGTAGGCGTCTTCAAGATTAAGCAATCAGGCCCGGCTCTAGAGGCACTTTCCCCACCAATTGCAAGGCTGGTAGCAGATCTTTTTGAGATGAATGTCTCGTAAAAGTCACTTTTGAATAGAAGGTTTTCAAAGTATTTTTTAATCAAAATAGTCTCTATGGTCACTTTTTTCTTTATTCTGCTTACTGCGAATCCAGGTGCAAAATTCTAGAAGTTCACGTAGGGCTGGTAGCAGGTCTCTTCTTAGAGACTTGGTATTCATTCTAATGCAGGTCTCTAATGAGCCTATTTGAATTAAAGGTCTAAGATCTCTGTCGATAAGCAAAGTTATATTTTAAGCTACTTTTTTCGGTCCAGGTCCTTTCGTAATGAAAATTTCTTTGACTTCATTAGAAAAGAAAACTCAAAGTTAATAACTGTGGAAGTGCTCTTAGAAAAGTGCTTAAACTGAGATGCAGGACGTAATGCCAAGAAGAAGATATTCTTACGCGACCATTGCATAAATTTTCCAGGAATACTCTCACATATTCCTTAAGATGAAGGAGAATCCATAACTCCGGGGATTTGTTCATACATAAATAAATCTAACAATTTCTCCAGGAGTTCCACTCGAAATTATTACAATAATTTCTCAAGTCGAAATTTGAAGATTTTTTTTTCATAAAATCCATCAAATAATTCCAACATTTATACCACCAGCTTCGTGGCTGTGCGGTTAGCGGCGTCAGTCGCTTAGGCGTATTGTGCCACGAAGTGTGGGTTCGATTCCCTCTCCAGCCGGTGGAAAATTTTCGTCAAACGAAAAATTCATCACTGGGTTACTGGGTGTTACGTGCTGTCCATTGCCTAATGTTTGTGTTCGTTCAGTTTGTGTAGCCTTTGGCTGAAGACGGTATAAACTGTCTTTTTCGTTTTAAAATTTACCAGGGATATCCTTCAGTTTTTTTTAGGAATCCTTTTATCAATTTCTTCAGTCATTACTCTAGAATATAAAAATGCGCAAAATCTTTCCAATGAGTCCTAGGGGAATGTGGGGCAAGATGAGCACCCGGGGCAAGATGGGCACCCCTAGTTTGTGTCGTTCCTACCTATTCTGTTCATTAAATTATTTGGGGTTCTGATGAATATCATTAAAATGATATGATGATCATAAAAATCAACTAAAAAATCAACAGCACAGCGTAAATATTGTCAAAAATACATAGAAGTAAAAAATTTACCTTTTTATATAAGATTTGTTCTTTTAAAAGTGATATTTTTGTTGCGTAAACAAATTTATTCATACGTTTTTGGTCGTATAGTTATAGAATAATCTTCTGTAGGTAATCAGGAGCAAAACTTTTATCAAATTTAAAAAATATTTCAACTGTTTTGATTATATTAATAAATTTACACCCTTGGGGCAAGATGAGCACCATGTTCAAAATTAAGTAAAAGTGTGAAATTATAGAACCACATTTAGCTGTGGGCTTGACTTACGGAAGATACCGCAAGATTGCACAAAACAATTTTTCTAAAAAATATATAAACAAACAACAAATTAAATCGTTTTTTAAGCAAAATCTTAGCAATTTATGGAAAGTTATTTATTTTTTGATAAAAGTTTTAAAAACTAAGCTAGTCGAAGATAAATATTATCAGATATTATAGATAATATCTTGGGATATTGCAAGCATTGAAAAATAATAGTTTTCTTTAGTAAATTGCATCTTTTTATGGGGGTGCCCATCTTGCCCCGCAATTTTTTTGACCGATGATAAAAAAGCTATTTTTTAGCGTGTTATTTGTAAAACTATTTATCATTTTTTAAAACTTTTGATGGTTGGAGGTCAAAGTAATAATGTAAAAGATAAGGATGGTTACCAATTTTACCAAAATAAGAACGTTTAAGTAGGCTTAAATCGCGCTTATCCTTAGGGTGCCCATCTTGCCCCGCCTGACCCTACATGTATTGTTCCAAGACAATATAGAAAGGTTTATTACAGGTTTGATAAAATTTGGACTAAAATCACTCCAGAATTTTCCTATATTGATATCTTTAGTCAATTTAAAAAGATTTCCACAGTTCTTCCGGAATTTGATCCATGGATTCCTCCAGAGATTATTCCACAAAATCTTTTAGGGCGATACATGTTTAACACTTCAGTCGTCGCGCTGTTGTATTTTGTACAACACTGTTGAAAAAACCCCGCTTTTCGTTCACAACGGCAGCGTGGTGGTTCTGATTAGAGATGGGCAAAAAGAATCGGAGCCGTTCAAAAGATCCGGATCACTCAAAAGAACGAGTGATCCGTGGCTCTTTTTGGGCGAGAGTCGATTCATTGGATCAGCACGGATTAGATAAAAAAAATAGTCCGGAAAAAGAACGAAGCAATTAAATTTTCCCCTATTCTCCTTCGTTCGTTTCTCGGCTGGATTGAAACGCTTGCTTTGCGTGCCACGCCACACATGCAAGCTGCACCGTGCTCTCTGCGCTCTCAGCATAGACAGATCCTGCCCACTTGCACACAGGAAGATGTAAGATAGAGAGTAAAAGTGCCAACTTGAATGGCAAGCACATTTTTCGCTTCTTCCTTTTGGTTCAGGTAGGTGAAATCGGTCGAGTGTTTCGGAGGTTTTGGGGAAGAGTGAGAGAAGGGTACAAAAGGAGAGACACATGCCGCGCAACAGGGAATAAGCCGCTCTTTTTCCGTATGCTCGGTTCAGTTCGCTCTTCTTTTGCGAGCCGCTGAGCCACTGAACCGTTCATAAGATCCGGTTCACTCAAATGATTGATTCGGATCGGATCCGTCCATTGAAATGAGCCGTTTTGCCCAGCCCTGGGCCGGCTTTAAACAAAAGCTATTTAGTATTGTTTTCAAGAAGATTCTTGAGGAATACATTTTGGTTTGGTGTCGATAGATATCTTTGATGTAAAATGACAGCATATAAATCACAACTGTTATACAAAGTACAACAGCGCGACAACCCGAAGGTTAACGTAATCAAATAATATTTTGTCAGTATACTGGTGCACATATCTAGTTTCTAGAAATGGCCAAAGGAACTCGAGTATATTCCTATGGCCGGAGCTATTCCGGTGCGTCACTGTGTCAGGACGGGTAAAAAATGGGTATTTTTTCAGGACATGCCAAATAACTTTATCTATTTGCAATGGCAAACATTTTAATTTGCATAAATCATTAAGATTCGATATTCAACATTATAAATAAAGATTCTAAACGGTGCAATTTAGAATGTACCGAATGTGGCCACTCCGCCTCAAAGAACCGGCTATAGTTTTGTTGGATACTAAACCGTTACAGTTATCGAAAAGTAAAGATCAAACATGAAAGTTTACGTAAATACGTTCCCATAAGCTTGCCACCTATGTTTAGATATGAATCGGCCACTTTATCGTAAATTCGAGGCGTGTCAGGGCCGGAAATGTTCATTTGTTGGACCAATCAAATGCAAGAAAAATGGTTACTCGTTTATCAAAAGGTTCACACTGATGCGTTTTTCTTGAAACTCCATGATTTAGTGGATATAGTTTCTAAAAGTGGCCAAACGGTCTCGAGAATGCTCCTGTGGACGGAGTTATTCCGGTGAGTCACTGGGTCAGGTCAGGTGCTCCTGGAGGTAGGCAAATCTATAGTCTATAATCTATAGTCAGATAATTTTCAGAATCGGCTATAATGCCAATCATAAAACTATCGTTTCCAGTTGAACATTTTTCCAAATACTATTCTAGGACTTTTGAAAAAAAATCTCTGAACAATTATTTTAAAAAGCTCTGGAATAAAATCTTGTAAATTATCTTGGAAGAATTTGTGTAGGTATCCTGAAAAAACAATTAGCGAATTCGATCAAAGGATTAGTCGATTAGTAAATAGTAAACCCTCCAGATCTCTTAATCGACTAATTTTATCCTACGCCTTTTCATCCACGATTACTCTCAGGATTTTATCAAAATATGTCTCGACAGGTTATTCGAGGAAATCTATAAAATAACTTTTCAAGAATTCCTCGATATGATTCATCGTTTAGTGACTCTAATGAATTCTCCAGCATTTCATCCTGGGATTACTTCTTCAGTTGTTTCAAAAATGTCTCAATGGATTTACTACACTACCGTTTTTTTTTTTTCATTCTCTCTGATCATTTCGTTAGAGATACCGTCTGGTGTTTTACAAAGATTTCCTTCAGAAAATCCTACTGGATACTATCCAGAAATTCTATGTATTTTTTTTTCAATTAGCTTAGCAAATTATCTTTATAATAAATCTTCGAGCTGTTTAGTATTATAAGTACTGTAAGTAAATGATAACCGAAAGTTATCTAGAAAATCGTGTAAAACTTTCTCTTTCACGAGTTCTTTCAGAAACGCTCACTCATCAAAGGTGACTTTAGAATTTCAACAAGTTTCATCAGAGCTTTATTGTAAATTTACTTTAGAAATACCTCACAGATTTTTTCCCTAGATTTCTCTAACCATTTTCTAATGACAATTATTTTCTTGACATTTCTTTGGCGACATGCCTGGAAAAGCTCCTGGAAGAATGGAAGAAAGAAATCTAAAGGCATCTCCGCATGAGTTTGTGGTTGGATTTTTGAAGATGTTCTAAACCGGAAGTCTTGAAGGTGGTCTGAAAAATCGATGCTTCCATCACCGAATAAAATCCTGGAGAACTTATCCTATCTAAAGGATCTTTGAAAGAATGCCTGATAGATTTTGTATTGTAAATCCTGTGATTATCTCTGCGAAAATCCAGGTAGTAGGGTGGAAGTTTCAATTATCGCTTTTACGTCAAAGCAGTCTTTGAACGACTTTTAGTACTTAAAAAAATGCAAATTTTCTTGCAAAATATTGATGGTATCTATTTAAATTCAAAAGTTATTGATGTTTTTCTGCTAAAAATCCTTTGTTTTTGTCATGTCTACCTATCTTAAGTGATATTCATTATTTTTTATACACATTTATATACATACACTACGTCATAAATACGGACTCACTAAAATAAGTATTGCAACACTCAGCTAAACATTGAATCACCCCCCTCAAAACAGGTAAATTCACATTGCTCTATCTCGAAATCCTTACGACTTGCAAAGAAGCGATCTTCAGCAGAAGGTCATGGACATTCAGAAGACAAACAGTTTGGTTCTAGATATCGCCGCTAGGTGGCGCTAGTGAACATGTAAAATTGAGCATTTCAAACTAGTTCTAGCTTGTGATCAACAAGAGATGGAAAGTTCGAGTCTTCGGCAAAGTTGTTCAGAAAATGAAGGACATCCGAATAGCAAACCGTTTGATTCCTAATTTTGCCACTAGGTTGCACTAGTACGCATATCTAATTGAATATATGAAACAAATTCTATCTTTTGAGCCAGATGAGATGGAAATAAAATAAATTCTATCTTTTGAGCCAGATGAGATGGAAAGTTTGAGTCTTCGGCAAAGTTGTTCGAAAAGTCAAGGGCATCCAGGAAACAGTTTGAATTATAATTATGCCATCATATAATGCTATTGATCATGTTTAAATGAGTATTTTTACTAGCTCTATTTCTTGATTTCACTACGGTCCAGATTTGCTATGAAAACCAACTTTCAATCTGGTTCTGGAGAGATGACCTTATGAATTTGATTTAATATAATCTCCCGAATGCTGTTCAGAAAGTCTTTGGCATTTGGAAGTTGAAGTGAACAGGGACAGGATCATATTAAATTAAAGTGATACCGATCTTCAAGTGTATCAGATCTGATTCATATTCTTGTGATTTTGGTATGACTTAATCCATAAGGGAGCGACTCAGTCAGGACTCATATTCATCATATTCAAATTATTCAACTCAGAATCTCTTCATATAGGTGGTTCAAGTTCGATTGACTTCATATCAAAGTGATTGATGTCTGATTCTCTTTATATTCAAGTGATTCAGGTTTAATTCGCTTTCTATTCAAGTGCTGCAGGTCTGAATCACTTCATATACACATACATCATACATTCATATCATGTCTACAAGGGCCATGTTAGAAAAATACACATAAAAATAAAAATGGGCTACAACACGCTTGAAATTCCACTACCACTATTATTGAGACACACATACTACCAAGGGATCAGCCACCCTAAAATGTAATAGAGTCAATTTTTACAAGAACCTCAACAAGTGCCCATCTACTTTATTCAAACATACCACTCCGAAGTTAGTTCGTTCTCGTCTCCGGTTAGCCTGTGAATCTAGTAAAAAGATCTAAAATCATCAAAGCAATGCTATAATTTAATACTAAAACTGTTTGCAAGGTTCCAAACTGGTAATCACCATCAACAAGTAATACTTAAGTTTTGAAAAGGCGGTTAAAATTTATTTTTTGTCCAAACTGTTGACTTATTGCATCCATAATTGGTACACCTACCCTATTTTTAAGGTTACCGAAACAAAATTCTCATGCATTTCCGATCCCAACTATGCGAAATTCATTACCCACTTGCCCCACGGTACCTTACATGTAATTTTCAGTTTTCGTCATTAATAAAAACGTCTTTTGAATTGTTCGACATTAGATGTTGACGTATTTTTTAAAGCTTCTACCAAAAACTTCTCGGGACAAAAATACAAAACTAACTTTAAATATAAGTCGTATATTTCCCCCTTGTCTATGGATCGCATCACCGACCAGAGGTGACTCCCAGATCTTTTCCTCCCTCACTAATAAAAACCCTTCCCGTGGTGATTTTGGAGATGCAGAGGTATTCTCGGTCTCTAGAAGCAACAATCATTACACCCTAACATTCCTTCCTCATCCCAACTGACTGTAAGGACTTGGCCGGTGCCGTTATTGATTAATAATATTAGATCTGCTAAAATTGCACTTCGAGAGTAAGCGGAAACTCCCATCCCTTATTCATTTGGATCGTAGTGCAATTCTTACCAGTTCCGATCAACACGGAGTAGCAACCATTGACAGTCAGTCTATGCTATGATATGCTATGCTAAAGAAATCTTCGGAGTTATATCTGAGTCAATTACCTAAATTATTTTCTGATGAAATTCCTATGGAAAATCATAGAAAATGGATACAGTAATACGAGCAGTATTACTTGTCGCTATGCCACGAAGAATCCCCAAAAAAGGTCTTAAAAACATACTTAGAGAAATGTTTAATCTGATTCAATAAGGAATCAAACCCCTATCTCCTGATCCCTGTTAGATTTCGTTTTGTTTTCTTGATTCCTGTTTTGTCTCTTCCGGTCTCTTTTTTCAGGCCTCTAAAGTTCCTGTTTTCGAAACATTCAGTCGCTACCAGCCTTGTCAACATTTCTAATGCTTTTGTTTTTCTCTTTGCTTTCTTTTATTCGGCAGAGGCTGGTGAAATTGTTTAGATCGGGAAGTGAGTCATCTGTATTCCATTCGATTCAATGTTAATAAAAAGTCAGGATTCTCCGATGAAGAAATGGTAAATTTCAGAACTTCAATTTATTTCAAGTTGGATGTATGTTTGTAGAAAGAAAGCCGTTATCCATCACCACATATTCGATTAGTAGACGATTTCGAGACTATACTAATAATTACACCTAATCAATTCGCTTCGGTCCCTCTCCAACTTTGGTGTTGATGATGTATTTCAGCAGATTATTCCCACTGGCAGTGAACTCTGCCTGTGCTTCTGGCAGTTCTGATAGGTCTACAGCAATCCCCTTGATATATTCCGGATCACCGAGTTTGTCATTTGGGAAGACTTTGTTTACCACTGCCAGTACCTCCGGGACGTCCTTCTCCAACAAGTAAAGGCACGCATTCGGACCGGCATCGAAGGTATATGCCACTTTGACTTCCTTCTTCAGGGCGTTAAACTGGTGCACCATATTGACAACGGCAAATGAAATATCGTTCATGTAGACACATGGCGGATAGGTATCTAGGCAGACCGCGTGGAATTGATTGCTATCCTGCATGGTGATTTTACCGAACGTTTCAAAGTCTTTTTTGTTCAATGCCTACGTGTAGAGCAAAACATTAGTTATCTCTCGATAAATGTTAATTAGATAAGTTATACAAACCTCCACCAAATCTTTGGTATGCTTTGGAACGCACTCTTCCACACGATACTTCAACAGCTTGGAAGTTTTCACGCTGGTTGACATTCCGCCAGTGGAACTAGTCTTCTTCCGCGCGTCGTTCACCACCAAAACGATGATTCGCATTTCCGGCCAAAAGTCATGGGGCACCAACTGAACGGCCACTGAATCGCTACCATCTGGGTGCTCGCCTTTTTGCCACTGCACAAATCCAGAGTGTAGACTACGGCAAGCCGAACCACTTCCCTGGCGAGCGATCGAGCTGATTTCCTCGTTTTCAATTCCATACAGACAGGCCAGGGTGTACACTAGAATATGGAAATTATAATTTAATGAAAAGAAAAAACGAAAAAAGGTGATACTAACCCAAACAAGCATATCCGGAAGCGCTGGAGGCCAAACCCGCGGCAGTGGGGAAATTATTTTCAGTCTTCACATGCACATTCCATTTGAGTATTTCCGGTTTACATTTGTTGGATGCCTTTGCTCGCTTTTTAACTGGAATTAAAAAAAACCTAGTGAAGCAATGTTGAAACAAATTGGTGCCTATTTCAAGGCATAAGGTCAAAAAGGATTTGGATATTTGATAGAGATGTACCGAATAGCACTATTCGGCCTTTGGCCGAATACCGAATAGTTGTAATATTATTATTCGGCCAAACGAATATTCGGCCGAACATTTGGCCGAATAATGACTTAATATTCGGTCAAATAAAACCTAAATATTCGGCCGAATAACACCCGTATGTGCAGTTTTTTAAGTAGGGAAAGCTAAACAATTAAACGAAGTATAAATGGAAATGAATGATTGTCTTCTTGAGGTTTTGAAATCGTTTGCAGAAATCATAAGTTCTGAAGATTTCTGTATTTCTGAAGCTAGGAAGCTGTATCCTATTGTTGATTTTAGTTTAAGAAATTTGGTTTACTATTCAACCGACTTTTGGAAGTGTTTCATAAAAATTGAGGCAAATTGACGGCAGACCCCTGACTCTCATAATAATAGAAGAACGTAATCAGTAGGTTTTGCAAAGAATATAGAACGTAGATAAAGTCCTGATAATTGACGGACTTTAAGGTGAGGATGCATCGAAGCCAAACCTGCATCGAAGAGCATAAATCTAGAGAATCTGACAGCCGTTCGCGCTGAATATTGGAATGATTGGTCAACACCAGCGATTGACCAGAAAGTTAAATTTTCAGCACAAACGGTTGTCTGGTTCTCTAGATTTGTGCTCTTGAAAATGATGGGTTTAGCTTCGATGCATCTATACCTTGAAAACAATTTTTCAAACGCTTCTAACTAGCCAAGCGGTACGTTACAGCTCCTGCAAGATGAGATACAATTTGATTTGCAGAAAATGGTAACGCCATAGAACAGAGAAATTCTCACTTTTTCAATATTTGACATCGAAGTCTATTCAAGGTATCCATAAAAAGAAAAATACGGTCATCATTTGAATAAATTATTGATTTTTTAAATTTTCCTTACATAAACATAATATTTTTTTTTACAGTTTAGTTTATTTTGTTATTATTCGGTCACTATTCGGCCTATTCGGCCGAATAACGGATTTTATTATTCGGCAGAACGAATATTCGGCAAAATTAAAAAAATCGAGATATTCGGCCCGAATATTCGGCCGGCCGAATATTCGGTACATCTCTAATATTTGACTCACGTAGCTACCAAACGCATTTATGCGACCCAATAGAGCAATGGTTCTCAGTCTTACTGATCATGTGGTGTTAGTAGGTAGCGACTTTTATTTGTACATAGTGGCTCTTAAGTGACATGGACGAAAATAGTGACCAAGTCATCAAAAAGTGACTTGTCTCCAGTCCTGATTCTATATACGTTAGAGCTGGATCTGTAAGTAATGGAGGAATGTTGACGATTCCTTGACTTATGTTATCCTTTTTGTTAGATATTAGAATATTCCTAGGTCCATGTTTGCACTTTAAATTCATTGACAAGCAGCACTGGCATAAATGCATCAATCTTACGGATGTGATCCAACGGTTATCCTGTTACCAGGCATCGGGGTAACAGGAGCCGTAGCCACGGTTTGATGCAGATAGGTTAGATTTTGTTTAAATGGTTATAATGTTGACTAATGATGAGAATGACTAAGGATCCATCGAGTAGAATGTGACCGAAATGTCAATTTGTTATGCTTCTCTCATTAAAATCATATTGCGGCGCTCATTTTAAATCCACATCCAGCGGCGGCGGTAACGCGCAGAAGATATGCGCGCAATTCAAACGCAACGTCAAAACCCAAGTAGGCTTGGATTTGTTCGTTCTTCAAGGACGCAAATGTTTCAAATTTGCTTAATCTGAAACATTTGGTGATTTTTATTATCATTGCGACGGTATATCGACATTTTCAGATAATCGCATTACGTGGATTTATCTTGCAGAGCACAATAATAAAAAACCACATTTATTATGTTGGTATAATAAAACTACAACAACTTCATTCTCGCAAAATTATAATAAATAGATAGGGCTTAGGTGCGATGAAGCTTCATTTTGTCACCGAAAAGTGGATCCGGACAATAAAAAATGACTTTCTGGTGGTGGTTGGTCCCTAGTGATAAATCCTACCTCCGTTCTGGTCACGATCTTCAGATTATCGTGATTCGTCAACATTCTTATTGATAAAGTGGGGGGACAGGCTTGAAATGGGGTTTGAAAAAAAAGAATGTCAGAACAGGTATCCACCGGCGACGCCAAACGGACCAACGTAATGTGGTGTAATCTGGGATTTGTGGATTGAATACTGATATTTTTTGTCAAGCATCAATATGGGTGACTTCCGAGGATAGCGAAACGTAAGAGGGGTTATGACAAGGTTGTGGGTAAATCCATCACATTGGGGTTGTGACTCTGTGTCTTGTCAGGAATAGGGTCTGATTGGTATTGTAGTATGCAGTAGAGTTCGGAATTGATAGACAGACTTTGAGGAAAGAAGTTTTGAACGTAAGGCAGCAGCACCTTGGATCTTGGAGGGCGTTGGTCTGGAGAGTTGGGCAGCTGTTTATGCTGGGTTACATTACGTAGAAAGTGGAATCTGTTATGCTTCGCATAAATTATGGGAAGTATTTGAAAATGGTTTCTTGTTCAGATTGTGTAACGCAAGAAAGAATCTTTAGCTCGGCGTTATATTAGGAGGTTATTATAGTGCAGGGTCGAAGAGAGGATGAATATTTGATCTCTTAAACTTTACGCTGCAAGATATTCGTAGTAGTTTTTCGTTTTTTTTCTGATGTACAGGTATAAACAGGAATATTTAGCCTAAATAATGAACAGTCATACGCGTAGAGTCTACGGGTCATGAAGTTAGGATTGAAATCAAAATAATATTGGGCATTTCTTTCACACCACAGGATTATCGCAGAAGTTTTTACATGTGCGGAGGTGCCGGTAGAGGTGCGCGATTGCGTCGAGTCGGGTCGGTGTTTTCAGCGGACTCATATTTCGCAAATCGAAGAATGAGTGCTCTGAGGGCATCAACATGATTCGATGCGGTCCCACACTTTTATTTGTGCTTTTGCACTTGTCTTATTAAATAGGAATACTTTGTGTTAGGGAAAGTGGAGGAGAATAAATTATGATTTATTAGAATTTTCTAATAGAGGCAGAGTTCACATGTTACTTAGGTATTTGAAAGCAAATGAGAACCACATTAAATAATAGATAAACACTAATGCTCATATTTTTATATTTTTCATTTCATCACGGTCCTCATTGCCCGAGCGGAGTCGACAAAACTCGAGGTGGATAGAATCGACGGAACTACGATACGGAAAAGAAACAGATGAGAAACTATCGATACATTTATTCAACTATAAAAATCACGTTTTAACGTAATAACATTATTTCTTTCTTCTCGTTCCAGCAATCCAACAGCCAAACCATTTCTACTATCTTTTTATTTATTTATTTATTTCTACCATTTCTACTATCTTTTCATTTCCTCTTCGTTATATTTATAGTCCCTCTGGTACTGAATCTAATGGCGCATTCCGCTTTTATTAGCGCTGTCTTTGCTGTACGTTGAGCATGGTGTCGGAGGTGGTGTGCTCTGTAGAACATCTGATGTGCTACACGGCACGCCACTTCCGACATTTTGTTTGGTGTGCGGGATGGGCAGTGCTGGTGATGAGGTGGAGGGCGCTATTCGGTTTAGTGGCAGAGGGACTATATCTATTTACAGGATGGCCACCGAACCGGGAAAAACGGTAAAAGCGGGAAAAAGACGGGAATTTGAATCCACCGGGAAAAAGACGGGAAAAACCGGGAATTTGAGAAGATCACCGGGAAAATCTTCAAGCTGTAATCTACAAACCAACCTCCAAAATAAGTTATAGAAAGTAGTTATGTTTAATGATATTGAAATGAGGCATCCGTAATTTTGAACAAATATCTTTCAAACATCAATGATTTAATTTCTACATATTTCTTAAAAAATGTTTCACTCTTTTGCTAGCAATGTTTCATTTTTTTTTTGAATTTTGGTCTTGTACTGTCAGGGCTAATGTTTTTTCAACTTTTATCTAACTTTTTGTACTCGACTTTTTGAATCGAAGTTTAATTACTTATTGCAAATTGGTTTAGCACTCTTCTATAATTGCTGAATACCACAACTTGAGTGAGCTCTTAGTAAGTGCTTCTATATGTGTGGCCTTGTTTCATCCATACCTTGAACTTATTTGCTTTAGAGAACTCTTTATTTTTATAAAGAAAATTCAAAGGATTAAGAATTGAAATAATTTCAATGACGGTAAAGAACTACTTGGGCATCTTGATGATTTACTTAGGCACCTGGGGCTTTTGTCGACCAAATTATCTGAAATTCAGCACTAAGATGCACTTAAGATGATTATACACCAAAGCCAAACCTTGAAATTTCAAGAGAACGAGTCTAGAGAACCAAACAGCTGAAATTTTGATCGTTTTATAATCACCAGGATGCAACCAATCCATCAAATTTTCAAAGCGAACGGTTTTCAGGTTCTCTAGATCTTGAAACTTGAACATGAAAATTTGAAGCTTGGCCTAAATGTTATATTGTAGGTACATTTATGGTTATTGCATTCAAATTAAATTTAATTCAATTTCATGTCGTGTAGGATCTGTTTTTTAGCGCAATTGACAATCTCTTTCTTATGATATAAAGCTCCAGAGCTCCATTGATTTTCGACGAACGCGAGACAAATCGATTCAGATGAATACTATACTATGCCATAGTTTTCAGAATAACATTCTATATTAGAACAATCTAAATCAAATTACTATGGAAAAACAACTAAAAAAAATTAAACTGATTTAAAAAAATGTTGCGGTGGTTTTCATACAAACGATTTAGGAAAAGTCAATTAAAGTCGTTGGAAAGAATAGGTCAAAAACCGGGAAAATTTTGCAAAATATACCGGGAAAACCGGGAAAAAAGCGGGAATTTTAAAATCGAAATTGGGTGGCCACCCTGTATTTAATGTATCTGAAACTTGTGGGACCGCTTTAATTCCGGCGCCTGCTTGTGGAAGAACCCGGTGTGCTAAACGGTATATGACATGTTAACGGGGGAGGCTTGGTAGGTCCTCACCCAGCCCGTGTCTAGATTGGCGGATAATTGTCTGCCAGGGTGTGGATTGAGCAATTACAAATTACAAATTACGAAAAGTGGATCCGGACAATAAAAAATGACTTTCTATTTCTTTATTATTTCTAGTATAGTTTCTAACACATAGAAATGTATTTACGACGATTCTAAATGAAAACAGACAAGACCAGATTTGAATATGAATAGATGTATAAAACAAACTGATCAAAATCATTATTGATCAACATGACAAAAGTAGTAAACTTAAAATATTCAACTTGTCCAAGTACTAATAAACATGTTAAAAAGGACCTTTAGCAATACTGATTAACGGGACTGAGAAAAAACTAGATCAACAGTCAACACATAAAGTTTCCGATGTCGTTGACTATAATCAGCGATGTAGTCAAACGTAATTCAATGAAAACTCACTAAATCCTGTTTATTCCTAATACTAATAGCTTTCCTTCTTTCTTTCTTTTCATGTATAACAACTAACAACACCATCACGAGGGAGCAAGTGGTCTGTCGTATGTAGCAAACGTCGTGTTAGGAGCCGAACCACATAGATCAGCACGGACACGGATCGAATTAACATCAAACTGAGGTAAAAACGATTCATATGCGTTTGTGGGTATACTAAGAAAGGAATTAGTAACATTTTTAATTTTTTGCGAACGCATATTGTATACCATTTCAGCCCCCCTATATATTCATAATACCGTACCAATAACTTTGTCTATTTAATCTGTAAACTAACTTGAGACATTATTCAATTGAATTCTCATTTTGAGAAGACCTCAGAACAATAACAATAAGACGAACATAAAGCACATCGATGACCAAACCAAACACATTTACAGTACATTTAGATTTGATACTTCTCCTCATATTAATTATCTACAACTTGGATTCGGTACTACAAGATGGCAACATAGACAGTCATCTCTCCTAGAAAAGTATTGTATTGATTAGCATTCCAGTACGACCTTCGGAAGATAAAGACTATTTAAAACCAAACACTTGATTCATATTTTGAAATTTATTCATATAGTATAACACATCACGTTTCAAACTAGTAGCATAAACGACTAAAATACTAGAGAATACATGACGTACAATGACGAGGCACTTCAGATAGTTCTTGTTCGCGTATAGATGGAAGTACATTTCATGTTTTTCACTTCAATAACCTTCATTCCATTCGGGAAAAAGGATCTCCCTATCGCTATCGTTTGATATACGACCGCATTCTGTATAATTATCATTTTCTGTCTATCATTGTCAAAAGATGCTTGGAGATGACATCTGTGCTACAATTTGTCAACATAGACTACTACAACATAGCTCTGTATGTTATTTCCAAGAAATGCATTAATTTATAACATATATTTTCATGTCGCTTCTCCATGCGTAAACAAGAATTCGATTGCCCAGAACTAAAGGATGACTATACAAACATGACTATGGGAGTGAAACTGAAGCAAAAACAATTTAATAAAACTACTTCTGCACAATATTCAAACAAAATAGTGTTAAAGCGGGCAACATAGCCTATTCCGTCTAAATATTGGCACAAGTAGAGGTAAAAATTTGCACTACGGGGTCCAGCACAGACAACGAAGCTGTCATGCAGCTCCAGCTGAGTACACCATAAAAAAAAAGTTTTCGCGGCAATCTGGAATCGAACCAAGAACCTTGCGATCGATAGGCTCGTGCGTACACCTGTGTGTGATGCTAAAACGATACATAAAGCGTTCGTATTGCGATAATCGTTCCATCTTTCATAAGGCAAAATGTATGAATTTCGGTAGTCCAGTTCGCTGCGTGTAGGATAAACTTACGACTCGTGCTGTAAAAATCATAATTCTGCAACTTGTTCCGTTAACTACTATTTCCCAACCCTGGACCCAATGCGCCATCTATCAACGTCATTCAATAAGCCAATGCATATGATTCTAATAATTGATCATTTTTTTCAATCAACAATTTAAGACCAAATAAATGAAACAATGAATTCTAATCCAGACTTCAACGGCAACTTCTACAGTACGGCAAAAACAAAGAGGATAACACCACAATAGATCAACTTAATGGTCGCAGTGGTATCATGTCCCCACAGAGGAAAAAAAATCCAGACTTCAAACATATGCCGAAGAATCATACCGACAGCAAAAAAAAAATAAGAACATTTCTGTTTAAGGGGAAGTAGGCCGTCATTTCGTACGCAACATTGATGATTGCAGCTGATTCAGCTCATGATTACGAATTGAAGAAAATCTGTTGGTCTTGCACTGACATAACTGAAAAAAGCATCAGCTTACTTTCTGCATGTAAGCGTACACGGGAAAAAATTCTGTGGTAAAAATGACTATTTTAGCTGACTACGCCCATTCTTGAAACTACCATGCAATTTCAGACCAATTTACTTTGTTTACGGTACATCCCACCACATTACTGGTACATTTGACAGCAATAATTTACAACAATCTGATTTCGACTACAGACATGGTAAAATCAAGCGCATTTCTGGTCTGCTGAAAATTGCCGGTGCGAGCGCTTAAGTTAACCCCCTAATATGGTAGGTTTTACCGCACAATTTTTTTGCGTGTATATAGTAATACATTTTCGAATCAATATTAACAATGGGGCCTGAGTTTTATCACTTTAAATTTATAAACTGCTTAGTCTATTTGGCTGCTAAAACTATCCGAGAAATCCGAGAAAATCCTGGGAATAACAAATGACCAGAAAAATACGTGAAATATCAGGGAATTAAGAGAACACGCCGGAGAGATCGTTACTGGAATCCTTACGGATATTGAACCGATAATTGACCAATTTCGTGAAAGTTCTTTCTGAGAGATCACTAAAATTGTTACAGTAAATAGCTTTTATGGTTGTCAGTGAGTATTAGACTAGACTCTTGCCTGATACTGCTTGAAATGATTAGTAGAAAGCTAAACCAAAAAAATATTTGGCATATTACTTGCCAAATATGTTTTTTTGAAATCATTGTAAATTTAATTAAGAATTCTTTTAGGAGGATTTCTTTGATTATTGGTGAAGCATTTAAACATTGTTGAACAAATTAAACTAAGCGTTGTAACTGTTTTTGAGCAATGAGCTTTTATGCTTCTTAAAACATCATATTGAAATTTTATAGGACCGACACTTCCCCCCAATTTCGATTACTAATTGGAGTAATCCTTGATCTATAATAATGAGGCCTTGATCTATAATTATGAGGCCCTTAAGGTGAAACATCTCGGAATGCAAAGATGACCGGCACAATGGCCGACTTCTCCACCTACTCACGTTTTCAAAGGCACAAAACTGGATGAATATTTGGCAAATGTTCCTGATCTTCTTATTTTAAGCTTTCTGCTAGTGCACAAAGCCAAAATAAAAAGTGCACTGTTGTGGGATACTTTCTTCGCGAGATTTGTGCCTTTGAAGTTTTAGTGCAATCTTAGAAGTTGATTTTAAACTGTTTCACCTTAAAGAGATTTTGAATGGATTTCTTCATATTTACAAACTTCTTGAATTCTTCTTTTGTGAATTCATGGAAACTCTGATGGATAAATAAATAGCGCGGACCTTTAGGTATTCTAAGCCAGATTGTTGATTCACGCGATTCTTGGTAGATGCGATTGGATTTATGACAAAAGTGTTAGCCAACTTCACTGCCCTTAACTGCATCTTTGTAACATTCGACTTTCGAGGTTTCTATAACTAACTTGTTGTTCCGGTATACGTTGTACGGCCCAGTAGGCTATGAAACAAGTCCTACACGAAATGTTAAATTTGTAATTTTCGCTGTTCCATGATTCTTAATGGAATTTTACAAACATCTCCTTCTTCTTCTGGGCATTAACGTCCCCACTGGGACAGAGCCGGCTACTCAACGTAGTGTTCTAAGAGCACTTCCACATTTATTAACTGAGAGCTTTCTTTGCCTAAATTTCGTATTTGTATATCGTGTGGCAGGTACGATGATACTCTATGCCCACACGCAAAAAAATTGTGCGGTAAAAACTACCATTTTAGGGGGTTAACTTAAGCGCTCGCACCGGCAATTTTCAGCAGACCAGAAATGCGCTTGATTTTACCATGCCTGTAGTCGAAATCAGATTGTTGTAAATTATTTCTGTCAAATGTATCAGTAATCTGTTGAGATGTACCGTAAACATAGTAAATTGGCCTGAAATTCCATGGTAGTTTCAAGAATGGGCGTAGTCAGCTAAAATAGTAATTTTTACCACAGATTTTTTTCCCGTGCAGGGAAGTCAAGGAAATTTCCATTACGAAAAGAATCTAAACCGATCGGGAATTAAACCCAGACACCTTCAGCATGACTTTGCTTTGTAGCCGTGGACGCTAACCACTCGGCTAAGGAAGGCTCCTACAGACATTATTCCACGAATTCACCAATCATGCAGAATTTGGCATAATCTTTAATGAAGAATATAGCTATCAGAAGGCCGGCTCCAAAGGCCAAAGGCTCCCCACCAGCTGGGAGATTTGTGCCATCGCCATATTTGAGCCTATTTCATCATCTACCCGATGGGAGAGGAAAGGGAAAGGAAAGATGGGAGGAAATAGGAGTGGGATCCCTTTCGCATAAGCGAAATGAGATCATGTAGCTGCATACCACAATGGGTTCGAACAGCGCCCTAAAAAGAGCACTGCAAAACGCATGAGCATAAAGAGCGCCTGTAGCTCATTACCACAGCGGGTTAAGAATAACAGAATGTCCTGAAGATTCAGGCTTCTGAATTTAGTTTCACTTAATAAGTGTTTACCAAGTAATTGGAATCTCATTTGCGCAATATCAGTTACATATCAGGTGATACGAAGTTCCATAATCGGAGTCACAACTATCACACACAAATGAGTCAGCACGCTGAATATTTGCCATGTGATAGTTGAGTCGGCAGTGGCCTGTCAACGCTCTGACCAAGAGACTGCAATTCTGCTTTGACAGATTTGTTTCGCCACCCTTGGAGATGGCTCAGTAATGTACAATTTTGTTTGACGACATGACTCCAAACTATTCCAATATTGCTTGTGCTGAGTTGCCGCCCAAGAGTTTATCTTAAGCTTCACCCAGCACTTCGAAATTGGAATAGCCGGCTCAGGGCCAATGAAGTCATGCGATGCTCCATCGCGAGCTAGCTCATCAGCCAATTCATTTCCAGCGATGGAAGAATGGCCAGGTACCCATACAAGTTTTACAGAGTTGACTGATTTCAGTTCCTCAATTTGAGTTCGACATGCGATAACAAGCTTCGACCTTGAGTTGGCCGAAGCAAGAGCTTTTATAGCAGCCTGACTATCTGAACAGAAGTATATGACTTTACCCATTACGCGCTGTTGAAGTGCTGATTGCACTCCACACATAAGAGCAAATATTTCTGCCTGAAAAACGGTGCAGTTTCTACCAAGTGAGTAAAACTGATTCAGCCGTAGCTCACGAGAATATACTCCTGCACCAGCTCTACCTTCAAGAAGAGAGCCATCAGTGTAATATACTATATTGTTTAATCCAAATAGCCAGACGTCCACTGTTCCCGTGAAGGAAATTTTGTGGTAAATGTCCTGTAAGGAAAGTGACAAGCAATTGTAAGATCACTTGGAGCAAGGAAAACTTTGTCCCAATTCACCAAAAGTGGAAACAAAGAAGTGTGTGTAGATCTACGATTCACTGGATTTTTCTCCAGTAGATCCAGTACCCATAAACGGTAAGAGCAGGAAAGTGCTTCTTGTTTAGGATATATGTGTAGTGACGCAACGTCGAAAAGAACCTCGAGCGCGGCTGTGGGAGTTGTAGAAAACGCAACAGACATCGCCATCAAGCACATCCTTTGGAGATGGCCCAATTTTGATTGGATTGTTCTCACTTCGCCCTTTTGCCACCACACAAGATATTGATATATTTTGGTTTGGGGCCCCAAGTTTTACCAAAGGTTCGTCGGCATTGACCGAAGGCCATGCAAGCTTTTTTGACTCTGAAATCAATGTGAGGTGTCCATGAAAGTTTGGAATCTAGAATGACTCCGACATACTTTACTTGATCAGACACGTTAATCTCAGTGCCAAAAAGACGTATAGGTCGAATTCCATCGCGGTTTCGTCTTTCCGTAAAAAGAACAATAGATGTTTTATTCGGATTAACCGAAAGGCCATATTGGCGACACCAACTCTCGACTACCTGAAGAGCACTTTGCATCAGGTCGAATAGAGTGCTTATGCACATACCAACTATCAGAGCTATATAAAATGACAGTTTCGTTCGCGGTCGTTTTTTCAACTTTCCCGGTGAATATCCTGGGATTTTTCTGCACACAAACACGTCGGAACCCTTGACGAACAAAACTGAGAAAGAATCATTCAAATCCGTTGACCCGTTCGTGACATACAAACACCATTCTATTTTTATTTATATAGATGTATACAGCCATTCCATGAAAAACCGATCTAGTGGGTCTCCGAATTCCGTGCGAATTTGCTATTTTGTTACTTATCCGAAATAAGGATACACGTATTTTTGGATTTTTTGATTAGGGTGACCATTTCCGAAATAGGGTGACCAGAAAAATCGCGATTTTGCAAAATTTTTATTCAAAAAAAAATTATAACTTTTGAACCGTTTGACCGATTTTCAATCTTTTTGGACGAAATGAAGGCTAAAGATTTCGACTTTTCGGGAAAAATATAACATTTCACAAAAAATGTGTTTTTACATGAAAAACTCAATAGTTTCCGTTTTTCGTGTTTTGAAGGCCTCGGGACCAAAGGGGCTATTGCTGCTCTCATTTTTTCTTAAAAGTTCAGAAAATTTTTCGTCAACTGTCAAATTTTCAGCGATGTATGTTTTTTAGTTTTTGAAATATATTTTTTTAAAAATAAAAATTCAGTCATTTTTCATCGGCACACACTGTAGATCTCAGCGCATTAGATTTGTAATGTTTAAAAAAAAATCATAACTTTTGAACAGCTCAACCGATTTCCAATCGAACCAATTTCCATGCGTGTACTCAGTACAGGCATGCGACCGATTTAGGATCATTATGTGTTAAAATAATTGCTCTATAAATTTGCGAAAAGAAAGATATTCATACCAAGATCTCTAAAGTTAATAATAAGTTAGAATTACATGTGAATATCGGGCGTTTTATGATTCATAGAAATTTTATGACGGAGAGAAAACCATTGAAGAAATCAGGTCAAAACTATACTCTTATAAACATCAACTGAAACATTTTGAAAAACATCTTAAATATACTCACTTTCTTCGAGGCACCGCAACAGACGAGGATTATCAAACGACTCTTCCTTTCCGTTCAGAATGATTTTATTTTCGGCGAAACTCTCGCACGTGGTTATTGTCGTTTTCGTACAAAGCTAAAATAAATTTACATTGCTAATGAGCTAATCTGTAGATCATTTATCACATTGTTAACAACTAGTAGGAAAGCATTCATAAATGACGTACATATAATTTCTAGGAGTTATACTTTATTCTGTAATGAGCCATGTATCTGTGACATGGCAATTCGATACGATAATTTCCAAAATAATCCAAAGCTGAGTCATTTGTAAATGCTCCCTAATAGCAGAACAGGATTTGCCCTTACGTGATCAGTGGACAGCGTTGCACTAACGGAGTCATTCAGCGGTAAAATTAGGTCTTCATCGCGCTTTCCCCCTAGTGATGGAAAATTTTAAGGTCAATCAATCAATTTCCAATAAATGTTATACGAAACAAGACTTACAATATTTAATTACGGCTATATTAACAGGAGCAATGCAGGTAACAGAGAGCATTTTCAAAGTTGATTTCTCGAAAATGGGATCGACTACGTGGCTACGGTATGAGTAAGTATCGAACCGAACGCTGCTGGCTTCAATGCGTCCGTGTTTAGGAAGACCACACAAGAGACTGAATGTTGTATTTACATCGCTGATTATCAATTTCTCTTTCAGCTTTCTGCTTTTTTGGTGTTCTGGAATGTAAACAGTTTGCCGGCATTATGCGTGGTAATGTATGAACGATGAGTGTAACGCTTGTGCGATGGTATTGGGGTTCTATCGAAAAATTATTTTTCTTCCTTTTCAGATGATGGATCTAGCGTTGGGCAAATTTGTTCAGAACATCGATGTTACTGAATCGATTCACATTTGAACTGCCGAATCGATTCACCGATTTAATCGAATCCTTTGAATCGATGTTTTCGAATCGATTCGAATCGGATGAAAACTGACATTTATGAAGCTTAAAATGAGACCAAATGCATTTGCAATCGATTTCAACATCTTCCAATCAAATCAGTTTCGAAAATCAATCGACTAGATTTACTACTTCAAGATTAATTCAAAAAAGTTTTTTTTCACAAACTTGTTAAAAAATATTCAACGATTTCAACAAAATGAATCGAATCAAAGAATCGAATGAAAAAAATCGATTCATCCGATTTTAGGTGCTCCAAACATCGATTCAAAAAATCGATTAATCGGAAAGCAAACATCGATTTTCGGAACATCGATTCAAAATCGCCCAACGCTAGATGGATCCAAGCAGTCGTACAGTCAAAATAACAATCCTCTCAAGTCATATGGAGAAGACGAGTTAGGAAAGTAGCTGCTATTAGTTGGTCTTATTAAACATGAAGAATAGATCAAAGTATTCTTCTAAATTACTGAACTATTTCGAAGAAATTGGCTTAAACCTGTGGCTTAAAAAAAATAGCGTCAAAGATTCACTCTTCTTTTATATCCTGCAAATTAAGAATAAAATAATATGTTAATCAGTCCACAGTCCGGGAAGTCTCTCCTCTGCGCCTACGGCAGCCATTACATGAGATAGGTAGACATGACATCTTCCAGTAATGTCAAATCGAGATTTCAAGTTTCCGTGGCGTTCCCGATAGCAATTCTTATCTACACATTTGGCAAATCTTCAAGATATCTGCGTTCCTGATATTCGCATCAATCCATTTATAGGTATTTTGTTTCACTGTGCATTGCGTGATAAATTCTCACTGCAATAAACTTGAATACCGTAAATCGGGGTATCTTTAATTTTTGATGGGACATATTAAACGAAATGTCATAATTTCTGTTAACGGATTAAGCAAAACGAATGCAAAACTAAAGAATATTAGTATGACACTTAAAGTCAGAACTGTTTTCATTTGAATCGAGAACCTATAAAAGTTATGTAGTTCATTCAATTTTGTTCAATTTATACCCCATTATCAAAGTAACCCCAAAACAGAAAACCGACTTTCGAATATGTGAAAAATTATATATCAATTCAAAATAAATCTTTTGACAATTTATTAATTGCAATCGATAGCTAGGATGTCAGCATTTGTTTTCAAAAAATAAATTATAATTCTTTGAAACAGCATGCATAAATATTCAAGTTTTCTTCGAAAAAACTATCAAAGATACCCCGTTTTACGGTACCTCTAAAAATGCTCGTAGATAGTCGCAACCTGAGACGAGACTCGCGAAGACGGTCTTCTTTTTCTGTGATTGCTGAGTTTTTTTCTTATTCCACTTTGTGCATACCAATTATGCGCATGCGCATACCAATTATGCGCATGCTGTTCAAATCCTCACATGAACCTCTCAGCAAAAAATGATTAAGTTTGCATCACATCGAATCATAAATAGCCATTTGAGTGAAATTTCATGCCAGCAAACGTAGCAGACATTAGAAATAATTAATCTTCTGCTTAGATTTATCAGCAACTTTGGAAAAAACTGCTCCGCCGACTGAGGTTTTTAATAACAGTTTACTTTGAACACAATACTTTTCACTATTTCAGCCATAAAAACGGTGGGCTGCATTTGACGTTTCGTGAGAGGGGAATCTGGGCTGCATATGACGTTGATATTTTTCCTCTTCGCGAGTCTCTCTCAGGTCGCAACTACTTAAAAGTTTATGAAAGAAGCGGCAATCAATACATTTCGAACGATCCAAACTTTGTAGATGGCTACTATGATGCAAGCAAGTAGTAAACTTTCGTCGTTTAACGGAAGAATCAGAGCCTAATTGAATTTCAACGTAGCGTTTATACTACGATATTGTTACAAGCGTCGCATATATAATTTTAGCATTCGCAACTGGATTGAGCATCTTACAGCCAATACGATTACCTGTCAAACTGACAGTGACGGTAACGTATCGATGTGTGTTACATTTGAAACAGGGGTGCGACAAATTTAAAACGCACGTGCTTTTCAACCCTCTGCGCTTGTGCAACGTGCATTTGTTTACATCCAACCGACCAATCAGAGTGTTTGTTGTTGTTTTCCCGGCCAGCTGATTTTGACGTACCGTGCAGCTTCGTCGGTATCGATTTTTCAAATTTCATCGATTCGATCGACGAAGCTGGAAAAGTGTGAAAACAGTCTTAGGACTTCGCAACGGTGAAAATTTTCGTGCGTAGAAAATTTGAGAAAAGTGATGATATTTTGGGGCTTTCGTTACTGAATGAATTTCCAGCGTGTTCTTCATGATGGAACTACTGGATGCTGGTAGATATAGTGAGAGTTTTCATGAGATTTTCGTTAAAAATCTCGCAAACAGGTATTTTCTTTAATGGACGACTGGTTTCCTTCATCCATGCAATCTCATTCTAATATCTCATAATTAACCGCATGTTTGCGACATAACACACATTTCATCTATTTAAAAACGCTTCAGGAAATGTAAGGATGATAAAATTAAGCGTAAGGAACGTGGTATTCAGGTAATTCTGGTAAGACGTATTTTTCCAATTTTAACTTTGTTGCAAAAATGGCCGCCATTTTTAAACTGAATTCTCACCCTCTTATTTTCAACCACCCCTTTTGTGCTGTCAAACGGGGTGGTGTAAGAGGGTGAGAAAGTTCATTGGACTTTTTGATCGATTGTTTTGGTTTTGGCAGTGATGCCAGTTATTTTAAGTTGCATTGGAAGTGTTTTGGCGGGAAAACTAATTTGAATATGATACAACAGGACGGCGAAACGTTATCATCGTGGATCGAAGTCGCGCCCAATGCGTCCAAGTTCGCCATCTACAATGCAATCCGATCGATTGTACTGGAGGCCGAAACCAAGAACGCCAGACTGAATCTGTCGGGTGGATCATCGAGTAAGCTGGTCAAATCATTTTGTTACCATCAAAACTCCGGAAATGATAACGAACAAAATTGCCTGTCGTGCAAAGAGAAGGTCAAGGATGTCGGCTCGTTCAAAGATACGGAAGTTCCGGAATTCGATTTCGAAGATAACTTCGAACCCGAGGAACTACAAACGTTTAACGTTCCTAAGGTTAGACTTCGTCGTCGACCCTAAGATCGAACTGTTAATTATAATGTATCTTTACTTGTAGATCGTTGGAGCAGGGTTGGAAAGTTTGTTTGAAATCATATCGGAGACGAGAACGGAACATCCCAGAATATGCACCAAGGCACTGAAATCTCTGTATGATATAATTCAAGGTAGGTACAACGTTATACTTATTGGGTCACATCGGTATATGATCGGAGATATACTATCTTTGATGCTGAAATTATAGCCTCAATCGAGGATGGATTACCAACTAGTGAGCTCTTTTGATGCTTGTAATAACACAAATTTGTATCGTGGCAATAATACATATATTTAATCGTTATACAATTTATGGATACTTCGCCACAAGTGTCGGCAGAAGCCCTTATTCCTGTTTTATAAAAAAGAGATACACGTACCTATTATTTTATTTATTTGTCATAATTACTAAAAACAACTTTTGAATAGTTCGACATTAAAAATGTCGACGCGCTCAAAGATAACTTTTTAAATTGACGCCGTTATTGACGTTACTAAGTTTGGAGTTCTCGAAATTGTACATTGAAGATGGTATGCTACTCCCAAGCTGCATCTGTTGATTCCCTGTACAATTTTGATTATTTCGGTCAATCACGAAGTAGCAGCTACGAATTGGAGGTCATCAATGCCTATGCCTATGGTCGAGATATGTTCTCAGTTTTGATTGTTTGATTCTAATAAGGCAGCTGAATCGATACATCAAACCAAGAGCTTCATTTCGTCCAATATAGCTTTCCGAAAACGTCAAGGAAACTTTCAACAATTCCTGTAGAAAATACTTGCGTGGATTCATTCGTGGATAGTAACAAAATAATATCTTCAGTAGAGTAGTGTGTGGTCTTCCGATTCCATGGCATGCTCTTGCAGGGCGAGCGACGGAATCAAGACCAATCGTTTTCGGTCCGTGTGGCGCGACTGCGAAAAGAGATTCGCGTTAGTAGTGTGCGGTCTTCCGATTCCATGGCACTTCTCAGTTAGTATGTATTAGACCTGTTCATATTTAAAAAAATGTCTGGAAATCTACCGGTCAAGCAGTATTCGGAATTCTCATGCTAAGAACAATGTCTGGTCAAATTTTCAGGTCATTTGATAAAGATTTCAGTATGCTTCAAATTGAAAATGTGTTTTTGGTCTTATTTCAAGGTTTGAAAAATCATAACTAGCATGTGGAAAATCAAAACCACTTGCTATTACCACTATTTGAAAGCTAATTCTATTCTGTTAAAGTTTGTCGAACACGCTAACAAGATTAAATTGAGTTTTAACATTGTTTGATCCAAAATTGTACTCCGCAGTACCCAGAAATTACAGTTTTCTTAATATACATGGCATATAAAACATGCATTGGTGTTCTTTTTCAGGCCCTAGTCAACGGGAATCAAACATAATACATTTATGAATTCATTGACCATCAACAGATTACATGTTGCTAAAGGCAATAAATTACAATAAATTGCCCAAAGATCGAGCACCGCATCGCAACCTGATGATAGTTAAATCATGCATGACACATGTACCGGAAACGAATGAATTGAACAAGTTAGCATTGCTTTTTCTTTCCGAGTGATGATTGTTTTGATCGCATTTCACTGATCATTTAGAACGATTTGAAAACAATCATTATCATCGACTGAGAAAAGACAGTGCTAACGTGTTCATTTTTTGTATTCATTGAAGCTCACGGTGGTGCTCTTGGCTCACCCACAGTGGATTTACAAATGTGCTTCATAATTACCTATATTTTACAATTCATTTTCGTAAGATAAATGGTTACTTTGAACGCGATTGACTTTTAGATATGCATTGTCATCATGTCTGGAAATTAAAAATCCGAAATTTTCATGCAGGCATGCTGTTCAGTAAAAACAATTCCCGAAATAAATTTTGATGTTTCGTTCGATAGTTATGATTTTTTAAAGCTCGAAAATAGCCCAAAAACACATAATTGATTTGAAGTACAACTAAATTTACTCTAAATTTAGTGAAATTTTGGCCAGAAGTTCATTTCGCAATGAAAAATCAAAGTATTGGTTGACTGGGGAGTTTCCAGACATTTTTGAAAATATGAATAGGTCTAGTATGTATGCTTCAAATAAAACTGAAAATTGTGGCTGCTCAATCAAGGATGAAGGATCAATTGGTGAGCTCGTTTCATGCTTTTTTCTAAATCTATAAAATATATATGACCGCACATTTAATCGTTACAACAAAAGTATAGACTTGCAAAACACTTTGAATGGTTCGTCACTGTAAGTGTCGGCATAAGAATATTATGTGATGGTCCAGCCAATCGATCGATGTAGGAATATTGCTTTTAGCTATTTGTTCAACAAACTTTGAATGGTTCGTCACTTCA